>NC_140592.1:779624599-780878999 GCF_964204655.1 Triturus cristatus
CTTGCAAGAGCACAAAACAATACCCAATGCAAACTACACACAAGCTTGCCATTTAATATTTGTCTGCAAACGACAGAAAGAGAAAAGAGGAACGTCATAGCATAATAGAATTTTGCTTAGCCTGTATGCAGTCTGTATGCTGCTTCCAAGTGCTATGTGAGAATAGAAATAGGAACGAAGTAAATGGAGAGAGCAAATATGAGGAGAGAGAACAGGGAATTGTTGGGGCATTCCCTTGGCTGCTTTCAAGGGAACAAGGGAAATTAAGAGGGAGGGTGGTTGAGGTATGTGGAGGAGGAGAACAATACAGCATGTTGGGTGCTTGTTTAATTGTTTTTCTGCCCCAAGACTACTTCCAAGTGCACAATGGGGAAAAGCACCTGGGAAAGGGATCATGATCGAGAGGTAGGTGAGGAAACATGGACTTATATTGTTTCATATATAGGATTACACTTCACCTTTCACTCTCTCTTATGAGTTCCCTAAGTAGCTTTTTGAAGCAGACTTAGGACCACATAGGAGTTGTTGAAGTACCCAATCAGCCAGAATGTTCCTCACTTTCCTCTTCCTCTGATTCTGTTCCCTTTCAGCACTTTAAAGAACCCTTAAGGTGGAATGTTATGTTATGTTATGTTATTGGGGTTGCTTATATAGCGCACGGCTACTCCAGGGAGTGTCCCGGCGCTTTCTGACCCCAAACTGAGAAAGAAGATGGAAGAAAACAGAAACATAACAAGTTACTGCTTGTAAAGCCAAGTTTTCAGGGCCTTTCTAAAGGCAAGCAGATTAGAAGTACGGCGCAGATCCACAGGCAAGGAGTTCCATAGTTTTGGGGCAAGATGTGTAAAGGAACGACCACCTATCCTGACCCTTCTAATGGGAGGAACCGTTGCCAGGCCAAGACATTCAGATCGGAGAGATCTGGTGGGTTTATAGAAAAGAAGCCGTTTTGTTCATACAAACAACTTGCTTATTCCTCCACTCATCTGTCCTGTACACTCCTTGAAATATCTGTTCTCATTCAGCTCTTTAAGGCATTCTTTTGATGTACATAACTATGTTTTATTACGTAATATAAAGATTGATATTTTTGACACCTCATCAGGGGTAGTAAGTGCTATATAAATGCAATTTAATTTAAACAAGCCTTCCTTGCAGCCAAAGGTAGAACCCTATTGGGCTTCAGGGGCTGTTGACTGCTTAAAGTTCCTTTTTAAATTTTTTCATTGTTAGTGATTATTGTGTTCATCAAGGAAAGTGATAGGTAAGCAGAACATTACCCCATCCATTCCAACAGTCTTAATTACTTCGAAGCTTGTGTAAAAAGAACACTCCCCCATGAAGTTTCTTCAGTTGTAGGCCTAGCATTTGTGTTGCTGCCCCTGGGGGAGGATCAGCGCATAATGATTAAAGATCCTGCTCCGTATCGCAAAGGGAGGTTGAAGTGGATTTTTTGAAATGTGCCTCATGGAAGGCAAAGATCATACCTGTCAGTAGAAAGTCTGGAGGAATAAAAATGCCTTCTACAGAAATGTTTGTGTTTAAATCTTGTCCATGATTTAAATACACGCATATTTCAAGAGAAGGAATTTTTATTTCTGCACTTTCTTACACACATGCATTTCAGGACAAGGCGTTTTCATTTCGGCAGACTTTCTATAGCGTGACCTTTGCCTTTCATGAGGCACATTTCAAAACATCTACTTCGTCCTCGTTTCAGATCGGGGGACGTGTGCGCTCCAGGAGAGACACTGGGCACTGGAAAAATTATGCTGCGCGCACGCCCATGCGTACAGCTTAATGGGAACATAGGTAGGATGTACCTTCTGTTGATGTCTTTTCTTAAACATATATGTCAACTCTGCTAACACGTTTCAGTTAAAGAGCATACAAAACTGATTTCCTCTTTTAACATGCTCATTAGCGGCCAGAAGAATATTTTTCTAATGGGTGCCTTCAATCTAAATCTGGCCCACATTCTAACGAACGAGCCATCCTTTGTCAATACAGACTCCATGCGGGACATTCCAGCAGTGACTCTTCCCCCTGCAAAGCTGGGATCCAGAGGGCAGCTTTTGTTCAGTTTTTTATGCTCTTTGAATGGCAGGTTTCCAGGTGACAGGCCCATGAAGTACTCAGATTCTCAAATCAGAAAAATGCAGCAAGAATTTTGGCTATTTCATCACCTTTTGATATTAATATAGGACTCAAGCGTGATCCCACTGCCTAACAGATACAGCTCATTGATATCAGCCCTACATGGATATAGGTAATCTAATGGTTGTCGCTAGTTAAGACATCCCTTGGGTCAGTAGATAAATTAAACAATTGACTGCCTGCAGAGGACTGCAGTGAACGAATCCAGATCGTCGGTTAACAAGGGCATCTCAATCTGGCTGCCGCACTGTTGGGAGGATAACATAAAGCTAATACTTAACTTGAACTTCGTCATCAAACCACAGCTCACATCTACAAGTCAGAGGAGCAGTTCAAAAGGGCTGGCTTAATCAAACTTTAGGTCATCAGAAAAAATAAATATATTTTTAAGAACAATTAGAAGCTTACAGGCGTAATTTACTGGCTAGGAAGAAATAGATATGGAGTAGAGATCTTGCTTGGATTAAATCTCATAATTGATGGCAATTCTTTGACTTTTCAAGAACTACTAGCTGGCAAGATGACAGTTATAAAACTTAGAAATAGAAATATCATCATAAAAAGATAAATAGCAGTGCAAGGATAATATCTTAAAGATAACCACGTTTTGTTACAATCATTTGATAAAAGGTTTTATTTATTTATTATGTATTACTGCATTGTATCATTGACCTCAGTTGAGAGCTAAATCAATTATTTAATAAACTTGAAACTAAAAGCTTTCCCATTTTTCCCTGCACTTATTCTAGGGGTTTGAAGTTTAAGGAATCAAGATAAACAGCAGCCTTGGGAAGCAAAGGGGGCCCACACAGAGAGTCAATGGCTAATAATAATTAACTTTAGCAGGTTAGGTTCTCCAAAGGAAATGTTGACAGTTTATTAACAGCCTTGACTCCCATTACTCAATTGAGCTGGGCAATTCAATCACTGAGCAAAGTTGAGGTGCTTACATTACCTAATATGTGGATGATTCAGTTAGAGGGGATCCTCCTATGGGGTCGATTTCAATGAGGGTCGGAAAGCATTCCAACCGAATTGGTCTCGGAATGCTTTCCAGCCGACTCGGATCTGAGGGTCCGACTGACCGACTACGATGCATCTGGATGCTTCTGGATACGATTTGGTCGGACTCCATTGAATTCAATGGGAGCCTGTGTTCCGAACAAATACACAGGCTTCCATTGAAGGTAGGTGTGGCTGTGGAAAAATCATACACCCTGTGGCGGGTACCCCATGGTTCCTGCCACACTGTTCATGGTCTGAAAGGGTGGCCACTCTTCACGGGGCCATTCGGAAGGCCCCGTGAAGGGTGGCCTGCTACGGGCCCCCAAAGTCGGATTCCGACAGGCGATCCGGGCTGGAACAACCGATTCGGAAGGGCTATTAGAATCTGACATCGTAATCATTTGGTCGGAAACATGGCCCGTAGACACACAAGTTTGGCCTCCGAACAGCTCTGACTTTCCGAATGCTGTCCAGTTCAGATTCGAAACCGATTAGGAAAATCCAAACATCGTAATGGGCTGTTGGGAAAGGTTTCCAAATCGGTCAGAAACAGGTCTTCCGAATCCGATTCGACAAACCCGCATCCAATTCTGAGCCCTTCCGAACGGCATCGTAATTGACCTGTTAGTCTTAACCCATGCAGCAGTTTATGTTAACCTCAGTCTAATTCTGAACATTATCAAATCTTCCAAATCTGATGGAGCGCCAGGCCTTAATGGTCTTCGTGATATACTCTACATGTCTAGTACCAACTTCCCTCCACTTCACACTACTTCACGTTTGGACCCAGATTGTACCATCTGACTGACAAGGATCCATTCTATACCTTTTATATAAAAAATACATGATCTCACGAGAGCAACAAACTGCGGAATGATTGCTGCGCTTGATGTGGAAGCCAAGTAATACCCTAGGATTTTGCCAAAAGTATCAGTGCTTTGGGCTGAATTAAACAGCTTTATTCCAGTAACAAAAGCAGGCGGTTTCAGTTGCAACAGCAACACTACAGATATTTATTTGTTTTATCGATTCTAATTTATGAGACTGTGATAGTTAAAATATTTGGTTTGTTTGTGTACTTCTCTGACTATCGGATGACCTTAGATGAAGTAGACCACTCTACTTTTTGGCCAAAGTTAGCTAGATGGGGGAATTTCTGCTTTGTTTTTAAGTGCCGCCCAGTCACTGTATTCGAACACATGGGCTCCGGTTAGATTAACAGAAAATGATGATATCTCAAGTAAGATATGGAACAACAGAGAGCTCAATCAGGGCTGCGTAGCGACGCACTACTTTTTATATATCAAACCTTGCAGGTCCCATTAAAGCTCATTGGATCTCACCCTCCAAAACTAGGTACTCTCTAGCTTCCATCACTGCAATACACAGACAGCATGATTATTCTAGATCACACAGCAACCAGTCTGAGAAGTCCATGGCTGCCCTGAACTAATACAACATTGACAACAAACTAAAAATCAACACAGATTGTGCAAAATGATGAGCAAGCACTTGGGTGACATTCTGGTTGAGAAACATAGGAAATGTTGTTACTTTGGAATACGGATTGATGATCGAGGTTTGCTGAATGAACAGTAGGTCTCTTTAATTTATGGCACTTGCTATCTTAACAATTTTCTGGAAGTGCCTTCGATTCACACACGCAAAATGACTTTCGTATTTTGACTAATGTTTTCATGCCTTCCACGGGAAGCTGGATCCCTGGCTAGACAGACTACAGTGCACTGTGCAATATTCAGGCACATTTTCCATTTATCCAATCCCACTAGCCAGCCAAATTAGACCAGATTTCAACCTGCAGCAAGCACCACTCTTATATAATGTAACATGCTAAGGAAAACTCTTTCAAATGTATAATCTGACAGATTCTTTCACTAATCCACTTCAGTCACCCCTTGGGTAAATTATTTTAAAAATGCTCTGCACACTCTATGGTTAGAAGCAGGTCTGGGGGATTTTAAACATTCTGGGCAAAAAAACTGTTAAAAGGTGTGTCGTTTGTAAGAGACACCAAGGAACGGTATACAAAAAAAAATCACCCAGGCTACATTTTCGGGAGCTGCTCGAAAATAATATCTCACGTTATATGCTAGGCCCCTTTGCTAAACCAACAAGTCACTTTACTCTATCATCCAACCCATTTCATTTTTTAACCTTACCTAGTGTTCCACTAATAAAGGTAGAATTTCCACGGGGACACAATGGTATTTTTAAAAAATGTATCTGGATCCCCTGTTATATGGTGTTGTCTAGTAAGATTTATGCAAGAACTCCCTCCTATCTAGTCATTCTTCAAGGAGGTCGAGTCTGCTCTGGTGGCATTGTCCTACTGGGGTGGGGAGAGGACTCCTATGATGAAGCATGACACTAACAAGTGTGTGAGGTTTCCTCTTCTATTAAGGACGACAGGAATCGAAGGTTTTAGTCCTGCAAAGTCTGCATATGTGCCAGAGCCAATAATTTTGGGATACTGAGTACATGGTTCTGTTTTTCACTGTCAGTGTACATTTACGTTGTGTTAGAGCATGTCATGGATCACAGCATTAATTAGGAAGGACGGATAAGACCTAGAGAGTGGTCAGGTTACATTAGCTGGCTGCTATAGGTTACTCTACAAGTCCAAAGTTGGGCTTATAGTGACTTCTAAAAAAAATTCAATCCACCTTCTGTGGTGGATACAGCATTTTGATCATCCACTTTCTAAATCTTGTAGGTCTAGAGGATAGGGAGGACAGAGATCTATTGGTAGTTGCCTGACATTATTCGTGGAGTGCATTGTACTGAGACCCTTTAAAGGAACACCTTTTTCCTAAAAAGTTTCTATTTCATTGTGTTTTTTTAAAAGATAGAAACCACTCATAATAGAAAGATATTGAATCATTTATTGTATATGGCAGCTTTGATCGGACAGCATAGCTTAATATTAATCATCATATACATTAACACAGACATCTCACCACCTGATTGTCCCATCAGTAGGAAATCCATATGACTTTTCCAGATATATCTGAAAGTTGACCTCCGGAGTGCTGGTGGTGGTTTTACAGTATGGGCATCAAGTCTTTAATAATTTTTCCAGCGACCCCATTTTTGTTAGTATTTTTATGGGCAGCCTCTGATTTTGTTTATTTTTCTCATGGGCCATGTATTGGTGCATGCCCCCACACCATCTCCTATTGTTAAGGCAAATATTATTAGAAAATTCCTGAGCGAGATCTCATTTTGCAATCATTCGTTTTAGGGAACATAGCGTAAGCTTGCTCCCAGGTAATTCAACATCATTATGCATGGCCACTGTGACAAAATGCGAGGTCTTTGGAACTAAAGTGTCTAACACTGCGGAGAGCTTGTCAACTATTTGATTCTACTGTGTTTGAATGATTCTATACTCCCAGATGTTATGGGCAAATGTACATTCACTTGAGTTACATTTCAAACATTTGTGTTTTGTGAGCAGGCCCATTTTGAATAGTCTGCTCCTGTTATAGTAAGCTTTGTGTATGAATTTTGGCTAGATCAATCACAAATCTGGTTTTATGCTCACTACTCTTGGATGCATCAGAGCAAGCCTCTCAGTCAATGTCCTTCATGGGAACTATATCCTTGTGAGCCTCTAAGATAGTACTCTGCATTCCAGGGGCATCAATCTGGTAGGTCAGACCAGTCTATTGTACTTGTCCTCAGTTGCATATATTTGAACGTTGAGCGGGCAGATTATGTTTGCACTGCATTTGGGCAAATATTTCTTTTCTCCCTCCTCCTGTTAGTCTCAGATTCTAGCCATACCTTTTGTGTCTCACCCATGGAAAACAGTCAGTTTTGGTCCCCTCATACAGTACCCGCCTACAGTGAAGTTTCTTTTGTGAGCCTACCATGCCAGCCAATTAATGTTGTGGCCTCGTTCCAGATTTTTAACACCACCTGTGTCACTGAGGTTAGTGTACATATCCTATTCCCTCCATAGAGGAAATGAGTAATTTCCTTCATAGCCAGTCTATCCAATTATATTGATGGGTTTTGTCTTGGGGAATGCATCCAGTCATTAAAGACAAGGATCTGGGAAGCTCAGTAGAATATATATACATTAGAAAGTCCAATGGCTCCTGGTTAATCAAGGGTATTTTGGCTAGCAATATCTGTGGGGTCCCAATGTCCCATAGCAGAAAGCATATTTCCATCTGTCTTCATTGGAAGAAGGCATCCGGGACAATCTAGAGAGAACTTTCCAAAACAACCTGGAGCTCGCTCAGTGTAATAATTTTAAAGATAGCAGAGCATCCCAGGAGTGAGATCAGCAATTTTTGCAATTTTTACATGTCTAATAAAAAAAGTAGATGTTACCACTTCCAGGTTGTGGGTGAGGAAGGTATCTTCGTCTCTGGCTACTTGGAGAGTCGCCCCACTGCTCTCAGAGCAGAAACAAATAATAGAATGATAATAACCTCGTTATTATCATTTTATTTTTCATTGCTACAGGGCTGGGTTAGGGTGGTGCGGGGCTGGTGGCAGAGGGGGAGGAGTGGTGTGCACACACTAAGTGCACATGACCCAGGCCTGGACACTGCGGTGAAACCACCCCACTCAGGAGCACTCCCAGAGAGGGGGTGGACCCCACTAAGGAGCACCCTGAGAGAGGTGATAAGGTATTCAATAGCAGTGGTGGGCTCCCTGTCCAAAGGTCAGCCAATCGCGGGCCCAGTTGGCAGCCCCTGGCTCGGGATCTTTCCAACATTTGAAGCCTCCTACATGCCACCCAGAGGGGCCCAGCGTGCCACGTGCCTACTCTCATCACCAAGGCCCCTGCAATCTCATCTGGAGCACCCAGCATCCTCCGCTCACCATCTTAGTCCCCACGGATTGCATGCCACAACCTTAACACTCACTCTGCGTTGGCCCTCAACGGGAATGGTCACTAGCTGCCACGTGTGGGACCAGGCTGCCCCTCCATGGCAACAGTATATTGAGTTTTGCTGCACCACCCTTCTCCTCTGCAGTATCATCAGGTGCAGCAACACGTTGGGTTCTAGTCACCTCTATTCTTGCCACCATTCCATTCCACTACATGGATAAATGCTGGATTGTCAATCGCGCTGGAGTAACCTCCCGCCTCGTGCATTTTATTAGTAATCGATCACAAGACTTAAATTACCAGAGACCATGGTGTTGAGTTAAATAAAGTTGACAACAGAACATGCTTAAAAGTGTGTTCTGCCTTCTGAGAGGACTGAGAAAGATTCAGAATCAAAAGTAGAACAGCTTCAACTATGAGAATAGTTGTAAAGTTTCCAAGGGCAATCCGACTTTAAAGAGATAAGATTCTGAATTAGGGCAAACCTAAGCAGATTAAGAGTGCACCATGTTGGGAAGTATCATTGGGTGCATGTCTATACAGCTGAGAAAGCAGTCATTCTAATCCTGTCACCAGTTTTATAGATGTTTGGATCCGAAAAGACATCAAGTTGTTCACATGGCTCTTGAGAACAATGCAAAGTCATAATGTAGAACGGAAAATATTTCAGTTCCTTAACCATCTGAAAAATATCTTTTCTCATGTCTTGGCTTCAAAAGTCCTAGGAGAAAAGTGCTTGTTTCTGGCATTAGTATAATTTTGAAAGGCGGACCAAGTCATCCGATGCCTCTCAGCAAGCCTACCAGAGAAGACGAGAGCGAGAACACAGGGAAGAATTGCCAATCTCAACGTGGCATTGTTCCCCAATTGGGCAATCCTGATTAAGGGGGATGTCAGTGAATCTGACATGAACATAGGCTTCATAATAGATGTTCACTGAAGCAAGTAGTGTGGTGCTGCTGAAGTTTGACTAAACAAATTTAAGTTTCTTGCAGTTCATAGACTGAGACACATAAAGACTGAAACACATATCTAGGAATGGTGGGTATAGCCATACAATAGGACACAATATTAAACTTGGAAAACTTGTGCAAACTGAATGTAAAACATCCTCAAAACTTCCTATATTTCTAGGTAGCGTAGTAGGAAAGAATGGCCTAAGGAAAATACTTTCATGAGGAGGAAACAATGTGAAGTTGCAGTTTCTAACCATAAATTGGCAAATGAGATTTCTATCTAGTGTATGGTTAAGTATATACATGGAAATCTACAATTCTAGCAGATTTACACATGTAACCCATTAGTTTTTCTGGAATCCCAACAAAAGAGTGTTTTTCTGATAATGGCGCCAATTGTGATTCCCAATTTCTTTTCTGGTACTTTTGAGCTGTAGCCCAACACTCCTTATCAAGGTGTATTCCATGGACACTACTAATACCTCTTAACAGGCCCTCGTGTTTACCTGGAAAGCATTAAAACCCTCTTAGCAGGTCTGCTATCAATTGATAATACCATCAATTTTCCATCTTGACTGCTATACTTTTATTGCACAGTGCCAACAGGGATACCATACCTTTATTGAAATGGTTGCATATAACAAGGCATGATCCTTGATAGCCCTCGGTTGTTAATGGTTTAGGTCAAATCCAGTAACGCTAAACCCAGTGAGCAAATCTCACTCAGCTGAGATCAACAGTGGATCTACTTGTAATGGGTCTAAATCTGACAAAGGATGATTCAGCATTTTATCCTTTGCAGATTGAATATGAAGTCAGAATTTTGCTTGTGATATAGCTCTATGTAAATGTTTCCTATGTTACACTTATTAAAAATGTACAACTACATAAACATATTATTATTGTTTCTTATGTTGATCAGATTTGATTTGATGAGATAAATGCTCGTTATCCATTCAGCCTTCATCAGCAACACAGCAAAATAACTTAGGCAGGCTAGTCTGCAATGTTCCATCTCTTAACTAGTGATTTTTCTCTCTACAAATGCAGCAGCATCTGAAACAATCAGTTGCCCCTCCAAAGGTGGTACGTTGCTCAAAGTTCTAATAGGGTGTGGATAGAGAAAAATTAGCAAACCTTTTCGATGTCATTTTATTCAGGGCCACTAGAATTATGCTGCAGGAAGGGACCAAATTATGCTGCCGGATTGACTACATTTTGCAGCAGGTTGACTAAATTATGCTGCAAGACAAGGTAGATTATGTGGCATAGTGTGGTATATTATGTAATTATAATATTTCGTTATTTTGTCTTTTCTACAAATGTTACGACTGTCTGGGAAAGGTTTCACCCTCATTACTATCAGTTTAACACTTAAATACAGCAATTGGCAACTGAAAGGTGCTCAGTTAACCTTTGCAAAAGGACTTCCACTGCGTGGCAGCGTTTTTAGTAAAAAGAATTGTTAAAATGTACAAATTATGCGGCATGTGATTGATTATATGGCAAGTGTGAAAAGCCCATAATTATGTGGAAAATTCCATACTCAAATGTTTGAGGTAAATCTACCAAGTTTATGGGATCCACAAATGATCCCAGGAAAACTCATGGAAATCTGCAAGAGTCATTGGTGTCATTTGTAGTCAAATGCATAGGATGTACACATGTAGATTTTCCATCCGGTGGTACGTTTTGTACATGCAACACACATAGAATCTTTTCCGTTGTTTGTCTTTATAAAAATGATTTTCCCTTTGTAGAGACCACCTGCGTTACTCCGATATTAAAGGTGGGGTGTGTCCCACCTTTGAAAGAAGTGTACTACTCCCCTTAAAAAGACTACATTTGCCTGCTCTTCTAAGGTGGGAAATTATTCCAGGAGGTATCTTAATACCCACAGTTTTCCAAGGGGGCCACCCAGAAACAATGGGCCACAAAACCACCCCAATACCAAATTTTTTAATAGGTTTTCAGAGGGGAAGTGTCAACCCAAAAAAAAACACTTCTAGCAGTAACAACTATTCTTGGCTGATGGCAGGTTTCTTAAGGCCAGATGTACGACACATTTTTGCATGGGCAAACGGGTTTGCAAACCCGTTTGCACATGCAAAAACATCATGGGTCATGTATAAATTTATTTGCAACTTGCTAAATAGGTTTTGCGACTTGCTATTTGGAAAGGGTGTTCCCTTCCAAATAGCGAGTCTCAACGCCATGTACTAATGTTTTGAAATTGCGGTCGCAAAACACTTGCGACCTACTACTTCAAGTAGGTGGTAATGCATTCGCAAATGCATGCAAAAATATTTTTTAAGGGCAGGCAGTGGTCCCAGGGACCACTGCCTGCCCTTAAAAAATGAAACGAAAACGTTTCATTTTCATTTTTTTTTTTTTTAATGCATCTCGTTTTCCTTTAATGAAAACGGGCTGCATTAAAAAAAAAAAGAAAAAGGTTTATTTCAAAGCAGTCCCAGACATGGTGGTCTACTGATCCTAGCAGGCCACCATCGCTGTGAGGGCATGTCATTCCCAATAGGCTTGCAAATTGCGAGAGGCTCATTAATATCAATGAGCCTCGCAATTTGCAACCCCATTGGGAATCGCTAACAGTGTTAAACACACTGTTGAAGAATTTTATTTTGCGACTCGCAATTTGCGACTTGCAATTAGTCGCAAATTGCGAGGCGCAAAATAAAATGGTCGTACATCCGGCCCTAAGAGCTGCCTCCTAGAATCATTAGATTTTTTAATTCTTGCTTTGCTTCAGCTATCCTTTCGGTTGATGTACGTGTACTGAAGGCATGATCATTCAAGAATCCATGGGCTACATATGCAACCGATTTTTTGTGGTGAGGAAATCATATTGACTTATCTTTTTAGATCATCAAATTCTAAAGTTAGGTCACCAATCAAAGAGGTTTGTGCCCTTCATAAATAGAAAAATGAGGGATTTAAGCAGGGGGGTAACTATATAGCAAACTGCCATTATGTTTTTTGAAGACTTATGCACCTACAAAGCCCAGTGATCTAATGGGGAACCAAGTGTGTTTTCTATAGATGAACTCTGATTTGCACCTTGCTTAGTAATAGGAAAAGAGGCAATATACCATTAGGAGTATTAGAATAGCATCGTCTTGGGCACAGGTTGGGCCCTCACAAGTAACATGGCTCGTATAGGATGCAAAACCCACAGCCTCTAGCACCAGTCACATTTTGGAAGTCTGCTGCAGCAGTGAGCAGTTAGCAAAATGCAAAATGGAAAAACTCTTTGGAAAATGTAATGTCTGTTGTCTGTTCTTCCCCTGGGTGACAAATGGTATAAAAGTGTGTAAATTAAGCTGTTTTTAAAACATCGGATCCATTTTAAATCAGATATCTCATCTTTTATACAAGAAACTATAGGAAAATGCTGGAATATCTGTTCTGCATATTTGACTCCAAATCACCAACTGGGAAAAAGGAGCTCTTAACAATAATTGAATATGGATTCCAAAAGACTGACAGTGGCATGGTAAGATACATTTGTTGTGGGAGTGAGTATTAATCGGGCATACATATGCGTTTTATGTACTTTTTAAAGCATGATATAATCATAAGTTGTTGTATTATTTGCAGTTCAGTGAGGAAGAAGAGGCTGTTTTGCTTTCCAACAGTTTAAGTCTCTGTGAAGACGCCAAAATAGAATTTTTGCAACAGCAAGCTAAAAAAGAAGGGAAAAACATAAATGATTGTGAGCCACCTAGAGACGGTAATATAATAATATATAAACCTAAAATATTGTAATAATTATACTTGTTACATTAAATTCCTTTTTTAGTAGGTAACATGTGATCTCTGGTATACGTTTTGCAATTTTATATCCATGTCATTTCATTTTCATACCATTTCTTTCAATATCTGCAACATGATAAAGTGTCGAGGTTGTTGATAGCAGCACTAGAGAAAGAAATCAGCCAGACGAATGTCAAAAAAAGAAATTATAACCAGGGCTGCAGCAATGATTAACAGGAAGTCAGAATGAAGACCAGGTTGTCCGAAACAGAAAGATTGGAATGTATGCCCTGGTACAGTGAAGTTAACGGGGAGTCGGATGTAAGGATGTTCTTAGCAGACAGTAGGACAACTACTGCCCTCCTGCACATGGGAACTAGAACACAGATTCAGATGTACAGCACGGCGACAAAAAAATAATTATAGTGAGCCAGGGATTGGTTGCTTGGAGTTTCTTTCTGAGAAGCTACCTCTAGGTCAGTTGCTGGAACCACATCCCCAAAAGTGGATTATCGACAGCAGCCAAAGTTGGGACACCAGTTGGATCCTCCGAGGAAGGTGGGAAAGGCGGAGGCTTTCTAGCTGGCGCAGATATTCTTCAAATGGGTCTTATTGTCTGAAAGGCTTTAATGAGCTTAAGAAATACCACTTAAATCAGTAAAGAGCAAGTAACTAACCTTTAATGTTTTGTATGGTCGAATAGTAAATGGGGTGTTAAAGATTACAGGCCAAAAAAGTGATAGCAAAAAAATCAATTCATGCAAAGGTTTCAAGAGAATATTTTTGTACAGTGAGAATGTTAGGTGAATTTATTTAAGCTTTTAAAGAATTAATTTAGGGGAAACAGTGTTGTTTCTCCAGTACACTGTCAGATGTGCTATGTAGTCTTTGTTTGATGAAATATTAGCATTCCTTAATGCATCGATAGTTCACCCCACGCTTGGGAAATGGAAAACCAATTCTCCTTATCCTCATACTGACAAATTTTGGTCGCTCTCAGGGATTGATTCAGATTCTCAGGACCGTGAATGCTAGTGCAGATGTGAACTTAGCTTAGTGCAAGTTAAATCTGTTTCTATGAAACTAAAACCTTCTAGCTGAGGAAAACCCACCCCAGCCACTAAATGTGTCGCCAGTTGCCACACAGGAATCCTCAGCTCCCAAGGAAGTGCGTAGGCCATCAACATTCTCTAGGTCTTCTGTACATTTGACCTATCTGAGAATGAAAATACCAATTACTTCGGTATGGAGAGGAATTACCGACTTGCACGAGGAGGGGGAAGAACTCTCTCTTTGTTTAACATGATCTTGAACAGGCCTTGGTTTCCAACATTTACAGCCATAGGGCATTTTACTTTACATGAAGGGATTTTAATACTGTACATTTTACCCTGTAAATGGCAATTCTCTTCAGAGTTATTCACTTAAAAAAATTGTAACAATGCATGTTTAATCAAATGATATCAAGGTCATTATTTTCCCCAAACATTTTTTGAAGTTGTAAATGCACCCACAGTATATTTTGTGTGGAATGATGTGAGAAAATAGGCAAAAGAGAATTATTTTGTTCAGACAATATGTGCTGTGCAAAATCTTATGTGAGTAAGGGACAGAGGTTTCTTGCAAAAAAGGCATTTTCACACGAAATAAAATGACTTTCTACTGAGCTTTCTTTTACCGGTTCAGTTAAAGAAGGAATACATTTTTCATCATAGTTTCATCATTTTTGGTCAATAGTTACTCATTTTGCAATTCAAATACCTCGGCATATATAAACTAGACATATAGAACTATTCCTTGAAATAAACTTGTACCACTTATTAGACAGATTTAAAAGAGACTTGAGGTACTGATGTGCACTACCAGTGTCACTACTGGGTAGACCAGCCTTGTTTAAGATGACCCTGCTCAGGGTTTTATATGGCCTACAGAACACACCCCATTCCGTATACCAGTAGCTTTCTTAAAATTGGAAGCTGAGCTACAGCTGTTGCTATGGGAAGGAGGCCGTCCACGCATAGCTCTACACAAGTTAACCAGGAGAGTATATGATGGAGGCGTAGTCTTAGGTACTATTGGGCCTGCTAGTTAGAGATAATAAATGACTGGGTGTTCGCACCGGTCAGGGTAGCTTAAATGTTTAATGGGAGCCTGGGGCTACCCAGCTATACTTTACAGTACTAGTCCCAGACGGGACCTACCAGTCCATAAGTGCACTGTTGAGTCGGTCTGGAGGGAGGCAACGGAGTACCTGGCATGGAAAGAAACTCTTATGGAACTAACTCCTCTATGGGACAGCAATACACTGTGAGAAGTGGGAAAACCGGAGTGGTTTACAAAATGGGACATGATTGGTATTTCCAAATTAGGAGATGTATGGACAGAAGGGAGATGTGATCCCAGTTGAGACCTCCAGCAACGAGTACTGACTAGCATAAACCAAAATATATTGATATCAGCTGCTTAGACATGCCTTGTCCTCACGCATTAAAAAGGGACATTGTTGTTAAAATCAGCACCCCTGGAGGACAGATTGTTAGCTGACCCCCGGATCAAAGGTGCAGTGTCAATAGTTTATAAAAAGATAAAGAACAGTTCTCCAGATGCCCTCCAGAAATTGAAGATGGACTAGACAAGAGATGTGGGAGAATT
Organism: Triturus cristatus; assembly: GCF_964204655.1. Taxonomy (NCBI): domain Eukaryota; kingdom Metazoa; phylum Chordata; class Amphibia; order Caudata; family Salamandridae; genus Triturus; species Triturus cristatus. Next base: position 779,640,011 of record NC_140592.1, read on the forward strand.
TGAGGAAGACGAATGGGATGAGGCATTGTGGGGTCCATGAGAAATCGCCCTAAGATCGGGTTTTCGACTTGTACAACTCCGTAATCTTCATAGGTCTTATTACTCTAGAATACTCCTGCATAAACTGGGAAGCTGTATCTCACAGATGTATGTGGGGAAGTGTAACCAGGAGGGCTTCCAAATCCATATCCGTTGGTCCTGTCCAAAATGCTTGCATCCTGGTCTGATAAGTAGCGAAACAAAATATTGCTAGATGACTGGGGACTAGGGAGATGCCGGACATCACTGACTGGGAAAAAGGACATGAAGTGGTGCATGCTGGCAGAGAAGAAGGTATATGATTGCAGGGGAAGCCCTAAGAAATGGGAGAAAATATGGGATGTATAGATGTCCAATTAAGGGTTATAGAGAGGCACATAAAGGACACAAGGCCGTCAACCAAATCTCATGCCCGCGACTGGTCAATAGATGAGACTGATAGGAAAGAAAGGTGTATGGGTTCTATGGGAGCCTATGGATGACTTGCATCTATATCGTTGGTTGAGAATGCAGCAATGTTGGTGCCTAAATGTTAGTTTTTCACTGTCTGTTTACAAAATCGCAAAATGACTACATTTTCATAGAGTAGACCAAACCCGTCTTGGCCACAGGTATCTCGCAAGTTGGTTTTTGCCTTTGGGATTATCAGATACTCAAGGAACACTTTCCATCCACACACACACTCCTGAAAACTACAGGCTTAGGCGAATCTAGTGAGATTGCTAATACTAGCTTTAACTTTTTTTCTCATAAAATTCCCTACCAACCTCAAACTACAATTATGTGCTGGAAAAGACCAAAATAAACTGCCAACAGTAAATTAATACCATCATTCGTTCCCATTATTCTCTGGATAAGAAAACCCTTTCTCTCTCATGATCCCACTATGTGGATGAGCATATCATATGGGAGAGTATTAAATCTATACCGCTACTATGTCAAGTATTTTTTTTTTTAATTTGCCATGTGGGTGACTGCAGCAGTTGGCCTCAGAGTTGCCCTATCAATCAGCGGCAATTTTGGATTCTTAGGATCCTAGGAGCCAGCGAGGCCGGACTTCCACAGATTGCTAAAGGTTTTTTATTTATGTCCATAATGATCAATTCTCATTGTTCTAAGACCCGTAGAGGCATGCAAATTGCACTCAGAACAGAGCCAAGGGGCAGGGAAATTGTCTGTTCATGCAGAAGGGCTCATATAAGGGAGATAAAAAAGAAAAAGAAAGCTTTAAGCGAGGTTCTCCAGTATTGGATCTTTTATAGATTCATATGCCTGAATCATTCCCTGTTGTCGAAGTGAAAGTCCCACTATATAATTTTAAAGCAGTACAGGATATACACATACGTACATTGTTGGACCCCAGACATTAACCCCTTCCGTGCTCAGGACGGCTCCCGGCCGTCATGAGTCACGGTAGTCGTGTGCTCATGACGGCCGGGAGCCGTCCGACCGTTGCCGCTCCACCCACGCACGGCGCATTCCCCGCCTGTGCGGGCGAATCAATTAGTGGGCGGAGTTCGGACGGCTCCCGGCCGTCATGAGCACACGCCCACCGTGATTTATGACGGCCGGGAGCCGTCCTAAGCACCTGAGCGCCACGCCCAGCCCCGCCCCCCTCGCACCGCGGCGGAATTTGCCCCGCATGGAAGTGGTTAAGAAGTCAACATTTAGGCTCAAGCGGGACATGTTTCTCTGTGATTGTCCCCACCACTGCCTCCCAGTACGGTACTATTTTTGTGCAGTCCCATAAGGTGTGATAGAATGTACCTATGTCACCACAAAGGCGCAGGCAAAATGGGTCAGAAATCCTTCCCATCTTGTGTAGAGTAACCCGTGTGTAGTAGGACCTATGCAATATTTTAAACTGCACCAGTCGTAGTCTAGAAGAGATTGCCACCTCTTTAGGCGAGGCCATCGCCTCTCGCCAGTCGGGGTCATCCATGTCTCCCACCACTGATTGCCAGTTCTCCCTAAGCCGGTCAAGTGGATCTGTCCGGTTGTTAATGATTTTTTTGTATGTCAGCGAAGTCGCTCGTTTGTGTAAATAGTCGGTTAGCAATCGGTCCTCTAAAGGGGATGATTCTGGGAGCGTCTCAGCTGTAGGAAGGACTGCTTCTATCGCATGTTTAATTTGCATATACCTGAACAGTTCACTCTGGGCCATTACGTAATGCTCTTGTAAGTAGGTGAAACTGACAACTTCTCCGTTTTTCCAGAGGTCCCCAAGTCGGGAGATGCCAATCAGGTCCCATTTTAGAAACCCTTTGCTATTACCCAGTTTTCCTAGTTTACTTGTGTCCCACAAGGGTGTATGTCGTGTAAGTCGGCCTGACCAGCCCAGGTGTTTATTCACCGTATGCCATATGCTGACAGTGTGCGTCGCTGGGCCTAGAAGTGTACGGGCTTTCCGATTATTATAAAGCGTTCTGCTCACACCATCTTTTCCTAGGGTCATTCTGTCAAGGTGGTAAGCAGGGTCCGTGTCCGGCACATGAAGCCACTGATTGATGACTGTGAGTTGTGTAGCCCAGTAATATGCTTTGATATCAGACAGGGCTATCCCGCCGTCGTACCAACTCCGTACCAATTTATTCGCTGCTACCCTTGCTGGTTTAGTTGCCTAAATTTTAACCACTGTACTGTTGGCATCTGATATTCTTTCTGTAGACAGTCAAAGGGGACAACCCCATTTGCATCCCACACCTCCGCCAGTGTGTTTATGCATATCCTGTCCCTGTCCCAGCCTAGGAATCCCTTCAAGTCAGCCACCATTCTCAATTGAGTGCCCTCCCTTAGGAGTGACCCACTTAATTTCCCTCAGTCAGCTGTTCCAGACGGCCCCCATAGAGCGCATGTATATAGCTATGATCTCCCATTCCTCACCTGTCCATTCAAACCATCGGGTCATCCTCGTCTGCATAGACCCAGTCATTGCACTGCCTCGTAATTCTTCCTGATGTTAGGCAGAGCAATGCCCCCATCATATTTAGATTGTTGTAGTGTGCACATTGCTATGTCCCCCCACCCCCCAGGAGCGGCACCCTCACTTGGGTGTCTGCTCATGAGAAGAATGTTTTTGGCAGTCAATAGGGACAGTCCTGCAACACATATAGCAATCAAGGCAATGCTATCATTTTGAACATAGCCGCTTTACCTAGCAACGACAGAAGCATTGTACTCCAATGCTTAATGTCCACCCGTAACAGGAATGACATTGGGCCCATCTATTTCCAGCCCGCCATAGGGAACAGTAATGACTTCTCTCAATTAATTGCAAACCCAAAAATTCTCCAAATATCTGGAAAATCTTGCGGATGCAAACCAGTGACTTATCTGTATGGGTCAGATAATGCAGAATATCCACCACATATAATAATACTCCTTCTTCCCATCCAGAAACCCTGGTCCAGCCCCATATCCGGGCGTCTACCCTCATGAGGGTTTCCCGGGGCTCTATCTTCAAAGTGAAGAGCATTCGTGAGAAGGGGGTCAATCCTGCCTCATGCCACGCCCTATAGAAAATTCCCTCAATAGGCAGACATTTACTTTTATTCGGGGTGCAGGGTTTCTGATAAAGTAGTCTGATCTAATTAATGTGCTGGGGTTCAAAGCCCATCCTCTCCAGGTGTAGGAACAGAAAAGGCCACTCAACCGAATTGAACGCCCAGGGATCTTCCCCAGAGTTGAGCTGCGCTAAGTTAATATGGAGTCTTCTCAGATTCAGTCTAGTCGAATGACAAGGTATAAAACCTGTCTGGTCCAGATTTACCAGATCTGCCACCACTTCACGGAGTCTGCCCGCCAACAATTTATCCAGGAATTTCACCTCAACGTTGACTTACAAGGTTGGTCTATACGAATTGCGCCTCAGTGCTGGTTTTCCTGCCTTAGGTATAAGGACAATGGTAGCCAAGCGCAGACCATCAGGCAAATGACCCTTTGTGCAGGGCATCCTTATACATAAGTAGCATTGGCTTGGTCACTTTGCCTGCCATTTTGCGTAAATACTTAAGAGGCAACCCACTATGGCCCAGGGCCTTCACCACCTGCATCTGCACCAGTGCCTCCGTTATTTCTGCATCAGTGAGGCTCTATTCTAGTCTTTCCTTCTCCTCCTAGGTCAGAGCTTTAATTGGGCAATCTTTCACAAACCTTATCTCCGACTCCAAACTCCTATCCCTGGGGGCATATAATGCCTCCATAAATGTTGCAAATGTCTCCACAGTCTGCTTACTGCCCCTCACCACCTGCCCGATTCTTTTTGCAGTTGGTTAACATGCACGGATTCCTTTTTTCTGCTGCCTATCCAAGCCAACAATTTACCTGCCTTACCTCTGGCGTTATACATGCGCTTCTGTTTGGCCAGGAAGGAAGTTTTCACTTCATGTCTAGCTACCGTTTTGTATTCCATGCATTTGCACTCTAGCGTCCCAGAAAGTGATGTCCTCAGATGTGGGGCCAGTTGTCACTCTAAATCTTTTATTTCGAGTTCCAACTTCTCAAGGGGCTGCCTTCTTTCCATTTTCCCTCTAATTTCCCCAGCAATCATCACCCCCCTAAGTTTGGCCTTGTATGCCTCCCAAATCACACTGGCGCTATCAACCGTGCTCGTGTTTGCAAGCCTCCAGGTGGCCATCCTCCGTGGGTGAGGTTCTCTCTCTCTAGTGATTTTTATAGTGACCTGTAGGGGAGCACAATTTGATATCCCTCTTGCTAAATATGTAGCCTCCAGGAACTTCCCTACACTATCTCTGGTTGGCAGGATATAATCCAATCTGGAGGAAATGTTATGTGAGACTGAATAAAATAAAAAGCCTCATTTCTGTCCATATAGATACCTCCATATATCCAGGAGTCCAAAAGGCCTGCAGGAAGCCATCCAGCCCGACCCTTGTAGTCTCCACTTCCAATCTGGTACTCATTCTGACTGAGCATATATAATGTACCAGATTAAAATCTCCTCCAATCATTGTAAAGGCCCTCGGGAAACTCGCTAAAAGCTACCCCACTTTTTGTAGTGTGAGTGATTGGAGACCCGGCAGTACATAAATGTTAAGGAGAATCAGCATTTTACCCTTCCATTCCCCCATTATCCCAGAGTAGCATCCCGCCGTATACGACCTGGTGCGGAGGAGATGAAAGATCAGAGTTTTATTTATTAAAATGACCACCCCTCTCAAACTTGAGGTATGCTGTGCAGAGGAAGGTACCTTATATCTGCCCCGCCCTAGGCTATTGTGTTGCGCGTCCATCAAGTGAGTCTCATGGAGGAGTATTATGCCAGCCTTCTATGTAGTGAATAGTGAAAGCTCGCGTCACCAAACCTCTCTTCAGTTTATTACCTAGCCTGTTTATATTCCACAAGACTAAGATTAAGTTATGTGACTGAGCCATAGCATGATCTCCTGTCCCATGCTTAAATGCATAAGGGGGTGCCACTGCTGCCGTGTATCTTGGTGTTGTGCCCATGCGCCAATCCCTGTGTGAACCATAACAACCCCTCCCTGCTCCCCCTGCCTTACCTTACTGTGCTGTAATCTAAAACTCAACGATCCTCCCAATTCATGGTATGTGTGATCCCTCAAACCGTGAAATATGTTAACCCTCCAAATGTATACACTTCTCATGCGTGAGGCGGTACCTCCACGCACTGAGTGAGATACAATGAAACAACCGTTCATAGTCTGTCATCCCTCCCAGTCCGGAGCAGCCGGGTCTCGCCAGTCTCGCCAGTCTCTTCACGCGCCCCTTGGGCCTTGTCGTGCAGCATGTACTTACAATTCATGTGCACAGTTGAGCACCGGTCAGATAATATGGTTCGACTACATCTAGGTAATCATCTGCAGGTGCTCACTGTCAGCCTCCATGCCAGAACCTGCAGAATCTATCCCCCCCAGCCCCTGCAAGGGGACTCCAGTTGTTGTTGATCAGGATGCCTTTACACTTCTTGACGGCGTTCACCTCCGGCAACTGTTCCGCCTTCATCTGCTCCTTTGTAGGGGAGGGTCTGCTGCCTGCATCTCTTAATTTCCTGATCTTCCATTGCTGCCATTCTGGATCGCCCCTTGATGAGACTTCGGGTTAGCATCCAAGTCCTTGGCCTCCAGCCATTGCTACGCCTCATTCACAGAGAGCAAAAAGTGCACCGTCTCTTAATACACCACTGTGAGAAAGCGGCTCTGTATATACTGTTCCCAAATAGGTACAGGGTGTACAGAGTCCACAGTCCCCAGAGGTTTGGCAGAGGCTAAAGTTAGATATAACCTTACTCTCTAAAGTGGTAGCTTGGTCGAGCAGTAAGGCAGTATTAGAGGACAGTGTAAAGCATTTGTTGCACACACTCAGCCAGCAAATGGTCTCAAACACTCAATAACTGAACTCTAGGCCAATGGTTTATATATAAAAAATATATGCTTGTTTTATTTTAGAACCAACAAAAGGTATTAAAATATACTTTCTCAGAATGAGATGCTTTGTATAAATACTTTTGCAATATGCTTTTTGTAGAAAGTTACAAGTGGTTGCAATAGGCAACACAATTCTAAACACAATAATGCATTGAGTTCAATGGAAGTTTCAAGTTATTTGCCACAGATTACTTTTAGGATTACTAAAACCACCACCACTTCGAGAGGTAAGTTGGGTAGTTGGAGGATAGGTAGGTACCCCGGGATTGGGCACAGGGGGCCGCGGGGCGCCGGGTGCAGGGGTGCCTTTTGGTGTTGGGAAATCTTACCCTCTGTTGATCGCGGTTGGGGGGGCACCTGGTTCTGAGGCTGCAGGCTTCTTCAGGAGTGTCGAGGGAGGTCCTTGGGTGCCGGACTCGGGGTCACAGTAGCCGTGGGGTCGTCCTCTTGGTCTTTGTTCACTCCGGCACAGGCCAGGCTTTGCGGGTGCAGAGTGTGCTGGTTTTGCGGGTCCGGGCTGCTGCCAGGGATTAGAAATAGTTTTTGAGTAGAGCCTCTAGTCATGGGAGTCCCAGGGGGCTTAGAGTCAAAAGGTAGCCAGGTCCTCCGGGGTTTGTGAGGTTGCTGGCCACAAGAGATGCCGGGTTGGAGCAGGAGCAGGTTTGAGGGTCGACAGGCTGGTAGGTCTGGGGCCAAAGCAGTTGGTGTCTTCCTCTTCTTAGCAGCTGCAGGGCAGGTCTTCTTTGTTCTAGCTCTTCTTCGGATTTTGGAATCTGGAATCTGGGGAAGGAAGGTTCAGGGTGCCCCTAAATACTAGATTTAGGGGCGTTACAGGTAGGTGAAGGGCAGGAACCAATGGGTCCCTGTCCTGGGGTGAGTACACCCCCTATCCTGCCTCTCTCCTGTGGGAGGGGGGCAGTAGCCTAGTCCTGATTGGGCAGGGCTTTCCATCTTCAAGATGGCGAGAGCCCGGAGATGTGCTTCACCTCGCCTCCCGCACCTAAGGGGTGGGGTTGGCAGGCTGGCACATCCCCTGTCCTTATTTGGGGTTTCCGGCCAAGCTTCCCGCCAGAGTGGGGGGTTGCAGTGGCCTGGGGAAGCTCACAGAGGTGGCATGCCTTTGAAGCTTCCCCCTGCCCATCCTGGGGGAGGAGATTTAGCATCTCGCCCAGGATGTGCATTGTTGCAGACCCAGGAGAGCAGGGGCTCTCCTACCCAGGGGTTCAGCAACATGTCTGCTGTGTGGCAGCCTAGGCAGCCTCAGAACAGACGTGGATTGTAGGTTAGGTTTCAGGGGGCATCTCTAAGATGCCCTCTGGGGTGCTTGGTAGATTAAATCCCACACTGGCATCAGTGTGGGTTTAATGTGCTGAGAAGTTTGATACCAAACTTCTCAGTCTTCAGTGTTGCCATTATGGTGCTGTGGAGTTCGTGTTTGACGAGCTCCCAGCACCATATACTCTTAAATGGCAGCACTGCACTTAGTGCCCAGGAATGGACCTGGGTACTGTAGGGGCACAGGGCTCCTGCTCCTGTGCCCACACCATTGGAATAGGGCACCCAGCTAGAGGGGTAGCTGATGTATGCCATGGCAGTGTAGGTGGTGGGCATGGCACACAGGGATGTGTGCCATGTCGACTCTTTGCTTTGTCTTGTATCCAGACACTCATCCTGCAAGGGCAGTGTGTGTGTGTAAGGGTACAGGGCCTCTAAGGGTGGCACAATGAGTGCTGCAGCCCTTAGAGGCCTTCCCTGGTCACAAGGCCCTGGGTACCTAGGGTACCATTTACCAGGGGCTGACATGTGGCCAGGGTTTGCCAACTTGGGTTTTGTGTTTTAGGGAAGGAACATAGGCCCTGGGCACCTGATTGGCAGGAGTCCAGGGCACACTCAGTCAAAGTACATTCAGCAATTCAGCAGAAAGTGGGGGCATACCATGCAAGAAAGATAGCACTTTCTCACACCACCCGCAGTTGTGCCGAGAAGATGAGGGCATATTTGAGGTCCAGCTGGTACAGTATCTTCTTGATGGGCGTGAATGCCTCCCTCTGCCTTTGGATTAGGTACGTGTAATCTGGGTAGACATTGACTTACTGTTCCTCCAGCATCCACGGGCTGTAACACCGAAAGAGTTGCAGGATATTGTCCCTATCCCTAAAGTTCATTAGGCGCGCAATTATTGGACGGGGTCTTGGGGCCGGGGCTGTTGCCGGCATGCTCTCTCCACCAAGTTAAAGCGCAAAGGCTTACTCTGCAACACTGTCTTCTCCAACCATTCCTCCCCAAAGAGTTCAATGTTCTGGTCCTTCACTTTCTCAGGGACCCCAACAAGCCTTACATTAGGCCTCCTAGATCTACCCTCCTCTTCTTCGAAATGATTCGTGAGAGTAGCCATGTCTTTCCCTGGTGTCTCACAGCGCTTTGTGAGTTCTTGAACCGCCGGGTGAGTCGTATCCAGTTTCAGTTCTGTGGCACGGACCCTCTCTGTTAATTTCTTATGGTCTGCCCAGAGTATGCCAACTTCATTTACTATTGATGCAATTTGCGCCTCCAAAGCCCGCATAGTGTCCCTGATTGCAGCAAGGATGATTGCGTTATGCACCGCAAGTGAGCCCTCCTCCGTGTCTGTAGACAAGCCCTCTCCTCCTTCATCCTCCACAGGCATGTCTGATGATTTGACCTTTGCAACCTTTGGCTTCCCCCTATTTTGCCAGGCGGTGGTATGGCACACAGGTAAGGGGGCTCTCGGTCTGTCCGCAGGGTCCGTTGAGTAACAGCACCTCGTGGTGAATATGTCTCTATTGTCCAGCTATGGATGTCACAGTGCGCTGCTCAGCTCCCTCCCCATTAATTCGTACCTCTAGCAGTGTGTTCCCTATTTCCCAGTCAGGCACGTAAGGAGATTACTGTACATCTGTGCCACCAATCGGTTATCCATGGAATGTGTGGGGGGAGGGCAGGTGTCTGTGCACTGCTCTATGCTGTACTCCAATCTCCAGCAGTGCTTGCTGCCATCCCCACGTAAATCAGGGCCTGTAGCTGCCCAGTATCACTGCCCAGCTGCACAGTATCCACATTCAGGACGGTGGGAGGGAAAAAAGACTGTAGAGCGCAACCTCCACCCGCCAGTTCTTTGGGCTCACTCCTAATGGTAGGGTACCCCCACCTCCAGTTTTTTTTTCTCCACAGTTTTAATAGCGCAAACTTGACCCAAATCCAATCAGGTATCAGAGTTCACATTCATTTTTTGTTGGGCACGGGGAGATTAAGTGATTTGCCCAGAATCACAGGATGTTCAGCGACATTACCGAGACTCGAACCCAGTTTCCCAGGTCCGAGGTCAAGCGCCCTAGCCGTCTATGCCACAAGGGGTTCCTCCACCCGAATATGTCCTCAGGTACTGGGCCCCAGAGAAAACTGAGCCAGCAGTCGCAGAACACCACTATTGTCAATATCTCAGGTCAAGGGAGGAGAAACCATCAAACACGACCTCCACCTGGCCAGGTCTTCAGGCCTGCTCCCATTAGTAGTGCGCCTCCATCTCTGGTTCTCCTCCGCTCTATGCCACTGAGTGTTCCACTACTCAAATATGTCCACAGGTGCTGGGCCTCAAAGATATCGAGGCTCACAGCCGCAGAATGCCGCTAGTCTCAATCAGGACGGGGAGGTAAAGAGGACTGCTGGCCATGAATCCTGCCTCTCGGACCCAGGCCAGTTCTGCGCCCGCGGCTCACCTCCGGGTGCCGCGCCTCCTCAGTTCACTTGCGCTGGGATCCGCCAGCTGCACAGATCCTCGGGTGCTTGGCCACTGTCCCCCTCGATCGCGGCTCTCCAAGCAAGCTGATCCGCAGTTGAGGCGATGTCTCCTCCATCACGACTGTCCAGGTGCCATTTTGGGTGTATCTCACCTGCCGTAGTCAGGTCTGTTATCAGGGATTATGAAGAGTTCGGCGGGTGGCGACCAGCCGTCAGCATGGCTTCGGCCGCCACCCCCCCATCCATTCCCTCCGACGCCTGCCCAACCAGCACTGCTGGTATCGCCTAGTGGGCAACAGAATAATCGTCTCCAGGGCCTCCCGGACGGCAGGAACTCAGCCAAGCACGTCCGCCTCCATTGCCTACCAGGCCACACCTCATCCCAGGAGAGTTGGCATTAGACAGCTAGCAAAAACATTCACTTGCCTGCAGTGTCTTTCGGTGTGGAGGCCAGTTTTTCAGACCTCCTCACCACTGGTGGGTTCCTATAATGGACCTTTTTGCCACTCTTCAAAACGCAAAATACCAAAACATATCCATCAGTTACCCACACCCATAACTCATGGGCAGTGCACCACGGACAAACTGGTCAGGAATATTTGCCTCTGCCTTTCCATCTCTTCCCATCATACTGTATGTGGTCACGAAGATGAGGCAACATCCCATGACTCTAATCCTAGTTTTGCCAACCTGGTAAGTTAGCCCTGGTATTTAATGGTTCTCAAGATGTCAGTAAGTCCTCTTGAGAAGCTTCCTGTCATGCTGGACTTTCACATTCAGCATCAAGGTAACTCACCTGGTTCCCAAACAGTTTAATCTTGCAATTTGGTACCTAAGATGCTAGAGTTTGGCTACCTTACCCTACTGTAGAAACCCACTACATGTGCTTGTTATGCAGGGAAGTGGAGAAGGTTCAAGCACTGCTGCATTTTTAAACAGGTGTACCCATTTACTGTCTCTGTGCAGGAGTTTGATTTCTATCTTCTACATCTTTTCAAGGCAGGCCTAACTTTAACTTGCATTCAACTACACCTATCTGCAATTGTAGCATATCTCCATAACATCACTAATCTGTTTTCATGGTCCTGGTCATTAATGCTTTTATGGAAGGTTTAAAAAGGGAATTTCCACCAAAGATACCTCCTGCCCCTGAATGGAACCTGAACGTAGTACTTATGTGATTTATGGGCCCACCTTTTGAGCTTCTCCCTCTATTTTCCTTACAGTTTTTGTCTATGAAAAGCACACTTTCTAATTGAAGTTATTTTTTCCTGTTGGTTTGTTGTAATTACGTTTTGTGGTTTTTGCTATGCAGTGTTTCTTAAGAGACCTAGAATGGACAACGTAACTTTGTTGACCCCCTTTACCTTTTTGTCCTTTCACGGAATAGAAGGAAATTTGGCATGCGGAACCTTAACCACTTGCATTTGGGCTGTCCAAAATGTCATACAGATTTGTCCAGCAATGCCAAGGTTATCCAAGAAATGTGTTTTCAACTAAAAGAGAAGCTGGATCATTACTACAGAGTAACTCTTGCTGAGATAGATAGATAGATAGATAGATAGATAGATAGATAGATAGATAGATAGATAGATAGATAGATAGATTGATATGACCACATTATTTGTAAATGTTATAACAAGATTTCAATTAAGTATGTTTTTTTGCTAAAACAAGTATATTGATGCATTTCAATACAATACTTTCTATAATTTTCTAAAACCTATAATTTTTGCTTTTTAATTTAGGGTGGCTTGTTGTTGCAAAAACATTTCTTGGTCGTTGTGTTAAGGCTTCTGATAAAAGGCCCATCACTCAATCAAACTATCGTCCTGCTAATTCGGTCTTCCGACCCCGAAGAAGTGCACAAAGTTCTACATCGCTCAACAAAAATGGTATTAAAGTAATCTTTTTTCATTAAACAAATTTCTGTAGCCTTTCTTCAAAAGAATACTTCTTTTTTCTTCTCTGTTAGTTTTATGTCAGCATCTAGCCTCTGCATATTTTAATGCCCTATTTCTTTAACAGTTAATGGAATTATGATTCCGTTTTTAATGTATGCAGCTTTAAGCTATATTATCATTGCAGTGGTAGTGTTGCAGATTGCTACTACAAGCGGAAGCTGTAGTGTGATGTTCGAAATGGTACTCTCTTTCAAATATTTTCTCTAGTCTTCCTTTTACCCTCTAACCTCCGACAAAAAAGTCATCAGAAATTGAAAATATTACATAAAACATGCCATTGATAGATTCTTTCAATCAAGGTGAATGCATCATTGAGTTTTCCCAAAGGGACGACCTAACTCCTGAAATTAAAAAGGGTCAGGAAACAGTTTTTCGATCTCGATTGCATGAACGAGGACTTAACACACCACAACTTCAAAATGGTGACTTTGGCCCACAGTTTGGTAGGAAGAGTGGATTGTGCCATTAGGCACACAAGGTTGTAAATACTTCACAGACAAACTATTGATATAATATGTCTTTTCACCATAGTGGTGAAATCGAGACCTAATATTATTTAATAGCGTTACGTAGAAAGGAAAGATACCTCTTTTTTAGTTGTATGTTGGCACAATATTAATATTATATTAGTCCTTTATTTATGGGACCTGTTTTTATCACTTTTTATGCTTTGTGGCTTGTACCTGAAATATACGCAAACTTCAATATTCATTGTAAACTATGGGTAAGCTTAATCTGGATAGAACAATGTAGCAATTATCTAAATGCATTCTTAATAAAATCTGAGTTGTGTCTAGTTTAACTGTGACCACGGTGGGATAAGCATGTGCTGGATGCTTTACATAGTCCCTACACATTAGTAAATGCATACCATTGCAAGTAGTGCACCAGACATATTTTTTGCAAATTGAATAATGTAGTGTCAGTGCATGTGTTGCTGTAAAACATAATAAAAGGCATTACTGTGCGGAATAGGGATGTATTTGTGTTGGCGATGTCAGGTACAGTGCTACAGAGGGAAGTATTTTGAAGCCTGTTTCTTATGATTGATGTTGTGGATGTAAATGTAAGGCTGATCAAGATTTCAAGGTATGTTATGGTAAAGGGAGGAAAGCAATATCAGCATAACCTTCCATGGAGCAGATGTTACCACTGCACCTTTCATTGCCTGAGGATGCACTGAAGTGTCAATTGGCCTAGGGCAGCAATAATCTGCAGAGCCACAGACTGAAGGAAGAGCCAGATCAGGCATTTGTACAGTTACCTAGGTCACAAATGAAAACACACTTCTCATTCTTAAAGCTAGGGGCCTATTCTCAAATGCATGTTGATATACATAAAGTAATACTCTTGTAGTACTCTTTTATGCCTTTGGTATTTGTGCCTAAAACATCTAAAATGGGAATTCTCATATTCAATCGGTACACATAGAAAGGATTGTGCCCTCTTTGCACTTTTAGTAATCGGGAGTTGGATGTGTGGGTCCGATTCACAATGGCATGTAGGAGTACGTAAAAAAAGCATTTCTATGGTACTACTTCCACACTCCCAAATCCTATTGTGAATCATCCCCATTGATTGGTGTTTAGCCTTAATCACCGGCATTCGAAACAGTAATCTACATGTTATGCAGACAGCCCTTCAGGAGGTGCTGTAACCCACTGAGAAGGATGAAACTTTTCAGGGTCAGATGTGATCTAACAGACCTTTTCATTCGTGGAAGAAGGACAACCAGTCACCAGGTTGAGAATGTAGTTCAATATCCTGTATGTTTTTGTTCATCTCTACCTATATTTAGAAGCTCTTATAATGCCGAAGTTGTACTATTCAGCAAAGTAAATACACTATCATATGTGATAGTTTGACTGAAATTCGTTATATGAAAACAACATTTGAAGGTTCAATTACAGTGGCAGCTCCATGACAAAAAGACTTTAAATTGGTAGAGGTAGCATTTGAGTTATGAATACGGACATGTGCAACCAAAATATTGCAGTTATGTGGTAAACCATCTTGTCATAAAGGTTGTTGCTTGATCCTGTCATAGTTTTGGTGCTACCTCGAATGGCTTCTTGTGTAAGGTTGCTGCAATGAAAAAAACAAAACCAATTGCTTTCTGTATATGATGAAATTCTGTGATTAAAGAATTCAGCATCTTATGATTTAGTGTACTTTTGAGATATAAAGTACCCTCTCATGCATTGCAGTGCGAGTGGTTCATTGGCGATAGAATTATACACCTAATAGTCATCAGAGGTGGAATGATATGCTGATTTTGGTGAGAGAGATATTTTTCAGTGGTTGGAGCCAAAGGTTAACTATGTGTAGTGTTTAAATAAATCTTAACAATAAATCTTGCACTCTGCTGTGCTGGTCAGGCCATACCTAGAAATTAAATGTTTAACCAGTATTAATGTACTTGGAGAATTATGCAGCAGAAGGAGACTACGATAATCGAAAAGATGACAGCATACTCCATTTAATAACTAGCAACCATTTCAATAGTTACGATTTTAACCTTCTAAGACTATATGATTGTATTGTCTTTCCCTTTCAGACACATGTTCTTCCTTGGAACTTGGGAAATGCGACTGCTCTCTGCGGCAGTGTGAGTGGTTTGTGTTTGACCATGAACTTGTCTTGCCCGAATACATCATTGAATTGGAGTACAGTACGCTGGTACGTTTCTTCTGTTTCAAGTGACAAATTATTTCACACTACAGAAAATAAAATAAACCGTTTCAATCTCCTACTACTCTTAAAACATTGACTGTTGATGCTCAGTATGCTGTTGTGGATGCCTCTAACATAAAAGTTCGGATGGATACTTCTGCCTGTGGATTCCTCACCTTATGAATACCCCCTGCGCCAGCATTCTGCGGAAATTCTTTCCTAGCTCTCCCACGTCGACGAGGACGTCACAATAGCACGGCTCCGCTCGCGACACCGTATGACGACATCGGAGCCATAAGAGGACCTTGTTGGCGTGCTGACGTCAGTACCCTTTTTTCCGTGCCGTCGATGCTTAACGGTTTTTCTAGGGGCTCTCCATTTTCTTTGAAGAAAACTTTGTATCTCTTGTTGTTTTCTTATGGCTACTTCCAGGAAGACCAACTTTAAACCCTGCAGAGAGTGTGGCGGGCATATGTCAATCACGGACCCGCATGAAGATTGCCTCTGGTGTTTATCTTCGGATCATGACGTCGAAGAATGTTGAAGCTGCAGGAAGATGAATCCCAAGGCTATTAAGGAACGTGAAGCTAAGTTGTTTATGGCCAAAGCCAAAAAGGAGAAGAGGGGTCGAAAGAGGGCGAAGTCTTCGTCTTCCCTTACAACGAAGTCGAAAAAACATAAGAAGTCCAAGAGGAGACATGGCTCTCGCACCGTTCTTCAAAGACCAGGGCCTCGAGGTCAAGGTCGCTGACTCCGGCTGAGCAGCCTCGAAGAAAGGACTTAGTTTCTCCATCTCCTCAGGTGACGCCGGTTCCATCTCTGGATCCGGTATCGCCGGCTTCGGAAAGTCTCTTCGCTGCATGAAGACTCTCCGGCTCCAGAGATGTCTCTGGTGCCTAGGGAGTCATCTCCAGGCCGGGTGGCTTCACCTGTGCGGGCGCCATCCCCGGCTCCGCAGCCTCCACCTCGACCTCAGGAAGTTACGGATCCATATCCTGCTTTTCCTGCTCCTGGGTCATATTCTTCACATTTACTTAATGCGATGTTTGGCATGTTTGCCAGGGCCTCTGCTCTATCCGGTGCGCCTTCGGGCCCCGTGGGTCCTTTGGCCTTTAACTTGGGTGTTCCTCAATTATTTCCCCAAGCACCCTTAAGGCTTTTCTTGCCGTCGACTCCGGCTTTGCATTTCCCGGCGCCGAGTCCTCCACTCTGGCAACTCGGACTCCTTCGGCTGTTGACTCGGCGCCACCTCGAGTTCGATCGACGTCGAGGTTCGAAGCTGAGGCTCCTCCGTCGATATCGTTGATGCCTTCACCGGCGTTGCGTGTGGCGACGCCGATTCCTAAGCAACACTCTAGGAGAGAGGCGTAGAGGCTCCTTGAAGAGGAGGAATATGCAGAGAATCAGGAGGAAGGAGAGATTGTTGATTCTATGGATGAGTTTGAAGGCCTTCGCAAGGCTAGTGGCTTGGATACTTCTCCTGAGTATAATCTCCCATCTGTTAATGCTGGTGTTGTGCAAGACATTGCTCCTTATCATGTGGTCATAAGGAAGGTGGCTGATTTGCTTGGTCTACAGCTTCCCTCAGCTGAGGTGAAATCTAATATTCTTACGGAGGTTCTTAATACTTCTTCTTCAAATTCTGAACCATTGCTTCCCTTTACGGTTGCTTTGACAGAACCAATAATGGAGGTGTGGCAGAAGCCTTTATCTGCTCCTGCGGTTTCTCGTTCCATCTCTAGAAGGTACAGGCCTGCTTCTGGTGATCCGGCTTTTTTATCTTCACATCCTACGCCGGAAAGTTTAGTTGTACAGGCTTCTTGTTCGAAGTAATCTTCTGGTTCTTTCTCTCCCATTCTTGGTGATAGGGATTCTAGAAAAAATGGAGCAGGCAGCAAAGAAGGTGTTCTCCTCTGCAAGTATGGCTCTTAAATCCACTAATGCAACCTGTCTTCTTGGAAGGTATATCCATGCTTTGATGGACTCAGTCATGCAGCTAGCTCCAAAGTTGCCTGAGGAGGATCGGGCCAATTTCTTGGAAGTCCTTTCTGATTCACAGGCTGCGGCACGTCAGGTTATTCAATCGGGCCTGGACACTGCTGACTCTGTAGCTCGTGTGATGGGGTCTTTTGTGGCTGCAAGGAGACAGGCTTGGCTTTGATCGTCTGGTTTCTCACCTGATGTTCAACCAACTTTGCTGGATTTGCCCTTTGATGGGTCAAAACTCTTTGGTTCAAAGGCGGACTTAGCCTTAGAGCGTTTTAAGGACAGCAGGGCTACTGCAAGGTCTCTAGGCCTCCAGGTGCAGTCCAGAGGATACGGCTACAAGCGGTATCGTGGATTTGGGAGATCTGCTTCCTTTCGTGGCTGCCAGCAATCTCAACAGGGTCAGCAACAGCAGAATTCCTTGTACAAGTCATACAGAGGGAAGAATAAAAGAGGCCTCAGGGGAGCAGCTCGACAACAATCCTCCTCCTCTTCCTCTACTTCCCCTCCCGCCACCATTGGTACATCAGGAAAGCAGTTCTAGATCCCTCATCTTAGAACATGTTGGTCCAGTTGGAGGTCGGGTGTCCCTCTTTCTACAAGAATGGAGACTGATCACGTCAGATCGTTGGGTCTTGAATCTTGTAGAGAATGGGTACGCCCTTCCCTTTTTGGAGTTTCCTCCTCCTTACCCTCCTCGCCAGGGTTGGTGCTCAGAGGACCACTTACTGCTTTTACTGCAGGAGGTTCTTACCTTGTTACAGAAAGGTGCGATAGAGGTGGTTCCGGAGCAGGAAAGGGGTCAGGGTTTCTACTTCCGGTATTTCCTGATCCCCAAAAAGGGCGGTCGCTTAAGGCCAATCCTGGACCTCAGGATTTTGAACCTTTACCTCAGACAGGAGAAGTTCAAAATGTTGACCTTGGATCAGGTTCTTCTTGCGCTGCAACAGGAAGACTGGATGGTGTCCATCGATCTACAGGATGCGTATTTTCATCTTTCCATCCTGAGGTCGCATCGGAAGTATCTACGGTTCACGGTAGGGTCGCAACATTATCAGTTTGTGGTTCTTCCGTTCGGTCTTACTTCCGCACCTCGAGTCTTTTCAAAGGTGATGGCGGTGGTAGCGGCTCATCTCAGAAGGTATGGGGTTCCTGTTTTCCCCTACCTGGACGACTGGCTGTTGAAAGCGGAGTCTCCAGAGTTGGTTTCACGCCACTTGTAGGTAACAGCTCATCTGTTCAAATTGGGTTTCTCGATAAATGTACCCAAATCTCACCTGGTGCCTTCTCAGCGCAGCCTGTACATAGGGGCAATACTGGATACTTCTGTGTGTCGAGCTTACCCTCCTCCGCAGAGGATTCTCGACATTCAGGAATTGATTCCTTTATTTCATGATGGAGCGGTTGTTCCAGTCCTGAAGGTTCTTCGCCTGCTCGGTCTGTTCACTTCCTGCATTCTGTTGATCAACCATGCACGCTGGCACATGAGGGCACTTCAGTGGTGCCTCCGCAGGCAGTGGTATCCGCACAACGGAGATCTTGGGGAGAAGATCAGAATCTCCAAAGAAGCTGCAGCTGAGCTGATTTGGTGGAGTGTGCAGGGCAACCTGTCTCAAGGAAAGCCCTTTCAGCCTCCTCCACCGGTGGCCACAGTGATCACGGATGCCTCCACTCTAGGGTGGGGTGCTCATCTGGGGAATCTGGAGGTCAAAGGTCTTTGGTCTCCAGAGGAAAGGTTGCTTCAAATCAACCTGCTGGAATTGCGGGCAATTCGTTTGGCACTAAAGGTCTTCCTCCCTTCCCTTCGCAGTCAGTCAGTTCAGGTCCTGACGGACAACACTACCGCGATGTGGTACATCAACAAACAGGGAGGTGTAGGGTAGAATCGTCTCTGTCGAGGGGTTCTGCGACTCTGGTCCTGGGTTCAGAACCATCAGATTTGTGTGTTTGCAAATCATCTAGCCGGTGTGCTGAATGTTCGTGCGGACAGTCTCAGTCAGCATTACTCGGCTGATCACGAGTGGCGGCTTCATCCAGAGGTGGTCCATCACATCTTTCAGATGTGTGGGTCTCCTTGGTTGGACCTGTTTGCCACCCACGAGAACGCGCACTGCCCGTTGTTCTGCAGTCTCCAGTCTCCAGTTTCCGATGCAGGGGGTGCTGGGGGACGCGTTGCAATTGGATTGGAGCTCGCTACTCCTTTATGCGTTTCCTCCCATACCCTTGATCCCTCGGGTTCTGAGGAAGATTCGCCAAGACCGGGCCCAAGTCATATTGATCGCCCCGGATGGGCCAAGAAGGGTGTGGTACAAAGATCTACTTCACCTCTCATCGCACCCTCCGCTCCGTCTACCTCTCAGGGCAGACCTCCTCTCGCAGTTGCAGGGGCAGGTTTTACACCCCCAGCTCCAGAGCCTGCACCCTCTTGCCTGGAGATTGAACGGGGCAACCTGAGTTCCTTTTCTCTCCCGCCGGATATAGGTGGATGTTATTTCATCGTCCAGGCGACACTCCACTAAGTCTGTTTACTCTTCCAAATGGTCCAGATTTGTTAGGTGGTGCGGAGAGAGAGACATTGACCCTTTGAAGACCCGTTTGTCTAATATTCTGGATTTTTCAGTTTCTTTGGCACAGCAGGGATGTACTGTAGCCACTGTTAAGGGTTATTTGTCGGCCTTGTCGGCTTTTCTGTGTTTGCTGGACCAGCCGTCTTTGTTTAAATCCCCCATTGTCATGAGGTTCATTAAGGGTCTTACAAATAAGTTTCCACCCACACGTTTCATTATGCCTCAGTGGGATTTGAATCTCATTCTTACCTTTTTAATGGGTTCTGCGTTTAAGCCTCTTCATACTTTCCCATTGAGGCTTCTTTCTTTTAAAACGGTTTTCTTGATTGCCATTACCTAGGCTAGGAAGGTAAGTGAGCTTCAGGCTCTTAGTTCGAAACCTCCTTTCTTGACCATTCATGCGGATAAGTTGGTTTTAAGAACCAGGGCTGCTTTCCTTCCCAAGGTGGTTACCCCTTTTCATTTGGGACAGTCCATTACTTTACCTACCTTTTATCCTCCCCCTCACCCTTCCAAGGAGGAGGAGAGACTGCATCGTTTGGACCCTAAGAGAGCTGTCTGCTTTTACTTGGATCAGACAAGAGATCTGAGGCTGGACGATCAGCACTCTGAGGGCTATGTTGGGAAGATGAAGGGCAAGGCTGTGCACAAGAGGACTCTCTCCAGGTGGATTATCTTGTGCATCAAGATTTGCTACGCCTTGGCCAAGAAGGACCCTCCTGAAGGTATCGGAGCTCATTCCACCAGAGCTGTCTACTTCTTCTGCTTTGGCTAGAGGTGTTCCTGTTGTTGACATTTGTAAGGCAGCAACTTGGGCCTCCCTCCACACCTTTGCGAAGCATTAACTGCTTGGACTCTGAGGTTAGGAGGGATGGCCATTTTGCTCGTTCTTTGGTCTAGTCAGGTGGACACCCTCCTCCAGGAGAGGTTCGGCCTTGGGAGTCTATTCATAAGATGAGGAATCCACAGGCAGAAGTATCCATCAGAAGAACAAGTTACTTACCTTCGGTAACGCTTTTTCTGGTGGATACAGTATCTGCCTGTGGATTCCTCACTGTCCCGCCCGCCTCCCCGTTGTCCACCTGTTTCTACCAAAAAATGTTTTATTTTAATATGTCTTAATCATGTTGATATTTTAATAATGAGAAATGCTTATTCAGTTGCTATTTCTCTATGTCTTTATTGATTAGCATTGGTGAGTTTATAAATGTGTAAAAATTTGGTATGCTATGTTTACATTTGAAAATGTGTCGGTCCGCCCGTTCGCCGCGGTGGCATGGCAGAAATGGGTGGAACTGACGTCAGCATGCCGACGAGGTCCTCTTACCGCTCCGATGACGTCATATGGTGTCGCGAGCGGAGCCGTGCTATTGTGACGTCCTCGTCAACGTGGGAGAGCTAGGAAAGAATTTCCGCGGAATGCTGGTGCAGGGGGTATTCATAAGGAGAGGAATCCACAGGCAGATACTGTTACCACCAGAAAAAGCGTTACTGAAGGTAAGTAACTTGTTCGTATGGTCTCTTGTATTACATTAATAAAAAACTTTAGGGAAAAGAACATAAAAAAACAGTGGACCACCTACTGAAAAATCCGGAGGCTGCAGTTGTGGTTAGTGTTCCCAGAGGATGGTACAGAGTCCATCTTATTTGCTAATGCAAACCCTTTTAACCAAAAAGTGGTGGCGTATTTGCCAAAGTGGGGAGGGCATATATTTACAGCTCATCAACAATTGATGATTTAAAATGATATCCTGGGAATAACAAAATTAAAATAGCTGAGCTTAGATAAAGGAGAAGAGGGTAAAATAAAGACACAGGTGTAGTAATAGATTATCGGCAGACTTTTCTATTTCTGTTGGTAAATTTTCCTATATTACGTGACCTCTCACTGAACACTCTTCTTCTCCTATTGTCAGCGTTACAGGGCATGTTAGATGCTTAGCAAAAGAATGATTTTAGCAAGCTAAACTTCTGTGTAATCTCGATAAGAAGCAAGGTGTATCCTGATTCCGCCAGAATTAGTCCAGCTGCCCTGAATAACAATACTTATGCTATCTGCTAGTCTGCAAGCTACATTGAAGTATATTTCTCAAGTCCCCCTAGATTTGTAAGGAATGCTCAAAGGTGAGTGTTACTAAGGGAAAGCAGTAAAACAGTTACTAGCAAGAATGTTGATAGAGATCAAAAGAAATAAAAGCCAGAGAAAAAATATGCACTAGGATATTAACAACTGAGTGCTCCATTTTACTATTTAAAGAGACCTTGCTACTACAGCCTACACATTCGAATGGTTTTCTTAACCATTGTTGTTATTACCTATTCTGTGAACCATCCCTTAGGGGCCTTTGTTATACCTACCTATTTGCCTCCATAATTGTTCTGAAAAGCTACATTACAGTTGCAATTCATGTTATCCAAAGGTGGCACAAGATGGAGAGCTTGTTGCATTTAATACTTTTTTACATAGGGCAAGGTATTTCCTTGTTGACCAGAAATCTTCAAATTGTGAAAGACGTTGAGTGCATTTCATTACAATTCTGAAAGCATCAGTCATCTTAGGGGGCATGCTTAATGAAGAACATGCCCCCTAAGATTACATTTGGATTGAAAACGATGCCAAATGGGAATAGGTAGAAACATTTTCTTCTATTCCCTGCATAATTGCAAAATGATCTTCTGATATAGGTCTCAGCACTTTGAAAGGACACTTTATTGCTGGAAAACATGCATTGAAGAAACACCTTTTCACTGTATCTCACTAGATTATTGAATTCTTAGGAAGTGTGCAAGATGTTGTGTAATTCCTGGCCTCTTGCCAGCTGGTTTGATGGAAGTGTTTGTGAGGAGATAAAATATCAAGGAGATGAAGAGGTTTTCTGGGGAGTTGCCCTGGCCAAGATTCAATAACTTCAGTTAGTGACTTAGGAGCGCCTAATTAAGTTTGAAAATAAATAGAAATTATAGTGCTAACTTCATCACTAGCTCCCGCTTCTCATGTGAGACCTAACTGTAAGGTATTGTCCAATGAGAAATGGGGTCAAGCAAGAAGTAGTCTACTTAAATAACACAAACATAACACAAACAATATTTACATTAAAGTATACATATAACAAAGAATGCTATAAATAATGTTGAATCTGAACTATTCTTTGGTCTCAGCTGGTTCAAACCAGCTACTTGGTGACCCTACTATAATTATTTTATTAAATTTTGATGTACTTTTTAATGAACTCTATTAAACCCCCGATCCTTCCCTTTGTAAACTTTTTGCAAGGTGGTCATCTAACTTAGGGTTATGAAGTTGCTTAATGACAGCGTTGCTTCTGGCCTAGTTGGAATCCTGAACGTAGTAATTAAGAAGGTGGCAGGATTTTGGGCTGCATTGTACGTACCTCTTTTTACAGAAATCACACAAACATGTGAAATTCGTTCCTCAGGGTTATGCTTATCAATAAGCTGATGTATGGAGAAAGTATTAAGAGTGAATCGCGGTTATACCAACTAATATCCCTGGTCGACACTGCTTCCACAATTTGTTTGGCAATACTTCTTCAGTGCAGAGAGGAGTTGAGTCCCCGTCTGCTCAAGCAGGCAGGATTTCACTGTGATTTTGCACAGACCACCAAATATTTGCTCAGTGGAGCGTGACTTGGAAGTCATTGATTGAGAGCAACTAGTTTGCCTGGTGGTTAATCTATGTTGATGCAGTATTCAGTAAAGTCCATTGGAGATGTTTGTGGCTTCATCTACATAATATTTGTCATTGTTATGCTTGGATGTAGAATTTCAATGATTGACATTGACAAAGAAGCAGCGAAATTCAAAGCAGAGCTATGACAAGTGGGATTAATATTAGAAGTTAATTGTATTTTTGCCCCCTTCTTTTTGTATTTTTTATAGCTCGCCCACCAGTGGCTCAGAAAAAAGCCATAGCATGTCACCCAAAAGCTTTAGAAAGGCACTTACGTGGTCTATTATATGCAGACAACATTGTTAATTTAACCCTATTGGTTATGACTTTAAAGAGACACCTCAATGAGTCTTCTATATACTGTAAGAAATATATCTTGGCTGTAGAGACGTTAAATTGGAAGCTGGGCAATTGTAATTATCATTTAATGAACATTGTAACTAATTGGATTGTTGTTAGAAGGACTTTGAGCTGGGAGTTCCACTGTGAAAAACAAAACTGGTTATGCAGATGCCGTCAAAAATGAGTTTCAACATTTTAATTGCATATATGGAGGCAAGTGTGTCAAGCCTTGGATTAATGCATATTAGCAAGAGACAATTGCTAGTGCTCTTTACGGACCTCCTTTGCTTATATAAGGAGCTCTTCTGGACTTTAAATTATTTTCAGGGTAAATGCTGGATTGAAGCCTTATACCTCCTTGTGACAGCCAGTATGTCTTGTGGCTCACGTTTCTTTGTAAACTGTTGAATAAAGCTAAGGGGCAGAAGTACTAACATTCAATTTGCAAAAATTGGTCACCATAGATTAGTTCACAAAATTCCAAATCAGATTGGATCTCAATCTGATCCACCTCATTAATCTTCTTGAGGTTGGTCGCAAATTGCGATTCACTGCGATTGGTGACCATCGAAGGGTTGGTGGCCTGCTAGAGTCAGCAGACCACCAAGTCTGTGATCAACTTTCAATAACGTGTTTTTTAATGCAGCCCATTTTTCTTAAAGGGAACAGGGCTGCCTTACATAGAAAAGTTTACTTGTTTGTAATTGCTTGTTTAGGGCTGTGGTCCCGTAAACCTCTACTTACTCTAAAACAAACATTTCTTTTACATTCACAAAGGGAAAGGGGCCCCAAAAGGACCCTTCTGTTTGGGATCATCTTACCACTCCAAATACGTTTTCAATTTTGCAAAACGTCAGTGAGATCATGCAGTGGTCACTGCCTATGCCAACTGAAGCTGTCTCACCGATTCCCAAAGTGAAAAGGGGTCCAAAGGCTATTCCTTCCCCTTTGGAAATCAATTACCACCCCAACTTGAGAGTTCGCAACAGATCAGATCAGAACCAGAACAATTATGATTGCAACTGCTGATACATACCTCACTGACTTGCACTTTGAAAGTAGGCCTTCAACGCAGCCTTTCTAAATAAAAGCCTTTGGTTGCTTGTGCTTTTATGCAATAAGTGGACTGCAGGAGTTAGTAAAAGCAACCCTTAAATTCTGCTCTTTAGCATTACTCCAGCAAATGTCCCTGTTGCTGTGCTTTAACAGACCTGTTCGAAGGGGTGGATGCAACACAGGTGGGGGAGTGGGATTAGCTAGAAAATATAGGCACTCTCTTGGAGTACTGAATAAAAAGTACCTTAAATGTCAGCAGTGAATAGCTACAAGTCAGCCAATTAAAACAACATTGAAAAGAGACTACACTCCAGGGCAGGAACAAGCACTGGAAGAGGAGGGTAAGTCATCAAATAGGAAGCAAGCAAATGAGAGCGACAATAAAGCCAACCCGTGGAAAATAATTGACAGGCTGTAAGTGCATTATAAGTTTACTATGTATTTTTCACAACCAAATTGCTTCCACTTACTTATAGTCGAGACCTAAAAAACCTCTTGACCAGCCCAAGATTATTGACTAACGATTTGTGCTTTTTAAACCGACTTTGTTTTGAGTGTGTCTTGTGAAGCTAGGTTTTAGCCACTATTTCTCTTGGGAAATAAAGAAAGGAGGGATCGTTCTCTTCATATAAAACTATTGTTTTTTTAGTTGCCATTTAGAAACTGTACAAAGGTAATAATTGTATTGGATATCAAATACAGGAACAATTCAATAATTGTACTTCTATTTTTTCCTCTAGGGAAAGTCTCAGTACTTGTTTTCAACAATGACTGTAATTAATGCTGATGAAGGAAATAGTGACGTAGAAGACGCAGCTATGTCATGTGAATTAAACCACGACAGCGATGTGATTAATATGGAGCCAGCAATAAAACCGAAACCTAAAATTATCTGCTTGGATGAACAGACAGTACTTTCCGTTGCAAAGGCCATTCTTCACAGCCAAATAGAAGTGTGTGGTATTCAGTTGTTTATTCACAAGATTTTGTCAATTCTTCCCTTGATATTGTTTTTTTAACTCTTAAAATTTGTCTAATGCAGGTGCTGAATTTGCATGGAAATGGTTTAAATAAGTTAAAGGACCTATCCAAATTTAAATGGATTCGAAAACTCATTATTAGCTTCAATGAATTCACTAGCTTGGAAGATGTGTCCTACTTGGTAAGATGTACTTTCCTTTACTGCAGTTTCAGTAACTAGTATTTGCTTGGGATACTACACTATACAGTAGCTATTAGCAGAATTGAAGAGCATGCTTGTTTCCCTGTTTTCTTGCCTTTAACCTTTTGTGTTTTTTCTAATGGCCCCAACACTAGGTGACCCCCATCAGAAGCTCTCAAAGTAAGAAACCTAATAGCCATCTTTGGCTCCACAGAATCATTAATTCCTGAAACGAATGCTGAGGTGAGGAACACACTCCTCCACCCTAATATGCTAACCAACGTTACTACACTGTTATGCTTTCATAACAAACTCAAACCTGCCCAGTCACTTAAACGTTCTCTTCATGAATATTGTAGCAGTATACACACATGTCCACAGAAGAAGAGCTAACATCAACTTTAGCTGGTCTAAAATCGAGCAAGAAAATTAGCCATAGGTGTAAAAGAACAGTGGATCACTCTTTCCCTTCAGCAGTGTGTAGCCTTCAAGCATTGCATCGTCCACACAGCATAATGTTCTCGGTGGCCAAATTCCTGGCTAAATTATTCCCCAACTACAAGCCACCTTGTAGCATGAATTTGGCATCAGGTAACAGAATCACCCCGCTTCAGTGGCATGACGCAAAATTGATGATGAATGCTTTGTGTGTTTTATGTTTACAGTTGCTAAAAGATTTTTGGTTCAAAAAGCATGTAAGTACAAACAATCTTTTTATTAGACATGGGAACCCAATTGAAAGAAAAAAACAATTGCTACAAAAAAAATCACATTTCTTACGGAAAGCTAAATTTATCTAGCTTTCTTTGCTATATTTTAGTAAAAACTCCTTTTTCGCACATTGTGGTGGACAAGGTTACCATGAACACACACTGTGTTCTAAATGGCATTGCAGTGAGTAATAATAAGGTCTGAAGTGCAGGCCATATCTGCATTAATTGAATAGGGAACTTTTTTATCTGAAAATATCTGCTGATGTGCATAAGATGGTTGTAGGTGGACGTGTGTGTCCCTTCTATCTTCATCAATCGCACTTTAAACTTTGGGTATTCCTGCTGGTTGTCTTCGGAAGGTGATGAAGAGGATTGTGTTGGTGTCCAAAAAATACACTTTTAATATTTTCTCTTAGGATATAGATGTGAAATTGCGTTCTCTTAAATAGGGAACATCTCCTTGGGCACAACAAGGCCCCCTGAGGGGTTTTCACAGCTTTTTGTTCTGTCTTAGTCGTTTTTATATGAAACGAAGGTTTTCAATCAATGTTCATATCTTCATATTTATTTTTTCTTATGAATTAAATCCAGTTTCAATCCTATACAACTTTAGCAATTCATGGTTGATCAACACTCCTCATGTTCCAATGTATTTCGGGTTGGACACCCTTCGTCAGGGAACAATACGCTGTGAATTAATGTATACCATAACTTAATACATGAGGGGGCTCATTATATATGTTAATAGGTGTTCGTGCTCGGTGCCTCTAAGTGACTATCATGCTGTGCAAAGAAAAATGTACTATACTTTTAATACGTGTTACAAGTTAATAAGTAGGTGCCGGTTTTGTGATGTTTAGCCGTTGTCTGTTGTATTGTGAGGCTTGTGTATTCACTCAGGTCTCCACCCTTGATAAATGTAAGGGGTCCGGTATATTTGTGCTTGGAAATTTAACGTGACTAAATCTCTAGCGAGTGATTCGCTAAGTCGTGCATGCTTATAAAATGAATCTAAAAGTACAATAAATGCTCCAAGTAAACTTACGGTATTAATCGTCCGTGGCGTGCCCGACGGATCAACTGTTAGTATGTTACCGCGCTGGTAAATGGGTGTTTAAGTGACATGCTCGAAAGTTGACATCAATGATGGACTAGGAGTCTACTCGTCTTTTTGGCGGTCATATTAGCATGGTCTGGAAAGACCGAAACATGATAATGCTGTTTGGTAGTGTTAGACCTGGCATCATTGGCATGAGTCTCTCCTCCATTTTTTTCCGTTTGCCTCCTCTGTTTACGATGTTTTTGCTGGAATATTGCTTTGGGCACTGTGCCACTGCTGATCAGTGCCACAGTGCAAGTGCTCCCTATGTTAAATTGATACATTGATTGGTGTTACCATAATTGGCTTGGTTGACTTACTGTTCAGACCCTAGTCTAGTGCGCTGCGTGTGCCAAGGGCGTGTAAGTTAACTGCTGCTGGTGGGCTTGCAGCACTGGTTGTGCCACCCACAGAAGCAGCGTGTAAAATGTGTCTCAGGCCTGCCATCGCAGAGCCTGTGTGCAGTCCCTGACTGCCATGTCGACTTGGCCAGGAAACCTACTTGCCAGTCTCTAAAACCTTCACTTTGCCACATTTCAGACACCTCGATGGTAGGCCCTAGGGCTGGGTGCATTGTGGGTAAAAGGTAGGTCATGCCCTGATGTGTGTGGCATGACCTAATAGTGAATTACAGCCATTTTTGTTTTTCACTATTGAAGGGCTACCTGCCTCCAATAGGCCAGACTGGGCAGACTGATTATTAACTCCATTATAATCTAACTGACTCAGGGAGCATGGTAGCAGGTCGAGTTTAGTATCCCTGAACTCAGAATTTAATAACACACCCTTGAGGATGGATGGTTTTTAAATTCTGTGTTTGAAAATAGCCCTTTTAGAAAGTGGCTATTTTCTTGTCCAACTATCCACCGGTCTCTGCTGGTTTGGTGTGTGTGTCAGGGGCTGGGTGGCTCCAGAGGTCTGAATGAGTCAGTGTGGGGTGAATGAGGCATCTACACTTAGAGTGGGGGAAGAGTAGTCCCTGATAGCCTGCCCTGCCTGACACAATGCTGGCTCCACCTCCTGCCGGGCGACTGATAGCCCTGCTCCTGCTAGTGACAATACTGACTCCGCCTCCTGCTGGGCGGCTGAGGACCCTGCCCTGCTCAGTGAATAGGCCAGGTGCCTCTGCCTGGCAACACCCACAACAAACCCAGGATGGGGGGAATTTCCCTGCCTGGACAAAGGGAACAAAGCAGAAAAGGGGTATAAGAGAAGGACCCCTGAACCAAGAACTCAGATCACTTCTGACAAGGAAACCTCTACCAAGGACAAGAAGCCTGCTGATCCAAGGACTTGCCTCCTCCTTCTGCCAATGTGCTGTTTGCTGGGGGGAACCTGAAGCTGCTTCTTTATTTTTGCCAAGGGACAAGGAGAGAGGAACTTAGTGTGTACTCTCAAGCCTGCAAGAAAATCTCCAAGGGCTGGAAGAGTGCCAGCCTCCTGTTGAAGTCAAAGGGCCAAAGGACTTCACCCTCTGCTGAATTGGTGGTTGCTGGAAAGTGTTATTTCCAGTGCACAGGGGAAATCTGCAGTCTCGACGTCGCCGATGCCGCCGAATCCAGCTCGACATCGTGAGTAACGGCTCCAGTGTTCCGAGCCTTCGACGCCGGCCGCTGGGCCCGATCGACGCCAGTAGCGACGCCAGGAGTAGTGAGTATTGGCTCCAGCTCCCAGTGACCCCGTCTTGACGCCGGTATCGACGCCAGTGAGTAGTGAGTTCGGCTCCAGCACTAAGCGACCCCGTCTCGACGCCGCTGCTGATCGCATTGACTCGACGCCCTTCTCGACGCCGTGAGCGCTGCTCCGGCCCGACACCTCTCGACGCCGCTGCGGATCGACCTGAATTCGAGGCACGCTCGACGCCGACCTCGACGCCGACATCTCAACGCCATGGATCATCGTTTTCTTCATTTCCAAAGGTACTGTGTTTGTGGGTTCTGCTGCAACTCCAGGCTCGACGTAGCGCTCCTCGCGGTTGACGCCGAACCTTGGGAATATCGTAAACTCGACGTCGTGTGACTCCTGTGGGGGTCACATTGTTGCCAAGAACTGTGTTTCAGAGGAATACTTACTTTTGTTGCTAAAGAACTATTTCCTAAGAAGAAACTTTACCTGAACTATTATTTTTCCTTCCAAAGAGTATTTATTTAGATTGTGGTATATTTTTGTCGTTATTTGGGCTTGTGCTAAGCCTTATATAAAAATACTATTTTTATAATAACTTCTGTGTTGTGTCCATTTGTAGTGTATTCACTTTATTACTGTATGTGGTCATAAATGCTTAACACACTGCCTCGGAGATAAGCCTGTCTGCTCTGCCAAGCTACCAAGGGGGTAGCAGGGGTTATCTGAGTGTGTAATCCCCTTGCCCTGACTAGAGTTGGTAGGTCCCTATTTGTCAGAAGTGTATACCTCTGCCAACTGGAGACTGCCGGTTCTAACATTGGTGGTCAGCGGTGAGGATTGAACTCTGCATTTATGACTCCTGTGCAGTGATTAGTGTACGCTACATAGTGAAAGCAGACCATAGCGCGGCCACAATCTGTTTTTGGTAGGATATTCTATTTTTGTTCTCCGCTTTCCTGGAGCTTATTTTTTAAACACTGCCAGTTTTGACCATGGAGGATGCCGGAGCTGCTACCCCTTCTCTTATTGTTGGGGAGGAATTTGATAAGAAATTGATAAATAAGTACAAGTTAAAGGAGCTACAGCAATATTGCAAGCAGTTCAAAGTTCCTACCACAGGTCTCAGATTGAGAGACGACTTCCTCAAAGCACTGAAGGCCTGGTTAGAGGCCAGAAATCCCTCTGATCCGGGGGTGGTACCGGAAGAGGAAGAGGAAGTGGAAGAGCCCATGAATAGGCACGTGGCATCTCCCGGCAGCAGTGTGTCCTCAAAGAGCCTTTCTCCTGAAGAGTTGGAAGACAGGGAGAAGGAGAGGGAATACAAGTTAGAGATTGCAAAACTTAAATTAGGAGGGCAGTTGGAATTAGAGAATGCAAGAAGCAAAAGGGAAGCTGAAATGGAGAGCCAAAGATTAGTTTTTGAAAGAGAGAAATTAGCGTTTGAACGTGAGAGGATGTTGAGGGAGATGGAGCTTAAAACTAAGAGTTTAGAGTTGAATTCCTCTGGTGGCAGCACTCCATCTGTGCCTGCAGAAAGTAGGTTTTATTTTCCCAAAGATGTGATAAATTATTACAGTAGAAATGAGGATTTTGGTCAATGGTTTAAAGGATATGAGTTAGCATTGTTGGCCCACCGGGTCCCTGAGAAAGATTGGGGAGCGGGGTTGTGGGGTCGCTTTGTCAATGAAGGGAGAGATAACTTGTTGGACATGCCTGCTGAGGAAAGGATGTCTTATACTCATATGAAAGATGCTTTAATGTTAAGGTATGGCATAACTCCAGAAAAGTACCGACAAGCCTTTAGAGAATGTAAGAAGTTGCCTGGTACTACGTGGGTTGAATATGTGTCCTTCTTTTGCAGAGCCATGGATGGTTGGATAATGGGTAGCAAGGTGGATAGTTATGATGCTCTTTATGATTTGTTTGCATGGGAGCACTTGTCTAATAACTGTTTTCCAGAGCTACGCCAGCACCTTATTGATAGCAAGATATCTAACCCTAGAAAACTTGCTGAGGAGGCGGACCGCTGGGTCAGTACCAGGGTCCACAAGGGTCCAGTGGGAGACTCAGCCAAAGGTGGGCAGGGTCCCCAGCAGAAGAGTGGGGGGGACAGGGGTAAACAGAGGGAGTTTCAGAAAGGGCCCCAAAGTAATCCCCAAGGGAACCAAGGGAAGGGTTCCCAGCCTCCCCCTGTAAAGAAGCCAGAGGTCCTGACAGGTAAACCTGTTCCCAGGGGCCCGATGACCTGCTACGTTTGTAAGCAGGTGGGACACTGTTATTATGATCCCCAGTGTCTCATGAAGGATTCGAATGCACCACCGCGTGCACCCCCCGTCAGGTAGTGAATGTAGCCCTGGGAGGGAGTGAGATGGGTGCCCCCGGTGGGTGGGGTCCCGCAGAAATTTCCCTGGTCTCTTTAGGAGACGTGGAAATGGTCCCTCCAACCCCTCTGCCTAGTAACACTAAGAAATATAGGCAGTGGGTGACCATTAATGGCCATAGGGTGGAAGCTCTCAGGGACACTGGAGCAAGTGTGACAGCTGTCAAGTGTCACTTGGTGTCCAGAGAGCAGGTGGTCCCTCATGCATTCTGCCCCGTTGTAGCTGCTGACAACTCACAGAGTAAGTGTGAGGTAGCTCAAGTTCCTTTTGAGTGGGGGGGGTCTCAGGTACTCTTCAGGTTGCTGTGAGGCCCGCCATGCCTGTTGATTGTCTCCTGGGCAATGATTTGGAGGACTCCCCTTGGGCTAAGGTGGAGCGAAAAGCGCATCTGGAAATGTTGGGTCTGCCGGAGTGGGTGTGTGCGACCACCCGGTCCATGTCAGCTAGTAAAGGTGTTGATGGGGTCCTGGAGCCTGAAAGTATGGCCCAGGTCCCAACCGTGAAGAGAAGAGGCAGGGGGCGCGGGAAACCGTCCTCCATCGTTCCCACGGTCCAGGAGGGAGCAGACCCTGAGGGGGATGCCCTGGAACCTACAGGGGAACAGGTGGCCGAACTGGGAGACCTGCCCGAGCTGACCCATTGGTAGCAGGATGGTGGTCCCTCCAGGGAGGAATTTTGTGCTGAACAGAAAGTGTGCCCTTCTCTTGTGGGTATGAGGCAGCAGGCCTCAGCCCAAACGACAGGTGATCAGTCAGGGTCACATTGGATTTACTGGGAGAACGATCTCCTGTATAGCGAGCCTAAGGCTGCTGAGCCTGGGTCAGCCCGTGTGCTGGTGGTACCCCAGCGCTTCAGAGCCTTCCTACTGGGGTTGGCTCATGACGTTCCGTTAGCTGGACATCTGGGACAGGACAAGACCTATGACAGGCTTGTCACCCATTTTTATTGGCCCCAGATGAGAAGGGATTCAGACATCCATTGTAGGACCTGCCAAACTTGCCAGGCAAGTGGGAAAAGTGGGCGGAAGCAGAAGGCTCCCCTCCAACCTTTTCCTGTGGTCAGTACCCCCTTTGAGCGAGTGGGGATTGACATTGTGGGGCCACTGGACCCCAAGACAGCCATGGGCAACAGGTTTATCCTGGTCTTGGTGGATCATGCCACCTGGTACCCGGAAGCCATCCCTCTCCGCACAGTGACGTCCCCCGTGGGGGCACGGGCACTGATGGGTGTTTTCTCCCGCATGGGGTTCCCCAGAGAGGTGGTGTCAGACCGGGGCACCAACTTCATTTCTAATTATATGAAGTCTCTGTGGAAGGAGTGTGGGGTAACCTACAAGTTTACCACTCCTTACCACCCTCAAGGTAATGGGCTGGTTGAGAGATTCAACCAGACCCTAAAAGGCATGATTATGGGTCTTGAAGAACCAATGAGGCGTAAATGGGACGTCCTCTTACCATGCCTGCTGTTTGCTTACCGTGAGGTGCCACAAAAGTCTCTTGGGTTCAGTCCCTTTGAGCTTTTGTATGGACACCCGGTAAGAGGGCCTTTGAGTCTGGTCAAAGAAGGCTGGGAGCAATCTCCCAGGAAACCTCCCCAGGATGTATACAGTTACATGCTGGCCTTTAGGAACCAGACTCGGCGCTTCAGAGATTTTGCTCAGGCAAATCTGGAGGCCAACCAGGACGAGATGAAGCGGTGGTACGACCAGAATGCCACTCTGGTTGAGCTTCAACCTGGTCAGAAAGTTTGGGTCATGGCCCCTGTAAAACCTTGTGCGCTCAAGGACAGGTGGACTGGACCATTTGAGGTTGTGGAGAAAAAGAGCGATGTCACCTACTTGGTGGACTTGAAGTCTCCCAGGAACCCCTTGAGGGTCCTGCATGTCAACCGGTTAAAGCCCCACTTAGAAAGGTCCGAAGTGGGCATGCTCCTAGCCACAGATGCTGGAATGGAGGAGGAGAGTGAGCCTCTTCCTGACCTCCTGTGTGCAAAAGAGCAAGATGGGTCAGTGGATGGTGTTGTCCTCTCTGACACACTGACCCCTGAGCAGCAGCAAGATTGTCGCCATCTGCTGGGACAATTCCCTGATCTGTTCTCCTTAATCCCTGGTGTCACTCAGTGGTGTGTCCACGATGTGGACACCGGGGACAGCACTCCTGTGAGGCACAAGGCCTACAGGGTGACTGACAAGGTCAGAGCATACATCAAGGAGGAGGTCTCCAAGCTGTTTGCCTTAGGGGTGGTTGAGTCCTCTAGCAGTCCTTGGGCCAGCCCAGTGGTCTTGGTCCCAAAGGCTGCAGCGCCTGGTGCTTTACCAGAACTTCGGTTCTGTGTGGATTACCGAGGACTCAATTCGGTCACCAAGACTGACGCGCACCCGATCCCCAGAGCTGATGAGCTCATAGATCGGTTGGGGGCTGCCCGGTACCTTAGCACGTTTGATCTAACGTCTGGGTACTGGCAGATCGCCTTGACCGATGGGGCAAAAGAGAGGTCTGCATTCTCCACACCAGATGGGCACTACCAGTTCCGGGTTATGCCCTTTGGGATGAAGAATGCCCCTGCCACATTCCAGAGGTTGGTCAACCAGGTATTGGCTGGACTGGAGGATTTCAGCGCCGCCTACCTGGACGACATAGCAGTGTTCAGCACCAGCTGGGAGGAACACTTGCACCACCTCCAGGAAGTGTTGTTGGCCCTGCGCAGAGGAGGCCTCACAATCAAGGCCAGTAAGTGCCAGATTGGGCAGGGTTCAGTGGTGTACTTGGGGCACCAAGTAGGGAGCGGCAAGGTGGCCCCCCTACAACCCAAGATAGATACCATCCTGGCTTGGGAACCGCCCAAAACCCAGACTCAGGTGAGAGCCTTCTTGGGTCTCACGGGTTACTACAGGAGGTTTGTCAAGGGGTATGGCAACATTGTGCACCCCTTGACCTCGCTGACTTCCAGGAAGCAGCCGAGACTTGTGATCTGGACTGACTCCCGTCAGAAAGCCTTTGACACCCTGAAAACTGCAATGTGTACAGCACCGGTCCTCCAGGCGCCCGACTTTTCAAAAGAGTTCATTGTCCAGACAGACGCTTCAGAGCATGGTGTGGGGGCTGTTCTAGCACAGATGAATGAAGAGGGCCGAGACTCACCTGTAGCCTTCATCAGCCGGAGGTTACTTCCCAGGGAACAGAGGTGGAGTGCGATAGAGCGTGAGGCATTTGCTGTGGTCTGGGCGCTGAAGAAGCTAAGACCCTACCTGTTTGGGACTCACTTCCGGGTTCAGACAGACCACAGGCCCCTCAGATGGTTAATGCAGATGAGGGGTGAAAACCCAAAACTGTTGAGGTGGTCCATTTCCCTACAGGGGATGGACTTTACGGTGGAACACCGCCCTGGTACAGATCACGCCAATGCTGATGGTCTGTCCAGATTTTTCCGCCTTAGTGATGAGGACTCCCTGGGTGAAGGGTAGTTCTCCCCACATTTCAGCTGGAGGGGACACGTGTTAGACCTGGCATCATTGGCATGAGTCTCTCCTCCATTTTTTTCTGTTTGCCTCCTCTGTTTACGATGTTTTTGCTGGAATATTGCTTTGGGCACTGTGCCACTGCTGATCAGTGCCACAGTGCAAGTGCTCCCTATGTTAAATTGATACATTGATTGGTGTTACCATAATTGGCTTGGTTGACTTACTGTTCAGACCCTAGTCTAGTGCACTGCGTGTGCCATGGGCGTGTAAGTTAACTGCTGCTGGTGGGCTTGCAGCACTGGTTGTGCCACCCACAGAAGCAGCGTGTAAAGTGTGTCTCAGGCCTGCCATCGCAGAGCCTGTGTGCAGTCCTTGACTGCCATGTCGACTTGGCAAGGAAACCTACTTGCCAGTCTCTAAAACCTTCACTTTGCCACATTTCAGACACCTCTATGGTAGGCCCTAGGGCTGGGTGCATTGTGGGTAAAAGGTAGGTCATGCCCTGATGTGTGTGGCATGACCTAATAGTGAATTACAGCCATTTTCGTTTTTCACTATTGAAGGGCTACCTGCCTCCAATAGGCCAGACTGGGAAGACTGATTATTAACTCCATTATAATCTAACTGACTCAGGGAGCATGGTAGCAGGTCGAGTTTAGTATCCCTGAACTCAGAATTTAATAACACACCCTTTAGGATGGATGGTTTTTAAATTCTGTGTTTGAAAATAGCCCTTTTAGAAAGTGGCTATTTTCTTGTCCAACTATTCACCGGTCTCTGCTGGTTTGGTGTGTGTGTCAGGGGCTGGGTGGCTCCAGAGGTCTGAATGAGTCAGTGTGGGGTGAATGAGGCATCTACACTTAGAGTGGGGGAAGAGTAGTTCCTGATAGCCTGCCCTGCCTGACACAATGCTGGCTCCACCTCCTGCCGGGCGACTGATAGCCCTGCTCCTGCCAGTGACAATACTGGCTCCGCCTCCTGCTGGGCGGCTGAGGACCCTGCCCTGCTCAGTGAATAGGCCAGGTGCCTCTGCCTGGCAACACCCACAACAAACCCAGGATGGTGGGAATTTCCCTGCCTGGACAAAGGGAACAAAGCAGAAAAGGGATATAAGAGAAGGACCCCTGAACCAAGAACTCAGATCACTTCTGACAAGGAAACCTCTACCAAGGACAAGAAGCCTGCAGATCCAAGGACTTGCCTCCCCCTTCTGCCAGTGTGCTGTTTGCTGGGGGGAACCTGAAGCTGCTTCTTTATTTTTGCCAAGGGACAAGGAGAGAGGAACTTAGTGTGTACTCTCAAGCCTGCAAGAAAATCTCCAAGGGCTGGAAGAGTGCCAGCCTCCTGTTGAAGTCACAGGGCCAAAGGACTTCTCCCTCTGCTGAATTGCTGGTTGCTGGAAAGTGTTATTTCCAGTGCACAGGGAAAATCTGCAGTCTCGACGCCGCCGACGCCGCCGAATCCAGCTCGACTTCGTGAGTAACGGCTCCAGTGTTCTGAGCCTTCGACGCCGGCCGCCGGGCCCGATCGACGCCAGTAGCGACGCCAGGAGTAGTGAGTATCGGCTCCAGCTCCCAGTGACCCCGTCTTGACGCCGGTATCGACGCCAGTGAGTAGTGAGTTCGGCTCCAGCTCTAAGTGACCCCGTCCCGACGCCGCTGCTGATCGCATCGACTCGACGCCCTTCTTGACGCCATGAGCGCTGCTCTGGCCCGACACCTCTCGACGCCACTGCGGATCGACCCGAATTCGAGGCACGCTCGACGCCGACCTCGACGCCGACATCTCAACGCCGTGGATCATCGTTTTCTTCATTTCCAAAGGTACTGTGTTTGTGGGTTCTGTTGCAACTCCAGGCTCGACATAGCGCTCCTCGCGGTCGACGCCGAACCTTGGGAATATCGTAAACTCGACGTCGTGTGACTCCTGTGGGGGTCACATTGTTGCCAAGAACTGTGTTTCAGAAGAATACTTACTTTTGTTGCTAAAGAACTATTTCCTAAGAAGAAACTTTACCTGATCTATTATTTTTCCTTCCAAAGAGTATTTATTTAGATTGTGGTATATTTTTGTCGTTATTTGGTCTTGTGCTAAGCCTTATATAAAAATACTATTTTTATAATGACTCCTGTGTTGTGTCCATTTGTAGTGTATTCACTTTATTACTGTATGTGGTCATAAATGCTTAACACACTGCCTCTGAGATAAGTCTGTCTGCTCTGCCAAGCTACCAAGGGGGTAGCAGGGGTTATCTGAGTGTGTAAACCCCTTGCCCTGACTAGAGTCGGTAGGTCCCTATTTGTCAGAAGTGTATACCTCTGCCAACTGGAGACCGCCGGTTCTAACAGGTAGCTAGTGAAAACTAATCTTAGATCCATATCGATTGTGCGGAATGTGTTGTTAGTACATACAGAAAGTGTAATCTAAGCCAAATAGTAAAGTTAGAATCCGACTTAATGTGAAATATAACTCGGAGCTACATAAAGGGGTACAAAGAGTGTATGTCTATCAATGGTGCCCTCCCAGTTAGTGTGTGCCTATATTTAATAATATACAAATGTAGCTGTAAGTAAACACTGTTGCAGTACTAGTTTAAAAAAAATAACATTTTAAAGGGAAATCAGAGTCTCTGCATATAAACGTGGATCATCCAGTAGCTAGTTTTAAAAATATTTCCTCGAGAAATCAGTCTCTCTGAATATAAACGTGGATCATCCAGTGGCTATTACAAGTAACACGTATATTCCATTCTGTCATTCATTCCGAATGGTTTCATAGTTTCCAGACGTTTTATCCAACAGTTTTCTCGTTGCAAGAGGATTTTGTTATTGTCACGACCCTCCTCTTTTGTAATTACTTCAAAAATTAAAAATTTGAGTTTACTGATGTTATGCTTGTCTTCTGTAAAATGACTGGCTACTGTGGATTTTGGATTCTTATTTCGTATGTTCGATTTGTGTTTGTTTTTTCTGATTTTGATCTTTCGTTCTGTTTTACCAACATATGCTTGCCCGCAGGGGTATTTCAGTAAGTAAATAACGTTCATTGTGTCACATGTAGCTGTGACTCGTAGTTTGATCTTATGACCTTTGCATGGATGTGTTATGGTGTTTTCCTCTGATTATTTTGTTGCAATTATTGCAGTTGTGACATGGTGCCGTACCCTTATGGACTGTACTTTCGTCTTTGTTTACATGTTTCAGTATTTCTCCTAGATTATGGTTTCTTTGGTACGCAAATAATGGTGTTTCATTGAAAAGACTGTTGAATTCATATTCCTGTGCTAAGATAGGCCAGTGCTGTCTGATTATTCGTTGGTATGCCTTACTCATGGTGGAAAACTTAGAAACTACAACCATGCGTGTGTTTTCCTTTTTCTTGGTTATTGCGAGTAATTCACTTCTGGATTTTTGAAGGCTGCGCAGTTTTGCTTGTTCCAATACTGTTTTAGAATAACCCCTGTTGATAAATCTTTGTTCCATTTCATTTATTTGTTCTATGGCTACATTGGGTTGGGACACTACTCTTTTGATTCATAACATTTGTGAATATGGCAGGTGTTGTTTTAGGGTTTCCTGGTGGAAACTGTTGTAATGCAAAGTATTGTTGCGATCCGTGGGTTTTCGATAGAGGTTTCAAATCCGATATCTGTTCTAGTAATTTCAACGTCTAAAAAGGTGATACGTTGTTCTAGTATTTCTGATGTGAATTGTATTCTCTCGTTTATGTTGTTAAGGTTATGGAGTGCTTCGATAAGCTCCGTTTTTGGTCCATGCCATAACAAAAAAATGTCATCAATATATCTGAGGATAAGATTACTATTCACATTCCATGGATGTTTAGTTAAAATGTGTTCTTCCTCGAATCTTTCCATAAACAGATTGGCATACGCCGGCGCGGCGGAATTGCCCATGGAAGTTCCTGATTGTTGAAGAAACCATTGTTCTTACCATTTAAAGTAACTTTGAAACAAAGTGAAATGCAATAGTTCTATCAAAAATATTTTCATATCCAGATCTATGTCAGTTTGTAACAATGTGTATTCCACTGCTTCAATACACAACTGATGAGGTATTGAGGTATATAAGGATTTTACATCCATAGTGCACAGTAAGATCGACTCTCCAGTTTAATATTTTGACTTGTTGTAATGTTGTCAAAACATCCGTCTTATCTTTTACATAGGTCTTCATTTTCATCACACTCGGTTGGAGATACTGATCCAAGAATTGTCCTATTGGTTGGTGTATGCTTCCCTTGGTGGATACTATTGGGCGGAATGGTGGGGGTTGTATATCCTTGTGAATTTTGGGTACCATGTACAAGATGGGACTTGTTCGATTTTGCTGTATAAGGAATTTCTTTGTTCTGTCATTGATGGTGCCATTTTCATAACTTTTATTGGTGATGGATTTCAACAAGTTGGAAAATGGTTCTATGGGATTGGTATCCAATTTCATATAGATTGTTTCACCTGAAACATGTTTATCCACTTCCCTTTCATAGTATATTGTTTTCAGAACCACTATGGCTCCTCCTTTATGAGCCTTCTGGCATATGATGTTCGGGTTATTGGCGATTTTGTTTAAGAATCCCAAGTTATTTTTGCGTGAGGTTGCTTTTAAGGCTTTTTGAATGGTTGAGTTTGTTTAAATCAATCTTGACCAGATTTTCAGGGTCTTATGACTGGCTGGTGGCATGTATGTACTTCGGGGTGTAAGGCCCCGCAGTTGATCCTGTTCTCCGCTGCGGCGTTCTTGCACAATATTTTCGAAGAAATGTCTAAGGCATAGTTTTCTCATAAATTTAAAAAAACTGATCTCAAGTTCTAGGTTGTTTGTGTGGGTCGTGGGAACGAATGACATACCTCTTTGTAAAGTCCTTAATTCTGTTTCTCCCAATGGTTGATTGGAAATGTTGATTCATTTCACTTATGTTTTCTTTCCTTTGTCATTCTTCATTCCAGCTGTAGTGCTCCTGGTATTTGGAACTTCTTTTTCCTTTGCCCCTCCTGGGTCTTCTTTTTCTTGTGGGCCTGATTCTAAAAAAGGCTCCCCTGAAGTATGAGGTTGTTCGGTGCTAGATGTAGTTGGATGTTTTTGAAACCGAGGTTTGTTGAATATATTACTTGGACTGTTAGATATATCACTACCTGAGGATGATGTCTCTGATTGTTGTGTATTTGGTTTATTTTGTCGGCAGCGTGCGTACACCTCTGCCCAGGTGTATACCTCTCCCAGCTGGTATTCGACTGTGTCCCGTCGGAACTTAAAGCTGTGAGAACCCCTCAGGGGGCCTTGTTGTGCCCAACGGGACGGTCCCTATATAAGAGAACGCAATTTCACATTTTAAATAGTGTACTGGACTGGAGTACACACCCAAGGAGCACATTGAACTTTTCATACTCATCACAAACCACAGAGGTTGTGCGCGAACAAACCTACATTAGCTCCTAGGATATTGCACATAAGTCCACTTGAATCCTATAAATGTATTATTTTTATGGCCTCTTATTAATTTGTCCTTGAAAAGCTTAACATTGCACTGTTTTTGTTTTCAGACAAAGCAGATGCAAATTGCGGAGAAAACCAGTAGCTAGCCTTCTTTTAACGGTCTTAACCTGCCTCCCAAGCAATTTATAATAACCTCCAAACGATAACTGTACACATTTCAATGTATAAAGTGAAAAGAATAATCACTATTGCTCATATACCTTCTAGAGAAACAGTTAATACAGTTGTCTGTATATGGCATGAGAATAGGGATGTAGAATGCCTATTTATTTATTTTATTTCAACATTTGTATAGCACTGAATGTGCCCTTTAGGTAACTTCAGAGAGCATAACCTAAATCAGCACTATGTTTAATCCTTACGATCCTTGTCTCGAATGCCCAGTGATCCTGATATAATGGATATCAGAGCCATGTAACTTGGTTTGGTGTTGGGATATGACCATTCATAGTGAGGTAAGATAGGCTCCGAAACAAAGAGGAAATCATTCTTAGTGTAATCATTGGTTTATTTATTGTGAAAGTTTAAAGCCCATCTAATAGGAGGGCTGCCTCAGATAGTACATAAGAACACTTGCAGCTGAGATGGTAACATGGAAGTGGAGACGTTCTCTATTTGCACTGAGGATCTGTAATAACGTTCCAACAATATAGGAAATGGCCCTTGCATCCTGCAATTCAGGAAGGAATTGATGACTCATCTTCAAAATGTGAAAAGTGAATTGTGTCCTTGGGCCCATGCCATCTGTTCAGTGCTTCATTACACCTGTAGTAGGCTTGCACTATGCAAATGCTATTGTATAAATACAAAGTGGATTGATGTAGAATTGTGGTTGAAAAGAGAGACATGGACATTAGGAAAACATTTTATATAAACTATACGCTTGCAGCTGTGTTGCATGGAGAAAAAGGGCAATTAAGTGATAGAAGTACTTGTAAAATAATTGAACTAAAATAGATATTTGAACAACAAAATAGCCATGTTACAAAGCATGGCTTTAGACAAGTCATTTAGTACTGTACATAGTACTTTCAATGTTTATAATTTCAGATGATGTAAAATGTTCATGAATATTCTGATTTTGTTTTTTAAATGCTGTGTGATTCTCTCCCAACTCCGTTGGGAGTGCTCTTTTGAGTGCCATGACTAGGTTTGATGAATGCCTGCCATTATTAAGAGTGTGAATATCCTGCTGTTAATTCCTCTTGAGCCTTTTAAGTGACATTTCCTTCACACGCTGCCGTGGCCGCAAGATAACAGGAGTTTCGGCTAACAACAGAAGGATGGCTTGATGGAATAGATGTGCAGAACCTGACTTCCAGTGTGCATAGGTTGATCACCAAGACCACATGGACGGATCGGCATGGCTGATGTCTGCCTGTGCCAGAATGGGCTGTGAAAGGGACTTCCGGCCTGATTTAGATCTTGGCAGACAGGTTACTCCATCACAACGGTGACAGATATCCTATCTGCCGAAATATTAATCCCATAGGATATAATGGGTATTATATTTAGCTGGACGTTGTGAAGGAGTAACCCATCCGGCAAGATCTAAATCAGGCCCTTATCCATGTGTTGAAGTTCCTTTAGAGGAGGTCACTAAATGGCAGAAGTCCTTTCTGGGACTAGGCCAGGACTCTGTGGGTAGTCCAAGAGTGGGACAGCTGAGCATTAAAACTGTGATGAGCTGCTTATATGGCTCTCCTGATTCTCTGCTAATCAGAATAACTACAGTGACTCATACTCATCAGCACAACAGCACCTCAGGTGCTGGAGGAAATACAGTATGTGGACAAACATAGTTTGTC
Organism: Triturus cristatus; assembly: GCF_964204655.1. NCBI lineage: Eukaryota > Metazoa > Chordata > Amphibia > Caudata > Salamandridae > Triturus > Triturus cristatus. The sequence goes on from NC_140592.1 coordinate 779,682,254, forward strand.
ACCACTATATGTTCACTATGTCTGGTGTCCCCTGTGATATTTTGGGTCTGTGTTGGCCCCTAGTCTTGGTACCATGCCTACTGTAAGGCTCAACAGATCGAGGTTTAGGAGTCTTTCCAGCTGGGCATTGTCATAAGATACTTTCCACAGAGCTGGAAAATGAGGATGAGCTCTATCTCAGTACAGACCCACAGTTCCTTTCCTGTCCAGCTTGCAAGGATTTTCTGTATGCCTCTTGCATCAGGAAGGCTTGATAGGAAATGTCCAACGGCCATATTAGTATGAGTGCCCCTCCATGAAAAAATCCAGTTTGGGCGTAGGAACATCCCTCTTCCACTACCATGTGTTCCACATGTGTTCAGTCCACCATGTATATTTATTGCACAATTTTTGACTGTTTTCAGGACTTCTTGGTGCCTCTCGTCCATGAATAAGGGATTCTCCATGCATGAGAATACAAGATGCCCCCATTCAGGAGACTAATTCCCTTAATTGCTCAATTTTAGGGTTATGCCTTACAACATGATTTGTTTACTAAGGACATTCAAGTTTATTAACATGTGTGGCTGCATTAACCTTTTATCTAATGGATATAAAGTACAACTTTTAGACCTGACATCCTTGGTGTGCTCTTCCCCCAAATTATTTGCTTTCACTCCACCTCTTTTCTGAATTCATTTTTGTTAGCATTGGGACTCTGTACACTTTGCCACTGATAACCAGTACTATTGTGCTTGGGGGCGCTACAGAGCCGGCAAGCAAGATGGCTGCACTTATGTGAGGCTTCTGCTGTCCGGGACATATTTCCGGCATAATCCTGTCTCAAATGACCACATCACACCATCACATCATAATATAAAACACCTAAACACTGCTGGGAGCTGTTTGCCAACAATCCAAGCAAAAACAAGGGAAATATCAATTACAGGCTTGTGACCCTGGCTGCCTGCTCAGGCGCTGCATGACTGTAATGGCGCCTGATTTGCAGCTGCATTGAGTGGCAAATTGGGTCGTCGTTGGGGACCCTAAAATGACACACTTGCTGGCCCTCCCCACATTGCTGGGGGACTATTCCCCCCATGTCCATCCTTGTGTGACACTGAATAAAGGGAGTACCTATGAGGCCTAGCTGGTGAAACTTTTGCCCCCTACAGTAGTGAATTCGTCCGAGAGACGCCACGCATACTGAAAAACCATGCTACAACCCACCCCTTTGGAAGATCCCGGGTCGCACCGCCTGATAACAGTATGGGAAAAACAGACAGCAGTCAGACCAAATTGCAATTTGATGTTTGCACATTTACTTGTGCCCCCGGTGGACTTCCACATTGAGGAATCGACCAATGCCGCTGATGTAAAATCATTGCTTCATGCTATGTTGAAAAGCTTCACCTCTATTTAATCCAAAATGGACACAATGTGTACCAGGATAAACTCTATAACACAAAAGTTGGAGAAAGAAGATGGCCGCATAACCGAAACAGAACACAGGATATCTTCGACTGAGGACACTGTCTCAAACAGAAGTGAACAACTTCTCAACATGGAGAAAAGTACTCAAAATATTCTCTGGCAAGAATGGGGACTTGGAGGCGAGATCCGGTAGGAATTACCTGTGAATGATGGAAAATCCCTAAATCCACCCATATGGCCCAAATGGAGGACTTTGTGGAATGCCTGCTTACTGCGTTGTTTGGTGTAGATTCCTTCAAGGCGGATCATTGCCATATCGCTAACCTCTCGAGATAGGGACACTGCTCTTAGGCTAGCAAGGGAGAAATGCACGTTACAATTTGAAGGCAACACAATTGCTATATATTCGGACATTGCCATTGAGGTTCAGAAAGCTCATAGGAAAGTAATGCCTATCGAACAGAAGCAAAAAACACCCAATTGATGGACGGAATTCAGAACAAATCAAAACATTCACCCCCAGTCAAGAGATCTGGGTTAAATCCATCATTCTTTTGCTCACCATGCCATCCCAGTTTGGACCTGACCATATGCAAATCAGTCTTGACCCTGTGCCTCATGGGAACAGTCCAGCCCGAACTGCCAATTCAGGTCCTCCCTGGACCAGAAGCAAGCATCCTAGGACCGGTTTCGGGGTTTTACCCTTCATCAGCCAGAATAGCTTGATTACAGTGGCACAGTGCGCCCGGGACCCACGTCCAGGCATACCCGGCGCACTTAGGGCGAGGAAGCTAAAGGCACACAATTGATGGACGGAATGCATGAACAAATCAAAACATTCACGCACAGTCAAGAGATCGGGGTTAAATCCATCAATTTTTTGGCTCACCATGCCACCCAGTTCATATGCAAATCAGTCTTGAGCCTGTGCCTCATGGGAACAGTCCCGACCGAACTGCCAAGCCAGGTCCTCCTTGGACCGGAAACAAGAAATACCTGGTCCTGATGGATCAGACACGCATTGGGATGAGGAGGTCCCTGGACATACTACATACGTACAATACACGCAATGGTCTCCTGGCTTATGCTGAAAAAACTTAAGTCCTGGTCTTTGGCCACAGAACCAAAAAACTCCAGCTTAAATGGCACCTCGGCCCACTAAAAATAGACACAGCTTCCAAATACAATTATCTTGGAGTTTGGCTGTTGGACTCGGGCAAACAAGACATTGCAGGCGAAGGCATTAGGAGGAAAAGCTGAAGAAAACTACGTATGTGCTGTCAAAGTTATATCGCAAATTAAACAGTCACTCTGTAGAGGCAATCCGAAGAGCCATTGGGGCCAAATTTATACTTACAATAAATTATGGCCACCTTACTTACCCAGGAAGGGTAATTCAGAAATTGGCGCGCTGTCACACAGTATCATACAAGAAAATATTCAGCCTGCCAAATAACACTCTGCACACGTTAATCTGGTTAGATTTCAATCTAGTAAGCATGGATATAGAGTGTAAAAAAGATATAATCAAACTCTACTTCCAGGTGATCTGGGCCGATTCTGAGTCACTGCGAGTGCCCTCAAGGATATGTTTTCAGATAAGAAAAGTGCTTGGGCGAAATACCTTGACTCAGCTAAATCAGCGCTAAATATGGAACCAGTGCACTTGATAGACCTCCCAATCACAAAAGCACAACTAAAGAATAAATTAAAAATACACGCCAGGACGGTCACAAGGGAATTGGACATGAATCAAGTAAAAAACATCAGAGGTGCGGAGGAGCTTGCAGCATCACATGAAGCCTTCCCCTGTCAACCATACTTAAGAGCAGCGATTGGAAAGTACACTTTCAAGAATATCTTAGCAGCTTGGCTCCTATAAATGCCCATAAGGGAATGCAGGGCACACTGGAAGACCTGGGCTCAGGGACAGGAGCAATGTAGGCTGTGTCATTACCACTCAGAATCGGTTGCCCACATTGTATGCTCCTGTGTTAGCTTAATACAACAGAGACGAAGATACTTAAAGCCAATCTTTGTGTAGCATGGAACAAGAACATGTAAGGAGGCCCTTTCGCTCATCTATACCTCAGTGACTCCAAAGGAACTAGCACAGTTTGGCAAATTCTTCTCTGATACCGGCAGACTCCTACGAGTGGTTGGACTAAGAACGAGGGCTGCCAGTCAGGGAACTACTACTATTTCTTAAATATTTTAAGGTTTTCTTTATTTGAATTGACCAAAGTACAGTTTCATTCATTTTAACGTAATTAATTTACATAGGTGCAGTTCGGTCCAGCTAAGATCATATAAGCGGAGAAAACGCTAGACTAGTTTACTGCCCCTCAAACTCAGCACAATATGAGGCCTCTTTATCTCATGTAATACAACATGGACTGAACTTACAATTAAATTCAGGCTATAGGTGCAGAGTTTCACATGGATGGTCCGTTCATTTGCTCATTTGCTCAAGTTTTTATCTCAATCCAGCTAAGTTTGCACATGTCACTCTGGCTCTATCTTACACAGCACTTGACTGAATTATATAATGAGATGTGTATTTGTACAGATTTTTTAACGTTTGGTTTACCTGTGTTCTCACTATTGTCACTTTGTACCAGGTATTTTAATGGACTTAATTGTCTGAATAAACTATTATTACAGACTCCACTGTTGTGTGTACAATTGAAGGCTCTTACTCCTGACTTTCCATAGGAACCTCCCACATTCAACACCCTACATACTTTGCTTAACATCACAGGTCCTAGGTATTTGGTCTCCATTCTATACCACTCAGCTCAGATTGGGATACTGGAACTCGTGCGGAGTGCACGGGTAAGAGGGGACCTTCAGTTGGGGACACCACTTTCCGACAAACAGCGGTTGTATCACTGTCAGCAGACAAGTCATATATGGTCGAGTAGTAGGCTTCATATTATACACTTTCAATTTTTACCTCGGCTGAACTACACGTCTGCCAGGCTTCACGGATATCACCTTCGCCCTGACGATAGATGTGCCAGGTGTGGCCCGGTGGGGGCAGACCTTCTCCATCTGGCTTGGGCACGCGGACTGATACAGGCTTATTGGGATGAGGTTGCTGAGGCGCTTGCCCTCAGGATTGGTCAAACTGTAACCCTCACACCGTTAATGGCAATACTGGAATGTACAGAAGAAGCAGAGTCGTGTTTCAGAAAATATGTAGTGCTCAGTCTTCTTTTGGCCAAGCGTAGAGTTGCATGCAAATAGGGTAGGGCTGCATGCCAAAATGTAAGGAATGGCTGCAAGACTTAATCTGTTGTAAAGATCAACTGACTACCTATGCTGAATTGCTACCACATAGCTTGTGGCCTCAAGATATCTGGGGCACTCTACTGGCTTACCTGATAATACAGACACCTCACTCTGAGGTTGAGACAAGTTCCGTTTAAATACTGTTGGCGATTGCCACCACGTGGTTCAATGACTGAGTTGGCCCACCCCAGTCTCCACAGGATATAAAACACTTTTTAATGTTTTGTAGCTTTCCTGAAGAACCAAGAAAGTCTTTTATTATTCCCATTCTTAAAAAAAGCAAGTTTTAGGCAGGTTAGACATGCTTTTTTCTTTTTACAACTACTTTCAAGTAATTCTGTTTTATATGTTCTTAGCTTTTTAAGGGCTGCCTTTAGGCTCAGGTCCAGCTGCAACAAATTGTTATGGACACATCTTGGGCACTGTGGTGATATGAGATCGTTTTCAACTTAGTCTTTGCTATCCACAAAGTACCGGATGGGGTCGCGGTGGATGGTTTTATTGTTCTTGATATAGTCCTTGCTGTTAATTATGTATTTTATGGGGCAGTTATGATTTACTTTTTTATTTTTGGATTTTTTTGTTTTTTTGCAGCTCTTATTTTTTTTATTTTTTATTTATGGGGTCATAATGGACACACTATACTGTTTGATGAAAATTTGTAACTGTGTTTGTTTGACTTTTATGATTTTCTTTGTAAAAACCAAATAAAGTTGATGATTATGATGACTGAGTCGTGCTGTATACCATACTCTGGTGAGCAGATATTGCTCTGGGGGATACCCATTGCAGACATGTAAAGAAGTATGTCAGTTGCAAGCCTGGCAAGTGCGGCCTAAACCTAGTGCCTTCATTTATCTATCCTCATGCTCAAATATTGCTGGTTTACACTCTGACTTTTTAATATCTCCTTTTCATGTTGTCACAAATGCTGGAGGCTAGAAACAGGCCCTAATCGGATGATGTGATCAGCTATAATAGAGATGTTGCACAGTGTTATTACATTTGAAAATTGACCAATGTTGTTTAACCTTGTAATGTGTCATTCACGAAAAATTCAATAAAGAAATATAAAAAAAAAATAGCTTGTGCTTTCTTCCTAAAACATGGTAAAATTGGCTTAAGCCTGATTAACCCTAGTAAATGGTACTGCATGTACTCATGGGCTTTCAGCACTCATTGTGCCACCCACTAAAGGAGCACTTTAAAACTTCTCTCTGGCCTGCCATTCAGCCTTTAGTAGTTTTAAACTGCCAGTTCAACCTGACAAAGTACACTTTTGCCAGGCCAAAACCTTCCTTTTTAATACACATAAGTCACCCCTCAGGTAGGCCATAGAAACCCATTGAGCAGTGTGCATCCTATTCAAAAAGTAGGACAAGTGGGTTTACGTTTTACATATCCTGCTAGTGAAACACTCCTAAATTAATTTTTTCACTATTGTAAGTCCTATCTTTCCCATTGGATAAAATTAGGTTGCCTTATTACATTTAATAAGTGCTAACCTTTGATTGGCGACAGGTAGAAATGTCAAGTCATCCGGCTAAGATGGCCCTGTAAAATCAAAATCCGACATCCAGGGAGCACCAGTGCATGAGGAGAGGTTGGGGATCGACGCGGTGTACTCACCGAAGAGCTATGAGCCCGAATGACGGAGAATTCTGACGACGGTCGTGGGAACTCGAACGGGTAAAATCATGCCGACCCGTCGGACCTAAGGATAGCGGAGTCCTGGCTGGAAAACTTGACACCGCCCGAGATAACAGCTGATGCCAAAAGTCCTGTGTGGGTGAAGGAACCACAGAGGCTCACCCCCGCTCGTGATCTGGGGGTGGCAAGTCAAAGAAGCATACGCTGGCTGAGAGGCGCAACCTGATGGGCCGTCGGCGTTGTGGTTACGGAGCGCTCTACAGGGGGCCCGAGATTGTCAGAGGTAGGGGTGCCGGCTATACACCTACTGCTGCGGCACTTGGAGCCGGGAGGCTGGTCCCCTCCCCCGCCCCCCTACTCCTCTGCTGATGACCAGAGATTAAATGTGCAGCTGGGCCGAGAGGCCGGACCCAGTGGTGAGTGGAAGCACCGGATACGGTGATTCTGGACATGAGCCCCGCAAAAGCCAACGGTGCCCGAGAGGTGGGCCCCTGGTTTCAGACGTGGGTGAAGAAGCGCCTGCCTGACTGGTGAGCCTGCAGGGCGAGCCATGGTGATTCCCCTGAGCCTTCACATGCAACTGGAGTCCCAATAGTTGAACCAGGGATTCGCGAAGAGGTCCGGGGCCCGGATCCAATAGTGAGTAGGACGCAGCTAGTGAGGGGCTGTAGTAGATCCCGACAGTGGAAAGGTTGGGTCTGCCCAAAGAAGCCGCATCAACGGGTAATCCTTAGGAGCCCCAGTCGGGGTGGGTGAGACGTAAAAGGCTTCCCAGAGCAGTGGAGGCAAAGTTGATCTGAGAAGCACCATTAGGGAGCCTTGCGCCCAAGAGCCGGCGTGGGGCTGACACGACAGTCAGGCCCCTCCCGGCGATTACAACTCAACGCATCAGGGCCAGGGAGGAAGCCGGCCTGCTGAAAACACCCCAGGGCTGCCAGATGGGGCGCACAAAGGGAGTAGGATCAGGCCAGGCAAACCAAATTGATAAATATATTGCATGAGCTGTGAAGATGGCACAGTGGAGGAACGCTGATGAACAAGGGGGGATGATCAAGCCCCGGACCCCTCGCTAAAAGATATAATGCAGGTGATATCGGACTTCGTGGGACCCTAGAACCAAAACTAGACTCAGTCACAGAAGAAGTCAACCTGCGCAGAGCTAACGTCAGGAAGATGGCGGGCAAGATCACATCGGCAGAGACCAACATAGGTGGACTACAATCCAAGACAAAGCATCTAGGAGAACAGGTCTCGAAAGTGACCGAAAACCAGGCAGACATCCTGGCCTGGCTGGAGGATCAGGAGGGCAGAGCACGTCGTAATAATATTTGAGTGGTGGGGGTGCCAAAGGGTATGGAGGGACCGTCGGTGGACCTCTTTTTGGAGGAACTCCTCCTGAACAAACTGAAGCCAAAACGCTTATCAAAATTTTTCGCCGTTGAGAGGTCGCACTGTGCCCCGAGACCTAGGTCTCATCCGGGCCCCCCCACGATAATTGCACGAATGCTCAACTACAGGGATAGGCGTGCAATCCTACAAGCTACGGGCCAACATGGGGATCTGCAAAATGAAAATGCCACAGTCTGATTCTTCCCCGACTTCACGCTCCAAGTACAGCGCCTACGACGCACTTTGGATGCGGTGAAGAGGGCCCTGCGCAATCAAAACATCAAGTATATGATGCTATTTTCAGCAAAGATGAAAATCATCGCGGAGGATAAATCCTTTTTTCAACTCGTCGGAAGAGGCTAGCAACTGGCTGGAGGGCTATAGAACGGTTGGGCGGAAATGTGCAAGGGCCCAATCACACGGTACTAAGGAGTGCGACGGGGAGCAAAGAGAGGTGAACAGCATCCCAGAATCCAACTCAGCGACAAAGACCAGATAAATCTGGGGCACCATGACTGTCAATGATGATCCTATACCTATGGTGGATGGGGTGGGGGTTGAGTCGAGTCTGTTAATGGACTGATGTAAAGTGACTTTTACATTTCTGGAAAACTGTCGCAGAGACTTTGAAGCTGGCAATGCTGGCAGACATTGGCCTGGGGACTTATGCACAGAGGTGTACTCCAAAAAGGAAATGGGGTATAGTTTATCCACTTGTTAAATGAGGGAAAGATTTAGGCTGGAGGCTGGCTCATGCCCCTCACTATTTGTTACCATTACACAGTTAGGGCGACAGGCACTCTGCATGTTGGGGAGGTGGGGGCATTCTACTCACCGAGCAGGGTTGCAGGGAGGGGGGTTGAGGTACTGCTCAATTTTTGTTATTTGTTTTGATGTTTTCAGCTCAAGACCAAAAGAGATATATCATTCAGGCAAGAATGGTGGGGACCGGGGGTTAGATACACACAGCGGTTTTCAGGGAACATGGCTATGACCGTAGATAGACTAACGCAAATCCGGGCCTGAACTTGCAATGTGAATGGTCTGGGAAATAAGATTAAACGCACACTTGTCCTACAGCACATTAGGAGGCTCTCCCCTGACGTCTTAATGATACAGGAGACACATTTCAGAGGCAACAAATATAAAGCGTTAGATCGCTTTGGGTATAGATTAGTTGCGCACTCGGGGTATGCTTCTGTTGCCATAAGAGTAGGAATGCATGCCCGCTCGTCATAGATGGGGTCTGGTCGGACGATGCTGGCTGCTGCGTGGCGGTGGCAAGGAGATGGGAGGGACTAACCGTAAACCTCTGTTCGGTTTATGTACCCCCGAGGCTTCACAAGATCGTCTTCCCAATGATCAGCAAAATTCTTATAGACCTCCCAGAGGGCACTTTCTTGATGGGGGCGATGCAAATGCGGATCTATATCCGGAGTTGGACCGCTCGAGTACAATCATAGGGCAAGAGGGGCGAAACTCTTCTCTCCAGTTTCTAGACTGTTCTGGGATTGGTAGACATCTGGCGTGCGCAGAATCCCCAGCAGCAACAATACACATACTACTCCATGCGCAACGGTTCATTCTCTAGAATAGATTATCTATTTACGCATAGCGACAAGGTGGGGGATTTTTTAGCACCAACGCCTGGGGCGTCTCGGACCATTCCCCGGTGGAAGTTACACTTTAGGGTCCGCACATCAATGGGGGGCATTCCTGAGGATAGACCCATGGCCGCTGAGGGACCCAGTGCTCAGAGACAAACTCTGGGAGGGAAAGAATTTGTATTTCCAAGAGAACGCGGGATCGGTAGACTCTCATCAAACAATATGGGAGGCTTACAATACAGTACTGTAGCTCAGGTGCTAATAGGGGCCCAAAAGAAGGAAGAGGCACTGCACATGGGCTCATTAGAGCATGGAATACTTCGGATGGAGGGAGAAGCCACGGCACGAGGGGATGCAGACCTGCAACATGCCTTGGCCTTGCGTCAGCACGAGCTAAGAGTGGTGGCCGAAGGCGTGGCGCATGCGCACGCTCTGGCAGTCCAACATCGACTGTATGATGTGGGGGACAAGGCGTCCAGGCTGATGGCCTGGCTGGAGAGGCATGATAGAGAGCGGGTATGGGTGGCAGGTATTCAGGATAAAGACGGCACACTCCAAGAGTCCAGTATAGATATTGCGGAGACGTTTGCTTCTTATTACGAGGGAGTGTATTCACCAGTGAGTACGAGATCCGACAGTGACTGTAATGAGTTACTGAGAGATTTCTCATTGCCCGTAGTGTTGCAGAGGCTGGTGAGGCTTTGAAGGGCGAGATAATGGAGGAATAGTTGTCAAGTGCACTGGGGTCCTTAAAAGCGGGAAAGGCGGTGGGCCTGAATGGCCTCCCAGTGGAGTTATACAAGAGCCTGGCTTCGAGAATAATTCCACCACTACGTAGCATGTTGATCGAGGCGCAGGAAGAGGGCCAACTACCTGCGGATCATCGAGTGGCCACTTTTGTTGTTATGCATAAGTCAGCCAGGCCCCCAGAACAGTCCAGTTCGTACTTGCCTATCTCCCTGCTCAATGTCGAGGTCAAGGTGTTGGGCAAGGCCTTGGCAAATTGGCTGATACCCATCAACACCAAGTTAATTCACAGGGACCAATTGGGCTTGATGCCCAACAGAAGCACCGGACATAACTTAAGCAGATTGTATGGAATGCTGCACATGACACAGGACCACCCCGGCCAGCAAACATCTCTGATGGCGCTAGACCCCTCGATGGCTTTTGATAGTATTGAATGGCCCTTCTTGTTTGCGGTGCTCACTAGATTAGGAGTTAGCCCCAATTTCTGCAAATGGGTGAGACTTCTCTATCAAGGTCCGATGGCTCAGGTACGGCTCAATGGTACGCTATCACGACTATTCCATCTGCTTAGGGGCACGGTTGCACCTTGTCTCCGTTATTGTTTGCTTTGGCGCCGCTGGCACACTGGATCCGGAGGGACCCTATGATATGGGGTATTGAGGCACCGGTGGGCTGGGAGGATTGGATATCACTGTATGCCGATGATGCCGATGATATCTCATGAGGCCCTATCACTCCATCGCAGGGGTTCTCCATATTTTTTAGCTATTTGGGAGCTTCTCTGGTTACTCAATACATTGGGCCAAATCAGTGATGTTCCCACTGTCAAGCCTCCCCCTGACATTGCCAGCGAATTGTGCAGCATCCATAGTCACAGGGAGCTTCAAATAACTGGGCATCCAGATTGTTAGGGACAACCAGTTGTTCATGGAGAGGAATCTTACCCCCCAGCTGGAGAGACTCCAAATGGACGTACAACATTGGCGAGCCCTACCACTGTCCCTAGCGGGCAGAGCGGCTCTTTTTAAGATGATGGCCCTGCTGCGCCTGCTATACATTCTGCAGAATACCCCCTATCCCGTCCCCCGACGGTCTTCAAAAAGATTGCCCAGAACACCTGGAAATTTGCTATGGCAGGCAGGTACACCTAGAATAGCACTTAATAAGCTGCAAAGAGGTGTGTATGACGGAGGCCTAGCAGTTCCGGATGTTCGGCTTTACCACTGGGACGCGCAGCTGGTGGTGGTTAATGATTGGGTATACGCCGAGAGAGACTAGCAAGCGTACAAGGTGGATTGGGACAGCATGCCGGCAGGTAACTGTGAACCACTGTTGTACGTGCAGAAGCCTGACCCAAAATGGCTTGCACACACTGCGGTAATTGTAGTGTGTTGGCGAGAGGCAAATCGGGCACTGGGGTGGCAGAACAAACTGACCAGCAGGACACCCCTTTGGTTGAGTGATGGGCTTAAGAAAGTGGCTGCACTACGGGTCTTTGCTGGTTGGAAAAATATAGGAATTGAACATTTGAGAGAAGAGTGGAGAGAGGGGGCCCCAATCCCATTTGAGGACATGCAGCAGGAGTTTAACATGTCTGAGACCCAGAGATTTCATTACTTGAGACTTACACATGCCCTCCTGACTCATCTCCAGCGAGGTACACTCATTCCCGACCATTCACCCTTAGAAGATAGACTACTTATTGATCCCATTGCCGAAAAACCAACTTCAACAGTATACCGTAAGCTCATGAACACCATGCCTGATCCACTGACGGCTCTGCGGGCTGCTTGGATCGACGACCTGGGCAACATAGATGATGAAGAGTGGTTAGAGACGCTCCAGGGCCTAAGGGAAATAGCGATACGGGTACGATTCCAACTGGTCCAACTCAGGATATTGCATCTCTCCTATTATCCCTCTACGCTTTTACACAAGATTGGAAGGGCACCGTCGCCACTATGCATCAGAGGCTACCTGCAGGAGGAAACCTTCCTTCACATTCTTTGGGAATGCCCTATGATTGCGCAGTTTTGGTGCAGTCTTACGGCAATAATGGCCAGAGTGTTGGGAACAGACGTTCCACTAGACTGCTCATAATCAAGGGAGAGACCGATTGGACACGATATGTAAACATCTGGCTCACGCCAGCAGCGGGGATAGTCAGGCATAATATAGCCAAGGGGTGAGGGGGCGCCGCATCCTCCGTCAGTGGCGGAGTGGCAGAGAGACTTAGACTGGTGTCAGAAGGCGGAAGAGATGGTGTACAAAAGCAGGTGTGCCAATAAATGGGAGAAGGTGTGGGCACCTTGGTGTGCCTATAGGGCGATATGAGAGAGGCTGAGGGTGAAGCTGTTCCCCGTCCCTCTTACATTTCAAAATGCTTGCCTCCGAGAAACACAAAGGAACCTGACGTTAGTCATTTGTCAACTCTGATGTCCGGGAGCCTTGGAAGGGGAAGGGAAGACCTTTGTAGAACCAAATGTGGGGTAATATAGGGAATCCCCCTACTTGAAAGGCTGGCACTAGGTATTGATATTTAACCCTCAGACCACCTCTAGCATACACTCTTGGACCTGTGGAAGACTTCAGAAGGACTACCTGGACCCCAAAGTATTGCCCTGCTGGTGCCCAAGGACTGCCCTGCTGCTTGAAGGCATGCCTTGATGCTTGAAGAACTGGGCCATCTCCTTGAACCAAGGACCACCAGAAGTTACTCCAAGGGCTAGTTGAAGGGCCTCCTGTGTGAGCTACAGGGGCCTAACAAGCTCCTCAGGCATTGAGCCCTGCACCTGGCCTCTGCTGGAGTTAGTCCTAACCCCCAAAGTGGTGTCTCCCAGGACCTTGATCTTTGGAAGTGGTGTTACAGGAGCTGCTTGTGCCTGACCCTAAAACTTGGGACTTAGAAACCTTTCCTCCAAAAACTTGCCAGACGATCTTCGCAAGGGACTTCTCCCGCCGGACTGACTTTGTGGTAGCACCATCTACGTTCTTCTCTACCGCCAACAAATCCTGTTCAGCTGGTCCTCTCAGCATCGGCATCTGGCCTCTTAGTGCCCTCTTTAGCTACAGCCTGCAGCTTTGTCCCACTTGAGGTTTTCAACTTCCAAAACGTTGTCTAAAAAACCTTCACCGGGCTCGATAGTGACTTGCTTCCCATTGACAAGGACAACCTCCTCTGCCTGTAAATCCAGCTTTTCCTGCTCTGAGTTTTTTCTCGTCATTATCAACAGCTTCACCAAGACTTTATCCAGCGGCTCTCCAGTGATGAATGACTTTTCCTCGGACAAAGCCTGCTGCCTTTCCCCACTGAACTATATCTTCATTTGGACTTGTCTTCAAGAAACATCTCAAGTCCGAAGGTAAGCCAAGACTGGACCCACTCCACTCCTTGTATCCAAGCCACGCTCCATAACGGCATGCCTTAACTCATGACTTTGCTCTTGTCTTGCAAGACCAGATACGTATGATTAGTGATTTGATCTTTTCCAGGAAACTTTAATAATTCATAACTTTGATTTTACTCATTGAATTTGATTTGTTTCAGCGTCATATTGTTTATTAAAACTTTCTCTGTGTTTCTAAATTGGCTTGGGATTTTTCTTGTGCTGTTTTTTCACTTTATTACTGTTTAATTGCTGCATAAATACTTGATATAGTGCCTCTGAGCTAAACCCGAACAAAGGCCAATCTACCAAATGGTAATTTAGTGACTTTTGTGGTTCACCCTGACAAGTATTGTGGTTGTTTCTTGAGTAGGGGTTTCACTCCCCTTAATCAATAGCCCAGTTTCTTACAACAACGTTAAAATAATCTGACATAAATGTGAAAAGGAATGGTAAATATAGGGTAAGTGGTGAAATGAAGCTAAGGTTAAATGTATTTAAATGTCCATTCAAAAAAATATGGAAAGTCTGGAACATGAGAAATGTAGACATTAATATATTTTTTCTGTAGTAACTCATATCTCAATCATGGGACAATGGAGTAGTGAAAATGGGAAACCACAGATGCAAATATTGTCTGTATGATGTCACCTAGTAATTACTGCTAGAAGAGTGGACGTCTTATGATGTTAACGGTAAAAGAGGTTAAGGAGTGTGGTACTATACAAATTTCCTTCAAGGTTAGGTCTGGCTGTGTGACTTCAGGGAAAGTTTTAGCCTAGGGCTAACAGTAAGTAGCAGCCTGGGCTTTTTTGGCTAATTCTCTGGTATATATAGAAATCCGGGCAGGTATCCTGATACTTCCTCGACAATGATGAAGCCTTTATCAGCCCATTAAGAAATGCGGATTTGCATTTTAACCTCCATACCACCCCTTATCCAGTATAATCCTTGAACCATGCAAGAAGCTTATTCCTAGATGCCTCAAAGGTTTCTCCTGTGAATTTTAGTACATTCGTTATCACATCGCACACCACTTTCACTCACCCACACCTATTATGTCAGCACAGATTCACAAATCTTTGGGCAGCATTTATTTCCTTTTAGTCCTCACTGTCCTCAGGTAGACTGAGTAATAATGAATGGAAGCAATGCGTTCTAGGGATGACAAGAATATATTAAAATTAAAATCATTTGTTTATTGTAAAATGCAATCAGGACATGCCATTCAGTATTTATATTTTTGCATACAGATGTAGATCGCAATGTTTCTGTTTAGCTTATATGGCATTTATAAGAAGACTTACTCATCAGTTAAACTGTCAGAAGCTCCTATATGGATTCGAGTGCAAAATCTTTTAAACTATGGATAAAGATCATTCAGCACGATTTAGCCAATATTTATCTTTTCAAATATCTTTTTGATTATTATTTTAGCCTAATTTGGAATATTTGGATGCCAGCCACAACCGAGTGATAACACTGGAAGGATTTAAAGGCATGGGAAAGTTGAAACACTTAGACTTGAGCTGGAATCAGTTGAAGAAGACCAAAGAAGAAATACAGTCCTTACACAAACATGCTTCAAATCTACTAACTCTGCATTTAGGAAACAATCCATGGCATAAGGTATTTTTTTCACACAGCTTAAAATGTTGTGAATAAAATAACGCAATATGGTAAATCCTTTTGATCATGTAATTTATGTTCATCATAATTAAAGTAAGGTTCAAATTATGTTTACCAGATAAGCCATGTGCTACGTAAGACCTGCAATGTTACAAAAATATATTTAAAAAATATTTCTTAAGTTCAAATGATTTTATTGATTTTAATAAAGTACATGAACATTGAAATGGACAAAAAATATCAGTAGGAGTTAGAGTAACAATAATCCAATGGGTATGCTGAGTAACCTTATAGTAACAAAGAGGTGAAAACAGTTAAAGAAATGTAATATTGAGAAGCAAGATTAAATAGTAAAACACATTTGCAATTAGCAGGCAGAAATATATGCCTTCAGAGTATTCCATATAAGTGTCTTGATTGGAGATGGTTTTTAAGACTGGCTAAACGAAATTTCAACTCCTTTCTGTAAAGATCCAATCCCACTAGTATAGATAAAAGGTGAGCAGATATCCAGTGCATTATATTCGATTTAATAGCACATGAAATTAATACATCAAAAAATGTAATATCTGTATATTGTAAAGAACGAGATAGAGTGGAGTATTTACTTACAATTTAAAATGTTAGTGTAATAGTAATATGGAAGATTAAAGAAATGTTATCCCAAACATGAGACTAAAATTGAGATATAATTGGACATTCATTGAACAAATGCTTCAAACTACCAGGTTCCAGTGCCAAAAATCCGAAGTGTCACATAAATGTGCATCATATAATTTGACAGGAGACCAATAGATGTTATTTATTATAAATGAGTTAGGTTGACAAATAGAGAAAAGTAACCTACTAAATTATTGCAAAGCCAAATGTTCTTTATTTGTAGTGGAGTATACTTAGTACCAAAAATAGGATTCCAAAATTTTGTACAAATTGATTAGGTGAGAAGAGTTATTAAATAACAATTTTGTTATAATTTTTAGAAGCAGTGCGACCGGAAAAACTGTGAATAGTAAAGAAAATTTTCATTTGACAGTAGTGAGGGTGATGAAAGGAGGAGTTATAAGCATTTAGTATTGCATTGCATAATATAACATATTTATGATAATCAGAGGTTAGAATTTGGAATTTCACTTGTAAATCTGAGAAGGGCAAGAATATATTGTTGTGACAAATGTCAGGAATGTAAAATATTCCTGCATCTATCAATTTATTCCAATTGGATACTGATGAATGTAGTTTGGTTCTAAAATTATGCCATAATGATACTTTTTAGAGGACATCATCTTATTGATAAATAGAATATCCACATAAACTAAGGCAAGCTTTGTTGAGACTGGGAGAGTGAGACTTTAGTTTTCGAACGTCCATGGGAAGAATAGCTGATTAAGGAAAAGGTGCAGCAAAATTCCTCTCTATAAGAACCCCTTTGGGAGTGAGATATGGTTCTGGGTATGAGAACCAATGGACCCCTTGTGCAGTTAAAAAGGAGATGTGATATTTCTGAAAGTTAAGAATGCCAAAACCGCTTTCCAATGTATCGACTTGTTATATTTTATAGTAGATCCTTGAAGGTTTATTATACCAAAGGAATTTAATGAGAATTATATTAACATTTTAAAAAACGGTCACTGGAAATGACACAGGTAACATTGACAGTACATATAATATTTGTGTGGTTATAACCATTTGCATAGCGTCAAGCTTGCCCCACCAAGACAATTGTAAGGATGACTATGTGTCTAATTTCTGTGTAAGTTTAAAAGTTATTGTTTACAGTTAATATCAACAGCTCCCTTTATTGACTTTTGAAAATAAATTCCTAAATACTTGTACCCAGATAAGTTCCATATGATGTTAGTGTCACCTAAGATGTCACCTGTACAGTAAACATTTAGACGAAAAAATTCAGTCTTATTAATGTTCAAGGTATAACTGGAAACCAAAGCGCAATCTTCAATTCGTTTCGGTATAATGGGTATGGAGGTGATGGGGTCACTAATACACAGTAGGTTATCATCTGTATAATCAGAAATTGTAATAGCTGTGGTACGAATAGTGACACCTTTATTTTCTGCCGAGTTACATAAGTGAAATAGTAAAGGTTTGACAGCTAATAAAAATAATAGGGGGCACAATGGACTAGTACCCGTCCACAAAGGTAAAGATGTAGAGATAATACCATTAACATAATTGCTATGGGTGAGGAATATAATGCACTAACCATTGAAATAAATGTGATAACAAAACAGAGCGTTTACATAGTTTTAAAAAAAAATTCCACTTATCTTTATCAAATGCTTTCTCAGTATCTAATGATAACAGACAACCAAGAGTTTTAGTGTTTTGTAGGGAGACAATTGCATGACAAACAAGTCTGTTACTGTGCGCTGATAGTCTTCCCTTCATAAAACCTGTTTGGTTCAATTGAATATTAGCATTTAGTACAGAAGACAATCTAGTTGCAAGAATATTGGCATATATTATACAATTGTGCTTAATAAGTGAAATGGACAGTAGTTTGGAAGTAGTTTGGGGTCTTTATCTGGTTTAGGGAGAACAATAATTGTTGTATTTTTAAAAAAGCCTTCGACAGAGGCATTGGTAACAAAATCCTGGAATAAGGATAAAAGCACTGGGGCTAATTGACTGGTGCAAGTTTTGTAGAATTCCGTTGGAATGCCACCAGGCCCTGGTGATTTTTTTAAATTTAGAGATTTTACTATAAAGCATACCTCCTCTATAGTTAAAGGGCTATCAAGGGTAATTCTGTCAGAGCGTGATAGTGTTGGTAAATTGCAATGAAGAAGAAAGTGATCAATTGTTGCAACTTGAGCATCCTGGGGTTTGCTATAGAGATTTGAATAAAACTGTTGTAATTCTTAAACCATTTCTGTGGCAGATAGTATGAGTTGTCCCGTGAAGTTATGAATAGCATGGATCTGATTCGCCACCTTTTAAATTCGTAAAAAATTACCAAATGTATGACTGACTTTGTTAGTATTAAGTTGGAAATTGATTTTTTGTTTACAGAGATTTGTGTTTTGTTATGTAAAGCACGACAGCTGCCCCAACAAAGAGGCGTCCCGGCGCTGAATAGCCGAGAAATGACCACGCACAGAAGGTCAACAAGAAGGCCTACGGAAGGGGGAAGAGAAAAGTTTTAATGGCTTTTCCGAATTGGAGGTAGTTAGTGAGCCCCCTGGATGTGGGCCGGCAAAGAGTTCCAAAGGATGGCAGCTCTATCCCGAAAGGAACGGCCTCCGGCGCGAACCCTTATCATGCGGGGGACCACTGCCAGGCATTGTCCCATAGAGCGGAGCAGACACGTAGGAGTGTAAGGTAGAAGTAAGTCGGTCAAGATTTTCCGGAGATGCACCTTTCAGGATTTTAAAGGCTATACAAAGTGCCTTGAACTCAATGCATCTAGCGACAGGCAACCAGTGGAGACGGCGAATGGCACTTGTCACTGAGTAGGCTCTGCGCAGGTCGAGTAGAGCTCTTGCGGCCGCATTCTGGACTCT
The DNA here is from genome assembly GCF_964204655.1 of Triturus cristatus. NCBI lineage: Eukaryota > Metazoa > Chordata > Amphibia > Caudata > Salamandridae > Triturus > Triturus cristatus. The sequence continues at coordinate 779,700,893 of NC_140592.1, forward strand.
CTGTAGCCTTTGTATTTCTGACTTGTTGGCTCCCAGATACAATGAACTGGCGTAATCGAGTCTTGACATAATCAGAGCCTAGATGATGATCTGCCAGTAGGGGCATCAAAGAAGCCCAGAATGGGTTTGAGTCCGCGCAACAGACCAATGCAAGTTCCCGTCACCTTTTTGGTTTGAATCTGAAAGTTGAAGCGTCCATCCAAACCCCTAAGTTCTTCACTACAGGTTTTGAGGCAAGGGTGATGCCTAGACCCTTTGGCCACCAGGACTCGTTCCAGCAGTCATGGTTCTTTCCCACCAACAACACCTCTGACTTGTTGGGATACAGTTGGAGACAGTTGGTGGTCATCCACTCAGCGACTGCCACGAGATCACCCTGAAATTTCATGACGTCCTGCTCAGGGTCGCTCGAGAGAGCCACCACCAACTGTGTGTCATCGACATAAGAGACCATGGTCAGCCCTCTGCTCTTGGCTACTCCGGCCAGAGGTTGAACATAAAGATTAAAAAGCAGAAGGCTCAGGGAGCACTTGACCTATAGAGAGAGTGCTAGAGTCAAAAGGGGGGCCTATCACCTGAAATGTCCTGTCCGCGAGGAAAGAGGCCAGCTACTTAAGTGCAGAGCCAGTGACTCCAGCTTCCTCCAGACGACTTAGCAAAATGGCATGAGACACCGTGTCAAAAGCGGAACTGAGATCCAAAAGGATCAGTGCCGACGTTTGCTCTGCGTCCAAGGCTTTCCAAAGATGTTCAGACATGGCCAGAAGCACTGACTCAGTGCTGTGGCCAGGGCGAAAACCATTTTGAGAGGGGTCAAGCCTATGATTAGAAGTAAGATATTCTGTAAGAAGAGAATTAATGTAGGCCTCAGTAATCTTCGCAGTCCAAGGTAGCAAGGAGATAGGCCTAAAGTTTTCTGGTTTTGTTGGGTCTTAGGACGATTTTTAAGCAGCGGTATTACCCTGGCCTGTTTCCAAGCCTTAGTCACGACCGCAGCGCCAAGGGACCCATTGATCACCTGTTCCAACGGAAGTATGATAGTGGGTAGAATTACCTGGAATTTGTTGGGCTTCAGAGGGTCAACAGGAGAGCCCAACTTAACTTTAGAACAAAGTGTCAGAAGAGCATCTTGAGTGATGGGGGAGAAAGACTCAAGAATACCATTGATATGATTGCAAGATGTCTCAAGGGGGCCTATCTGGACCATAGGGAAGCTTTTATAAATGTCTACCACCTTCCTAACAAAGATGGCTACCAACTCATCACATTGCAGGTCAGATGTAATCAGTGGACCTGCGGCATCTTTCTGGGTTTTAAGATCTGAGACTAATGAAAAAATACTCTTGGCGGGATTGGTGCTCTTGCTGATTTTCTCGGCGTAGAATGCTGCACGCTCAACTTGGATGGCTCTATGATCTCTCCTTACGGCAGCACGGTAGAGATCCTTGGAGGTCGGATCAAGGTCCTCTCCAGCTTTTTACAGATTTTACGTAAAGCAGCTAATTTAGTATTGTACCATGGATTAGATTTAGATTCATGTACAATTTAGCTGGGGAAAAGTAGGTCGCACACTGCTCGTCACACCAGCAAGTTGCCCCAAAGGACTGTGGGAAATGTAGTGGCGACGGCGGGTACGCCTCTGCCACGAAATGTAAATAGAACAGTATGTGTTGTGTTAGCCATCCCTGGACACGTGTTTCGAGGTAGTTGCCTCTCGTCAGCAGGGAGCAGGTCAGTGTAAAGGGGTGCCATGTGGACTGCCAAAATGTAATTAAAAGCAGGTCAAGTACCTCTCCTGGCGCGCAGGTGCAGACTCAAGGCTCGTCAGCCCGTTAGCTTAAGGAAGCCGTTTAAATTGAGGAAAAGTAGGTCGCACACTGCTCGTCACACCAGCAAGTTGCCCCAAAGGACTGTGGGAAATGTAGTGGCGACGGCGGGTACGCCTCTGCCACGAAATGTAAATAGAACAGTATGTGTTGCGTTAGCCATCCCTGGACACGTGTTTCGAGGTAGTTGCCTCTCGTCAGCAGGGAGCAGGTCAGTGTAAAGGGGTGCCGTGTGGACTGCCAAAATGTAATTAAAAGCAGGTCAAGTACCTCTCCTGGCGCGCAGGTGCAGACTCAAGGCTCGTCAGCCCGTTAGCTTAAGGAAGCCGTTTAAATTGAGGAAAAGTAGGTCGCACACTGCTCGTCACACCAGCAAGTTGCCCCAAAGGACTGTGGGAAATGTAGTGGCGACGGCGGGTACGCCTCTGCCACGAAATGTAAATAGAACAGTATGTGTTGCGTTAGCCATCCCTGGACACGTGTTTCGAGGTAGTTGCCTCTCGTCAGCAGGGAGCAGGTCAGTGTAAAGGGGTGCCGTGTGGACTGCCAAAATGTAATTAAAAGCAGGTCAAGTACCTCTCCTGGCGCGCAGGTGCAGACTCAAGGCTCGTCAGCCCGTTAGCTTAAGGAAGCCGTTTAAATTGAGGAAAAGTAGGTCGCACACTGCTCGTCACACCAGCAAGTTGCCCCAAAGGACTGTGGGAAATGTAGTGGCGACGGCGGGTACGAGCCTTGGATCTGCACCTGCGCGCCATGAGAGGTACTTGACCTGTTTTAACTACATTTTGGCAGTCCACGCGGCACCCCTTAACACTGACCTGCTCCCTGCTGACGAGAGGCAACTACCTCGAAACACGTGTCCAGGGATGGCTAACGCAGACACATACTGTTCTCTATACATCGTGGCATAGGCGTACCCGCCGTCGCCACTACATCTACCACAGTCCCTTGGGGCAACTTGCTGGTGTGACGAGCAGTGTGCGACCAACCTTTGCATAATTTATTACGGCTCCCACGAGCCAACGGGCTGACGAGCCTTGGATCTGCACCTACGCGCCATGAGAGGTACTTGACCTGTTTTAACTACATTTTGGCAGTCCACGCGGCACCCCTTAACACTGACCTGCTCCCTGCTGACGAGAGGCAACTACCTCGAAACACGTGTCCAGGGATGGCTAACGCAGACACATACTGTTCTCTATACATCGTGGCATAGGCGTACCCGCCGTCGCCACTACATCTACCACAGTCCCTTGGGGCAACTTGCTGGTGTGACGAGCAGTGTGCGACCAACCTTTGCATAATTTATTACGGCTCCCACGAGCCAACGGGCTGACGAGCCTTGGATCTGCACCTGCACGCCATGAGAGGTACTTGACCTGTTTTAACTACATTTTGGCAGTCCACGCGGCACCCCTTAACACTGACCTGCTCCCTGCTGACGAGAGGCAACTACCTCGAAACACGTGTCCAGGGATGGCTAACGCAGACACATACTGTTCTCTATACATCGTGGCATAGGCGTACCCGCCGTCGCCACTACATCTACCACAGTCCCTTGGGGCAACTTGCTGGTGTGACGAGCAGTGTGCGACCAACCTTTGCAAACAATTTAGCTGGGATTAGGCCATCCAAGGGCACATTGATCCAGTTGGCGAAGACTGAATAGGCCTCATTGGGGTCAGCCGGGGAAGGCTGGAGAGGTGGCGGCGAGGTGGATTCGGAATTAGTCCCAATTCAGTTTATGCCAGGGACCTTTAAGAGAAAAGATTTTTGCTAAATTGCGCGCCGGCGTGATACCATGGATAGACATGGGGACTAAATAATGATTGTACCAGCCCATCGGAACAGGGGGTAGAACCGTGAGGGAGGGTAAATTTGTAAAGACAGGGTCTAATAGATGGCCAGCTGAGTGCGTGGGACCTAATACTTGTTGAACAAGCTGACACGCAGCGAGATCAGCCAGAAAGATCGTCACTTCAGGGTCAGAGAGATTGTCCAGTTGTAAAATGAGGTCCCCTGTGACTGTGAAGTTAGAAGCATTGACCGCCAGGGCACTGACTGTCTCAGTGAGAGCTTCTCTAAACACTCTGGAAGGGCCCGGGGGTCGATAAATTAATAGGCCCGTCATAGTGTAGTTGAAATTGAAGGTAATTTTAAAAAGGGCTCATTCGCAATCAGCAACTGGTTGCTTTAAAAAAGTACAAGGATAACCAGTTTTAAGAATGACCGCGATGCCCCCACCTCTGGTTGCCCTGTTGAGGGTATGAATCGCATAGCCTTCCGGTAAAGGTGCACTCGCTTACTAAGCAGAGTATTGAATTTGTCACAAAGATTGTGTAGTTCTGTTTTGAATTGCATATCTGAGGAAGTTATAAAATGTTTCTCAGCAATGACAATTTGTTGTTCTAATGCTTGTAATATGGCATTAAAAGATTTATAGTCGTGCTATTAGTGACACATTTTATAAATGCTTTAAACGCATCCCAATTAATAAATTATGATGTATTGTTAGTGTTATTGTTCCTTAAATATTCATTGATAGCAGATAATATTTTATGTTGATTTGAGTCAGAGAGTGCAATATCAGTGTTCATTCTCCATCTGTATGTATGTTGAGGAATGTCAGTTAAAATTAGAGAAAAGGAAATTAAAGTATGGTCTAATATGGTAATAGGTTCTATTCTGGGATTAGAAATCATATGAATTACATTTCGGGACGATAACATACAATCTATACGCGAGTATGTAGAGTGTGCATTGGAAAAGAAGGTAAAAACTATTCGTAGGGTGTGTGAGTCTCCACTGGTCCACTAATTTAGTATTTGTTAGAAATGCTTTAAATAAAGCATGGCATTTTGTGGGGTGGAAGTTAACAGTGGAGATTCTATCCAAAAGTGGGTCAAGAATCATATTAATAGGGGCAGTGCCAATAGCTAGAATCTCGAATCATCTTGTTAAGGGGCATAGACATTAACTAAATGTAGAGAATGTTTGTATATGAACATGAATATAACGACCATTTGAGTTCAAATTACGGTTTAAAATGCTAAATTACAGCTCACAAGAAGAAACGATAGCCCCTCCATTTTTGCGATCTTTTGCTGGTGAAGAAACTAAAGTCCGACCCAGGATTTGATCATGGAGCCCAAAAGGTTGTCATCCATATGGGTGTCTTGTATGAAGCATAGGTCCGTATAACATTTATGCAAATAATCTAAGATTTTCCGCCTTTTTACTAGATGACGTAAACCTTTAACATTCAGCGAAGCACTACCAGAATACCATTGATTGCTTTTGGGTTTTATGGGAGGGCTTTGGTTTGTGTTGTAGTGAGAAGAAAAGGGACCTGCAAACCTCAGATGCCATTTATCAGAAGGACTGTCGCTTCTGGCTCCCAAATTGGATTCCATTCGATTACTACCCTAGCACCTTCTTGCAGCCACCATGAGGGAGCTGCACGAAGTCAATAATAGCTGCTTGCTCAGTGCTTGGCATGCTTTGTTGCAATATTGGTTACATAACAGTCAAGCAACTCCACTTACCATCTGCACATTTTAATATAATTATGATTAATCTACAGTGCAGCATGGTTCAAACCAATGTGGTTGTGAAGTTGCTGGGAGGTGTTGGAGTTTGATGACACACTGGAGACTGATGTATCTCAGGTGAGGCTCCTCGGCTGGTTGATTGGGAACGCGCTGGAATCTTTGCAAACACCATGGCCACATAGAAACAAATGGGTAAGCCCTTACTTGAGCAGCTGTACCTCTGGCAACCCAGTAAAAGTCTGATTCATCCTGGAGTACTTGAGCTCACAGTTTGAGACATACAGCGTGGGTTACTCTTGTGAGGGAGGTGTCAAAAGAGATATTGAGTGCAATCTCCGTCTTGGTGCAAAGCGTCTTCATGTCGGGCTGGAAAGTGCAAGCAGCACCCACACTTACTTCTCAGTCATACTCCTCTCTTCTAGGAAGCAGGTTCTTGTGGCGTCTATCAAAGCAGCTGAGCCTTCATGGGTCTGTAAAAGAGTTAGAGCATGGTATGAGAATGCAAGACAGCCTGCCTATTTTTCTATTTTATAAGAGACTTCTAGCCGCAGATTCCTTACCTTAGAATTATCCCCAGGCATCAGAAGGGATCTGGAAATTCTTGAGCAGTACACCTGCATTGCAGTAGGTTGTGTCATTCAGCTTTATCCGTGCCGGGTGTGCCCTGCGCAGTGGGTGTATAGGTGCCACCCTAGTGCCCTGACATCAGTTCTTTTTTTTCCGATCCAGTTAGTGCAGATCTGAAAGAGCTACCCACAGTCTCTTTTTTGCCTGAGCTTTTTTCAATGTTTTGTCAAAGAATTTTTATGAGAATCCTTTCTCCTGCTGTGCGAGGGATTTCACCCAAAAAGCACAACAGATTTTCAACCCTGTTATGCCTTTCACAGGCAGATGTCTGTGACAGACCCACACTTGGTTTATTTGTGGTGCTTGAAGTGGGCCCATTACTCCAAGCCCTGCAAGGAATGTTGTGTCATGTATCCCAAGGCGCTAAGGGAAAATTCTCTTAAAATCCATGTTGTTCGGCATCGGATGATCCAGCAACACTCTCAATCCCGGTTGTGCGTAAGGTCCCAGGGTTGCTTGTGGGGCCGTTCCGTTTGATCTTTGTTCTAGTCTAAATTGTCAGGTAAGTCCCATAAGAGCAAGAAGTTGAAGCCTTCTTTGAATTCTCTGCACTGGTCCAAGTCAACGGAAGAGGCACAGGAATGATGACATGCTCGAAGTCTCTCTCCACCTTGGAGCCTGTGCCTGGGTCCGCTCCGCACCTCCCAGAGTTTCCCGTAGCCAAAGCGACCCCCACCCAACTCAAGGAGTTCTTTGAGGCCATGCACCTCATATTTGGGCGGCCCGACCCCTCTGTAGTGCTTTTAGGCACCACGGGTTCGGGAGGGGCCCCTACTGCATTCCAGCTGGTGGGTTTGCTCTCGACGTCCGTATGCCCACGTGGATCCGGTGTTGGGTCCCGCGCTATACCACCTGCAAGACTACAATGTGCCACGGAGTCCGCTCCAGTGCTGCCATTCCCAGCGCTGCCGAAGCCCTGCTGCAGTGCCCATCCCATCATCATTCCAGACTCTGATATGGAGCCGGATCAGTGTAGTACGACGTAGACTTCAGCGCTGGTCAGTACCATGCCCTCCAAGTTGGAGCCTTTTTCTTTTGATAGGCCTGTAGTCGGGTTGTTTACTGCATATTTTGCATCTTTGTCTGCTCTGATCGGTATATATTAAAGACAGCACCTAGACACCCTAGGGTATTTGTCACGCTCTATAAATCCCTCATCATCTTCATCATCATCATCAATTGGGAGGTGTTTGAGGACACTTACTTGTTCCTTCACCCTGTAGATGAATAGATACCTCACCAGACACTATCTTGATCTTTCTTCCTACTGTGGCTGTGGAGGAGGGAGCCTCCTTTTACAACGGTGGTGTGGAGGGCAGGTTACGTCCTCGTCCTTCAGTTGCCCTCAGTCGTAGTCAGGACGAACGTGCTGACTGAGGTGCTTCAGCTGGGAAATACCTCTTCCAAATGACTCATTCCATTTAACAAAGCCCTCACCGATGTTCTACTTGGGGCCTAGTCCAAGCCCTGCACAGGGAGTCCTGTGCATAAGACGATTGCCCCCCGCCATCGCCCCGCTCCTGAGGTTCCCAGTTTCCTCACCCAGCACCTCACCACGGAGCTTTGTGGTCCAAGCCTCCACCTCCAGAAGCCATCTCGGCACGTGCCCTACCACTCCACTGGATCCGGAATCCAAAAGGCTGTTTAACTTTGGCAAGGAGGCTGTCTTCCACCAGCCTAGCACAGCGGTCAGTAAACACCGTGTGCCTTTTGGGCCGATACACCTGCACTGCAAAGGAATCAGTTGTGCAAGTGCTGTCCATGGTCTCAAGTGAGGCCCAAGCCATACTCACCCGAACAGTGGATGATGGACAAAATTCAGCAAAGTTCACCATCGGATGGGGACTGGACACTACTGACTCGCTAGGCAGAGCGATTGTCTCGTCAGTGGCGCCATGCCTGGTTGAGAACCACTGCCTTTTCAGGGGATGTCCAAACTTCCTTTATGAACATGCCCTTTGATGGCTCTGGCCTTTTAGGCAAAAAGATAGACTCCGCTCTGGAGAGTTTTAAAGACAGCAGAGCTACGACCAGGTCTTTTGGCCTCTCCATGGCCCGCTGCCAACACCAGTTTGCCTTTCGCCTTTTCTGTGGCTATTGGAGGGGCTACGATGTTGAGGCCGTGTTGTCGGACGATGGCTGCGGGGCCCGGCATGTAGATGTTGAAGAGGGTGGGGCTCAGTAATGAACCCTGTGGGACTCCGGAGGTGATTTTCGTGGGGTCGGAGAGGAAGGGTGGGAGTCTGATCCTTTGGCTTCTTCCGGTGAGGAATGATTGGATCCAGTCCAGGGCTGTTCTTTGTATGCCTGCGTTGTGTAGTCTGGCGATTAGTGTGCGGTGGGAGACGGTGTTGAAGGCTGCTGATAAGTCGACTAGGATGAGGCCTATGGAGGGGCTTTGGTCCAGGAGGGTGCGGATGTCGTCTGTGGTTGCTTCGGAATCCGGATTGGGATGGCTCAAGGACGGCGTTCTCTTCAATGAATCGTGTCAGTTTCCTGTTGACTGTTTTCTCTACAACTTTGGATGCGAAGGGGAGGAGCGAGATGGGCCGATAGCTCTTGAGGTCGGTGGGGTCAACTGTGGGCTTCTTGAGCAGGGGTCTGACTTCTGCACGCTTCCAGTCGTCTGGGAAGGTGCCTGTTTTGAAGGTGGTGTTAATGGTGCGTTGTAGTTCGGGTGCGATGGCGGCCGTGGCTCTGTGGTAGATGTGAGCGGGTCAGGGGTCGGTGGGGGCCCCCGAGTGGATGCTTTTCATGGTCGAGGCGTTGTCTTCGGCCATGATCTGTGTCCAGTTCGAGATGGTGGGCTGGCTGGTGTTTCTGGGGGGGCCGTCTGAGGTGCCTGGTGGATGAAGTTGTCGTAGAGGTTTTTGATCTTGAGGTGGGAATAGGTTCCAAGCTTGTCACAGAGGTCTTGGGATGGGGTGATGTCTGTGGCTTCGCTGCATGGGTTGATGAATTCTTAAATGACACTGAAAAGTTCCTTGGAGTTGGTGGAGTTGGCCAGGATTTTGTTGTGGATGAAGTTCCTCTTGGTGTCTCTGATCTGGTTATGGTAGTCCATCATGGTGTTCTTGTAGGTGGTGTGGTTTTCGGTTGTCTTGGTGTTTCTCCAGTTCTTCTCCAGGCGTCTGCAGGTGGGTCTGGCTTCATGGAGAGCGGTGGTGAACCAGGCGGCTTTCCTGGGGCATTGTCTGTCGGGGTTGTGTAGCGGGGCGAGCTCGTCTGCGCAGTCGGAGATCCAGGTGTGGAGTTCTTTGGCTGGGTCGTTTGCGTCGGGTGCCCAGGTGTGGTTGTCTCGGGTGAGGGTGGAGTTAAGTTGCTCGTCGGTAACCTTGCTCCAGTTCCTTCATGGTGGGTGTGGGGCTGGTTTGGGTGCCTTGGGTTTGTTGATGGGAAGTGTACGTAGTGGTGGTCGGTCCATTTTGGCTGCATTGTGTGGCTGAATTAGAGCTGTTTCCTGCCGCAAAGATGGGGTCAAGGGTGTGTCCTGCTCTGTGGGTCGGTGTGTTGACGAGTTGTTTAAGTCTGATGCTGGCGAGTTTGTCACGAAGGCTAGTGGAGTTGGGGTCACCTTTGTTGTCGAGGTGGAAGTTCAGGTCTCCAATGAGTATGTAGTTTGTTGAGGCGATGGCGTGGGGTGCGATGAAGTCGGTGATGGTGGTGGCTAAGGGTGTTCAGGGGCCTGGGGGTCTGTAGATGAGGACTCCTCAGAGTGTGGCTTTGGGGGTGGTCTGGATCTGGAAGTGCAGGTGTTCGGCGGAGGGGAAGGTTTCGCTGGAGGTGGTGCGGTGGAGGGTGCTCTTGTGGGCAATGGCGAGGCCCCCCTCCTGGGTGTTTGGGGCGGTCTTTCCTCTGGATCTTGTATCCGTCTGGGATGGCTGTGCTGATGTCAGGGGCGGAGGATGCGTTGGTCCAGGTCTCTATGAAGAAGGCGATGTTGGTCGAAAGAGAGTCGAGTAGGTTCCAGATTTCCATGGCGTTTTTGTGTACAGAGCATATGTTGAGGAGACTGCATTTCAGGGTGTTGCCGGTGCTGGCGTCGGCGGTGTTGGAAGCCGGGGTGGTGGTGAGGGTCTGGCGGCAGTGGAGGCAGGAGAACTGGCCGTGGGTCGTGTTCGGCAAGGCCTGTTGGCATACTCTAAGTCTTCCAGGGTTGAGTGCGAGGAGGGTGGTGGTGTCGTAGCGATGGGTAGTGGGAGGTCCAGGGTTCCTGGCGCTGGCTACAGTCGGTTCGATGACGGGTGCTGACGGACCTGCCTTTGGCGCGCCGGCGGCGTGACTGCTGCGCGCGACTGCCATTAGGTAGGGGAGGTGGGAGGGAGGAGAGGCTGGGAGGCCGGAGCTGGGGAATTCTGGCGGGGAATTCTGGGGGCGAGGGGCTGCAGGGGCAGCAGCGGCGAAAGGAACAGGCATACACAAGAAAATAAAAACAGGGGTGGAATTAGTGCAAGACACAGATGGGCACAATAACAGTGGCACAACAGGGAAAATTTCAGAAAAAAAAACGGCTGAGAAAGGTTACGGTGGCTGCAGTGAGTCTGTTCCAAGTTGGAGCGGCCAGCAGGCGCAGGAGCGGGCAGCGGTCTCGAACCTCCCAAGGAGGAGGTCAGGGTCTGGAGGCAAGAGATGGCACAGCGGAGCTGCGGGGAGAGAGTGGACCTAGACCGAGGGTCGGAGGTCTTACTCAACTGGCAGTCCATAACAACGTGCAGGTGGGTTTTACAAATCATCCATAGGGTCTACTCTATCCCTTTTCTGGAACCCTCCCCACCCATGCCACCCACTTCAAAATGGCTGATGGAGGGCCATCTCTCCTCGCTCTCTCAGGAATGTTGGCATAAAAAGTAGGTTTTGGTTGCTATTTCTGCTACTTTCTGGTGTCCAAAAAGGACATATACCTTCATCCTATTCTAGATCTGTGCCTTCTCAACTCCTTCCTGAAGAAAAAGGTTCAAGATGCTCACCTTAGCCCAGGTCCTGTCTGCCCTGGATCCTGGAGATGGAATGGTAGCATTGGACATCAAGGACACATTGTTCCACATCCCTGTCCTGCCTTCCCATAGATATTACTTGCGGTTCACAGTAGGCCAAGAGCACTTTTAGTTTGCTGTGCTTCCCTTTGGCATTACCAGTGCCCCTTGGGCTTTCACCAAGGTGATGTTGGTGGTTGCAGCGCATCTGCAGAGGTCAAGGTTTCCAGACTTTCCCTACCTCAGCGATTGGCTGACCCCAGGCAATCGTCTTCCACCTCCAGACTCTGGCAGACCTCCTGCTTTCTCTGGGGTTCACTATAACATGCCTCTCATAGACTTCCTTTCATGGGAACTGTTCTGGATACAGTGCAGTTTCTAGCCTATCCTCCTAAAAGGCAAGTCCAGGATATTCGGGCTATGATTCCGATGTTTCAGCCTTTGTCCTGTATTTTGGTGATTTAGGCAGTTGTACCTAATGGCCTCCTTTATCCTGCTAGTGGCACATGCCAGTTGGCATGTGCAGATTCTGCAATGGGACCTGAAGTTCCAGTGGGCGCAGTATCAGTGGAATCTCTCCAACCTGGTCCAGATCTCAGAAGTAACTGCAAAAGACCTACAGTGGTGGGTGACAAACCGGATTTGGGTCAGCGGCAGACCCATCTCCCTTCCTCAACCAGAGATAACTGTAGTGACAGATGCATCGCTCCTGGGCTGGGGCGCCACCTGGGAGAGGCAGAGATATGAGGATTCTGGTTTTGGTGGAGCTTGCAGGAGCTTCTGGTGATTCAGTTGGCATTAAAAGCTTTTCTTCTTCAATGAAGGGAAGGCTGATTCAGATGTTCATGGACAACACCACCGCCATATGTTATAGGGTGGGGTCATTGGCCCTGAGGCCCTGAATCTATGGACATGGCTGGAGCATCAATGCATTTCCCTGGTGGTTCATCACCTGGTGGCATTCCTGAATACTAGGGCGGACAAACTCGGCTGTCGATGCCTAGCAGATCATCTTGAGTGGAACTGAGGCCTCCTATATGCCTTCTGTCGATACCACTCCTGTCCAGAGTTCTCAAGACGTTCAGGATCGACCGGGCCCAACTCATTCTTTTGGCTCCAGATTGGGCACAGAGTTTATGGTATCCCGAATTCCTGAGCATATGTCCTCCAAACAGGCTGTCCCTCTGGGAGAATTTACTGTCGCAGCAACTGGGCAGTGTCTTGCACCAAAACCGGCACAGCTGCCCAATTTGCCTGCTCACCATCAAACCTGCTTTTCTGGTGGCCATAACATCGGTCACGAGAGTCAGCAAACTGTAAGCACTCTCAGCGCGCCCTCTTTACACAACTTTCTATCCAGACAAATTGGTTCTGATGACTGTCGCCCCCTTCCATCAAAAGATTGTGACACCTTTTGACGTACGCCAGAATATCACCCTGCCTACCTTCTTTGCTCCACCCCACCCTTCTAAAGAAGAGGAGAAACTGCACTGCCTGGACCCAAAAAGAGCATTGTTGTTCTACCATGATCGTACATAAATGTTCTGGATGGATGATCAACTGTTCGTTGGGTATGTCGGGGCAAAGGAGGGAAAGACTGTGCAGAAACATATCATCTCACGATGGATAGTGCTTTGCATAAAAATCTGCTGCGCATTGTCAAACAGTGTTGGAGGTAGGATTCCATGCCCTGTGGGGCCACTCTGGGAAGCCCTTAGTGCTCCCAGTACCAGTCTTCCAGAGTCTGACAGCAAAGTATGGCTGCTGCCGACCACAGACACAGTTCTGCCCTCCTGCTGCTGAGCCAAGCTTGAGCGAGGAAAGGCAGGACAATAGGTGTCCTGTCACAGGGAGCTGTGACCACCTCCCAGACAGCACTTTGTGTATGGGGCCAGTGTGGGGGGCTTGCCAGCGCCACTAGACTGTTTTGAAGGGCACATTTGGTGCTCTCCTTGCATAGTCTAGTTAGAACCATTTCAGGGAGCTGTTGGCTCCCTCTCTGGTGTGAAACTGGACAAAGGGCATGAGAGTATCCTCCTCACTGTCCAACCCCTACTCTGGGAGGGACCCCTGAATCATCCCAACCCTTTCTTTAAGGTACTTAAGGGCTTACCTGTGGGTGGTTCTTTAGATTCGTCGTGGGACAAGATTCAGATCCGAAACCACTTCATCTTCAATTGTCTGGGCACTTTAGACTTTGGTTTGGGAACCAAGACTGCACAGGAAGAGTCCTGCTGCTCCTGGTCTCTTTGTCTTGCCAGTCTTCTGCTTCATCTGTGCTCCATACAGGCTTTTCTCTAGGCCTGTGGATATCCAAGACAGCCAAAGGAATCTCTCTTGGAGTGAAGTGTCAATCCCCTTCATCTGCAGGCACCCCAACGATGCAGACCAGTCTGCTGTTCCTGAGCTCCCACAGACTCCAAAAGGTTCAGCAACACAGGTGGTGGTTCTGCAACTCCCTGGAGGCCTGCACTGTCTTCACAGCAAGTTTGAAGCCAGAATCTCTCGTCGGAACCACTGGAGCAGTACTCCTGTGCACCGCCTCAACCTGCCATTGCCAAGGCTTGTTGACTCTCTTCTCCAGAGATCTTTGGGCTCTAAGAAATTTCAGCCTCCAGCATCTCTTACTACCAAGATCTTCATCCTCACCGCATTGTCTGCACCGTGGGCCTGCACCATTGGTGAGCTGCTCGAGGTCCTCTTGCTAATCCTGTTTCTTCAGCCCGTGGGTCCTCTGCGGGTCTACTTTGGCTCCTGTGGGCTCCCCTGTTTGCTTGGGGCCTACTCTGACTTACCTGCACTTGGTGAGTCCCTTGGACCTGGCTCTTGACATCCGATGTGTAACAGCTCATTAACAGCTGCTGGTCTTCCACAGCATCACCTGGTCCGCACAGCTACAGCACCAAGGTCCCCGTCAACTCTCTTGCATCTTCCAACATTAGTGGACATTGGTCTTCCGTGCCTCCTGGTCACTCCTGAGTGGCATAGACTCTTCTATATCCCTTCTTTTTTTGTGTGTTTTAATCTGTTTTTATTAATTTTTCAAAAACACAAGTACAGGAATTCGGTTCACTGACAAATGAGTTCCCCTGTTGAAACAGCATTATATAGCGCACATGATAGGAACATAGTTGCGTCGCAGCATGGAAACTCCACCCAGTTGTACGGAACCCCTAAGGAAGTACAAATCTTAAACATTGGTATGTGCGGCCGATTATTCCCATACATGAGCACGTCAGGATATCCAGTTGAGTCCCTCAGCCGTATCCATATCTACTTTCACAAACAATAATGAAACAAACATATAAAACCTCAACCACCTCAAAATTAGACCAGCTCCGTTGTTCATATCACCGTCTCTGCCCCCGTATATTCCCCTCCTCCCCTGGTGATGTGCAGTGAGTAAGGTGCGGCACATAATCGTGTGTTTAGCTGCGTATTCCCACATCGCCCAATCTAGGTGTAAGTCATATGTGGAACCCTACGAGGTCACTCCGACGGATCTCCTGTTGCCCGTCTTGGCGTCAACCCCCCCCGCTGCCTGCTCATCCCTCCCGTCTCCCTCCTCAACATGTCTGAGTGCCTGAAGTAGCTCCTCCCACTGCGCGGCTATGGGCATCTTCCTCAACCCTAGTGTCTCCTCCCGTCTGATGGCAGTCCCCTCCGCTCCGGCCCATGCAGCAAGTGAGTGCCTCCATGCTTGTGGATGAGGCGGATCTTGCGCCTTCACCTCCTGGTGATGAGGCGCTTTGCGACCGCGAGCCCTAAATCCAGAAACCTAGACGTCACCTTAGTTGTCTGCGTCCTGCAAAGTGGTGCAGTAGGTAGACCACCCAGTCAAATGATATATCCCGTCCCGTTATAGTGTGCAAGGAGTCATGGATTGTACGCCAGTAGGAATGTAATTTGCAGCAGCCCCACAGCATGTGTATGAGATCAGCCCCCGATTCAGCGCACCTAGGACACCGTGCGTCCGTGTGACGGAAATAGCTGTTAAGAGCCGCGGGGGTGAGATATGCCCTATGTATGACGAATAATTGTATCTGTCGGAGGCGCATATTTCTAGGTATACGCACCGGGCCTTTCAATATGCGTTCCCAGTCTTTATCTGTCAGCTGCCTCCCCAGGCCCACTTCCCATTTGTGCCTGAGCGGCTCTAGGGTGATCGCCGTGTGTATCCTCAACGACTCTGCAAACCATCTAATCAGATGGCGGCCTCGTCCCAGGACGTGCAAGTACTGTATAGTAAGGTGCTGGCTGGGCTCCGCGTCCATGGCTCCCCACCTACCAACCAAAGTCCTAACTAAGGAGTGATAAGTCAGGAATTGTCCCGGTGGTAGTCCCCCCTCCTCCACAAGTAAGTCACACGAAAGGAGCACTCCATACCGGTACAGATCTCCTAGGGTCTGAATATCTGCCTCTCGCCACTGTGTGAGCGCGAGGGAGGTAAGCGGCCCCGTCCCACTGGGGGTGCCCTCTAATGGCAGCGCTGGCGCATACGGGAGCACGTGCCGAGTAAGGAATAGGCTCCTGCAGAAACAGCGATACGCCACAGCAAGGAGGAGCGGGGCTGGGATTGCACTCCTGGAGGCTGGATGGAAGAGCACCAACAACTGCTCAAGTGAGTACGGCGTGCCCACGGACGCATTGTCCTTGCGACCCCTATCCGCGAACCAGCGCGCTATCCACTGCAGCTGGGCCGCTAGGTAATAATGCTCGAAGCAGGGTACGGCCAAACCTCCCTGGCCCGTGGGGAGGTAGAGTTTCTTGAGCGACATCCTGTGCCGGCTATTCCCCCAGATGAAGTCCCTAAGAAGTTGTGACAACTTAGTGAAGAAGGTTGCTGGGACGTAAAGAGGTAGGTTAGCGAAATAATATAGAAGCCGCGGGAGGATCACCATTTTGGACAGCGCCACTCTACCCGTGACCGTGAGCGGCAGCGCGTTCCAGAAGCGTACCTGGGATTTAATGGCCGTGAAGGCCTTACCCAGATTGCCATCTAGTAGGTCCGCCGGTTGACGGTAAATGCGAAGTCCCAGATACCTGAAGGTGTCACCCCTCCACTGTACTCTGTTGCCATTTAAGATGTATCCAGGGTCCTGTCGCCCCTCGCCGAACGCATAGAGGCAGGATTTACTTGCGTTCACCCGGAGTCCCGAGAGGGCAGTAAAGTCACGCAGAATATGAGCCAGCTGAGGTTGGATGTCATCGACGTCTCTTACGTATACCAACAGGTCGTCTGCATAGAGTGACACCTGATTGACGGCGTCCCCCAGTGGTATGCCAGCCCCCATCCGTTCTCGTATAGTCACTGCCAGGGGCTCCATCGCCAGGGCGAACAGGAGCGGCGACAGTGGGCATCCCTGTCGGGCTCCCCTACAGATCGGTATGGCGTCGGATATATACGGTCCCAGCCGCACCCGCACCATAGGATCTTTATAGAGGAGACCCACCATTGGCAGAAACCCCAAGCCAAGGTCGTATCTCAGCAGAAGCGCCGAGAGATACCGCCATTCCAGGCAATCAAATGCCTTTTCCAGATCAAATATTAGGCAGCCCGCCCTTGGCCACTCCCGTGTACTGTCTGCCGCCACCCTAAAAAATCTCCTCAGGTTCAAGGACGTACTGCGCTTTGGCACAAACCCATTCTGGTCTTTGTGGACTGAGTGCGAAACCACTGGCGCCAAACGCTCCGCCAACACCTTGGCTAGGATCTTGCAGTCAGTGTTAAGGAGCGCTAGCGGGCGGTAAGAGCCTAGGTCCGTTGGTTCCCGATCCGGCTTGGGTAGAGACACCAAATAGGCTTCACGC
The DNA here is from genome assembly GCF_964204655.1 of Triturus cristatus. Taxonomy (NCBI): domain Eukaryota; kingdom Metazoa; phylum Chordata; class Amphibia; order Caudata; family Salamandridae; genus Triturus; species Triturus cristatus. The sequence continues at coordinate 779,717,681 of NC_140592.1, forward strand.
ATCGAGGGAGGTAGTGCGCCCGCCTCAACCGCCGCCCTATATACCTTGAGGAGGTGCGGCACCAGATGTTCTCGGTAGGTTTTATAGAACTCCGTAGGTAGCCCGTCTGGGCCCGGAGTTTTCCCCGATGCCATGGAGGATACGGCGTCCCCTATCTCCTCCAATGTAAGAGGACAGTTGAGGGCCTCCACATGTTCTGCAGTGACCATAGACAGTTGTGCCTGTCCAATAAACCGCTCGAGATCGTCTCCCGAACAGTGACCTCGCGCACGATACAACTGTGTGTAGTGATCTGCCACGACCCTGTGAATTTCCCGTTGGGTGCACCTGAGCTCTCCCTCCGGCGTGCGTATCGCTGCGATCGGGATTCGGTTGGTTTCCTGTCTTAAGAGCCAGGCAAGCAGCCGGCCTGCCCTGTCAGCCGAGGCGTGCGTGCGGGCCGTGTGTGCCGCATAATTCAGACACCTCAGGCGCTCCATGAGTTCAGCGTGATTGGCACGCAGATCTGCCAGCTGCTGTGTTCGTTCACCGCCCCTCTCCCCCTCCCGCTCGTACCGCAGCAGCCGGGATTCGAGACGGGTAAGCGACCCCGCTAATTGTCTCCGCATATTCCACGTGGTTGCTAAACAATGACCTCGAATCACTACTTTAAGCACGTCCCATTCCACCCTTGCATCGCTCGCCGTGTCCTCATTGAGTTCGTAATAGGAGAGGAGAGCGTTTTCCACTGAGGAGCGAAATTCCGGATCCTCTAGCGCAGTAGGTTGGAGTCGCCACGTGGGTATGGGAGGACGACCCGCCTCCAAGCTAAATTGAAGCCACAGGGGGTTATAATCAGAGTGCGTGCGCCCCAAATATTCTGCATTCGCCACTAGCGGCAGCAGCGCCGGGGATCCCACTATCCTGTCTAAACGCACGTGTAGATCATGTGTGGCGGAGTAATATGAATAAATTCGATCTGCAGGGCACAGGGCTCGCCAGATATCCAGCACCCCCCACTGTGAAAGCCAGTCAACCAATGCGCGGGCCGTGGAAGCAGCAGACATCGCACGGAGCGGAGGGAACGACCTGTCCAGGTGCACATCTAGGACAGAGTTAAAATCCCCTCCAATCAGCCAGGGGAGTCCAGCGTACGGCGTCAACGCCAGTGACAGTCGTGCGAGGAAGGGTATTTGGTCGACATTCGGAGCATAGATCGAGGCCAGTAGTATAGGTTGGCCATTCAGCGTTCCCCGTACCAGTGTGTACCTATCTTCAGTGTCCACAGACACGTCTTCGCTAACGAACAGAACGCCCGCTCTGACCCACACAAGGGTACCCCTGGCGTGTGCCGAGTACACTGTGCCGTACACCTAGCCTCTCCAGCGCCTTCGCAACTTCTCTAACTCGGACTGTGTCATGTGCGTCTCTTGTAGCAGTGCGATGCCAGCTGAGTGTCGCTGTAGATAGGCGAAAATGGAATACCTCGGCATGGGAGTGTGCATTCCCCGTATGTTCCACGTAAGAATATTAACGCGTGTCATAGCGCAGCTGTGTTGTGATTGGGGTGACCGGGCTCGGGGCTTGTGGCAGCCGGCATGCGCTGTAGTAAAGGAAGGGAGCTGTGGTCTGAGGTAACAATATCAATATAACAATAGCAATTGCTTAACGGCTGGGGCGAACCTCGCAAGTGTGTCCGTCCAAACTTACACAACCCTACGCAGATGAAAACTAGGTCAGGGTGTGAGCTGGGGGGAGTAGCGTGTGAATGAAAGCTCGCCATCGCTGTCCCCGTGTGTCTTCCAAGTGTGGTGCACCGCGAAGAAGTGTTACCCAGTGGTGTGTGGTGAAACCAGTGAGGCACAGGCAATGTCCCCAGGAACCACTCCCGTCTACTGTTCCCCCCTGGGATGACCCGACATGGGCGAGCAGCTGTGATCGCAACAATTCCCCCTCCCAGATCGGTAGGTCTGCTAGGCTAGATCCAGGACCCAGTCTCTCCCTCTTCCCCACCCATGTGCATCAGCCAACTTCAAGATACTTGCACGAGCGGTAGTCCCCAGGCCATCTCTCAGTCCAGGATACCATCCGCAGTCTGTGGGGTAACCACCGGCCCACCGAAATCTTCAGAGTGTGTAGTCGACAGTGACGGTGACCTGCTCACCAGCACCTCGGGCCGCTCCTCCATATCCAATGAGTCTACCTGACTCGGACTGGCAAGTGTCGTGACCGCCTGCAGTACATTTTGACGCTCCTGCCGCATTTTCTCCGGCGTTGGGGCCGCTGACCGCACCGGCATCTCGCGTGTTTGTCTGCGCCGTTGCGACGCCCGTCTCTCCTACTTGGGCGGGCTCCGTCCCCTGGGTCAGCCGGTCTCGGCCCCGTCCATAGTCCCTTCTCCTCTAGCCAGTTCCAGACCTCCGCAGGGGAGTCAAAATAATGCGTCTTCCCTTTATCCACCACATGCATCTTAGCAGGGAACAGCAGCGAGTACGGCAACGCCAGTTCACGAAGTTGGCGTTTCACTGCCATGTAATTATTTCTGCGGCGCTGCACCAGCGCGGTGTAGTCCGGGAAAAGCATCACTTGACTGCCGCTCACTGAGAGACCACTCAGGTTACGAAATTCTCTGAGAATGGCATCCCTGTCTCTGTAATTCAGCAGCTTTAACAGGAATGGGCGCGGCCGGGCTCCTGGTGGTGGCTTTTGGGCAGGCACACGATGAGCTCTTTCCACCGCAAAGTGGGTTGACAGCTTCCCTGGTGGCATGACTGTGCGTAGCCAGTCCTCCACGTACTGCTCCGGGTTTCGCCCCTCCTCTCCCTCCGGCAGGCCCACGGCGCGAACATTATTGCGACGGGAGCGCCCTTCTGCATCTTCCGCCCTGTCCTCTAGGGCGTGGATACGATCCAACATGTCTTGTAGAGCAGCAGCGTGACTGCGAGTGACTGGCTGTAGTTCTGTCAGTGTTTGCCCTTGGGTGGTGACCGTGTCGGCCAGTTTACAGTGGTCCACGTGGAGGAGCTTAAGGTCGGAAGTGACTTTATCTATGCGGTTCTCCAGTGACGTCCTAGTGTGCTCCAGAGTTGTCCCAATTCTCTCCACTGCAGCCAGCACAGAATCCATCTTGGCCGCCAGCGCCGCAGACGATGTTGATCCCTCTTCCATCCCTTCTTGATGGCGGGTGCGATCAGAAGTCGGTGCCTGCAGCGGGCCCTGCTGCAGCCTGGCGCGCATGCGGCCCATCACCAGCTGCTGCGCCGTGGGCATCCGCCACCAATCGCCAGAAGACTAGGTGCACCCGCGACGTCCTCTCGCCCACCTCCCCAGGACAGTGGCAGCCGGTCTGTAGTTGATGTTCGCTTAGCCAGCGCCCCCAGTGAAGGCTCTCAGGTTCCGTCGTCACAGAAAATTCCATACGCGTCCAGCCACAGGCAGAATCTGCCAGTGGAGCCCACGACTGGTTCTAGAGGCTGGCCGGCGCTCACCTGCGCTCCCCGACACTGCCCTCCGTGTCCGCAGTGTATAGCAGGCGCGGGCGCTTCCTCATTCGGGGACCACGATCCAGCCCCCCTGCTCGTCTTCCACGGTATGGCACCCGGCAGGAGCCAGACGGGGCAGCACACCTTGGTGCTCAAGGGGCAACCGCACCCCGAGGCGGCAGGCAGCGGCCAGGCAGGAGCTCCGCAGATGGAGGCAGTGGCACCCCCCACGGGGCAGATCTCCAAATATAGCCTCGCCCTCCACCGACTTCTCTTCACTGCAGGCGTCAGTCCTTCAGCCTCCCACGGCAGCATGGCCAGCAGTGCCCATCGCAGGCTCAGCGCTCGCGGCGTCGCACCGGGACAACAGTAACCGCTACCCAGCGCTCCCCGCCGACTCCCTCTTCCAGCCTGAGGCGCTGTGGCGGCGGGCCCACAACTATGTATGTCCCACGATGACGAAGGTCTTCGGGCTCCCCACTCAGCCCTGCTTCCCGCGCTGCACTCAGCTGGCAGCGCTGGGCATTCGTGGGGGGTCACCTCTACCCGTTCCTTCTCTCACGGCAAAGGGGTCCTCCGCGGCCTCTCCCGCCGCGATCCAACCGCCTCCGGGTCATCCTGCGGCCTTGTCCGTGTCCTGCAACCCGTGGCGCCCCGCGTTGTGCAACCCCAACAGGCAGGGCGCAAAATGGCCGCCGCCGCCCAGGTCCCGCGCCTTCCAACGGCACCCAGCAGTCCGCGAGCGTGCGGATTTCTTCAGCCCCCGGCAGGCGTCCGTAGCTAATCACCACCGCAGATCACAATGCACGAGTGCGCCGCTCACCGGGCTGGCCTTCAAGTCTCCCTTCACTGGGGCGCCCCCCACAGCGGCAGTTCGTCGCAGGGCGCTGCCCAGCGCCCCCAGCGCCTCAATGTCGGTACGCCCGCAGCCCCTTCCACCGCATCCACGCTGCACCGTTTGCCTCCGGGGGATCTCCCTTGCCAGCCACTCATCCTCGCACAGTATGTACCTCTGCCCTGCATCTATCTCCGGCCACCGCAGCTCCGAGAGCGAGCCCCGCGGCCCTCCCGGCTCACCGCCACTCACATTTCTCTGCCGGTATTTGGAACAGGGCAGCACCTCAGGATCTCCGGTGACAGGATAACTCGGGGAGAAGGTAGCGGAGCTCTACAAGGTTGCGTCTGCCATTGTGGCTCGTTAGCCACGCCCCCCTCCTCTTCTATATCCCTTCTACTTGCAGATACCTCTCATCCTGAACCCACCTTTGGGTTCCACCTGACTCTTTCAGCTTCTTCGCCACTGGCAACTATGCTGAAAGCCTCCATTGTGGTCTACGTTGGTTTCCGACTTCACTTCACACATATGCACCCGGCTTCCCTGGTGTAGGTATCCTGGTTCCTGAGGTATCCACAGGTGGGGTGACTCTCCAACCTTTCAGTGGGTTTCTTCAGGGTCCTCTGGGAAGGGTCCTTCTTCTTAAAAACTGCAACCGTGACTTCCTCATTGACTTGTGTTGATCACACGGTCATGTTCCCACTCTGCCTCCGTGGGATTCCTGGGTACTTAGGTTCCTTGGGTCCCCAACACTTCTACGTCTTCTGGGTCCAGTGTCAACTTAGATTGTGGGTCGCATTCCACTTTCTTAGTATATGGTATTATCTCCCCCTGGAGACCACTGTTTATTGTGCTACTTATGTGTTCTATTACTGAAGTATTGTGTGTATTGGGATTATATCTCCGGGGAGGAGATATTGCAATGTGTTAGTGAGTGCTTATAATAAATACATATTTTTATAACTGCACTGTGTGGTTCTTTTTCACTTAGCCTACACTATATGACTAGTACTGGTAAAACAAGCTGCTTCACACTTCTTCTGGACTAAGCCTGAAGGGTGCTCTTCACAGGTACCACTTAAACAGCTTTCTAAGGTTGTCTAAAATCACCATAAGGGTTGTCTGGATTAGTGCAAGGTGCTCCACTTACATACGTGTGCACCATACACTAAGCCAGCCTCCTACACAACCTTAGCTACATTTGTCTCTGACGAGAGAAAGAAAGCAGCAAAGAGTGCATGGACCTGTAGAAAGAGAGTAGGAGGCAGCAGCTATAAAGGCCTGCTACAGTCTAACTTAGCAGTCCTCCTTCTTAGTGTTGCACACAGAAGGGTTCCCTCCGAACACATCCTATATTTACAGTGCAATCATGCTACACAAACAGATTGCTCTCACAAGCTAATGTGATGTAAGTGCTCCCAGTGTTTGCTGAATGCATAGAGTTACCAGCCTGGGCCTTTTGTCCACTTTATAAACATGATGTAATAGACAAGCATGTTCCCATGGCTAACAACCAGGTGCCACCTATGTCGGCGCAGGGGGAACTCACAATTTTTGATACCACAAAATTAACCTCAACAGCACACCCAAAATTCAATGAATCGGAGATTATGTTAAACCTCCGTTTCATGAGGCAGTGTGTCCCTGAGGTCAAGCGCCTCACAGCACATAAAAAATATCAGGAAACAGTCAAGTAAGTAAAAGGGCCCACTCAATAACTGAGTTCTAGATTAGCGGAATAATTCAATGATTTTATTACAAAACTCAAAAATAAGACAATTATAATTAATGCCATGAAGGCTCTCAGCAATATGGGCATTAAAAAGAAATGCAGAATCAAGCTGATTGTAAGTCCCAAGTGGGCAGGAAAATCAAGAGAGAAATGGACCGAATCCCTAACAGCACGGGAAAAATCTCTGACTACCCACCCCCCCCCCCCCAAAAATCAAGTTTTTTTTTATAAATTACTTTGGCAAATTAGCAAAACTCCAAATTTATTGTGGAATGATCGAATATGTTACTTTCACAGCAAATCAGAGCGCAGTCCCTTTGAGCATCAAATTGCCTTAACTCCTAAGCACTGTTCCACTACATGAATAATTATTCTGCCCACTCTATTCTACTGCCACCCGGGGATGGTGGAACAAGCTGAATACACAAACAACGGCAAGCTACTATGAATGAAAATGGTACAGTAAGCTAGTGGAAAGACCTTGAAGCAATAGTTGCAGTTTTGTGATTGAGCCGGCAAAAATAAAAAAAAAACAGCATGAACAATAGCAATGGAAATAAATAAACAGGATTATACTTGACTGGGTGCTACAGAGATAACAAACAATGATACATGCAAGGTGTGACATTCATTTTGAAAAAGATGGCTGCTATGCCCAAATTGAGACCTAATTAACAAGGGTCAGGAAAACACACTTCTACACAACATAGGAAACTTGTTTTGGAAGCTATCATACTAGATCAGTGTGTACACACATACTCAAGTGTGAAACTACATTCTGCACATTGTTATTAATGTAAAAAAATATAAGTGAATTCAAATTTCTCACAACTATGACACTAATGTCTTGGCTTGGACACAAGGAATAAATTAACTTATTTTACAAGGATATTTACATGGGGGTAAACTCCTTTTTCCATCAGAGTCAAATACTCATCTGCGGGAGGGATGTGGCCACATAGTGGAGCCCAACTACCAGGACACTTGTAAGATGAGTCTCTCAGTTAGAAAGGCATAGCGAGTTTGGCAGAATCAATTAAATCAGTAGGATGATGGACTTTTGAGCCCGAAGCTATTCTTTTTTTTTAACCCTTTTAGCACATCTTATATATCTTTCATTCCCATGCAACAGCATTTTACAATTGAATAGCAACAGTGTCTGTAACATTTAATTGTTTTAATGGAATATTATAATGCCCCATTGTTGTGGCCCCAGATATCTTTTTAATTTTCCATCCTTTTTTTTTTTACTACTGCTCCTTATTTTGTTTATCATTACCTGACATTTCGTTTCCTCAGATTTGTCCAAAACGTAGTTAGTGAAGGAATGGAAAATCTGATACCACTTTAAATGTTAGATAAACAATTATTTATTGTTATCAACTTACTAGTAAATAATGAATAAGCGAATATAATTGATATCACTTTTCTGGTCTTTGGTTGTTTGTCAGTGAAAGAATGTAGATAACAGAACGGTTCTTGAACTCTTGTTTCCATGACGAACTCTACAACTTGTATAATTGGAGCCCTCCTTCCATTGCTGCTTTCTAACTGCAGGTATCCTTACTCTTTTCTACCACCATCAAAACTACCAGATTGTGCGAGGGTGAGTGGAAAGGGACTTGTATATGTTTCCCTCCAAACCCCCACAGTCCCTTCCCCACTATCTCTATTTTTAGATGACCACTACAAGACACCTCCTCCATTTTAATTTTCTGTCACTGAACACTCTTCCTTCTCGTATGACTTCTTGAGTATGAAGGCCTATGGTCTTCTGCCACCACTGTCACCACTGTCATTGTCAATGGTCACAGTGCCAAGAGTTGTACTGGAAGTGGTTTGCATTGTGTATGTTTTGGTATGTCCAACAACTGTTGTATTCGAAATGTAAGGGGCTATCCTAGAAACTACTCATATGCTTCATGTTTTTTTAAATCTAGAAAGCCTTTATAAAGCGAACTATGCAAATAACTAGTCATCCAGTATACGTTTTAGATTTTAAATATTGAAAGCTGTATTAAAGCCATCTATGGCATAAATGACTACTGTCAATTTGACCATGGACTTTGAAATGCATGTTACATTTGCACAGCAAGTGCAGTGGTGTAACCCTCTGTGAATCATTAAAGTTAACTAATGTTTCTGTTTATTACAAGCCAGTCTTGGTGCGCTTGACTGCTATTGGACGACTGAAGGAGCTTATATGTTTAGACGGAGTCCCTGTTTCTGGAAATGAAACTGCAGTTGCCCTGCGTTTAACTTCCGGATCAAGAATTACTCAGGTAAAAAGGCTTTATGCTAAATCTTCTGACATTGTTTCTGAGGTATGGTGTACAAGACCTTTGGATTTTAGTAAAATTATTTACATAATATACTTACTAATAGGAGTTTTTAGAAAACCCTCTTCATACATTGGTTTGTTGCATCTTTCACACTTTTCTTTTACCCACTACAGCATAAAAGCATAGGGAAATTGGTCTGCATACTACAGCCATTGGCTAACTTCACTGTGAAGGACAGCCTTTTGCCCTTTTACAAGGAGCACACCCACATACAAACTAGTTCAGTGACTACTGATAATGTGTACTTTTTGAGACCACCCAAATATTTTTTCTTTTTTTCTTTTTTCTTTTGTTATTGGTGAGAGTCCCGCAGCTCTCACACCAATGTTTTAGTAAATGCTACCTGTGTAGTGTGATGGTTGCAGGTTTTGAACCTCTAGATAGACCTGTCAAACTAAGCCTTTTTGACAGGAGAGAACCCTACTTTTAAATATTAAGCAAGTCACCGCTAATAGGCCTTCTAGTCCACATAGTTAGGGAGTCTAGTATTTAAAAGCAGTACATGCAGGAATTTAGTGTTGGCATGTAATTACTACAACAAGCTCCCAAAAGCCTTTTTCACTGTAAGGGCTGTCGCTTTTCCTATGGGGAAAACTAAAGTTCATATAAAATATGATATCTGCCAACTAGAATATTCAACTGAAATGATTCAACTACTGTTTTTAATATTTCTTAACAATTCAATTCCCTGATGGTCTGTTTTATGATAAATATTTTAGAAAACTAACTTTTAAATAAGTAGACACTGTGTACCTGCCTCCAATAGACTAATTAGCATTAGACTGCTATTGGCTGGCCCTGTCAATGCTTTCAATTAATGAGGCCGAACTACTGCTCCTAGGGCAGAAGCATTTGTTAGCCCTTTTGACAGGAAGGCCTGGCTGTGAAGTATGTGACTCCACACAGCTCAAGAAGGATAGCTGGTGAGCGCTCAGGAACGTTATTAACATAAAAGGAACCAGGGTGAGGCCTGTCAATTCATAGTTAAGTGTAAAGGGTAACCTGGTCAAGAGAAGCCTTTGTTCACTGGGGCCTCTGTGCTTGGCACCAGCCCAGTGGAAGGGGGAGCTGGTCCCAGACCATTTTGGTGTGGTTGAGTAGGAGGCGACTGCCACTATCCACAGGCACATATCTGGCTGGGAAAACTATCCACCTCTAAGGGCAGAAGTGAGCGGCAATGTTGGATTTTACTCAATCATGTGGACTGTGGAATTGTTTACAGTAAGGCAATCAGGATGTGCTGCAAAAGTTGGAATGTTTACCCTGGGAGTTTTTTTCTAATTGGTTAGGTAGTGTCCAGAAGTCACCAAACACATCTGAAGCTGTGGAAGAAAAGAAGAGGACTGGATGTGCTGTTTGTGACTTATGTGGAGACCTCAGTGGCTGTACCCAGGACTAAGACGTGGACTCCAGGAGTCAATTGACTGTCCTCCTGTCGGGCTACATACAGGGACAAAGCAAACTGATGGCATCTGCTTAGTGAGCACAAGTGTCCCTGAAGTCCTGAGAGCCTTAGAAGAGACCAAGAGGAACTGCTCTAGAAAGTCTCAGAAGTTGGGATTTAGAACAAGACCTCCAGAGTGTCAGTAGTATCTCATGGCAAAGTTGTCTGGGTTCAAGTGGATTGTATCAGATACCGCTTCCTGTCCTACCTCATTGGAGAATTTTGAACTACAATAAAAGAGACTAAGGGCCTAATTTAGAACTCGGTGGACGGTTTAGTCCATCACAACGGTAACGGATATCCCATCCGCTCAAATATAAGCCGCATAGGATGTAATTGAATTCGTATTTTGGTGGATGGGATATCCGTCACCGTTGTGATTGAGTATCCAGTCCACCGAGTTCTAAATCAGGCTCCAAGTCCAAAGGTAGAAATTTTGACTGGATAAAGGCGCAGAAAGTATCCAACCAACGAGAGGACTTTGGTGGGTGCAAAATTAGAATTTCCTTGCTGTGAACTTTGCCCGTCAAGACCAACAGCTTCAGCTCGACCTCATCCAATGTTCACCCAACTTCAAGGCTTCGAGGGACACAGCCGGCAAACTTGCCTTGCTAGAATATTTCAAATTCTATTTCAGAGACTAAGGGCCTCATGTAGGTAGCCAAATACCGGTCGGTAACGGCCGATTTTCGGTAATTATACCGTTACCGACCGGTATTTTGGCTTTTGAGATGTAGGGGGAGAATTTCTGTATTCGGAATTTACCGAATCGGTAAAATTACCGATTCGGTAAAATTACCGATTCGGTAATTTTACCGATTCGGTATATTCCGAATACAGAAATGAGATGTAGGGGGACTGTGTGGTGTGTGTGGGGATTCGTTATTTACCACCAACTAATAGTTGGTGGTAAATGACGAATATGTGTGTAAATGCAATATTTTGCCCGTAGATGTGTGCAATGTGGCAGACACACATGCCCTCAGGGCATGTATGTGTGCCACATGTGCACACATGGCCGAATCAGGGGTGCAACAGGGTGTCAATGTGACACCCTGCCACCCTTGCATGTGCTCCCCCATTACCGAATCGGTATTTACCGATTCGGTAATGAGGCATACCTTCCCATCAATGGGAAGGTATGCCTCATTACCGAATCGGTAAATACCGATTCGGTAATTACCGAATTTTTCCGATTCGGTAATATTTACCGACCAATTACCTACATAGCATTTACCACTTCATAAATACCGAATCGGTATGATTCGGTATTTATGAAGTGGTAAATGCCAGCCCACCTACATAAGGCCCTAAGTCAGAGATAAGATCTTTGGCCGCAATGCGCAGCTAAATGTATTAGGATGAACTCACGTCTACGTTCGGTCAACTGCGAACAGTGACTTTTGATTGGTGCTTTACTTTTTCTAAGAGGCTTATGCTATACAACTTTAAAAACTCATATCTCCAGTTCACCTTACTGTATATTAGTCATTTTTTGCCATTTTTCTAATTAACATTTTCTCTATTTTTAGAAATTGGTTGTGGGATTTATATTGTGTTATTCTTTAAACTGTTTAATTGTTTTAGTACTCCTAAACACTTTACATAGTTTTCCTTATATTAAGCCTGTCTGCTCCGTGTCATAACAACCATGGATTGAGCATAGGTTTGTTTATTGGACATGTATGGCGGACCTGACTAAACCTTAGACTCACATCCTGGCTACTTAATACCCATTTTCGTACAAAAAGTGCCTTTGAACAGCTAACAACCTGAGTTCTCATCTTTACGAGAATACCCTTGTTTCATTGTAGAGATGTGTTCCTCTCCGTCACCCCTTTTCTACCCCAGATCTCCCTAAGTCATGGTTTTTCTTTAGGAGGCATTCTTACTCTTTATGATCTTCCTGTGAGACCAACCCAGACTTGCCTATGGCTCATCATGGACCCTAAGTACTCTGCACTATTTTCACACATTGCCCCCCCCCCCCTTTTTCTCTGTTAATGTTTCTTGGCAAATACCTTTATTATCACTATTTTGAAGCTTCACCCTTTGCCAAAACAATTTTTTCCATCCTCACTCATTAGTTTGACCGTCAGTGCCACCTTATGGGTCCTCAATGTGTTTTGGCCCTAGTATTTTCTTTGACTTATTTAATGCTTCTGATAATCACTTCTTTTCATTTGACATAAATATTATGCAAAGGGTGCCTCCACTGAAAGAGGACATTTTGGAGAGGAGGAAGTATGTTACAGGTCTAAATTATCTTCTCCTTTGCTGCTTGGAACTCGGTAGGTCCCTTGAAAGTCCAGTCAGCGTTTGCTTAAGCTAATGCTATCAACTCTTACTTTCTTTGAAATAGTTCTGAGGGGAGCTGTTTTCTCCGACTGCTCAAGCTCACCATATGAGTACTATGCAGTCTTAGCGGAGGATCATCTGGCCGGTCTCTGATGAAGCATAATAGTCCTCATATGTTGCCCTGTATGTCTTGAGGCAACATTTGATGCCACTTTTACAAATAGTATTTGTTTGTGAACTTTTATCAAGATTCTCCAGTTTTAACTGCAGTTCTCCATTCTGGTCCATCAGTGTTTTAGTAATGCACCATATCGAATGTTTTCCCTTTTCTGTTACATGTTCTTCTCAAAGTCATCCACTGTAACTCTAAGAGAGGTCAAGTCACTTTTGAGTTTCTGGAAGCATCACTTGATGTCAGATTGATTATTCCCACCTTCGATTTGATCTACTGAAGTGGTATTTTCAGATAATTTGCTCGTAGAATACTCAGAGAAGGATTTTTTGTGTTTGAAGGTTAGCATTTCTCTAACGGAGGGTTTTCTCCTGATCCTGCTTGATGCCACTACAATCTTGTTTGTCACAGATAGGAAATCTAGAACATGTGAGGAATGCATTGTACCAAGTCACAATAATAGATGTAGCTGAAGTTGGCAAAGAAAGGCAAGATTGGTAGTAGTGGTATAGTATTCCGCACATCTTGGTACATAGGGTGTGTGGGAATAATTGCAAGTGATATGTGCTCAACAGGTTAAGCACTATGGTACCATGATAGTGCATAATATACATGAAGAAGATACCTTATTCACATAATACAAATGTAAACAAACACCCATGGCACTACAACAAATACTTTCAGTGGTCTGCTATTGGAGCAGGTCCGATTTTATTGGTGAAAGTTCTGATCCAGTATTGTTCGTTTTGTGTTTTTAACATAATAAAAACAGCCAGCACGTGTTTCGTCTTGGACAACTTTTTCAAGGTTTTCCAGGACACATGGGCCGGGCTTGTTACTCAACTCTGCGTAAATCTCGGTCTTATCATCGCCCTCCACTGCTAATTGCTGGTTTCGCATCCAGCGTCCCAGTACTTTGTTTTTATCACAAACTTACCTTGTTCCACCGAACATTGTATCACTCTGAATCTTGGGAACCGTCTATCAATTTTGGATTCCCGTCGACTGTGCCGGGCTCTCATGTTCCATATTGACTATCCGGTCTTTGGTACTATCTTTAAGCTTTGAGAAAGTCATCTAAGACAAAATACGTATATGGCTATTTTCTTATGTTAAGAACACAAAATGAACAATACTGGATCAGAACTTTCACCTAACAAATCGGACCTGCTCCAATAGCAGGCAATTGAAAATATTTGTTGTGCTCTGGGGGTTCGTTTACAATAGCTGAAATTGGGACCAGTAGCTGGTGCAGGACTGATTGCTAGTGCATGTTCCATATATTAGTTTCTTCAAAACCGATTAGAGAGTGAACATGGCAACCCTGCTTTAAGAATATTTTGTGCTAAGCTGAAGGAGCTGAATAGTTTTAGCCAATGTGGAGTACAGGCTACTATGAGTGATAGCTCTGATTTAACCACCAAACCTCTCTTCAATAAAATGTGTAATTTTTTTAGCAGGTTCATAAATAGGGCTCTTTTACTGCAGGTGATAGTCACAGAGTTTTATTCAATTTCCTTTCTTTTAAATACAAATATGGTGCTGCCTTAGTAGGTGTGATCACTAGTCCCTGTTTAAATCCGATAGAGCTTTACAGATTTAATGAATATTTGGATGGGCAACCGTCTCTAAACTTGAGCTTCTGTCAATTTAATCCTGCTTTCCAATGCTCCCCATGCTCCTTAAGGGCTTTAGATCAATCAGAGCTGTCTACATAGTCCAACTGCAACTCAGTTCAGCTTTGAGATGCTGTTCTAAATTTGTGTTATTCCAAACACACTGACCACAGTCTCTTGTTCTGGTGCCACCTGGACTCATGTCTCCCCTTGGAGCTCCTGTGACATTTACAATTGGGTGTAGTGTATAGCGATTTCAAGGAGGTTCCTCCTTGGGCTTATATGCCCTCTATTTGACAGGACCAGCGCATGCTCACAGCAGGAAAGCCATTTCATCTGCCATGCTAAGCGAATCTTATCCATTGCACACGCGCAATATACAAGTCAAATTGACATTGAGTACAGGTAGTATCATAAATAACGGATACAAGTTCATGCGTTTTCTTGTTTTTTGTATTTTCTTTAATCCAACGAATGCCCAGCCAACACGTGTTTTGTCGCTCGAGGAGGACCCCACGACTTCTTCAGAGCTAAGGACAATATGATAAACTATGCGTCAACATGACAAGCAGTAGTGGTGAAAGACATTTCACCAAAGGTGGAAACCCAACTCCAGTGCTAAAATGAAATCTCACATCCTCCAGTTATAAGGAGGGGGAAAGTCAAACTGGGGTAAAATTCCCAGCTGGGTGCTAACAACCTGTGCGGGGCATAAAGCATGACGGTGAGGAATCATAGTGATTGAAAACTAGACTAATCAATGTGAGGGTGAGTCCCAGAATATAAAGTGCACCTAAACTTCTATCCAATAATGAACCGTGCATGGTGGTGTGTGTCCCCTATGGATATCTACACATGCAAGTGCCAGAAGTTATTGAGTATCATTGCCTTCGAGGGGCAGTCCCCCTACCTGTAAGGATCTTCAGTTAAATGTTCTTAATCCTGTAATTAAATGGCTAGGTGTAAGATTAAAGTTAAAGTTCTCAAGTATACACCACCAGGAAAAACTGTGGGAAGAAACAAAATCCAACCTCTCTCCCGGTTGTACTTCTGAACCGGCTGGTCAATGGGTATTAAAACAAGATATGCCTCAGTAATCAATGTGTCCGGAATGTTGCGAACCTTAAAAGAGAAATATTCAATAATTACTATTCCTCAAACAATGGTCTCTCTCTCTCTCTATCACAGTATCCAACAACAATGTGCTCCGATCTCCCTTACCTTATAAAAGGCACGCCGAATCAAGTAAGGAGGCAGTCAAACAAATATAGCCCCAAATGGCAAGAATCAAATTCTGTGAACATAATGGACAGGGGTTACTGTGCTGCAAACCTAATCACTTGTAAACCAGACCCACAAACAGTAGCTATGTAACGTGACCTGAGTAATAGGACCTGTAAACTTACCGAAGCGAGTGCGCTCCTGCTGTCACCAACGTTCCGAGATCACGTCTGAACCAGAAGTGAGCCGGGACGCGATCCGGACGTTTAAGTGTCCGTCCTGCATTCCAGAAATAGTGCGCGGACCGCGCATTACCGAGTTCACATGGAAGTGAGTATAAAGTGGCACTCAAGCATATATGCCTCATGTAGGGGTCAGGTTAAGCCCCTATTTTGAGTATACCGAGGCACTCAAGCATATATGCCCCATGTAGGGGCCAGATTGATCCTCTATTGTGAACATTACAGGGCCAGTAAGACCCGATGAAGAAATACGCTCTCCTATCAGTATCACGGGACCACTCAGACCCGGCCTTTATAACTTGAATGTAGTAGGTGAACCCGACCTCTATAACCGTCATGCTTTATGCACCGCACAGGTTGTTAGCACTCGGCGGGAAATTTTACCCCAGTTTGACTTTCCCCCTCCTTATAACTTGAGGATGTTAGATTTCATTTTAGCACTGGAGTTGGGTTTCCACCTTTGATGAAATGACTTTCAGCACTACTACTTGTCATTTTGACACATTGTTTATCATATTGTCCTTAGCTCTGAAGAAGTCGTGGGGTCCTCCTCGAGCGACAAAACACGTGTTGGCTGGGCATTCATTGGATTAAAGAAAATACAAAAAAATAGAAAACACATGAACTTGTATCTGTTATTTATGATACTACCTGTACTCCACGTCAATTTGACTTATATATTGCGCGTGAGCATAGGATAAGATTTGCTTAGTAATTTAGCCTTAGGGACCAGTGATTTGAGGTTATAGGGTGTTTTCCCTCACCTTGTTGCACCGCAGAAATCATACTATCAGATATTTATGCTGACTCTATTGGCACCATTTCTCCTTTTCAAATAACACCCTCATGGTTATATTCATCTGCCATGCTGCTGCCAAAGCCCCAGCGTGTGTCTGATTGACAGCCTCTGCCTTACAGATGGCTGATGCCTTTGCCTTTTTCAAGTGAGGGGTGACTGTGGGCCTCCCTTCCTCATCTCCGCATGTCACAGTGTGTGTGACAGCTGTCTCTACTACTGGCCCGTGATTCATGAAGTTATATTACCAATCTCTCTTGACTGAGAATATGCTGTGGCAGTCACCAAGCAGGGCTGTTCATGCCTCCTTGTGACTTCAGTCTTGCAGCTTCTTTGCGATAGGTCTGGAGCAGCACTGAGTATCTCCATTGAATGGGGTTAAAGTGGAGAGCAATTCCAATGTGCCTGCTCCATTTCCCTGAAACACATTTTAAATACATACATAAATATTTTTTACAAAGACAAAATTATCAGAAATGGCAATATCTTTTTTATTTAAAAAAAGCTCCATGAAGCAAATAGGTCTGAAGAAAAAGTACATATAACATATAACTTATAATATTAATCCAAGATAGAAAATATAAAGTGGGGATCGTGTTCCTATTTTTAGGGTGTAACCTGAGTGTACCCTGAGACTGCCACACTAAAAATTCTAGAAGCTAGTCTACCCCATGGTGCACGACCCCTCACTAAATAAGGATCCTGAAACTCTGTACCTTTTCAAGATTTCATTTCAACTGAAAATGTGTTTCCACTCTTGATTTGTTCGGCATCTCAGAGTGTCTGCCTCCTAATTAGATCAATTCCCTAAGATAGGAGTTATTTTTGCTTAACATGAACAGAAACATTTCCTCATTCCACATGTACTTCACTTCTCTTTTACTGATTAGCATTTTTTAAAAATGTTTTTATTGCAATTTTCATAGAGATAGTAAAACAGAACAAAACAAGATGGCTCAAATGTGTACGGCAAGGGAGACAGCAACCGGTACATAAGGTAAAGCAGCAATATATGGATTTACTTAATTGGAGTGAGACTGGGACAACAGCACACAAAGTTTGTACACTCGAATGGTAGAGATCCAGAGGCATGATAATGAAGGTCACCTTACCAATTGCATGCCACATCCACATCCCTCACAACAGTCAAACTGTTAGGGACCGGACTGCAGGGGTGAGGTGCCGGAGTCTGACAAAGGAACCACAGAGAGCCCCTCCTCCACCACAAACTGACCCTAGTCATCTATTCCCTGCAGGCCAACAAAATGGCATCGCATGCAAGTAAGATCGAGACTTTTTGCACCCTTATATCCTCCTCCTTCCTATTCTCCTCCCTTTCACAATCCACCCACTTGGTCAGCTCCTTCCACCATCTATACAGGTCAGGGCCCGGGCAGATTTCCAACTCATTGTCAGTTGCCTACAGGTAAGAATAAGTGCCAAGTTGGCAAACCTGTCTGTCATTCTACTGGCAGCACTACAATTATGAAAGCCTAATCAGCACAACTGTCGAGAACACTCCAAGAGGGTCTGTCCGTGGCCTGGCGGATAATCTGCAGGACAGTCTCCCAGTATGGGGCCAGTACTGTGCAGGTCCAGACCATATGATAAAAGCCTGCATCATCTGTGTTGCATCAAGGGATGGCTGATGAAACCTCAAAAAACATGGCATGGATGCGATGAGGGGTAAGATACCCCTGGTGCATGAAGTAAAACTGGATTAATTTAAACCTAGCATTACGATATATCTTGGGGATGCAGACCAGGGTCCTCTTCAAAGCTCTTTCTTCATACGATTGCCCAAAATCTGCCACCCAGTGATGGGGCAACTGAGAGAGATTAATCTTTGCCCCCTTCAGTAGAGCCCTATAGAGGAGTGTTGTAGCCCTCATTCTCCACATTATGAGGAATATATATCAAAGGCATAAATGTACATGGGGCTCTGCAGCTCCCAGCCCCCATCAAGCATGAATCATACCCAGCAGAGCCCCATGCAGCAAGAAATGGCAAGCCGAGACATCATAAGTCTCTCTTAGATCCTGAAAGGAACTAGGCTCACCCCCATAAATAAATCACTCAGACTTGAGAGTCTGGCCTCAATCCAAATCTGTAGACCACTCCAGCTCCCACGTGCGGCCTGTTCTGAATGGTCATCAAGGGGAGTTCACAGGTTTATGAAACCCTTATGTGCCCTCACCCAGCTGTATCTCTCAGCACTAACTAACACATTCTCTAGATGCACCAATGCCGCTGGGCCAGGTTTCAGCAGGATCCGGGTCAAATGGGCGCAGGGCGGCATCCTGCGCTCTTTGTCACCTGCAGCATCCCAGGTAGTCGATCACCACTGAGCCACCAATTTTAATTGGCCATCCAGGGAGTAACGTTCAAACTCTATAGCAGCCATTCCTCCCTCGTCCACCGGGAGCTGCAATTTCCGCAATGCCAGCCTATGCCTCCATGTCCCCCAGTGTAATGTAAGAAAGATGTTATCCAGTTCCCTAAAAAATGTTCTAGGTTGTTCCACTGGTAAAGCCACAAACAAATAGAGAGCAACAGTAAAATTACCATTTTAGAAATGGCTATCTGGCCACTGATGGAAATAGGGCGGGCACTCCAAAATGTGACCGATCGTCGCACAATGGAAATAGCCCAGGCATAGCTACCCTCAAAGAGCAACTCTGTGGTCCTATATATGGCATCCCCAAATATCGAATGATAGTCTGTTCCCAGCGCACCACCGGAGCAGCCGCAGAAGACCGATACTCCCTAAGTCAGGATGAAGGGAATAGGCGCAGGCCTTATTCCAGTTAACACGAGACCTGACATATCCCCAAATGCACACAGAGCTGTCATCACCCCTTCCAAGTCAGATGTCTCGCCACGCGTATACAACATGTCACCAGCGTATAGTGAAATATAGAGACAATCTTTCATGATCTGCACACCACAGTACTACCCACCTTGCCATAGAGAAAGTGCAAATGGTCCCAAAGCTAGGGCAAACAACAGGGAGGGACAATGGGCATCCCTGCCTGGTGCCACAATCTACTATGCAGGCATCAGATATTAACGACCCAGTTCTTACATTCGTCACCCGTAATATGTACAACAGTCTGTTACATTTAACAAATTTAAGCCCAAATCCCATCCCAAGTTAAGCAGCATTTAAAAACTCCCAATGAAGTGACTCAAACGCCTTTCTCATATCAATGGATAGTACTAACGAATCTGGCAGGAGGTGCTCTTGCATGGGCAGGATATGAATCAACTGTTGTATATTAGGCAAAGGGCTATTAGTAGGGAGGAACCCTGTCTGTATCAGTTTACCAACATGTGGAAATATTCCATTCACCAGAAGGTGGGAGCCATCCTTTTGCTTTTGGCCCCCTTTTGCTTTAACCCCCCCCCCCCCTTTTGCTTTAGCCCCGTTAAAGACTTTCTCTGGTTTAGGGGCAAGGACACCAGAATAAGTTGCATAAAACTCCATAGTCAGCCCGTCAGATCCGGGCACCTAGCTGCGGGCCATCTCGTTTATTGCACCCCATACCTCCTGGTCGGAAACATCTGCACCCAGTTGCTCTGCCATAGGGCCTAGGACCAAAGGAGAGGAATCCTATCATGTATTGCAACATGTCCGCCTTGTTAACTGTGGCACACACAGAGTATAACTTGCGGTAGTAGTGAGTGAAGGTCGCATTAATTTTCCCCTGGGTAAACACGTACTGACCGGCTAAATCTCGAATCTGGAGAATAGTGTGCCCCCCATGGTCTCCTCCCGGAGTAGCCTAGGCAACATGCTCCCCAACTTATCTCTATCCTTTTTCTTTTTTTTTTTTTTTTTTTTTTTTATCTCTATCCTTATGGGCCTGTGCCATAGAGGCCTTGCAATCACATTGCTTCAAGCGTTCCACCAGTACAAGCAACTTCTCCTTTTCAGCAAGTAGCTGCTCCCTGCCGTCTGCCAACTCTCCCCAGCTCTTGATGCAAACCATTCAATACCTCCTCTCATTGCTCAATGTCAGCGAGCAGCTGGGTGCGCACACCCAACTTATTAGTGATACAATAACCCTACATAGCCACCCTTAGGGCTTCCCCCTCAATCTCCAACGATGATGCTCTTCCCGAGTTCTCCAGCCAAAAAGTATGAATTACTTTCCCAAGGAAGGACCGGAAGGCCGGTTCATCAAGCAAGGCCGAGTTAAGCTTTCAAGTTGGGACACAAGGTCTACGAGGTGACCAACGGAAAGTTTATAACAAAGGGTTATGGCCAGAATAGGTTCTCGCCAAATACTCTGCATCCACCCCTCATTCAAACACTGTATCACAGCATGGTACCCCATTTAGGCGAACATCCAAATAGCGCAGGCCAGAGCGAAAGGAGTAAGCCCGTGCCCAATGGTTCTGCTCTCTCCAACTATCAATAAGACCCCATTATTGAATCCAAGTACGGAATGCTCCAGCCAACTATTTGAAGGCAATGATTGCAACGGGATAAGACCTATCTAAGGCAAGGTCAGCCACGCATTTTAAGTCCACCTCCAACAATCTGCATGTAATGCAGCGCTGCTGCAAAGAGGTGTGTCCGGCTATTCAGAAAGGATGGCTAGTCCGTATTTGGGGCATATATATTCAGCAGCACGACTTCCCTGCTATTTAAGCGACTCAGCACCAGGACGTAATGACCCTCAGGATCAGAGACCACCATATGGAATTGGAATAAAACTCCGGGCCTGATCCAAATAGGAGCCTCCCTCGCAAACGCAAAGTAAGCAGCATAGTACAGCTGACCCCTCCAACTCTTATGAAGAGCCCTGCCCTCAGAATCTGTTAAATGCTTGTCAGGCTTTACGGCTACGATGAATATCGGCGCACTGGGACACGCCGCGCGTCGCTGGGAAGGCGGTAGGGTTAAGACTACAATACCCATCACCCCCAGCGAGCGCGCGAACGCACTTCCTGAGGCGGTACAAAAGCCGCGCACACGGAAGAAACAGGGCTTGTCAATCAAGTCCCTTCTGGTGTATCTCGAGGTAATTGACCTCGCTGGACTGCTTCCCGAGAGTTTCTAGCTGTGTGAGCCACTGCCCGGTTCACCTTCGCGTATTCCGTTCCGACAGACCTACGGGCTCGCATGAGCTCACCCCGCACCTTCCGCTTGCTTATTCCTTTTGAGTGGCACTTCTCTTCTCCTTTGACACTCCTGCCCGTGACCTCGAAGCGTTTGGAGACCGGACTAGAGTTTCTCCGCTTCGAGACGTGCCCTGCCCGCACCCCCGCTTGGAGCCGACTGAAAGGCTCGGAGAGCTCCGGTGCGACTCTGAAGACACCTGCGTGTGCTGTTCCTGCGCTTGGAGCCAACTGAAAGGCTCGGAGAGCGTCCGCTCTTCCTCTCCTGGAGGCGTGAGTACCCTGGTCTGAAAGCGACTGCCTGTGCGACACAGGGAACTGCCTGAGTGAGTGTGAGGAGGAGATCACCCTTTATGTACAGTTATCTTGCCTTGCTGGGTGGGTCGGGGTTCCTGTAGCTCATGACTGTTCCTTCTCTCTCGATTTGGGAAAAAGGGGGTGGTGATGGACAGAGTTTCTGAATGATGCAGAATACTCTTACCAAGTCAAGAGATCATGGTTTTAATCCATCACCGTTTTTTAGCTCACTGCACCATCCCAGCTCAGAACCTGGCTACATGCAAATTAGTCTGTACCTGTCCCAGTGCATGATGGGAACAGGGCAAACCAAACTACCAAGCCAATTCTTATACTGGGAAGGAAACAAGCTTCCGGGGACCGGTTTCTGGCATCACAGCCTTCGTCGGCCCGGCTTGCCTGAATCCTGATGGTGCAATGAGCAAGGGACTCACGTCTGAGCATACCCTCCCACACTGAGTGTGGATAAAATCGATTTGGGAAAAAGGGGGTGGTGATGGACAGAGTTTCTGAATGATGCAGAATACTCTTACCAAGTCAAGAGATCATGGTTTTAATCCATCACCGTTTTTTAGCTCACTGCACCATCCCAGCTCAGAACCTGGCTACATGCAAATTAGTCTGTACCTGTCCCAGTGCATGATGGGAACAGGGCAAACCAAACTACCAAGCCAATTCTTATACTGGGAAGGAAACAAGCTTCCGGGGACCGGTTTCTGGCATCACAGCCTTCGTCGGCCCGGCTTGCCTGAATCCTGATGGTGCAATGAGCAAGGGACTCACGTCTGAGCATACCCTCCCACACTGAGTGTGGATAAAATCGATTTGGGAAAAAGGGGGTGGTGATGGACAGAGTTTCTGAATGATGCAGAATACTCTTACCAAGTCAAGAGATCATGGTTTTAATCCATCACCGTTTTTTAGCTCACTGCACCATCCCAGCTCAGAACCTGGCTACATGCAAATTAGTCTGTACCTGTCCCAGTGCATGATGGGAACAGGGCAAACCAAACTACCAAGCCAATTCTTATACTGGGAAGGAAACAAGCTTCCGGGGACCGGTTTATGGCATCACAGCCTACGTCGTGATGGCTGTGATGCCAGAAACCGGTCCCCGGAAGCTTGTTTCCTTCCCAGTATAAGAATTGGCTTGGTAGTTTGGTTTGCCCTGTTCCCATCATGCACTGGGACAGGTACAGACTAATTTGCATGTAGCCAGGTTCTGAGCTGGGATGGTGCAGTGAGCTAAAAAACGGTGATGGATTAAAACCATGATCTCTTGACTTGGTAAGAGTATTCTGCATCATTCAGAAACTCTGTCCATCACCACCCCCTTTTTCCCAAATCGATTTTATCCACACTCAGTGTGGGAGGGTATGCTCAGACGTGAGTCCCTTGCTCATTGCACCATCAGGATTCAGGCAAGCCGGGCCGACGAAGGCTGTGATGCCAGAAACCGGTCCCCGGAAGCTTGTTTCCTTCCCAGTATAAGAAGTGGCTTGGTAGTTTGGTTTGCCCTGTTCCCATCATGCACTGGGACAGGTACAGACTAATTTGCATGTAGCCAGGTTCTGAGCTGGGATGGTGCAGTGAGCTAAAAAACGGTGATGGATTAAAACCATGATCTCTTGACTTGGTAAGAGTATTCGGCATCATTCAGAAACTCTGTCCATCACCACCCCCTTTTTCCCAAATCGATTTTATCCACACTCAGTGTGGGAGGGTATGCTCAGACGTGAGTCCCTTGCTCATTGCACCATCAGGATTCAGGCAAGCCGGGCCGACGAAGGCTGTGATGCCAGAAACCGGTCCCCGGAAGCTTGTTTCCTTCCCAGTATAAGAATTGGCTTGGTAGTTTGGTTTGCCCTGTTCCCATCATGCACTGGGACAGGTACAGACTAATTTGCATGTAGCCAGGTTCTGAGCTGGGATGGTGCAGTGAGCTAAAAAACGGTGATGGATTAAAACCATGATCTCTTGACTTGGTAAGAGTATTCGGCATCATTCAGAAACTCTGTCCATCACCACCCCCTTTTTCCCAAATCGATTTTATCCACACTCAGTGTGGGAGGGTATGCTCAGACGTGAGTCCCTTGCTCATTGCACCATCAGGATTCAGGCAAGCCGGGCCGACGTAGGCTGTGATGCCAGAAACCGGTCCCCGGAAGCTTGTTTCCTTCCCAGTATAAGAATTGGCTTGGTAGTTTGGTTTGCCCTGTTCCCATCATGCACTGGGACAGGTACAGACTAATTTGCATGTAGCCAGGTTCTGAGCTGGGATGGTGCAGTGAGCTAAAAAACGGTGATGGATTAAAACCATGATATCTTGACTTGGTAAGAGTATTCTGCATCATTCAGAAACTCTGTCCATCACCACCCCCTTTTTCCCAAATCGATTTTATCCACACTCAGTGTGGGAGGGTATGCTCAGACGTGAGTCCCTTGCTCATTGCACCATCAGGATTCAGGCAAGCCGGGCCGACGAAGGCTGTGATGCCAGAAACCGGTCCCCGGAAGCTTGTTTCCTTCCCAGTATAAGAATTGGCTTGGTAGTTTGGTTTGCCCTGTTCCCATCATGCACTGGGACAGGTACAGACTAATTTGCATGTAGCCAGGTTCTGAGCTGGGATGGTGCAGTGAGCTAAAAAACGGTGATGGATTAAAACCATGATCTCTTGACTTGGTAAGAGTATTCTGCATCATTCAGAAACTCTGTCCATCACCACCCCCTTTTTCCCAAATCGATTTTATCCACACTCAGTGTGGGAGGGTATGCTCAGACGTGAGTCCCTTGCTCATTGCACCATCAGGATTCAGGCAAGCCGGGCCGACGAAGGCTGTGATGCCAGAAACCGGTCCCCGGAAGCTTGTTTCCTTCCCAGTATAAGAATTGGCTTGGTAGTTTGGTTTGCCCTGTTCCCATCATGCACTGGGACAGGTACAGACTAATTTGCATGTAGCCAGGTTCTGAGCTGGGATGGTGCAGTGAGCTAAAAAACGGTGATGGATTAAAACCATGATCTCTTGACTTGGTAAGAGTATTCTGCATCATTCAGAAACTCTGTCCATCACCACCCCCTTTTTCCCAAATCGATTTTATCCACACTCAGTGTGGGAGGGTATGCTCAGACGTGAGTCCCTTGCTCATTGCACCATCAGGATTCAGGCAAGCCGGGCCGACGAAGGCTGTGATGCCAGAAACCGGTCCCCGGAAGCTTGTTTCCTTCCCAGTATAAGAATTGGCTTGGTAGTTTGGTTTGCCCTGTTCCCATCATGCACTGGGACAGGTACAGACTAATTTGCATGTAGCCAGGTTCTGAGCTGGGATGGTGCAGTGAGCTAAAAAACGGTGATGGATTAAAACCATGATCTCTTGACTTGGTAAGAGTATTCTGCATCATTCAGAAACTCTGTCCATCACCACCCCCTTTTTCCCAAATCGATTTTATCCACACTCAGTGTGGGAGGGTATGCTAAGACGTGAGTCCCTTGCTCATTGCACCATCAGGATTCAGGCAAGCCGGGCCGACGAAGGCTGTGATGCCAGAAACCGGTCCCCGGAAGCTTGTTTCCTTCCCAGTATAAGAATTGGCTTGGTAGTTTGGTTTGCCCTGTTCCCATCATGCACTGGGACAGGTACAGACTAATTTGCATGTAGCCAGGTTCTGAGCTGGGATGGTGCAGTGAGCTAAAAAACGGTGATGGATTAAAACCATGATCTCTTGACTTGGTAAGAGTATTCTGCATCATTCAGAAACTCTGTCCATCACCAACCCACTTTTTCCCAAATCGATTTTATCCACACTCAGTGTGGGAGGGTATGCTCAGACGTGAGTCCCTTGCTCATTGCACCATCAGGATTCAGGCAAGCCGGGCCGACGAAGGCTGTGATGCCAGAAACCGGTCCCCGGAAGCTTGTTTCCTTCCCAGTATAAGAATTGGCTTGGTAGTTTGGTTTGCCCTGTTCCCATCATGCACTGGGACAGGTACAGACTAATTTGCATGTAGCCAGGTTCTGAGCTGGGATGGTGCAGTGAGCTAAAAAACGGTGATGGATTAAAACCATGATCTCTTGACTTGGTAAGAGTATTCTGCATCATTCAGAAACTCTGTCCATCACCACCCCCTTTTTCCCAAATCGATTTTATCCACACTCAGTGTGGGAGGGTATGCTCAGACGTGAGTCCCTTGCTCATTGCACCATCAGGATTCAGGCAAGCCGGGCCGACGAAGGCTGTGATGCCAGAAACCGGTCCCCGGAAGCTTGTTTCCTTCCCAGTATAAGAATTGGCTTGGTAGTTTGGTTTGCCCTGTTCCCATCATGCACTGGGACAGGTACAGACTAATTTGCATGTAGCCAGGTTCTGAGCTGGGATGGTGCAGTGAGCTAAAAAACGGTGATGGATTAAAACCATGATCTCTTGACTTGGTAAGAGTATTCTGCATCATTCAGAAACTCTGTCCATCACCACCCCCTTTTTCCCAAATCTGTTCCTTCTCTCTCAACAGGAGTGGAGTACCAGTCCCGTTTAGTCGCCTCTGCCCTTCCCTGTTATCCCTTTTCCCCGGGGGTGGTGTTGCTTGTAGTGGGGGTTCTCCATCCTCTAGGGTGATACTGTTCTCGGGGAGAGAGGACTCTAGCATGTTGGATCGCCCCTGCTGTATCCGGCTTATAAGGTTAGTGAGCAGGATTGCCCGCTGACAGATTGACAAGCCCACGGATAACTACAGCCCGGGCGATGGATACCGCTACAGTCTTGGCCACTATGTTGGACACCTTGAACGCTCTTAGAGTGGAGGTGGACGCTGTTAGAGCGGAGAATCATGAGCTTAAGAACGAGATGGGCACCATGCGAAGAGAGGTAGCCTGTCTGTCCCGTCACCCTCCCGCTGGTCCAAAAGGGGGTTCATATATTCGAGACTGGACTCTGCCTCCCCCTGCAAAAACCCAAACGCATGTAGTGGAAGGAGGTACGCAGGCATCTGGCGGGGGTTCCCCTAGTCCCGGGGTCTTCCCGAATCACTCCTTCTCTACGCCTCTCCAGTCCGGTTCTCCCCCGGTCCAGATAATGCAACCCATGCAGATGCCCCTTGCCCCTCCGGAAAGATTCTATGGGGACCCCAAGAAGTATGGCATCTTCATGGGTCAATGTCGGCTTCATTTCTTATGCAAACCACAGGTCTTCCCAACAGACTAGGCAAAAACGGCCTTTGTGATGTCGTATTTAGGAGGCAATGCGGCGAGCTGGTCCTTCCCGTTAATCGAACGAGACGACCCTGTCCTGTACAACTTCCCCGCTTTTTGTGTGGAGATGCGGCGGCTGTTCGATCGCAAGGCGCATCAGTTATCGTTGGATAAAGAACTCCTAACCCTAAAACAGGGTTCACAGGACCTGCTGCCCTACATTACCTCCTTCAACAGACTCGTGGTAGAAACGGACTGGCCAATGGAAAAAAGAACTTCCTTATTCTATCAAGGGTTGAGAAGCGAGCTCAAGGATGTTCTGGCTCAAGTGGTGCATATGCCGGCCACTTGCGATGAATTAATTGATTTAACCGTCCAATTGGATCACCGGCTCTTAGAGCGGAAAGGGGACAAGAACCGCAGCGACGCCCGGTTCCTTCCTAGTAGGCCCCGATATGTGCCGGAGGAAAAACCTTCCCAAGGGGATGGAACAGTGCCCATGCAGATCGGTGGCATCCGAGGCCCCTTGAGTCAAGCAGAAAGAGAAAAAAGGAGAACTCAGAAACTCTGCTTATATTGTGGCAAGCCCGGCCACTTCATCAAAGATTGTAGAAGCCGAACCAAGAACACCACTACAGGAAGCCCTGGACCTAAGACGGTGTCTGTAGTGGATTACCCGACTGAGGACCCGGAAAACTGACGAGCCCAAATAAGACGAGGACCGCTTGTTTGAGGCCTAGCAGTAAAGAGGTCTTCCCTGCTGTAGCCAATACTATACAGCCCTCTGTCGCTCACATGAATGTGTGCGTCGTGTTGACCTTGCCTCGTGACATATCTGTGGTGGTCCATGCTCTGCTGGATTCCGGGGCCACTGGAAATTTCATGGACCAACGATATGCAAAAGAGTTAGGCATCCCTTTAGATCAAAAGGACACCCCAGAGAAGGTGAAGGCAGTGGACGGCTCGGCCCTAACCTCGGGTCCGGTATGTTATCACACAAAGCCCCTAGTAATGCAAATAGGGTTACATCACTTCGAACAAATACAATTCGACCTGATCGATGCCCCTCATTTCACGCTTATTCTAGGAATGCCATGGCTAACTCTCCATGATCCCTTAGTGAGGTGGGCAGCACGCACTGTGACATTAAATTCATCCTTTTGCCACGAACACTGTACCGAAGAACAAGTCAAGACGTCGGCCCATAGGGGGAGTCCAGCTGGATTCCTTGCCAGCACATGCATCCAGCCACAGGCAAATCCTGTTACCGTGTTACCTCACATTTACGAAAGGTTTAGAACTGTCTTCGACACCCAAGAAGCGAAAAGATTACCCCCACACCGGGACTATGATTGCGTCATAGAACTAGAGGCAGGAGCCAATATACCCTGCAGCAGAATCTATGCCCTTACCGAAGCCGAAACCTCGTATCTCCGGACCTACCTTGACGACATGCTTGCTACCGGGTTCATACGTCAGTCTTCCTCGCCTGCCTCCTCTCCGATCTATTTTATTCAGAAGAAAGAGGGAGGATTAAGGGCCTGCATTGATTACAGGGCAATCAACAAGGTCACCGTAAAGAACAGGTATCCCCTGCCATTGATCCCTGTTCTTTTAGACCAACTGAAAACCGCGACCGTATTCACCAAACTGGACCTCAGGGGAGCCTACCATCTGGTACGGGTACGGCGCGGCGATGAGTGGAACACAGCCTTCCGGACCAAATTCGGCTTGTTCGAATACACGGTCATGCCCTTCGGCCTGTGCAACGCTCCCGCTGCGTTCCAGTACTTCATGGATGAAGTACTGAGGGGCCTCTTAGATGTATCCTGCATCGTGTACATCGATGACATCTTGGTGTACTCCACATCCCTGGAAGAACATGTGAAGCACGTGGCTGAGGTACTGGAGCGCCTACAACAGTATGCGCTATACGCCAAACTGGAAAAGTGTTTGTTCCACGTTTCGGAAGTAGAATTCTTGGGATATGTCATCGGTCCCGAAGGCTTGGTCATGGACGAGAAGAAAACGCAGGCTATCACCCAGTGGGAATCGCCCACCACCGTGAAATCCCTACAAAGCTTCTTGGGCTTCGTGAATTTCTATTGCCGATTTATAAAGAACTTTTCCGGTATCATACAACCGTTGACACTTCTCCTGAGGAAAGGGGCCTCCTTCGAGTGGACGGCCGCGGCGGAAACGGCCTTTCAGACCTTGAAGAACTGCTTCATGACAGCCCCCGTGCTTCACCATCCTGACGCCACACGTCCTTTCGTGGTTGAAACCGACGCCTCCCAATATGCAATAGGGGGAATACTATCACAGAGACACCCGGACACGGGACAATTGCATCCCGTTGCCTTCTTTTACAAGAAATTGGCCCCTTGTGAAATAAACTACAGCATTATGGATAAGGAGCTCCTAGCGATAAAAAGAGGGTGCGAAGAGTGGCGACATCATTTACTCGGCGCCAGACACACCGTAGAAATCTATACGGATCATCGGAATCTCTTATTCCTCAAAACCGCCAGAGCTCTGACCCCGAGACAACTACGTTGGTCGTTGTTTTTCTCTGATTACGACTTCGTAATCAAATATCGTCCGGGCCCACAAAATGGAAAGGCCGATGCTCTGTCCCGGCCCCAACCACCCATCAGTACGAGCCCTGTACCCGTCTCCGACACTCCCTTGATTCTAGAAGCCGCATCATTCCCTGATGAATTGACGGCAGCCGCAACTACACCCGACTTCATAGAAGAAGTACGACGCCAAACCTCCGCGACCGAAGAAGTAGTTTGGGTAGCCAAAGACCCACTACACAGGTCCTCTAGGCAACGTCTATTATTTCAGGATCAACGCTTGTATCTGCCGACCCCTTCCCTACAACAACAAGCCTTAAGATGGGTTCACGATTCCACCTTGGGTGGATACCAGGGAGTACTTAAAACCACACTAGCCATGAAGCGCCATTTCTGGTGGCCTACGTTAAACCCAGATACAGCGGCCTACATCGCGGGATGTGCTATATGCACGCAAGGGAAGTCTCAGCACAAACGACCAAGTGGGTTGCTCCATCCTATTCCAATCCCTCCAGCTCCGTGGCACACTCTGTCTATGGATTTTATAGTGGATATGCCCTCTAGTAGAGGAATGACTACCATCCTGGTCGTCATCGATCATTTGACGAAGATGGGCCATTTTATTGCCATGGAGAAACTCCCTTCAGCCGCAGGCCTAGCCCAGCACTTTTTACAACATATCGTACGGAGTCATGGAATCCCAGCGGTTCTCATTACAGATAGAGGCACACAGTTCACGTCGAGATTTTGGAAGGCCTTGTGTCAAGTCATGAAGGTGGACGCCCGTCTCTCCACCAGCTACCACCCCCAAACAGATGGCAAGACCAAAAGACTGAACCAGACATTGGAGCAGTACCTCAGATGTTTTACGTTGCTCTACGAAGAAGAATGGAGTACACTACTATGGATGGCGGAGTTTGCCTACAATAATGCTGAACACTCATCGCTGGGATGCTCCCCCTTCTTCTGTTTAACTGGATACCATCCAAACATGCTGCCCTTTGAATGGCCTGCACAAACCAAACACCCTTCTATCCAAGAACATCACTCGCACCTGAAAAGGGTGTTACAGACAGCCAAGAAACAACTGGAAACAGCCCAAGAAAGAGACAAACGCTACGCGGACAAAAGAAGAACCCCTGAGCCGGACTACAAAGTAGGAGACAAGGTGTGGTTAGACACACGACATCTACGCATAAAGGGGAACACGCGCCTGAAACCAAAATACATGGGCCCATACCCCATTATCAAAGTGGTGAACTCTGTAGCTATGAAATTGACACTCCCTTCCACGTGGCGCATTCATCCAGTGTTCCACGTCTCTCTGCTCCGACCATGTCTCCCTCTCACTAGACTCCCCCCAAAACCTCCGCCACTACTTGTAGATAACGAGGAGTAATACGAAGTCAAAGGGGTACTAGATTCTAGATACATCAGGGGCAGGCTACACTACTTAATCGATTGGAAGGGGTATGGTCCCGAGGAGAGGTCCTGGGAACCTCTGTCCAATTTACATTGCCCTGCACTGCTGCGCCGCTTCCACGCGGCTCATCCTACAAAACCCAGGGGCCCGTCGAGACGCCGGCCCTAGTCGGGGGGTTCTGTCAGGCTTTACGGCTACGATGAATATCGGCGCACTGGGACACGCCGCGCGTCGCTGGGAAGGCGGTAGGGTTAAGACTACAATACCCATCACCCCCAGCGAGCGCGCGAACGCACTTCCTGAGGCGGTACAAAAGCCGCGCACACGGAAGAAACAGGGCTTGTCAATCAAGTCCCTTCTGGCGTATCTCGAGGTAATTGACCTCGCTGGACTGCTTCCCGAGAGTTTCTAGCTGTGTGAGCCACTTCCCGGTTCACCTTCGCGTATTCCGTTCCGACAGACCTACGGGCTCGCATGAGCTCACCCCGCACCTTCCGCTTGCTTATTCCTTTTGAGTGGCACTTCTCGAAGCGTTTGGAGACCGGACTAGAGTTTCTCCGCTTCGAGACGTGCCCTGCCCGCACCCCCGCTTGGAGCCGACTGAAAGGCTCGGAGAGCTCCGGTGCGACTCTGAAGACACCTGCGTGTGCTGTTCCTGCGCTTGGAGCCGACTGAAAGGCTCGGAGAGCGTCCGCTCTTCCTCTCCTGGAGGCGTGAGTACCCTGGTCTGAAAGCGACTGCCTGTGCGACACAGGGAACTGCCTGAGTGAGTGTGAGGAGGAGATCACCCTTTATGTACAGTTATCTTGCCTTGCTGGGTGGGTCGGGGTTCCTGTAGCTCATGACTGTTCCTTCTCTCTCAACAGGAGTGGAGTACCAGTCCTGTTTAGTCGCCTCTGCCCTTCCCTGTTATCCCTTTTCCCCGGGGGTGGTGTTGCTTGTAGAGGGGGTTCTCCATCCTCTAGGGTGATACTGTTCTCGGGGAGAGAGGACTCTAGCATCGTGGATCGCCCCTGCTGTATCCGGCTTATAAGGTTAGTGAGCAGGATTGCCCGCTGACAATGCTTCTCCTAGAGAAATGCAACCTGTGCCCCCTCCGTTTTACATATGCCTGAACATTATAACGTTTGGAGGGTGTGGCCAGCCTACGAACATTCCAGATGATCAATCTGACCCGGTCAGCCATCGAAATGTATGTATGTGCAGCCAAATGTACCATGTCACTTCACGCCATATGCTCAGTTGGAGCTCCGGCATCCAGCCACTTGGAGCAGTCTCACCAGTCGCGCACATACAACCAGAGAAGAAAACAAAAGAAAGAATCAAGAAACAACAACAAAACTATGGTTGATGTGTTTTCTCTAAGCAGTGTGATTGGTTCATCCATTTTCATTGAGAACCCAATTAGAGACGAGCAGGCTTGCCGTTTTTTCACCCTCCATAGGAACCCCATGGAAGGCCCATTTTCATGTGACTCAATTGAGTTCGTACATGAAACCCACACTGCTTAGAGAACAGCACCAACCATATTTTATGTACACTCACCCTGTCCTTAACCAACTAGTTGTCCCTCCCTGATGAAGACCCCATGAGATGGTTTCAAACTGCCACTAATATCTGGGTCGAAATGTCAACAATATTCATTGTCTGCACCAAAGCAATAAGCTCCTTTGGACTTCTAAGAAACTTCTAGAGCTCCCCTGGAAGAGGATTCTTTCATTTTGTGCTGGGCAGTCATCTTGCAAGCTGCTGTAGTACTGTATTGCATATTTTATTGAATTTTACATGTACAGTCGCTTTTATCTCCCACATGTTCACTCCACGCGAGCACTTGTTTCACTTTGTTTCCACTTTTTGGAGCAACCTTTAATCTATTGTGCATAGATATCCTCATGTACTTGTGGTAAAATATGCAAAAAATACATTCATTTCTGCAAGTAACTTATTTTTCCTTGTTGTGTTTTGTTTTTTCTTGTGTTGTTGTTCATCAGTTCTCCATTTGACCTTTAATTCATTTTGGTTATGTATGCAATTGATTACTGACAGGATTTTTGTTGATCAATTTGATAAGATCCCCTTAATAGGGCCCCCTTTCTGTGATGGGAAGAAGTCTTGGAAGGATGAACATAATGTTTGTGTGATCTCCATTCTACTGCCTTAAATTATACGGAGACATTCTATTTTTGCATTACTGCTGAAATGATACACCCACCTAAGCATTGTGGGGGGATTTGATCTGACACATTGTGGGTTTTCCAGACAAAGACTTACATTACCATTCGTAATCATGGTTGACATCGTTGCACATCGTGGCAACCTTTGCTGCTAAGATCTTGACTTCAAGGACCACATTAATGATCGGGCCGTTGACCTCAAATGTACGTGTGGAATCACCTTAAGCAAATGCATACCATCCGATAAGAAGATACATGCCATTATATTATCTATATAAATGGAAGAACCCTTGCATGATGACCTCATGGCTCTTCAGCAATGAAGGAAGAATCAGAACCCCACATAGTAGCAAAAACCATGACTTGGGGAACCTGCAGCCTCCCTACTAGTGCCTGGCACACCTTAAGCACCATAATGTATACCTGTCCCTCTACCTCAAAAACCACGAAGGAAGAGGTGAAATAACACCTATGAATAACAACATAATGGTCAATAGAGGGAAGCCTGAGTGAGGAACGCTCTAAGGAAGAGTGTACAAGAGAATTGAGCACTATAGAGGTAGGTTTCAAGGAATTATACCCCAAGGAAGAGCATTCTAGTTATGTGTGATTTATTGGAAATTGTCATTGGAAGGAGTGTCCTGGAGAACAACTTCTCGAGAGACACATCCAATAGAAGGTTATTTTAGGGAGATAACACTTTACAATCAGCACCCTGGAGAGAGACACAGAACAACAGCTAAAAATTCCTTCTCAGGTTGTATTCCTCACAGTTCCTGAAATCTATTACTTCCTAACTATCACCATTTATTAGTATAATTTGCTTTCATGTGGTATAGAAAAAGGGCTGCAAAGGAACCAAACATCAATGCCATTCCTTTGTCATTGTAGACATTGTTGATCTTTAAATCCCTCCAACCAAAACCATGAGCACAACCTGTACCCCGATTGTTTCAAGGGCATTTGCTAACACTATGGTCTACCTTCTAAGTTCCTTGTCCAAACACCCCACTAAGATGATGTGATATTATAAGACTCATGATTTATAGCCTTTCTATTTAATGGAGAACCCTCCCTCTAACACCATACTGGTGCAACTGGCCAAATAGAAAATAGCACAGATTCAATGTCCATGAAGCCACGGGGGAAGAAGAGTAGACAAATGGATAATGGTGTGTCATATTTCTGTCACTTCCCTGATCTGATAATGTCACACCCATTTCAGATTCACTGGATCAGTTTAGTGAACATCCACCCAGAGAAAAAAGGATATTAATGAGACATTAAAAGAATGGATGATTACTCCCATCCAGCTTACAAGGACAGCTAGGATACAGCCAAGTTTTATTTGCTTGGATGTGAAACCTATTTTCTGGATTCAATTTACCTTTTTTACCCAGAGGCTTAACATAACATATCTGATCTCTCTTTTTCTGTATTGTCTCTTTTTGATACTCCTACCACTGATGAAAATCAAATAATGAAGACCAAACCAGAGACCCTAAAATTGTTGGGCTTGCAAATGAGAAAATATTTTTCAAATAGTCCACCTCAGAGACTATATTATTGGACAGAGGTAGCAGGTTAATAGACCTCAGTGGCAAAGATAGGTGCAACAGCAGCATCAATCACAGGCTCAACCCCAGAAGCCATATTTCTTCCACCTGAGGAAAGCATCAGCCTTTCACTGCCACAGGAAAACTCACTTCAACTGAATAAATCCTTCACCCACCTTCCAGAACCCCTGAGAGAGATATCACCTCCAAATATTCCCAGCTATGTGAGAATGTAGCAAAACACAGATGGATGAGAAATATATGGAGTATAAACAAAATGAGGTTTTCAGTTTTCCATCCAACATTCCCATGATTGTCAATTCTTTATGTTCTAGGTTGTATCAGGAGGTTCAATCCATACTAAAACAAAAGTGGTTGCGTACACCCCCAAACAACAGAAGAACAAAGACTTTTACTTACTACTGCTAATAAATCAGGAGTTGAAATACAAATACCTACCAGTTCTACAGCTAGAATAGATCAAGGGGAAGAAGTGCAACATGCTCAGTATGCTTAATGATGAGACTTTTTATTCCAAACTAAAATCCAATCCCACACACAATATAATACATAAAATTCGGTATATAACGAATCAGGCATTAGATTCAGGCAGTATCACTAGAAAAGAATATGATTATCTGAACACATCAAAACTCAAAACCTCTTGCATATATGGAGTTCCCAAAATACACAAAAACACAGAAGACCCCCCCTACCGCCCTATAGTTTCCACCATAGGTACCCCCACAGAACCTGTATCTAAATATATAGACAAAATACTAAGACCATTTATTCCACTCACTGAATCCTATATTAAAGATACAGGAGAAATGATACAACAAGTAGAAAATATCAGATTCAACCCAGACACAGATCTATTGGTAACTCTAGATATAGAGTCTCTTTATAGCAACATACCTCAGAAAGAAGCTCTAGAAGCAGTAGACTGGTTCATAGATAAATTTAACATTCCTTGCTCCAAATCGTTCATTCTAACAGGACTACATCTAATCCTCACTGAAAACATCTTTGAATTTGGGCAACAATGCTATCGTCAAACTAAGGGAGTAAGCATGGGTGCTTCTGTAGCGCCATCTATAGCAAACATCTATATGGCCCACTATGAAGAGAAACATATCTATAACGAAGTAGCACCATTCTTTGAGTCTGTTTCCCATTGGTCCAGATACATTGATGACATCTTTTTTGTCTGGACCAATGGAGAACAGACTCTCAGAGAATTTCTGTCCTGGTTGAACGTAACAGATGTTAACCTCAAATTCACTGCCAATATAAGCTCAGACAAAGTAGAATTTCTAGACATCTGGATTAGACATAATACAGGAAAATTAGAAGTCGACCTTTTTGTGAAACCAACAGCAAGAAACACCCTGCTGCATTTTGAGAGCAATCACCCACGAAGCCAGAAACAAAGTATTCAGTTTTCTCAATTTCTGAGAGTGAGGCGTAACTGCACAAATCTTTCAGATTTTGATATTCAAGCAACCGTTATGAAAAATAAATTTCTAGCAAGAGGTTACCCACATCGTCTTATAAGAGAATCATACAAAAGAGCCCGTTTTTTCGACAGGGATCACCTTTTCAACAAAAATAAAACTAATGCAAATCAAAAACTAGTATGCATCACCAAACATTCCACCCTGAACCAACAAGTTAAACAGATTATCAACTCCAACTGGCACCTCTTGAACTGTAACCCAGATCAGAAAAAGATCAACAAACCAGTATTCGCTCATCGTCCAAATAAAAACATTAAAGATCTGATAGTACATTCCAGATTTACCCCTAAAGAAACAAAATCCTCTTTTGTGCAAAAAAACATTGATGGTAGGCCATCATCTCACTCGTAAACCCACTATCTACACGTTCCGCCGCATCCGAGTAGTTGTCAGAATACCATCTGACACTATTAGCAGATTAAGAGTCACAGATTTTATCTCTCCCATTAAATATATTTCTGCAAGACAAATTACGGTCTGACATATGAACATCAATTTCCCAACCTATTGGGTTGAAAACGAATAAAAATACCCCTTTCCTTACCAGGAATCACCTAATAGAAGAAGGGAACCAAATAAAGGAAAGGAAGAAATAATATTTCTGGTCGATATTTCCCCTACATACATATGTCACTGATCTACCTCCTGTTAACTACATAAATTTGTTGTGGCTACTCCTGACGAAGGCACTCTGTGCCGAAACGCGCGTCGTGAAGATTTTTTATGTTTTGCCACTATGTGTAATCTATATCATTGAATTGTATTATTGAAAATTCCAATTTTATTGTATATTGTTATTTCACTACATGTGATTTTATATGTCTTTTTTTAATTAAAATTGTGAACTGCATTATTTGTTTGTTTTTCCATTTCTGTGCTTTATCAATTCGAACTATTAGTCGTATACGTTTGCCTGGGAACTATATTTTCCATTGTGTTTATACCCTGTCCCAGGAATCAGATTATTCCACAGGGGGTCCTTGATACTCACATGTAACATGTTGGTGCTACACCAGATGCTTCACATTTTGCATGATTGAAGATTTCATGAAGGCCTTAAGTAAGTTTTCTCTTCAATGAAGAGACCATCTCTGCCTTAGAGAGTGAACATCAAATTAACTGGATCCCCTACTAAGCTTATACACATGATAGCTTACTATCACTTATTTTGGAAGGTTGTCTTCTTAGAGGACCTACAGGAGATTGATGTTCTCTTGTGACGTTAATCAGTAGATGTACACATTGAACACCATTAGTGACATACATGGTGCTTAGTCCTCCTTTCAGTATAGGAAAATGCTGATGATGATACAGCAAGCCAATTGGTGAGCAATAGCCAACTGGCTTATGGTGGTTTCTTAGTGGGGCACTTTCTATAATTTGTTAAACATGTTTTGAAAATGTATGTGTATTACTCTGAATGAGTTAGAAAGTCCCTAGGCACCATTCATAGAAAGAATCACAACGTGACATATGGTCTGAGACCGAGGTGTTGCTGGAGCATGACTGGGCCATCTATATGATGTTGGCTTGAGGTAAGTGTGTTGTGTAGGTTGGTGTGACCGGTACCAAGGGCCTGTTTGTGGTATTGGCTTTTTGAGTGTAGAGCGCTCCTGGTACCTTATAGTCCCTCCGCAGCTTCTATTGTTTTTGAATAGCGGATAGTGCAACGGACCCCAAACGTTTTTAGAATTAGCTGCCTTACCTGATAAATACATCAAATGAATTAAAACAAATGATTTTGAGCAGTTGATGAGTTCAGAATTGTTGCACTACTTTCGTAATTAAATTACTGAACTGTGATTCTGAGAGCTGATGGAAACTATGCTCCACACGCAACCTAAATTGTTTTAGCAGCGGCACAACAATGATGTTAAAATGTTTTGTGGAAGCTTTATGCAAGACAACCCTGACATCAGAATTGGTTTACATTTACTGTTTTAAATCATTTGCTCTATTTTGTTTTTATATAGCGGGTGAATCTAATTTTTTCATCTGCAAGTGGGTATTCAAAATATGAATTTCTAGCAAGATACATTTGTGCACAAAAGCTATCTGGAGGTTTTGCAGTATACGGTTAAATGGTATTTGTAACTTCCTTTCTTTGTGAATGCCAGTGGACAGCTACATTGATATACTACTGGACTGATTTTATTAACATTGCAAATCAATCATGAGACAATGTTTTATTTATTGTTATATTTTACATTTTTGCTAGGGGTTATTGTTACTCCATTCCAGAACTGATCAAGCCAGGCCACGCTGTCTTACATTACTACCAGCCGCTCAAATTCTTACGAAAATTAGCAAAAACAAGCTTGACATATTAACTGATTTTGATACCACCTGGTTTGCAAAGGTAGGTGCTTGTAAAGATTGTCAGTATTCATTTTTTATGTATGAAGTTAATATTTGCTGTGAGAGTTTAATGGAATATATTCAGAGATAAAGTTTTTTTAAGGAGGAGTGATTTGATTTGTCTTTTAAATAAGTATTACAAATTTTCTGTCACTTCCAGGTACGGCTAGGGTATGACTTGGTGAAGTTCACCAGTTCAAGACGGGAGGCACCATTAGCAAATTTATTTTACCCCAAGAGCTTTGTTAAAAAAATGCAGGAGGTGTTTTCGCTTGCTTTTTGCGCTCTTAGCCTTAAGTAAAATAGAGCAGCAGTTTTAACCATCTCTCTTAGTTTCACTGCTGGACTGCGTCCACTGCATTCCCTAAATCATCAAGCTACCACTTGCTCTATAGATTGTGCATTTTTATGTAATCTGATGCATAGTACCTGACGACAGGAGCCACACTTAATGAGAACGAGCAGTGGAGGAAAACGGGTTCATGCACCTCATTACGTAAGTTAATATCTTGTTAATGGCAGTGGAAGGCAACATAATCCAATGCATTGTTACGGCCACATCTGCTGGTAGTATGCTTGTTAAACTGAACAGGTAGTATGCATGATTACATTGTCCTTGTTGATGCTACAGGATTGTACTATGATTTTGCTGTGCTGCTCTTTGTGGTGGAGGATCATCTTCATAGTCTTCCCAAATCTTATCATGGTTTCTCCTCAAAATGGATAAGCATAAATGAGGTTGTTTTCTAAAAGATTTCAAACTCTCCCTGAAGTGCAGGTTTCTGCTTCTCAGTGGAGGCGGAAGTATGGCTGTTTTCTCTGCCATTTAGATATTGGCATCTTTGGAGTCAAAATGTTTAAGCCTTCTTTAAACAGCTTAAAGGTAGGTCAATATCAATTATTCTCATGTGCTTGAGGACAGTTGTAACATTCTGACTCCTGAAGAAGGGTGTAATATCTAAAATGCTTGAGTGGT
This sequence comes from Triturus cristatus, assembly GCF_964204655.1. NCBI lineage: Eukaryota > Metazoa > Chordata > Amphibia > Caudata > Salamandridae > Triturus > Triturus cristatus. The sequence continues at coordinate 779,757,035 of NC_140592.1, forward strand.
AGAACAAACAAACCGAGGGTGCTGTTCACAAACGTCAACTTACACATTAGTTAATCTGCATGTGTAAGTTTACATACTCTTACAGGTTTGAGTAATGTACTGTGTCAAAAGTGTAGATTTACATGTCTCCTCCCCCTGAATTCAGGGGTGGAGGTTAATTTACAAGTGTAAAATTACTGTTTGTAACTTTTCACACGTAGGCCGAGGTATTTGCTATCCAGCACAGATCCCTCCCCAATGGTAAAGTATAGGGAAAAGTTGAAAAATGTATTAAACTGTTATTTTTTTAAAGTAAAAAATATTTTTTTACATTAACGATTAATGTATATTAATTTAAATCTTTATTCAAAATGTAGAACACATTGTAAAAATGTTGAAGCATTATTACCTTCATTTCGAGATAAATAGTTAATTATATATTAAATGAAACATATTTTTCTTAAGATTTAAATTTGACAAATCCCACATAAAGCATAACATTTATATTTAGTTATTGTAGTAAAAATTAAGTTATGTGCAACATTAATTTGAAATAACTTAAATAGGTTATTTCAGTGCCTTAAGCTGAAAATACCGAAGGAAAGTTCCACCCCTGTAGAAATACTTCTCCTTTTAAATATCTATGTTCCCCCGGGCACAGAACACAATATAATGCTGGGTCATATCTTTGATTTAATCGAATCTACCTTAGACTCAGAAATCAATACACAAATCCTCCTATTGGGAGACTTAATGCCAACATTTACAATAGGCTGGTAATAGCTTCTAGCAAAAATTGCTTAGATGATTATTGGTCTCTGCCAAACCCTGTCTTTCCAGAGTGTATAATAGGCAATAAAATAGGGAAATTAATCTTACCACTGGTCTGTGGAAGTAATGGAGTAATCTTGAATGGTAGGATAGAAAGAGATGTCCCTGCGCAATTTACAAGAACGGTAGTCAGTGGACAGTCCATTCTAGATTACATCATTTGCAGCTACAGTTTATTTCAGAGATCACAACACTTAAGTGTACACTTTATACAAAGCAGCAATCGTGCAATACTGATATTAAAAATTGAGCTGTATCTCCCTTCTCTTGGTCTCTATTACAAATGAATGGAGATACCCTCACAGCTCAGAAGAAGGGCAGAGTTATATGGAACACCGCCAGTCAGAGAATAAGCTGAATGTTTTGATCATTACACAACAGCTGCTTCAATCCAAAAAGGAAAATAACCCAGTTTTAAATTTGAAACAGACTCTTTTGGTGGTAGTACAAGCTGTTCAGGATTCTGCTGCCCTGGATTTAAAACTAAAACCGCCAAGAAAATCATGCAATCCCATAGATGATATTGCAAGACGTTTAAACCGTTTAATCAGACAGCAATTTCTAAGTTTCTCTGTTCTCAGGAAAAAAGAGATTTCTAATTTACGGGAAAAAAAGGAAGAAAATGAATTCCATCAGAAAAAGAGAAACTATGGGCAAAAACTGGATTGCTCTGCAGTTAGTTATCTCTAAAAAAAAATAAACAACAGTTTTGACGTCTAATAGCAAAAGCAACCAGAGCTAAAAAATCTCTTACGGCATCTCCGGTCCCTCAAAATGAATGGGAAAAGTATCGCCTAGAGCTCTATAAGGCAAACCTAGAAGAATCCTGCCAAAGAGCTCCTTGTAGATTGATGATTGGTCAAGAAGCAGACGAAGGGAATAGTGTCCCGGTGGAGGAACAAATAAAATCTTACATCAGGAGGTCTAGATCCTCTGCATCGATGGTTCCAAATAAGATCTCAGTTATAGCTCTCAAAAGCAACCATGAAGCCTGGAGCGAGTATTTGGAGCCACTGTTCAGCCGCATTTATAAAACTGGTTTCCTAAAATCCCACGCTGTCAAAGTTATAGCTCTAGGACGAAACAATGATATAAAGCTAGGCGCACATTGCATACAGCAACCATCCATATAACCAATCTCACAACCCCTTGTTCACATCTAGCTTCATTCCCTTGACTAATTCATGCAATGCATTAAAATGCAAATGGATGGACGTGGAATGGTCAGACTAATTAAAACTACACAATCTTTCAAAATCTGTATAACCATGGTTATTTTTTAAAAGAAAATAATAGCAGCCTTATTTTGTAAAGCGGCTTTTCCTGTTCCCTGAACAACCAATAGCAATTCAGCTAAAGCAGTAGAAGTTTCATTTATATTTTACACCATTAAACTTGCCAGCTTGTTTATTACCCTAGTATACTACACAGTTAACCCAAGAACACCTACTATGGACGTAGCTAGACTAATGTATTCAGTTTTGGATTACAAGGTTATTTCAGAATCACAGTGTTTACACAGTTGAAATGCATTTCTAGCATAGCGAGAATGAAACATTTTTAAAGCAGAATGAGTGTTTCTTCGATACATACATATATTTTCAGAAATATTTTGACTCCTTTGTTCTTTCATGGTATGTCATAGCTTAATTCTGACAGTCTTTTATGTTAGCCTGATCTCTGTCTCTCAGTCTGAAAGAAAGCAAATGGTATGGTTTTGGTCTCTATTATGGAAGCTGACTGTACCTTGGATGTTTTCATACTGGATTAAGGTTACCAGATGGCTTCATTTAATAAAATATGCTATTTTTCAGTTCTGGGGTTTAGTGTAACTATGGAGTGCATTCTGGAAGTTAAAGTGGTTGTTCATTTTTGTTTAAATTGATGCAATGGCATACATTTGTAAATTACAGTGGTTTTATAAGAGATAAGTAGAGTGTAATATGAGGCCCATATGACTGAGTCCTCTGGTAACCTTACATTTACAGTTATAATACACACATTTTGCTTTAATAAGTTTTGCAGAGTTTCAAATAACTACTTAAATTTAACTTACAGATTACAACATTAAATCTTGATGGACAGAATCTCTACAAACTATCCAATTTAGAAAAATTAGAGAATTTACGGTGGGCATCATTAAGCAATAACTTTTTAACCAAAATTGAAGGACTGGAGAACTGCCTTAATTTAGAAGAACTTGCATTAGATGAGAACTGCATTACAAAACTGGAAGGTAAGCCATCTATCTCGAAAGCATTAAGTTTGCTTAGATGTGTTTACACACTGCAGCCACTTTAGGGTGTAACTGGAAAAACACAGTTTTTACTACCTAACTCATCACACCCCTCAACAGATTACCCTGTCTTCCACTCGTAGTCCATTTCTTTGTTTTCCGCTGACTATGGTCCTAATGCTAGTTGGAGTCTTATGTGGGAGTTTGAATTTGTTACTCAGATAATGTGACTGGACTTGAAATGAAAATGACATGTTTAAATGATTAGAATGTGAAGAATTCAATTAGATAGTAATTATTTGTTAGTGACCAAAAACATGGACTATGTATAGATTACATGAAGTACAGCCTTGTGTACAAAGCAATTTTGCGATCCCAAACTCTATGGGTTTGTGACTGCAAAATAGCTTTTTGTTAATTTTGAAACCCATTCTGCAAGTCAGAAAAACATTTCCAAATCACAAAATTGCATACTGAATTGGAGTTCGGTAGGGGCAGGGAGTGAAAGGGAGTGAAAGAGGCATTCTTTCCTTATTGGAATGGACTGCAAACCTTGAATAGTTACCAATACTCCAAAGGAGATGGTAATGAATTTCCAAAGAAGAAGGTCACCTTCCATTTTGTGAATCCTCTCAGGCGACCTTGTTGGGAGCAGTCAGTGGTTGGAAGGATCTCTGCTGCTCCCACCAATGTTTTTCTAGAGGTTAAGAGGGTGAACTTTTTTTTTTCCCAGTTGAGAAGGTGGTCTGCTGTTCCTTGCAAGCCACTAACTATCCTTGTGTTTGTAGCCAATCTTAAGGGTCACAAATAGCGACCTGCATAATTAAAATGCAGTACGCAGGCCATTCTGTGACCACCTGTGACAGGTAATTTTGCAATGTGACCTATTAGTACAAAGGTGGTATAGCAACATTAAAGACTGATTGTAAAAAGTTGGTGCACAATTTGTGACCACTTTCTGCAACCAGTATTTTGATGCACCTGGCCCTTAGTGTCTTATGTGTTTAACAAGTTCTGCAAATTTATACAGAAAATGTTCAAGTGAGGCAGTCCTTCTAAGAGTTTTCTCAAAGAGCGTCAATAATAGGAAAGTGGAATTTAATTTAAAGGCACCTTCTTGATATAAACTTCTTTAAAGTGGACGCTTTCAAAAAGTCTTGCAGTAATGCCTTGTTATAAAGTTAACCCTTTGAAAGTTTATGTTTTCTCAGTTTTATGTTGAGATGATTGGTTTATTTATATATAAATTATTCAATACAATTAAAAAAAACGTTCTTTTGGTTGATTTGACCATAAAAGTGCATGTGCAATACAATAACATTTCATTAAAACAATCCATGTAGGCACGTGCCCAGACCCCATAGCCCTTGGTTAAAGTAGCCAACACAAGGGCCAGCACACCCATAACGAAGATGTAAACATATATAAAACATTTCTAAAAACAAGTATCTATCATATTACAATCACTAAAAGCACACTAAAAACCATGGATATTACAAACAAATTAAAATAAACCAGATCTAGTTTAAGATATTATGAGGTTATCAGCTAGAAACTATGGATTGGTATTCAAGCGCGCTCTATGTACACACCACATAGAAAATAAAAAGCACGACACTGAAAATACAATAGGCAGATGAGTGTTATATTTCAGTAATCTTAAAGCCTCTACGCAGTGCTGGGTTCCCAAATTTTTGCATAGCTGGATCAAGCATTGATGCCTGCTGGCCTTCCTATAGCCTGGACAAAAGAAAAATACATTGTATTCTGACTCCACTGCATTGCTACAGGCCAGACAGCCCAGAAGGGGTGAAACAGCCCATTTGTTTGTAAAGGCACGCATCGGGAGGACCCGTACCTAAATTGCAGGTATAGCTTCCTGGCTTACATGGGTTGAATGTCATCCAATACATGCTCTAGGCTAACCCTGGGCGTAGTTCGCGAAGTAGCGCTACGCGTAGGAACACGAAGTGCACTTCGCAAGCTACGCGTAGCACTACGCGAACTGCGTAGTAGCCTGTTCGGGGATGATTGCACAGTGCCGGATGCTTGTCCGCACTGTGCAATCATTGAATACGGCATCTCGCAGAGTGCGAGCTGTCATTTTCTGCCGCTCGAGTAGATTTTTACTCGAGCTGCAGCTTTCTCAATGTGGACTGGTAGTTTCTTATCGCGAGCGGTCGCGAGCATACGCGACCACTCGCAATGAGAAACCTGACCTCCCCGCATTGAGAATCTCGCTGGGAGGTTTATTTTCCACGCTTGCGTGAACAGGTAGGTCACTTTGAACAGAGGAGGCATTGGAACGCATGGGAACAATCCTACCCAAATTCCAGATGTGCCCATCGTCAAGCTTCACAGCATTGCAAAACAGTTTGGTCACCTTAAAAGGAGGGGAAATTTTCACACCAGCAGACTTCTGGGGAAAACGTACTTTCACGCGGCCACCCACACGTACCAATCGTGTGAGAGACAGCCTGCCTGGCATCAAAATTAATTTTCCTCTTGACTGAATTGAGATGCTGAAGTGCCCGCCACTGGGTATTTTCATGAACAACAGTATCAGCACCTTTTCCCCTCATCGAAGTCTGGAACATATAAGTGTTAGGGATGCGCCCCCAGAACAATTTAAAAGGGATTTTCTCAGTGGTGGAGTGAGGAGTCAAGCGATAGACCATAACTCTCTCATGTATCACAGATCTCCAATCCTTACCTTGATTTTTGGCCAGTTGAATTGACTCCTTCAGTACAGGGTTAAACCTCTCTACCATTCCGTTGCACTCTGGATGATAGAGAGAACAACGTTTGTGTACAATCCCCTTTCTGGCCAATAATTCCTCCATCTCTCTTGACACAAGTTGAACACCGTTGTCTGTCAGAAGGGATTTTGGAAGCCCTTCCCTGCTGAAAATGTCTTCCAAGAATTTGGTAATGTCCCTAGTTTCTATACTCTGTGTCACCTTAACTTCAGGCCATCTAGAGTACATGTCAATTAAGACAAGAATGTAGGACTGTCCAGCTTTACTAGGGACTGGATCCAAGGCTACATGTTGCCAACATTGTGAAGGTGTTTCTCGAATGATCATAGGTTGTACTCTAGTCTTGTAAACCTTATCGCAGGCATTACATTCTGTGCAGTCTCTTATCATTCGCTCAACAAGAATATCAATGTCTGGCCACCAAAAATGTAATCGTACCCTTTCCTTGGTTTTGGAAATACCTTGGTGTCCCTGATGGGCCAAGTGAACACTTTTTTCCCTTACAGGTGATGGAGGGACAAGCCTGGTGTCCCTCCAGAGCAAATTTCTGGTCACAGAAAGTTCATTTCAAATGTTCCAGAATTTCCGGACACCTTCACTTAAAGTCCTGATGCCTGTCCAACCCTCAGACGCCAATCTGCACGCTTCATGCATATCTACATCTCTCTCCATGGCGTCCTTTCACTCAGCCTCAGAGACTACTCCTTCAACTATTTCACACACTTTGAAATCATCAATCTCCCATGAATCTTCTGGGTCAGGTAAGTGTTCCCTACTCTGTTTAGCACTAAGCGAGTGAGACAGTCGGCGACCCTATTATCTGCCCCAGGAATGTTCTTGATGACAAAATCAAAAGCTTGCAGGGCAATTAGCCCCTTACATATTCTAGAGGAAACGGTGTCAAGATCCTTCTTGCAGAAGACATCCTTTAACGGTTTGTGATTCGAATGAACAACAAAAGAGCTACCCCAGAGGAATTTTTTTAATTTCTTGATGGCCCAAAAGATACAGAGTGCCTCCTTCTCAATCACGGAGTACTGAAGCTCTGGACCGACAAGAGCTCTGGAGAGGAACATGATAGTCACCTCTTTGCCATCTCTCACTTGCTTAAGTACGGCAACCAGGCCTTTTGAACTGGCATCAGTAACTAGAATTGAGCTTGAAGAAGTGTCGAAGCTCTGAAGAGAGGCAGCCGAACTCAGAGCCTTCTTGACACCCTTGAATTCCAACTGACACTGAGGAGACCATGAGAACTTCACACCCTTCTTTAAGAGTGATCTCAGCATGAAGGTGCGGCAAGCAAAACGAGTAACACGTTTATTGTAAAACTCCGCCATCCCTAAGAAGGTGACGAGTACTTCCCTAGATTGTGGACCGGGAAGTTCCTCAATTGTCCTAACAAGGCGATCCTTAGGTCTGACTCCACCCCCTGTCAGGCAGTGACCCAGGTAATCAATTTCCGAGAGATTTAACCTACATTTGCTCTCACGCAAAGTCAAACCTCTCACACCAAATCGCTCAAGAACAGCCCTTAGTCTCGCATCATGTTCCTGTTGAGACGAGCCATGATCCAGGATGTCGTCTTGATATATCTTAACTCCTTCCGCACCATTCAACACATCTTCCATGACTCTTTGGAACACAGAGGCTGCGGAATTCAAGCCGAAGGGAAGACAAGTGAATTTGTAGGTGCCAAAAGGAGTTATGAATGCAGTCAGGTTCTTGGTTTCTTCATCAATTTTAACCTGATGGTAGGCCGCCCTGAGATCAAGAGTGGAGAAAACACGTGCTTCACTTAACTGGGCCAGCATTTCCGTGATGTTTGGAAGCAGGTACTTCTCAGCAACAACTGCGCTGTTAAGGGCACGGAGGTCCACACACAAATGTACTTCTCCGGAGGCCTTGCGTGCAAGAACAACCGGAGCAACCACTCACTCGCCTCTGTCTCAACAATGATCCCCTCTTTTTTCAACTTTTCAAGTTCAAGACGCATGGGTTCCCTCATGGTCAAAGGTACGCTGCGCACCTTACACGTCACAGGAACAGCGTCAGGCTTAAGTATGATTTTGTGGGTATATCCCGAGAGACAACCCAAATTCTCATTGAAGACCCCTCTAAATTCGTTACGTAAAGTACAGTTTGAATCAACTTCACTCGAAACAACTTTTGAACTCATCTCACTTGAAACAACATGGACTGGATGCAGAATAACGTCTCTGAGAACAATGCATGGATCACAACCAGGAAACAACGACACTCCCAGATCAGTCTGGTGGAACCAGCTAATAATGCTGTCACCTCTGCAGGAGATATATATTTTCCCAGCAGTAATTCTCCCTTTGTATTCAATATTCCCTAGGAAATAACCAAACAATTTTATGGGTTGACCACCATAGGCCAGAGGCTTGATATCAGGTTTGTATACCCTCACTTTCCCATGAAGTTTCATGTCAAATAACTTTTTGGGTATAAGGGAAATTTTTGCACCTGAGTCAAAAAGCATTTTAATGTTGCAATCATTCATGTGTACTTCATCTACAGGTCCTTTAGCTTTATTCATTCCCCCTTGTAATAAGACTTCACCACAGTGTAGTTCATCATAGACGGAATCACTTTCATACTCGGGAGAAACTTCTTTGACCCGTCTGCCCTTTTTGTTCCTTTGAGCTCTACAAGCTTTGGCTAAGTGACCAATTTTCTCACAATTGAGACACTTTGAAGAAAGTGCAGGCACGACTTGTCATTAGCAAGATGACTAATCGAGTCACATCGATAACACTTCATCTTGAAGTTTTCCTTGAGTTTAGAGGCAGAAGAGGAGTGCAGAGGTTCACGTTGCTTCCGAGAAGGCTTTACAGGGTTCTTCGTAACAGAGTGAACCTTCTCTTCTTGGACCCCATTTTCTTTTTTAATTTCCTCAATGCAATCAAGAGAGCGTTCTATTCTCTTAGCTATAGCAAGAACCTCATCAAGTTTCGGGTCATCTTTCTGCCAAAGTTCATCTTTAATTTTCTCTATATTGCATCCTAGCATAAATTTATCGCAAATGTGTTCTTCAAGAGACACATCAAATTTACAGGTGGTACCCAGTTTGCGTAAAGAGGTAATGTAGGCTTCGACAGATTCTTCGGACTTCTGTACCCTCTTTCCAAAATGATACCGCTCAAGAATGGTACTTTCTTATGGAAGATAGTGCTTTTCGAGTTTCTTTAGGCAAATCTTGAATTCATTAAGACTATCTAATTCACTTTTACTTAAATCAGGAAGGTGTTCAAACACCTCCTGTCCTTCGGAGCCTAGACAGTTCAACAGTAAAGCTGATTTTCTCTCTGCACTAAGAGATACACCACAAACCCTTGCATAATTAAGGAATACTTTTTTTCCATTTCGACCAACGCAAAACTGGATCACCAGGGTTAGAAAGAAAGAACGGAGGAGGTGTAACATTTTGCAAGAAACAAGTTGGTCACTTGGAGAGTATATAACGTCTGTGAAACAAAATTGTGAAAGTCACCTTTTTATCATCAAGAGTACTATAAACAAACAAGGATTTGAATTAGTAGAGAAAGTATTTATCTTGACTTAAAATTTGCTGAGAGTAAGATTCAGGATGTGCATGTCCGTGCAGAAAACACCTTGTGCCAACACGCTGTGACAGTAAAAATTAAAGTTGTATTTATTTTTTACTTCAAGTTTTCTGAGAGTAATATTCAGCCTGTGCGTGTTAGCACAGAAAAAACGTTGTGCCAACACGCAGGGTTTGTTCTTCAGTGTAAATAAATGAAAACATGAAGAAACTGAATATTCAATAATACCAAATGTAAATAAAAATGCTGAGCGTATCAGCGTGATAATGTATATTTAAATTGAGTAGCTGTGTGCATCAGCGTTTTAAGAAATAAAATAGCAATGTACATATACTGTAGACTCATGTAGCTTGCTGAATTGTAATTCAAAAGGGCTGACATGCAAAATGCTGTGCGTATCAGCGTAAAGACAGCAACTGCAGAAAAATGAAAAGTGCTGTGCGTGTCAGTGAGTTGGGTGAACCAGAATGCTGAGTGTATCGGCAAAAACAAGCATAAAAGTAACTTTTGAAGTAGTTGACACGCAAAACGCTGTGAGTATCAGCATAAGGACGAGAATTATGCTGTGCGTGTCAGCGTGTTGTCAAGGAGACAGAGAAGCTCCGTATGACGGTCGGTTGCCAAGTTACAGAATTCCAACTTCCGTCAGGATGCGTCAACGTCTTGCGACACAAGTCGCACAGCAAAAGCATCAGGCTATGCTGTAGAATGAAGCATGAATGTGATCGCAGGGGAATGAAGAGAACGTTCTGCGCGAGCAGGTAACAGCGCAGTTTGAAAAATGCTCAAAGATGGCTCACGCATTTGTTAGAGAAAACAGAGCGTTCAAATTGAAATACGCGCTGTGGAGTAAATACAAATCGCGCTGTATGAGGGGTGCCCTGGGTACTTGCCGCGCTGGTTTAGCGAAGGGGAGTTGGTAAAGGCCGAAGCCAGGGAGTCAAAAGAGACTTGCTGAGACTAACTTCAGTAAGCAGGTCATCAGGTATGAAAGATGAAGGCCGCAAAGCACAAAGAAGAGCTGGGGAGGAAATAAGCAGCTCGGGTATATATAAAGTCTTGGCAAAATAAAGTGGGCCCAGTACCTTGTAGATTTCAAAGAAACTTAGCTGTGTTAGGATGTTTGCTGTTCACTACGTAGGAGACCTCTTCTTGTCTTCTTGTTAGTTGATCATGGTAGGGTTCAATCTTCTTCGCTCGTTGCCAGTGTGAAGAGGTATGAAGGAGGCAGAGAGGTTCTTCATATTAACTTCTTTATTCAAGCTTGAGATACGGCAATGTCCCATCCACAGAGCACCTCACACCAACTGACCATAAGCACTTGGCAACAGGGATCAAGCACTCTACATTCTAGAGTTACAGTGGAAGAGTGTTCTACATAAAAGCAGCCCACTGTTATACAGTAATAATACAGTAATACATAAGGCAAATACCACAGGTGATCCCAAGATACTCAAATATGGACACCCTCTCCAGAAGGGTGCCTTGCAGACATGGGTTTGGCCGGGTACTACTAACTGGATTGAAGGCCACATATTTGGTCTTCTGGATGTTGACCCCTAGCTCCCTGCATTTACAAAAGGCATTGAAGTTGTTGAGGATCCTCTGTATGCCCATAGTTGTTTTTGAGAGCAGAAGAGTATCGTCGGCAAACATCATTGCCAGTACTTTGCGATTCACCAGCTTAGGTGAATCTATATCCTTCCCCACAGTCAATGTCTCTACAAATCCATTTATGAATAGGTAGAAAAGGGTGATGGCATGAACACAGCCTTGTCGAACACCTCTGTCTATGAGTATGGGGGCAGTGAGTTCTCCGTGTTTGCCAACCTAATTTGGGCATAATTGCCTTCATGGAGCCGCTTTAGCAAGTGGCAAAGATAAGCTGGGGCCCCCAGATCCCTTAATGTTGCCTACAGTTTTTCTCTCAGCTCCAGATCAAATACGGATTTTAGGTCCGTGAAAATTAAATAGAGACTGCCACAGATTTTTGGGCTGATGTCTATAGTTTGTGGGGAGGAGTGGTGAGCCCTTTTTATATACTTGGAGGATTTCTGCACCAGTCCTAGTAGCAGGGTTCGCCATTCCCTGTAGAATAGGTTCCCTTCGAAAGAGGTCCCTTAGGATCTTGGCTTTAGGCGGGGCTACTTTACTTATGGCACTGGTAATCTCTTTGAGAGTTATCCCGGGGGCCTTATTAACTGTGATGCCACCCTCATCCTCCAACCTTGAATAAAGGGTCTCAAACTATGTCTTCCAGACATCTGCCCCAGTATTAGGCTCTATGGGCTGTTTTCCTTCAGAGCAGTCCGTGTTTACTGCACTCCAGAAGACCTTCATGTCGTGGTTGGCTAAGGCCCTTCTCAGAGAGCCCCACTTATCAAGCTCACACCTTTTATTGGCATTGGCACTTTTATAAAGCGCCCCTTTTTTCTCTGATTAAGGGTCTATCCTTGACTTTAATTGCATCAATAAGAGCTAGCTTGGCCATTCAGCAGCTGTCACTAAACCATGAATGTCGGGCCTTTTTATGCTTGCTTATTTTACTTATTGGGAAAAAGGTATTGGCCAGTGTGGACATCAGTGCTTTGTGAGTCTCAGCGACTTGTGTAAGGGAGATGAATGTGCCATTAATAGAAATAGAGTGTTTTAGTTGCCGTTAGGAACGGAATGATGGATTCATATAAAGTGGACAGCTTGTCAAGGGATTGATGTATATTCGTCCATCGGACTCTCCTCCTTGAGTTAGTAAGTGTTAGTCTGTCATCGGGCGAGGATTTTAGGTTGGGGGCAGTCTCAGGGGTTGGCATTGCCGTCTCTAGGATCAGAGCATTATGATCGCTATCGTGGCGAGGCACAATCTCGAAATCAACCACCCTATGCCAAAACCTCGTATCTACCAAAATGTAGTCTAGGATGGAGGAATGCCCTATTCTGTTAAAAGTAGGGTTCCCCGGTGAGTCCGATTTGGTACTGCATGCCCTTAAGGAATGTTTCAGGGTATGGAATCTAATCTGGAGCACCAGTGGAGTCCAGGCCCTAGTTGGCAGGATATTAGGCTTCGGGATTGCGTGGTGTAGATCCTCTTCACTGGGGTTTCCTCCATTCAGGCTGTCCATGGGCTCAAACTGTCAGTTGAATTCACCACCAATGATCACTGAAAAATTGTTAGGAATGGTGGATATAAAGGTGGTCAACTGATCAAGGGTTGCCGATTCTTGACTATAGCTTACCGGCCCAGAGTAAACATTGACCAAAGCGCTTCTGACCCTTGATGGAAAAATAAGAATACATAGAATGTCACTGGAGGATGACTCTATCTGCTTTGCTGTACAGCCCAAGTGCGAACCAACCCAAGTACAGAGCCCCCCCGAAGGACTACCCTTTCCCCCAAAAATGGCAACTGCTCAAAATGACGAATATCCCAGCCGTTGCGGATCCTCCCAGGCCCAAGTTTCTTGAAAAATGCAAACATTATATTGCTCTATAAATATCCCCCAGTCAGGATTATCCAGTTTGGAGCGAAGTCCCGCAACATTCCATGATAATACCCCATCCTAGATGGATCCAAGTGTCTGCCTGGGCTTGGGGACCGGGTATCTATCATCGATGGACCAACTACCTGCTGGCAAGCGCTGACCCTCTTCACCCTCTTTGCCCTATATCTAATGCTGGCATAATTTTTGCCATCTGCGGAGGGTGGGGAATGTGGGGCCACTAAGATGAATGGATCGATGGCCTGCGCTGCCCCATAGGATGGACTTATTGGAAATGTACTTATTGTAACCTTGGGCGACTGTCCCCTATTAGCCCCTCCCTCCATTACTTTGGGGTATGCCTTCCTTCCACCACCCCCCAGCCGAGGTAGAGCGCTAAAATGATGGAACTCCCTAGTTGGTATAGCCCTCTCCCGTGGCTCCCCCTGATGATAGAATTTCTCTTCCTGACAACACAGGGAACTGAGTCAATAAACTGCCTCTAGGGACCCATATATGTTTGCTGTTGGTATACTAAATAATAAAGGTATGGGGTGCACCTGCCACAAACAAATTGGCTGACAGTTCTGGTTCCACACCCACATCTCCAGTCTTGTTTACTCTCTGGTTAATGGAATTTGACCTGGGGAGTAAAAATATTCCAATGATAGAGACCTGATACCCCCTTCCTGCCTATATTGGTTCCTGCATAAGCTGACTTGAACAAACATTGGATTTTTTAAATTGCTCGTCTTTCGGTCCATTGCCCACCCAGCTAACCATGCGCGTCGGGAGTATCTCACCTGTATCTTTATAGGCAAATTGCCTCTGCCTGGCCAACCAGAACATGCACTGATTCCTTAGTTCATGGTGGGATTCCCTTTGCCCCCTTTTAAGCTCAGGTATGCCTGCTAAGGTAATAACATACGGGTATGGAGAGGGAGATAAATTGATACAGGGCAGGACTGACCTCTCTCCCTGGCTTCTATGCTAAGTACGGGACCAGCCCCCTCCTTGCACTTGGGCCCCTGACTGTGCATACTATCTTGCTCAATCGGCGTATCGGGTTGTACCCTGCCTCTGTTTGTAGCTTCATAATAGGCCTGATTGGTGTCGGTGGTGGTAATCTTTTTTTGAGCAGGCGTGGGCTCCGGTCTTACTCTAGGGGAAGCGGCCATCAGATCTGCCTGGCAACTAACATCCTCTCATCCCCTTGTAGTTGTTGCTAGGCTGCCTACTCTTGCCTCGAGCAGTACAGCCAGCGTGTCTACCCGTGCTAGCAAAAAGCTGAGCTTGTCCTTTACAATAGACCTAAATTGGACCTGAAGATCCATCATCAGATTTGTCACCTATACTGGGTAGTCCATGGCTGTTTGTGGACAGCCTGCCGATCCCCTATCCAGGATCTCCAGAGTCCGGTGACCCATCTGCATACTTTTTCTGTTTTGCCCCAGACCTAACTACTTGCTTGGCTTTTCCTTTTTTGGCAGGGCCTTGAATAAGAGCCCCTTGGCGCGGGTAGATGCTGGAAGCTTCGCCTGCTGTTACACGGCCCTTAGGCTGGGCCTTGGGAGAGTTAATAACCGGGGCCAGGGAGGTACATGGGGGTTCAGGGCCCGTCAGATAAATGTCTAGATCCGGGGTTAAAGACAGCCGCCTTTCAGTTAGTTCGATTTCGGTGGCCACCACACCAGGGGGCCTTGGTATCATGCATTCGGTACGATTGTTTTTTTTAATTCGGTGCTGCAAGTCCTCAAATTCACTTTATGTTAGATTATGCTAGCTGGATTTGGCGAAACACTTGTCCACCGTTAAATGTCTTTGCACTGTAAAAGAGTGCAGTTTATAACAGGATTAGAACTGAAAAGTTTTTCGATGCTTTCTAACGCAAGGTGGGAAATGGAAGATCTTAGGAAAAGAGGAAATATGTTAAAGGGTTTGGAAGGTAGCTAGGAGAATGAGTGCCCTCCCATCGTGGCTCTACACATTTGAGGGACTCTTAGCAACGGAAAATTTGAAGAACAAAGAAGATGAGTTGGGGTGTAGGTATGTGGAGTTACTGAAGTAGTCAAAGGGTGGGCCAATTGTAGATCTTTTAGTGCACTAGACATAGGATCTTAAATCCAGTTGTGGGGCTAATAAGCAACAAATGTAGTTGATGGAGAAGAAGGGATGATCCAGAAAAATGAGACACTAAAATAATCTAGCAGCTTAATTTTGTATGCATTGAAGCCAGTGAGTAAGGGATCTGTTAATGCCTGCAAAGAGTGAGTTGCATTAGTCTAATTTTGACCCGATTAGGACAGCTACCTTGCAAATGTACATCATTTATACTTACACAAAGTATAAAAAGTTGGTCTTTACATACCTTTTCTGTAGCTCATGGCATAGCAATTCTTACTAATTCTACTTTATGCAAGAACAAATACACTGGTGATGACATATATGGTTCTCATATACAACATCTGCAAATAAAATGCAAATATTGCATTATTATCATTCAATTCACAGTATTAGAACTTACTCCTCTCTAAACCTTATATATGTTCTCTATTCATAAGCTTAAAAATACTTTATTTTCCTTAACCCTCAAATCTATTTTATGTATTCTTGCTTGTGTTGTATATATTTGTCTATTTTAGTTCATTGTTTCAAGTCTTTGTTTTTTCTTCCTGTAGGTCTTTCAAAGCTGACAAAGTTGATGCGTTTGAGTATTAATAACAATCAGCTTACAGGCCTGGATCGGCAAGCTATTGATTGTCTTTCTCATCTTCACTTCCTCTCTGCGGAGAACAACAGCATAACTTCACTCTCTGGTTTGCAGAAAGCATATACGCTAATTGAACTCTATATCAGTAATAACAGAATATCCTCCAACCAGGAGATCTACCATTTGAAAGTAAATAATGTTTAATTTGTTAGTTTCTGTATACATAATGCTGTGTCGTGGTTTGTGATTGGGTATCTGTCAGATAACATGGCTACTTACGAAGGAGCAGAATGGTAGCCAACGCCACCCTTACCTTGATGCAGTAGCCACAAACGAGAATAGTGGCAAACCACAGCTAAATGAAGGTGGTGGTGTTTAGGAAAGGAGCTTCAGGAAGTAGAACCTGCAAACGGTAACACACATTTAGACCCTGACTTGGCAGATGAGATGCAAAGGGTACTTGGCATAAGGGCATATAAATTCTCCTACCTCAGATTCTCAGATTTCTAGGCATACGGATGAGATTGAATGCAGTTCTTAGTGGAGCAAGGTTGAGGGAAATGAGGCTGGATAGGAAGAAAGGACTGAGCTTAGACCCTGTAAAGGAAAGACAGAGTTAGTGCATAAATGTTCATATATATAATTAAAGAACTTTCAGTACTTTAAACAAACATTTGTTCCACCTGAGAGCATTCTATAGCAAGACGTTGTACTTATCTCTGGAAGCTCCTATCAAACAAGATGTCAACATGAAGCCGCAACTCCAGCTCGGGATGAACCAGTTCCTTCACTGGAGCAAAGCTGGTAATCCAGTTATTAATTATCCTGGGCCAACTTCTGAAAAGAGTTGTTCGGGTTCAAATTTCAGAGAAAATCTCAAATAAGGTTTTCACTTCAGACAGTGTAATATTGTCTCTAACACCAGTTTCAGACGAGAATTACTTGGGTCCAAAATCTTAATAATATTCCAAAAACGAGGTATCTTCAAATTGCGCAAGACTGTCCCATTATAGGGCATGGCCAGCCCTCCAGTTGAGTTTAAGTTCCCATATAATAAACTAAAAGATGAATTTACCTCCTTCTAGAGTGCGTGAAATAAATCTTTGTATAGTCTCTTCTTTGAACACTCACTTTGTAGAAGAAGACGTGAAAATCTGGAAAACTCTGGAACATCAAAGCTGAAACCCTACTGCTGGCTGGGAGTCTCAATAACTAGCCGTTAGGTACGGGTATGGACCCCCTTTACAGACGGGCCCTGCCCAAGATGGCTGTTGCCTCCTTTTGAGAAAAGGGGAGGCCTCCCTTTGGCAGTTGGGAACGGGTGGGGCTTCCTTTTCTAGACAGATCTTGCCCAAGATGGCTTTTCTGGATAGTGCAACATAGCAGGACAACATTTGATCCCACAATTAAGAGGATTAAAGTGTAGTCTCCCCCCACTACAAGATTTGTGAGGGAAAGAGGCATGGAATAATCGTTCTAAATGTGGTTCATCATAAGTGTGGCCGGTTCCCATGATCATTGTGTAGGGACTACACCAGTTCAAGCAGCCAAATATTACACTTGGCCATTCCATAAATGAGAATCCAACAGTTTAGAAACTTTTGGAGTACATTTCCTGAGGTTGTCATAGCTGTAGTGAAGGTCAAATGGGATAAACTGAGATGAGCCTTTTTGAGCAATGAGACATGAAAAACAGGTTGAACCCATATGGTAGTGTCAATGATAACTGAAATGCGGCAACCCAATTTGCTTCAGACTAGGGAAAGGGCCAATAAACATGCCCTGAACTCTCAGTTTCCTGGAAGGGCAAGGTGGTATGTGGGCAACCAAACCAAATCTCCTTGGCCAAAAGCAGGGCATCCTGTCAACATTTATCGACATTTTTCTTGTTCACAAGTTGTGCTTGTTGAGCTTGGGCCAAGTTGTTACAGATTAATTTACATCTTTCATGGGATGCAGGGCAAGAAGGCTCCGTAGACCAAATTTTGGGGCAACTCTGAGGATGGTTGCAAGTTACTCATAAAATGGAAAAAATTCTGTGGAGTACTGCCTGACATTGTTGTACACAAACTCAATTAGGGTTACACTTTCCAACCAGGTTCCCCCAAATTTGAGGGTATGACAACGTATGTATTGTTCTAAGGATTGAATAGTTCATTCAGATTGGCCATCCGTTTGGGGATGCCAACTGGTGGATAATTTCACTGGGATTCCTGAAAGCTTGCAAAAGGCTTTCTAAAAGCAGAAAGTAAACTGAGAGACGCTGCCTGACACAATACTAAGGGGAAGTCCACGAAGTTGTACAATGGGCTCAAGAGGGTTGCAATACGGGTAGCAGAGGGAATTCCCTATGGAGTAACAAAATGTTTTATCTTGGTTAAATAGTCTACTATAAACCAAAGAGTACTTTAACCATGTTTAGACTGTAACTCCTCAGAAACTGGAGCGAGGTATTACTCCAACGCCGGACGCACTGCATGCAGTGTGGTTCATAACCAAGATACTCCACTTAATCAACGTTTTTAATCAATTTTATTACATGTCCTCCAAAATTTCATATAGTTCATTGCTTTTTGTCCTGTCACATGTGAGGCACTTATGTATTCAAATGTTTCTAGTGCAGCAGATATGCCAATCCAGGTCTTTTTCTGAAGCATGAAGCATACATAAAACATCCTCAGTAGCTGATCTCTTTTACCCAATGCATTTCGGGCTTTTCAAAGGCTTTCTTTAGGGGTTCACTACAAGTTTAAAACATTGACATTAGATTGTGTTTTCGGACATCTACGCATAAATAACATACATTACTAAAATACATCAAGCAAATCATGCCATGTTTATCAACTGTCCATAACTGACATTTTCCCTCTAAATGCGCAACCATACGCAAAAAAAGTACCCAAAGAATGTCTATGGAGTTTTGTTCATGGGTTTTGTTCATGGGTACAGGGTAACTTGAAGCAGTGTTTAGCTCTAGTAGATGGGGAACTCTTATTGGGGGTTCCAAATGATAATGTGGGGGTAATATAAGGGTTGGTAATGTAGGTCGGGAGAGGTGGACGGAAATTACATGAACTTTTGTAATCAAATAAGTGACCAGTTAGCACCCTTAAAAGACATCAAAAAAAGGGGTAGACCTTCTGCTCCCTGATATAATGATAATTTGAGACTTTTGAAAAAGAGATGTAAACAGGCAGAGCGGAAATGGAGAAGAGCATATAGAGATGAGGATAAAAATGCTTGGAGAGAAACAATAACTAGTTACAAAAAAGAAATTACTATGGCAAAAGCGGAGTACTTCGCTGACTCCATTCTGAAATCTCCTAATAGTGCTAGGAGTATTTTTAAAATAGTGAATGATATCACTAACCCTGTCTGCACAAAAAAGATTCCCCCACACAAGATCTCTGTGATGGTTTGGCCACCTTTTTTGAGGATAAAATCAGCAAAATCTTTAAGGGGCTACAAGTGGGAATTATTCCCACGAAGGAAGATCAAAATGGAATTTCTCAGGGGTATCTAGCCACCCAGAAACTAGAGCAGGAAATGGCAGAGACTTCTGGCAGCCTTGGTCATTTTGACATACCATCAGAGGAAGACTTTACCAAAATAGCTCCTAGTGTCTCCTCAAGCTCCCCGTTGGATCCGCTACCTCACAAAATATGGAAAGCCTTAGGAACAGAGCTCTTCCCAGTGCTCAGGCTGATTTGTAAGCAATCTCTGGAGAGTGGAATAGTGCCAACATGCTGGAAAAAAGCAATAATCATTCCTCTTTTGAAAAAAGCTTTGCTAGATCCAGCATGTCCAAAGAACCATATACCCATCTCCCTGCTACCCTACCCAGTGAAGATCACAGAGCGACTGGTCAGTAGAGCACTCTCCCAGTTTCTTGAAGCCAACAAAAAACTGGAGGATGTGCAATTTGGCTTCCCCCCAGGACACGGGACAGAGATTGCTTTAGTGACCGTATTGGACGATCTTCTAATGCAGGCGGACAGGGGACAATCAGCAATTCTGATTTTGCTGGACCTGTCTGCCGCATTTGATACGGTCAATCACAAGGTACTACTGACCAGGCTCGCAGGAGCAGTAGTAGGAGGGCCGGCACTGGAGTGGATTCAATCCTACCTTTCTGATAGACAACAGGCTGTTGCTCTTCCCCGTACCAATCACAGTTCATGAATGTCCAGCATGGTGTGCCGCAGGGGTCTGCCATCAGTCCAATTTTATTCAATATCTATATGAGGCCTTTGGTTGCTGTCATCAAATCACATAACATCAGTCTTGTGAATGATGCCGATGACACTCAATTGATTTTGTCACTAGAAGGCCACCATTCACTTTAGCTGGAAAAATGTCATGACTGTCTGCAAGATACCGCATTATGGTTATGAAATAACTATTTACAATTTAATGAGGAAAAAAATGAGATCCTGTGTTGTTCAGCTGGGAAGGTTCCCCTCCCACTACCTTATGGGTTTTGGCCACTCCCGGTGACAGCTCCACTGATTCCTGTCAAGGCAGTACGCAATTTAGGAGTCAGCTTTGATTGTAATTTGAGTCTAGAGTAAATAAAACAGCTGGAAGCTGTTTCGCTCTGATTAGAGTACTCCGAAGGATCCTCCCATTGCTTCCCACACAGACCAGATCATTGGTAGTAAGGAGTATCATTCTGAGTCAACTGGATTACTGCAACGCATTGTTGCTGGAGTCTCCTAAATATCTGATTGGGAGACTCCAGAGAATCCAGCCAGAGAATCCAGTCGATGGCAGCCAAGCTAGCTCTAATGAGACCACGTTAATCATCCGCATCTCAGGCCCTCTCTGAGCTACACTGACTTCCAGTTATGCAGAGGGTACAGTTTAAGTCGCTATGCATAGTTTTTAAGGCTCTGCATGGCCTTGGGCCCAAGCCATTTCAGAGCAGATTTGAATGGTATGTCCCCTCACGTAACCTTCGCTCCTCCTCAACTAAACTGTTGAGAGTGTCCAGGTTTAGAAGAGTCAAATCAGGAGGAAGGGCCTTCAGCAGTGCAGCAGCTTCGGCTTGGAACAAACTCCCAGCCTGTAATAGCGGGTAATGAGTGGAGGAGACAGATGGATATTTGAAAGCGAATCTTTATTATTTTAATGTCTCGTCTACTGGTTTTAGTCCAGTCTATATAGGTGGGGATAATACGTCTTATCTCCGTTTTATTTTGGGACTGGTTGTGGGTTAGTTCAGCTCTGGGGAATAGCTTCTTCTTGTCCACTTTTCTCTTGGTCCGACAGCAGGGTGCCCCCTAACACGTCCGTTATCTTTCCTGGGTCTTGATACTGGTGAAGGGTTCGATGATTAGAGGTATAGGGAGAAAAGAAAGAAAGAAAGAATATGGCATACGTGAGGATTTCGGTAATCAATAAATGTATTAGGGGAAAAAGGAGTAAGGGACCACCGGTGCAGAGCCACACACACAATCCTAGGCGGGTGATAGTGCAGGGAGTCCGGGGTATGTGCGGGATATCGGGAAGAGCGCTACACAACAGGCTTCCTCCCCACCCACCCTGCAAAGCGCTCTCGTACCTTTGAAGCCACGTCGGTACCACTTTCACATAGAGTGATTGCAGCGAGGTCCGAACTCTCTGTCTCGGACTCCTCAGCTCCTTCGGTTTCTCGACTCTCCAGCTCGCACCTACGTTTCCGGGTTCCTCCTCTTCCTCCTGCGAGCGTCTCTCTAATGGCCAGCTCTCGTCGACGTCATCCTGACGTTGTTCCTCTCCGGGTTCCTGCCTCCAATTAAAGGGACCCTGTTCAAAGTATACAGTGTCCTCTTCCTGCAGACTCCTTCTGGAACACTGATATCCTTCGGGCTGCGGAGACATAAAGGGACTCGGTCGGTGAGTCTTCTCCCACCCTACCCCATGTTCTTTCAATGAGTCTTGCACAGAGGTGGCCCCGCGACACAGCCAAACTTAGGCAGATGGAAAACCTGCTGCTATTTAGAAAGCAGCTGAAGACTTGGCTCTTTCCTAGGGCATAAGTTGTGGTCGTGGTTCTTTAGTTCTACTGACCCCGTGCCCTCCAATGTACTCAGAGTTTAGCTCGTCTCACGTGTTCATGCGCCAGGATACCCGTAGGATCACAGTGCGCTCTATAAATGCTGATTACAATTACATAGTGTTTATGATTTTCTTACTTTCCTTGTATGCAGATGATTCATTGCAATATTTGTTCTGTGACACCAGTCATTAAGAATTCCTACCAAAAACTTTGTTTGATTAAATATAAAGTCTCAGTGACCACAGTGTGAGCTGCTAGGGAACTATTGTAGTGCCAGGTGAGGATTTGTTCTTGTAGACTTTTAGGGACATAAATTAGCGTTCCTTCATAAGGAATACCTTCCTCAAATTTCCTAGTGTCTTTTTGTGCTGCCCAATCATTCAATTCCTGTTTGGGTAACTGTAGGGTTAGTGCTGACAGAAAGGAATCTTTGCAAGTTTTGGCTGTAATATTCTCAGTCCCTATGATAGGTTTTGGTTGCTCCTCACATTTTAGGTTGGTTTGTAATGTGGGCAAGTAAACAGCTTTGCAATTACATGTACCTGGCCAATAAGTGATTGTGAAAGGGAACCCAGCAAAAAATAGTGACTATTGTAGTTGTCAAGGTGTCTGAGTTTTGGCAGATTTTAAATATTGCAAATGACACTGCTCTGTGTATGCTGCGGTTGTATGAGGGGTTCCCATTAAGTATTGTCTCCACAACTGAAAAGTGTCTTGGATTGCAAGAAAAATCTTTATCGCAAAAAGCGTAATTCTTCTTGTAAGGAGATCATGTTCTTGAATGGAAGGATACAGGATGTAATTCTGCAGTAACAGGATCTGACTGAGACAAAATGGCCCCAACCCACGCATTTATGGCATCATCCTCCACAATAAATGGTAACTGGCATTGTGGGTGTCCTAGGACTGGTGCAGTGATGAAAGCGTCTTTTAATTTGAGAAGTGTTAAATTGGCATCTTTATTCCAGATAAAGGGAACATTCCTTCATAGTAAATTGGTGATGGGGGGGACACAATTTCGGAGAAGTTCTATATATACCTTCTGTAGAAATTGGTGCACCCTAAAACAGATTGAATGTCTTTGAGCGATGTTGGAGTTGGCCAATTCATAACTGCATCAATCTTTTTTGGCCCATCAGAACTCACTTGGGCAACTGTATGAATCCAAGAAATTCAACCATAATTACATCAAATGCACATTTGCTCAATTTTGCAAGTAATTTGCTTTCTCGTTGCTTTTGTAAAACTAATAGCATGTGTGACATTTTCCTTTTCATTTTCAGAGTAGTTTAAAATATCATCAGTGTAAATGATGACAAATATGTTCAGACATTCTTGAAAGACCTAATGCACAAGGGATTGAATCACATCTGGTGCGTTGCAAAGCTCAAAGGGCATCACAATGTGCTCATGCAATCCAAATTGTGTTTTAAAAGCCGTCTTCCACTCATTTCCTTCTCTTACACGAATCAGGTTATACATTCCACAGAGATCCAGTTTGGTGTAAATAGTCACAATTTTCAAAAAATCTAGTAAGGCAGAAATGAGTGGAAGCGGGTCAGTTTTTTTAATGGTTACCTTGTTTAAGGACCTGTAATCAATGCAGAGTCTCAGCTAACCACTGGGCTTGGGCACAAAAAAGAGTGCAGCCGCTGCAGGGGAACAGGATGGTCTAATGAAACCAATTGGCAGATAGCCATCAAGATGTGTTATTAAAAATCATTTTCTGCAGCCCTTAGGGCATATACTGTACTAGAAGGGTTCTACACTCCTTTGACCTATTTGATCCGGCAATCAAAGGGTCGATGTGTAGTGAGAGTATCATCCTTTTCTCTTGAAAACTCCTGAAAGCAATTATAGCAGTCTGGTAGTTCCCAGACCTTTCTTCAGTGCCATCTGTCACATGCTCTGCCCTTTGAACTAAATTCTTGGCTACAGAGGAATCTGGTATATCCCCACTTAACTAATACTCTCTACCGTATGGCGATCTAAAGATCATGGATCGGGCTCCAATGAATATCAGGATAATGGAGCATAAGCCTACCAAAATCTTGAACTGTGGGGCATGAATGACGTCAAAGGTAATAACCTCTAGATGGGCCTGATCTAGACAGCAGAATAGTATATCTATAGTTTTGAATTTATTTTATTAGGCCAGAAGATAACTCGGTTTTATCTATTGCTCCCACCATTTTGGACTGCTCCTTCTTATCTATAGAGCAACTAATGGAATGAGCAAATTGAGCATCAATAAACTTTCCTGTAGCACCCACATTATTCATGATGTCGACTTTGACTTCATATAAAGTGTCATTGAAGATGGTAACGGGTTGTCAAAATTGTGGGAGGAATGTCTTCTATAGCCTTCCGCCCCCCTCTATGGATGGGAGCTGGAGCTTCCCGAAGGATTAGGCATCTTGAGTTTAGTTAAGCACTTGTGTACAAAGTGCCCTTCCTTACAGCAGTATAGAGATAATTTCTCTTTTCAACTGCGTTCTTTCTCTCCTTAAGTCAGTGGCCCCTTAGCCCTGGCACTTATTTGCATTGATTCTGCCTCTGAGTCTTTCTCTGTTTTTGGAACAGAGAAGTGGAGATCACCTCGTCGATGTTCCCTGTTCCGTTCAGAAATGAGAAAGGGCGTCTTTCAAATCATCCCTTAAACCACTATAGAATACAGAAGCTCACTTCTGCTCTGGCCAAGGAGACACTACAACTAGACAATTGAAATGGTTTGAGTATATTAAAATATCCTGAGGCCCTTGTTTCAAGTCTATAAGCTTGTTATCTAGAGACTGAAAGGCTAGTCAGTTCGTCATTAGCTTGAACAAATGGTACAGTCCAAGAGTCTGCATCCCCTGATAAGAAGAAAAATCAAGAAAGCCACCAGAGCTTGGTTGTTGGGAAATGAAAGGGGCCTACATAGAAAAAGAAGCTGAGTTTGTGTCACAAATTGTTGGAACTTCTTGCCTTCGCTAAGATATCATTGGGAGTGGCCAAGGGGACAGGTAGAAAACCAACCACAACGGGGTTTTATATGCTTGTTTTTTCAGCAGGTGCTAGGAAAGTGACTGGAGGACTTCCCCTTGGACCCAGATTCTGGCCATTAAGCACTCCTGGATGATACTGTGAGGACATAGGAGTGAGCCTAGAGTTTAACCAGTCAAAATAATTTTAGAACAATAAGATTTTATTCTCGAGAAGCTGCTAAATCAGTTTGAACCTTGTCTAAGAGATAGAAGCCAACATGGCAAGTTGACTATCTATTCTGCCCGGGCATAAATGATTTCTATGACAACTATTTTGTCAGTAAACTCGGATACTTACACAGGAGCACAATGGTAGCCAACGCTACCCGTACCTTGATGCAGTAGCCACAAATGAGAACAGTGGCAAATCAAACAGGATGAAGTGGAGGAGGTTAGAATGGCACTCCAGGGAGTAGAACCTGCAAACTTTAAAACACAGTTAGACCATGACTTGGTAGATATAATGCAAATAGTGCTTGGCATAAGGGCTAATAAGTTCTCCTACCTCAGATTCTGAGTTTTCTAGGCCTACCAATGCAATGGAATGTGGTTGTTAATTGAGCAAGGTTGAGGGAAATGAGGTAAGATAGGAACACAGGACTCTGAGCTAAGACCATGTTAAGGAAGGACAGAAATAGGGCATCAATATTCAAATATACAATTAAAGAACGTTCAATACTAGAAACAAATGTTTGTTCCACCTGAAGGAACTCTGTAGCAAGTCTCTGTATTTATTGCTGGAAAGTCCTATCAAATAGGATGTTGTTGTGAAGCAAAAACTACAAATCTGGATGAACCAGTTCCTGCACTGGAGCAAAGCTGGTAATACAGTTATTGTTTATTCTTTGTCAATGTCTGAAGATAGCATGATACCATAATCTCCAATTGCTGACAGGATTAACTCCAGAGATTTCCCAAATAAAGTTTTAACTTCAGACGGTGCAATATTGTCTCTGTCACCAGTTTCTCACAAGAGTTGCTTGGGTCCAAAATCTTGATGATATCCCAAAAGAGACCCCTTCAAACTGCGCAAGCCTGTCACATTATGGGTGTGGTCAGCCCTCCAGATGAGTTTAAGTTGACCACATAATAAACTAAAAGATTAACTTAACGCTCTCCTGGAACAAAGCTTTGCATGGTCTCTTCTCTGAAAACTCACTTTGTAGAAAATGAATATCTGGAAAATGTTAGAGCAACAAAGCAGAGATCCTACTGCTGGCTGGGAGTGTCTTGCTTGCACCTATCAGATAATACAGCTCCCACACGATGGCTCAACAACCGGCGAAGCAAAGACTTTAACAAAGCACCTTTAGAAAAGGGTTTTATTTTACAAAATGCAAGGACTCGATCTTTTATAATAAGGCTTGGGGTTTTATTTTACAAAATGCTCTCTAACAGAAAGGCTTTCCCAGATGCCAAATGCACAAGATTCAAATACACAAAGATATATATCTAGGCCACTCAGCTGGCCGAAACGCGTCATGTTCGAGTTTTGCACTAGATTGATGGATTAATAAACCACTACTGCGGCTGGCAGTATCAGCGCAAGAACAGTTGTCCGTCTCTCCTTTCGGTGCCGTAATGCACCTCTGAGCGGTAATTGGATGTGTATATATATACATATATATATATATATAGTTATCACAAACAACTACGACTGACTACTGGTTTCGCACTTCAAATCCTCAGGTTTATACAGTGTTATTAGATTCCTGTGCACAAGCCTTCCGGAGTGTGTCGCAGAACCACTCCACTGCGATTCAGTTGGGGAAGCAAAAAACAAAAAGGAAGGTGCACTAGGTATAGATAGTCCAATTCAAACAGAAGTCCTTAAAGTTTCCTTTTTATTTTCTTCAAATGTGAAGAGATAAAAAAACAGCCAACGCGTTTCGTTCCACACTGGAACTTCTTGAATGCTGTAGACAAGTGACATAACAACAAATAAATAACGTATACAACATATAAAAAACCACATACGTTACACCAAGTATAATACATGTAAAAAATGTAGGTACAGGGATCATATAGCGCACACAAAAGACAAAAAAAAAACATTTTTTAACACATAAAGACATTTGCAAAGGAAATTTGTTTAACATTTATAAAACATTAACCAACAAACGTGTATCTTTGTTTGTCTAGAAATATAACAAGTGTCAAAACTATGCTAATGGGGCAAACATTCACTGATTACTAAATAAAAGAAAAACCCAAAAGAGCAAGAAACGGGGGGAAGCAAAGACAGAAAGTGGTAATGAATTTACAATAATCCTTTTTAAGAAAGTGTTACGCACAACAAGTACACCTGAAGGATGGGAATAACAATAAAAAACAGTAACGGGGGAGGGGAGAGAAGGAAACAAAGAAAGAGAAAAAGGATGTAAGTATAAAGAAAAGGTAAGACAAAGATAATAGCAGATGTAGAAAGAAGAAAAAATTACTCAGAGAAACTAGTCATGAGAATCTTAATGAGGAAAGAAGCCACTCACCACAAAAATGCGTATTTTGTTTAGTTCAAAGGCAAAGAACACTTTGGTATCATCCCGTATTCATGGGAAGTTCCCGAAATCATAAGTCTAATGTAAAGGAATAATGAGCAATTGTTTGTAAACGCAAACTAAGCATGAGACAGCAAAGGACAGACACTAAATAGTCCTGGATACAAGAGGTATCTAAAAGCGCTGACAGCGCAGTAGTAAAAAATCATATTATAGGTTTAATTTGCCCTTTTCCAGAGCAAAACCCAAACATCAAGGGCTAATTTGTACATTATAAGATCTCAATAAAAAAGTTGGAAGCCATATACAGTTTCTAAAGCTAGTCCATAAGTAATGTAATAAGAGGGTCAGGTAGGTCTAATGGTAAGTATTATAAAAACAAATTGGGCTTCAAAAGATATATATATATCGCGCATTTATAAAATAACAATTTAAGATACACCTACCCACAGTATGAGTATTAAGCTTGTACTGCTAAGCATATGACACAAAATTTCAGAGTGACCGAGTTTGTCTGCTTAGATACATTGATTTATATGCTCCATAATACGAGCAGAGGTAGAAGGGTTCCCCAATTTTATTGGAAATAATAACATAATTAAAAAAGACCCCTGAGACCTTCTCCAAGATCACAAATAATATACATGAGGCGTGGCACATGTGCATAATATTAGAAGGACAACTGGAATACATTCACATGTGTGCCATGGATTGTACATGACTAATATATGTCCAAGGGATAAAGTGCGAGTGCACACATCGCAAATCCCATTTATAAGAAGTTACCCAAAAAGACGGCAAGGTTACCCGTTTCTTAAATAGTAGAAAAAAGAAGCGTTAAAAGGGGGCCAATATCGTAAACACTATCTTGTGAATGCCACCCACAATTAAAACGAAAAACAGAAAGCCAGCCCAAACGCTCCGTGCAAGGTTCAAAGTACGAGATAAATGGCTGCCAAACCTCGAATCGAAAGGGTACATAGCAAGAGAGACAGACCTGAAAAGTAATACTACTCCTTTAAGATCGCGGGAATGAAATGACCCGTTCAGAAGTTAAAAAATAGTAATGAAAATCGCAACGGGTGAATCCTACGTACGGAAACGCCACCCTTACCTAGGAAGTCCCGTATGGTCACGTAACCAGGAAATTATTCCATTCCTGCCGCCAAGAAAGAGCCATGTCGCGCCACACCGATATATATAAAGAAACTGAACACAGGAAGTGTCAGTCAGGTGATCGGCCGGCAAGGTGCATGCCTCCCGATCTCTGAAAAATCTAAAAAAGAGAGAAAGGAAAATGAGAAAGGAAGCGGGGAGAGAAACAAGAGGAGCCATGATAGAATGGTAAGCAATTCAAAGGACAAAAGTCAGATGATTGTCCAGGCAACCATTAGAAGCAGGGGGAGTTGTTATTAACCAAAAGAAAAGTATATTTAAGTATTTAAGTATTCAATATTAAATATTAAATAATCGTCACGCTGTAAGTCCCATTCCTCAAGCTATATTAAATAGAGAGCTTATCATGTATTAATATGTTCTCCCCATTCTTTGGAAAACATTTCAATTTTTTCACTTATTACACATTGGTAAGGAATTCAAAGCCTGCATGGTAATGAGGAGAAGAAAAAGCCCGCTGGTTTCCGCCTGGTAGGGAAAGAACAACAGGTGAGCTATCGGCCCTAAGCCTCATGTAATCCATATATCGCGGTCGATTAAAAAACAACAAGCAGGGCCTCAAATATAAAGGCCAATCTAAATTAGACACCAAGGGAAAATAGAATAAAGATTTTTTTAAACTACAAAAAAGAGAAAGTAAACTCTCAAGAGAAACAAATGTTTCAAGTTTCAAGACAATAATTAAAAAAATGATTGATTTGAATGGGTGTCCCTACATGAGAGAACAAAAATGTACTGGCAAGGTGCAGTTAGAAGAGTTTTAGAGTTAGCATATAGACCCAGCAGAATGGCCCACAAGCGACACAGCTACTCCAAATCCAATAAGTCTCAAGAACAAAAAGAGGGAATAATGCTAACAAGGTACAGCTTAAAGAAAAAAATGCATCTCGGAGTCAGAATTATGACCTTGCGTAATTGCCCGCAAGCGACAAATCCATTTCGACTCTAATTGCCTGAGTACCAATTCGCGGTTCGAGCTCCTCTTACTTGCAGGTACATGGTCGATACCGTAGAACCAGAAATTATTACTACCATTATGTTTATTATTGTAGTGTTCAGTAATGGGGTATCTTGTGTCCCTCTTGATTAATGCTCTCCTGTGTTCCTGGATCCGAATTTTTAAACAACGTGTAGTACTCCCCACATATATGATGTTACACTCACATCCCAAGATATACACCACGTAAGTGGTATTACAGTTGATAAAATGGGTAATATTGTAGGTCCGTGGACTATTGAAGGAAAAAGACGTTGTTTTATTTTTTCCATTGCTGCAAATATTGCAAAGGCTGCAAGTGAAAAAACCATTAGGTTTCTTAGGTATCCAATTGCTATTTCCTGAGAGGGTAGTGACATAGCTTGGACAAAGTTGTTTTCTCAAAGAGGTCCCTCTTCGATATGTAATACTTGGTCTCTCCGTAATACATTCTTTTAGTCCGGAGACCGAGGAAAGGAGATGCCAATTTTTGCGCAAGGCATTAAAGATCTTATTACTGTAAGTGGTATATTGGGTAGTAAACCTCATTTTATTGTTATTTTTTGAAGAATCATCAGGAGAAATTGTAGCACTGAAGAAACCTTCCTGTCTAATATAAAGACGACCAGGGGGAGATTTGAAAAAAGGGGTTATAGCAACAAATTACTAAATAAAGCTGAACAGAGAATCCTTGGTACAAGCAGGGATTCCACGTTACTTGACACACACACTGTACGGGACTCTTCAAAAAATAACAATAAAATGAGGTTTACTACCCAATATACCACTTACAGTAATAAGATCTTTAATGCCTTGCGCAAAAATTGGCATCTCCTTTCCTCGGTCTCCGGACTAAAAGAATGTATTACTGAGAGACCAAGTATTACATATCGAAGAGGGACCTCTTTGAGAAAACAACTTTGTCCAAGCTATGTCACTACCCTCTCAGTAAATAGCAATTGGATACCTAAGAAACCTAATGTTTTTTTCACTTGCAGCCTTTGCAATATTTGCAGCAATGGAAAAAATAAAACAACGTCTTTTTCCTTCAATGGTCCACGGACCTACAATATTACCCATTTTATCAACTGTAATACCACTTACGTGGTGTATATCTTGGGATGTGAGTGTAACATCATATATGTGGGGAGTACTACACGTTGTTTAAAAATTCGGATCCAGGAACACAGGAGAGCATTAATCAAGAGGGACACAAGATACCCCATTACTGAACACTACAATAATAAACATAATGGTAGTAATAATTTCTGGTTCTACGGTATCGACCATGTACCTCCAAGTAAGAGGAGCTCGAACCGCGAATTGGTACTCAGGCAATTAGAGTCGAAATGGATTTGTCGCTTGCGGGCAATTACGCAAGGTCATAATTCTGACTCCGAGATGCATTTTTTTTCTTTAAGCTGTACCTTGTTAGCATTATTCCCTCTTTTTGTTCTTGAGACTTATTGGATTTGGAGTAGCTGTGTCGCTTGTGGGCCATTCTGCTGGGTCTATATGCTAACTCTAAAACTCTTCTAACTGCACCTTGCCAGTACTTTTTTGTTCTCTCATGTAGGGACACCCATTCAATATCAATCATTTTTTTAATTATTGTCTTGAAACTTGAAACATTTGTTTCTCTTGAGAGTTTACTTTCTCTTTTTTGTAGTTTAAAAAAATCTTTATTCTATTTTCCCTTGGTGTCTAATTTAGATTGGCCTTTATATTTGAGGCCCTGCTTGTTGTTTTTTAATCGACCGCGATATATGGATTACATGAGGCTTAGGACCGATAGCTCACCTGTTGTTCTTTCCCTACCAGGTGGAAACCAGCGGGCTTTTTCTTCTCCTCATTACCATGCAGGCTTTGAATTCCTTACCAATGTGTAATAAGTGAAAAAATGTAAATGTTTTCCAAAGAATGGGGAGAACATATTAATACATGATAAGCTCTCTATTTAATATAGCTTGAGGAATGGGACTTACCGCGTGACGATTATTTAATATTTAATATTGAATACTTAAATACTTAAATATAATTTTCTTTTGGTTAATAACAACTCCCCCTGCTTCTAATGGTTGCCTGGACAATCATCTGACTTTTGTCCTTTGAATTGCTTACCATTCTATCATGGCTCCTCTTGTTTCTCTCCCCGCTTCCTTTCTCCTTTTCCTTTCTCTCTTTCTAGATTTTTCAGAGATCGGGAGGCATGCACCTTGCCGGCCGATCACCTGACTGACACTTCCTGTGTTCAGTTTCTTTATATATATCGGTGTGGCGCGACATGGCTCTTTATTGGCGGCAGGAATGGAATAATTTCCTGGTTACGTGACCATACGGGACTTCCTAGGTAAGGGTGGCGTTTCCGTACGTAGGATTCACCCGTTGCGATTTTCATTACTATTTTTTAACTTCTGAACGGGTCATTTCATACCCGCGATCTTAAAGGAGTAGTATTACTTTTCAGGTCTGTCTCTATTGCTATGTACCCTTTCGATTCGAGGTTTGGCAGCCATTTATCTTGTACTTTGAACCTTGCACGGAGCGTTTGGGCTGGCTTTCTGTTTTTCGTTTTAATTGTGGGTTGCATTCACAAGATGGTGTTTATGATATTGGCCCCCTTTTAACGCTTCTTTTTTCTACTATTTAAGAAACGGGTAACCTTGCCGTCTTTTTGGGTAACTTCTTATAAATGGGATTTGCGATGTGTGCACTCGCACCTTATCCCTTGGACATATATTAGTCATGTACAATACATGGCACACATGTGAATGTATTCCAGGTGTCCTTCTAATATTATGCACATGTGCCACGCCTCATGTATATTATTTGTGATCTTGGAGGTCTATGGGGTCTTTTTTAATTATGTTATTATTTCCAATAGAATTGGGGAACCCTTCTACCTCTGCTCGTATTATGGAGCATATAAATCAATGTATCTAAGCAGATGAACTCGGTCACTCTGCAATTTTGTGTCATATGCGTAGCAGTACAAGCTTAATACTCATATAGTGGGTAAGTGTATCTTAAATTGTTATTTTATAAATGCGCGATATATATATATCTTTTGAAGCCCAATTTGTTTTTATAATACTTACCATTAGACCTACCTGACCCTCTTATTACATTACTTATGGACTAGCTTTAGAAACTGTATATGGCTTCCAACTTTTTTATTGAGATCTTATAATGTACAAATTAGCCCTTGATGTTTGGGTTTTGCTCTGGAAAAGGGCAAATTAAACCTATAATATGATTTTTTACTACTGCGCTGTCAGCCCTTTTAGATACCTCTTGTATCCAGGACTATTTAGTGTCTGTCCTTTGCTGTCTCATGCTTAGTTTGCGTTTACAAACAATTGCTCATTATTCCTTTACATTAGACTTATGATTTCGGGACCTTCCCATGAATACGGGATGATACCAAAGTGTTCTTTGCCTTTGAACTAAACAAAATACGCATTTTTGTGGTGAGTGGCTTCTTTCCTCATTAAGATTCTCATGACTAGTTTCTCTGAGTAATTTCTTCTTCTTTCTACATCTGCTATTGTTTTATTTTTTCCATTGCTGCAAATATTGCAAAGGCTGCAAGTGAAAAAACCATTAGGTTTCTTAGGTATCCAATTGCTATTTCCTGAGAGGGTAGTGACATAGCTTGGACAAAGTTGTTTTCTCAAAGAGGTCCCTCTTCGATATGTAATACTTGGTCTCTCCGTAATACATTCTTTTAGTCCAGAGACCGAGGAAAGGAGATGCCAATTTTTGCGCAAGGCATTAAAGATCTTATTCCTGTAAGTGGTATATTGGGTAGTAAACCTCATTTTATTGTTATTTTTTGAAGAGTCATCAGGAGAAATTGTAGCACTGAAGAAACCTTCCTGTCTAATATAAAGACGACCGGGGGAGATTTGAAAAAAGGGGTTATAGCAACAAATTACTAAATAAAGCTGAACAGAGAATCCTTGGTACAAGCAGGGATTCCACGTTACTTGACACACACACTGTACGGGACTCTTCAAAACTGTGCGAAACTTAGATTTTATGAAGTTCATATCCGAAAATGCTGATTCACAAAGATAGGTAGAGCCAAATAGGGAAAAAAGTTTCAATGCATCTGTGTGGATGTTCTTAAACTTTTCAGCATCCACAAGACTCCAGAAATTAATGTCAGATTTCCTTGATTTCAATTCAATGTCATTTTGAAGTGTGACAATCTCCATTTCCATTGTGGCAGAGTCAAGGTTCAAAAGCACACTAATTTTCTCTGAAATGTCACTAACATCCACTTCCATGAAGGGGTTTGAAGTGAACATCACACAGGGCTCCAGTTGGTCAAAATCACTAAATCTGTCACTGAACTCTTGATTAAGCCTCATGAGGAGGCTACTGTATTTTTCTATTTCCAGGACCTCAGCCTCAGCTTTGTTTTCTGAAAGGATTTGGAGCACAGAGGGAAAGTGCTGCATCTTTCTTTTCTGCACATGCTGTATCAAAAGGTTAAGTTTTGATTTGAAACTTTTCACAGAACTTACCATGTTGGTTATTGTCTTGTTTTTGCCTAGCAACTCGTAGTTCAATACATTTAACTTTTCTGTCACATCTGTCAAAAAGGCGAAATCGAGCAACCATTGAGTGTTTGATAACAGTGTGGTATCTTCGTTTCTAGACTCCATAAAAGCTTTGACTTCTGGCAATAGCGAAAGGAATCTTCGCAGTATTTTTCCCCTGCTAAGCCATCGGATATGAGTGTGCAGTAAAAGGTCACCATACTCGGCTGATAGTTCTTCAAGGAACAATTTGAAGGTTAGGTGCTGCTTGGCCTTTTCACAAATTGAATTAATAATTTTAACAACAGGAGTCATGACATGATCAAACCCCATTACCTTGGCACATATTGCCTGTTGATGTATAATGCAATGGTAGTTCAATAACGGAGGGAAATCTGGATCTGCTGTACAATTGGCAATGAAGCCAGAATGACGCCCTATCATTGCGGGTGCACCATCAGTGGTTATCGCCACTAACTTTTTCAATGGGACATTTTGTTTCACAAAATAATTTTTCACCTCATTGTGAATGTCAGATCCTCTGGTTGTGGTTTTCAAAGGCAACAATGTTAAAAATTCCTCTTTATCAGTAAAATCTTCAAAAACCATTCTAACGACCATTGCCAACTTTGCAATATCGCTTGCATCAACAGATTCATCACATTGAAGAGAAAAATATTTTCATGTCTTTAAATCGCGCTCTAACTGCTCCATCATGTTGGTCGATAATGCAGATACCCTTCTTGCCATAGTGTTTGACCGTAACTGCACATCTGAAATGGCAGACATAATTTCAGGGCTATTTTTAAAGTCTTTGAATATGGAGTTGGCCATTAGAAGCATTGCTTCCTTCACAACGGCTCCATCTGAAAATGTTGCTTTGTGCTTAATCAAGTGATGAGTAACTACAAAGGATGCTTCAGTAGCCACAGTGGCTTTCTTCGTGGGCTTCGTAAAAAATGATTGCTGTGTCTGCAATGCAGATTTCAGTTCTTTTACTTTTTGTGACCTCAGGCTGCTTCCTTTAGGGAACTTCCCCTCAAAATGCATGTTCTTGGTTGAAAAATGCCTCTCAACATTGCCCTTTTTTCCCACTGCAACGTTTGCTCCACAGATTAAACATACACAGTTGTCTTTAATTTGTGTAAATAAAAATGTGTTCTCCCACTCTTGATGGAAGTAGTAAGTCTTGCTCTTTGCCCTTTTGGAGGGACCTGGCTCTTCGTCCATGTCCATGATTAGCGGTTAAGGCTGTAAGCAAGAGTAAAAATGTTGAGTATGTGTGCCCTACCTATGCTAATAATACTGCAACACAATGCCTCCCCTTTCTTCATCATCACACATGACAGCACCTTGAAATGCATAAGATGAAGGTGCACTGTACAAAATCTATGAGGCCACACAAAGCCACCCTGTGTGGCCTTTAATGGCCTCATAGATATGGAGGCAAGGCAGTGCAAATCGATGTGCTGCGTTACTCTCTACCTACCGAGTCTACCCCAGCGAGGCGTTCTGTGAGTGGACCATGGGTGCCCCTTCCTGTATATAAAAACAAATCTGTCTGCAACACAGGCACCCTTGCACCATGGCACGCGGGGTGCCTGTGTTGGCACTAGGGGGCAGCAGTTTGTGTGCCAGTGCAGGGAAAGAATAGGAATGCATCATTTTATGTTAAAATTTAAATGCAGTGCATTCACTTCCACAACAGTGAGACAAAAAACTAAAGCACAAGCCAAAACAGTGACACAACAAAAGCACAAGCCGTGCAAGCGGAGGCCAATGCTTGTCGGAATGGGACAGGAAAGCGGCCCTGGCACCAAATTAGAAGTAGCCCCATAAGCCGGGCCTGGTGGCTCAGTGCACTAAAGCAGCCACTGCAGGGGCCTGTGTCCGACCTCATGGTCACAGGTTTAAATTCCAGCGGGTCCACTCAGCCTTTCATCCATTTGAGGTCGATAAAATGAGTACCATTGAGTTGGGTAACAATAAACATCTGTTATTCAGTGCAAGGACACCTTCGGGTAATCGTGCGCTTTACAAATAGACCTGTTATGTTATGTTGTTAATATAGGGCAGGGCGGCAGGCAAATCAAATAGTCCCAGCCAGAGAATACTTGTCCACTACAAACACTATACTACAAGTACCTGCAGATACAAAAGAAACTCTGAGTAACTTGGAGACAGAAGGCAATATGATAAAATGATGGTAAAACCTTTGAGCTGATCAAACAAAGCTACCATATCTGAAAAGAAGAGATTAGCTCCCTTGCACTGATCATACATGACAGCAAGTTGGCTAGCTTTTGTTTTTGCAATTACAACATGCCTCTGAGCATGACTGGAGTCTCTCCCAGGCCACACCACACCAATGACCCAGCCATGGAAGTGTAACATGGTTTCAGTGCTTATGAGGAAAACATTTTAACACTTGGACGTGATTAGGAACCCTAAAGTTAAACTTACATAAGACATAGCCTCTGAAAGTGCGGAAGGGTCATGGCACAAAGGGACAGATTTTGATTGTAGGGAAGCAGACAGGAAGACAACTTTAGACATGAAGAGGTCAGAAAGGTCTGCAAATACAAAGCAGCGATGAGCTGAAAACGAACAGAAAAAGTATTGATTGAAGATGCATGATTTCTCAAAGATGTAGTAGTGTGCTGGTGGCTTCAATGAGATACTGAATGTTACTTGTGGGATGGTGTATTATTCTTTAACATCCAGTAGAATTTTACACTGTGCTGTGTTCTCGTTGCAGAAAGTGGAATCTTTAAAACAGGTCTTCCGTTGTGGGGCTGACACAGGCTCTCCAGATGTCCCTGCTCCACAGACTCAGAGATATCTCGCTACTCTAGAACTGAAGCCCCCTTCTGTGCTGCAACCACGTTTCTCTACTCAGGCTTGCCCCCTGGTCTCCCCACCAAGGCCCTCATTCCAGATTAGTGTCAAAGAAGTTACACAAGAAACTGACCACAAGCATATACTGAGAAAGCAGATCAATCAAAACCATTACAAAATTGCATGCCATTAAAAATAAACGGTGGAATGAACCTTTGGTATTCTACTTACTATGCTGTTGGCGCAAACGTCATTCCACTGGGGCGTATGTGAGTGAGGACATATGACCATACATTTGTCTACAGTCAAAGCGCATGCACGCACCAATTAGGGTACATAGGCGCTGACCTAGAATCATGTGACAAACCTCGTGGCGCTGTATATGCTGCAAAAACCTCTGGAAGCAAAGAAGCAATGCTATGGAAAAAAATGCCTGGGGAGCAGAGATATTTTAAATTAGAAATAGACAAGTATTCTAATCCTTATGTGTAGGGTAAAAGCATCCAGTGTGGGTAAATATCTATTCTAGAGAAAAATCCGATTGGCCGCACTCTGCTAGTCCTACCAGCGTGTTACCCCAAAGAATTGTGGTCCATGAAGTAGCGTCGGCGGGTACGCCTGTACCAAAAGTTTAAAATGAAAATGAGTGGCGCGTTAGCCATCCCTGGACACGTGTTTCGAGGTAGTTGCCTCTCGTCAGCAAGGAGTAGGTATGTGTGTAGGGTTGCTGCGTAGGCTGCCAAAAAATATTCTCAGGTAAAGTACCACTCAAGGCGCGCAGGTGCGTAGCCATGGGCTCGTCAGCCCCACCGGCTCAAGGGAGCCTGAATATAAACAAAAATCCGATTGGCCGCACTCTGCTAGTCCTACCAGCGTGTTACCCCAAAGAATTGTGGTCCATGAAGTAGCGTCGGCGGGTACGCCTATGCCAAAAGTTTAAAATGAAAATAAGTGTCCCTATTCTAGAGAGTAGAGAGGTAGGGCACGTATGTACAAAATTTGTATACATAATTTCATGATATTCGATTATCCGACTCAAATTACTAAAATGTGTAAGGGAGACAATGAAAGACCCTAGAACAGAAGACAGAGCAATTTCACCACGGATTTCAAGATGCAGTGACAGAGCAATACAGCACACAGCCTCAACCCGCAGTACTATTGACCTGCTCATTATGTTCACATTGTCAGTGCCCCATTCACGACTGGAGAGGAAGTGCAAAAGGAAAAGAAAGCAAGGCTGTAGGCTTCTCCATTAATATAAACTTATACCAGAATCCCCATAACTTCTGACAACCCCGGCCTAATCATATGCTCCCAGGTACCCATTATATCCCATCTAGGGTAGCTTCCTGAAATATTTGTATTCCAACCATGCATTTTCTTATGAGTGTAATAAACTACTAACCACTGTGAATATATCCGCATCCACTAAAATGTTCCCCCCCTATAACTGGGAATTAAATGCCGATATCTAATGGTAGCAGCATGTCCTCCAGGTAAGTCGCTTATTATTCAGCAGTCTTCAAAAACTGCATGGATAGTTGTCTGGGAGAGAGTTTGTTTTATGGAGCTTTTACAATTGTTGCATGCACACAGTTAATGCGTGCACCCGCGGGCACTGGGTAAAGTTAAACTGATTCTAAGCTTTTAAAGATGGGTACGCGCTTTGTGAGCGCTGTCATGCGTGGCTAGATTCAGTGTAGCAGGCGAGGTTTCCCTGACTAAACCTTGTGTGGTGGTCGGGGGGGTTCTTGCAGGGCGGAGGATTAGGTCAGCTCTCTTCTCTCGCTCCTTCTAGTAGAGGTGCCCTGGTTTAAATTAGCAGCTCCCCTCACAATGTGATCTCCACTGCCAGGGCAGACACCTCCTCCTTTATATACGTTCATACTCGACCTCAATTATCAGTGTCGGGAGCCGTCTACCATTCTCCCTCAACCAAATGTCGTCTACTTATTATGTGCAAGACAAAACGTTTTGCCAGCATAATTATGGCACCCTCTAGTAACGCTTCCACCTGGGGCCTCTCGCACTTATAATCTGCCTGCCCTGCCTAAACTAAGAGTGTTGTGGCTTACCTGCTGCGAGTCTGGTGCAAGGTTGTACGCGCAGGTGCGGCAGTTTCTTTCGGCCTGCAAACTGCTTCACAATGCTCCACCCTGCCACGCCTGCTTGAGCTCCGCACTCGCACAATGGACAGTGCGTGCCAGTGGAAAAGGCAGGGGGCGCGTAAACACGAGTCACGAGACTCTGCGCGCGCCCTGTCACAAGACTCAGGAGAGGAACAACAACATCCTCTTTGGCCCGCCCCACCCCAGCTAAGCTCAAGCCAATCGGAGCAGCTGCTTTGGGTGAGGGCGGGCACCGGACACTGAAAAAAGCCTAAATAGCCCAAATAACACTAATGGGCTACTAAATTGAGCAGCACTCGGCGCGAGGTACTCACAGGGTCTTGGCGAGCTACCGGTAGCTCGCGATCGACCGGTTGGAGACCCCTGCACTAGAAGGTTGGGGAAAGACCTCCACCTTGGCCAGAGGAATCTTACCAGAACTGGCCAGGTTCCAAGCAAGCATTCCCACGGCAGGAAGGAGTTCTCACGTCCCCTTCTCCAAATCTTGCATGTTCCAGTCTGTATCTTGACGAAGCTCACAAAGCCTTTCAGAGTACATTAAACAAAAAACAATCCTTGAACGTGAATAACCCAAACAACTTGCAAGCACTGCTGTGCACGCAGAAAAGCTGAAGCAAGGCAAAGTCAGGAAAAAGGATGACATGAGGCCATGTCAAAGCCAATAGTAAGAACTTCATAATTCTCATCAATGTACAACACAATGCACAACTGTGCACAACTGCTTATAGATTCACATACTTCATCTCTCAATGTACAACACCGAGTACATGTG
Organism: Triturus cristatus; assembly: GCF_964204655.1. Classification (NCBI taxonomy): domain Eukaryota; kingdom Metazoa; phylum Chordata; class Amphibia; order Caudata; family Salamandridae; genus Triturus; species Triturus cristatus. The sequence goes on from NC_140592.1 coordinate 779,796,618, forward strand.
TGCATCACTGCCCACAACACTGCACTTCTAAACCAAAAAGTAGGTTCCACACCTCTCTCTCCCTTTCACGCTTTCAAATGCACATCCCACACTTTCTGTTCTTGGCAAGGCTGTTGTACTCCGTGACAGCTCCCACTGTAAGACAGCAAGATTACAAGAAAGAAAGTAACTTGTAAGAGAAGCAAGGCATATGCAGGACATCGTACATCCAGGCTAGGATAAAATAACACACTAAAGTCAGTTAAAATAATGGTAGTCAAAGGTCATCACAGGGTGTCAAACCACAAGAGAGCCTCTAGCACTACAGGGAGTATCAATAACTGGTAGTTAAGAACAGGTGAGGCCTCCCTTTATAGACTGGCCCCGCCCAAGATGGGTGCTGCCTAATTTGGAGAATGGACGGGAGCTTCCCTTCTTTGGAATGTGCGGGCCCTCCTTGGCAGTCGAGAATGGGTGGGCCCCCCCTTTTATAGACACACTCTGTTCAAGATGGCTTTTCTGGATGGGCAACGCAGCAGGACAACATTTGACCCCGGAAGTGTTTGAGGACACAGTGGTTTCTTTTGCAAACAGTTGCCTTGCCAGATGGAAGAAGCCTGACAATGCTGCAACACATGATGAATGCAGTTGGCGACCAGGCCCCTTGTGGGTACAGCACATTTGAAAACACAATGAGGTGCTGACAATGGGGGTCTTGACAGTATCAGAGAATTCTGATTATCTGTAGTTTGGGTTTTACTTAAACATTTGTGGTGAAGATATTTAGTTACGAGAATTGATTCCTTGGGTTGAGGTGCTGCTATCAAATACTAAGGTTAAGTGACGGAATTTATCTTAATGTTGTGTTTTGGTGCCCCCAAAGGCTTAACCTCAAGCAATTATCTTACCTACAGCAACATAGGAGTACTAGTTCTAATATGACTCCCCTGTTCTTCTCTGTGACTTACTTTTGACAACTTAAGAAACTGTTTAAATCTCTTGCCTTCCTTCACTGCCCTGAACTGGTGCATGGGATGTATGTAATGCTTCTTTGGCCTGCTTCCATTAAAAAACTGCTAGATCAGCTAATCATTTGGAGGCTAAGCTGGACATGCATTGTCTCATGGTGGAACATCTACATTTAACCTATATCTGACGTAGAGAAACTAAAGAAACCTATTGTCAGTCATGTAGTTCAACATAGTTTTACAAAAATAGAAAACAAGAAAAAGCCTGTAAGACAAATAAGTGTGTCTAGCTTTAGTAGGACGGCTTTCCATTTCTCCCACATATATTTTCTTTGCTGGTTCCTCTTCAAGTGCCTATAGATACTGATATAGAAGAGAATGGCGAAGCATTTAATACTGCCACATGACTGACTGCCCAGGATTCTTTCAGTCAAAAAGCAATCCATGTGAGCAGCAAGGTATATTATTACTAGTTCCTTCTTCAAGTCCTGAAAATTTGTGAGCATTAGTTCTCAGACGACAAGCTCTTGGAAAGTGAAGTATGACATTTTCATCCTCAGGATCAATGCTATATGGGTCCATCAGACATTTTTAAAAGTCTTTTCACTTATATAGTCAGGAGATGCACCCATTTATAAGCAGAGCTATATACAGTTATTTGCACAAACTAAATCAGGTGGTGGCAATGAAGGGCCTGTATTCATCGCTACACCTTTGGGTATCACAGAGCCTCTTTCTCGGTCTATCTGGACATGCACATAATGCTGCTTGTTTTGTCTTTGCATCATCAGGTCTTTAGGGCCGCCTTTTGACCAATTTCTGTCTGTGCAAATATTATTGTTTGCTTTTGACATAAAAGAGAGTAACTTACTTCCCTCAGCTGCCTCTTTTCTCTCCATCATGGGAGCAAAAAAGAAAGCTTCTATCCCGTGGCACCTCTGAAAAACAAAAAAACATAATCATGTGATTTATCGACTGCCAATACTTTGTTTGGTATTTAGCTATGCTGGAATGTCAAAAACAAGGCAAATCCGGAATTAAGTTTTTTTTTTGTGAAACATAAATTGATTTAATGCTAGATTCCAATGCCAGAGTTGGAAACAAAGTTTTTATTGGCTTTGCAGCTAGATATTCTATTTGAACATGTAATGCTTAAACTAGTTTTTATTTTATTTGTCTCCATTAGGTTGCATATTTAATGTTCTAAATGTGTTACAAAAAGAGTATACATAACATCATAATAATGTGAAGTATTGACAACATTGCAAACCTTTTTAAAATACCTCACTGATACCAATAGACCTTGCATGAATGTTATTGTATTCTTTGATTTGTGTAATATATTTTTTAAGTTAGTGAGTTACTCTGCTGACAAGACTATTTCAAAATGCTTAATTCATGTGTTTTATATCCTAGAATTTAAATAATCTTGTAATTCTGGACCTGCATGGAAATCTCATATCAAAAATACAAGATCACTATAGATTGTTTGTAATCTTCCATCTTCCGGCACTGAAAGCTTTAGATGGAGTCACAGTGGTAAGTTACCTATCATTTGCAATATACTTTACATACATGCATGGCACAGAAAACTAAACAATTTACATACTAGTGCTTAGGTTTAAACTTTTTCATTCACGTTTGCCATGTTTCAGCTCTTCAACCAGGAAGCTTAACTTTTGTAAGGCAAATATGTTTATTAGTGGCAAAGAGAGTATACAAAACACTATTGGGAGAGAGAAAACATTAAGGCGAAATTAATTCAGTAACCATCAAATAGCAGGATTATTCAATGCATTATGATGGACCACCTTTGCATCGATTTTTTCAAGTTCCTTCTGAGTGAAGCCCAGTTTTCCCTCGGTAAATTCTGGACGATTTTGCTTCCCTACTCCGTCCTCTCGACTCCCACAAATATTTGGAGAGACAGAGGCCAACATGGGCAAAGTGATGCATTTATCTCTACGTTTTCCTTAAGAAAATGGGTAAGAACCTATTCCAATACTCCACAGTGTGACACCAAGAAATATCATTTTTTTCAGCAGTAAATACTATTCCATGTGCAATAATATTGAGCACTTTTCATACTCCATCAAGCAGTGTTTCTTCTACCCTCAACGCGTGGTAGCCTCTACTGCATAATCTGGCCAACATCCAGAGAAGGTGGATGTACAATACTCAAAATATAGAAGACCAATTTATGGCTAATAATAGTGAGCCTTACAAAAGTAACGTTTAACTTACGTGTTTGACAACCAATGAAAACAATATGTTGATGTAAAGATAAAATGTGTTTATATGAAATCAATCTGTACATATATTTGTTCATGTCAACATTTTATTTGGAGCGTGTCTCTCAATAATCATACGTTCAGACATGTATTACTATAATGAAAATTTGAAACTTCGTATTACTGTTGCCTTAGTACAGACTAACCAAAGAAAATATTACTTTTGGCCTCACAGCTTCCATGTTGCAATCCTTTTATAGACGGAAACTACTGTACAACTGAGAATGCCTATTTAATGACATTTCCTCTTATTGCACAGTTTTACCTACACAGAACATGCACAGGCCCTTTGCAATCTGAAAGGTACACAACAGCACACCACTGAGGGAAAAAGAATATTATTCAGTGACCCCTTGTGTACTAATTACTAAAACAAAAAAAGTTGATGGGTGGAATGCTTGCAAAAGCCACTCTCGGGTCGCATTCTGTTTTTCTTGGTCATTGCACCATGGGATTCATCAGTGAAGTTCAGCTTGAATACTATAGACTGATTACTATATGTACAAAACAAAATAGGGTGTACCCATGGACGTTGATTCACCAAAATCCCACGTTAGCGGAAATTACATCCTATATCCTTTGACCTTAATGATGTTATAAGAAGTGACATCATAAGACCTTTGACCTGGCTTCGTCCCAAGAAGTGATGTCACATAACCTTAATCCGGATGACATCACAATAATTAACATTGCTGAAGTTACATAATTGCATAATTGGTATTATATAGTCTTCTAGTGGTTAACAACGGGTGGGGGTTTCTCTTCCCTGAAGATTATTTTAACAAAATGGGCTTTACCAGTGCATTTTAATGCACAATTTTCACATAAATATGCTAAAAAGCCATAGTCTATTCATGGTGTGCCAAGCTACTAAAATCTGACAGTCCCCATGAGTTCACCCAAGTATGTTTTTAAAATGTTCTATTGGTGCCCCCTCATGTCAAAAATTACCTCCATTGTTAGGACCAGCATTTTGCCATGGTGGCCCCCTTTGCCCAAATATTACATACAATATGCCAGTGCCAGAATGTAATCCAAATACTGCTTCTCTTGCACTATGGAGGTACCTTATGTCAAAGGTTATGTCTTAATATGTAATGGACCACATTTTGTCATGGATGGCCCCATGACCTTGCCACAGTTGTCTTCCCATATGCCAAGAATTTGCTCCAATGTGCCATCACAGTAATTTGCCACAAGTACTAACTATGCCAAGAATTTCCTTCAGGAGGCCTGCACTGGCATTTTTTCATGAGTGCTTCATGCCAACATTTACCTAGAGTGGCAGTAGTAGCATTATGTAGAGGGTATCCCAAATGCAAGTATTGCCTCCAGTATTCCAGTGCCAACATTTTGTCCAGTGTGCTTCTATATGCCAAGAAGCATGCCAGGTCCAAGACTCTTTGGTATAAGCAACACAATTGTATGTGGAATATCGACAAGATAATTAACACAAAAAACCTCTCTTAATGATGGTGTTATATAGGTTTGCACTAGCACTTTAATAAATTCATCACCTTCTTTTTGTTGTAGTTTTGGACAGAGCACGATGAACATTTTATAAGAATTCTCCACCGCCATACAAAAGAACTTCATTTCTCAACAGCAAGGGGAAAAATACGGCAGTGACGATTTTGTAATGGGGAAGATAAACAGTGGTGATGCACTAAGCACCCTTATTCCGTGATTCATGTCCATGGGGAACAAATGCATCGGGCGTTACATTCTCTGTTTTTAGCAATAAATTAAGCAGAATAAATTTCCTTCTGGAGTGTCTTGTCTTTGCTGCTATTTGGCGACAATTGTGAGAAATATTGACTGGTGTGGCCCTGTAAATATCTCAGTTCCACGTATGAACACAAATACGGTACTCCAGGCTGCTCTATAAGTTGCAAATATATTTCTTAGCACATAATACATTTTCAACTTATAAAGCAGCCTGGAGTGCTGTATTCGAGTTCATACATGGAACCGATAGTTGGATGTGCGATTGCGCAGGCGCATGTTGAGGGGCAACCCTGATGTTCAGGAAACACACCTGCAGCCGCACCAAAGAAGTGTGTGTATATGTATGTGTGTAGGTGTGTTTTTTCTTATTTTTTAACTTTTTGGGGGTCCCTCAAGGACCCCATTTAAAAAAAAAAACTATATTTTTACGGGAGCGAACCCTTAAAAAGCCCCCTTTTTTATTACTCTTACCACCCTATGCTCCTATCCACCCTAAACCCTAAAATACCTTTACCACCCTATACCCTTACCACCCCTAAATCCTAAAAATACCCTAACAAGCCAATACCCTTACCCACCCCTAAACCCTAAAATATGCATACAAACCAATACCCTTATCCACACCTAAACCCTAAAAATACCCTTACCACCCTACACCCTTACCCTGGCCTGAACCTAAAAATGCCCTTACCATCCCTAAATGTATATCTATCTATCTATCTATCTATCTATCTATCTATCTATCTATCTATCTATCTATCTATCTATCTATCTATCTATCTATCTATCTATCTATCTATCTATCTATCTATCTATCTATCTATCTATCTATCTATCTATCTATCTATCTATCTATCTATCTATCTATCTATCTATCTTAAAAACCCTGACGTGTTTTGGAGCTCCTGCTCCTTATTCATAGGGAAAGATGACAGTCCATGGATGCACTCAACACGCCTTTCCTCTCTTCTGCATGCTGCTAATTAGTTGCCCTCCGGTGAGCCTCACCGGTGAGTAAAACATTATGTGCATGCTGGGAGTTGTAGTGCATGTTGGTGCCGATTCAGCCCCACCAGTGGGGTCCGCATTCTGACAGTTATTTATTTGATTGATTTCAATGCCCTCCAGTAGGCCTCAGAACAAAAGGCCGGTTTTGAATAGTGCATCTTCCGTACTGCTGTTAGGGTTGGAACAGTACCAAACCCCGCAGACCCATGTTACCTTCTGCAGGTGGTGCAGTACTCCACGGCCGGACTGCTGTGTTGAAATATTATTCCAAGGTGCCCTGATTTGAGGACGCACTCCACAGAAGATGATTCAACTGAAACTTTATTGGCAAAATCAGCACTTGTGTTCCAATTCTTTAAAACACTGACGCGTTTCGGAGCTCCTGCTCCTTATTCATAGGGAAATCTGACTGTCCACAGATACTCTCAACACGCCTTTCCTCCCTTCTGCATGCTGCTCATTAGTTGTCCTCCGGTGTGCCTCACAGGTGAGTAAACATGATGTGCATGCTGGGAGTTAGTTGTAGTGCATGTTGGTGCGGATTCAGACCCACGAGTGAGGTCCGCATTATGACAGTTATTTACTTGATTGATTTCAGAGCCCTCCAGTGCGCCTCAGAACGAAAAGCCGGTTTTGAATAGTGCATCTTCCGTACTGCTGTTAGGCTCGGAACGTGGTAATGCATGTGTGGTAAAACCTACGTGGTAAAGGCAATGCGTAGTTAACCCTGTCACTGTGGAGTTTTGTAAAAACGAAAAGAAAATGGCCTTTGTTTGGGGTTTGTTTTATAACGTGTCATTCAGGGAGAGAGACTGAAAGAGACAGGTACAGACTGTCTGTCCCTATTAAAGTCCGGGTGTCAAAGTAAAAGGGCGCATGAGAAGTCTGATATATGTTTATTCTGTGAATTCTCAGCAGTGGCAGCCACCACATAGAAAAAGTGGTGGGGCGAAGGCGCGGGGGAGGAGCACGGGATGGGGTGTATTAGAGGGGGACTATAATAATATAATACGACTCCCTGTCCAATCCCCGCGCTGCTCCGCTCAAGTCAGGGAGTCTGTGGGGTTTCACTAACTCTGCTGTTTAATACAGCTGGGTTAGAGAAACCTAAGTGTGCATGTGTGTTTTGGCCGTCCCTCCCTGCATATGCTGGCTGAGCCACTGGCTTAAAAATAAAACGATAATGAAATATCATTTCATTGTTTTGCTACTGGCTCTGAGCCAGTGGGGCGATGCTCCTCCGCCATTGCAGATTCTCAGAATAAAACAGTGTCACATTCTCCTATGAGCATTAGTAATACATTAGTAATGCTCCCTTCGTTAATTCACAAACTTAATGTTCGAGGCATATGAGCTGCTGCAGTCACATTATTGCATTAGATCGCCGTCTAGTGTTGGGTCCGGATGTTGCCCGTTGTTGTCTTGGAAGAGTCTTCGAGATCTCACGAGATAGGTGACTCCTCCCCTGGACTACAGTGCGCATGGACAGCTCCTCCATCGTCAGATTGTTTTTTTCCGCCATCGGGTTCGGATGTACTTCTGCGACGCCAACTTCGATTCCGAAGTTTTCAACTTTCTTCAAGGCAAATCCAAGTATCTTGACGGGATTGCTCTCCGGTCGATACCCTAGAACTTTACAGACTTTATTTCTCATATTTCCATTGACGCAGGCCTCCGGGCCTATCGACGCCACTCGGACCTCGGGCCCATGGAAAGGCCCCCTTCAAAAAATGCCCCCAGTGTGGTGCTAAATACCCACACACGGATCATCACCCGGTGTGCAACAGATGCCTATCTCCGGAGCATAGAGAAGAAGACCGCTCAGCCTGCGCACTCTTCCGTTCCAAAAAGACAATCAGGAACCGAAGGGCCCATCGACAAGCGATGCATCGGCAAGGAGCGGCACCGGCACCGGAACTGGACGATATCTTCGACGACCCCTCGGATGCCGAGGACTCGGACGATCTACAGCTTCGCACAGTCGAAGAATCGGGCTCAGATGACCCAATCCCATCGGGGCAGCACGTGAGTACCGATGCCCCTGTCCCAATCACCCCACATAAGGCTCCGGTCAAGACATCGCCACAAGGCCTTCGTCACGATCGAAACATCCCTTCGGAAGCCCCACCCTCGGGCCCGGCTCCGAAGATAACAGAAAAGTCTTCCGGTAGCTCGGGACCGGGCAAACCGTATCTCCCTACACCCAAAATGCCTTCGGCGGCGAGAAAAACACATCCGGCGCCGAAAGACTCGACTGTTCCCAAAAACGTCGAGCCGAAGCTTCTCGAGTCGAAAAAGGTCGATCCCAAGAAAAATATCGACCCGAAAAAGTTAATCGACCCGAAAAAGACTAACGACTCCAAAAAGGTCACCGAGCCTAAAAAACAGATCGAACCCAAGAAAACGGTCGATCCGAAAAAGGACGTCGAAGTCAAGAAAGCTCCCGAACCGAACAAAAACAAGGTTCCCGAGCCAAATAAGTCGAAGCCGAAGCCTACAAATCCTTCGACTCCCAGCAAAAAACACCAAAAATCTTCGGTGCCGAAACCACCAAATACAGAGGAGGAGCTGTTTTTTCCGGATCCTGTCAATCCAAAACAGAAAAGAATCATCATAGACCCTAACACAGGTCATGTGGTGCTCCACAAGAGGAAAATTCATCCTGCATTACCCTCTCCTATTCCTCTAAAAAGGAAGGACATTGCTACTTCTCCTATTAGGCCTGTCACCCCTCCTCCTCTCTCTCCTGTTCTGCCTTATGTGCCATACACACCCCCCATGCCTCCACAGCCTGTTGGGGACCCAGATGACGACATAGATAATGATCCACAGGACCCTTATGACGATCCTGATGACCCAAATCCCAACCTGGACACATGGGGAAATCCATACTCACCAGACAATAACACACCTCTTCTAGACCCCCCACCATACCCTTCAAAACCATCCCCTCCTGATGACACCATTGCATTTCATCAGTTAGTGGACAGGGCTGCTAGTTTCCACGGGGTAGATATGCATGCTGACCCTCTGGAAGAGGATTTCTTGCTGGACACCTTCCCAACCAAAGAAAGAACTGTCCGCACTTTACCCATGCTCAAAGGGGTTCTAAAACATGCACCAGAAATATTCAAAGACCCCATTAGGGCTAGGATACTCAACCCTAGACTGGAAAAGAAATATAGAGCAGCACCCTCCGACCCTACATACATCAAGGGTCAACTACAGCTGGACTCTTTAGTAGTTGCCAACGCACGAAAGAGGGCAAACTCACAAACCACTGGCGATGCCGCACCACCAGAAAAAGAGTCCAAACTACTAGAGGCATCAGGGAAAAGGGTGGCTTCACAAGCAGCCAACACCTGGAGAATAGCTAACACACAAGCATTGTTAGCTAGATATGACAGGGCACACTATGACAAACTAGAGGAGCTGCTACAACATCTCCCTGACCCATATAAACAACAGGCAACTGATCTTATCCAAGAAGGAAAGTTCATCACTAATGCCTCGATAAAGTGTGCTCTAGATGCAGCTGACACAGCCTCTAGAACAGTCAATACAAGCGTAATGTTAAGAAGACACGCCTGGCTTCGCATATCAGGTTTCAAACCTGAGGTGCAAACCACTATTCTCAATCAACCCCTTAACCAAGAGTTCCTGTTCGGGCCTGAAACAGATGTCCTACTAGACAAAATGAAAAAGGACACTGACACCGCTAAATCTATAGGTGCACTGCAGTCTTACCAATCCAAACGTTCCTTTCGTAAATCCTCCTATAGAGGTACAGGGAGAGGGAATAACACACAAACCTCTCAACCTTTCCAAACTACCTCTCAAAACACATTTCAAAAAGGCAGAGGAGGATATAGAGGAAACAATTCTAAAGGCAGAGGTAGAGGTAACAACAACAACCGTACCTCCACCACTCCTAAACAGTGACCTCCTACACCTGCCTCCAGACCACTTAACACCAGTCGGAGGCAGATTATCACAGTTCCTACCTGTCTGGGAATCCATCACAACAGACAGGTGGGTGAAGCAAATGATCCATTCTGGTTACTGTCTGGAACTTACATCTACCCCACCCAACATACCACCCAAACACAGACCAATGTCAGAGGAACATTCCATACTATTGCAACAAGAGGTCTTAGCAATGCTACAAAAGCACGCTATAGAACCAGTTCCTCTGCAGCAACAAGGAAAGGGAGTTTACTCCCTCTATTTCCTAATCCCCAAAAAAGACGGCTCCCTCAGGCCCATTCTATTTTTTTTTTTTTTTTTTTTTGAAAAACCTTTATTGATATTTCAATCAATTACACGTATGGGCCTATAACCCCCGGGGCCGGCCGCTAAACAGTCCGAGTCACAGAAGGCAATTTTATCACAGTCAGCACCTCGGGGAGCAGAATCTCCACGCTAGCCTACTCTCAGTCTCTGAACAGCCCAATTAGGAGATCAGGATAATAAAGGTTTACATTTTATAATAGAGGAGGATGGAAGGATCAGGTGCCAAACAGTTTCCCAGCAGCGAAAAATGGCAGGCAGAATGATGAACGTAAACAGTAAACAGCAGTCTATCTAAGCAATGGCGCTGAAACAGGAAGTTCAGGATGTGGAGGAATATCAAGGCCATTTGCGCCTGCAACCCCCTGCCCTAAGACCCAGGAAACACCACGGAAATTATGGCACACAGGAAACAGCAGTGATTAACGACAAAGGAGTTCCACCATGCTGATCCCAGAAAAAAACAAAGAAGAATAAGAGAAGAAAAGGAGGCCATGGAAAAAAAGGGGTTAAAGACTAAAGAATCCCCTCCCCCAACCCCCCACCCTGCACCTCTGCAGATGAGTACGGCCCCCCCCCCCCAGCAGTGTGCCTGTCGCCCCGGAACCAGACCCGAAATATAGAAGAAACAGAGAAAAAGGAGTAAGAAAAGAGCCCCCACCAGACGGGGGGGTAGAGAGAGTATTAATAAACTGGAGGAGGGCCTGCAAAACATGCCCCCGGCTTCTCCCTCCTGCACCATATGTTTCCCCGCAAAGCATACAATAAACAACACAAAATCGATCCTGTCAAAGGAAAGTAAGGAGCATTATGCACTTAGTACACTAACAATTATGCCGTGAGAGCACGCAACCCCCGAGCCCGCCCGCCTATTAGATGACCACCTCTGAAGGATCAGCCTTATCCTTGGCCACTCTTTGCAAATCTACCCATGCATACCCATCTACCCAGTGCCATGTCCAATGTTACAAGGAAGAGGAGCGTCCAATAAAGATCAGGAAGCGACACACACAGGTAGGGTAGAAAGCTCTGAAGCTCGACACAGTCAGCTCTATGGAGGGTCGTCTTTCCCAGTGCTGCCCCAGGATTTACACTGCACACCAGGTCAAGGAAGGCGGAATCAGCCTGAGTCGCCGGAGGCCGCGCACGGGACAAGGCCGCCACCCCCCACTCAGGTCCAAAACCTCCGGAACAGACCAGACCCACAGCCCGCTGATCACACGTTAGTATACCGTCCGGAGTGTCCAGTTGTGCACTATTCACAGGGGCGGCCACGACACTGTCCTCCCGTGTGCAGTGTAGGAAGTCCCAGCGTACCTGGGGACAGGCAGGCCGCATCTGTTCCGACGCTGTTGTCACTCCATCGAGCTTACTCCCCAACACCCAGGCGCCGTGAACCAAGGTGGAATGAAGGGCACCGAGAGCTTCGAGAAGGTCACCGTACCCCAGTACAGCTCCCGGCGCTCGCTCCGCTACGCTCCTCAGAGTCGCACCCTCCCTATCCTGCTGCAACCCAGTGTACAGGATGGTGGACTCTGTCATACCAAAATGGCCGCTGGGTAGGTCCAACCCAGATTGGGACCGGGACTCAGGCACAAGCGCCTCGGGTTCCATGGCACTGGAAACAGGGTTCCGGGGGCAGGCAAATAATGTGTCCGGTGTGTGGTCACGGGCCACAGTCATCCCCACCACGGACCAGCGCCCGCGAAAATCCAGGAGCAGCCCGCAAGAATCGGGGCGAGTTACGGGCGGCGTCCGGGCAGCTCACCGGCGAAGGCTGAGGCAATCACCGGAGAGTCTTGGAGTTGCCACCTCGGGCATGCACTCATTCCGCTACGCTTAGTGGTAGGAACGACCACTGCGAAATGTAGGCCGATATTCGCACCGCTCCGGTAGTCCGACTCCACCCAGTCACCAAAGGCCGCTGTTGTTGAACTGCCGCCCGGCCATGGTGTCCACTCGAGGTCCCGGTTCCAGGGTTGCACAGGCCGCAAACTTCAGACGGACATTTCTCCGGCGGTACCGCTGCCAAAAACTTCGGGGTCACACGATCGGGTGCCACTCTCGTTCACCAACACGGGCAGATAGCGCAGGCTAAGGATCTCATGCAGGATATCTGTACGGGGTGCGGAGGTTCGCGGAGCCGGGAGCCTACGCTGCCGTCCCGGTCGCCATCTTGGCTCCTCCTCCCTTAGGCCCATTCTAGACCTTCGTCCCCTCAATCACTATATACACTCCGATCATTTTCACATGATCACACTCCAACAAGTACTACCACTACTACAGCAAGGCGATTTTCTCGCCACGCTCGATCTCAAAGACGCATGCTTTCATATACACATTCATCCCGCGCACAGGAAATACCTCAGATTCGTAGTGCAGGGACAGCACTACCAATTCAAAGTCCTACCCTTCGGGGTAACAACAGCACCAAGGGTGTTCACAAAATGCTTAGCAGTAGTGGCAGCACATCTACGGAGACAACATATTCATGTGTTTCCATATCTAGACGATTGGCTGATAAAGGCCAAATCACATCACCAATGTCTGCAGCACACTGTGACCACAATCCATCTTTTACACAATCTGGGATTTTCCCTCAACTACCCAAAATCCCATCTACAACCCTCCCATATACAGCAGTATCTGGGAGCAACAATAGACTCCACAGTAGCAAAGGCTTACCCAGCTCCAGCCAGGATACAGAACATTCAAGCAATGATCCAAAAATTCCAACCTCAGACTCTCTTGACAGCAAGAGTGTTTATGCAACTCATAGGCATGATGGCATCTTGCATATTCATAGTCCCACATGCTCGGCTACAAATGCGTCCCATACAAGAATGCTTAGCAACACAATGGAACCAGGCTCACGGGAAACTAAAGGACCTAGTGTTGGTAGACAGTCGTACCCATCGCTCTCTGCAGTGGTGGAACACACAAAACCTTTCAAAAGGACGACTGTTCCAAGAGCCAGTTCCACAGGTAGTGTTGACAACAGACGCATCACTCACAGGGTGGGGAGCCCATCTACTTCTACATACAGTGCACGGTCTATGGACACCGCACCAAAAGATACACCACATAAACTACCTAGAATTACTGGCAATATTTCAGGCAATGAAGGCTTTTCAAAAACACATAGCCAACAAGACTGTCCTAGTCCGGACGGACAATATGACAGCAATGTTCTACATACAGAAACAGGGGGGGACACACTCTCTGCAGCTTTCACGCCTAGCGCAAAGCATATGGAGATGGGCCATTCCACAAAACATCAATCTTCTAGCAGAACATCTCCCAGGAGTAAACAACCAGATTGCAGACCTATTGAGCAGACACAGTCAACAGATCCACGAATGGGAACTTCAACCAGAAGTCTTACTCCCGTTCTTTCAGGCATGGGGACACCCAGACATAGATCTGTTCGCCACAAAAGAAAACGCAAAATGCCCATCCTTCGCCGCCAGGTTCCCACACCCGCAGTCGAAGGGCAATGCAATATGGATGAACTGGTCAGGCAGATTTGCATACGCTTTTCCGCCAACCCCACTCATTCCATTAGTGGTACGCAAACTAAAGCAACAAACACTTACGATGATCCTGGTTGCTCCCACATGGGCATGACAACCATGGTACACAACACTCCTAGAACTCTCAGTCGTCCCTCATCAACGACTACACCTCTCTCCAAAACAACTCACACAGAACCATGGAGAGATACAACACCCAGACCCCAATCAAATGAACCTAGCAATCTGGCCCCTGAAGTCTTAGAGTTCGGATACCTTAACCTGCCTCCTGACTGTATGAATATCATCAAAGAGGCAAGACGTCCCACTACCAGAGCCTGTTACGCAAACAAATGGAAAAGATTTGTTATTTACTGCCAAAATAATCAAATCAATCCTCTAGACGCTTCTGTCCAAAACATAAATTGTTATCTGCTACACTTACAAAGATGTAATCTAGCATATTCATCTATAAGATTACACCTAGCTGCTATTGCAGCATACCTTCAAAACAGACAACACGTGTCTCTCTTCCGCATACCACCTATTAAGGTGTTTATGGAAGGGCTCAACAGAGTAATCCCTCCAAGAGCTCCACCTTCTCCAGTCTGGAATCTTAACATTGTACTTACTAGACTTATGGGCCCACCTTTTGAGCCTCTACATTCTTGCGAATTACAGTTCCTAACATGGAAGCTGGCATTTCTAATAGCAATTACTTCACTCAGAAGAGTAAGTGAATTGCAGGCACTGACAATTCAAGAACCTTTCATGAAAATACACCAAAATAAGGTAGTTCTCAGGACAAACCCTAAATTCCTACCAAAGGTCATAACTAGTTTTCACATTAACCAATCAATTGAGTTACCTGTCTTTTTTCAAAAACCACAGTCAGTAGCTGAAAGGGCACTCCACACACTGGATGTCAGAAGGGCCCTACTCTACTACATAGACAGAACTAAACCATTTCGAAAGACAAAACAGTTTTGTGTCTTTCTGTCAACCTCATAAGGGTAACCCTATCTCAAAGGCAGGGATAGCCAGATGGATAGTTAAGTGCATACATATATGTTATCAAAAAGCTAAACGCACATTAACTATTCCCCCAAGAGCACATTCCACGCGCAAAATGGGGGCATCCATGGCTTTTCTAGGGAATATCCCCTTAGAACACATTTGTAAGGCAGCTGCATGGTCTACCATACATACCTTCACTAAACACTATTGTGTTGATGTGCAAGCCAAAGAACAAGCTTCTGTAGGTCAGGCTGTCCTTAAAACACTTTTCCAAACTACTGCAACTGCCACCAGTAACCACCACTAGAGGAGGAACTGCTATAAAGTCTATGCAATAATGTGACTGCAGCAGCTCATATGCCTCGAACGGTAAATGCTACTTACCAGTATGCATCTGTTCTTGGCATGTAGAGCTGCTGCAGTCACATGCCCACCCTCCTCCCTGGTGCCGGGCACAGTTGCAGTACTATCTTATTTAGATACATTTACATGGACACCTTTCTTTCTATTACTATCCTCCATCTTTGCCACAATGGCGAAAAACAATCTGACGATGGAGGAGCTGTCCATGCGCACTGTAGTCCAGGGGAGGAGTCACCTATCTCGTGAGATCTCGAAGACTCTTCCAAGACAACAACGTGCAACATCTGGACCCAACACTAGACGGCGATCTAATGCAATAATGTGACTGCAGCAGCTCTACATGCCAAGAAAAGATGCATACTGGTAAGTAGCATTTACCTTATAGTATTTGGAACAAAATCTAACGAACATTATGTGTTAAAGTTTGAAACATTACCCACATTCCGTCGGGAAAAAGGAAGCAAACCAGATACACATCACATTAGCCTTCAAATTTTACAAGAAGAAATACTTTGTCGCTCCGCTCTAAACGTTGGTCTGCGCCAGAGTATTGAAGCGTGCCCTATGATGACGCATGACACGATTGAGTGTGTGAGGGCCTTTTTTATACCATGATAGGCTTGCCATTGGGTAGTTAGGTGGTTTCTAGATATTTTATTCCCCTTCCTTCTTCTTGTGATTAATGTACTGTCAGTATGGGGGAGGAAAGGAAGGGAAGTACCTCTCTCCTCCTTTCTTCTTTTGTGTGTATAATGAAGAGGTAGGGTTCCCACAAAAATGGGTTGATTAACAGTTCGGGCCCTATTAAAGATAGGACGCACTTTTCCTGCTTACGCCATGGTGCACTTTTAGGGAGATGCGCCGAATGCAGATAGGGAAAGTGTGCCATATTATGTTGAATGCCCTCTAATCAGCCGAAAACTCGCAGGAAGAGAAAAGAGAAATACAGAGCAGTTGTTTAAAAGATGGTCCGTGTTTCTCTGTGCAGGTGATAACCCACCTGCACTTTCAAAAGGGATTAGAAATCCCCTTGCAGGTGGGTGCAGTGAGTGAACGAGTGCAGGGGTATATCTGGGTCTTTCATCCCTTGAGAGGGCTCCCCTCAGGGGGCGCACTCACAGTGTGGCACCTTTTTCTGGCACACTTTCAGTGCACACCCTAAGGGCATGTTTGCCTCTGCGTCCACGTAGGTAATGCAGGGTGGGCGCAGAGGCAAAGTGATTCCCTCATTTCCATGAGGCCATGCCCCCATGCAAATGAGGGAACGTCCTCTCTCGATAGTGCTGGTGTTATATTTGCGCCAGCACTATCTGTATTACAGAAGGGTTCGCACAAGGGTCTGCAGCCCTTCTGTAATACCGAAGTGCCCCAGGGGCACGCAAAGTGGGTGCAAATACTCGTTGTGCCCCGGGGGAACTTTCTGTAATACTGCCCCTTTTGTACGGCAGTGAGCGGATGGAGATATATGCAGAATTGCTCCATCCCTCCAGGCTGAAGGCATATGGGGACATCTCTGTAGCTACCTACTCTTAGCAGATAATGTGGTACAATCTGACCTATCAGACACATAGTCATCCACACCTTAGCCTATTTAATTGTTAAGCGTCAACAGTGTTGTGTAATTTTACAGCTGTTATAGAATATATGATGGAAATGAAGCCAGCGCTTCCTTGTAAGACCACTACCTCCAATTATTGCCTTGTTGTCTTGGTGTGTCATAGGTACTCTTATTTAACTTATGATATGTAATTTAATGGACTTTATTGTCGTTTGTGTGGAGTGCATATCTATGCCATTATTGAGAATGTATTGTACATATTGTTATATATGTTTCAATTGAAAATGACAATAAGAAAAATAAATCCTCTGCAATGTTCCACTGTTACTTGTCACGGTCGTGGCACTGGAGTTCGTGCCCACTCTTCTTTCACCTCTCCAGATTATATCCACAATGAAACATCATGCAGAACAAATACATTGAGAAAATGGGGATGTACATGGCATAGTTGTGCTTCACACAATGCTATGACGGCTATCATGTGGTGATGCATTGCCCTCACAGCCATACTGAAGGTTGCCACTTGTGTATAATGTTTTTGACATACCATGTGCTGTACATGGCGAACAGGTGCAGTCTTCTACAAGAACATGTTGCATTGATGTTGCATGCAGTACAGGATAGTGATACGGGAAGTTCATTTCACTTTCACTGTCATTGCTGTAACCATTGAAGCTCTGCCTCTTTGGTCTCATGGATTATTGGGCACTGCTTGGTTAATGGTGGCTATATGCATTCATTCTGAGGCCTTTCTTGAACAGAAAAGCAGATCTGGTGCTTGACAGCTGTGCCCACAGGTCTACCCAGAGGTAAAGTAACTCTGCTCTGTTTATAATTTGTGCAAGGCCCTATTCACAAACTTTGTCCATGTGTGACCCATCATGATTGTGCTCTGCTAAGGGCTGACTAGAAATGATAGAGACCCTATTCTCGAAGAGACTTCTAACCACAGATTCCTTAGCTGGCTGACGCCTCTCTTGACACTGGTTTATCACGCCTCCAGGTCCGGCCACAGAGGAAATGCCATCTTTTGTAATGATGAATAGTCTGGTAGTTGACACCCTTGAGCTCCAGCTTCTGATGTGGAAGTGAAAACAAACTTATTGATAGAGGTCCTCCAGCTCAGAACCCATGCTTCCCTTTAATGAGGCCCTTATGGATGTGTTTCTGGGATCCGGGTCCAATCTCTTTTCAGAGGTCCCAGTAAACCACCAAGTGGTTTGCTGCCATCGCTTGGGTCCAGAAGATCCCATGTTTCTGACACCGCAACCCATTCCTGAAAGTTTAGTGGTGCATGGCATCCTCTGTGTGGGCCAATCCAGGGGCTTTCCTCACTGCCCCTCTGGACAGAGAGTCCAGAGGCTGGATACATTCAGCAAAAATATATTTTCCTCCACCAGCTTGGCCCTGTGATCGGTCAATACCTCTTGCCTTCTGGGCTATTATTCCCTCACACTATGGGACTCGGTGGCACAGGTGCTCCACATCCCTGACATAGCCCGAACGATTCTTACCCAGGCTTGTGTCTGTTCAGTGACCAGGCGAATGTAGAGCTGGAGCGCTTTAAGAGCAGAAGAGTCATGGTTCACTCCTTAGGACTGTCCGCTGCTCTGCTTCAGCAGCATTTCTCCTTTTGTCCCCCCATGGCTATGATAGGGGACTTCAACATCGCCAATGATATGATATGAAGTAGCATTTATAGAGCGCATGGCTACCCATAGGCATCCCAGCGCCAACAAGTGCGAGAAACTTCTGAGGCTCATCTGGGGAAGAGCCAGGTTTTCAACAGCTTGCGAAAGATCAGATGGTTAGTTTCTTTTCGCAGCTGAAGGAGAAGAGAGTTCCAGAGCTTGGCGGCGTTATAGGAGAAGAGCCGACCTCTGCTTCTGGCTCTTTTGATCCTTGGTACAAAGGCCAAATGCAGTTCATCTGAGCGTAAAGGCCTATTGGCTTGATAAGGTTTGGCCAGGGGGGAGATGATCTTGGGTCCATTCCCTCCAAGCAGTTTGTGAGTGATACAAAGAGCTTTGAAATGGACTCTCTCCCGCATGGGCAGCCAGTGTAGAGCTTTCATGGCAGGTTTGGCTGACTGTCGGTAGGGAATTCCCATGAGAATTCTTGCCGCGCCTTTCTGGATCATTTGAAGTTTGGAGAATACTGCTTCTGGGGCACCTAGGTAAAGTACATTGCTAAAGTCCAAGCGTGATAAAATAAGCACTTGGACTGCGAGTTTCTTAGCTTGAAAGGGGAGCAGTGGGAGTACTTTACGTAGCATTCTTAGAATGCCAAAGCAGGCGGAGACTACCTTTTCGGTTTGGACTTTGAGAGTAATGTCTGAGTCCAGCCAGAACCCCAGGCTTTTTATATTTGACTTGGGAATGGGTGCTGATCCCATTGTAGTCGGCCACATCATATTAAGTCTGAATAGTGACGGGTTACCAAGGAGCATAAGCTCTGTCTTGTCGCCATTTAGCTTCAGGTAGGAATGGTTCATCCATTTGGCCACTTCTTCAAGGAAAATACAGAGGCGGGATGAAGATGTATCTGGGTGGTTAAGTGAAACCACTAGTTGAGTATCATCAGCGTATGTTACGATATTCACTCCGTAGGGCTGTATGATCTCTGCCAGTGGAGCCATATAGGCATTAAAAAGCGTTGGGCTTAAAGAGGAGCCCTGTGGGACTCCACAAAAAAGGGGCCAAGGTTTGGACGTGGTTTCACCCTCAAATACCTGGAGGGATCGCCCTTCCAGGAATGAAATCAGCCAGGTTAGGGTTATTACAGACACACCCAGATATCTGAGTCGGTCAATCAAGATACGGTGATTAACCGTATCGAAGGCCGCACTCAGGTCCAGAAGGATCACGGCAGGTGATCCTCCTGAATCGAGAATTTTTCTTGATTCTTCCATGACAGTTAGGAGAGCTGTCTCTCTGCTGTGACCAGGACGAAATCCTGATTGGGTGGAGGAGGTGGTTGGATTCTAAGTAGGCGGAGAGTGTGATATTTACATATTTCTCTAGGATTTTGCTAATTTTCGGGAGGAGGGAGCTAGGACGATAGTTGGTCAAGCAGTCAGAGTCTAAGGTAGATTTCTTCAGGAGAGCTTTGACCATGGCTTTTTTCCAGGAGGAGGGGACTACTCCGGATGAGATGGATGAGTTAATCGGGTCTAAAATGACCGGGCCTACTTTCTCTGTTACTTGTTTGAGAATCCTAAGTGGAGCAGGGTCGTTAGGTGACCCGCTTTTTACTCGATCAGCAGTGGCTAGCAGGCAATTATAGTCCATTGTAGGAAAAGCTACTAAGCACATATCCTTGTCCTCTATGTAGGGCTTATCGCAGTGGGTGAGATTGAGTTCTTTAGTGGAAGAGACGGATCCGTAGATAGTCTTGATTTTGTTGTGGAAAAATTCTGCCAATTCATTACAACGTTGGTCTGAAATAGCGGGATAGTCGGGGAGAGAGGGAACATTCATTAATTTCTTGACAATTTGGAATGTTTCACGGGGGGAGTTGGCAGAAGAAGCTATGGTCTTCTCTTAGTAGAGAGCTTGGGTATTTCTAATTTCAATTTTATAAGTTTTGATAGCATTCTTATATTCCTTCTTCTTGTCTGGGGAAAAATTCCTTCTCCAGCCTCTCTCAGTCTTTTTACAGATTTTTTTTAATTCTCGAAGTTTGGGAGTATACCAAGCCGGTTTATTAGGACCTTTATGCAACTGGATTATTGTTTTGGGAAGGACTAAGTCTAGTGAGCTGTTAATCCAGTTGCCAAATTTCTCATTGACCGCTATTGGATCGGAGTCTGGAGCAGGCCTAGATCTCTCCAAGGTTGATATCAAGGTGTCCAGTGGAAGTTTTGACCAGCATCGGGACATAGTATGTACGAGTCGGGTTGGGGGAGTGGCCTGGGTAAAAGACCAGGAAAAGGGGAAGAGAAAGTGATCTGACCAAGGAATGGGTATTGGGGCTTGACAGGATAGCTCCTTCAGACCCGAGAAAATGGGGTCTAGGAGGTGTCCTTTTAAGTGTGTTGCGGACAGTATTTTTTGAGTGAGCTGTAAGGCCGCTAGGTCTGAGATCAATTTGTTTGCAGTTTTAGAGGTTAAGTCATTGAAGTGAATATTGAAATCTCCAAGAATGGTGAAGTTAGTAGTGGAGCTTGCTAGTTTGGGAACCGTTTCTGCAAGTGAGTAACAGAATTGACCTATAGATCCTGGGGGGCGATAAATCAGGATCCCTGATAGTTAGCGTAGGTGTGAATCCTATTGAAAAATGAAGGTTTTCACAGTCTAGAAGAGGGCTTCCAAAGGTTCTACAAATGAGGTGGTTCTTTAGAATGATAGCAATTCCACCTCCTTTACCATTAATTCGATCTAGCCTCTGGATTATGTAGCCGGGAGGAAGAGCTTGAACTATGTCAGGATCTGAAGCTGTGTTTAGCCAGGTTTCCGTGAGGAATAAAGCATCAGGGCTTTCCTCCATAAGCAGCAGGTACACTTTCTCAGCATGTTTTGGTAAAGAACGACAGTTTAATAAAAATAGCTTAAAAACTTGGTGTGGTATAGCAGCATGTGGACTAATGGGAGTGGGGTGCTTAAGACTATAAGAGCAATGCTTACAATTGTAGTTCCAGCAGTCCAGAGCGATAGAGTGAAGACAGGCGAGAGCTGGGGTTAAGTTCAGTTGTTTGAGTTGGTTTGCGCTGTACCGGTGTATTTCTAGTGTGAGACGGGCAGGGGTTCTGGCCCCTGGTCCCGGATGGGAGCAGGCCGGCTTGCCTTTGGCGCGTCTTCGGCGCGTCAGCGGCGCACCCGCTGCGTGCGTCCGCTGCGCGCGGTCGCGTCAGTGGGCTTAATATAGCCCTGGTAGGCTCAGCGACTAGAGCGCTGACCTACAAAGATGGCGCCCAAGTTATGCGGGCAAAAGCTCCCCCCTCAATTCCCACACAGTGCAAATCATCTATCAGTGCAATAGTACCAGTTTAAAAATTAGCAGAGTAAAAAGATTTTAAATGTTCAGTTTGCGATATTTCTAGTCAAAAATGCTGCTCTCGCGCCAGGAGCGACTCACGCAGCTTCTATCACGCTGCGCGGTCGCGTCAACGGGCTTAATATAGCCCTGGTAGGCTCAGCAACTAGAGCGCTGACCTACAAAGATGGCGGCCAAGTTATGCGAGCAAAAGTTCCCCCCTCAATTCCCACACAGTGCAAATCAGCTATCAGTGCAATAGTACAAATTAAAAAACTAGCAGAGTAAAAACGATTTTAAAAGTTAAGTTTGCGATATTTCTAATCAAAAACGCTGCTCTCGCGCCAGGAGCGACTCACGCAGCTTCTATCATCAATGCTACCCATATGGCCACGCACCACAGACTTTTTAAGGCAGAGGCCCAAACAGGCTCACATGGACACCAAGGGAATTGTTTTGCCCAGTCCTCCACCCCCCGTGCTTCCGTCTCTGCAAAACCTCTTTATTGTGCCCCCCTTGAAACACAGCCATCCTGTAGGAGGCAGGATAAGACACTTTCTACCTGCATGGCAAGCAGTCACCTCTGACAAGTGGGTGCTGCAGATTTTGCGGCTAGGTTACTCACTCCCATTTCTTGAGATATTACCACCAATTTCACCGTACAATGGTTAACGGAGGATCATCTGTCCTTGTTGCACCAAGAAGATCTAGCTCTCTTAACAAAGGGAGACATCCAGAGGGTTCCGACACTAGAAGTAGGCAGTGGATTTTACTTCTTTTACTTTCTGGTGCTGAAAAAGATGGAGGTCTCCATCCTATTCTGACTCCTTACCTTTTCAACACCATTCTAAGGAAATACAGGTTCAAGATACTCACCCTTGCCCATACCCTGTCTGCCCTGGTGACTGGATGGTAGTATTGGACCCCCAAGATGCTCATTTTCATATACCCATCCTACAGGCCCACAGTCATCTGCAGATCATGGTAGACCAAGAACCCTTTCAGTTTGCAGTGCTCCTCACCAGCGACACACGGGTGTTTACTGAAGGAATGGCTGTGGTTGCTGCTCACCTTTGGAGGTTGCCTTGCCAATGGTCTATGAATGTAGGCTCACCCCAGGCAGCCATCACTCACCTTCAGACTATGGCAGACCTTCTTCATTTGTTGGGGTTCTCCATAAACATGCCCAAGTCACACCTGATTACTTCCCAAACACTCCCTTTCATCAGAGCTGTTCTGGACTCAGTACAGCTTTGTGCCTTTACTGCACCACAAGGAGTTCAGAACATTTTAGAAGTTTCAGTCTCAAGCCTGGATTTTGGTGCAATTGACTCTGAGGATGCTGGGTCTGATGGCCTCCTGCATCCTTCTGTTAAAACACACCAGATGGCAAATGCAGTGGTATCTGAAGTAGCAGTGGCTGCAACACCAGGGTAATCTCTCCGACCGTCTCCAGATTTCAGAGGAGACTACAAGAGACCTGTAGTGGTGTCTATTGAATCGCAGTCTGGTCAGCGGCATACCCGTCTCCCTTATCCTCCTAGAGTTAACAGGGATGACAGAGGCATCACTTCTGGAGTGGGATGGCCCTCTGGTAGAGGTGAAGATCAGAGGGTTCTGATACATGGCGGACACCCACCTCCACATCAACCTGTTGGAGTTGCGAGTCATCTGCCTGGCGTTGAAAGCATTCCTGCCATCTATCAAAGGGAGACTAGTTCAGGTGTTCATGGAGAATACTACAGCCATGTGGTACAGCAAGAAGCAGGGCGGGGTCCGATTGTGCACCCTGCCCCAGGAGGCCTTGCACCACTGGAAATTATTGACACATCAGGTCATCTTCTTGGTCGTACAATACCTGGCAAGATCTCTGAATGCCAGGACAGACACACTTAGTTGTCAGCACCTTGCGGACGAGGAATGGTGTTTACATCCATAGGTGGTGCAAGGTCTCTTCCAAGAATGGGGTGAGCCTTGGCTCGATCTATACCCCACCTCAGAGAACGTGCAGTGTCAGGACTTCTGTGCGTTGGAGTTTCCAAAGTGGCTCTTGCTAGGAGATTCATTCTGCTTATAGTGAAAAGTGGGACTCGTACGTCTTTCTGCTAATACCATTCCTGTCCTGGGTCCTCAAGACAATCAGGACTGACCAGGCCCAAGTCATCCTAGTGCCTCTGGACTGAACATGAAGGCATTAGTATCCAGAACTCCTAGGTCTTAGCATTCCTCATCAGATCATGCTGTCCCTATGGAATGATCTCCTATCACAGCAACAAGGCCGGAATTTCCACCTCAACATGCGCAATCTTCCTCTTCATGCTTGGATATTTAGAAGCCGCAGCTGAGTACTTTTGACCTTCCTCGAGAGGTTGTGGATGCTGTTCTGGCTGCTAAACATCCCTCAACCAAGTCAGTATATGCCTGCTGTTGAAACAAATTTGTGGCTTGGTGTTCAGACAAGTGAATTGAGCAACTTCATGTTCATGTGTCTGAGCAGAAGCACATTCATATCTGCCCTAAGATGCTACCACAAAAAGATCCAGACCACCAAATGTGCTGCTCTGGTGGACTGCACTGATGGCAACACCAACAAAAGCAAAAAGAATATCCGTCATTCAGCTCTATGACCCCCTCACAGGACCTTTGCAACAATCCCTCTCAATTCATCAGCAAGAAAATCACCAACATTTACAGCAACTTCAACTTCCACCCGGACCCAGCAGACCTTGCTAAATGCCTCCTGATCTTATTCAAAGAATCAATGCTAACCACATGGCCCATCATCACCCCCAAAAAAACTGCAACAGCCATGAAGTCCATCCATCCAGGGGCACCATCAGAATCATTGGCTCCACCATGCCTAATCCAGAGGACTGCAACCCATAAGCTCTATGCTCACACCAATTCTGAATGCCTTCACCTCTTGCATGATCTTTCTACATGCTTGGAAACTCTCAACTGTTCTCCCATTGCTGAAGAAACTCTCTGCAGTCCCTTAAACACTCACCAACTTCAGACCGATCTCCCTGCTACCATACCTGGTCAAGGTCTTAGAGAAAAGCATGAACAGATGCCTCACCAAATGCCTCAACAACCACAAACTCATCAACATCACTCAGTTTGGTTTCAGACCCAACCACAGCATGGAACCTGCACTCATCACCGCCACAAACGACAACTGCTTGACTCTGGACAGAGGAGACAAGGAGGCCCTCATCCTCCTGTACCTCTCTGCAGCATTTGATGCAGTCTCCCACACCATTCTTGTCCAACTCCTACATGACTTCAGAATCTAAGGACATGCTCTCTGGTTGATCTGCTCCTTCCTGACTGCAACGGACCCAGTCAGTCACCCTGGCACTGTACACCTCGGATGCCTGCAACCTCATCTGCGGATTTCCTCAAGGATTCTCCCTGAGCCCGACCCTCTTCAACGCATAAATGATCCCTCTGGCCGGCATCACCTGCTCTCATTACATCAACTCCACCTATGCCGATGACACTCAACTCATTCTCTCCATCGCAGACAAGACTCCAGGACCCGGATCAAGTTCAATCCCTGCATGACTGAAATCACCCACTGGATGAAAACAACTGTCTAAAGCTGAACAAAGACAAGCCTGAAATTGTGATCTTCAGGAAGGGCACATCACAGTGGGAATTCACCTGATGACCAACAGAACTAGGACTGACCCACCCCTACAACGCATGCCAAGAACATTGGGTTCATCATTGACAGCAAACTCATCTTGACCACTCAAGTCAATGCCGTCACCACCTCATGCTTCTATACCCTGAAGATGGTGATGAAAAGATTTTCAAATGGCTCCCAATCAGCACCCGGAAAACCATCATGCAGGCCCAGTCACAAGCAAGCTTGTCTATGGGCACACCCTGTATGCCAGGATCAACAAAAAACTCACCATAAGGTTGCAGACTATTCAAAACACGGCAGCCAGAATCACTCTCAACCTCCCATGCCACACTCACATCACACCACATTTGAAGGAGCTCCACTGGCTCCCCATTCACAAATGAGCACAATTCAAACTTCTCGCCCAGACTTTCAAGGCACTAATTAACACTGGACAATCATACCTCAGCAATCGCATCTGCTTTCAAAAACCTTCCAGTCACATTTGTTCATCCGGACTCCTGCACAAATCCCACACATACGGAATACCAGATCTCGTGGTCGAGCCTTCTCCTACATCACTCTTAAAGCTTGGAATGACCTCCTACTATACATTAGAGCCTCCTCCTTGTTTCTTGAATTCTGCAGGAAGCTGAAGGCCTGCCTTTTCGAGCAGTCCCACTAGGCCCTAGGTGTGGCTATACTCACACCTCCTCAGCACCAGGATACCCTCCCCGATGGGGCGCTATGCAAATATGTATAACATAACAGGTTCCTTAATAATCACTTTGTCATAAAGAATCTGAGTTTAGACATACTACCTCCTCGAGGATTAAGATGAAGGCTGCTCAACCATTTTAGCAGTAGGGTAAAACCTTACTGGCTCATAAAATGGATTGGGTACATGGCCGCGCAATTGTTTGTGGTCACAAACTCCGAATAGGAGTATTTACCACAGCAAAAGGTTTAGTGTATCTTGCCCCTGATTTCTTGTTATTCTTGACAAGATCAGTAACTGGTTAGAAGCCACCACACCGGTCATAATCCACTTGTAATGTAGGTTAGTTGCACCAAGATGGAGAATTGATTTGATGCCAGAAAAAGCAGGGGTTCTGGCATGAATTACATTGTTTTCTGAGAATGAGGAAGTTGCAAAAATGTTCAAACCAGCCCCATACTGTAGGAGGCTGCAACAAGAATGGGACATTGGTGACTTTCTTGGTGAGTGATGGCAGCTCATCCAGCTCTGAAAGCAGCTCTTTGGCCTACAGATCACCAAGAAAGTGCCAGAGTGCAGAATGACCATTCCAGCACTGCAAACCTCTTTCATGGTCTATATTTGAAGGCTTCCTCAACTTCAGTGAAAATGTTATGATATTTTATTGTACTTCTTTTTTTAGTAGTCATCTTTTTTGGATGTGGACTGAATTTATAATTGTTGGGTACTAGACCTGAAATCAATAACTGTATTTATGTGTCATTCTGCAGGATACAGCAGAAAATGAAAATGCCAAAGATGTGTTTGGTGGCAGACTTACCTCAGATATGATTGTTGAACAACTCGGACATTCAAACTTCAGTGAAATGCATGAGTTAATTTGGACATCATCCATAATCCGGTAATATACATTACAGTTTCCTATATCACAGTTTTCATTACCCTGTTTCAAGTGAACCAAAGATAAGTCAATCAGACGCCACTTAAATGTTTTAATATCTGAATAATACCTTCTTGCAGTACCTGAAGCACATGAAGATAAGTTTGGTTCGGATCTCAGTTTTGAAGTTGGGCATTTCATAAGCTAGGACCCTGTACTCTGAGAGTTTTCCCCATTGTAGGAAAGTAAGATCTGCTTCTGTGGCTACCCCCACTTTTTGCCTGGTGCTAAGCTGTTATTGACTAGTCTGACTGAGATACGGCTAACCAGGACCCAGTCTGTCTGCTTTCTCCCTAAATTATTGTGTTCAGTACTTGGGTACATCCCAGATAAGTCCCTGGTATACGTTACTAAGGTACCCAGGGCATAGGTACCTCAGAGGTCTCCCATGGGCTGAAGCATGTATTATGCCACCCATGAGAGACCATTCAAAATGGAACTACAGGCCTGCCATTGCAGGCTGTGTAAGTTGGTGCTAGCACCACTTACTAAAGATATAGTTTTTCTATATCTAGGATCTCTGCATTTAAAAACCTATAAATCACCCCTCTAGCAGACCTTTGCAATCCTGAAGGCAGGGTGCTTGGTTCTAAGTGAGAGGGTGCCTTGCATGAGCAGGACACCCTTACAGCCTATGGAGTCCAAGCTCCCGGGTTGTCAGTGAAGCAGCCATATACCATATAGAAGGGCACCATGTAATTACGCGATGACCATCTCGAAACTGGCTGCAACGAATCCTATGTATCAAACCTATTGGAATCATACCCCCACATTGTAAACGGTGTGGGAGGTTTGATTCCAAGCACTGGAAGAGCTCAGCGTTAGGCTCTCAGTGTTCCCAGGGCCAACCTTCTAGACCCGGACAGCACAAAATGGTTGCTGCCGACCAGAGACACATTTCTGCCCTCCTGCTGCTGAGCAAAGCTCTAGCAGGGCAGAACAATAGGCATCCTGTCTAGGAAGGTGTAACCACCTTCCAGACAGGATTTAGTGGATTGGGACTGGGTGGGTGCGCTTGCCAGCGCCACTAAGTGTGCATGATGGGCACATTTGGTGTCCTTGTGCATAGTCCAGTTCAAACTAGTCCTGGGAGCTGTTGGCTCCTGCTCTCGCGTGAAACTGGACAAATGACATGGGAGTAACCTCCCTCCTGTCCTGACCCTCCCCTGAGAGGGTCCCCTGAATCATCCCAACCCTTTCCTTAGGGTACTTAAGGGCTTACCTGTGGGTGGGTCCCTAGATTCGTCGTGGGACGAGATTCAGATCAGACACCACTTCTTTATCTACCGTCTGGGCACTCTGGACTTCGTTTGGGCTCAACTTCGTCATCCCTTCTAGTCTGCTGCATTGTCTGTGTATGTGCATCATACATTAACCTACCAAGGCCTGTGGGCATCAAACACACCTGAAGGAATCTCCCTTGAAGTGAATTAGTCACTTCCCTGCATTTGCAGGCACCGCAACTAAGTCAACTGATCTGCTGATCCTGAGCTCCCCCAGACTCCATAAGGTTCTGAAACAGGTGGTGGTTTTCCAAAGTTACAGAGGCTGCCCTGCCCTCTTACCAAGTTTGAGGCCAGATTCCTTGTGGGGGCTGCAATAACCGAACCCTTGTGCACCGCGTCAACTTGCAGTTGCAAAGGCTTGTTGGCTTTCTTCCAGCAAGATCTTCGGTCTCCAAGTAGCCCCAACCTTAAGCCCCTCCAGTGACCAGAATCTTCAGCCACACTGCATCGTATGCACTGTGGCCTGCATCTTTTGGTGAGCTGCTCGAGGTCCTCTTGTGACTCCAGTGCCTTCAGCCTGTGGGTCCTATTGAGGGTCACCTTTGTTTCTTTTGGCTCTCCTGATTGCTCGGGGTCTGCCCTGACTCCCCTGCTTGTGGTGAGTCCCCTGGAACTTGTGGGCCCGACTTTGCTCCTTTTTCAGCTCCTGCTTTGGTTGCATTTGCCAAGCCTTGTTGGTGCTCCCGCCGGACACCGACCCGTCAGCACTCCACATTCTTCGCTCCTGGTCTTCCTTAGCGTCGCCTGGTACTCGCAGCTGCAGAGCCAGGGTGATTGTCAACTCTCCTGCAGCACCCAACATTCGAAGGCATTTGTCTTCCGAGTCTCCTGGTCACTACTGAGTGACATAGAGTCTGTCCCCTCTGCGTGCATGTACCTCCCAACTAGAATCTACTGTCAGATTCCACCGGATACTTTCTCCTTCTTCAGCAGCGGCACTTTCCTAAAGTCCTCTATTGGGTTTGACGGCGGTTTACGAAACCACTTATGCAGCTGGCTTCCCTTGTGTAGGTAACATGGGTACTTGGGTATCCACGGGGGTGGCTCTCCAACCTTCTGTCTTGCACAGGGTTTCTTCAAGGTCCACTGGGAAGTGTCCTTAATCTTTACAAATCCAACCGCAACGTACACATAGACTTGTATGGAGAACGCGGTCATGTTCCCACACTGCACAAGACCTCCGTGGGGCTCCTAGTCTCTCACCTTGGGTGGTTTCTTGGGTCCACAGCACTTATAAGTCCTCTTGACATCGTCCTGACCTTGGTGGTTCTTATAACACTTTCTTAGTATATGGTTTGGACCCCTCCCCCAGGGCCCACTGTATATTCTGTGCCATTTATTGGGTCTCTTTGCAAAGTATTGTGTGCATTGTGCATATCTCCGGGTAGGAGATATTTGTATGTGTTAGAAAGTATTATATAATAAATACATATTTTTATAAATACTTTGTGAATTATTTTCACTTAATCTATACTATAAGATTGCATTCTGGTAAAACGAGCTGCTTTACACTTCTTCTGGACTAAGCCTGAAGGCTGCTCTCCACAGCTACCACTTAGAGAGCTTTCTTAGGTTGTCTAAGACCTCTTAAATCACCATAAGAGTTGTCTGGACTGGTGCAAGGTGCCCACTTACATAAGTGGACATTATATACCAGGCCAGCTTCTCACACCCATGCTCCAGTCTTTTGAATATTCTTTGGGTGATGAAGTGTGCAGTTATTAATTGCTTGGTCTTGTGTGAGTCATATTGGGGAGTAAGCGTCTGTATATATATGTGGCTCTCAAGCCAGTATTCGTTGTGTACAGGGTAGAGTACAGAGAAACCTGAATGTAATTCTGTTCTCTTCTGAGAACAGTGGATTGTTTTTGGGCGGTTTGATTTGGTGTCTCCAATGATGGTTCAGGAATATTCTGGCAGCTCAGTTTTGGAGCCCTTTTAACCTGATTGTGAGTTTCTTGACATGATCTATTTAAATAATGCTGTGATATTCTAGGCGTGCCATGAACCAGGGTCTTGCCAACTCAACTTGGTAGCTCATTTGGAGAAGTGAGAGGAGTTTTGTAGGAGAGTAGGATCTGCACTTATGTTGCCCCCACTTTTTTTCTGATGTATACACTGGTTTCTGGGTATAGTCAGGCTGGGTCGCTGCTAATCAGGGCCCCAGTCTCTCTGTTCTCTCTAAACGACTTGGTGTGCATATTAGATGCACTAGTGATTGGATATTGTGGTACCTTATGAGCCCCTAGTATATGGTACCTTAGGTACCTAGGGCATAGGTACTTCACAGGCCTACCAGGGGCTGAAGCATGTTTTATGCCACCCCTGGGAAGCATTCTCAATCTGACACCACAGGCCTGTGTGAGGTAGTGTTAGCACACCTCACTGAGATATAGGTTTCTATATCTCACCATACACACACATATAAAACTATCAGCCACCCCTATGGCAGGCCCTATCAATCCTGAGGGCGGGGTGCTTGGTTTACAGTGTGAGGGGGATGAATCTGCCTGAGCAGGGCCCCTCTGCAGCTACCAGAGTCTATTCTCTATGGCTGTTTGTGGATGCGTTTAAACCATATACTCTTAAGTGCATTAAAATGCTAACTTTGGAATGACTGCATCAAACATGTCGTGTTAGGTGTCAAACAACTTGGAATCATACCCCCACATCAGTCCATGATGTGGGAGCATGATCCCACCCTTCTAGAGGGGAAGACATGTAAAACAATAGAAATCCTATAGAGCCCTGGCATCACAAAATGGATGCCACCAGCACAGACACTGGGCTGCCCTCCTGCTGCTGACTGAAACTCGCAGTGGAGGAAGCCCAACAAAAGGCATCCTGTCACAGGGAGGTGTCACCACCTTCCAGGCAGGATTTAGTGTATTGGGGCTGGGTGGGTGCACTCCTAGAGTGCTTTGAAGTCCTGCACTGGGGGAGCAGTAGGCTCCTGTGTGCATATGCCAGCTCAAACCGGTTCAGGGGCTACCTGCCCCTGCTCTGGCGCGAAACTGGACAAAGGGAAGTGGGTGTAACTACCCCCTCCCCTGACCCTCCTAGAGGAGTGGTCATAGAGTTAGTCCCTCCCCTATCTTCACTATAAGATAGCAAGCTTCGCCATTGCAAAACAGATAACCCTGGACGACGCTCTACAAAGAAGAATGCTGGCCCTTCGACGTTCCACTACCTTTGGAAGACAGAAGAATCTCCCTTGGAGTCAAGGAGTGACTCCCCTGCTTGGCAGGCACCAAAAACCTAAATCAATGGTTGCAAACTTTCCCGATCCCGCCGGAGTTCGAAGTCCCTGCTGCCCTGGAAGTGGATTTCCTGACTTCTCGATGGCCATTGTGAGTCCCCAGTGAAGCTGTTGTGAGTGGACCCCACGAGTGACGAGGATCAGCAATACCCGGGGACCGTGCACTATTGTCTAGTGCAAACCCTAAACAACGTTCTACAAACTGGTGCATTGGACCATTTGTGGGCCAAGCCTCCAGCAGGTCTTGCACCAAAAACCAGCGGCCTACCCCGTCCCGAGTGACCGTGGGCTCCTGTGAAGCATTTCCTGAGGAGGCGTCTTCGCGATCACTTGCCCATTGGCTAGTGGGTCCCCCGAAGACTTTCCTATCGACTCAAAGGTCTCTCCTTGTTGCTCCAGGCCTGCCCTCACTTACCCTTGCTGGGTGAGTTCCTCAGACTTTGCTGGACTGCACCATCGACTTTCTTCAGTCTACACGAGACTTGCAGTTGCCAAGGCTTGTTTGCTCCAATCCGGTTGCCGACACCGCCATCAGCTGCTGACATAGTGGGACACTCCAAATCCAGCCGCTCGTCATCATCGATCTCTCCTGGACCTCGTGAGCGAAGAGTCAAAATACCATCAATGACCTGAAATCACCTGACAGCCGTGGTCATCCATCTTCCTGGCCACCGGTCACTGGCAAGTGACTTTGAACACTGTCCCTTCAATTTTCAGGTCTTCTCCATCTTGAATCAAGGCTTGGATTCCACTGGACACTTCTTCAGACGACGCAAGCAGCAAGTCTTCTTTGGTCTCCATAGAAAACAGCAACGCGACCCAACACCAAAAGACACCTATGCACCCGCTTCCCTGGGCTTGCTTGTAGTCTTCCTCGAAGTACACTAGAACTTTAAAAATCTAACCGCGACTTGCACCATTATAACCAACACTGCACGCGTCTCCCGTGGGCCTGTTACTTACCTGCTAACACTGCAGTAGTGAAGCCCTAGCGATTCCCCAGGCCCTAGGCCTTGTTATTTTGCAAGTCAACATCCTTATGCCGCTTTCTTAGTATATGGTCTGGTCTGGGCTCCAGCCATATTTGTGCTTAATTTATTGTGAAACGTTGCCATTTGAATGTGTACTTGGTTTCTAATCTCATAAAGAGATTAGTAGAGTGTGTCTAGTAATAAATACATATATATTTGATATATATACCTGTGTGGTGTCCTTTCATTTGGTAATTCAAGAGATTATAAGGTAAAACAAGCTGCTTTACATTCCTCTGAGACTTAGCCTGAAGGCTGCTCTCCACAGCTACCACTAGGATAGCTTTCTTTAAAAGGTTGTCTTAAACCTATCTACCATAAGAGTCGAATTGGACTGGTGCAAGGTGGCCACTATAACTAGTGACCAGCATATGCCGGGCACACTTCTCACAAGTTTCCAAAGCAGATATAGTTGCAAATTTAGTGCTCTTAGTCCCTTCACTCACTTGATGAGAGAGTAGGGTGACTAGGCATTCTGGATTTCCCCGACAGTCCCGGTTTTCAGAGGTCTGTCCCGGTGCCCCAAGTTTCCTTAATTTTAAATGCGTTTCACAGTTTTGGGGACAAAGCTCAATTCGACCAGCTCAGGAGAACTGAAAGGTATGCTTTCCTTAAATAATTTATCTGTTTCAGGAAGCGCAGGTTGACATCGGCTGCATGCATGCATGTACTGCAGCAGAGGGGAGACAGAGAGAAGAGGAGGGCAGGGGGACTCAGGGTAGAGGCTATAAGCCTTGTCATAGCTAATATTTTGTAAGTTTACCATATATACACTGAAAAAACCATAGGTTTCAGCGATCTTATAGTTAGTTGGACATTTCACTCGTTCAAAACCGCAGAATTTCCGCCGTTATATTTAGTCTACTAACTATAACTTGCGCCCCCGCAATGGACTGCTGATGACGTCACATATTACATCATTCATGACATGGTCAGTGACATCACTGATGACATCACTGATGACATCTCAAATCTTTTTTTTTCGCAATGTTTCCTTTTTTTATATGATTATTATTATTATTTTTTTAAAGGATTTTTAAATGTTAATTTCTAACTATAACATGCCTAAAACCTATGTTTTTTTCAGTGAATTTCAATGGTTTTTTAAATGCTAATTTCTAACTATAACGTCCCTGAAACCTATGTTTTTTTTCAGTAATTTTCAATGGTTTTTTAAACGAAAATTTCTAATTATAATGTGCCTCAATCCTATGTTTTTTTGTGTGAATTTCTAAGGATTTATAAATGCTAATTTCTAACTGTAACATCCCTATTAAGTCCCCTTGAATCCTGAAGGTCCCTGGTGGCCAAGTAGCCCAGCAGGTACCTCCAGTAAGCGCCACAGAGCTGTGTTTCAGAGAGATGTTCTTAGGCCACGCCCCTTTTACACTACGCTGCAAACGTGGCTTCTGGCCTTGTTCTACCGAGTCACAAGATGGCTGCCAACACTTCCTGGTTTGGAGTGTTGGCAGCCAATCAGAGTGAAGCTCGTGCTCGGGAGGGTTCGTGAATCCACCGCGTCCCTAGATATCGAAACTTTTTCTTTTTCTGATTTCTCAGGAACTACTGAACGGATTTACACCATTTAACAAAAAGGGATCTTTATGAACCAAGACCTACCTTTTTGCCAAATTTGGTGTATTTCCGTTCAGCAGTTCGGGCTGTATCTTTGTCTGAAGTTTCCTATGGAAAATAACATGGGGAAAACGCATTTAAACAACCCCCCTTTTTTCTCAGCCCCCTCTTGACGAATCACCCCAAAACTTTCAAGACAGGAGCTGAACAAAGCAGGCCATTAGTTTTGAAAATTTCTCGAAAATTCGTCAACCGGCGCTAAAGGTATTGGGAAAAGAAAAAACGCTTTTTGAATAGAAACTAGGTCCTAACTAGAACTACCTACTGGCGACCGCCAGTAGATTATATATAGCGCGAGGCATTGAACAGACGCTTTAGTTAATATTCACATTAATACTGAATAAAACATGCGTGAATCAGTGTTATATAAAATATACATTTAAGTTCTCATTGCTGCTCCTCATTATTGCCCCAGTGGGCATACCACAATTACTAATGCAATTTAATTTATTCTACAAGCCTGAAATTGTCATAGTTCCCAACATTAAAATGATAAAAACCAAAATATATCTAAATATTCAAACTAAATGAGTATACAGATCTTCTTCTATGTTCAGGCCATCTGGTTGTTTAGAATTCAATTCAACTATATAACGTGACTCCAATTTTCTCAATCTTTTTTCACGATTCCCACCTCTTGGATTTTTTTCAATGGCATCGATCACAAAGTAAGTTAACCCTTTCACATCCTTGTTATGGAATTTCTCAAAATGTCTGGCGACCGGATATGTCCGGTCGCCATTTTTTATATCCCTAAGGTGTTGAAGGATTCGCTTATGCACCTCTAGGATTGTGCTGCCCACGTACTGCATGCCACAAGGACACTTGAGCACGTAGACAGCATAATCCGTTTTACCGGTAAATTTGCCTCTGATTTTCTTCAGATTTTTGCTAAAACCTGGTTTGTACCTTTCTGTATTAATGCCATGTGTACAAGCCTTACATTTAGGGCATTTCACAAACCCCTGGGGCCTTGTAAGCCAAGTGATCTTCTGCTGTGGCTTTCTCAAGGCATTCTTTACCAGGGATTGCTTATAGGATTTTACTCTGCGAAATGTGATCTGAGGCCTCCGGGGACTTGTTTTAACTAGAATTGGGTCATTTTTTATCAGATGCCAGTGTTTATTACAAATGTTCCTTAATTTGTCATGTTGGTTGCTATAGGATGTTATAAATCTACAATCCTTATTTATTTCTGTTGAATTCTTTTTGTTTACCACTGGCATAAGCGAATCCTTCAACACCTTAGAGCTATACAAAATGCCAGACATTTTGAGAAATTCCATAACAAGGATGTGAAAGGGTTAACTTACTTTGTGATCGATGCCATTGAAAAAAATCCAAGAGGTGGGAATCGTGAAAAAAGATTGAGAAAATTGGAGTCACGTTATATAGTTGAATTGATTTCTAAACAACCAGATGGCCTGAACATAGAAGAAGATCTGTATACTCATTTAGTTTGAATATTTAGATATATTTTGTTTTTATCATTTTAATGTTAGGAA
This sequence comes from Triturus cristatus, assembly GCF_964204655.1. NCBI lineage: Eukaryota > Metazoa > Chordata > Amphibia > Caudata > Salamandridae > Triturus > Triturus cristatus. The sequence continues at coordinate 779,832,314 of NC_140592.1, forward strand.
CTATGACAATTTCAGGCTTGTAGAATGAATTGAATTGCATTAGTAATTGTGGTATGCCCACTGGGGCAATAATGAGGAGCAGCAATGAGAGGCAAAGTTTCGCTTTAGTTAGCCCACTTGGGCCAAAATGTTGAATTAAGAGAATATTTAAAATATTTATAATATTTAAAAGAGCTAATTTAAAATCTTTATTATATTATATATAAAATCTTTATTATATATTTATATATATTTTTTTAAAGAATTTTCTTAAATGTATATTCTATATAACACTGATTCACGCATGTTTTATTCAGTATTAATGTGAATATTAACTAAAGCGTCTGTTCAATGCCTCGCGCTGCATGCTTAAAGCAATGAAATAACAAAAAACTACAAGTCTTTCTTCGTATGCACTTGAATTGTAGTTTAGCTAAATCACGTGGGAAACAATGTAAAATGGCTGCTCGCTAAAGTTTCTATTGTCAGTAAACAAGAGTGCGTTGCACTCGAAACGTGTTTGGCAAAGTGGCTGAATGAAATAACTAAGGAACCGCACAAGGCTTCGTTTTTCTTCTAAGATACAAGAAGAATTTAATAGAATTTAAATAGGACCTGCTTCGGTGGGGTCCTCCCGTAACGAAGCGACTTCCGATTTGGAGGAGGTAGTTTCTACACAGAAGACACTTCTGTGTATATATATATATATATATATATATATATATAACAAGGCTACGCAGATGCAGAAACTGGGATAAGCCAGAGGTAGAAGTAAGGTTGAAGGCTCTGTGAGAAAATTATGTGGAAGAACTTTCTGATCAAACTTGTTGACTGCCTCTGAAGAAGGAACTGATCCATTCCAAGTTGGTTCTTGACAATCCAGGTTATTCTTTGAATCTACTCAGAAGTATGTTGTGGTTCATGGTGTCAAAGGCTGCTGGCAAGTCATTGAGAATGGGAGCTGAATTTGAGTTTTTACCTAAGGAAAGTTGGAGTTCTTCTCCAAGGCTGATCTATTGCCCCTTAAAGATCTGTGTTAGATCTTCAAGGAACAATGGATCTTAAAGATCTGAAACTCATTTGATGGCCATACAAGTTGTGGTTCATTTTGACATATTCTTTGAGTTTTCTCGTTACTTCCTTTTTCAGAATCTTGTTGTCGAAGGAGAGTTTAGAGATTGGATGATACCTAGCTAACTCTGTTAGCTCAGTGTAGGGTTTCAGACCCCCTTATTCAGAAGAATGCACTTTATCGGTAGTCTATTTTAAGGGACGTTTATTGAAAACAAACAATTCATGGAGGTTTATGCAAAACAAAAAGGACTAAAAAGAAAAGAAAATAATGTCTTTCTTTCTCTCCCTCTCTGCTTCTCGGTATCCTCTTTCTCTCCTTCTCCTCTTCTTGACAAAAAACAATGAGGTGGTCTTCAGTTACACTGTGCCTTGAATACCCTCTGGAGGTTGTATGGTGCCCCTTGAAGTAAACACATGGAACACCGCTTCAGTCACTGTGCTATCGCTTGACGGATATGAGTGCATAGGTGTTTTGTGCCCTTTACCAGGTGCCACACAAAAAAAAAAATTAGATTTTTTTTGGGTGACTTCTCACCCAGTGAATGACATACTTGCATTATTTGTGACCTTTTAAGACCTCCCCCTACCTCCTAAAAACTGTTATGCTCCCCGGTTGAACTTGCCTGGGACCACGGCCTTCTGGGTCAGCGGGTTTGGGGTTGCAGCAGCAACACCTCCTCGGGGCTCACTGGTACCAGACACAGTGCTCACAGAACGGTCGCCTTCTTCCTCCCTGGTGTATCCGCTGAACCTGCTTTTCTCCGCTTGATACGGCTCCGCGTTTTTCTCTCATCCCGTATGTGTTTGCCTACTCAATTGAGTTTTTCTCTTTCCGCTTGTCTCCAGAGAAAAGGGGAAGTCCTTCTTTTATGTTGTCCACAGTAGAAGGCACATGGTTGTGCACGGCTGGTGCGGGGTTGTTCATCCCCATATCATCAGCAGCGGCCATGTTAAAAGTAGACGGCGTTTCCTACTTTGTATTACAGTCAGCTTTTGCTTTCTTCCAGAGAGGCGCCTTCTGCTCCCTGGATAATAGTGGGCATAAGGGTCTTTAGAACAATTTCCGCTAGCAGGGAGTTATTGATCATGGATGTGAAATCTGATTCTAAGGAGAGGGAAAATGTTTCAGACATGATTCTGTGAATGGTACGGGCCGAGAGCAGACTTTTGTGTAGGATAGGTTTCAGTTGATCTCTGTAGGTAATTTGTAATACTAATAATAATATAATAATTTGGTTGATATTTCCTAATTCTTTATTGGAATAAAAATGAAAAATGTTGAATGTAGCAAAATGCAGCAGGGTGGTAGGGTAAGGGTCAGGATTCTTAGCTGCAGAAAATGAAGTCGTGAATTTTTATCATTTTGGACTAAACTTCAGAAGGTACTCACTCTGGTGTTTTTATGGCATCAAGAAAGATCACCTCCTGGTAAAATTGAAAGTTTTCTCTTGATTGATTTGTTGAATTGCCTTTGTGTTTGACAAAGTTTGTTTGTTTTTCTAAAACTATGGTATCAGGGATTTCTGTTTTCCTCAGGGCAAAGACAAACCCGTCTCTGCCTGTCCATTCCAGGTTCATGTGGATTACGGTCCATACAACTCTTGTCACCTCCGATAATCCTCAAGCAACCACTCAAACTACTTAGATCAGAAGAGCTTTGCCACGTTTGAACCCTTTTCAGTCCACCTGCCTTCTGTATTACCTAAAGTACTTAGGTACCTTGTGGCAATCCTACTACGCACTATTTAAATCCTCTTGAAAGCCTCTAAGATGTGCCACATTAACAATTACCTCATCCTTAACCATTATCTAGATATAATATTTACAAAGCAAATTTGATTCTCCCCTTGTTTGGCACTCCCCCAGAATAGAAAGTGCAGCATGTGGGTGGTTCTTTAGGTATGGGTAGGGAGATTGTTTTTTTCGCACATGAAAAGAGCCTTTGGGTTATCTTGCTCTCATGTAGACATGGATAGTAGAGCAGTTTTGAAGGGACAGAGAGGTGTGGAAGTTATCTGTCCAGGAGCATGGTTCAGCTGGCATATTAGGGATATTTAAATTGTTTCTGAGCTCAAGGACAGATGTATGGCTTGCACTGTAGGTGTTGCTCTGCACAGTCTGAGTGAAAAATCAGTTGCTTGGGTGGTATCTGGTCTGATGGCTATCAAGTTGAATTCACTAATGACCAGGATGTTATTGCCCAACAATTCTAAGCTCAATTTAACCAATTCATGCAAAAATAACAAGCTGCACCCAAGGAGACAGTATACCACTGTGCATTTAGTGAGCTACTTCGGTTGTTTATGTAGCCGCTAGAAGTTTAAATAAAGACTGGAAGTTGGGAAACTCTGCAAGTACTCATTATTGTGAACTAAAACCACTTTGGCCACTCTTTTTGCACCTTTGTTCTTGTAGTTGATTTAGAGGCCCACAGGAAGGAGATCCTTGAGAGATGTAATCTAGTTGTCACTGAACCAAGTTTCTGTTATTGCTGTTTACATACTGCTGTAAGTTAATAACTGATCATCCTCCCTGTCAGCAATTTGCTTGCCCCTCAAAGAGTTTGATAAAGCATTAGGGCTTCATATCAATTTATCCTAGTCCAAACTAGTACCACTAACACGGTTGCTGAATGATTACTTATTGCACCTGCTATTCCAGAGGTCACCATAGCACTTCAATATGCAATACATGGGAGGAAATGCTTACAGCCACATGCAACTACAGTTTGACAGTGTTAAAAATAAAAAGGTGAGTTTGAGACCCACTTGATGATTTGTAGTATAGGTTTACTGAAGAGGGTGATTCTCTTAGAGTTTATTCATATTCAAATCAAGGAGATTTGAATCTCTTGTGCTTGTTTTGACGGGACAATCTCATGATGCCTTGTTTTCTACCACAAGGCTGTCGGAGGACATGCCTTGAATGCTTTTCAGCTGCTTGCCTCATCATATTAAAGGTATGTTAAGGGGGGCAAAGACAGACCACATAGTAAGAGGGAACCTCACCAAGCTGCTGACTACGATGGCGAATGGACTTCAGTCCGTCCGCCATCATATCAGGGAGTGGGATCGCCCGCCTACAAGGCGGCAGCACCACAGGGCTGATTACAATGCGACCACCACCACAGCTGTCGCACTTCCCATATTTTACATTGCGGCTGGTACTGCTGGCTGCAGCACCCGCTGCAATGTAAAAACGGCACATTTCACATTTCCTTGCACTACTTGGCAGGTACCATACGATGCCTGCCACATGGTGACCGGTAATTGTTTGGGGGGCACCATAGGTGCCCCCCCACCCCCAAATTAAAGGGCCAGGGGGAAGGGGGGCCTGCTACGGGCCCCAAATGTCCATCCCCACTAGCCTTTCCATGGCAGGTGAAGCACCATGGAAAGGCTAGCAGGGATGGACCATCGTTATCCCTGCGGCGGTGCCTGATTTCAGGGATTGGGAGGCCTCTGCAGCACCGGCGAGCTCAAGTAGCCCATCAGGTTCATGGCAGTTGGAGTTTCTGATCGCCATGGACCCACCCACCATTATAATATAGCGGACGGAAAATGGCCTCACGATGGCGGTGAGCCCACCACTGACAGTCTATCGGTACCAGGTTCACCGCTATCGTAATCAACCCCCAAGTTATCACTGACCTTGGCCCTAACAACTGTGTACAAGGTCGGGAGGTTGAATGGTACTATGGTGTTCTGGTGGTATTCTTCTACAGTTCCTGTAGATCAAAGGAACAAGGGTACAGTTCAAGAAGCATGCCAGTGAGGTGCAGCAGATTGCTAGCACCTTCAGAGGTTTCTCCTTTGTTGGAACCAATGAAAATGACCTCAGATTTGTTCACAGGGGGCTTGATAAAATCTTTCAATTAACTAAAGAATTTGGTGGACTACATTGAGACTGTCCTTTCAAGACTCTTCAGTTTGGTCTCAAAATATATTTGTGTTCATAACTCAGTTTTTATCTTGAAACCCAATTTTGAAATTTGAGGGTGGGGAAATCAACTACAATTATTTAAGTTTTCACTAGGCTTTACATTTGTCCTTCCAAATGTGGACATGAAAAAGTGTCTGAGCATGTGATTACATATATTTCTGTATCTTACCAACCAACAATTTGAGTGTCCCTTTAGTTCAGTGTCGGCAAGCGGGCCAAAGATACATATGTTTTTAGTAAAAGAAAATACCAACAGAGCTAAAATTGGTATTGCCAAGTGTAAAGAAATGCCTATTTTTGCCTGTTAACCCCCCTTCATTTTTGGCCTGATGCTGCTGTGTTTTTGACTCTAAGAGGGCACTGAGGCCTGCCCACCAGAACTCAATGCCACTGTCTAACCCTATACCAGAGATATGACCAATTGGCAAGTACTGGCCTACTTACAAGTCCCTAGATTGTGGTACCAAGGGTACCAAGGGCATGTAAGACAAAGTAATCACCCAGGGCTGCAGCATTGTTTGTGCCATCCACATGCAACAGAGACAAAATGGACCCCAGCCTGCCACTGCAGACTGACAGGGCAGTGTTTTACACTGCTAGTTCGACTTTACTATTTCACCTCATGGCAAAGTCACCGCTGCTCTCAAGGATATATGTAAGTCCTCCCTAATAAAGGCCAATTGAGCCCTATGGCAGGGAGCTGTATATTATTAAGTAAGAATATAATTTTCAATATGTCTTAGCAGCAACACTTCCACATAGTCGTGTTACTGTGGAAAGGTTAACCCAGGGTTAACACTTGGATACTGGTTGGCATCACAGTCTGACTACCTAACAAAATTGAGTAAGGTATCAAATTAATTGTGACATTAAATCCGAGCTGATGCTGAGGCCCGATTTAAAGTCAATATTAAAGTTAAACAACCTTTAGAAAGTTGCTACTTTGCACTCCCACTAGTCCAGTTGCTTCACAAAGGCCCAGACACACAGACGGATTTCTGACCATGTGGGGAGATGGTTGAACAGTTCCCAGGCCTGGGAACAAAGGCTGCAGAGCAAGGTGTTTCCTCCTCTCCCAGGATACTCAGGGTGTTAGCCCAAAAGACAGGCTTCCAAGGTGAAGCCGCCTTTGAAGGGCTGCTTGTGACAACATCCCTGAGCAGGATGCCTTTTGTTCCTGCAGACAATTAGGAGACCGAGCCAAGGAAGGGAAACCTGTACCCAAACTAGGTTTCCAGTGGGTGTGTAACCCAACAATAGCCACACCTCTAGGGTGGGCTGTCCTGCCATCTTGAAACGGGCAAGAATGGGACACTCTGGGATTACCAGATGCCACACATCACATAAATTTTGTCACCAGAGAGGAAGGAGCCCAGCTGCCCATTGGGTAGTGACCGCGTGGTCCCCGCAGGGCACTTTCCTGGGATAATTAAGGCAATTTTGGCACTCTTCCACTCTGTTCACACTGGAAAAAAAGCCCTGCTGCCTTTTACCTGCACAAAGAGAGGCTGCACCTTTTGGCTAGCGAGACTGGGATTGTGCCTGCGGCTCCTGACATGGGGAAAAAGTCGATTTACTGCCTTCACCGACAGCAGTGGCTCCAAGGATCAGTCGGCTGATTCCCTGGAACCAGCTTCTGGGTTACAAGAGCTGAAAGAGCCCAAACACACAAGTTGGTAGCCACCGCAGACGTTTTGCCGCTTCCAGTCATTGGGCATGACAAAGGATAAATCCAAGATAGCCAAAATCTGCACCCCTGTTCCTGGAAATGCTATTAGAGCCAAGATTTGTCGCATCTAAGGCACACCAGCCCATACCAAAGGTTTTGCATCAAAATACGGTGCAGTGATACCAGTAGTACAGCATTGGCTGTTCGACTACTGCATTGTAGAGGACTTCAAGGGACCACGATCTCCATGGCTAAAGGCACCCCACCTCACCTTTGGAGCGAGTATTCACCACAGTGACACCCCTGTCAACTGCACCACAACCGAAGCATCCTTTTGAGCATCTTTGCAAACATCCCGAAGCATCAGGACCACTGCATTGAAGTCTGTGACCTTCATCCTGTAAAGTTTGGAACTTGCTTGAAAACAGCTCTGGTAGTCACGCAACTGTCCAAAGTATCCTTTCTGGCCCCCTAGACATTTTTCCTGCCGGATTTGGTTTCCCAACCTAGGCTGGAGTGCTGGCACTATCTCTTTCAAACTTTTGAAACGTTTACAATCTTTTTGTTGACCAATCTTTGTTTGCGATTGCATTGATAAGTGCTAAAAGCTTCTAAAATCTGTATCTACCGTGGATTTCAGTGTCAAGATCTCTAGAAATTCATTAAAAAACGGTCTATTTTTGTAAATTGTAGTGACTTTTTAGTGTTGTATGATTTTCTCATGTGGTTGTTTGGTGCTGTTAAATGCTTTACACTAAGTTGTTTGCCATGCCAAGTGTTGTAGCGGATTGTGAGGTTTGTTAGGGGTACATGGTATAATTAATTGGCAATTTTAGTTTATTATTGTTTAATTGATAATTATGTCAATGGTGTAATTATATTTTTTAAGTTATATTTTAGGTGCGTGTTGTTGGGTTTGTAGGGGTATAGGGTGTGAAGTTTAGTAATAATTGTTTCAGAATTAATTATTCATTATTTAATTGATTGTTAAATATGTAAATTGTGTAATCAATATATTTTTTCAGTTATATTTTACGTGTGGGTTGTTGGATTTGTAGTGGTAGAGGGTGGGAAGTTAATTAACTAATAATTGTTTCAGAATTTAATTGTTTGATTGTTAATTATGTAAATAGGGTAAATATATTTGTTAAGTTGTGTTTTTTGGTGCTGGTTGTTGGATTTGTAGGGGTGTAGGGTGGGAAGTGAATTGAGTCATAAATTAACTATCAATTAATAAGTATATAAATAGTTTATTAATTATGTCTTTTAATTTCTATTTTATGTGCAGGCTGTTGTGTTTATAGGGTCATAGAGTGGGGAGTTATACAAGTAATAATTAATTAACAATTATTAATGTATTAATAATTATTTAATTGATTATTAAATATGTTAATTTGGTTATACATCTTTACTTTAGATATATTTGAATTGTGGCCTGCTAGGTTTGTGGGAGTATAGTGTGGAAACTTCATTAAATAACACATTAATAACATTTTGTTTAATTCAAGATCATTTATTAACATTTTTAATAATAATGATAATGTAAATTGTTTAATTGTTTTTTATTTTTATATTTATAATTCGTATATTATGACTTTTATATTTTTAGCTTAGCAATGGGGATAAAAAATATGTTATGAGTTTGAAGTGAACTTCTTTTTGTACTGTTGCACAGACCGGAGTGGGGAGTACCATTGAGTTGGGTAACAATAAAACATCTGTTATTCAGCGCCAAGAGACCTTTGGGTGAACGTGTGCTTTACAAATACACATGTTATGTTCTGTTATAGTAAATTGAACCCCTCCAAAGTCCAACGCTTTCCCTGCTGTTGCACAGATTGGAATTAGATTAATACATTTTTCTTCTCCGAAGTCCAACGCTTTTCTTACTGTTGCGCAGACTGAAGTGGAAATAGTTAATTTAACCACTCCAAAATCCAGCACTTCCCTACTGTTGCACAGACTGGAGTTGGAATTGTAAATTTTATCTCTCTGAAGTCCAACGCAAACTTTTTCCTCTCCGAAGTCCAACTAGGTGAATGGCACCTTTATTTAAAAAAAAAAAAAAACAAAGCCAGCCCTAGTGTGGTGAACATATATAGACCAGTGACTAATCTCCTATGGCTCGGAAATACCATTGAGAAATGTAAGGCCGACCAACTTGCAACATTCATCAAGAACAAAAAACACGTGCACACTATCACTGTGAGTTCTATAAAGTATGCAGCACAGAAAAAGTCACAGTAAAAATACTGATCAATGGCTGTCACAATCATCACATAGTGGACAAAGGCAGCACCTGCATTTTCGTTTTTTAATTTGTTTTTATACCTGATCTGCTTTTAGTACAGTTACTCATAGGAGGCTTACCAACTTCCTTCAAACTTGCTTGTTTCAGTGCCATGTTCCCAAGTTGTTTACCTAGTTTCTAAGCAATTATGAATATACTGCTAGGTTGTGGAAAAGTTGATCTGATGGTGCACCTACACTACTTTTACTCCACCCCTTCAGGATTCACAGCGTCTCACGTACGTTTTATCTACAGTTACTTTGGTAGTCTCTTTTTGCAATGGACATTATAGACATTACAGGTGAGTATATGCAAGTATTAACTTAAAACTTTTTTTTGTTCTTAACCTCATCCTTAAATATCTCTCTCTCTCTCTCTATGTGTGTGTGTGTGTGTGTGTGTGTGTGTGTATATATACACATATATATAGGTCGAAACGCGTCATGCTGAAACTGCAATAAAGCACTCACCTTTAATTTACACGTTGTGGTCCATACCTGTCTTTGTTACCAGAAGCGGTAATTCAGGACTCTGTTCATATATATATATATATATATATATATATATATATATATATATATATATATATATATAATATATATATATATATGTATATATGTATATGTATATATATATATATATATATATATATATATATATATATATATATATATATATCCACAATTTACAGGAACCCACTTTGGAATCAAGCCACACGGAGGTAGATTGTACTCGAATATCTTTAATGACAGTTTGCCAGCAGGAACACTTCATGAAGATGACATCAAATATCGTGCCAGACGCGTTTCAGGAACTTAATCCTTTCTTCAGTGGCATTGTGGAAGACAAGAGGAAAAGCGTTTTCGGTTGCAAACTACTTCAATTTATCGCACCTGCCCCGATGGGCATGGCCACACGGCATTCTGGGCGATGCAGTTCACAACAATTGCTACCCCAGTGGGTGCGTTCTCTCAAGTTCAAAATAAATCCTTCAGTGATGCAAAAATTCTTGAAGGTAACTGCTCCACTTTCCAGCTGCCAAGTGAGCCTTAAACTGACATCTTCCTGCAAAGGCGTCAGCTTGCCTCCGTCCCGTTAATGGCAGCACCGCATGGTGTCGTCACGGACCCGCATTGACGCGGTGGGCTGCATCCACGACCTTGAACTTGAGAGAACGCACCCACTGGGGTAGCAATCCACTTAAGACCCCTTTTCACCAGGAGTTCAATCTAATACGCCAATCCTGGCTCAGAGGTGGCAAGAGCAAATCACCCGAAAGCAAAGACCGACAAGAAGGGGCGGCTGGAAGGGGAAGAGGAAGGGGCAAACAGACAACGCGAGGATCTCGGAACAGGGGCAGGAAATGGTAAATGACACTGATGACACAGATGATCTCACCATTGTCAACCTGACATCCAGAGTGTTGACAACTGCTGAAGAGTCCGCTCTCAAACTGGGACTATCATTCTGCCCCAATAACCACATGGAGTATACGCAAACGCGTATTGACTTATTCAAGTTCATACGTAAAATGAAGCTTCATAAATTCTTCAAATTGAAACCAACAATGACGGAAGTTAGACGACTTAAACAGCAAGGACAATTCAAAGCAACTGATCTGTTAACAACTAATGATCTTGAATTGCTCGAGATGCTGGAGGCTTTACGAAATGATGAAGACAATGTGACTACTTCAACGGAAGACCCCACTGTAAGAGCGGTTCAAGTGGGCATAGAACAAGAGACACCAATTACCACCTTTAAGCCCCCCTCTGTCTTCATCCCACAAATGCCCTTTGATGCGATTGATGCATTTTTGGACGCTGTCCTACAGGACCTTCAGCAATTTAGAACTAAACCTGCCAGTAGAAGGAACCACGGCACCAATCTCACTGAAGAACAAAGGTCCATTTTGAAGGATTTATCCAAGAATGAACAAATCATCTGCAAACCCTCCGACAAAGGAGGCAATATCGTATTATTAACGAGAGAACAATACTGTCGTGAAACTTACCGTCAATTGAATGATGAAAGACTTTATGAGGCTATTAACATCGAGCAATACAATCTCAGCGTTTTGCAATATCAAAATCTGTTAGAGAGATGGCGTAACAAAGGCATGCTGGGAACAAACTAATTTCTCTTTCTACGCAACCCTGATCCCATATTACCAACATTTTATCAACTGCCCAAAATTCATAAGGACATAAACGATCCACCTGGCAGGCCCATTGTCTCCTCCAAAGGGAGCCTTACTGAGAACATGTCTGTCTACATTGATTCCTTTCTTTTTCCATTGGTATTACAGCTTAAATCTTATGTCAAAGACACCACAGACTTTATCATGCAGATTAACAATATCAAGTGGGAACCTACTTACCAACTGATTGCCATGGACATAACCAGTTTGTACACATGTATAGAACATGGTAAAGGGCAAGAGGCGATAGCCCATTTCCTTGGTAAAAGACCTCTGAAATTCTCTGAACATAATTCAATGTTAATTGAGTTTATCCAATTTTGTCTGTCTAACAATATTTTCCTGTTTCAAGACCAATCATATAGACAGCTGTCAGGGACTGCCATGGGGACCTGCTTCGCCCCCAGCTATGCGAATCTTTTCGCAGGCTGGTGGGAGGAGCAGGTCGCCCTAAGCAATCAGATGCATAAGTGGACCAACTCTGTGGTGGCATGGCACAGGTACATCGATGACCTGTTCCTTGTTTGGAGAGGGTCGCCAGAACAGGCCCAGGATTTCATATGTGACCTCAATAAGAATGAATTGAATCTTAGGTTCACCTATGAAATGAGCCCCGTAACGGTCAACTACTTGGATCTCAAGGTCTATGTAAGGGATGGAGTCCTTGAAACTGAGCTGTACAGAAAACCCACTGCGGGCAATTCTATTTTGCACGCCCACAGCAACCATCCACCTAAACTTATCAACAGCATCCCATATGGCGAGTTTCTTCGCCTCAAACGGAATTGCTCAAGAGTTGCTGATTTTGAAAAAGCAGCCACCCGGAGTCTGAAAAGATTTCAAGCAAGGGGCTACAACCATGAGAAATTAGTTTCAACACTTAACAAAGTGAGAAGAATACCTAGAAAGGAACTATTAGTATACAAAAAGTCAGGTAATAGACAATTAGACGATCAAGAAGGGAAATTTCGTCTAATAACTACTTTTTCAGACGATGCTAACAGATTTAGGAAGATACTCACAAAAAGTTGGCATATCCTTAAGACTGACACAGTTATCGGCAAGGACATCCCTAGAGTCCCATTGATCACAGTTCGGAAATCCAGATCACTTCGGGATAAATTGGTGCAGAGCCATCTATCACCAGTAACACAACCCACAGGCACTCTGAAAGCGTTGCAAGGATTTTTCCCATGTGGGAAATGTAGGGCCTGTAAAAATAGCAAAAGGGTATTCACATACAGCATTCCAGGGATCGGCAAACCAAGACACATAGACAAATTCATTACCTGCTCCACTACCCATGTAGTATACTGCCTGATATGCCCATGCGGGCTAAGATATATTGGCAGCACAATCAACAGTGTGAAGATGCGCATTTTAGAACACCAACGCGCAATCAATAAGAATGATACCAACTACCCGGTAGCCAGACATTTTGCTCTCAAACACCAGAGCAATAGGGAGCTTATGCAGTACTTTGGCCTGGACCAGGTGCCCGCGAACATCAGGGGGGGCGATAGGGTCCAGAAATTGCGGAGGTTAGAGTCCCGCTGTATTATCGATTTACACACGAAGTTCCCCCACGGTCTCAATAGTGGTGAGGAACTAAATGTACACCTGGGTAGATGAACTGGTAACACAATGTCTTGAAAATATGATTAGGGTCATAGAAAGATACTTGGCAGCTGCTTCACTATCAATATAAACTAAGTATGAATCTAGAACATCTATGATAGTGTGCAAGCCGGGCCATCATAGGATTTGAGGAAGCTCTAGAAATCTATTGAATTTTGAAATTTCTGTGACAATGTTGAAATTTGAAATTTGACAATTCGGGAAATTCTCAACGTTCTCTTTCTTTCTCTCTCATTCCAACGCCTTTTTCTTTTTCTCTCTCTCACTCTTTTTCCTTCTGTGTGTACGTCTTTTTTCCTTTTCCCTTTTTCCCTGTCTATCATAGATTGTACTATGTTATCAAATACATATATTTTTTTATGGGATACAGAGCCATGCCTGAAACATGTTTCGCATATTGATGCATAGGGTGTGCCAATACATGGCGTTATGTCGGCTGTTTGCTATGCAGAAATATCTACCGAGTCATGGGTACCTGCAGATTGATCGCCTCATATTTGGAGGCCACTGCCGTAACATGGAAATTTGGATATAATTAGTTGTACCCATCTATTGATTTTTGGCGTAAATTTGACACCTTTGGATTTAACATAACATAAATACTGGCCATCATCTCAGTCAGCATGGCTCCTTAAGGGTTATGATTTTTGATTTCATACTACATATTTATATACTTATGTGTGTTTGTGTATAGAGTATACCATTCAAAGATGGCCACCCCAATTACAATGAATTAATGTGGGTTTGTTGCCATCATTCGTTTTGATTATGTTGTCGCGTGTAACATGACGTAATTGTATTTAATGTTCGCGCGCGATCGCTGCGACAAGACACTGATGAAGAACATTTCGAAACGCATCTGTCCTGCTGTCCGTCTTTTCTGCTGAATAAAGAAAAAACCGATACCTAACCCCTCCAGGGAGTGCTTGACTCTATCTGAAAAGTAAGGGAGTTTGGGAGCCAAATATTTACGTGGGGCACCGCCACGCTACAGCACCCGCCTGTGAGTGACCTGGTTTGCTGGTGCAAGTCTGGGAGCGTTCATATATATATGTATTACCTACTGGCGGTCGCCAGTAGGTAGTTATAGTTAGGACCACGTTTCCATAGGAAATCCGCAACATTCTATTTTGAATAACTTTGGCGCCGGTCGACGAATCCTCGCGAATTTTTCAAAATAGGTGGGGCGTTACGCTCCGCTCCTTCCCTGAAAGTCTCGGGGGGATTCGTCAAGCGGGGGCTGAGATAAAAGGGGGGTCCCAAAACGCGTTTTCCCATGCATTTTTCCATAGGACCTTTAGACAGGGCTACAGCCCGAACGGCTGAACAGAATTACTAGAAATTTGGCAGAGAGGTAGTCCTCAGGTCAAGGAAGTGCCTTTTGTAGGTTTGGTGTAAATCTGTTCAGTAGATTCTGAGAAAATAGCCTTTAAATCAATATATATATCTGAGCCAGCTTACGGTGCGCTTACGGTACGCTTACCGTACGCGTACGGTGGCGTGCACGAGCGCGATTCTGATTGGCTCTTAGATCTTAGTAAACATTCGAATCGGCCGAAACCAGGAAGCGGCGGCCGCCATTTTCTCTCTCGCACTGAGAGTGATTTTTAAAAGATAAAGCCCAAAAACATGTAAAGGGGCTGTTTAGACAGCTCCCACACACATAGCCATGTTGAGGGAGTCCCCAAAGATCCCCCAAGGCCAAAAACGGAATTTTTATTTTTTCGGTAATTTCGCCGATTACGCTTACCGTACGCGTACGGTAAAAAATTTAAAAAAAAAAAAAATTATCCACACTCTCTCCACCCCGTGTGCATTTGGTGCCCGAAGGGCACCAAATATGCATGGCTTATTACAGCTGAGATAAACTAAAATATTTAAAAAAATAATAATAAAAAAAAAAATTATCCACACTGTCACCACCCCGTGTGCAAATGGTGCCCGAAGGGCACCATTTGTGCATGGCTTATAAAATATACAAAAAATTCAAATATTACCTTTCAAAATGAAGTGCATCATATGTCCTCCATGTGCGCACGGTGCGCGAAGTGCATCGTGCGTACATGGCCCATCTAGCGTAACGTGGGCACGCGGTGCGCGTAGCGCACCGCGGCACCGTGCGTGCCCACCGTGCGTGCCCACCGTGCGTGCACGGCACTAACTGCGTAAAGTGGGCGCGCGGTGCGCAAAGCGCACCGTGCGCGCACGGAACGAACTGCGTTAAGTGGGCGCGCACGCCACGAATGGCGTAAAGTAACTTAGCATTTAAAAAACCGTACAAATTCACTGAAAAAACCATAGGTTTCGACACGTTATAGTTAGGAATTAGCATTTAAAAAACCTTGCAAATTCACTGAAAAAACCATAGGTTTCACACATGTTATAGTTAGCGGAAATTTTACTGATAAAAAACCAATGAAATTCCCCCGTTATAGTTAGTGCAGGCAACTATAACTCACGCGACCGCAATTTTCTGCTGATGACATATGTGTCTTTATGAAAAAAAAATATTTGTAATATATGTATAGCTAAAAGTGTATGGAAGAAGACATGGGCAAATAAGTGTCTAAATACAGTATTAGCATCAGCAGAGGATTGCGGTCGCGTGAGTTATAGTTGCCTGCACTAACTATAACGGGGGAATTTCATTGGTTTTTTATCAGTAAAATTTCCGCTAACTATAACATGTGTGAAACCTATGGTTTTTTCAGTGAATTATATATATATATGTATATATATATCAATTCAATGGTCCTGGATCCCTTGAAGCATACTCCACAAGTCTCACAGGTACAGACCACAACAGTGCGCCGTATAAATTTTCAACGTGCTTAATTTATTCTTCCATTTGCCAGCATGACGCGTTTCGGCTGTGAACACACAGCCTTGATCACATGACCCCCCGGTGAAGCACATGATTTATATACTGTAACAGATTGGATAATCAAAGCTGCGTGATTGTTTAGTGCATGGAGCTAAACAAAATACTTACAATTAGACAAGTAAATGTTTAAAATCCATAAATATATAAATAGCATTATAAATACATTATTACTATAACATATCTAAAAGCAACGATAAAAATACCAAATGTATAAAATCCATTAAGTAAAAAAGGACTAATCCTTTTTATATGAGCAGTTTACGTAAACAGCCTAGATCTGGAGTCTAATTGCAGTCGAGTGGCCAATTAATGCTCCTATATATGAATTGTCCTATTGCACTGTCCCAATCACGCTTGTATATAAAGTGCTAGTGCTCAAAAAATCCAAAATTACTTAAGCAAACTAAGAAATAAACAAATCCTATTTTGATATTGAAATTCATATCAAATCCCATTTGTCTCTTAAAACACAGCAAGACAAATAGTGACAGATAAACTTTAGATTGTGCAAAAATGTGCAAAATATATAACTCAATCCTAAATTCATAAATTTCCTCGATTTACGACATATGTATAAATACATTAAGAGCACACAAATTTTATGTTAAAAATCATCACATAAAATTAATTTCCTCATACGCTAAATAAAACACATTATAGGTCGTGTGAAAACTGCCTAACCAACGTCCTTCTTCAAACGATATTCAATAATCATTTCATATTGCAGTGTAAAACATCTCAATGCATCTGATAAAATCAAAACTTATCATTCATATATAACCCATCAAGAGAGCTCTAAAAACTATAAAAAGTTATGGAGATCTTCCCCTGTATTCATTCCTTTAGGGATTCTTGTATCTAGTAACAAAATATATTTGGACTCCAATTGCCTTAACTGTTTCTCTCTGTTGCCGCCTCTCAAGTTTTTTTGTACAGCGTCAATGACATAGTAACACAGCTCATTAAGATTTTTGTTGTGCACTAATTTAAAATGTCGTGCCACTGGGTAGCTATCATCTGCATTGACTATTGCTCTCAAGTGCTGTAGGATGCGATTAAAAACTTGTAATTTAGTACTTCCCACGTACTTCATTTTACAAGTGCATTCCAATACATACACTGCATGGTCTGTACGGCATGTCAGAGGCTTCTGGATTTTGATGGGGTTATTGTCAAATACACTGCAATATTCTGTAGTGTTCTTGCCAAATTTGCAGGCCCTGCATGAAATACATTTACGGAAACCTGTCTTTGTTGATAACCAGTTGCTGGTGATGACTACCTCTGGGCTAGATTTTACTGGAGCATCCCTCATCGAGGGAGCTCTTCTGAAGGTGATCAGTGGTTTTTCAGGCAAAAGAGGGGCCAGCGTGATGTCAGTTTTTAATAAAGGCCAGTGTTTGGTTAAAATACCTCTTATTTTTCTTTCTTCTGCATTGTATGTTGTAATTAGCCTAGTTCCATCCTGATCATCTCTAAGCCCATCATCTGGATTTTTTCTTTTAGATTGAACAACTGTATTGAGACATTCCTCTCTAGTGTGGCTATTGGCTTTAGTTCTAGCCAATTCTAACTCTTTTAATTTGTATCCCCGGGCAAGAAATCTATTAAGGGACTCAAGTTGGCATTTTTCTAGGTCTGAGTTTGAACTGCAAATTCTGCGCATACGCAAAAATTCACCGTATGGTATACTTTTAATGAGATGACCTGGATGGGCACTGCTAGCGTGTAAAATCGCGTTACCCGCTGTTTTCTTTCTATGCAATTTAGTTTGAATAACTTTATTGTCAATGTAAATTTCAACATCTAGAAATTGGACAGAGGATTTGCTGATATCGGCAGTAAATTGTAAATTCAAGCTATTGATGTTAAGCATGTTAACAAAAATTTTTGCCGATTCCGGGGTACCTTTCCAAATTAAACATATGTCATCTATGAACCTCCAAAATTTGATTATATTGGATTCAAAGATTACTTTATGGGTTCCTCTGAGGACATGCTCCTCCCACCATCCAACATGGAGACATGCATAGGTTGGGGAAAAGCATGCCCCCATCGCAACTCCTCTCTGTTGTCGGTAAATCTCTTTGTTGAAAAGAAAAAAGTTATTTTCTAGGCAGATTTGTATCATTCGTAATATCATGCCATTATGGTGACTAAATTCAATACTGCGCTTGTCTAGAAAGTATTTTACAGCTGCTAAAACATCCGTATGATGAATGCTCGTATATAGTGTACAAATATCCATGACCACCAGCACATAGTCCTCTTCCCAAGCCACTTCCCTCAATTTAGATAAAAAATGTCCAGTGTCTTTAATGAAAGAGGGAAGGTTTTCTACCGATTCATGTAGAAAATGGTCCACATATTTGGACATAGGCTCCAGGAGGCTTTTTTGAGCTGAAATAATGGGCCGTCCTGGTACTGGTGTAGACTGTTTGTGGATCTTGGGTATGAAGTATAGCGTGGGTATAACCGGAAAGTCATTTTTAAGGAAGCTAAATTCTTGTTTGCTCAAAAGTCCTTCCCTCTTCCATTGGTTACGTTCTTTAAGAACCTCTTCCTTTAGGTTTTTGATGTCATTAAATGATCCTTTGCTATAGCAATTCTTATCCTCCAAATGGCGCTTCGCTTCCTCCATATAGAGAGTGCGTGGCCAAATGACAATATTGCCACCTTTGTCTGCTTTGTTAATGATGAGATTGAAATCGCTCCTTAATTTTTTCATCAACTTGGCATATTGCTTTTCCATGTATTTATACCTTTTGTGCTTCCTTGATGTTTCAGTATGCAATGTTTTAAGATCTTCGATTACTATGTCATTGAAACTATCAATCACATCTTTAGGCATAAGCGGTATAAACGTGGAGGTTGGTTTAAAATGACTATAGCATGGAAGTTTATTGATTATACCCATTGATGCCAATTCTTCCTGCGTTGAACCCACACCACTCTCTTCATTGTCAGATAATGCATGTACTGTTTTAAGCACACTGGTGTCTGCTACTTGGAACTTGCTCCTAGGGCGATCTTTCAAAGTTATTGCTGATACCTGATCTTGTACTTTGTTTAATTTAAAATATTTTTTCAATTTGAGCTTCCGGATGAATTTAAACATCTATCCGTGTTTGAACATAGTTGAAGGTATTGCGCGGGCAGAATGACAAGCCCAACGATAGAAGTCGAGACTCAGCCTCAGTCAGTTTTATATCAGACAGGTTAACCACAGTGTTATCAGGTGGCATAGTTAAAGACTTATTGTTTACCATTTCCTTCCTCTGCCTCTCTTGGTAAAACCTCGCCCTCTTACATTTCCGCCTTTGTTTGCGGCATTCGTTGTTCCTCCTGCGTCTTTGTTCTGCTGTTGTTGTTGAGTCCTCGGTCGCAGGGTTTGGCGTCTGTCCTCTATTAAAAAACCCAAATATATATATATATATTTTTTTCACCCCAATTTTTTTTTCCATTAAAACATATCCCTAACCTTGCACATTGTTATTATCAGTGATGTTATTTCAGATGTTGCAATCATGTTATTAATGATGTAAAATAAAATTTCATGAGTGATGTAATATGTGAAATAATTACCAGTGAGTTAGTTACTTTAGGACTCGAGTTAGAGTTACTTTATATAACTATAACTGGTGCATTTCAGTGGTTTCATTAGTTTAAAATGGTATGGTTTAACTGATAAATTTCACCTAACTATAACATTATTACAATTCCTAATCATAATGTCCCTTTAACCATTGTTTTTCTCAGTCAATTCTTTTAACATAAAGTCCATCACCATTTGTGGTGTGGGGCTGGGTGCAAGCCCTGCCCCATCCCCTCACAAGTGCCACGCTGCTGTTACAGCCAGGGGGGTGGGCCCATCTCCTGGGGCCTCAGTAAAGCTCGAGGAGGGGGTATGCATGCTACCCTTCCTTACTTACAAGCATTGGGCCCGAGAAATGGGGTCCTCTGGCCTGATAAAGGCTTGCGGAGGGGGCAGCTTACCCTCTCCCATACATAGTAAAACCGTTCACCCCCTCCGGCCCTGGCCCACTTAGCACGGCTCATTTTAAAAATTGTCAGGAACCAGCTTTTCTTATGTCAGCACTGCTATTCTATTTTACTTGATAGTAATTATACTTGGTGATTCCCCGTAAGACTCGAGAATACACATATACTTATTTACAATGACTATTTGAGGCACTGCTCATGATCACTGAGAAGAGACAGAACTGTACCCCATGCGAAAATATAATAGAAAAACTCCATATATGATATACCAACCAGAGAAGGTGAATTCAGGAATGGATAGGAGAGAAGTGTTAGAGCAATGACTAGGAAGTAGGATTTTAGAATATTTATATAATTCATATTTTACGGATTTTTATATTTATATGCACTAATTTAAATTGAACGTTATTTTACAAATTGTTTAATAAGTGTATTATATTTATTAAGTGTATTTATATGTAATATTTATTAATTGAATTCTACTATCCTCCATCACACAGCCTAGGAGGTATTAGGACAGGTTTATATCAAATATGATCACCTCCTATACCATCAGATCATAGCTCGCACTTCTCCCTTCCTAACCGTTTTCACCCCTCACACATAGTTTTAACTTCATCCATGTCTTTCATCTCCTTCCGCTTTTGCCAAGCACTCAATATAGTTTTCATTTTAAGCCAAGCTAGTATAAGGTATTTATACCAAATACATCTAGGCAGCACTGCACTTTATTATATTATATGTAATTTTATAATATAACTTTTAATAGATTTAAGAATTCAAACACATAATCTCACTTTATTATTATAATATTTTTTTGCTCCTTCTGATTTACCATAACAATGACATTAATTTGTTATGTAAGAACAAGAAATATTTAATTTATTTATTCACTTATTCAGACTTTGCTATTTTGCACATGATAGGCCTATGACACTACACATTATATATACTCATTAACTTCAGTTAGCATTTATGCAATTAATAAATACTATATATAAGTTTGTGTATAGCGGACATGAATTACTAGTAGATTTGTATCTATGTAAAAGACATATGTATTTACACAAGGCTCGCTGTATTCTTAACAAATCATAAGTATTTTGTCTATGTCTATCATGCACAATGGAAGCACTGGCACTTTAAAAATAGCTCTCACAGTCTGTAGCGTGTCATGTGATCAAGGCCGAGGGACGGCCGAAACGCGTCATGGCGGACTAACTGGTGGTGTGTAACGAATAAAACCTATTGCAGCACGGATTTGGGTCCATACTCGTCTTCTTTCCACAGAAAATTGTGAAACGAGAAGTTCAAATATATATGTATATATATATATATGTATATATATATATATATATATATATATATATATATATATATTTTTTTTTTGTTTTTTCACCCCAATTTTTTTTTCCATTAAAACATATCCCTAACCTTGCACATTGTTATTATCAGTGATGTTATTTCAGATGTTGCAATCATGTTATTAATGATGTAAAATAAAATTTCATGAGTGATGTAATATGTGAAATAATTACCAGTGAGTTAGTTACTTTAGGACTCGAGTTAGAGTTACTTTATATAACTATAACTGGTGCATTTCAGTGGTTTCATTAGTTTAAAATGGTATGGTTTAACTGATAAATTTCACCTAACTATAACATTATTACAATTCCTAATCATAATGTCCCTTTAACCATTGTTTTTCTCAGTCAATTCTTTTAACATACAGTCCATCACCATTTGTGGTGTGGGGCTGGGTGCAAGCCCTGCCCCATCCCCTCACAAGTGCCACGCTGCTGTTACAGCCAGGGGGGTGGGCCCATCTCCTGGGGCCTCAGTAAAGCTCGAGGAGGGGGTATGCATGCTACCCTTCCTTACTTACAAGTATTGGGCCCGAGAAATGGGGTCCTCTGGCCTGATAAAGGCTTGCGGAGGGGGCAGCTTACCCTCTCCCATACATAGTAAAACCATTCACCCCCTCCGGCCCTGGCCCACTTAGCACGGCTCATTTTAAAAATTGTCAGGAACCAGCTTTTCTTATGTCAGCACTGCGGATCTGCAAGGCTGATAGTAAAAAAAAATTGTAAACATTCTTATGGTCCAAGTGTGTAATGAAATCAAAATGCATATACCACTAATTCACATAAAATATGATCAATAAAGGCTGTTGGCAAATATCCTAACAGGTCCATCCATAGCCCAGATTTATTAAAATGCCTACAAAGATGTCAATGTAATCTACTTTTCAGATAGAAATAGAGTGATTGCCACAAAAAAGTATATGGAAAAGAAAACAAACAGATTGAAGGAAATCCATATTTCAAGATTAAAGAACATTAAGTTGAAGTTGAAGTTGAAAGGGATTTGTATAGCGCTCTACTACCAAACGGTTTCTTGGCGCTGCGGAAGGAAGCTGAAACTGAGGAAGGAAGAGGGGTGAGAATTTAAGAAGAATAAGCAGAGGAGAAAAGATGAGTTTTCAGAGCTACTCGAAAGTCCAAATAGGAGGGAGTAGATCTAATTGCCAGGGGAAGAGTGTTCCAGAAGAGGGGGGCAAGTGTCGAAAACCTGGAGCCACCCGATTTCTTCTTGCGAAATCGGGGGACAAGGAGAAGGAATTGAGTGGAGGAGCGAAGGTTTCTGGCAGGAACATATACATTGATCTTATATCTAATGAATGCAGGGGCAGGGCCAGCTAGAGATATGAAGATCAAACAGCCCATCTTGAAAAGCGAGCGCTCCCTAATGGGGAGCCAGTGAAGAGCCTTAAGCAGGGGGGTGGTATGACTAGATTTGGGGAGTCTATAAATGAGGCGAGCCGCTTGATTTTGGATAAGCTGCAGGTGACGGCTCTCGTAGGCAGGGATGCCCACATACAGGGCATTGCCATAATCTAGGCGAGATAGGATCAAAGCCAAGACAATGAGTTTAAGGGCTTCGACCGTGAAGAAGCGCAAGACTTTCCGGATGGTTTTTAAGGCCAGAAAGCAGGAGGAGACTGTCAAGCTTATCTGGAGACGCAGAGAGAGGTCCTGGCTAACTTTGAAGCCCAGAGATTTAACAGAGGCAGAGGGAGACGGGGGGAACCAAGGATGGAAGGCCAGAAAGCAGGGGACCAGAGATTGGAGGGACCACCAATGAGAATCAACTCCGTCTTATCTGGATTCAATTTTAATTGATTGAGGTTCATCCAGTTGTAAATAAAAGTAAGTGTGGAGTGGACCCTGCAGACTGAATCAGGAGAGGAGGAGAGATTGAAAATGAGCTGGAGGTCGTCAGCGTAGTTGAACGCCGTGACCTCGATATCCTGAAGAGCAGCAATGAGGGGGTGTATGTAGAGATTGAATAAGAGGGGGGAGAGGGAGGAGCCTTGGGGTACCCCACAATAAACAGAGCGGGTGGGTGCAAGAAAGCCTCCCAGATGAACCGCCTGAGTACGGCCTGCTAAAAAGGAGGTGAGCCAGGTCAAGGCCGACCCCCGTAGGCCAGCGCCCCTGATACGGTCGAGGAGGATGGAGTGGTCGACCGTGTCAAAGGCGGCGGAGAGATGGAGAAGGACTAAGGCCTGGGGGGAATTGGTGTCAGCACTGCGTCTGAGCTCATCAACCACTGAGAGGACGACAGATTCCGCAGAATGTGCAGGCCGAAAGCCGGCCTGGTAGTCCGCCAGGAGATGATGGGCCTCAATGTAGGTGGAGAGTGAGGAGGTGATATGGCTTTCCAGGATCTTGCCCAGGAGTGGGAAGAGCGAAATAGGTCTAAAGTTGGAGGGGGCAGTAGGATCGGCACCGTTTTTTTTTATAATAGGAATTACCGCGGCTGCTTTGAAAACATCAGGTACAATTCCTGAGGTAATAGATGTATTAAGCAGGGTAATAGGGGGGCTGGACAATAGGACAAGATCTCCCTTAAGATATGTGCCGGACAAACATCAGCGGGGGAGCCAGTTTTGACTTTTCCCAGGGGAGTACAGAAGGCCTCTTCTGAAATCAGGGAAAATTGGTCGAGAGAGGAGGGGGGCGGGGGTAAAGGAGGGCAAGAGAACAGAGGAGGTACCATGGGAATGTTCTGCTTGATGGTGGCGATCTTCTCAGTAAAAAAGTCATTGAGGGAGTTGCAGAGGGATTGGGAAGGAATGGGTCTAGATGCAACTCTGTCGGAGGCAGCAAGCTCGTGGACGATCGCAAATATCTCCTTGGATTTGTTGGCTGCCTGATGAATTTTCCGGGAAAAGTGTTCAAGCTTGGCGGTGAGTATGGCTTTTTTATAGGCCCTAAGTAGCGTCAAGTTAAGGATTTTAAGGTCAGGGCAGTATCTGCGGCGCCACTGGCGTTCAGCCTGCAGGAGTGCCTACTTCTGGTCCTTTAAAGCATTAGAAAACCATCTGTTGGCATCGTGAGAGCGGCGCGTTCTGACCCGTCTAAGAGGCGCAACATAATTGCAGGCCTCTGAGAGCCAGTTATCGATAATGGCTATCTGCCGATTGGGAGGCAAATCTGTCAAGGTAGGGGCAGAGGAGGCTAAGGAATGGCCTAAGGCGGTCAGGTCCACCCTATTTCAGTTGCGAGCGTAGATATTTTTAGGAAGAGGGGGGGCGTTGATCTCCCCCAATGGAATGGAAAAGGTAATCAGGAAGTGATCGGACCAAACACAGGGAGATAAAGTAGGCAGAGAGATTAACAGATTGGCGGACCAAACTTGGTCGAGGGTGTGCCCCTGAGCATGGGTAGGGGAAAAAATGTGAGGGGTAAAGTTGAGACAATGGAGGGTGTCGGAAAAATCTTTGGACATGGTGTCTTCACGTGGGTCACCCGGCCAAAAGTTGAAGTCACCCAACAGAAGGACCGCGGAGTTGTTAACCACCAAAGTAGCCAGTAAGTCCTGTATGGCTGGAATAAAGTGAGGCATGGGAGGGGGGGCGGTAGAGGAGTTGAAAAGTGAGTGGGAACGCAAGATTCGTGGAGCGTGCAACCAGAAAGTCGATCGAGGGAATTCTAACATTATGTATTTAGACGTTAACTGCTTATTCTTTTAATTTATTTATTTGTTTTACCCCCACAGCTACGCAGAATTGCTAATTCTTAATCAGTATTGACGCCATTGGAAATTTTCACCAGGAGATTAATTAGAAATCAGAATTCCAATCTTCTTGCACTCTTGTCACCACCTCATGGATGTTGGTCAGGTCCATAAAATTGAATCATACCAGTATTCATTTGTGAAATGCTGAAATGTGCCTTGCCACTGAGTTTAATTAATCAGTATACTTTTATTTCACACGTTTTCTTTTACTCTCTTCTTGTACAGTTTTTGTAAGGTCAAACTATAATCAAAGGTACAAATAAATAATTTCTTGATTGCTTGTTTACCTCTGCCATACGCAACATTATATTCTTTGTTGTTAATGCTGTTTTTGAAAGCCTTGTTTTTGGTGCTTGATAAGAAGCCCTTCTTACTATTTAATCAATTTTTGCCTTTTTCATTCTATAAATTGCTTCAAACTAAATATTCCCTTAATGATCTCACCTTTCTAAAAGTGAATTATGGAAATTAATTTAAGGCATTACTTATGACTTTGTCACTTTTGAGATTATTTCAGTTTATCTTAAACATTCATGGAGTATACTAGTTTGTTTACTGTATGCGGTGATGAATATAATAATCAGTTCTGAAACTGTGTTCATTTGGTATAATATAATGATTTAGTTTGTGGAGTGTCTTCTGTCCTATGTAAAGCTTTATTCAGTACCCTCTCAGGATACCTGTGAAACATTATAACGTTACTTGGTTATGTATGTCTGAATCTTCTGTAGTACCACAATTCACTCTGGACCTCACCCTGTGATATGCTCCAATTGAGACTATTTGGATATCCACTCTAAAAATAATAATATTAAAAGATATTTACAAATAGAACTTATTTATTATTTAATTATAAAATATTATTAGGTTATTAAAACAATGGCAAAATATATTTAGACTTTCTGTGATATTTTTAAGTTCATGCAGATCCATCAAGAAGATGGGACAGTTAAAAAGGAGGGGGGAGGGAAAAATGTCCATCTGTTAATGACTTTAGCATTGTGTAATGGCAAGATGGCGTCCACGTGCTGGACGTGTGAGTGAGGAGCTCCGGAGTTGTTCCTCTGTCCCACGGAACTTTGACCAGGAGGACACAAAGACCAGGCAGAGGAAAACGGGTGCCGAAGAAAATTAATGTGGATACATGCAGATTCGATCAAAGAGCCGGCGGGACACGAGAAATAAACTGAGTATCTGATACGTCTCTTTGACACGCCTCAGCGTCCTGGCGGTTTGGCGATGTGGCATGATTGCGGCTGCTACACACTTGTGGAGGCTGAGAAGCTGCGGCGGTGGCTCCAGCGGTTGCGACGGCGGCAGTAGCTCCGAACTGTGTAAGCTCATGGGAAGGACAGAGGGAGGAAGCTGAGTGCGCCTGAGAGAAGTAAGAGCGGATAAGTTCATGTATATCTTGCAAGAACCGGAGCGGCGTTAAAGGGACTGGAGTTTTGGAATGGGCGCATGACACTGTAACTCAGACCCTTAGATTCTTAGGGGAGGGTGGTGAGACTTTGGAGATTTAGCTTTCTTTGCTGTGTAAGCGTGGCAGCGCGGAAGCAAGGGAGCAGACTGCCACATAGTGTCGTTCAGACTTGCAGCAGCTGCTACACAAGTGTTTTTTTGTATGGAGGGGACTCTGTGATTTAAAAAAAAGAAATCACATCTACTGCTGGTCATTTTTACCGTAATAGGTTTAGTCATGCCTCCTAAAACTGGATATGGAGGGAAAACCAAGACGGTTAGTGATGCAGTGAGCAGGGCTGCCCTTTCTGCTAGCAATGTAAGAGCAGGGGTTGAGGGAACCTGCTCAGAGAGTGTGATGCAAGAGCCGGGTAGTAAAAAGACACCCCAGATACCCCAGTTATTTCTACCCAAAAAAAAAACAACCAACACTGTCAACTTGGAGTGTGTCTAAGGACCTAATAGAAGATGAAGACACGGCAACAACTGAGTATGTTGATGGTGCGCAGCGAAAGGAGCACCAGGAGCAGCAGAAAGACCAAATAAAAGAAAAAGGTATAGATGTGGAGGTAGCAACTGGTGATACAGGAGAGGCAATGAAAATGCCTGAATCTGCTTTGGTGTTAACGGGCCTGCAAGAGGAGATGTCTACGGTGGGCACTGTAACTGGTTTGAGTATCGAAGGTGCTAATAGACAGATCATTCAGATCACTCGGACTCATCAAATGACGAAGAGGATGGAGAATTAGGATTGAAATTACTTCTCTTGAAGGGATCTGCAATTAGCTCTGGCAGTGAATTAAACACCACAAATCCTGAAGAGGACAATTTGGAAACTACTAGGATACACAAACAAAGGGCAGATAAGGAGACGGAAGAGGCAGCTCAGAATATTATGCTTGGTTTTCCTATTTCAACTGAGACAATCTCAGAAATGGCTAAGACTGATGAAGGAGTTGATAGAGCTCAAGCAGTGAATCCGATTAAGATTTCTCTGGAGTCAATATACCAAGGCATATCAGAGCACAGGGTTGAGACATGTACGGAACGTGCAAACACACATGCTGCCTGTCGAAAATTGCAGAATACTGTTGGCGGATAGCTAAAACTTGCACTGAATTTACAGAGAGGTTGAACGAGGCGGAAGTAAGAATCTCCACACTAGAAGATGAAATGGCGGCACATAAGGCAGTGTCAGAAGACTCGAGGCAACATAGGGAAGATGTACAAGCTAAACTCGTGGACTTGGAAAATCGACTCCAAAGGAATAATTTGAGGATCTTAGAAATCCCTGAGGGTATCGAGGGACAGGATATCCGTAAATTTGTGGTGGAATTATTCACAGAGGCCTTTCCTGAACTAACAGGTTGGAACTGGTCTAACGAAGTGCAGAGGGCACATAGGTTCCCATTCAAGCAGAGGGCCTCAAAACCTGACGATAAGGATGTAAGACCTAGAGCAATTCTGATCTGTTTGAACAATTTTTTGGCACGTCAGGCGATATACGAACTTGAACGGCCCGAAAAAAAGCAGGCTGGAAGAGAAAACAATTTTTCGTAAGACCTGATTTTTGTCACCAAATGGTGGAGAAAAGGTGGCAGCTGATTACTCCCTCTCAGGGGAAAGGTGCGCAAGCATTTTTGCTAAATCCTGCCACCCTTAAAGTGATTCTAAAGGGTCAAACACGCTTTTTCACCTCGGAGGTGTTAGCAAAAGAATATCTGGCTGTAATACAAGTGTCTGTTTAAGTATTTATTTATATAAATGTCCCCTTGGTCGTATATAATTGGGCTTGTAACTGACAGTTGTTATGATCTGGCTGTGCTAGTAATATGTGGGGTCACATGTTGGAATATTAGGCTGTTGGACTAAGATTATGGTAGTGAGCTAAGTATCCATGTAATGCATTTAATTATGTTTCTTGGAAGCCAGCTATTGTTGGGTAGGACGGGGGAACACAGGGGGGTAATTCACTCTTCATCTACAGGGCCTTGGGCCCAATTGCCTGCAAACGGGAGAGGGAGTGGGGAGGGGGGCGTCAGGTTGGGGTAGGGGGTTGGGGGCACTGGGGGGTATGTGGGTAAGGTGTAAGGGGTTAGAGGGGGAGTATAATTTACAAAAACAATCCATGCGCAGATATTCTTGTTTTATTTTACATGGTCAAAAAATATTAGACAAAGATCAGAAAGATCAGTAATGAGTCAGGCTAGATCGGACAATCACGTGTGAAATGGCCGCTAGTGGAATACATATATGCTCGTTTAATCTTTGTGGCC
Source organism: Triturus cristatus (assembly GCF_964204655.1). NCBI lineage: Eukaryota > Metazoa > Chordata > Amphibia > Caudata > Salamandridae > Triturus > Triturus cristatus. The sequence goes on from NC_140592.1 coordinate 779,860,814, forward strand.
TTAATAATATCAATAAAAGGCGCAGGATAGCCACAGAATTACGCATTATGAAACCAGACATTTTGTGTATTCAGGAGACACACATACCTTGGTCTAAATGGAAATTGATTGAAGAGTTGGGGTATACACTTCTTGCTGCAACTTGACAGATTAGTACTAACAGGGGTGTAGCTATTCTGGTGTGGGGCGGTATTAGTGGGACAGGAAGGGTAATGTAAATAATTATGGAAGATGGGCGATTGCGGAATGTCCTATTGGAATGACAAAATGTACTGTCTGCTCAGTCTATGGCACAAATGTAGATGAAGCTGGTATATTGGAAGTGCTAAATGTAGAATTGGCATTATGGCATACCACGTTAATTTTATGTGGAGATTTTAACATTCATTTGGAGGGGCAAATTTTAAATGTAAAATACAAATATATGGGTCAAAAACCCAAGGTCTTTAAGGCTTTAATTCAACTGCTGAGGGATCACGGGTTAGTGGATACATGGAGGACTATAAAACATTCAGATCCCGGATACACGTTCTGTTCACATCTGCCCAAAAATTGGTACGACTTGATTATATATTCATGTCCAGGGCATTTATAGTCGGAGCGAAAATGCAGGTTTGGCCTCGGATTACGGCTGACCATGGTCCTTTACTGTTAGATTTGTGTACTTTAGGACAGAGGAAGGTTGAAAGGACATTTACTTTCAATAGGAAACTATTGAATGATAAAGCATTTAGTGATTTAGTGATCATATGCTTAGGTGGGCTGGGAATTTTTTGGAGATAAATCAGCCTCTAGGCCTATTGTATGGGACACTCTCAAAGCAGGAATACGTGGAGAGGCATTAAGTTTTGGGTTAGCTAAACAAAAGCAAGGCCAAATAGTAATGCAGCAATTACTGGATGAGTTACGGATTGCGGAATTGGAATTGATAACGTTTTTTAGACAGGGATTAGACTGCAAAGATATACATAGTAAGATAGCATGCGCTAAAGCTAAAATAAATACGATTTGGTGTAAGGAAATTGCCCTCCAATACAATACTTAGAAACAAGATAGATATGAATATGGAGAGACGACTGGGCATTGTCTTGCACAGAGATTAAGAGTTAGACAATCCTCTCAGAAAATTTCGGATATGACTGATGCGGCGGGTAAAATGGTTGAAACAGAAGAGGGCATTATGGGGGTTTTCCATGATTTCTATCAAGAGCTATTTAAGCAACATGATTCAGATGAACATAGAGAATTTCTGTAGAGAAATTGACCTGAATAGAATAAGTGCGGAGGAGTAAATATCATTAGACGAATTGATAACAAGCGAGGAATTGGAAGAAGCATTAGGACAGTTAGCACGTGGAAAAGCTGCGCACCAGATAAATTACCATTAGAGATATATCAGCTGCTCTTTCAGGTGTTGAAAAACAATATGTTGAGTGTTTTTCAAGAAGCCCAACTTGGGAATCTGCCTCCATCTTGGGATGAGGCTAACATAGTCATGTTTAAAAAAAAGGATAAGCCTCCTCATATACCCGGGTCATATAGACCAATATCTTTGTTGAACGTCGATGGGAAAATCTATGCTAAGATACTAGCTAATAGGTTAGTGCGAGTTATTACGCCTCTAGTTTCTATGTCCCAACACGGATTTATACCGGGTAGAAGTACCATCAATCATATTCACACCCTTATAGATTACGCTAATGCATATCATAAAAAGTTTGGTTTAATATTTCTCGACGCCGAAAAGGCGTTCGATCGTGTTTCCTCGGTTTTTATGTGGGGTATCATGCGGGGGATGGGGTTCGGGCAGGGCTTTATCAATACAATTCAGAGTATGTATAAGTCGCCACGAGCTAGAATTTATGTTATGGGCAGGGAATCACAGCAAGTCAAGATAAGTAGGGGAACAAGACAGGGATGTCCTTGCTCCCCACTACTGTTTGTGCTATATATTACCTCATTTGTGCATATGCTAGAACAAAGTGCTAGTATAAGGTCAATGGAATGTGGGCTTTTTCAGGTACGCGTTCTAGCATATGCTGATGATATTGTAGTAGCTTCGGCAGACCCAGCACAAGCAATAAGGGGGATAGAAAAGCTCGCTGAAGAATTTGGGGTGGTGTCTGGATATAAACTTAACGTGGCTAAAACCCAGATAGTATGTACCAATCAGGCCTGTCCGGGGGAGAGTCGGGTAACTGATGAAGCTCGATATCTGGGTATTAAAATTAGAATGTCTCTACAAGAATTAATTGAGGTTAATTGGAGTAGTATAGTTTCAGGGGTGAAGCAACAGCTGGATCGGTTCGAGTGCTTGCATTTTACTTTAGTGGGGAGACGAAATGTGTTAAAGATGCCTGTCCTCCCCAAAGTACTTTATTATTTTAGGGTGGTACTGCTAGAATTAACAAAAAAACAGTTGCAAGGGATTCAATCTATATGCGATAGATTCATGTGGGGACAACGAAAAGCGAGGAGAGCAGTCAAATGTATGATGTTACCATTGGATAGGGGAGGATGGTCTGTCCCGAACTTCTGTTTTTACTATTATGTTTGCTTATTGCAAAATTTGCGGATCTTGTTGACAGGGGAAGATGTGATAGATGCAGAAGCTCCGTCGATCTGTCAACTACTGCTAGGGGAGGAAGCTAGAAATGTGTTAGTGAAATTCTCTGAGCCAAGTTATTACAAAAAAACAAGGTTTAAGGTTACGATTACAGCTTATAAGGTATGGAAAAGGATATGTAAGTGGTTGGCCATCCCACAGTTGAATTACTATACTCCTCTCAATTCAGCTGTTAGGTTTCCAGAAATATTTTGAGATTATAAGATGCTGAGTTGGAAAATGAAGGGGATTAGACAGTTGGGTGATTTATTTAAGGTGGGAGTATTATGTTCATTTGCAGAATTAGCCGAAAGTTATGAACTTCAACATCAGGAATTTTTTAAGTATTTGCAACTACGTGATTATCTTGTTAGACATCATTAACATGAGGGTATTATGGTATCACCGATAGTAGAGGCAATTAGAAAGAGGGCTAAGATTGTAGTACTATATTCTATTTTAATTGAGTCTCAAATGGATGATCTAGCTGCTCACGATCTTAAATGGTCTGCACGACTAGGGCATGATGGAGATGTTATGCAGATTTCTATCGATACTGCAGGGAAAATATTGTTATCATCAAGTTTGCAAATACAACACTTCAAAACTATATTTGATTTATATCACACACCAGAGTGGATGATGAAGTGGGGTGGAAATAACGATGGAAAGTGCTTTAGGTGCAGTACCGATAGAGCTGATATCGTGCATGTTTTTTTTGATTGCATGGCACTGTTGCAATTAAGACAACAAATAGAGCTGTTCTTGCAAGAGATTACAGGAATTAATATATCAATAACAAAGGAAATGATGGTATTGGGGATATGGGCAAATGCCTCAAGTGAGCAGCCAGTATATAAATTCAGATATATAGCATCTATCGCAACAGCAGTGGCGCGTTTATGTATGGCCTCATGTTGGCTTCAGAGTGTGGCTCCCACATTTGAGATGTGGAGGGCTAAATTTTACAATGTCTTTAATTTGGAATACAGTTTGTATTCTTTGAAGTCAGTTAGACGGCAAAAGCTTGGGATGCAGATATGGGAATCTATGATGCAATACTTGAAATGATTGTCTGATCTCGGCTGTATAATGATGTTATGATTGATATATGTTTTTTGGTTTTTCATTTTTTGTTCCCCTCTTTCTTTATATTGGTTTTGTCATTAGAAATGCTACTGAATTAATTAATTTCTATGTATTGACCATAACTGAAATGTATTTGTGACATGGATTGAATTAATAAAAAATTAAAAAATTTAAAAAAGCATTGTGTAACGAAGCTGCAAACAATTTGGCAGGTCCTTGGAAGGATTGCTTTGCTATTGCTAACCAGGTCACTAAAACTTTCCTTGCTTATAAAAGTTGTACTATATGATCAAATGCATCAAATTTGGCAGACAGTTATGAAGCTGCGATGTGGTAGCACCCCGATGTTCTGACTGCAATGCATTGACTCCTGATGGAATGGCCTGTGAAGTAGTAAAATACAGTTGTTCTGAGCCATTTGTGGATGCTCTCAAGAGTCAATCTTGGCTCCCATTAAATCTGTAGATGGAGCCTTACGGAATCTTGATGAAGAAGGAAGATATCACTATTCACCAGAGTTCTGATTTCACTCGTATATACCTGACAGACTTCCTAATACTCAACACGAAAAAGACTGAATTCCTTCTTCTAGAAATCTATCCTAGCCTAATTTAACAATCTCCAAATGAGTGGCTTTATTCCCACACTTGTCCACAAAGTCAAGTCTCTCTTTTTTTAATTTAAGCTCTCCTCTCTCTGAAAGGCTGAATCAGTGGTACTGTTAAATCAGCAAGATTCATTTTTCACTTTCTCACTTTCTAGACAAGCTAAAGGTTGTCTTGCAATCAAATGACTTCCATTTAGTGGCCCATGCTCTTGTAGAATACCAAAATAAAATTATAAATAAATCTAACCTTATTGTGCCTAGTGCTAAGGAAACTACATTGGCTACCTTTGGAGACAAGAATCATCTTGAAGGTTTCCTGCTTTATCTTTACAGCCCTGCAACTTAAAAAGTCACTCCATCCTCAAGGTCTATGTAACATCAAAGCTGTCAGGAACACAGATTTTATAAAACTGTAGATAAAGGGATTCTAATCTTATGTTGCCCTGCCCCCTTCTTTTGCTAGGGTTTCTCAATCTTCCTTGAAGTATCTCCCAGATGGCTTAAGGTGACAGGGTCGCCACTCTCTCCTTTTGGTACCAGCTGTTTGATAGTTATAGGGCCCTGTCACAACTAGTTCTTTTGGCATGTTTGTTTTTGTCTTGTCTTTTATAGTATTATCTTCCATTCCCGCACCTGTCTCCCTCCTTATAATTTAATATAATATTGCAATTGAGACTCAGGTCACTACTGTAAATCACACTATGCTTCAAGAGGTATAATCATTTGTAAATAAATATATGAGGGAAAGGCATTAAAAACTAGGCTGATATAAAAATATATGATACATTTGACTGTGTTACTGTGAATGTAAATAAAAATCACAATCAGAAAGATAACAAAAATACCAAAACTGGGGTATGGATGAGACCATTTCAATACATGTTTTAAAAAACAATGCTAGGGTTGAAGGAAAATAGGTACATTGACTGAACTGCCTAAGACCACCCCAATTAAATGGCAAGTTCAAAAACAAATTGGCCTTTTGCATGTACCAGCATGGTTCTCAAAATTGGAACAGATAACCTTTTCTTTATAAATTTTAAAAGAAACCCGTATTTTCTTGACCTGCAGCTGTCTCTCTCTTAAAAAGAATATTGGCATTTGTAACTAACTATATGATGCCTACATTTGTGTGTGATAAGAGGTAATGAAATATTCTCACACATGGTTTCCGTGGTAGGTAGATTTGTAGCTATTGATCATATAGGTTTATATAATGCCATTGTACTTTAATGAATTATCTTGAAACCATTTTAAGGATATTAATATTTCTATGAGTTAAATTGTATCTTATTGTACTAAGTAAATTTGTATTTTTTTTTATTCAGAACTGTGGATCTTGTGCCAGTGGACCAGTACAGTAGTGTTCACACTGTGAATTTGGAGCACAATAACCTCACTTCTTTCAGTGGTTTAATTTACTTGCCTAATATCAAGGTGAGTTCCGCGTTATTTCTTTTTAGGTCTGAACAACTTTTAGTTGTCTGTTAAAGTCCTATTGTGAACCTTACCAGTACAGTTGATCATTGCTTATCTTTGGTGGCTGTCTCTTCAATCTCATGTACTCGCTTATCATTTCATTACTTTCTTTCATATTCTTGCATTTGTCTCTCCCCTTGTGCATAGATTTTTTATTATCAGCCCTTTGTTTGGATTACTTATATCCTTCTGCAGCTCGACATTAAGGAAGTAATTTTTTCTTTTCTTTCCGCGCAGCATGGGAATGTATGTGTTTTCATGCTCTCCGCTAGCTTGTCTGTTGTATACCTCACCCCTCCACGTACTACTCAGCCTTTTTTGCATTTAAAAACTTCTCAGTTTGTTCTGCACCCATACCTGTAGCTGATGCTTCCCCCACTTGGTGACATTTATTTGCTGTCCCTTACTCAACCCACCCGCTCAACTGTTGCACCCTCAACTGTCTGTATTTTGCTCTTTTTAAAAATAAAAAAATAACACATATTTTTAGAGACCTGGCAGCTAAAATGTTCTGCAACACAAAAAATTGATGGACTCAATGTTGAACATTGTCAAACATTGACCCCTAGTCGTAGATCTGGGTTTATTCCATTGCTATTTTGCTCGCAACGCCATTCCAGTTTAGACCCAACCATATGCAAATCAGCTTTGACCCTGCTCCCCATGGGAACAGTCCAGCTGTAACTGCAAAGCCAGGTCCTCCTGGACCTGGAAACAAGCATCCTAGGACCGGTTTCTGGGTATCACCCCCTCATCAGCCAGGCTGTCTTGAAAGAGGTGGCATAGCGAGCAAGGGGCCCACATCTGGGCATACCCTTCCCACCTAGGTTGAAAATGCAGCACAAAAAGATGATGGACGGAATGTTGAACATTGTCGAACATCCACCCCCAGTCTCAGATCTGGGTTTAATCCATTGTTATTTTGCTCGCCACACCATTCCAATTTGGACCCAGCCATACACCAATCAGTCTTGACCCTGCTCCCCATGGGAACAGTCTCGCCCGAACTGCCAGGCCAGTTCCTCCCCGGACTAGAAAACAGGCATCCTAAAACCGGTTTCGGGGTATCATCCCTCATCAGCCAGGCTAGCTTGAAACCGGTGGAGTACCTAGCAAGGAACTCACATCTGGGCATACCCTTCCCATTAAGAGCGAAAATTCAACCCAAAAAGATGATGGACGGAATGTTGAACATTGTCAAACATCCACCCCCAGTCACAGATCTCGGTTTAATCCATTGTTATTTTGCTCACCATGCCATTCCAGTTTGGACCCAGCCATATACCAATCAGCCTTGACCCTGCTCCCCATGGGAACAGTCTAGCCCGAACTGCCAGGCCAGTTCCTCCATGTACCGGACAACAAGCATCTTAGGACTGGTTTTGGGGTTTCATCCCTCATCATCAAGGCTAGCTTTAAACTGGTGGCGTAGCAAGCAAGGAACCCACATCTGGGCATACCCTTCCCACTTAGAATGAAAATCATCTTGTAGTGTTGCTGTGCTAGCTAAAATGTTCCGCCAGGCAGCTCCTTAAAAAAAAAGTGGGCTTCAGGCACTATTTTTCAAACAGCTCTAAAATGGCATCCACAGCGTCATTACGCATAGGTGCACATGCAGGATGATCCGTGCATATCTGTCTTCATAATATGATTTGTTGTGATAATGCATTAGGCCAAAAGAGTTTGGAAGAGCCCCCGATGGATATTTTGTCAGCTGTTTATGATATTCTACCTGTTTTAACCAAGGCAGGAAATACAAAAAAATCGATTTATCCTTTTGGGTAACATGTCCAGTTTGCAAACACAAATTGTGAATGTAAAGAGAACATATGAAATGCTTTTTTTCTCCCTTTGACTGTTTTTAAGTTTGCAATTTAGCAGGGCCTGCTCACAAATAGCACAACACAAATATGCAGATTTAACTCCTCCCTTTTGAGGCAGTGGAAGCTAATTTTGGAGCGACAAACTCCTGGTTTGAGAATCGCGGTCCTTCCCACCCCATCATAAAATGGTGACCTGAAAAAGGCCTGCCTAATAATCTGCTTACCCAGGACCAGAAGAGAAGAGGGATCAATAACCCACTACCTAGGGACAGGGGAGCATAGCCTCTGTGGCGGAGGACCGTTTGCCAGCTTCCCGCCTTGGCCAAAGGACAGATAGCAATGTCTGTATGTGCCTTCCTCCTGCACGTCCACTGTGATACAGAGAAGCTAGACTAAAACAAAAGCTTTAGAGGGGTCTGCCATCTTCCTCCTAGATGACTTTAAAAAAACATATAGTCACCGCAAACGATTGCTTACTGCTGTTAACTGACATTGCAAATACAGCCTTCTTTATAATATTTATTCATTTAAGGGACATCTGGATGTTGAACGTTGTACTGCAGCCTTCATTCTTCAGTTACTGTCTTTCGGAGTGTATATATAGCTATTGAGTGAAATTGCAGCCACCTTTATGATTGCTAAGGTAACATGGCAACGAAAATGACACATTTAATTAATGCCATTGATCCAGTGCCAATATTAAAAAAAAATGACCAGGGATCGATAATCAATAACTTCATAACACAATGACCCATTCACTTTCGCCCAGAATCCCTGATGAGCTGGGGTCAATTTATACGTTCCAACAATTCTTTCCCTTTTATAGATTTCAAATAAGACATCTTTTAATAACTAATCTTTAATATCAACTTTCCTTCTATTTGGTCGCTGGACCAATTAGTTGAATAGTTGATGGCAATGATAACCACCAACTTACCAATCATTTAGTTAATTAAAATAATCACAGACTCTCAGTAAGGTTAATAATGAATTTATCTCAAACATTTAAGGATGATGCTGAATTGCATTTAGTTACAAATTACAAACACTGAACCTCACGAAAGGTGAAATATATATATAAAATACAAACCCATCCAATTTAAACAATGACTTTATGCAATGAAGGAGTGGATAGAGTAAGAGACAAATGATTCAGCAAAAATTATTTGAAACATGATAAACCTAAGGGAGGGGATAGATGAAGAGATGATAGGTTCATCTAATTAATACATATCAATAATCATTGATGGAATGGATGGTGGAGAGACAGAATTAAGTTTTAGAGACAAAAATACGTAAATAATTACATTCTGAGAACAAGTTAGGCTAAATACAAACCTATTGGTCTGAAGGAAAACCACCCCCTCGGCCTAGGAGATGGTGGGGGTTCCCCGAAATAGGATCAGGGAACAAAGGGTAAAAAGGACAGGAACAGGACAGGTCAGGAACAGCTAGGCCTCTCTGCAACACGACGGACAGCGACGCATCTCCCCTCTTCTCTGCTGTCAGCCTAAACTCTCTCTCACTAAACCACACCCCTAAAGGCACCCCAATTATACTCTAAAATTGACATGTCCATCCCACAATTGTTGCAAACTATCATCAAACTCGCTAAGGGATTGGTGGGTTTTGGGAGTTAGCGTTATCACACCACCATGATTTCACTTTTAATTCAACAAATTCATTGTAATAAATGGCTTCCCAGAGTCTGAGTCTTAGTTCATTCTCACTTTCTCCACATAAGATACAAATTTTAACATTTTCTTTTCACAATTTAACATCATCTGCAGAGTGCATCTCTGGGAGTCTCGTTCCATTTCCTGGGCACATTGCACTTTAGGAGGACTGCTGAAGGAGCCTAACAGGGGTCGTTACCCTACAACGTACGGAGCACTTTGGGGAAAACTACAATCCCCAGCAGCCTTTGCACCTGGAGGCGACGCACGCCAGCACGCCCCTTGTGCTCGAGATACCGCTCTTAGCTCTTTCGTCCATCATAAAGGTTACATATCAAAGGTTGATTGCTGCCTTCTGGAACGAGGGAGATATTGAGGGTGCCACCAAAATTCTTGGATTCATGAAGAACAAAGATCTTCCAATCACAGAGGCAGTTTTCAATACATTAGTTACCGGACATGCAAAATCGGGTGTCAGAAGTTTCCTGAAAAGAGGGGTGCCGCTCGAAGGCTTCGTCAGTGTGCACTCTTTACCTGGGCTGCTTTGGAGGCTAAGAAACAACGCTTCAGGAGGACAACGCTTCTTTTAAAAACTCTGCATTTGAATCTCTGGGACTGCGAGGACCAGGGCGCCGTGCGAACTGCCTAACAGCCGCACCTGGTTCCTCTTCCCGACTCCTCCCCCCACAAGCACTTAGTGCCTCGCGGCCCCCGCTTCGCGCGAGCCGCTCGAAGGCTTCGTCAGTGTGCACTCTTTACCTGGGCTGCTTTGGAGGCTAAGAAACAACGCTTCAGGAGGACAACGCTTCTTTTAAAAACTCTGCATTTGAATCTCCCGGACTGCGAGGACCAGTGCGCCGTGCGAACTGCCTAACAGCCGCACCTGGTTCCTCTTCCCGACTCCTCCTTTTTTCTACTTTAGCCACACTCTGTCTCGCGTGAGCGGGACGCGTGCGGGGCGCAGTCCGGGGCGAAGCCCGGGCAAAGGGCGGGCCCGTTTAAGCCCGTTCAAGCACGGTCAAGACCGAACCGGGCCCACTCTCTTGGCGCACCTATTTGCATCTTATTGTGACGCCAGACGTTCCTCACAATGGATACTCGAAGCAAACCCACAAGAAGCAATTCTATGGTTGTTGGTACGTTGGACAGCTTCATTATTAGGGCAAATTCTGTTGTAGAAAATGAATTGAATGTCTTAGAAAGGCGCCTGTCCGATGGTATTACGAGCACTAGGAGGTCTTCGTTGGGTTTGATGGCACTAGCTAGGTCCCCCTCCAATTTGGATGACTCGCACACAGCTCTACTAAAGAGCATTGACCAAACAATTGATTCTGTCCTTTCCGGCCTTAGGTCTAGTACTGCCACATGTAAAGATAATCTCCAACCTATTCCTGAATCTACACTCCCTAACATCCTTCAGATACCACCTAACCCTAACCCAAAGAGTAATGCTGAGTTGAGTCGCGCTCAACTGGCTCGCCAGGGTGCATTACCTAAAAGGAAACGAGAGGGGAACCTTAATCGTGGGAAGAAAGCGAGATTGGATCATTCCCACCTAAACACTTCACCTGTAATGGCCACTAGTCCTGTTCTAGGTACCAGGTTGATCTCAAACATACCTTTAGTGATAAACTCTTCACAACCTGCGACCTTGTCGCCTGCCTCAATTCCGGGAGAGGGATTTGAAGGGGGGAATGTTCAGTTTATAAATATTTTAACTACTGCTCTTAGGGAGTTTTTTACTCCTTTGATGGCTAGGTTTGATACTATCGACGCAAGACTAAAAGAAATAGAGAGGTTCTTAGTAGTAACAGATAACCCTTTGGGGACCACTGGTAAAAGCTCAAACTTTAAACTCCCTCTGTCTTCCAAACCTAGAGTTACGTCAAATCCACCTGTTAGTACTGAACCTATCCCATCTAGATCGACACCAATTACACACAACTCTTCGCCTTCTATCACTCCTACCCTTCTGCCTGTTACAACTCAACCACCCACTTTGTTAAAGAGTCCCATTCTAGTACCCAGACAAATCCAAAAAGAAGTAGGGGGGATCTCCTAGGGATATAGGTGACTCCTTAGCTAGGGAAATGGCCAGCACCAGATGGAAAGATGTGATTAACCTTCCCCCTGAAGCATCGCCCTACGTTACAATTCTAAGTGGTGTACCGGAGCTTGTCAATCCGGACTCAGAAAGCTATGATTCTCTCAAGAACAAAGTGATTAGTTGGCTAAATACACACAGGCCACTCCCCCCAAATATCAGCTCTGAGGTTATTATGGTCAGGAGGGTTCCATGGTTAGGAAATACTATTAAGAAAATTAGGGGGGATTGTATTCTGGTAAATTTCAACAACCCCCAGACTGCGCCATATATTTGTAATTGGCCAGGCGACAACGGAGCTACTATTAAACCTCTTCCACATGCCTTTTTCTACCCCCCAACAAACATTTTTTCCCAAACTGGTAATGCTGAAAACTGGGTGAGAGTTGGACCTAGTTCATTTAGAGGAAGGCCGCGCCACATTCGTTTTGATGTCCCACATAGAGGTGACTATTTGTGTAGCAACAGGTACGCTTGCCTTGATGAGGTCGATTGACTGGGTCAAGAGGTCGCTACTTCCAACCCCTGTACTGAGGTTGACCATACTGCAAAGGATCAGCTTCCCTGTTTAGTTCCATCTGACATATCCCCAACTGATTTGATGAATCCTAGCGAACCCCTTATGCATAAAAGAATGGATACTATGGCAAATCCTGCATCTATACGAAAAATTATTTCGTGGAATATAGCAGGACTTGCCAACGAGCTTGCGTGCCCTGTTTGGGGTTCTTTTATAGACCTCCACCACATATGTTGTTTCCAAGAAACATGGGCAAGGCAAGAATATCATCGCACGGGGTTTGCCTCTTTCTCTATCCCGGCCATGTGGGGTGGTAGAGGCCGTCCTTCGGGTGGGCTAACTATTTGGGTTGCTACCCATTTGGGTTGTACGCCTCGATTCTAGAAACTGGGTCTGAGGATGTACTCTGCTTGTCATTAGACTGGCGGACAGGTACCAAGCTTGTGGTGATAAATGTGTATTCTAGACCGGTGAACTTATGTATGGAATCTGGGGTTGTAGATGCCTTATCAAATGTTTTAACTAAGATTCCCGCGGGCTCAATGTTTGTCATAGCTGGTGATTTTAACTCTCAGTTTGAACCTCTCAGTGGTTTGTCTGACCAAATAAATCAGGATGAGGATGAAATATGGCATATTCCTCAGGTAGTTGGCCCAACGGTTAGGTCTTGGGCTCCTCTCGCAGTCCAAATAACCTCACTAACGCTGGCCCATTCGATTAGGGCCTGCAATGGCCGAACACTCTCTGATATCCCTTCAAGGCCCACGTACAATAAGCCGGGCAGGGAGGCCAGACTCGACTATATCTTTGTCCAGTGCAAGGAGTGGAATAGAGTATGTGACTTTGTGGTGCTTCCAAGGGGGGAAAGTGACCACAATCCCCCGATATTGGATGTTTCTTTATTGGGTGTGTGCCCTGGTGACTCCGTACCACTATCTAAATCCACGGTACAAAATAGAGCAATCTTGACCAATAATAGACGCAGGATTAAATGGGCCAAAATGGCTGGCAATCAAGGGGAGTTATCCAAAGTATATGCTAGGGTAGGTACAGCTTTGGATGATGTCCATACTCTAACTGACCAATATCCCTCCCCTGTCTGCTATGGTAAATTGGCTGAAATTAATAAAGAGTTATTTATCAGCATAGCTGATATATTTAACCCTAACGTCCCTAGCAGGATTAGGACTGCTAGACAGTACCAATGGTACAACAGGGCATGCAGTGTGGCTAAGCGTGATTTGTTGGACGCATTAAAAAAGAAAGCCAGTAGGGATGATATCCAACATAGAAGACGAACCTATCGGAATATAATACATCATGCAAAGCTCGAGTGGGCTACTGAAAACTGGCTCAGGTTAACATCTGCCCTTCAGGCTAGAGATCCCCGAAGATTCTGGTTGATTGTGTCTACTGGTAGAGCTGAACCAGAAGCAGCAGTGAAACCAAATATCGCTCCCGAAATCTGGGAAGAACACTTCAGTATCCTCTATCGGGAGGAACATCCCAGCTTGGACCCTTCTATGCCTAACTCTGTCATGGGTGATCCTGCGGGCTTAGAGCAGGTTAATTTTGCTTTCAGCGAAGTCGATCGCGCAATATCTAAGCTTCCCGCTGGCAAAGCCCCTGGGTTGGATGGGATTCCTGGTGACTTGTATAAACATGAACCCAGAATATGGGCACCCTATCTCACGATGATATTTAACGCAATTGCAGGGGGTATGCCAGTTCCCTACACATGGCTTGGCGCAGAAGTTGTCCCTATTTTTAAAAAGGGGTCGCCTTTGCTCCCCGCCAACTATAGGCCAATCAGCCTGATAGATGTTGCTCAGAAACTCTTCTCTAGGTTAATCCTCGATCGTCTCCTGGACTGGATGGAGGAGTTTGAGATTCTGAGCCACTATCAGGCGGGCTTCAGAAAGAGCGTCTCAACCATTGATCAGATCTTTAGACTGAGTATGCTCTTCTGGAAGACAGTTAAGGTTGAGGGGGGTTCTCTTTATACAGTTTTTGGCGATCTGCGCGCGGCCTTTGATTTGGTCCCCCGCACGAAACTTTGGTCTGTGTTGCGGGAATTAGGCATCCCAGAACCTCTTTTGCAGATTATAGTCCGCCTCCACACTAATAATTTTGCAAAGGTCAGATGTGGGAGTGATGGTGGTTTATCATCTAGTTTTTCCGTTGGCAGGGGGGTAAGGCAGGGGTGCGTTTTGGCACCGACCCTGTTTTGCCTCTACGTAAACGGCTTAATTTCCCACCTGAACCAGGTCCCTAATAGGGACGCCCCAAGACTTGCAGGTACAGGAATCTCAGCAATTATGTTTGCAGATGATACCCTGTTACTTGCCAAGACACCTATGGGCGTCCAACGAGTCCTGGATGGCTTTGTTGCTTTTTGTGCCGACAGGGGGCTAGAGATCAACACAGCCAAAATAAAATTTATGATCTTTAACCCTCCTCGGATAACCCGCCCTAACCCTGTCATCCACGGTATTAGTCTGGAGAGAGTACATACCTTTGAGTATCTGGGATTGACTCTGAATGAAAAGCTGACATGGTCTCATCATCTGATCCAATCAAATTTAAAATTAACACAAAAAGTGGGGGGTATTATAAGTCTGTGGAACAAATCTTTGTCACATCCGATTGGTCCGCCACTGGAAATTTACAAAACTCAGGCGCGTGGGGCAGTAATATATGGTGCCGAACTCTGGGGAAATAACTGTGCCCCTGAAATTATTACGACGGAAAACAAGTTCTTACGTAACTTGGCTGCTCTACCAGCGAGTACACCTCTTCTCCCCCTCAGGCTCGATCTGGGTCTAAGATCAATAAAGGAGGTATCAGGTGTGAATCCTTTGACTTTCTGGAGGCGATTTTGGGTAACCCCTGAACTTTTGTGCTACCGGGCTGAATTTATGGAATTTTTTCAGCACGCAGTTCTGCGAAAAATTCCATGGTTAATTTACATAAAGGATGAGTTATCCCGTTTGGGTCTATCGGCCCTGTGGACAAATCCTCAAGAGGCCTGTAGCACGTTATCTCGTAAAGCTTTGGTCGCATTGTATTACGAACGTAATTTGACCGCTTTTTTAGCAAATGATTCAACTGGGATGATGACTACTACTTTTGTAACCATGAAGGACTACTATAAGCTTGAGACAGTCCTGGACGACATTAACCCCATTGCCCTTAGGAAACTATTCCTTCAATGGAGACACAATGCATTGCCAATAAGAGCTCTCACTAGCAGCTGACATCCATCCTCTCCTAAAAATTGTCCTGCGTGTAATGATGAGCTAGAAAATGAAACTCATGTACTGTTTTTTTGTCCATTCTACACGAAATCAAGAAAAAAGTGGATTATTCCCATCTGCAGAAACTGGGGTTTTAGGCACCATTTGGATGCCTTCCGACTGTTGAAAACGGACTTATCCCCTTTAACTGTATTTGCTGTTGTGGTCAATGATGGGCCATAGAATTGGGCAATGGAGGGCAGGAGGAGTGGACTGGTACATCTTGCTAAATAGAGGGCAGTGGCAGCACATCAGACAATGCATGGCAGGAGGGAGGAGGCTAGTCCATGGATTCAGACAACAGAGGATAGGGAGGAGGTGGATGGGGCAGCAAGCTAACTGTTCAGAGAAGGTGGGTATTAGGAACTTTATTGTTTTAAAAATGTGTGTCTGTGCGAACTACTTAAAATATGTGTGAAACCTATGGTTTTTTCACTGAATTTCTAGTATTTAGCTGCTGTATGGATTATTAGAAGAACTTTCTTGACAAAATGAAATTTAACTGTATTACATGATCTCCTGCTTCCTGGTCAATATTCTTGTAGATGCTATAACTTCTCACCAACAATTTTTAATGATGTATAATAATTGTAGTGTTTGGTTTTATTTCTAATGTTCTTCTTTTATGACTTTATGAAGTCGAAATAAAGATTAATGAAATAAGAAATAAGCATCTCTGGTCCTGCACCTGGCTACAGCATCTGGCAGTCGTTTGAAATTCTGGCCTTCACCCTTTTCATGTCATCTGCGGTGCACAGCACATCTTGTGTTGGGTCATGACAGAACGGACTCGCTCCTTGAAGCTCCCCTCCCACATTAGCTAATTTTAGGAAGATGGCTGCTTCATCCAGCATACTAGAGTAAATGAAAATGAATATTTATAAATTATGTGATAATGAAACCTTCACTGTTTACCACCCACCTTGCACTATTCCCCATTAATGTTACCTAGCATAAGCTTAGGGGAAAAGCGGCATTAATCATTACTTTAAACAGGATGCAACATGCAAAATACTGATGCAAATGCGGCCTATTCATGCAACGTCTTCGTTTTCTTCCAAAGCATAAAAGTTATTACAATATTTATTTATTTATGTGTTAGTTCAGGCATGGGCAAAGCAGTTCCCTTGTGTTCATGTTGGGTGTACATTCGTTTTTTTCTACAACTAGTTAATGTTAGTACGTATTATGCAGGTTTCATTTTTGCGAAACCCTGCTCCATTAAATCCCCCCTTCTGATGGCTTTTAGGAGCCATCATAAAAATTCCTACCATACCGAGTGCCATCTTTATTCATTTTAAAACTCTGTATTATTTTCTCCTTTTATGGCACCCTCATCTAAATCTTTCATCATGTCATAGTATTCTCCTTTCATTTCTTCTAATTCTAGCTCTTCTCAGTTTTTTCTTGCTCTTCGTTGATTCTTTGATTCTGGCACTTTCTCTCTCCCACTTTTATACTTACAACACTTATGTGATGTTATTATTACTAAGACTATTGTTGCTAATGAAACGATGGGCATTATTATTTTTCCTAATAGACCACTTCCAAAGGTAGAAAACCATTTACCTATGGAGGAGAAACTCTTACCAAGTCTCTCCCAAACACCGTCAACCTCCAGTTGGGTCAAATCTTCATGTAATTTCTTAATATTCTTTATATATCCCTCAATTCCTTTACTCTTATCACGGATATATGTGCAGCAATGTTGGACTTTCACCATACCACAGACTCCACCCTCTTTTGCCAATAGAATATCAAGGGCAAGTCGATTTTGCAAAACAATTGATCTGATTGCAACCATTTCAGTGTCAATCATCAAGAACCCACCTGCAGTATCTGTAGATAAATGATAAACCACTGTGGACAATTTTGGAATTTTGTGTGAATTCAGAACGACTCCAACTAAGGGTATCAGTGCACCAAAAATATCACCTACTATTTCTGAGAAACTTGCTCTTTTGTTACGTGTTAGTCCTTGTTTTATTTCGTTCAGTTTGTGACTACTTCGATCCATATGATATACTTTTGGAAAGACAATAGCAAAGTAACAACTTCCATGCCAATGTGCAGTCAACCTATAGTAGGCTTTCTTACCGCACACATAACAGACTCCTGGAAAGACAGGATGAGTTCCACCCTTCAATCCCCAACCCCCAGTAATTGGGAAAGTATGCTCACATTCACTACAACCAATAAAATAATTATTATGGTTAGTTTTTGTTCTAAGCAAACACATTTTTCCCTTCTGTGATCAGTCCAGAAACATTGCTTCGTATTTCTCGCCTTTCTCATAATTTCCTTCTCTAAAATCCCATGGTGGTACTCGTGACTTTTGTTAAGCAGCTTTATTTTTTTTTTTTTAAACACATTTTATTCATCAAATGACAAATATACCGCAGAGCTCTGTACCCCAGAGGCCTCTGCACAATCAATAAACAACATCATTACTTTGACTTTTTTGTTAAGGAAAAGAAATGTAGCAAGGATATAGAAATGCAATGCAGATTAAAGAAATCCCCCCCATTCTTTAAAGAAAACAAAAAGAACAAGAAAATCCCCCCAACTGACCCCCCACCCCCCAGTCGCACATACCATCCCGTAATCACAATTAGAGCAAGGCCCTGTGCTACACCCACCACCCCCGCCCATTCATGTACACAATCTAATATCCTGTGTGCCCATGGGGTAGCATAAAACTGATGGAGTAGAAACCCCCTCCACAATCGGCTCCAGCGTCAGTCTGCGATAGTCTGTCCACAGCTTCCAGAATTTTATAATGCTTCTGCGGGCAGCTTCTCGCTATAAAAATCTGGAGTTCCAATGCCATACAGAAGTCCAGACTCCTCTTCCACACGGACACCAATGGTGAAGCCGGCGCCTTCCAAGCCCTGGCGATATCACTCTTTGCTAACATAAAACCTAACATCATAAGACCTTTCTTTTGAAAAATTCTCCCTTCTATTTTCTACCATTTCTATAAAGAAAATTATCTTCAACCCGTAAACTACATGTTAGGTTGTTTTTATAAGCATATTCTTTATCTAAAGTATTAGTAATATGGAAGAATTCTCCCATATATCTTGCATTCTTACCACTTAATACTTTGTTTAGTTCTTTAATAACAGGAATTTCTGAAAATACTAAATCTATCTTGGAGAAGTGGTATTCGAGTTTACCCGTCACATAAAACAGACTTGTAAGTATACTGCAAGACACACCATAAGTTAAAGGAAGGTGGTGATAGGTCACCCCTTCTGAGACAGACGGAGGTAATTGCATGTAACAATCACTCACATTAATAGTTTCTATGTATTCATAGCGTAAGTTAGTAAAGACTTTTAACGAGAAATTATTAATTGATTTATCATGATGGAGAATGCTTCCATCAAAGGGCACTATATTAGTAATTGGGGTTTCAATAGTGACATCATTCATTCTTTCACTTACATCTTTAGTATTGTTTCATTTATCAGTTACCATTAGAATAGGTACAAGGACAGTTAATAATAACCACATAAATGTCATTAACAAGACACTACATAAGCAAGCTTTAATACACCTACGTTTTAGACTAGATTTTAGAAGTTCAGTCACTTCTGCTTCAGCCATTTTGATATTAAAAAATATAAATCTATCTAAACCTGTAAACTCCCCCCCCCCAAAAAAAAATTGTGTAATCCTACACTTCAAGGCTTTCTTCTTTACCCCCATTCTTTTTTTCTTCAGTCAGCTGTGAGTCTTTATTTTCGTTTTCTTTCAATTTGTAAAGTTTTCACCTTATCTTATCACAGTTCTTTTAAGGGTGTCTTAGTTTGTTTTCATAAACTTGCTCAGTGTCAGAATTGTCTTTTTCTTCACTTGGATCTGAGCTTTCAATTTCTTCCAGGACGACGTATGTCCATTCAGGTGCTCTGTATTTCTTACTCGGAATTCTTACTCTTCTTGTTTTTCGTACTAATTATTTTCCTGACTTTTCTTGTTCTGTTTGGCTTGAGACCTCATTACTCTGTTCTGGTCTTTTTCTTAACCTTCTCTTCACAAAAGTGTACTGTAGTCTTTTCACTCCACTTGGCCAATTATCACCTTTTCTTGGTTTCTTTGCTTTGACCACTTTTTCACCTTTTTCATCTGGTTCACAGGTTCTTTTGCTTGCCCTTTCTTCTGACTGTTTTTCTTCTTGATTTTCAGTTTCTTCGGGTTTTTCTGTTTCTACAATAACTCCCCTTTCAACTGTGAACTCACTTCCTTCTGGTTCAGATACAGTTTCATCTGTTTCAGGTTCAGCTGAAAGTTCACTTTCATCTGGATCATCAGTGAACTCACTTCTTTCTGGCTCAACGGCAGTATCTTGAATCCTAGAATCTTGCGCCCACTCTACTTGACCTGTGTTCGGCTGTTCACCATCTGTTTGTTCATCAGAATCTGTCACTCTAGATTCATCAGCTTCATACACTTCAGCCACTGGTCTTTGATTTTGATTCACCAGTTGAGGCTCCTTCGGTCTTTCAGGTGGATCTAGGGTTCGTTTGGTGTGACTCACGTGAATCCAATTTGGCAAGCCAGCACACTTCACTGCCGTTGTCGCCACCAGTATGATTTGATAAGGTTCGTGCCACCTGGGTTCAAAACACAATTTTCTTACGTGCTTCTTGATGAAAACCCATTCGCCAGGACTCGGATCATGCGCTTGATTCTGATGTATCATTGTGGCATCTTCTCCAACCTGGTAAGACACAGAACGTACCAGTTCAGCCAATCCTCTGCAATAGTCAAGCACCAGATCATCAGATATACTCAACAATTTGTTCACTGGTATATATGCCCGTCCCATTGCTCTTCCCATGAGAATTTCATGGGGACAAAATCCAGTCTTTTTGTCAGAAATGCTTCTCAGACTCATCAGCACAAGGGGTAAAGCATCAGGCCATTTCAGTGATGTGGATGCACACACTTTCCCTAACATTGATTTTTTAGTGCCATTGATTTGTTCAACTACTCCAGATGCTTCAGGTCGATAGGCTCAATGCAGCTTCTGTTTAATCTTAAATGCTGCACAAATCAGCCGGATTATCTCATTATTAAAATGTGTTCCTCTATCTGTCTCCAAAGTGAATGGAATGCCGAATCTAGGGATCAGCTCTCTCAAAAGTAGTTTAGCTACTGTAAGGAACAAGCAAACACAACTAGCATGCATTTTAGCCCGTTGCAAGGGGGAAGCTCGATAAAATCAAGGTGGAGTCTGGTAAATGGACCTCCTGCTCTCCCAATTCATCCCCAACTAACAACTGTCTTTCTGCCTGGATTCTGCTGCTGACAGATAATGCACCTCTGGCAAAGGTTCTCTGCAATGACCCAGAACTTCGTCTGCTTGAAGAGTCTGATCATTGCATCTCTTCCAATTTGTGCATTTCAATGGTAAACCCTGGCCATGTGGGAAAGTAAGGAGTCTGGTAAAACTGGTCTTTCATCCTGATAAACCCATAATTAATCATCTGCTCTCTTTCCACAGCCTGTAATTTTCTGAATTTCTTTTATCTCATCACTTACCTCTTCTTGCATCTGCCTAACTTCATCCCAAGTTTCAAATGTTATTGTGAACATATGATGGCATTCGGTATTTCCTCTTTGAATTGATCTGTTTAAAGCCATGGTATTTCGTGCACAATAACGTGCAATTTGGTCGGCATATCTGTTGCCCTTCGTCACATAATCATCTCCTGGTTTATGTGCGGCCATTTGACTACTGCAATTCTCTTGGGTAATTGCAAGGCATCCTATAGTTCATTTACAGTTTTACCATTCCTAATAGGGGAACCTGAAGAAGTCAGAAATCCCCTCTGCATCCATAGCTGGCAGAAATCATGTCTAATTCCATATTGGCTGCCTGTGAATATTGTTACTTTCAGGTTGTTGGCAATTTTGCACGCTCTTATCAGAGCTATCAGCTCAGCTATGTGGGCGGAGTTTACTCCTTTTAGATAGGATGCTTCCAGAACTCCTTCTATGGTGCAAACAGCATAGGCTGTGCATAATTCACTTCTTTCATTTCTCAAACATGATCCATCAACAAACATCTCACAATCTGATTCTTCCAACGGACTAGCTTCTATGTCTGGCCTAGGTTTGATGCATAATTCTGTCACATCCAGACAATCATAATCTGCTTCCTCTCTTACTTCCTCGCAGCGAGAATTAGGCAATAGAGTTGCCGGGTTCACAGTAGTGCGCCTGACCACTGTCACATTTTCAGCACCCAGGATCACTCTTTCGTACTCAGTCAGCCGACTAGAAGTAAGATATTGGGTCCTGGTGCGAGTCAAAATAATCTCAACACAATGTGGCACATATACCTTGACTGGGTAGCCCATCACAATTGGTTCACTCTGTTCCAGTCTCATGCAAGTAGCTGCTACTGCTTTCAAACATCCTGGCAACTCTGCAGCCACTGAATACAGAGTAGCAGAAAAATATGCTACCGGACGTCGTGCCATTTCATGTTTCTGGGTTAGGACTGAATGTGCACATCCATCTCTCTCACAACAATACAACGCAAATTCTTTTGTATAATATGGCTTTCCCAATGCAGGTGCTCGATAGAGACTGCTTCTCAATTTTATAAAAGCATTCATACCTTCATCATCCAAAACATTCGGATCTTTCACATCGTTTCGTGTCAACCTCTGTAGAGGTTTTGCAATCAGTGAGAAACCACATATCCACTGACGAAAATATCCAGCCATTCCCAAGAACATTCGTACCTCCATTTGAGTTTTGGGTGGACTCATCTGTTTGATCACACTGATTCTTTCTGGGGTTACCTTCCTAACTCTCTTTTCTATTTTGTGTCCAAGGTACTGTACTTCCTGTTTACAAAATTGTAATTTTGCTGGGGACTCTTTATGTCCTCCTTCTGCTAAATGATTCAATAGGGCAACTGTGTCTGTCAGACAGGCCTCTTGTGTCTTTGATGCCACCAGTAGGTCGTCAATGTATTGAACCAAAACCAAATTACCTGGCATAACTAGAGTCTCTAGACACTTTTTCATTATCTGATTAAAGATTGAGGGGCTCTCTGTGCCCCTTGAGGAACTCAGCACCACGCCAAGGAATGCAAACAAATACTAACTTTCCGGATGCAAAGGAATCGAAAAGAATGCTTGACACAAATCAATCAATGTGTACCATTCAGAATCACAAGGAATCTGATAAAGTATCACGGCTGGATTTTGTACTACTGGACAACAGGGTACTGCAATTTTATAAATTTTGTGCAAATCCTGCACTATCCGGTATTTTCCACTGGGCTTTTTGATAACTATGATAGGTGAATTACAAGGACTGCTCATTATTTCTTTTAGAATTCCTTGTTTAATCATTTGGTCAATTACTGGAGGAACTCCTGCAATCACTTCTGGACTCATCTTCTACTGAGGTGTGTTGGAATACACAGCACCATCCTTCACTATTACCTGAATCGGATCTACATTCGTCATTAGGCCAATTTCTTTTCCGGTAAAATCCCACACATCTGGATTCACTGCATTTTTCAATTCTTCAGGCAGATTCTCTTCTGTGAGAAGTGAAAATAACTCATCCACTTCTGTCCCTTGCTTTGCTAGCATCATTTTGAATTCAACATCCTCATCCGGTGTCTGAAATGCAATTCATTTGGTGTACAATAGATGGTGCAGTTCATTTTACACAACAAATCCCTTCCCAAGAGATTCACTGGACTTGAGTCATACACCACAAACTGATGCTTGTCTTTGAAGTTTCCAATATGAACTTTTATTGGGATTGTGACTGGTGTTCTAATATGCTTATTTGAGACTCCTATAACTTGGATAGTGTCTCCCGAGAGGGGTAGGTTCGGAATTTCTGCTGCTCTCACAGTAGAACGGGTAGCACCAGTGTCCACTAAGAATGTAATATCATTACCTTCCACCTTTCCGTTAACAAATGGACCTGACTGACCTACAGGCAAGGACTCGCCAAGTATGCACTCTTCCTCCCTCCCTCAGGCATCGTCATTGAGATGAGTCTGAATCACTCCCATTGCATTGCACACAATACTGCGAAATCACACCTTGATTCTTACCAAGCTGGTCACCTCCAAAATATCCAGTGTTCACACTGTACCTCTGCACTTGAGCATTCACATTATTTGGCATGGGAGCTTGTGGCACCTGTAACTGTTGAGTAACTATCTGCTGCTGTTGCTGTTGATTTACATCCACCTCATTCTGCATCTGTGGAATTCAATTTTGATTTCCCCCATTAATCTTTTTAACAGCTCTACACTCATTCCTCCAATGTACAAGCTTTCCGCACGCATGATAAGGAAATTTCTTCATAGCGTCTTCTTTACTCATCTTTCCCTTTCCTTTTCCTCCATTGTAAATCTGTCCATTTTTACTCTGACCACCCGCCTGATTATTGATTTGAGGGCTATTATTAGCTTCTTGCTCTTCTGCCACCTTCACCTGTGCCCACATCATTTTCTCCTTTAACTTTTTATGTCTTGATTCAATGTTGTCATTACAATATTCTGCATACCTCAGAATTTCGTCTATCGTTTTGCTTTGCCAGCAAATCAAATGCTGTTGAATCATATTACTACTTTCTGGTCTTAATCCAAACACAAAAGATACACAAAATGTCCCATATCTTTATCTCCAATGTTTTAAAATCCACTATACTGTTTAAATACCTGCAACAACCTTTCATAGTAGGCATGTACCGACTCCTATGGTTCCTGGGTAGTTCTGACAATTTTAACCCAATTTTTTTTTCGGGGAAATTTTCCCTTTCAGAAACGTGATTACCTGATTGTACTTTTTCATCACCTCCTCTGATGGAGCACCTGTTTTAGCATCTCTGGGATATTCATCCTTGGGCTCATCAACAGAGATCTTACACTCTGTCCATAAATCAGCTGGTACAACAATCTCAAACAACCCATCTAAATCTTTTAGCAGACCTTTCGAGACCTTCACAAACCTTTCTACATGTTTGTACCATTCAACTGGTTTCTCTCTCAGTCTGGGAATATCATTCATAAAAGATAATACATCCTGTCTTGACCAAGGAACATGAACATATCCACCACCTGGTACTTCTCTCATTGTACACGCCTTTTTGACTTGTTCTGCTTCTTTCATGGGAAACATAGACGCTCCTTTACTAGCTGCTTCTTCCTTCTTTTTCATCCACCTATTTTTCCAGTGGTCTACATCTCCCCATTTCTTCAAAACATTAATTATTTCCTTTATTTGTATTCTTTTTCCAGATGCATTCAAACGTTCTAAGTCTTTGTCAGTGAAAGCCAACCTGTACCATTTCTGCAATACCTTAGACTTTTCTATGTCTACTCCATACTCACTAGCAGCTTCCGATATTTTCTCATGTAAATTCTTTGCCCTCCAGGTGATACTTTTACACAAACACAACAATTCTTCATCTCAGTAGGTCCCTAATCTGTCTGGACTTATTGTACCAATAATCATTTCTTCCAAATCTACTTTCAACTGACTCACATTTATATTCTGAGGTTAAGGTTTAGGTTTTGTCATTTCTTTTATCCAATTATTTAATTCTTCTGGTGAAGGACGTGCTGAACTCCTGGTATTGGAGTGACATTTGGCCCTATTCTTCTTGAATCTAATTGTATACTTCTTTGTGAGGTCTCTGTTATCAACTCACAAACCTGGAGATCTAACAATGTATTATTCACATTTGCCTGTTCATCCTCATTCGTACCACTCCTGATGCTACTTCCTGGTACAGCCAATGCATGCACTTTAGACCCATTCTGTCTATCTCCATAAAACGGAACTACAGGACTGATTGTTACCGGTACCGTCAATGCTTCTGTATTCAAACTCAACTGATTTAATTTCTGGACCTGTTCTAATCTGGCCTTATTCAACAGTTTTGGTTCATTTTCCTTCACTACTTTCACTATATCTGAGACTTGTGGAGTCAGTGGGGTTCCCATTTGGGGGGAACCCCTAAATTTTCTTCATAAAGCGGAGGTCTTTTGTTCATGATGACCTCTATCAGTTCATCGTCATCAGAATCATTCATATCACCTCTCACACTTGGAGTCTCTATGTGGTTTCTTTTCTCTTTACATTTACCTCCAGTCTGCTCCTCAAGTGTTAAAACTGGGTATAATCCTTCCATTACCACAACTCTCCTCCATCTTTTCAGCTTTTCTTCCCTACTCTCAAAAGGTTATCTGAACATCATACTCCTGTAACCTCTGTTACCAATTCTGTATTTTTCTCTCTCAAATGCCTCTACTTCCCATTCTTCCAAGGCCTCGTACGGAGTCAATCTGGAATTTGGGACTAATGAATTCATTCGGTTTCTCAAATTCTGCAATATCTTCACATTGAATGTACCATGTTGCGGAAAAGCTAAAACACCATCACCCTTCGTATACTCTATCCAATTTTCTAACCACATACACGTGTGATATCCTCGTTCCAACATCATAAAAGAAGTAGGCGTCTTTGGAGGCGGAATCGGAATTCCCTCCCTAGTCACAATTGGTTTGTCCCTTCTAAAGAAATTCTTTCTTTTCTGCATCAACTTCATTTTCTGACTCCCTCCGCTAATGGGTTTTATCATGAATAAACAAAAACAACCTTTCCGTAATTCCACTTATTCTATTGGTCATCTTTCATCCTATACTAGTGCGACTCACACCAACTGACCAATCACGGCTCAGTTCAAGCCCGCTGCTTGACCAATATCAGCGCAGCTTTTTCTAACGTCAGTATTACTCCTTCTACTGACCCTCCCTTTACAAAATTTTACGGACTATTTTTCGGAATCTTCTTAAATCAAAATTCAGTTAGTAACATCACAAAACAATGCTACCTTGTCTGTTCCACTAAATAAAGAGATAGTCTTCACTCTTCAAGAGATTTTTCTCACTACGAGTCCTAATAACGACCAGCGTTTTTTTACCCTTGAGGCAAGCTCCGGGTGGACCAATTACTTCTCTAGGGATAAGGCCAAGATTTAACATGAGGACTTTTTAATGTGGAAAGGAGTCTTGCTATTCTCCTGGGGATAAGGCTAGAGTTTCAGAAGTGGACCCTTCGCTATTTCAAACACTCTACTTGTATACGAAAATTCCCTAATATAACACCTACAGCCCTCCGTAGCTTTTAGGTATTATTACAACAGACAAAGTACTTCTACAGTATGGCCTCTCTACCCCACTCTTCTTCTGCCTACTTCAGGCTAAATTCCATTCCTGGGATTCCTCAGGTATCTCCGTACCTGTACTTCTAGACAACATAGAACATGACACTAACTTTTCGTGTTAAGAACATATAACCAATAATCATTACCAAACTAATCAATAATTAAACCGTCCTCTGCTTCCAAGAAACTGATCCAGCACCAATACCCCAAAAAATTGATCAGGGACCGATAATCAATAACTTCAAAACATAATGGCCCATACACCTTCACCCAGAATCCCTGATGCACTGGGGTCAATTTATACATTCCTACAATTCTTTCCCTTATGTAGATTTCAAATAAGACATATTTTAATAACTAATCTTTAATATCAACTTTCCTTCTATTTGGTCGATAGACCAATTAGTTGAATAGTTGATGGCAATGATAACCACTAACTTACCAATCATTTAGTTAATTAAAATAATCACAGACTCTCGGTAAGGTTAATAATGAATTTATTTCAAACATTTAAGGATGATGCTCAATTGCATTTGGTCACAAATTACAAACACTGAACCTCACGAAAGGTGAAATATATATATAAAATAAAAATTCATCCAAATTAAACAATGACTTTATGCAATGAAGGAGTGGATAGAGTAAGAGACAAAAGATTCAGCAAAAATTATGCGAAACATGATAAACCTAGCGGAGGGGATAAATGAAGAGACAATCGGTAATCTAATTAATACATATCAATAATCATGGACAGAATGGATAGGTGGAGAGACAAAAATTTCAGAGACAGAAATATGTAAATAATTAAATTCTGAGAACGAGTTAAGCTAAATACAAACCTATTGGTCTGTAGGAAAACCACCCCTCGGGCTAGGAGATGGTGGGGGTTCCCCGAAATCGTACCAGGGAACAAAGGGTAACAAGCATTGGCATAGCCGAAAGGTCTCGCCTTTGGGACCTTATAAGTGTTTAGCCGTGCAACAGTTGCATAACTAAATACTTATAAGGTCCCAAAAGAGCGACCTATTGGCTATGCCAAGCGGCCGTGTGGCCGTGAAAGTGATCGCAAACAAACATCAAAGCGGCCGTGCGGCCGCGAAAGTGAAAAATGGGAAAAAGTGCTGCAAATGAAAGCGTCTAGGTTTTTCCCTGCAAATGGTATCAAAAAAGGGTTTGTGGGGCTGAAATCACCATTTCCCCAACTTTTAAGGAATGACAGACGTAAGTCAGTAAACCAATTTTTTTTACGCAGTTTTGGCATTTTTCTGGGACATAGCCTAGTTTTGCTATTTTTTGAGCTTTCAACCTCCTTCCAGTTAATGGTAGAAATGGGTATGAAAATAATAATGGATCCTGGAAAGCTATACATTTTGGAAAAGTAAACAAAATTCTGAATTCAGCAGGGGGTCATTTGTGTAGATCCTTCAAGTTTTCTATATAGAAACGAACAGTTAAATATAGGAATAATTGAAAATTAGTTGAAGAAAAAAACAGCCTTTTGTGTCAACGTTTTCACCTGTACCTTCTTCTAATTATGACAGCTCTTTGAAAGCAATATACCGTTACATCTGCTGGACCTTACTGGTTGTGGGGATATATAGGACTTGTAGGTTCACCAAGAACCCGACGAACCCAGAGCCAAATACTGAGCAGCGACTTGCAATGGTTTTTTATTATGTACCGGGTATATAGCAATTATTCTGGGAAAATGTATACATGGAAAAATCGGTATGAAAGGAACCTAAGTATTTCTGAAATGGGAAAAAAATATAGAGTTTAGAAACAGTAGATATTTGCACATTTCCGAAATTGGGAATACTCATACTAGCATGAGAATTATCAGTCATTTTTCAAAATTACTTCTTGTTTACACATTGTCTTTCATTTGGAAGGCAGAAATGCATTGAAAGTCAATAGGTAATAACAGTTGCTTTACAAACCTGAATTACCCTAAGTCTCCCGATACAAATGGTACCTCACTTGTGTGGGTAGGCTTAGTGCCCACAACAGGAAACGGTTCACAACGCAACGTGAACACACCACATTTTCACAGTGAAAAATTACCCTTTTTTTGCAAAGTGCCTAGCTGTAGTTTTTGAACCCTAGCTCTGCTGGCACCTTGGGAAACCTAGCAAACCCATACATTTTTTTAAACTAGACACCCAGGGGAATCCAGGATGGAATGACTTGACTTGCACACACCAGGTTCTGTTACCCAGAATCCCTTGCAAACCTAAAAAATTGTCAAACAAAAACACATTTTCCTCACATTTCTGTGGTGGAAAGTTCTGGAATCTGCGTGGATCCACAAATTTCCACCCACCCCGCATTCCCCAAAGTCTTCTGAGAAAAATGGTACCTCACTTGTGTGGGTAGGCCTAGTGCCCGCGACAGGAAACGGCGCAAAACGCAACGTGGACACACCACAATTTCACAGTTAAAAATTACCCATTTTTGGCAAAGTGTCTAGCTGTAGTTTTTTAACCCTAGCTCTGCCGGCACCTAGGGAAACCTAGCAAACCTATACACTTTTGAAAACTAGACACCCAGGGGAATCCAGGATGGGGTGACTTGACTGCCTCTCACCAGGTTCTGTTACCCAGAATCCCTTGCAAACCTAAAAAACTGTTAAAAAAAACACATTTTCCTCACATTTCTGTGGTGGAAAGTTCTGGAATCTGCATGGATCCACAAATTTCCACCCACCCCGTGTTCCCCAAAGTCTTCAGACAACAAGCATTAGCATAGCCAATAGGTCTCGCCTTTGGGACCTTATAAGTGTTTAGCCATGCAACAGTTGATGTTGCACCAAGGATATTGTGCTTGATAACTAAACACTTATAAGGTCCCAAAGGCAAGACCTATTGGCTATGCCAATGCTTGTTCAAGATGGCACGCCACTGGCCTTTACTACTTTAGCAGTGTTGTGAAACCTGATTGGGTCAGGTGTGAGCAGGACCGCAGGAAATACAATTCGCTTGCTTTGATGATTGGAGCAGCCTCCACGCTGCTCCAATCGAAGCACACTGAAAGTCACCCTCTCAGTATTTCCACTGCTTACTAGGCAAATGATCATAGAACAAATTATATGTATAGAAGTTAGCATATATTGCAAATCCAAATCGGACTGTAAACAGTGTAAAGCAGTTCATTACAAAATCATCCACTGAATTGTTACAGTTGTACCACTGATGCAATATGAGCAGTAGCTCTGGCAATTTGACAACAAGAGCTAAAGAGGTAGGACGGTGGAAAGTCAGTTTCTCCAATTGTATATTAGCCATCTTTGTGACGTGTGTGGGAAATGAGGCGGTGCAAGGGCGGGGCGCATCGCAACAGTGATCTGAAACAGAACATCAGATAATGATGCTACTCTATGGTACCTATGGTCACTGGTGCTGGAACAATTTTTGGAGTGGGGGGGATGCTGCAACTATATTACACCATTGAAGGAATAAGGATTTTGAAAAATCCAAGCGTCACACAAAGGATAAGTGAAGCAAACGAGCCACACCAGTTCTCCGCGGGAGTGGTAAGGGTGTGGTATGTAACAGTGATGCATTTTGGGGCACAGTGTCACAAAGATGTGTTATTGATGCATGGTGTTCTAGCACACCCTCATTTACAGAAAGTACTGTTGCCACTCAAGTGGCAACAAAATTCACACTGACGTAGTTTCACTGTTACAAACTATTTAGCACACAAACGGTAATGTGTGGAAATCGAGTTTCAGCAAATATTTATCATTTGTACATCACTGTGTATTGATTAGCTGTGATCCTATTACAATCTTTGTTTCCATCAAACTTCAGAGTTACAACAAGCATTGGCATAGCCAATAGCTCTCACCTCTGGGACCTTATAAGTATTTAGCCATGCATCACATTATCTTGGGGGCTACAACATCTACTGGTCTTTAATGTAGAAGCTTTGGCACTAATAGGCACATTATAACACTGCATAGAGAAGTACTTATTTAAAGTGTTATTGTTGTACAACTAGTAGTTTGAACTCACATATCTGAAAGTGCTTTCATACGCGATAATGAAGAAAAAAAGATTTCTGGTGAAAGAAATAATTTGCCTGATAACACAATTTAAGGGATGGAGCCACAATTCATCCAGGCTTTCTGGTTTCAGTTTGTACACATCATCTAATAAATGGGTATCAATGTGTCTTTCCTTACCCTAAAGTTTGTTTTTATCTTTGAGCACTTTTCGATTATAGCGCAAACTCGACCGGAAGGTTATTGGAGCACTTTACATGAGCACCAGTTCCATTACATAAACACCCTTTGCAGCTCTCAAGCAATGCACTCAAGCAACACATTTTTAAAGTGATTCAATGCATTATAAGGATAGTAAATAAATACAATATAATACCACGTTCCAAGCGGCACAGGCCATTCATTATGTGTACATGCAAAGGTACCGGAAGTTTGCTCACGGTGTGAAAGACTGGAGCCCCCTCCCCCCTTTTCTTTTTTGCAATATTATATGCAGCAAGCTCGACCGTTCCAGGTTTGTTGCATCTTCCTTCTGCTCCTTGTTTAACAAGCCATAGTTCCTGCTTATTTAATTTATGCAGCTAACAATCATTGCTAAGCCAATAGTCCTGATTTATAGGTATGATGTTACTTCTATTTTATATCTGGATGCAGTGACAGAAAGAGCAAAATACAAGTCGGCGGCACACTATGCTAAGCACAGATTTTTAGCTGTGTTTTAAGCCATGCCCTTAATTACATTGGCCACGCCCCTTTGCGAGACCCCCCAGTTAAAATGGGCATTACCAAAATATTGACTGATAACAGGATGTAGAGGACTGGAAAGTTGGGATATTGAGAGTCGCAGTGGTGCAATGCCTGCACTGGGGTAAATTTCGGAAAAAAGTGATTTTTTTCAGTGAAATTTGAGGTTTGCAGGGGATTCTGGGTAGGAGAATGGTGGGTGACCCACACAAGCCATACCTCGGCTGTCTAGTTTCCAGAAATGTGTGGGTTTGGTAGGTTATCCTAGATGGCCGCCGAGCCCCGGGCCAAAAACTCATGGGTCCCCCCTTGCAAAACCAGGTTGGTTTGTGATAGGTAATTTTGATGTCGCATGAATAGGTTTTGGGCCCTTCCCTGTCTCGGGTACTTGGCCCACCCGTACAAGTGATGTACCATTTCTATTGGGATACTTGTAGAAATGCGGGAGGGTTGGAAATTTGTTTTACCTTTCTGCAGCATGAAAATTTGAGCACAATAATGCAAGAAAATGTCACAGTCATATTTTGAGGTTTGCAGGACACTGTGGGTAAGATAACTTGTTGGGATCCACAAGAGAGACATCACCATGTACTCCCATGGGTGTTTAGTTTACGACACAATCTACAGCTGGTAGGTTATTCTTACATGAAATGTACACCTTGGCAGAGAGACCAAAAAGACAAAGATTACTGCACAACTATCTATTCCTCAAGCACACATACATACTGGTTGGATTTGGCACCAGGGCGAGTGATGGTTCAGTATATACAGTTGTGTTAACCGGAGATTTCACAAAAATTAACTGCACTGTCAATAATTGAAAGGACAAAAAACTGAACCATTGACTTACAGCTCCTGAGTTGTAAAGGCACGACAAGGCACCAACCTCTTTTCAGGCCATTCATACACCTTTCATATGTGTGACACATACAAAACCCTTCACATCGCCAGCCGTGGGCCCAGCACAACACTCACACCAGCAGACAGTGCCATTCAAAGGGCCATCACTTTCACACGCCCACATTCCTGACACAGCAACCACACCAGCTCACGGATTGCGTGGAGTGGCGTTTGGCTAGTAGTTTGTGTGGTGACCAGCAGCTAGTCACTACTTACACACCGCCAGCCAAGCGCCAGTCCACATACACCGCCAGCCGAGTGCCAGTCCACGCACACCGCCAGCCAAGCATCAGTCCACACACACCGCCAGCCAAGCGCCAGTTCATGCACACCGCCAGCCAAGCACCAGTCCACGCACACTGCCTGCCAAGTGCCAGTCCACGCACACAGCCAGTCAAGCCCCAGTCCACGCACACCGCCAGCCAAGCACCAGTCCACGCGCACCACCAGCCAAGTGCCAGTCCAAACACACCACCAGCCAAGCGCCAGTCAAAACACACTGGCAGCCAAGCACCAGTCCACGCACACCGCCAGCCAAGCGCCAATCCAAACACACCGCCGGCCAAGCGCCAATCCAAACACACCGCCGGCCAAGCGCCAGTCCACGCACACCGCCAGCCAAGCGCCAGTCCACGCACACCGCCAGCCAAGCGCCACTCCACGCACACCACCATCACATTAAGGTTTTTTTATACAAATAAGAAAACACAAACAAATTGCAAATAGATACAAATCTACTAACACAAAATCTGAAACTAAATACACTACACAAATGCCAACCTTGAAACTGAACAAAAAATATTAAACAATAAAGGCCAGGCAGTTCACTTTACCACTCATGGATGCTCCCAAAAATTATTTTGCGTGTGGTACATTCTAAAACAAGCAGGCACACACAGCCCAGAGTTAGAAGGACACTCAGGGCAGTACATATGAGTCTCCTTCCGCGTACCTCTTCGCCAACAGACTCTACATCTCCTACTGGAAAAGTCTTTTGAGGGTGTGGGAGGAATGTGATCAGGAAAGTAGCGATCTTTCAATCTAGCCACATCCTCCACCACTCCAACTCTAGGAACACTTGCCTGTTCCACTAAAACAAGGCTGCCTATTACAGACTCCTGAAACTTAGCAAAAGTCATCTTTGACTCAGGACAAGAATCCTTGAATACAACAAAATCATTAAAGGTTGCCAAATGGAAAAGATGGCTAGCCAACTTCTTATACCAAATGTAAGCCTTACAAAGAGCAGCGTAAGTTTCCAACCTCTGATCTACTCTGTCAACACCACCCCCATGTACCTATTATATTCTAAAATGCACACAGGTTTGCGCACTTCAGCAACCTGACCCCAAACAGACACAGGTGAAGTGCTTTCATCATGGATGGTAGTCAGCATGTAGACATCTCTCCTGTCTGAAAACTTCACAGCTAGAAGTTCCTCGCAACGCAACGCACTGCACTGTCCCCGCACAAGCTTTTGACAAACTAGTTCTTTAGGTAAACCTTTACAGTTAGAGCGGATTGTGCCACAAGCAACAGTGTCCACTTTGGCCAATTCCCTGAACAACCGCACACCAGTGTAGAAGTTATCTACATATAAATGGTGGCCTTTGTTAAAAGGTCCTCTACCAAGTTCCCACACAATTTTCTCAGTCACTCCAAAAGTGGACGGACAACCAGGGGGGTTAATCCTGGATTCCTTACCGGTGTACACCCTGAAATTAGAGACATATCCAGTCCTACTGTCACACAGCATATACAGCTTAATTCCATAGCGTGCCCTCTTACTAGGAATGTATTGCCTAAAAACCAAGCGGCCTTTGAACAAGACCAAAGACTCATCCACTGCTATTTCTTTCCCTGGAGCATAGATCTCAGAAAATCGATCTACAAAGTGATCAATGAGAGGCCGAATCTTAAAAAGACTGTCACACTCAGGGTGATCTTGTTGCAACGCTAAACCATTATCGACAAAATGCAGCATCCGAAGCAGAATCAAATACCTATCACGACTCAGGACTGCCGGAAATATAGCCGTTGCCATCAAGGGACTAGTAGACCAATAGGAAGACATTGATGGCTTACTTAGCAAGCCCATCAAAAAAGTTAAGCCCAAGAACTTCTTCATCTCTTCCAGATTTGTGGGAGTCCACGGGTAGCTCTAGAATGGGGCTTAAGGCTGGCATTGTTGTCCCTCAAAAAACTGTTAGGCATGCAAATTAGTCTGCTCAACAATCTCTGCCAAAAACACATCGTCCATAAACAACTGAAAAAAATGTATCGGCAAAAAGTTTTCTGTATTCACTCTACACCCTGGAACACCAGTAAACGTCTGGCAGTGCCGGCTGTACCATGCCTGGGGCAACCCAGTCATCACTTCCAACTGGAAGCCTTGCAGCCCCAGGCTGCAACCCTGATGCCTCTTGCTGCACTATGCGGTACAAAAGGGGGTGGTGATGGACGGAGCATCAGAACCAATCAAACACTCACACCCAGTCAACAGATCTGGGTTTGATCCATCACCATTCTTTAGCCCACTCTGCCACCCCAGTTCAGACATGGCCATATGCAAATCAGTCTGACCCTGTGCCTCATGGGAACAGTCCAGCCCGAACTGCCAAGCCATGCCTTCCCTGGACCGGAAACAAGCTTCCTAGGACCGGTTTCTGGCATTTCAGCCGTCTTCAGCCAGGCTTGCTTGAATCCAGTGGCAAAGTGAGCAAGGGACTCACGTCTGAGCATACCCTGCCAACTTATGGTGAACAAAGCGGTACAAAAGGGGGTGGTGATGGACGGAGCATCAGAACCAATCAAACACTCACACCCAGTCAACAGATCTGGGTTTGATCCATCACCATTATTTAGCCCACTCTGCCACCCCAGTTCAGACATGGCCATATGCAAATCAGTCTGACCCTGTGCCTCATGGGAACAGTCCAGCCCGAACTGCCAAGCCATGCCTTCCTTGGACCGGAAACAAGCTTCCTAGGACCGGTTTCTGGCATTTCAGCCGTCTTCAGCCAGGCTTGCTTGAATCCAGTGGCAAAGTGAGCAAGGGACTCACGTCTGAGCATACCCTGCCAACTTATAGCGAACAAAGCGGTACAAAAGGGGGTGGTGATGGACGGAGCATCAGAACCAATCAAACACTCACACCCAGTCAACAGATCTGGGTTTGATCCATCACCATTCTTTAGCCCACTCTGCCACCCCAGTTCAGACATGGCCATATGCAAATCAGTCTGACCCTGTGCCTCATGGGAACAGTCCAGCCCGAACTGCCAAGCCATGCCTTCCCTGGACCGGAAACAAGCTTCCTAGGACCGGTTTCTGGCATTTCAGCCGTCTTCAGCCAGGCTTGCTTGAATCGAGTGGCAAAGTGAGCAAGGGACTCACGTCTGAGCATACCCTGCCAACTTATGGTGAACAAAGCGGTACAAAAGGGGGTGGTGATGGACGGAGCATCAGAACCAATCAAACACTCACACCCAGTCAACAGATCTGGGTTTGATCCATCACCATTCTTTAGCCCACTCTGCCACCCCAGTTCAGACATGGCCATATGCAAATCAGTCTGACCCTGTGCCTCATGGGAACAGTCCAGCCCGAACTGCCAAGCCATGCCTTCCCTGGACCGGAAACAAGCTTCCTAGGACCGGTTTCTGGCATTTCAGCCGTCTTCAGCCAGGCTTGCTTGAATCCAGTGGCAAAGTGAGCAAGGGACTCACGTCTGAGCATACCCTGCCAACTTATAGCGAACAAAGCGGTACAAAAGGGGGTGGTGATGGACGGAGCATCAGAACCAATCAAACACTCACACCCAGTCAACAGATCTGGGTTTGATCCATCACCATTCTTTAGCCCACTCTGCCACCCCAGTTCAGACATGGCCATATGCAAATCAGTCTGACCCTGTGCCTCATGGGAACAGTCCAGCCCGAACTGCCAAGCCATGCCTTCCCTGGACCGGAAACAAGCTTCCTAGGACCGGTTTCTGGTATTTCAGCCGTCTTCAGCCAGGCTTGCTTGAATCCAGTGGCAAAGTGAGCAAGGGACTCACGTCTGAGCATACCCTGCCAAATTAACACCAGTAAACGTCTGGCAGTGCCGGCTGTACCATGCCTGGGGCAACCCAGTCATCACTTCCAACTGGAAGCCTTGCAGCCCCAGGCTGCAACCCAGATGCCTCTTGCTGCACTATGGGCACATCAATGTCCTCCTCTAAAACAGGCACTTCATCCGCACTAAGAGTCGCTTCATCCGCACTGAGAGTAGCTTCATCATCCGATGATTCCACGTGGAGAGAAAACTCACTGCCTGAATCTTCTCCTCCCTCCTCTGCCTCAGATGCAGAGTCTGTCTCTGAACCATGGTCAAAGGAAGACTCAAAAAGCATACCAACAACCCGCTGAGCAGTAATCCTGCGGCTAGCCATTATCCTTACTAAGAAAGGAGACTGCACAAACAAGTCAACAACAACCAACAATGTGCAAAATAAGTAAGTAAAAAGAATGTGCGCCTTTATCACAAGATCTATATACTCAAAAACTATGCGATTCACTTGCAAGAGACAGCTACACTCACCAGCACCTACTCTGCAGAGAGACAGCAAAAACGATATCCCACTAGAAAGAAAAAAACAAAACCAATTTCTCACAAGACAAAAAAATACACATCGAGCACAAATGCAAAAAAGTTTTTGACATACAAAAAACAGAAGCCAAACATACTGCTATTATTACACCATTAGCAAAAAACACATTCATGCAGAGAAATTAAAAACATTTACATAGTACAAGAAAAAGTCTCTTACCAAACACATGCAACTACACAAACAGCAGAACCACCAGTAACTAAACCGCAACCTGGAACAGTCTAAAGAGCAAAAGCCTTGAACTAGAACAAAAAGGGAGAAATAAAGCATTACAATTGCAATTCACAAGAAATAAAGCAATTAACATTATAATACGCTATGTCACTACCCATATGGGGGAAGAAAGGCCAAATAAACGAGCCGATCAGAATACACATAAAAAAATATATGTCCCCTGGAAGCGACCCTTGCCCAAGGGGTTGCTTCCAATTTATTTATTTTTAAATCCCTGGCTCTAATGGGCTTTTCTGCCCCTTCCCTGGGGCTAGAAACGCCCAAAAATACAGGCGATCTGTCCCCGGGGGGGCAGAAAAGTCTTAAAAATTATTTAGGCCCATAAGGAAACGACCCTTGCCCAAGGAGTCGCTTCCATTTAAAATTTAAAACGCTCCCTGGTGTCTAGTGGGGTTTTCTGCTTCCCCTGGGGGCAGAAAGGCCAAATAAACAAACCGATCTGCCCCCAGGGGGGGCAGAATATACTTAAAAAAAAAAAATGGCCCCTGGAATGACCCTTGCCCAAGGGGTCGCTTCCAATTTAATAAAAACAAATTCCCTGGCTCTAGTGGGCTTTTCTGCCCCCCTGGGGCCAGAAATGCCAAAACATATTGGGCGATCTGTCCCCGGGGCGGGGGGGGGGGCAGAAAAGTCTTAAAAATAATTATCCCCCATAGGAAGCGACCCTTGCCCAAGGGGTCGCTTCCATTTAAAAATTAAAAAACTCCCTGGTGTCTAATGGCGTTTTCTGCCCCCCACTACGGCAGGCCCTAAGGCTATAATAGTGCCTCTACGTACACATTCGATTCAGATTAGAACTCAAGATTGAGCTCTTTAAAGAGCATTACACCTCATAAGTTCAGAACCTTTGATTATCCCTCACCCTTTACTGCCCACAACAGCGCCTTTCCTCAGTTTTGTAAATGACCTCTGCCCATGTTGTTGGCTGATGACCTTGTAAATTGCTTTGTTGCCTTTGGTTAGATACTTAGTCTATAAGAACCCGCATGCATCAATCCTCGTCCTCCTCCTCATGTTGCTTCTTGTAAGCCTATCATGGTATTTGCTCTTTCCTTCCTTTGTGCTTGCTACTTCCTATTACTTTGGGTCTAAATCTCCACGTGGATCACTTTTCCATTTGTCTGGTGCAGACTCCTGGCCCTGCAGACTACATGAATCCAAAGGTTGCAATGATATGGTGGAGGGTAGACATGAGTTAGTGGCGAGCAGCTGTGAGTCTGATGCTGCCTCATTAACAATCATATTGAGAACAGGCTAGAGGCCTGCAGGCTTTTAGAGAATTGAAATAACCTTCAAACGTTAGCTTCAGTATGCTGTGGATAATGTACAACTAGGAAACCCGAATCTACTAAGACCCCTAGCCACAATTCCAGCTCTCCCTCTTCTCCACTCTTTTTAAACATTGTGTCATTCTGTGGTCAGTAAAGTTTCTATTTCACCACCATTCTCCTTTCTGTGATGTTCGGTTCCACTCTTCCTTTGTGCTTCTGGTCTCCTGCTTGTTTTGTTTGCAGCCTCTGGGCATGTAAGACCTCTTTGAAATTAGTTGATGGTCTGCACTTGTACACAGTGTAGCCCTGGAAAGGTAAGCTTTCATAGTTACTGCATGTGCATATGTGCACTCTTCTAAAGTGTGTGGTCAAAAACCAGGTTAAGCTGAGGGTTGTCATGAACATAAAAGCTGGGTGAGTTGAGACAAATGGCTTCACTTGCTTTGAGTAGATGAGTTTCAAGGTTGGAACATTGAAGACCCACCCTATAGTGTCACATACAGACTTAACTGTTTTGTGGGGGCAATCTGTTCCTTAGAAGCTCTAGCAGATGTCATAACATAGTGGTTTTTACCAAGATGAAATAGGTACAGAAATAGTAATGTGTGGGCATACGACTAATGTTGGCTCATCCTACTAAGATAAATAGTATGACACAAGTGATTAAACTGTTTAGTTTTCTCCGTTCAAACACTGTTATTTTGGGCATGATCAGGATATTAGCGAGAGTAGATTGCAGAGACCTTTCAGGATTGTTTTGGTGCAACTGATTTGGGTACTTTTACATTCTAATAAATGCTTTAGTGCCAATCACACCATGTGCAAACTATAGCTCTTGCATAGCCATTGTGAGATGGGTTTCCTCAATTTTGTGGCACAGGCCTCAATCTCGAGAAATTTATGTACACTATAAAGTGATAGAAATTTTGCACAAAATACAAAAGAATGAGACTCCTACACTTGCTTTTGCAGCAGCATTAAAAAACCACATTGCAGATATATGTTAAAAGCTAGACCTGATGTTCCCAGAACGGCAATGATTTATTTGATCAATGATCCATTGACTGGTTTTTGGGTGGCTCCCGCAGCCAAGATGAGTTAGAGGCCTAATTAAAGATTTTTCCTGTAGAGTTTTGTCTCTGTGACCAGTACTTTGGTATGGCACTAATAATCATTGTGGCAGTTGTAACAGAATGAGATGGACCATGTACCTAAGGAGCATGTAGTTTATTTGCAGAAGGTTGTGACTGATAGATGGATGTGCCCAAATATATAATTTAATCTCGTCTGGATTTGGCTGACTGTGTCTTGAGGGTGATGGCCACTTCTTTGGCCATTTTATGCAGTTTTCAAAAACGTAATAAAAATGCAGTGAGAAAAGGTATAGCACATTCCCGTCACTAGTGCTAGACCTGATGAAATAAACATTATTATTTTTTGAGGTAGCAAATAGGGATGTTATGGTCTAATTATATTTCACAACTGCAATTGTAAGCCATGTATGCCTCATTGCTGTTTTTTTATTGTTAATTTTCTTGGTGAATCTGGTTTTAGAGCTGTACATATACATTTAGGTCCATTTATGATTTGGTTTTGCAGATATTGTGTCTGAATCATAACCACATAGAATCAATACTACCCCGGTTAAAGCCTCAAAACCACTTAACAAATAGACAGATGCTACACCAGAAAGTGACTTCAAGTGGCTATGGCCAACAAACTGCAGCAAGAGGAGCCAGGTAAGAATATATATTTTATTGTAAAGCACTTGAATAAACATGTTCACAACTTCCTCAATCAAATGTAATTGTCAGTATAATTGATTACAATGTTCATACTTAATAACTCTCACATATTGTGCAAGCAAACATTTCTTTTTGATTGTATGTGCATATTGCTCTTCAAAAGTGTAAGTTAAAAACCTCAATTGTCAGGATTCATCTGGAAACCTTGGGATTTCATATTTTTGGTCAGAGATATACCTCTGTATTTTTTTTAGATTCTGTGCGATAATTGTTGGCAGAGTTATGAATTTTTAAAGATTTTAGTTAACATAGCACCAAAAAGCCCAAAGTGGCAACCATGGATATCAGGTCACGTTGGACCGGGACAAAGCCACAAGTTCAGGCCAACCGCGGTGGTGGGCTACATTCACCAGGCTAGGTCCACTGAAGCTTTACCTTCTCAAATCCATGCCAAGTGTCCATTATTGATGGAGCGATGGAGGGGGCCACAAGGAGCAGGGAGAGCATTGCAGAGGCTGACAGCGAAAAGCAGGCTAGGCATTGTGGGCGTTGTTAGTGCTTCACATTGGCGAACACTTGTAGCGGTCTTTGCTGTAACATGAATAGGTGGCTGCCGAAACTTCACGTTGAATTGCGGTGCGAGGTCTTGGTGCAAACTGGCCTGTTCATGGTCCTGGAGACCTCAAAAGCTTGATTACAGCTCTCCGAACCACACCAAAGGTCCAGGCCCTGAGGGGCACCGCTTGGAGGTCAAGAACACACTTCACCTGGGTCCAGGGGCTGGTGCAGGATGTTGGGGGCCTTTTATATCCCTGAGGTGGCTCAATTTAGGAGGCCAGCAGAGTAGCCCTTGGAGTCACTCTAGTGTCCTAGGTTCAAGGGCAAAGTTGCAGGTCCAGTTCTTTTCTTACCCAAGCAAGAGGGCAACAGGTCAGCGCAGCATGGCAGCAGTCCAGCAGAGTGGCAATCCTTTAAGCAGCACTATAGTCCTTCTCCTTGGCAGCGTATGCACAGGTCCAGAAAATTACTGAGGAGTTGGTGTCTGAGGTCCCCTTTTTAACCTGGTGCCCTGGATCTGAAAGGTGGGAGAGGCTTCTAGACAGTGGCTTTGAAGTGCAGGGAATTTCCTACCTCCACTGCATTGGCTCCAGGCTGGCTGCAGTGACAATGTGGGGCCTTTGGGCCCTTTGTGTGAAGGCAAAGCACAGGCTATTCAGTTGCAAGTAGGGTGTGCTCAGCTCTACCCCCTATCCATCCTGCCAGCAAAAGCACAGCCAATAAATCTATTGTGTGACTGTCAGGGAGGATTTCACAAAGTCGAACTGGGGGAGACTTATATGTAATAATAGGGGTGTTTAAGGCTTGGCAAAGGGGTTTAAATGCCAAGTCGGCATGGCAGTATAAAACTGTATTCAGGCAGGCATAGGACATGTTTTAAAGTGCTATTTAAGTGGGTGGCACACTAAGAGCTGCAGGTCCAGTGATAGCATTTAATTTGCAGGCCCTGTGTATATGGTATACCACTCTACAAGGGACTTGTAAGTAAACTAAATATGCCAATTGGGTGTAAACCAGTTTAACCATGTTTTGGGGGGAGAGCACAAGCATTTTAGCACTGGTTAGTAGTGGTAAAGTGCAGGGAGCCCTAAGGCCAACAAAAATGAATTCGGCAAAACGTAGTGGGT
The DNA here is from genome assembly GCF_964204655.1 of Triturus cristatus. Taxonomy (NCBI): domain Eukaryota; kingdom Metazoa; phylum Chordata; class Amphibia; order Caudata; family Salamandridae; genus Triturus; species Triturus cristatus. The sequence continues at coordinate 779,902,475 of NC_140592.1, forward strand.
AAAAAGAGAATATGTTTGGAGGTGAAACTGTGCACTGGGGCCAGGTCCCACATGGGTATTCAAGTCAAAAAGTCTTATTTTCCCCTGTGAAGGAAATTTTTACCTAGAAACCCCTCGTATAAAATCCCTGCAAGTAACATGAAAGAGCCTCTCCTGGATCATGAATAGTCCTTTGTGGTTTCTGGAGGTGTACACTCCTGGTCCCTTGATAAAGCTTTCCTTAGGTGAAACACAGATGCGCCTCCTGCCATGGACAATCAGGAAGGCTCTGTTGGTACTGTAATATCCTGACTGTATCTTTATTTATTTTATTTTTACTGATTCTGTGTTGCGTTTTCCCCTGCTTTACTCTTCCTTGTTTCTGTGCACACGTAACCTACTAGAGTGATCCTTCTCCTTGGAAATTGGTGTAAGTACCCGTTGCTCGCTAAAGGGCTATTGGGGGCTTCTTCTCAAAAATAGAGATAATCTTGCCATGTGCCCTGAAGGTCATCCTAACAGATTGCTAGAGATGATGGTAACATCCCTGTATCTGATTGGCATTCCATAATCTTCCTGTTACTGAAAACTAAGATTAAACCCCCTTGATTTCTGGTGATAGCAAGCCTGGGCTATTGCAATGTAGTCTGTATTGGCGCCCCCTAGAAACTTAATGTAAAGCTTTAAATAATGCAAAATAAGACAACTGCAATGTGTCTACACTTAGGCAGAAACAACCTTACCAAGTCAGCTCTGAAAGCACTCCACTGGCACCTGGGGAGTTCTGAATACAATTTATAAAATCTATAACCTACACAAAGCTTGCTTGGGGCAGATGTTCTGGATACCTCCAAAAGTTTAATTTGCCATTACATACCTGGCAAGGACTTGAAGTTGGCTTCCTCACAGCTCTGTATATTCATGAAGTCCATGGTTTAAAATTTTGGCACAGCCCTCAGTTCCGTGCTCAGTGTAGCTACCTTCAGTTTAGGAAACTCTTAAAAATGGAACTTCACCATGCAATGTTGAGCTGTAATCGCCAATACCTGGGGGAGTAATTGATGAATTCCGTATTCAATGACTTCCTGTAAGTTTGTCTGGCTCCAACCCTACAATGCATTTTTCTTCTCTACCTATTTGAGTGCTTCCTTACTAGAACTTCAAAATGTCTTAGGGTATGTCAGCACAATAGACGTCTATGTATAAATATATGAATTGAAATGGATTACAAAGCAAAGACAATTAGATGAAGGATGGAGTGCTGAAACCTTTCAGACACTCTCCCCCAGTCACAGATCTAGGTTTAATCCAGGATTGTTCTTCTCCTCACTAAGCCACTGCATTTTGGACTCAGCCATATGTACATCAGTCTTAAACCTGTTCCTCATGGGAACAGTCCAGCCCGAACTGCCAGGCCAGGTCCTCCATGGACCGGAAACAAGCATACTGGGACTGGTTTCGGGGTTTCACCACTCATCAGCCAGGCTAGCTTGAATCTAGTGGCAAAGTGGTCAAGGGACCCACGTCTGGGCATGTTTGTGTTTGCTTTGAAATAAATTACAAGACACTGTATCCAGGGCTGGTATCAGTGAATTCTTAATTATAAAGTTTGCTAGTCCTCTTTTCATTCCTTTACAGTGCCTAATTTGAGTCAGTGGTTTCCAGTGTTTGGCATCAGGGCTTAATTGTCAGCACTAATAGCAGTCCCCCAGGTGGTGGCACTGTATGTCTAACTTTGAAATGTGCTCAACAAAAGTTGTTGAATAAATTATTATATACATTATAAAGGTCCTGCTAGCCAAGCCATTCTTGTAGCTTTGTGTGACCTGGAGTCATCTGAATTGTGACTTGTACGAGTATGAGTTTAGCAGTTGTATTGGTACTGTCATTGGAATATCTTGCAGGAGCAATGGGCCGGGAAAGCTGCAGTGGCCTCATGACGTGGTAGTTGTGATTTAGCATAGGGGTAGGGAGTGAGGGGTTCTACGCCATCCTTACTTCTTGATATTTACGGTATTCACATCCTCATGAACCTAGCTTTTCATTTAAATTTCCTAAGATGATTATGTGTGGATCTTTTTGGCCTCTGGGAGGCCTGTCCCTCACCCCATGAGGTCAGAAACATGTCTGGTGGTGGCAGGCTGGCTAGGACTAGTCAGAGACCACACCAGTTCTTGGTAGGTTTTCAGGGGGGCCTCTAAAGGGTTTCTTGTGTGCATTTATTAATAAATTCAACAGCAGCATCAATGAGGATTTATTAAGACAAGATGTTTGGTACCAAACATCTTAGGGTACAGTGAAGTTATCATGGAGCTAGGAAACTCGTAATGACATGTATCCAGGCCCTGTACTTTCTTTGGATTCCCTGTGCACTTACAATATCCAAGCATGGACTTGATATTATAGGGTCATATCTGCGTATGCAGATATGTCTACACATGGGATATAGTGCACTCTGCCTTAGGGCTGTAAGGTCAGCAGTAGGGGTGGCTTACCTATACCTCATGCAGTGTATGGGGGCATGGCACACAGGGCTGTGTGCCATGTCGACTTTTTGGTTTTCTCTGCTCCAAGACACGCAGCCTGCAATTTCAGTGTGCCTGGTCTTGGTGAGGGGCCCCTGGGGGGGGGGGCGCAATTTGTGCTGCATGCAGCCCCAGTGGACCCTCCTCAGTACCCATGCCCTAGGTACCAGGAGTGCCATTTACTAGGGACTTACAGGGATTGCTGAAGTTGTGCCAATTGTGATACAGTTTTGGGAAAGATATCTGGCCCAACGGGAACCTGGTTAGCAGGGACCCTGTGCACTTTCAATTCAAAATCATATCAGGCATCAGACAAAAAGTGGGTGCTAACCATTTCAAAAAAGGCACTTTCCTACACTTCTCATCAGCACGACAAATGCAGGGTGCTGGATCACCACTTTAATTAGAATTAATCCAACAGGTGCCTAAATATTATTATTAAAGGCTTTCTGGCAGCAAGACTGTAACCCAGGTAGCGTTTGAATTTGTGATGGACTGACAGAGGAGCGATACGACTTATTGATGTATTTGGGTGTAAAACTGTTACTCATAAGGTAAAATTATTGCCCAGACAGTGATACCATGTGGAAATATGATAAATGAATGATGTAACACTATCACATAATGCGTGGTATTACGCCATATAATTTGCCTTTTCTTGCTACATAGTTTAGTCAACGTAGCCGCGTAGCTGGGCCCTTCCCTGCTACATAAATCTAGTGGTCCTGTCTATTGGTATAGCTATACTGTGACAGACTCTGCCCCAGTCATTCCGGCTTTTTTCAGGCAATATCCTACCTCTCACATTGTAAGTCTTGTAACTCGGCCTTTTGCAATGAAAAGTCAATTATGCATTCACCAGAACACAAAGGGGAAACAACAAGAGTGGGCGAACTGCTCCCACGTGACTTTCGACAACTTCAAGAGTAAAGAATGGCCCCCTCACCTACTCCGTTGTACTTTCTCAAGGCCCCACCTTCCCACTTAAATTCAGTGCAGTGCTTTGAAGCAGCTTAGGAGCTACATGAGCAGTCAGCATGGCATATGATGCACAAAAGTGCAGCACAATTTAACTGAAGACAGTTTTGCTTAGTGACCCCACAGTTTTGTGTTGTGTTTGAGTGCCTCCTTTGGTTTGCTTGCTCAATGGCCTACACAATAGCTCTCTCTGGTATGCTGAGTACATAGGTGAGCAAGACAGAAAAGTCTGCAGCAGTAAAATGTTGCAGTGTGTGTGTGTGACAACAACATGTGCTATGACAGCAGGAAACTGAGAAAGCAGACATGTTGGCAGCAGGACAAGGTAGGAGAGGTGACCTATTCCACGATGGGTCTCCGTGCACTTGACAGCTCCTTCCTCACTCCTGCAGAAGACCCCTGGACTGCCCACACTGGCCGCGGCCTTGTCCCGCAGCACAAGAAGGAAAGGAAGGCAGGGCAGAGTGCTGGGTCAAATACTGGCTGGGTGGCCATCCTTGTCTGAGGGTGTAGTAATCTATCAGTGGCCAGTGTGTGTGTCTGAGAGGGAAGTATGCACCAATCTTAATGCTGTAATACAAAGTGTATATAGTTGTGCAGTAGGGGTTCTTGGCTTTCCCTTTCATAACAGGCTGGGGGTTCATTCTTAGGTCGTTCCTGCCTGCATGAAGTTCGTGCATATGTTGCCCTCCTCCTCCACGCCTTACTTTCCAGGTGGGCAGCCGCTGCTGGCTGCAAGTTAGTTATCTTTAATATGCATGCGCCCATTGGTGCCCAGTCACGCAGGCCACCTTAAGCCAGTCATTCCTCATTTTGTAGCCAAAAGCTAGCATTGGATTCTGGGAAATGTAGTTTCACTTTCCCCATTAATCTTTGAACCCTAATATACACCATGAAAGCGGCTGGGTCCATTTGGTAGCTATGAACCAATCACTGCACGTCAGTCATGTTCAAAATAAAGGTCACAAGCTATCACCCTATTACAAAAAACTGATTTTGGACTGGCCTGTTTATAACAAAGTGGAGCCCCCAAAGAGCCTTAGTACAGACACTGGAATTTACAAGAATATTTCACGGCAATGATTTTCTCTAGAGAGTGTATAAGTAAATCCAAACTATCACGCCTTCATTCATAATCACGCACTTGGCCGCAAGCACCTGCCTTCTGCTCAATGTTTATAACGGATGCACTGCTCAGGAGTTTCTTATTTGAAGTTATGACCTCACCTCCCTCAGGCCCTGTCCCACCCGTGATTCCTGAGCCAATCTAGTGCTGCAAGAGAGCAGCGCGAGGATTGGCTTGGTCAGGCGGTGGCAGCAATCATTTGGAGCCTTGGGGGCTGTGACAGAAATCATAAGGGCTCCTACATTGCCAAGGTAGGCGAGGGTTCAAGTGTGCATGTCGGGCTGGTCAGAGCAACCCGACATACACACTTCACCCCAAGGAGGACCAGGCCAGCACCTGTCAATCATCAAGCAGGCTTGGAGCGGAGGCTCCCCCCACCTCTCTCTCCTGTAACTTTGCCTGGGTTATGCCGCACACGGCGGCAAACAAACAAAACATATATATGGAATAAATAACACAATTAAGCATTTAATATGGCAAAACACACAGGGAGGCGACGTCCCCAGGCACCAATAAGAAACGCTGCTGGTACAGAGGGTTACTATGCCTGCTGCAAAGAATGGGTACCACGCAGCTCACTGAAGTGTGTATTTTATGTGCATGGCTCTGAGTTATTGCTTTTCTCATAGAGATTCTCTTGTGCAGTTCATATTTTACAGTAGTAATCTAGCACAGTGAGCTATGAACTGCATGCAAACTGCATGGTACAAGTTAGAAAGTTATGTTTTTTCAAGTCTTTCATTAACCCAATGTTGCTAAAAATGGTGTGCTTATGTAGAAATAAATTCGTATTAGTAACTGTAACCCTAACCACTGTGTTACGTTTTGAATCCTGAGTTTGTACTTCACCAGCCCTTTGTCTTATGTAACATTTTCTATACACTGACTTACACAAGTATAGTGCGCTGACACCATCATCTAGTATGAAAGGCTCTATAACACAAATTAAATACTTGTGAGAGAGGGGCTATGGAGAGATGAGGAGCACTGCTGGAGGGTGATAGTGAGGAAACCAATGAAGGGCACAAATAAAGTTTGCGTATCCTGGTGCACTTTAAGCCCATCCTTTACTATGCTTTGGAAGCTAATGCAATTGAATCTAGATTGAAAATTGCGTTGTGGAATGCACCATTTTTGCCATTTTCCCCCAAATTTTCTTGGGGGGAGAACCCCACAAACCCACCTTGTAGTGGTTGAGCTCGCTTGTTCGCTATGCAGCATATAAGGGCTGGTCTGACAAAATTTGCCAGGGCTGCTTTGGGTACCCAGTACGGCCCTGAGCATGACGGTAAGCCTACAATGCTCCTCTGTCCTGATGTAAGATGTGATTGAAAATGTCTTAAGCCAATGGCTGGAGGGATTACGTTCAAGAAATGCAATAGTTTGAAAAGGGCTGGCCCAAAGTGCGCTTTCCATGTTTTGAACACAAGAGTTTGGCTATGCAAGGTAAAAAATACTCGCCTTAAGTGTGAGAACTCTCTCAAAAGTGTACCTACTGAAATAAAGCCAAACAAGCAACTTAACAGTTAGAAAGTATCTTAACCATGGTATTAAAATAATTGAGCTGTACACAAAGAGTTTGAACAAGCATTGACAAAGTCAAAAAGTCTGGCGTGCTTTACCAAAGAAAACCTTTTAGCTAAATTTGTAGTTCAGCTGCAGCCCACTAGCAGCAGCATGCGACCTGTCGTACACACTATGGAGGTCATTACAATGTTGAGCGGAATCACTTCCGCCCGACACCGCATCGGTCTTGGGACCGGCCGACACCCGGTCATCTGTCTGGACCGCCTCATTAGGATTGTTCGGTCGCATTCCTACATTTTACTATGGCAGCATACATTCCAGCCATAAACCGGATGTAATGCATGCTCCCATAGTGAAATGGGAGGTGCGGTTCATCCCTGCACCCCGTGGCAGGCACCTCAAGGTGCCTGCCACAAGGTGCAGGGATCACCACTCGGCCTCCAACCGAAGGCCGTACACCTAAGGGGACCCTGCTAGGGGCCCCAAAGATGCTTTCCGACATGGTGTGCATGTCGGACAGACCAGCATGGAAACCATGTTAGAAACCGTTATTGTAATCTCAAGGGCGGAAAGAGCCGCCCTTGAGATTACAGGCTGCATTCCGACTGGTGGACAGTCTCTCCGAAACTGTCGGAAGCCAGCCATAATGACCGGCTGGTTTCCTTTCCGACCATCTCCATCGTAATGAGGCGGTCGGAAAGGAAACCGAACGGCCCATTACGATGTGGCTGTAAAGGCTCCGACTACAGCCTGTATCTAAACATCAGCCCGGCAGCTGAATGTAGTTTCTAGGGACAGAAGAGGTATGGCTTTTGGCATCCCACGCAATGAATTAGTTTTGATATAAAGTGAGCAAAAGTGTTGCAGTGAAAAAATTATAAGGGCTGCCTTTTATATGCAGTGCATGTACGAGAGTGATTTGAATGTGGCCGAAAGTGTGATGATACGTAAATAATAGTGATTCTCCTAGAGTGAGGTGAAGGTGAATTAAACTGTGGAAATCACTGTCCTAGAATTGCTAAAACCTAAACAAAAACAAAGTCACATTGTATATATATGTATACACTCATTAAGGCATGCTCATTCATTAATGTGCAATCTATGCGCGTTTTTTCCTCTGTTAACAAGATTTTAACCTCCGCTGTTTAGAAACGTTTATTTCACTTATTTATTATTTCTGTGAGAGCACGTATTAACTGAAACCATTATTCTTTAATAACACGGTTTCATCACGCTTATTGACTCCACCACCACAATACCCTTGAGCTCACAGTCTGTTACCCTCGATTTAGTGCTTGTTTGTGGGATAATAGACATCCATGGATTACAGCATAGTATTTTGTCTATTTTTTAAGATCACTTGTACCTACCCTGAAGAAGGGCTTAGTCCTGAAATGCATAGGGATTCACAGCATTGAATGAAGTGCATTGAATGAAATGCAACTTCATATAAAGTGATGCAATGTACACCAAATGAAATAATTGTGATGCAACAATGAAGAAGATGATGCATTATACATGACAATTGAATTGAATTGGGATGTAAATGAAGTTTACTGTTTTCATTACATTAAACAGATCTACACTACAAACCACCCCAGGAGACTATGTCTCACAGGAGTGCTTAATGGGCACACTATTATTAATTTAATAGTGCTAATTTTTGTTGATACAGAACTCAACTCTCGAAGGTCAGAGGGAGATACCCATCAGCACCCAAAAGTATAAAGCCATTAATTTAGCTACACAAAGTTATACCATTGAATTGGAGTGTGCCACACACCATTTAATACCATCCAATAAAAAAACATAGGGTAATAGTGCAAACCTCTTGCTGCATTAGAATATCTGTAACAAAAAGTGAACTCAACAGAAACAAACAGTGCCATGCTAAGCTATATAAAAGCGTAACCTGGGTTGTCCTGTATCGATCTCAAACACACGTCTGCACTCTTAAGTTAGTAACGGAAATGGAAGAAGGAGGGGGATGGGGAAATGGGCTGGGACTGCCATACAGCAACACGCTCCTCCTCACTGTCCTCCTCCTGTCTGTGTTGCTGCAAGAAAAAAAACAAGCAACTTCATTATCTAATTATCTATGAGGTGTTGTTAAATAGCATGGTAGTGGCAAGTGTGTTACCAAGGACTTTATGTGGGCTGGTTCCTGTCAGTGCTCAGCACCAGCAGTTCTAAAAAGCAGGTGCTGACATGGGTCCCTATCGGGCACCCCATTTTTGCCCTCACCCTCAGGATGAAAAAACAAATCTTATCTCTGCAGCTGTACCACCCTTCACTGGCTTTGATGTAACTTCAAAGAGACTCGTTATAGTTCTTTCACAGTCTCATCATGTCAGAACCTAAGCATTTTCAATGTTATATATAACAAAGCCATAGTTGTTGCTAATTTATCTTATTCAACTAACAACCATTGACCAAGCCAACACTCCTGGCTAGTTGTAGGTGTAATGTTACTTGTATTATATATCTGGATGCAATCACAAAAGTATCAAAATACCAGTGGGGTGGCACACTAATCCATGCAAATATTTTTTAGCTTAAGTGGTTTTAAGCCACTCCCTTAATTACATTGGCCAAGCCCCTTTGAACCCCCCAAATGTTTTCATCCCACTTAAAGCCCAGGTGTTACCTAAAGGGCACGATGCATCCCCATAGCGCAATATCTTGTCTTGACAAAGAGCTAGCCACAGCGGCCTGGAGGTTAAGCCACTTTCTGTGGAAGCACGCAGCTGTTGTCAAATCAAAAGCTGTACTCGGGTGAACCAATATCTGGGTGGTACTCCTGAAATCTCTTTTTTGTTCACATAAGGTTATGCAACAGCTGCGCTACCATGTCAGACCTAAAAACAGTCCTAATGCGATTGGAAAGAAAAAAATTTAGTGTAAATAGTTCTGATTACCTGAAACCAGAAGGAACTGAGTGGTAAAGTATGTCCTCTTTCATTTTTTGCTGTTTGACTATCATAACAGGTGTTTATCTTGTAAGTCAGTGAACAAAGAAATACATAGGATTAAAGTGTAGGATAAGAAAAATCTGATGTTTGTTTTTTCTCAAGCAGCAAGCAGCCTAAAAGCAATACTTTTGCATATTGGGGAAAGGCAGTGTTGTGATTTGAGGCAGTGCTCCCTTAACCGAAAATGGCTGCATATTGTCTGCTAAAATAAAAGTTGTCAAAACAGTTGCTGCTTTCCATCTTGGGGAAAGGTAGTCGTGCTACCAGGGTTGGGAGGGTATGGTGAAGCAGGGACATTGAGCTCGCATTATGACGAAAACCTATCAAGCATATTAGAATAGCTGCCAGTTGGTGTATGTGTATATATATGTGTGTATATATATATATATATATTACCTACTGGCGGTCGCCAGTAGGTAGTTATAGTTAGGACCCCTTTTCCATAGGAAATCCGCAACATTCTATTTTGAATAACTTTGGCGCCGGTCGATGAATCCTCGCGAATTTCTCAAAATAGGTGGGGCGCTACGCTCCGCTCCTACCCTGAAAGTCTCGGGGGGATCCGTCAAGCGGGGGCTGAGATAAAAGGGGGTCCCAAAACGCGTTTTTCCCATGCATTTTTCCATAGGACCTTTAGAACGAGCTACAGCCCGAACGGCTGAACAGAATTACTCGAAATTTGGCAGAGAGGTAGTCCCTAGGTCAAGGAAGTGCCTTTTGTAGGTTTGGTGTAAATCTGTTCAGTAGATTCTGAGAAAATAGCCTTTAAATCAATATATATATCTGAGCCCGCTTACGGTACGCTTACCGTACGCTTACCGTAAGCGTACGGTGGCGTGCGCGAGCGCGATTCTGATTGGCTCTTAGATCTTAGTAAACATTCGAATCGGCCGAAACCAGGAAGCGGCGGCCGCCATTTTGTGTATTTCACTCTGAAAAAAAAGAGTGAAAACAAGAAAAGGGGGCAATGAGGAGAGTTACAGACCCCCTAACATTTGTAAGAGGGTCAAAGAAGGACAGAAAAGTACAAAAAAAACATTTATTGATTTTTAAAAAAATCACGGGGTACGCGTACGGTAAGCTTACGGTAAGCGTACGGTAAAAAAAATAAAAATAAATAAATGAAAAGCAGATTTAAGAGTTTAGATATTAGGGAGCTCTAAAAAGAGCTGTTGTGTTTATGAAGTCATTTTTTTAGTGGTACCTACAAGTAAGTACCGATGCAGAGTCTAAGGTTCAAAAGGAAGACTCTGTTCCCTTCATCATTGAAGTGCACACCATCTCCTCTATAAATGTCTTGCATGTCATAACGCAAGTTGTTGTGGTAAATGGCACCCATACCATAGTCACGGAGGAAAGCAGAAACAGATTTGTTGACGTGCTTTCTTGCTTTGTCAATCTGTGGACAGAAATGATTGGACCAGTTCCATTTTTGCCTTTGGCATATGTTGGAAAACACAAAGGCAGTTTTAGGGAAAAGTGAAAACAGTTGTGCAAAGGTGTCCTTCATAAGCATTTCCAGACCTACCCCAGTCAAAGTGCCTAGGTCATTGCCACCACAGTGCACTATTATGAGGTCAGGGTGTTGGATTTGCATGAAGGATTTCACCAATGGCATCAATTGGTGCCACTTTAACCCTCTCTGACCAATCCATTTAATGTCTACATTTGGCAAAGCAAGGTCTCTCACCATATCTGTTTTCTCTGCAAACTTTTCACTCCAGAAGACATAGCTGTGCCCTACAATCCACACTGTGAACATCTTCAAAGGAGATCTGGATGCACTCAGGAGGTGTCTTTCAGTAGAATGGCAATATGAAAAGAAAGACAGTTTGAAAATGGAGGCATACATATTTTTTTCAAAACAAAAAGAACTGATTGGCTGTTTCATACCATTCTAGAATAAAAACTAGGCTGTATGTGTAAATTAATAGAAGCATGTTTTGTATTGGTACAAAAAAATGTGTAACCAAAGAACAGTACTATGGATTTGCTGTTAGGTTTGAAAAGTCAAGCACTCTTGGAATTGAAACATTGTTTGGCGAACTTCTGACCTAACTCAACACAGCAGTGTTCCATGAGCTGTTGCTATGGTAGCAGGCAGAAGTCAAGTTGGGGGAAGGGTACTAGGCAGAAGTCAAGTTGGGGGAAGGGTACTTTTGGAAAAGGGTTGGTTTTCAACCAATAGAAATGTGTGATTACATTTGAAAAAAAGGGGGAAGCACTGAGATTTGAAACTTACATGTATATGTGTGGAAAAATAGAGGGAAAGTTTGCCATTATCTGGTTCTGCTGAGAGGAGAGAGGTGAACACAACAGAGATCCTGGCTCTGATAATCTGCTGTTTGAGTGTCACATTTCTTTCACAACTAACTAATTTTAAAGGTGAGTTTACAGTTTGAGAGGGGATGTATGTGGTAACTTAAGAAATGAATAATAGAAATGGAAATTGTTTTTGTTGTAGTTGCGTTTATCATTTTCTGTTTTGGGAGAAATTTAAATGTGAGGAACATGTAAAATAATATGGAGTATGTTTTCACAATAAATTAAAGTGTACTGGAAAAAAAAAGAATAGTTTAAGGGTTTGAGGATGGACTCAGTAATGCAAATACATTCAGCATCACTAAGGCTGGTTGCCCTTGCTGGAGTGTAGGCAGTCACCGAGAATACACATGGTGGTGGTCTGAAAAAACAGTTTGGACATGTGCATTTAAAAAAATCAAAAAAAGTGGTTTCATAATGTGTCAGTCTGTAAAAGTGATTTTCACTTGCCCCGAAAAAAAAAGAGCAGTAAGTGTGCTTTCAAATTGGCAAAGAAATTTCTTTTTGGGACTAATGTGAAAACATGACTCTGTGTGCAGAGAGGAATTATAGGCAGAGATTTATTGCGTATTGCTCTGGTGATTTCACAGTTGCATTAGATGGAAAGGGGGAGCGAATTTTTGGGGGAAGAAGCAGACTCTTAGCACACACCCATGTGCTTGCCATGTATAATCATGCACAGTATTTACAAGCAAGTGGGGTTTTCAGGTTTCAGTCTGTAATGCAAATACATTCAGCATCACTAAGGCTGGTTGCCCTTGCTGGAGTGTAGGCAGTCACCGAGAATACACATGGTGGTGGTCTGAAAAAACAGTTTGGACATGTGCATTTAAATAAATCAAAAAAAGTGGTTTCATAATGTGTCAGTCTGTAAAAGTGATTTTCACTTGCCCCGAAAAAAAAAGAGCAGTAAGTGTGCTTTCAAATTGGCAAAGAAATTTCGTTTTGGGACTAATGTGAAAACATGACTCTGTGTGCAGAGAGGATTTATAGGCAGAGATTTATTGCGTATTGCTCTGGTGATTTCACAGTTGCATTAGATGGAAAGGGGGAGCCATTTTTTGGTGCAGAAGCAGACTCTTAGCACACACCCATGTGCTTGCCATGTATAATCATGCACAGTATTTACAAGCGAGTGGGGTTTTTAGGTTTCAGTCTGTAATGCAAATACATTCAGCATCACTAAGGCTGGTTGCCCTTGCTGGAGTGTAGGCAGTCACCGAGAATACACATGGTGGTGGTCTGAAAAAACAGTTTGGACATGTGCATTTAAATAAATCAAAAAAAGTGGTTTCATAATGTGTCAGTCTGTAAAAGTGATTTTCACTTGCCCCGAAAAAAAAAGAGCAGTAAGTGTGCTTTCAAATTGGCAAAGAAATTTCGTTTTGGGACTAATGTGAAAACATGACTCTGTGTGCAGAGAGGAATTATAGGCAGAGATTTATTGCGTATTGCTCTGGTGATTTCACAGTTGCATTAGATGGAAAGGGGGAGCGAATTTTTGGGGGAAGAAGCAGACTCTTAGCACACACCCATGTGCTTGCCATGTATAATCATGCACAGTATTTACAAGCGAGTGGGGTTTTCAGGTTTCAGTCTGTAATGCAAATACATTCAGCATCACTAAGGCTGGTTGCCCTTGCTGGAGTGTAGGCAGTCACCGAGAATACACATGGTGGTGGTCTGAAAAAACAGTTTGGACATGTGCATTTAAATAAATCAAAAAAAGTGGTTTCATAATGTGTCAGTCTGTAAAAGTGATTTTCACTTGCCCCGAAAAAAAAAGAGCAGTAAGTGTGCTTTCAAATTGGCAAAGAAATTTCGTTTTGGGACTAATGTGAAAACATGACTCTGTGTGCAGAGAGGAATTATAGGCAGAGATTTATTGCGTATTGCTCTGGTGATTTCACAGTTGCATTAGATGGAAAGGGGGAGCGAATTTTTGGGGGAAGAAGCAGACTCTTAGCACACACCCATGTGCTTGCCATGTATAATCATGCACAGTATTTACAAGCGAGTGGGGTTTTCAGGTTTCAGTCTGTAATGCAAATACATTCAGCATCACTAAGGCTGGTTGCCCTTGCTTGAGTGTAGGCAGTCACCGAGAATACACATGGTGGTGGTCTGAAAAAACAGTTTGGACATGTGCATTTAAATAAATCAAAAAAAGTGGTTTCATAATGTGTCAGTCTGTAAAAGTGATTTTCACTTGCCCCGAAAAAAAAAGAGCAGTAAGTGTGCTTTCAAATTGGCAAAGAAATTTCGTTTTGGGACTAATGTGAAAACATGACTCTGTGTGCAGAGAGGAATTATAGGCAGAGATTTATTGCGTATTGCTCTGGTGATTTCACAGTTGCATTAGATGGAAAGGGGGAGCGAATTTTTGGGGGAAGAAGCAGACTCTTAGCACACACCCATGTGCTTGCCATGTATAATCATGCACAGTATTTACAAGCGAGTGGGGTTTTCAGGTTTCAGTCTGTAATGCAAATACATTCAGCATCACTAAGGCTGGTTGCCCTTGCTGGAGTGTAGGCAGTCACCGAGAATACACATGGTGGTGGTCTGAAAAAACTGAGATTTATTGCGTATTGCTCTGGTGATTTCACAGTTGCATTAGATGGAAAGGGGGAGCGAATTTTTTGGGGAAGAAGCAGACTCTTAGCACACACCCATGTGCGCAGAGATTTATTGCGTATTGCTCTGGTGATTTCACAGTTGCATTAGATGGAAAGGGGGAGCGAATTTTTGGGGGAAGAGGCAGACTCTTAGCACACACCCATGTGCTTGCCATGTATAATCATGCACAGTATTTACAAGCGAGTGGGGTTTTCAGGTTTCAGTCTGTAATGCAAATACATTCAGCATCACTAAGGCTGGTTGCCCTTGCTGGAGTGTAGGCAGTCACCGAGAATACACATGGTGGTGGTCTGAAAAAACAGTTTGGACATGTGCATTTAAATAAATCAAAAAAAGTGGTTTCATAATGTGTCAGTCTGTAAAAGTGATTTTCACTTGCCCCGAAAAAAAAAAGAGCAGTAAGTGTGCTTTCAAATTGGCAAAGAAATTTCGTTTTGGGACTAATGTGAAAACATGACTCTGTGTGCAGAGAGGAATTATAGGCAGAGATTTATTGCGTATTGCTCTGGTGATTTTACAGTTGCATTAGATGGAAAGGGGGAGCGAATTTTTGGGGGAAGAAGCAGACTCTTAGCACACACCCATGTGCTTGCCATGTATAATCATGCACAGTATTTACAAGCGAGTGGGGTTTTCAGGTTTCAGTCTGTAATGCAAATACATTCAGCATCACTAAGGCTGGTTGCCCTTGCTGGAGTGTAGGCAGTCACCGAGAATACACATGGTGGTGGTCTGAAAAAACAGTTTGGACATGTGCATTTAAATAAATCAAAAAAAGTGGTTTCATAATGTGTCAGTCTGTAAAAGTGATTTTCACTTGCCCCGAAAAAAAAAAGAGCAGTAAGTGTGCTTTCAAATTGGCAAAGAAATTTCGTTTTGGGACTAATGTGAAAACATGACTCTGTGTGCAGAGAGGAATTATAGGCAGAGATTTATTGCGTATTGCTCTGGTGATTTCACAGTTGCATTAGATGGAAAGGGGGAGCGAATTTTTGGGGGAAGAAGCAGACTCTTAGCACACACCCATGTGCTTGCCATGTATAATCATGCACAGTATTTACAAGCGAGTGGGGTTTTCAGGTTACAGTCTGTAATGCAAATACATTCAGCATCACTAAGGCTGGTTGCCCTTGCTGGAGTGTAGGCAGTCACCGAGAATACACATGGTGGTGGTCTGAAAAAACAGTTTGGACATGTGCATTTAAATAAATCAAAAAAAGTGGTTTCATAATGTGTCAGTCTGTAAAAGTGATTTTCACTTGCCCCGAAAAAAAAAAGAGCAGTAAGTGTGCTTTCAAATTGGCAAAGAAATTTCGTTTTGGGACTAATGTGAAAACATGACTCTGTGTGCAGAGAGGAATTATAGGCAGAGATTTATTGCGTATTGCTCTGGTGATTTCACAGTTGCATTAGATGGAAAGGGGGAGCGAATTTTTGGGGGAAGAAGCAGACTCCTAGCACACACCCATGTGCTTGCCATGTATAATCATGCACAGTATTTACAAGCGAGTGGGGTTTTCAGGTTTCAGTCTGTAATGCAAATACATTCAGCATCACTAAGGCTGGTTGCCCTTGCTGTAGTGTAGCAGTCTGGACATGGGCTTTTTAAAAAATCTGAAAAGTGGTTTCATAATGTGACAGTTTGTAAAAGTGATTTTCACTTGCCCAAAAAAAAGAGCAGTTAGTGTGCGTTCAAATTGGCATAGAAATTTCGTTTTGTGACTATTGTGAAAAGAAATGTAGTAATATATTTAAATACAATAAAGGAATTTTTTTTTAGTTTTTTTCAGGTATTGCTGAAGAGCAGTGAACAAAATTTAAGATGCCTACAAAATCCAGAGTTCAAAAAACGCTAAAAAAAAAACTATATTTGAAGACAACTGGAGGACCAAAGTTAGTAGAAGATGCTCATGTTGGGAAAAAGAAAAAATCTTCTGGTAAGCAGAAAAAACAATTTCTTAAAAATATATTCAAAACAAGGAAAAATGTACAAAATGTCTGTACTGGAAAGAATGTTACGAAACGAACAGAACAGGAAAAAATTGAGAATTTAGTTAATGCAAATATACCTTCTGCAACTGAAAAGATTTACATAAACAGAAAAACAGCGTTTAAAGAGATACGTAGAAAAATGTTTCAGAGAAGAGTTATGTCCAATTTGATAAAGGATGTGAAGAAATATAAGCAAAAGGCAAAATATTACAAGAGAAAAAAAGAAATTGAAGCCATTGCAGCAAAGGCATTAGAATTAAAAAGGAAACTATTCATATTAATTTTGAATAGGATGCGTACATTAGACAAAATGGTTAATGTACTGAAATCACATAGCAAAAGGAAAAGAGTAGTGAACAGAACAAACTTTTGTAAAGTGTTTTTAGGAAAGTGGATGCATAGTTCAAGTAGTGAACCTTTTTTTAATGAAGAGAGCTATTTTCAAAGTAATAGTTTGCTGCATGCAGTTGACACCAGAGGTCGTTCATACGAAGTAACAAATGGTTGCATAATGGAGAAGGAGATAATGGTTCCAAGAGATGAGGTACAAGTGATGGCAGATGAGGCAATGGGGAGACGTCCTAAAGCCCCAGTGTACACTTGGAATTGTAGTAGTATTTGCACTGTGCGTCAGGAATCTATTGACAAATTTCGAGAGTTTCTAAGAGAATATAGTAAAAAAAGTGTAAAACAGAAGATTAAGGTGCTTCAAAGTCTGGATCCATGCAGAGTGAGAGAGAATACTGGTTTGCAGGGTCATTCTCTGGCTTGTCTATCTAGAAAAGTGTGCAATAGTGTTTTCCATCATTTTAGGATGCTGGCTGTTCATCATACTGAAATGAGAAAGTTTGTGAGACGGTTGTATTTTGCCAAAAGTCCAGCAATAAAGTTAAATGAATTGAATAGGGCTCTGTTCCGAGGAACAGTATCAGATGTAGAGAAGGTTGTTGATGAAATTCAGTTTTGTTACTTTGGTCCTGAACAAAACAGTGCAGAGAAGGACACAGTAAATGAGGAAGAAGTGGAAGAGAATGTAGAACCCTCTGTAAGTAACACATTTAATGATCACATAACAAAATTTGCAATAGTCTCTAATGAAAGACCAAATTTTACTTGTATTTGTTGCCGCAGAACTCATTATAGAAAACAAACTAGGAATGTTGATCTCTACAGAAAGAGTGAAAATGAAGATAATTATAAGTGGAAGGATTTTGCCACATATATATTTCTAGAAAATTGTTTTGAATTGGGTGAAGATCAGCGTATTTGTAAATACTGTTACAACAAGTTAGAGGAAAATAGAATGCCGACCAGAGCTGTACATAATAATTTAGAATTGGATGCTATTCCTGCTGAACTTTCTGAATTAAATACATATGAGTCTATACTCATTCAATGTGTTCATCCGTTCCAGACCATAGTACGTATGGAGCCCAAAACTGGTAAATTACCTCCTTCAGATTTACTGAGAGGTTTAAAAGGTAGAGTGGTGTATTTGCCCTTGGATTTGAAAAAAAATATGGAAACTATTGATGCGGATACTTTGGAAACTGAACCATTAATTATTCTGGTTAATGGTGTACCTACAAAGAATAAGAAGATTTGGCAGGAGCTGGTAGATGTGCGGAAAGTACAAAGAGCAAATTTGTATTTGAAAAAAAATAACAAATGGTATGAATCAATTTATATAGAAGAAGAAGAAGAAGAAGAAGATTTACAAGAAGACACAGAAATACCAACTGGACAAATTGAAAAAGTGGACAAGTCAAAGGAAGAAGAAATTTATGAACATTTTAGCATACATCCTCTTCATTCGAAAGAAGTTATGGGAGACAATATTGATCTCTTTCAGATGAAGAAAGCAAAAGGAACTCCCGTGAGTGTATGGGAGGAGAGCTTGGAAGCTCGATGTTTTCCCCAGCTGTTTCCTAAAGGAAAAAGAGGACGATACGATGAACGTCCAGAACAGATTCCAGCTTCTGAGTATCGGACTACAAGACTATATGCTGAAGATCCCAGATTTCGACAAAGTATTCCTTATTTGTTCCATCTTTTATTTGAAAGCGACTTGTCTGCACTGTCTTATGCAGTAAATCACATTTTAAAAAGTGGAGTACATTTACAAAATGTGTCTGCTAAGGATTTTATGGAGAAAGTGCAGCACCGAGATGATCATTTGGAAACACAACTGATCAATCTGATGGCTTGTCAGCGTGGGACAAATGAATATTGGTACCGACGCCATGGTGAACTAAAATGCATGTTACGGAATTTAGGAACACCAACATGGTTCCTTACCCTAAGCTGTGCCGAGTACGCTTGGGAAGATTTACTGGATTTTCTACGAGAGGCCAATTCAAACATTAAAAACATCGAATACAAGACAGCAGGAGAACTGTGCTCATTGGATCCGGTTAATGTTTGCAGATATTTCAATCATAGATTTGAGGCTATGATGTCCTTCATCTGCAATAAAAAAAATCCACCCCTTGGAGAAGTAGTGGATTTCTTTTGGAGAAAAGAGTACCAGGCAAGAGGTGCTCCTCATATTCATATGCTGTTGTGGATCAAGGATGCCCCAAAGTTTGGAACAGATGCTGATGAAGCAGTGTTATCTTACATTGAAGAATATGCAACATGTGCTATACCAAAAAGCACAGAAGAGAACAAGTTAAAGGAGCAAGTTTTACGTTTCCAAAGTCATCGGTGTGGAAAATACTGTCGACGGAAATACAAGAGCAAAGAAAAATACTACACTAAATGTCGATTTGGATTTCCTAGACCTGTTCTTTCAAATGGAAGAGTAAACAGTTTTATGTCAGCTGTGAGACATACTATCACAAGAAAATCACCTAAGAATACCTACAACCTTAAAAGAAAAGAAGAATCAAAAAATATAAATGACTACAACCCAGTCATTTTATCCATGTGGAACGCTAACATGGATATACAGTATGTAGCTGACAATTCCATTGCTGTTGCACGATATGTAACGTCTTACATTACGAAATCAGAAAAAACAGAATTGAAGGAAATGTGGGAAGAGATTTCTCACGAGAAGACTGTCAGTAAGAAGCTGTACAGTTTCAGTTTGAAGATGTTATCGCATCGAGAAATTGGATCCTACGAATGTTCAGATAGGTTATCTTCTGCAAGTCTCTTCTCGAAGTCAAGAAGAATAATTTGGGCAAGTTTAGGCCTTGCAGCAATGAGAAATCGGGTACTGAAATCTGTAGGAGAAATTGAATATTTGGCCGAGAATGACCCAGAAAGTACAGATATTTTGAAAACAAACATGTTGGACACATATTATCCCAAGAGAAGTCAACATCTGGAGAACATGTGTCTCTATGAAGTGCTGCAGAACTACATTTATTCACGGAAAGCCACAGAAGACACCAATAATGGAAAATATAAAGTCGTTGGTGAAGAAGGATGTTTGGTGAAGCAAACAAAAGGAAGTTTGATAAATCACCGGAAGCTGAGTTGCGACACTACTGACAAGAAGGAATTTTACTACTTGGCTCTTTTACAGTTGTTTAAACCATGGCGTACAGAGGATGAACTACTGGGAGAATTCCAGTGCTATGAAGATTCTTTTAATGCTTGCAAAGACAGCATACAATGCAGTACATTCTCAACTTATCTGCAAATGTTAAATGAAGAAATTGATCAGGAAACTACAATTGCAGCAGAAATCGCTAGAGATAGTTCTCAGGACAGCCAAAGTTCAGGAACACTCAGTCAAGATCCCCTAGGACAACCAATCATTGAAAATGAAGCATCAATAGCCATGAATGAAGTGGAAACTGCTATGAATCAAGCTCAAGAAGAATTTATAGACTTAGAAAATTTGGAAAGACAACTGAATCAAGAGCAGCAACAAATTTATGAAGAGATCAAAAACAAAATTGATCACGGATTTCTACATGAAAAAAAAGAGTGCTCATGCACATCATTTCATCCAACCAGGATGTATGTAAGCGGACAAGCTGGAACTGGAAAAAGTTTCCTAATAAAAGTCATCAGAAGCTACCTAAAGCAAAAAACGGATTCTACTTTGTCTTGTGTGGTTACTGCTCCAACTGGGTTAGCAGCATATAACATAAAAGGAATCACTTTACATTGTTTGCTAATGTTACCAGTGGAGCATGAGAACAAAATACAATTCAACAAGCTAACTGGAGAAGCATCCTTGGAAGTTTCAAGAGTATTGAAGAAGATGCAAGTTCTCATTATTGATGAGGTGAGCATGGTATCAAACTTAATGCTTGCCTTTGTGCATTTAAGAATGCAGCAAATTTTGAAGACAGACTATGACATGTTATTTGGTGGAAAACACGTCAAATTTTTGGAGATCTTTTGCAACTTACTCCAGTTAAAGGACAACCAGTGTTTAATACTGTCACACATGAAGACACGAATAAGTCATTGGGAAGCATCGGAAATACAAATATTTGGTCCTTCTTTGAGTACAAGGAACTTACTACTAATATGAGGCAAGCAAACGATGAAGAATATGGAAGTATTCTGAAAGATATCAGGATTGGACTACTCACAGAAGTTGGCAAAAAAACATTACAGAGTCGGCTGCTACATAATTTATTTCCAAAGGAAGAAATAGTTGCAGAGAAGATATACAAGAACATTGCAGAAAACAAAAGTGTCATCTGCTTAATGCCAACTCTACGTGAATGCTCAATATTCAATGAGGAGCTTTTGAAATTGGAAAAGGAAGAGATCAGGAAATTGGAAGCAGTGGACAAAATTGAGGATGGAAGAATTAGTGTCACAGTAACAGGCAAACTGAAAAATAAATTGGACCCACTAGAGAAGAACATCTCCAAAACAGCTGGATTAGAAAAAAATCTATATGTTTGCATGAACTGTAGAGTATTTTTAAGGAGAAATTTGGATGTTGAAAAAGGTTTAGTTAATGGAGCGATGGGAAGAGTTGTGGGTTTTATTAATTACCAGAAAAAAGAAGGAGTTGAATGTTTAAAAATAAAATTTGATCAGATAGAAGAAGTTAAAGATATTTGTCGTTGTACAGTACGTTTTATGCTTGTGAAAGACTTATATGTACGTAGGAAGCAGTTTCCGTTTTCTCTAGCATATGCTGTAACTATTCACAAGTCTCAAGGATTGACTGTAGATTGTGCATTTGTGAACATTGGTTCAACTGTGTTCAAAGAAGGTATGGCATATGTAGCTTTGTCACGAGTGAAAACATTATCAGGTTTATTCATGATAGACTTTGATGACTCAAAAGTTAGTGCTGATACAAACTGTGTAAAGGAGTATAATAGATTAAGAAGAAGCTATGCTCCTCATTTAGGTCAGTATCCTGTGTTGGAGAAACGTGTAGTTTCTCGTAAAAGAAAAAATGAGAATATCTGTAATGAAGATGTAGAGAAGAGGAAAAAAAAGAGGAGTGATGTAATTGCAAGCAAAAAGAAAAAGGAAAATGAAGAACAGGTTGTAGGATGTCATTTTGAAAATAGCTCTGGTGTCAACTGCTACGCAAATGTAGTGCTGAATGTTGCATTTTATCTGAAAAGTTTGCAAGAGCAGATAATAGTAAATCAGGGAAAAAGATTCTGTTCAGAGCTGAGTCTCCTTTTTCAAAAGCTGAGTAAAGATAAAACTCAAATAGAAAGTGCTACTGAAATTAGAAAACTTTTAGATGTATGTTCAGGACGAACACAGTTTTCTCAAAATGAACAGCAAGATGCACCTGAATTTTTGATGTATTTTCTTCAGGTAGTGGAAGAAGAAGGAGTTCCCATTGACATTTTTTTTGGTCTCTCTTATAAATGGGAACATAGTTGTGATAATTGTTATAATATATGTGGCTCTATTGTTGATAATGAAAGATTTATTTATTTGACATTGCCAGAGAGTAAAACAGTCACTTTTGCAAAATTAGTTAAAGATGCTAATCATAGCATGAAATGTAGTGAGTGTAATTCTGACATGTTTTCAACATTAATTTTAAAGGAATACGGACAGTATGTAATTTTAATGATGCAACGATGTAGAGCTGATGGTTCAAAATTGGATACTTTAATAAAGAAGTTTACAGGACAGCAATTATCAATTTCAGGAAAAACTTTTGTAACTGTTGCAATAATTTTCCATGATGGACCTACTGTTACTTCTGGACATTACACAGTTTATCTTAAATGTGAAAAAGGCTGGACACTGTGTAATGATTCCCAATTGATTTTCAAACAACGTTTGCCTTTTGATTTAGCAAATTCCTATCTAATCTTCCTGAAACCTAAATTTTAGACAGATTTGGCAAGATCTCGACAAAATAATTTTACCATTTTACTGGATTACCATTGCAATTTTGTAGAAAAAAGATTTTTTAAATTATCATTTGGCCTAATGGAAAGATAACCAATTGTAATGTGGACTTTTTAAATTTTTAATGAAACTTTGAAAAACCAATAATTTAGAGATTATCGGTAACTTCTGCACATTTTAAATTTTTGAATGTTATTGGACTGCCATTGGAAATTTTTTCAAAAATGATTTAAAAAATTACTATTTGGCCATGCGGAAAAGTAACCAATTCTATTGTGGACTTAATAAATTATTCAAAAAATTTTCGTGAACCAAAATGTTACAGAGAATCGGTGAGATCTGGACAAATTAAACTTTAGAATTTTATTGGATTACCGTTGGAAATTTATTCCAAAAAAAAATTTAAAATTACTATTTGGTCTAAAGGAAATGAAATCAGATGTATTTTGGAGTTATTTGAGATATAATATTGTGATTATACTTCTGAAACAAACATATCAGAC
The DNA here is from genome assembly GCF_964204655.1 of Triturus cristatus. NCBI lineage: Eukaryota > Metazoa > Chordata > Amphibia > Caudata > Salamandridae > Triturus > Triturus cristatus. Next base: position 779,925,351 of record NC_140592.1, read on the forward strand.
GGTATTTTAAAGAAATAAGTATTGGTATTAGATGATATTTTTTTAGAATATTATGCATTTCTATAATGTTAAGTTTAAGTAAAAAAAGAATCAGGGCTTTTTTAATACAATCTTTGTGATTGTTATTTTTTTTTGCCCGCTGTAAAATGATGAATGCAATTGCTTTCACAATTTATAGTGAAATGCAATATATTCTGAAAACAGCAAAAATAAGGCAAAAATATTTTTGGGAAAAAAATGTAAATATGTGTACTGTATTATAAAATGTTTTAAAAATATTAATACTTTTTTCTTTTTTTCCAGATAGATATAGAAAAATTTCGAAAACTAGAACCATTTTTAAAACTATTTTTTTTAAAAACAAATGAATAAATATTTTTTTGAGTGAGTATGGTAAGTCAATAATAATAATTGTAGTCTCTCAAGGACCTTGTAATGTGATAATTGATTTTTAGTGTTTTTTTAAAAAAATAAAAAAAAGTACGCGCACCGTACGCGTACGGTAAAAAAAAAAAAAAAAGTTTTTAAAAACATATGTAAAAAAAAGATGAAAGATAAGGTTGGCTCTTAAAAGAACCGTTGTGTTCATGCAGGGACAGAGGAAAGGAAGCATGGGAAAATTATTCAAAGCGACAAATGTGCTGATCTATTTTGTTGTTCACTAGGGAAACACTGGTCTCCCTATAGCAAATTAGATCTTGACAAAATGTGCATCGAATATCAACCTTCCGAAATCGAGGGTTGATTTCCAGAGGGCCAGCAAAAGGAGATTCTCCCCCCACAGATGAAGGGCTCACCTGACCTGCAGAAGAAGGAGTCAGCCCTGCAGATGATGGTCCAGGCTGAGCTGCTGTTGATGTACTGGCTTGTCTTTCTGAAGAGTTACCTCCAAAAAGATGACCATGTGTCCTTCTGTGTACATCCTGGAGGTGTCTCTTCATGGTGTGATTCCCAAAGGAATACTTCCTGTTAGGATTACCTCTAGAAAGTACACGCTTACACAGCTTACAAGTCACTAAGGGTGCATTTACCTTTTGCTGGCCTTCAGGAAAAGTAAAATAATCCCATACATAAGAGGGCTTTTGTTTCCTCGATCTCTGCCTCAAGACAGTGCTGCTAGTGCTAGCCTCACTCTCAGAAGAGCTCTGCTGTTCTGCCATCGTATCCCAAAGACAAACCAGCTCCTTCTCCCAAGGGATCACAAGCAGAAATGAGGGGAATGGGTGTGGTGTAGGAGAGTTCTAGAACTGAAAGTAGTTTCAACCAATCAAAAGTTGTGTTTCATGATCACATGACCTACCGTACGCTTACGGTACGCTTGCGGTACGCTTACGACAAAAGTGCGCATGCGCGTAAAAAAGACACGCGCTTGCGCGCATGCGCATAACAGTCACTACCCGACACTTCCGCGTAACGTGCGCGTGTAGCGTACACGCGTACGCATCCCACGCGGAGTACGCGCGGCTACGCAAATTGCGTAACTATACGCAAGCAGCGTAGGAAAATTACGGACGTTGCGTAAACCGTACGCTTACCGTGAGCTTACGGTACGCGTACTAAAAAAATAAAAAAAAAAATAGAAAAAAAGTACTGCAAATAAATTTTACATGTTTATTTTAAAAAATATATAAAAAAAAACATATTAAAGAATTTAAAAAATTAAATCATAGTCTTTATAAAAGGTAAGAAAATTAAAATAAAAATATGTTAGAAAAAATAGAAGAAAAAAAAAAAATTAGCATTTAAAAAACCTTGCAAATTCACTGAAAAAACCATGGGTTTCACACACGTTATAGTTAGGAATTAGCATTTAAAAAACCTTAGAAATTCAGTGAAAAAACCATAGGTTTCACACACGTTATAGTTAGGAATTAGCATTTAAAAAACCTTAGAAATTCAGTGAAAAAACCATAGGTTTCACACATGTTATAGTTAGCTGGACATTTTACTCGTAAAAAACCAATGAAATTCCCCCATTATAGTTAGTTCAGCTAACTATAACTCGCGCGCCCGCAATGCACTGCTGATGACGTCACATATTACATCACTCATGACATGGTCAGTGACATCACTCATGACATCACTGATGACATCTCAAATGACATCACTGATGACATCACTGATGACATCATCCTTGTGATAGAGTGGCAGACCTCCTCTTCCCCTAATATAACCTTTGACACACACATTCAAAAATAGAGACTAAAATTTACAAAACAATGGACATACCAATAACAGTTACAACAACCTCTTCAGTAATTCTAAGATCCACATACACATCCACTCATTCACCAACAGTCCAATACAGTCACTCATACATGTACTCACTTATCATATGTACTCATACACCTATACATCCTGTTACACAATGCCACTCATCCATAGAGCAACTCACACACATAGTCACTCATGCTAATAAAGAATCAAACATACATTTACTTGCATATACAGTTATACACACACCACCACACTTACTTCTACGGAAACTTACACATACTTAGTCTTTTAAACAATCACTTATAGAAACACATACTTATTCATACAGGAACTCTTTCAATCTCTCACTCTCACATATACTCACATATGTACACCAATAGTCACATATACTAGTTTTAAACATATGTAGTTACTCATAAAGACACTATTGAGACAGTCATTCACTCACTAACACACCCATACACACACTCATCCACCCATGCAGTCCTGCACACATGCTCTGTTCAACACATACAAACAGTGAGTCACTCATTCATGCACCTATGCACTACGTAATACCCCCCACCGAACCATGCAGACACTCAGACTGATACTCAAAAAACCAACTAATAACCTATATAGACACCCATGTAGCTACTCACCAACCCATGCAGCCACTTATACACAAAGTGAGAGACTGATACAGATATTTACATATTTAAACATTACTCACTAAGCCATGTATTCACTATGATACACTTAATCAGTCAGTTACACAATCAATTTTTCAAAAACAAATCATCCATTTAGACACTTATATACCCATTTATTCTTCCATCGACCTTGAGATATACATATATAAAACATATTTAATTTTCAGAAAAACCCACATTCACTGGATGATGTCATCAGTGATGTCATTTGAGATGTCATCAGTGATGTCATGAGTGATGTCACTGACCATGTCATGAGTGATGTAATATGTGACGTCATCAGCAGTGCATTGCGGGCGCGCGAGTTATAGTTAGCTGAACTAACTATAATGGGGGAATTTCATTGGTTTTTTACGAGTAAAATGTCCAGCTAACTATAACATGTGTGAAACCTATGGTTTTTTCACTGAATTTCTAAGGTTTTTTAAATGCTAATTCCTAACTATAACGTGTGTGAAACCTATGGTTTTTTCACTGAATTTCTAAGGTTTTTTAAATGCTAATTCCTAACTATAACGTGTGTGAAACCCATGGTTTTTTCAGTGAATATATATATATATATTACCTACTGGCGGTCGCCAGTAGGTAGTTATAGTTAGGACCCTGTTTCCATAGGAAATCCGCAACATTCTATTTTGAATAACTTTGGCGCCGGTCGACGAATCCTCGCGAATTTCTCAAAATAGGTGGGGCGCTACGCTCCGCTCCTACCCTGAAAGTCTCGGGGGGATTCGTCAAGCGGGGGCTGAGATAAAAGGGGGGTCCCAAAACGCATTTTTCCCATGCATTTTTCCATAGGACCTTTAGACAGGGCTACAGCCCGAACGGCTAAACAGAATTACTAGAAATTTGGCAGAGAGGTAGTCCTCAGGTCAAGGAAGTGCCTTTTGTAGGTTTGGTGTAAATCTGTTCAGTAGATTCTGAGAAAATAGCCTTTAAATCAATATATATATCTGAGCCAGCTTACGGTACGCTTACCGTAAGCTTACCATACGCGTACGGTGGCGTGCGCGAGCGCGATTCTGATTGGCTGTTAGATCTTAGTAAACATTCGAATCGGCCGAAACCAGGAAGCGGCGGCCGCCATTTTCTCTCTCGCACTCTGAGGGGGGGGCTGTAAACAAAGGCAAAAAACATATAAAGGGGCTGTTTAGACAGCGCCCATGCACATAGCCATGTTAGTTGAGTCCTCAAAGATCCCCCAAGGCCAAAAACGGTAAATTTTTATTTTTTGAAAATTTCCCCGATTACGCTTACCGTACGCGTACGGTGCGCTTACGCTAAAAATTTTAATAAAAAAAAAAAACACTCTCTGTGCATGGCATATTATTGTCATCACTTACAAATTAAATTTAACAGATTACCTATCACAAGGAAGCGCATAATATGTCCTCCATGTGCGCACGGTGCGTAACGTGGGCACGCGGTGCGCGTAGCGCACTGCGTGCCCACCTTGCGTGTACGGCACTAACTGCATAAAGTGGGCGCGCGGTGCGCGAAGCGCACCGCGTGCTCACTGTGCGCGCACGGTGCGCGAAGCGCACCGTGCGCACACGGAACGAACTGCGTTAGTGGGCGTGCACGCCACGAATGGCGTAAAGTAACTTAGCATTTAAAAAACCGTACAAATTCACTGAAAAAACCATAGGTTTCACACACGTTATAGTTAGGAATTAGCATTTAAAAAACCTTGCTAATTCAATGAAAAAACCATAGGTTTCACACATGTTATAGTTAGCTGGAAATTTTACTGATAAAAAACCAATGAAATTCCCCCGTTATAGTTACTGTAGGCAACTATAACTCACGCGACCGTAATCCTCTGGTGATGACATATGTGTCTTTATGAAAATAAAAAATTTGTAAAATATGTATAGCTAAAATTTAATGGAAGAAGACATGGGCAAATAAGTGTCTAAATACAGTATTAGCATCAGCAGAGGATTACGGTCGCGTGAGTTATAGTTGCCTACAGTAACTATAACGGGGGAATTTCATTGGTTTTTTATCAGTAAAATTTCCAGCTAACTATAACATGTGTGAAACCTATGGTTTTTTCATTGAATATATATATATATACACACACACATACATACATACATACATACATACATACATACATATATTCATCACCAACTTTTGCTTATCCAAAAGAAATCCAGGACACCCAGGTGTTGTTTGTTGCAAGATAGCGCCTCACCAACGCGTTTCGCTTTGCAGCTTTTTCACGGTGTGGTTAACATAATGCACTTCCTGTTTTTACATCCTCCCTAATTCAATGACATTAAGGAAGGACTTCAAGGATAGACTATGCTTACTGATACACATAGCAGCGCCATCTTAGAATGTTGTGAAATACAATATCTAGTTGTTACAGTAGCCGAATGTTATCAACTACGAAAGCAAAAAAATGATTATAAAACATCATCTAAGGCAATGAATTATTATAGCATCGTGCTCATGAAATTTCATATATTAACACCGATGCTAGCAAAAACACAGGACTTCATTGTGTTTTAAACTAAAACATTAACTGTCAACACATGGTTCTGCTTTTATACATGCATGAGTGATTCATAGATTAATAATAACCAAGATAAATTGAAATCACGTTAGCTCCGGTGGGCTGCAGTTCAAATGCCAATTTATTAAGCATCGCAATGTATGTGCAGAAAAAAGACGGATCTCGCCCCAGTGGGCCTGAATTTCATTAAATGAAGAATATATAATCCAACAAAATAAATCCAATTGTATCCAAAGAAACATTATATTGACAATCTTGCGCATAATTGTCTAATTGGTATCAGCTAAAAATAACTATCCTTGAAAAGAAAAAAAGAAACACATGTTCTTATATACAACACAACTTTGATGTTATGATGCAACAACTAGTTGTATCCTCAATAGAATGCTACTTCATGTACTTTCATACACACCAAAAAATATCATCTTTTTAGTAGAAACCTCTCAATGGTCACAATTACAGATGTACAGCCATCTCTTCACTGGAATTGAGTCCTTCAGGCATCATTGTGTCAAAATCGATAATGTACCTTGATTCCAAACATCTTAGTTGGTGCTCTCTGTCACCGCCTCTTTCCTGTCGCACAATTACATCTAAAATAACATAAGATACTAGTTTTTCATTTTGCTTGTGTACATCAAAAAAATGACGAGCTACAGGATATTGGATATCATGTTTTTTGATTGCACGTAGATGCTCCAGGACTCTTTTCTTTGCTTGATGCACTGTACTGCCTATATAAAACTTGCCACATGTGCAGATTAAACAGTATACACAATAGTCTGTTTTACAATTAAAATTCCCTCTGATGACAAAATCTCTTTTCGTCCTGGGCAAACTCAATGTTTTACAGTCCACACTATGAGCACAGACCTTACAGCATTTACAAGTCTTGAAACCTGTATAGCATTTGGACTGGCCTGATTCTTTTGTAGTTATGGCATTCTTACATAAATCATCTTTCAATGATCTACTTCTTCGAAACATAATCTGCAGATTATCGTTTAGATATCCACTGAGAACTCGGTCACTTTTTAGAATATGCCAGTTTTTTTCAAAAAGTTGTCTGATCTTAAACGCACTTTTTGAAAAGGTGGTTATAAACCTAACTGAGTCAGTAGATTCAGGTAGCACTGGTTTCTGGCATAATAGATCTGATCTGATCAGTGCATCTGCCTTGGATATGGCTTGTTTAATGGTCTTTTCGCTATACCCCCGTTGCTTAAATCTGGCACTCATCGTTCTTTTTTCCTTTTCATATTCTTCTGATGTACTGCAGTTCCATTTGGCTCTGATTAATTCCCCATAGGGGATACTCTGGATTAAGCTAGACGGGTGAGCACTTTGGGCATTTAAAAGGCTGTTGCCAGCAGTTTGCTTTCTGTGTAGTTTAGTAACTAGTGTATTGTTCAATACTGATATTTCCACATCCAAAAACACAATATTGCAATGACTGATCTGGGAAGTAAAATGTAAATTTCTGTCATTGTTGAGGGAATCAATGAATGATTTAGCCGACTTTTCATCACCTCTCCAGATGAGGAATATGTCGTCTATAAATCTAGCCCAAGTGACAATATTGTCCCCTTGGGCTTCCCAACAGTGGGACACCTGCTCCTCCCACCAGCCCATGTATAGATTCGCATAGCTGGGGGCGAAGTAGGTGCCCATCGCTGTCCCTTGTGTTTGTTTATATGTGTTTTGATTGAACAAAAAATTGTTGTTTGTCAAGCAATATTTTATCATCTCTAACAACATTTCAGTATGTGCCAGTAAAGAAATCGATCTAGCTCTTAAAAAATGCCTTATGGCCTGGATCCCCAGGTCATGTGGTATGCTGGTATAAAGGCTGGTTACGTCTAAGGTAACCAGCAAGAAATCTTTCTCCCATACTACACCATCAATTAGTGTTAGAAAGTGAGTGGTGTCCTTGAGATATGCAGGTAAAGCACTGACAAAAGGACGTAAATAATGATCAATGAATTTAGATGTAACTTCAAGTTGGGAACCCATAGAAGACACAATAGGTCTACCCGGGGTTTATTGACCATGTTTGTGTAATTTAGGGAGCAGATACATAATTGGTAATCTAGGATGTTTACAATACAGGCTACGAAACTCATCCCATTCTAGTAAACCTTGATCTTGCCAGTTCACCAGCATTTCATTATATTGGGAGTACGAAGCTAACACTTCTGATTGGCTAACACTTCTGATTGGTTACTGGATATGTAACATGTGGCATCGCTCAGTTGTCTTAAGCCTTACTTCAAATATTCCGTCTTGCTCCATACCACCACATTACCCCCTTATCAGAACATCTTATGACAATGGAGCTGTCGTTACGTAGATTTTCAATTGCTTTAAATTGTTTTTGATCCAGATTGCATCTAGAAGTACCATTAGAATTAAACCTCATTTTCTTGAGTTCTTTGGTAACACTTTTCTAAAACACCTCAATTGCTTCACAGTGCACAGTTGGCGTAAATGTCGATTTAGACTTAAATCCACTTGACTCAGTCAAATCAACTGCTAAGTCTAGTATGTTTAAATTGCTCACACAATCTTCATGGTGCACTATATCTTCATTGAGCTGTGCCAAGGTATGTAGAGTTTCAATATCAGAAATACACAATATCTCAGGATCCACATTGGGGATGTTTTTACGCTTGGAGGCAGTATGAGTATGAAACCATTTTTTCAACTTGAGCTTCCTCAAAAAACAGAAAATGTCAATACGCGTCTGTACATAATCCAAATGTCTAGTTGGACAAAAAGACAATCCTAGGGAAAGTACATTCATATCAGATGATGATAACTTACGATCTGACAAGTTGACCACATTCATTTGGCGCCCCTCTTCGCACGTGTTGAAAATGCTACTGTTTTGATTGGTTCTCCTTGACCTGGCTTCTTGGTTCCTACGGTTCCTCCGCGCCCTCTGGTTCTTCCTCGTGTGCCACGTCCTCGGCCCCGTCGAAGATCCTGGTCCTTTTGTGCTGGATTCATTTTGGCTCTCGTCATCATCTGGAACTGTTTTAAGAAATTATTTTTGCCTGCATCGCTGTCTTGTAAATTGCGTGCTAATGTTTCTCCTGAGATCTCGGAACCGGTGCTGTCAGATATATCACTCTCTTCTGTTAGTTCTTCTATTATCGGTTTCCGATGAATCTCCATGGATTTCAAAGCTGTTGACTCGTTAAATGAGTGATCATATTTCTTATGAAACCTCAGAGTTCTCCGAGATTGATAGTCTTTAAAGTCTCTGATAAATTTTCTTTGTTCTTTACTTGTGATTTCATCTTCCAGTTTACTGAGTTTAGATTGTATTTTCGCCATGAACTCTTCAAAAACTTCTTTGGATATTAATTTCAATAATTCTTCACTGATTTTCTCAATGTCTTTGAAGATTTCTGCCCGATCTTTAAGGGCATACTTGATAAGAATCCGCATCATGACTGTAGAACATTCTTTAGAATTCCCAGCCCACTCCTCCAGCATTTCCGGGTCCGGGTTTTCATGGGTTGGGACTGTATAAATACGAAGTCCTCTTGGGACCCGACCAACATCGATGTACTTCTGAAGGGATTCAGCTTCCCACCATTTGGAGAGTTCTTTTTTGTGGAGTTTCTCCAATTTGTCATAAAGTGCTTGAATCTGCATCTCCTGCCTGATTAATGTAAACATGCTCTTGGCTGTGTAGACCTGCATTGAGTTGTCCTTCCGTCATCTGTGTAAAAAATAACTTGTTGGAGGTTTCTTTTCGTTTCACTTCTATTGAAGATGCCATTCTCAAAGGGTGCTTACGAAACCCAAAACGTCTTATTTCAGACACTCCTGTGCCAGCTGGCTAGCTTGTCAGCTTACAGTCTGCTGGGCTCCGCTCCGTTCATCCCAATCGAACGAGATCATTCAGAACGCACCATGCTTCCACCAGGATGAGTACACCTCCGTGACTCCACCTAACGGTTGCGTTGCGTTTGTCCGTGATCGTTGATCGCAATAAAGTTTGTTGAAAATTACCGTTCACGCGGTTTTCCACAATGCTTCAATGTTCGTTTGGATTTTTAAACGCAGCCAATTCTGCCGTCAGACGGCCGCTTCGGGAATGAGCGGGTAGCTCCGGTCATGCAAAATAATCCACAGACACAAGTTACGGGTGCACCGGACTCTCGTAACTTGTGTCTGTGGAGATATATATATATATTACAACCAATCCCGACTTAAATAAAAATCGGGCACCGACACAGGAGTTGCTTTCGCTATCCAGCTTGGGTTTATTCCTCCTTACGCTGACGCGTTTTGGCACAACTGCCTTGTTCACATATATATATATATATATATATATATATATATTCAAACCAAAGTCTCTCGTTACTGGAGCCCCAACCCTTCAGGGCAGCCTCTTCACAATGGGCACGGAGAAGCCCATCAATCTCCAACACGAAAAACACACAAGAGGCCCATTGCTGGCGAAACATCTACGTTTATTATCGTCTGGCACAGCAGATTCCTTCCTGCTCCTAACGTTTCAGCCTCATCCGGCCTTGCTCACAGGTAGAAGGACAAAATTCAAATGCTGATTGCAATCTGCTGTGCGCTTTTTAAATTCAAGTTGCCCACGTGACCAAATAAAGAATACACATCCCAGAGTGCACCGCCACAATGCTATTCACAAAAAATAAAGTCAGTACCTGCATGGCGGTGTCACTCGTAAGTGGAAATAATTTTCAAAGTCAGGCGAGTTGATGTTCTCATTGCGCATTGCTGTACATTATTCTTAGGACGTGAATAAACATGAAATCCAGCCAGCACGATCACTAATGAAAATATTTCACCTTGAATCCCTTCCAGCACGCGTGCCCTGTTTGCCAAATTAGCATCTCCTCAGTAGGCAGGGGCGCGTGAGTGGGTCCTGCTCCTCATTTTAAATTCAAACCAAAGTCTCTCGTTACTGGAGCCCCAACCCTTCAGGGCAGCCTCTTCACAATGGGCACAGAGCAGCCCATCAATCTCCAACACGAAAAACACACAAGAGGCCCATTGCTGGTGAAACATCTACGTTTATTATCGTCTGGCACAGCAGATTCCTTCCTGCTCCTAACGTTACAGCCTCATCCGGCCTTGCTCACAGGTAGAAGGACAAAATTCAAATGCTGATTGCAATCTGCTGTGCGCTTTTTTAATTCAAGTTGCCCACGTGACCAAATAAAGAATACACATTCCAGAGTGCACCGCCACAATGCTATTCACAAAAAATAAAGTCAGTACCTGCATGGCGGTGTCACTCGTAAGTGGAAATAATTTTCAAAGTCAGGTGAGTTGATGTTCTCATTGCGCATTGCTGTACATTATTCTTAGGACGTGAATAAACATGAAATCCAGCCAGCACGATCAATGATGAAAATAATTCACCTTGAATCCCTTCCAGCACGCGTGCCCTGTTTGCCAAATTAGCATCTCCTCAGTAGGCAGGGGCGCGTGAGTGGGTCCTGCTCCTCATTTTAAATTCAAACCAAAGTCTCTTGTTACTGGAGCCCCAACCCTTCAGTGCAGCCTCTTCACAATGGGCACGGAGCAGCCCATCAATCTCCAACACGAAAAACACACAAGAGGCCCATTGCTGGCGAAACATCTACGTTTATTATCGTCTGGCACAGCAGATTCCTTCCTGCTCCTAACGTTTCAGCCTCATCCGGCCTTGCTCACAGGTAGAAGGACAAAATTCAAATGCTGAATGCAATCTGCTGTGCGCTTTTTAAATTCAAGTTGCCCACGTGACCAAATAAAGAATTCACATCCCAGAGTGCACCGCCACAATGCTATTCACAAAAAATAAAGTCAGTACCTGCATGGCGGTGTCACTCGTAAGTGGAAATAATTTTCAAAGTCAGGTGAGTTGATGTTCTCATTGCGCATTGCTGTACATTATTCTTAGGACGTGAATAAACATGAAATCCAGCCAGCACGATCAATGATGAAAATAATTCACCTTGAATCCCTTCCAGCACGTGTGCCCTGTTTGCCAAATTAGCATCTCCTCAGTAGGCAGGGGCGCGTGAGTGGGTCCTGCTCCTCATTTTAAATTCAAACCAAAGTCTCTCGTTACTGGAGCCCCAACCCTTCAGGGCAGCCTCTTCACAATGGGCACGGAGCAGCCCATCAATCTCCAACACGAAAAACACACAAGAGGCCCATTGCTGGTGAAACATCTACGTTTATTATCGTCTGGCACAGCAGATTCCTTCCTGCTCCTAACGTTTCAGCCTCATCCGGCCTTGCTCACAGGTAGAAGGACAAAATTCAAATGCTGATTGCAATCTGCTGTGCGCTTTTTAAATTCAAGTTGCCCACGTGACCAAATAAAGAATACACATCCCAGAGTGCACCGCCACAATGCTATTCACAAAAAAAATATGTGTGTGGAGGCAATTCGTCAAAACGCGTCGATCCTTACTGAAGGGAAATTAGGACTGTGTGAAAAAATGCCTTGAATATGTGCAATCAGCAATAAACTAATTTGACTCACCAAGAAAGTCATGTAGCTGTTTGGATCTGTGTGTCGCTGAAACTGACATCCGTGAGGAGGATGCCAGGAGGGAAACATATATATATATATATTACCTACTGGCGATAGCCAGTAGGTAGTTATAGTTAGGACCACGTTTCCATAGGAAAACCTCAACATTCTATTTTGAATAACTTTGGCGCCGGTCGACGAATCCTCGCAAATTTTTCAAAATAGGTGGGGCGCTACGCTCCGCTCCTACCCTGAAAGTCTCGGGGGGATCCGTCAAGCGGGGGCTGAGATAAAAGGGGGGTCCCAAAACGCGTTTTTCCCATGCATTTTTCCATAGGACCTTTAGAACGAGCTACAGCCCGAACGGCTGAACAGAATTACTCAAAATTTGGCAGAGAGGTAGTCCCTAGGTCAAGGAAGTGCCTTTTGTAGGTTTGGTGTAAATCTGTTCAGTAGATTCTGAGAAAATAGCCTTTAAATCAATATATATATCTGAGCCAGCTTACGGTACGCTTACCGTACGCTTACGGTAAGCGTACGGTGGCGTGCGCGAGCGCGATTCTGATTGGCTCTTAGATCTTAGTAAACATTCGAATCGGCCGAAACCAGGAAGCGGCGGCCGCCATTTTGTCTCTCGCACTGAGAGTGATTTTTAAAATATCAAGCCCAAAAACATGTAAAGGGGCTGTTTTGACAACTCCCTCCCACATAGTCATGTTGAGGGAGTCCCCAAACATCCCCCAAGTGCAAAAACGGTTTTATTTTTTTTTCGGCAATTTCGCGGGGTACGCTTACCGTACGCTTACCGTAAGCGTACGGTAAAAAAATAAAAATAAAAAAAACACTATCCACACTTACCCCACCCCCTGTGCTTTTGGTGGCCGAAGGCCACCAAAAGCACAGGGCTTATGTTAAGGGCAAAAAACACTATCCACACTTACCCCACCCCCTGTGCTTTTGGTGGCCGAAGGCCACCAAATGTACAGGGCTTATTATAAGGGAAAAAAACTTAGCATTTAAAAAACCGTACTAATTCACTGAAAAAACCATAGGTTTCACACATGTTATAGTTAGGAATTAGCATTTAAAAAACCTTGCAAATTCACTGAAAAAACCATAGGTTTCACACATGTTATAGTTAGCGGAAATTTTACTGATAAAAAACCAGTGAAATTCCCCCGTTATAGTTAGCGCAGGCAACTATAACTCACGCGACTGCAATCTTCTGCTGATGACATATGTGTCTTTATGAAAAAAAAATATTTGTAATATATGTATAGCTAAAAATGTATGGAAGAAGACATGGGCAAATAAGTGTCTAAATACAGTATTAGCATCAGCAGAGGATTGCGGTCGCGTGAGTTATAGTTGCCTGCGCTAACTATAACGGGGGAATTTCACTGGTTTTTTATCAGTAAAATTTCCGCTAACTATAACATGTGTGAAACCTATGGTTTTTTCAGTGAATATATATATATATACGATATAACCGACTTCGGTTGGATTACATAAAGCGTAATTTCTAAACAGTACTGTCAACTTGTACACTTTGCACATAATTTTCTTAAAGTCCTATCAAAATATGTGTATTACTTTTATTGTTTTTAACTCGTGTTAAGTTTAATGACTCACATTACACTTTGCGGGCGATAAGACTAAGGTGTTCAAGTACTCAGCAAGCCTACTGTAATGTCAAAAATAGACGTTAGGTATTTATATCAGAATTCAGTGGCTAATCTGTGAAGTGAGACAACTACAATCAAATGTCAATGAGTAAAATGTTTTTTCAGATTGTAAGGTCAAAAACTGTGTTCACATACAAATGTGACCGACACTTTGTTATGTTTGTCTATATATGCACTGTCTCTTTAAATACTGATGAAAAAACGGTATAAAAGAGATCAGCTGACTAAACAGCGTGTCATGTGATCAAGGCTCTAAGGAGCCGAAACGCGTAATGGCCGGCATGCTGATGGGACAATAAAAATATTTGTCAGCACCTTATATGTGGTCCGTGCTCCATTCTTCAGGATTGAAGTGCCAGTGGCAGTGGCAAGTGGAGTGCTTGGGATATTGAAAACCGGTTTTGTTTTCTCCGGTTGAACGTGGACCCCCTCTCGACGTGGGCAGGCAGCTCGCAAAGAAAACAGAGTCTGGAAACGGACACAACTTCACAATCCAGGAGGATTTACGGTGACCTGCCCCCCAGCAGCACTAACACAAACAGCTACGGGCTCCGTGCCAGGATAGACTCGAGTCGGAGGACGCGGGGCAAAACTGACAACGGAAACAAAGTAGGATTGCGAGAAGCGATACGCTGGGTAGAGAGGTGTGCTAGTGACCTCGGTAGGTTTTGACAAAAAGATTTCAAACGCTAAACCCGGAACGAGCACTAATAACGATAAACAATCCCTTAACCATGTTGGCCGATGCGCTGAGAGACCGCGAGGCAGCCGCAGCAGAAATGTTCAGTGTCACGCATACACCCAGTATGGACTCAATAGTCCATAATACACCAGTAGGAGCATGAAACACCAGTCTCAGGGACAAATACAAGACACTAGAAAAACTGATGAAAAATTAACAGAGCAAGTGGTGGGAGGGGAAGTCCCTCCAATGATACCTCGATGTTGGAATAATCCCAAGAGGTCTAAGAATTCTTATAGCCCCGAGCTATGAGACACCAGATCCCAGAATGATGAAAGAATGGGCTGCGATTAATTTAGAATCATCAAGAAAGTTAGTAACTATACTGGTGAAATATGCAGAATCCGACAGACTCAAATTACAAGAACAAATAGAAGCCCTTAATGAAGACATAAGTGAGATGGGACGCAGTGAGGAGGAAACCAAACTTAAAGAGGAGATGATCAAACGCCTTAAAAAGGAGGAGGAAAATAATAAGAGGATGAAAAACATACAAATATCACAGAGATAAAGCTGACTACGAATGTGGGAGAATATTTACATTCGAATCGATGAAGAAATCAAAATACAGCAGTCTCTCCAAGACTCAACTTGGAAGCAACAGAGGCAGAAAAGTAAACTCCGCAACTTCAGAATTAAGCTCAGCTATTGAAAGTGAATCCGAAATGGAAACTAGAAACAGGGGAGGCATTCAAGTCCCAGCAGCCATCTCACTGGAAGAAGAGCTGAATTTTTTAGTGGAGGAGAGAAAACAAACACTACGACCACGGCGGCAGCAAAATGTACAAGGAATAGTAACACCATCAAACGCAGCAAAAGGAGACTTGCCAAGCGAAGGAGAACAGACCAAAAGATATCAAACACGTCGATGGAACCGCAGATAAATCCCAACACAAAGCTGGCAAAGACCAATAACATCACGGTAACGAATCTAGCTCATATAGATCTCAATAGAGCTGAATTGAAGTTACTCTGCCTTGGACTCTCTTTCTGCCGTGACTACGCTGCAACCAGGATGGATATATTTAAAGGCATTAGAAAACTCAAATTTAAAAAATATCACCTCCTCAAAGAAAGAACTAATGATGAAGTACAAAAAGAGGGGGATATGGAATCTGGACAAATCTTATCGCCATACAACTTAACCACAGAAGATATGCCACTTCTAAGTGACTTACAGGACATGGCTCAGGAGAATACAACACAAGAAACCAGCAGCCAAATGTCCTCCACAGAGGTAACAACCAGACCCAAAACTCACGCAAAGATGTTCAAAGCAAGATCTACATACATCCCCTTCATGCCCAGGGATGCAATAGATACATTTTACGAACAGATCACGCTGGGGCTTAAACAATTAAACCGCAAAATCAAAAATACCAGAAGGATAAAAAAGAACAAACAAGAAATTGAATGCCATCAATTAATGGCCAAACTTAAAAACAATAAAGACATTATCATAAGAAATGTGGACAAAGGTGGCAACTTGGTCATTTGGGTGAAAGAAGATTACGTAAAAGAAGCCATGGAGCAATTGGCTGACAGACAATGCTATCGAAAGAATTATCCAGCTTCCTTAAAAGCCACATATAACACCTACTATAGCAAATTAATGGCTTGGAAAAGCATGGGTCGAATTTCAAAGGAGGAATACAAATTCCTAAGAAATGATACACCAACAACTCCAGTAATCTACTTTATCCCTAAACTCCATAAAAATCTGTTGAAACCACAAGGCCGCCCAATCATATCCGCCATGAATAGATTAACGGAAACAACCTCCCAGTATGTTGACCACTTTCTTCAGGAGTTTGTTCAACAATTATCATCATTTTTAAGAGATACGGGAGATTTCCTAGCCAAAATTCACAATTTTTCCTGGCAACCAGATATTTGCTGATCACCATGGACACCACAGCACTCTATACGAGCATTAATCATAAAGATGGGCTGAGAGCTGTACAACATTACCTCATAAAAAGAGAGGTGACAGAAGAACAGCACAGCAAAATGCTCTTGGACATGATAGACTTTTGTCTTAATAACAACATTTTTTTTTATTTCAGAGCATTCTATATCAACAGCTCCGTGGTGTAGCTATGGGGGCAAGCTTCTCCCCAGCTATGCTTGTCTCCACGTGGGCTGGTGGGAGGAGCTGGTTCTACATAGGAAATTTGAAAAAATCCTTAATACCAATATAAAAACATGGCTGAGATATATTTATGATCTGTTTTTAATTTGGCAAGGGTCAGAGTCTGAAGCAAGGAATTTCATTGAACAACTCAATGTAAATGAAATTAATCTGCAATTCACCGCGAACATCAGCCCAGTTATCGTCACGTTTCTAGACACAGTAGTATACATCCAGAATGGAAAACTAGAGACCAAGGTACACAGGAAACCGAAAGCGGTAAATTCTGTCTTACATGCCTCTAGTGCACACCCAAAGCATCTCATCCAAAGTATTCCCTATGGGGAGATGATTCGACTAAAAAGAATCTGCAGCACTGAGATGGAACTACGTGCCGCTCAGGAAATCAGACGTATACGTTTTCGGGAAAGGGGATACACCAAAAAATGTATAGATGCTTCCATACTCAAAAGCCAGAAGTTAGACCGGGCTACCCTACTAAAACTTGAAGAACCACAACCAGACACAGCCAGACTACAAAGGGCTCCTAATATAAACAGTGAACATACACCAGGGGATACCTTCAGAATGATAGTAGGGTACAGTAAACAAGATAAAACCATCAATCGAATTATCCAAAGAAACTGGCCAATCATGTGCAATGATCCTGTGATTGGCCACCTACTACCAAACAAACTGTCCATCACCCACAGAAGGGCGCCCAACATGAAAGATCAGTTGGTGCAAAATAACCCCATTGACAGACAGAATGGTAACTGACTGAGTAAAAAAAAAGGGTTTTACAAATGTAAATCCTGTAAAGCCTGTCAACATGGCACCAACAAGATATCCTACAAGACAGCTTTCAACAATAAAGACCAGTGCATAACTAAGGCACTGGCATGTAAGACAGAATATGTTGTATATGTCCTGGAATGTCCCTGTGGGCTTAGGTACATGGGAAGTACCAAGCTACAGGGACATAAAAGGATATTGCAACGTATCAGAGCAATTAAAAAACCCTGACTCTGTGTACCATGTAGCCCGTCATTTTGAGGCACACGATCACTCAGACCCCAAAGATCTAAAGTATTATCTTATAGACAGTGTACCAGCTACCAAAAGCGACAGTGACAGGGTGAGAGCGCTACGCAAGCTAGAAACAAGGTACATACTACAATTTGACTGTAAACATCCAGGAGGGTTAAATACCACTGAAGATCTGTACACATGTCTCTGATAGCTATAAGCCATGAATAAGATGATACAGAAACTGAGAAAGAGCCACTTATTTCATCAGGGGGATTGCTGCTAATAGCCAAACGGCAACAAAAGTCAGTAGAACAGTAATGTTTTTAAGTAACTATTTTGACATCAATTATTTATATGTACACTTAGTAATATATCGGCACCAGCACTTTTCAACATAATTGCACTTTTTTTACTTTCATGGTCATATGTTTACACTGATTTTATTGACAAAATTGTGTACAATCTGGGGGGGTTATGATATAGCGCCCAAGATAGAATAGTACTGTATACCATGCGTAATTTGCACAAGAAATAGGTATGTTCATGCAATTTTAATTTAGGTTTTATACATTTTTACCAAAGTTTTTAAGGCATAAGTACATCATAGAATTTCTAGTTTTTATTGTCAAGGTTATAGGTAATGTAATTGCTGGTACAAGGTATTTAAACCTGTACGACGATACAACCGACTTCGGTTGGATTACATAAAGCACTATTTCTAAACAGTACTGTCAACTTGCACACTTTGCACATAATTTTCTTAAAGTCTTATCAAAATATGTGTATTACATTTATTATTTTTAACTCTAGTTAAGTTTAATGACTCACATTACACTTTGCGGGCGATAAGACTAAGGTGTTCAATTACTCAGCAAGCCTACTATAATGTCAAAAATAGACGTTAGGTATTTATACCAGAATTTAGTGGCTAATCTGTGAATTGAGACAACTACGTTCAAATGTCAATGTGTAAAAAGTTTTTTCAGATTGTAAGGTCAAAAACTGTGTTCACATACAAACATGACCGACACTATATGTTAAGTTTGTCTATATATGCACTGTCCCTTTAAACACTAATGAAAAAAACCATTATAAAAGAGATCAGCTGACTAAACAGCACGTCAAGTGATCAAGGCTCTATGGAGCGGAAACGTGTAATGGGACAATACAAATATTTTTCAGCACCTCACCTTAAATGTGGTCTGTGCTCCATTCTTCAGGATTGAAGTGCCAGTGGTATATATATATCTATCTGTCTATCTATCTATCTATCTATCTATCTATCTATCTATCTATCTATCTGTCTGTCTGTCTGTCTGTCTGTCTGTCTGTCTGTCTGTCTGTCTGTCTGTCTGTCTGTCTGTCTATCTATCTATCTATCTATGCGCGCACGGTGAAAAACCTGAAAAAAAAATTAATAAATACATAACTTAGCATTTAAAAAACCGTACAAATTCACTGAAAAAACCATAGGTTTCACACACGTTATAGTTACGAATTACACATTTAAAAAACCTTGCAAATTCACTTAAAAAACCATAGGTTTCACACATGTTATAGTTAGCTGGACATTTCACTCGTAAAAAACCAATGAAATTCCCCCGTTATAGTTAGCAATCCTCTGCTGATGACGTCAGATATTACATCACTGATGACATGTGTGTCTTTATGAAAAATAAATATTTGTAATATATGTATAGCTAAAGATTAATGGAAGAAGACATGGGTAAATAAGTGTCTAAATACAGTGATGTAATATCTGACGTCATCAGCAGAGGATTGCGGTCGCGTGAGTTATAGTTGCCTGCACTAACTATAACGGGGGAATTTCATTGGTTTTTTACGAGTGAAATGTCCAGCTAACTATAACATGTGTGAAACCTATGTTTTTTTAAGTGAATATATATATATATATATATATATCCTCCCAAACAGCACATAATTTGATCCAAAAAATACTGGACTCTGTCTGGTAGAGGGTGTAAATATTATATTAATTCGGTGTTTATTACAGCTCTTTTTGTACTTACCAGCTGACCCTTTGCCGTAAATTGGCATTCTGTAATGGATATAGCCCCAGTCCCCAACATTATGTTCACAGATCTACTATTTTTTTCTAACTACCTTAAGATACATCACTAAAGAAAGATACTTGTTCACGCCACAATGAGCAGACAATACCAACACTTAGAAATCATAATTTGTACCGAATGGGATTGGTAGCAAAAGGAACCATTCTTATACATATATTTGCTTTTAACTTAATTTGTCTTGGTTAGTAATTAATAAATCGCCTCTTGTTTATTCAAATACCGCTTGTAAAAATCCACTATGATGAGAGATGCTACATATAGCCCCCAAGCTACTTTGTAATTTTAAAAATTGTTTAATTTGACTGCATCCTCATTCCATTTGTGCTCATTTCCTTGCTACTGCTACAGGAAACTAGTCCACTGAACATAGCGATCATTCCCAATACTGAACCTGTATGTTTTCTTTCTTGTTCTAAAGTGATGGCCTGAAAATTGTCCCTCATCAAGATGCATTGCTACCCTCTATCAACCCTTTGTGACATTTTGTCAGACAACTAGCGAAGAAAAAATGTATACATAATTTATAATTCATAAACTTCTGTAAAATGCTCAAATCATTTGGGAGGCGGTCTGTTTTTCGAAAGAACAGAAATGCTTCCCCAGTCCTCTGTGCCATTGCATTCTACATTTTGTATATGTTAATGCTCCCCAGTATTAAACTTTTATGGGAATGCAGCTGTCTGAAATATTGCACTTGGCAGTTTTCTTCTCTCCTGCCAGGATAAGCCAATTAGGGGAACACAGGAAAAGATGGGTATTAATATTTTATGTGCCAAGGAGACATTTCCAGCTTTTGCACTCCGATGTGAAGTTAAATATGTTTTCCAGGACTATATCGCATTTCTGTGAGTACATGAAGCGTGGGTAAATGTCCGTGTATCCAGGATTGTGTCTGTGCGAATTAAGCTGTGAAGACAGATGGCATAAGATCCTTTGCTGAATTTTAGGGAAAATTGTAAAAATGTTACCTACTTATACTAACCGGACTTTTCTTGAATCTTTGCAGAGATGCAGGTTGTTCTGAAACCCTGTCCCCAATAATGGAAAGCTTGGAAGTACTTCACTTGAACTGCAATGGAATAAGTAACTTGCCACACCTTCAACTAGGCCGACTCCAGAATTTAAAATCTCTATTTTTACAAGGTAAAAATTGTAGTGTGTTTTATCATTTGTATGGGACTTCTTTATGCCTTAGTACTCACAGAGACTGCTTGAGCCCAAGGTTTTGCATGCACAGCGCTTATTTCTCGCTGCCCTTCCACGTGAACATCACCCACGCTGCTCTGATGTGATACAGTTTCTGCCGTGGCTTTACAGTGTCCTGGATGTACATGTCCGACGGGCCGTGCACTGCATGCGGTAACAGATTTTATATATGAAACTACCTCAAGCCGTCGTTGTTGTCAGCAGTGGCAACCAACTACACCCACATGCCGCACATATTTGCCTGTCAAATGACACCGGGCTTGCAGGATCTGCCTCGTGTTTTTAGTGGCGGCTCCTCTGCTAAGGTGGAAGAGCGTCGTCCCACTGCTCAAAAGGAAAAATAAAATAATAACGTTTCGTTATTATCATTTTAGTTTTCCTATTGCAGTCAGTAAGTGGATCTCGTGGTGGGGCTGGCCTGGCCAGAACAGGGGGAGGAGTGGTTTGCACTCCCTCAGTGCTCACAACTGCTTGGCCGACCTTCTTGGGCCGGCCAAACAGTCATGCACACTATGCATCTTCCCCACCAGGCTGTAATGCACAGCCTGGTGGGAAACATGTGCAGCCTCCCATTCCCTGTCTGAGCACCAGTGGCGTAGGAAGGGGGGTGCGGTGGGTGCAGTCCGCCTCGGGTGTCATCACTGAGGGGTTGACAAAATGGCAAAAATATGTGTTTTAAACACATATTTTTGAATTTTGTCAATGCTATTTATAAAGGACAGTGTGAGAAAGGGGCTTATTTTGCCAAAGTTATATATCTGGAAAGAGAAATGTTGGATAGGGAGCATAAAGGCGAGACGTAAAAAGATGGAGTGGAAAAGAAACAACAATATAAATGTGCCTGTCCTTTTCTACCGAAGGCTCTCTGCGACCCTGCACTGATTTCTCCGCGCCTGGTGATGTCATACACCCAAGGGGACCCGAATATGCATTCTGTGCCTTCGGGTGTATGACTTCTCTGTGCTGCTGGTAGGAGCTTTTCCGAGTAGTGGTGTAGCAAGGGGGTGGTCCGCCAAAGGCAGCACAAATTTTGGGGGCGGCGGCCGGTGACCCCCCTGCCCCTTGCACTCTTATGACGGCAGCCGCAGGAATCGCCAGAACCACCCCCCAGCCTCTTCGATTCGTCCGCCATGGGCGGCAAATGCAGGGGCCGCCCCTGGCAGCCCAATGCCTAGCTACGCCTCTGCTGAGTGCTAATCCACGGCACTCAGACCAATCACCACGCTGCATTGCAACATTGTGATTGGCTCAGGGGAGTCTGGGAGCCCGGAGATAGGAAGAAAAGGATGAGGAGGGGCGTGGCCGGCCGGCCGTTTTCTGGTACGTTTTTTTTTTCTTTTTTTCATAGCCCTGCTGCGCAACTACCCGGGTCCGGTAGCAGCCACTACTGCATGTTTTATGCAGAGCTTGTCTCTGCTTATCTGTTTGAGTTCAAGGGCTGAGCTCTGAAGTGTATGGGAAACGTGTTGAATTTCAATCTGAATCCCATAGGTGAAACCTAATGCATTTACAAATGTTTGTTTACAACGGTCAATCAGCACCACCTTGCTTGTGTAGCAGGATTTTACACAGCAATACATCAAATAGGTTCCCCCTTCAACATACCCTGACATCCACCAGAGCTCACTGCATAACGGAGAGCTGAGCCTCTGTAGGGGAATAGCCGACCACTCAGTACGACTGATGTGCTGAGAACAAAACAAGCACTGAGAAAGCCAATAGGTTTGGCGTTAATTTGCTAACACCTTCAAAACACAGGGATGCCAAAATGCTGTTTGCTCATACAAATGCAGTTTAACACATTAACGCCAGACCTACGTGCTTTGCCAGTACTGGAGGAAAAAGAAGCAAAAGATGATAGCTTTGTGTTAATAAATGATAGCAATTTGAATGTGGCAAACACGGGGTGATAATTGGGTGTACTTTTCAGATTTAACATAGCCTCTACTGAATTCCAAAGGGAGCGCTTTCTAGAGGGTGGACTGCTACATCAAACAGCCAATAGCATGGGTTGAGGAAGAGCGATACTCCTCCGGGTGGAGCCCAGTGCTTCTAATGGAAATATGGAAGTGCAGGTATTCTTTGTCCCAGTGTACATGTTTGCTGCTGAGAAGTGCCAGTACTCTGCAATTAGATTAGTGCTGAGAAACGCCGGTACTATCACTTACAATTTAAAGAAGTGCAGGTACTGAGTACCTGATAGCACCTGCCCATTTAAAGCACTGGTTGAACCAAAAGCAAACCTATATATATTTTAGGAAGCTGTTTTGTGAAGTCAGATCTAATGACCCATTACCCTAAAAATATGGCACTGTGTGCAAAGGTGGGTTGTGTGATGTTTTCCACTGTCAGCCCACCTTTTAAAAAAATATATATATTTTTATTGACATAAAGAGACATTTATATTTACAATATACTATATATTTTTGAAATACTGAGAGGCCCATTAGTATATCGGGCGGATTGCCACTGCCCGCATGGCGGTGGCAATCCGCCCGACATTTCCTCCCGCCCGCATGCCAATTCCCCCCACCATATTACTATGGCGGGGGGACCCCGGCAGATGGAAAGCCCGTCCGCCGGTTTTCCGCCGGTAGGCAATCCGCCCGATTGCCTACCGGGCGGAAAAGCAGTTAATATGGTGGCGGTGTCTGGTAGACACCGCCATCCATATTATGATGCCAGCGGGGTGTTGCCGTTGCCGCCACAGAAAGGCAGGCGGTCATCCACATTGGGGGCCCGTAGCGGGCCCCCAGGGATTCTGGGGGCTGCACATGGCTGCATTTCAGTATACAACGTTGTGCATTGAAAGGCACAACTTGCTTCTGTGGCATTGCGGTGGGCGGTGTTGAAAGCACCGCCCACCTCAATGTCGTGAATGCGGGATGCACATGCCAGTGTAGCGGGCGCATCCTAATTGTAGATGCGGGACTGCCGCATGCATTGCGGGTGGTCCGTTTTCCCGGGGCTATGGCAGGCGGGCAAAGTCCACCCACCATACTAATGACCCCCTGAGTGAGGTTTACACAGCAGAGCTGCCACATTTTCAGTCTGCCTAAGTCTTACATTTCTATGTTTTCAATATGCTTATTTGTGACATTTTAATGTCTTTTGTATGATACTTTGAATGACACTTTATCATGAGTAAGCAGCTAAGTCCATGTCATAAAATAAATATTATGATTTAGACACTTAGCTCACAATTCAAAGTGATCTCGAATAAAAAGCAAGCGCTGGTAAAGGTTATGAGTAACACAATACAGGGATCTGCTTGGCAATTATGTCATAGGCTTATCACTTCTGCTTCATTTCTAGCCCTCCCTATCCGTCTTCCCTCTCCTCTCTGACTCATACTTTCCAGCACTGCAAATGGTTCTGTGTAGTTTGCTTTTGGAAAATATAGAACCTGCAAACAGCTATTTATTATCAGTGAAAAAATTGTCATTAGTATCGCAAATGAAGTAAACCAATGCTACAATTGTCAGAATGCAGTATGTTCTAAAATGACTGGCGTGAACTGGGCTATGCATTTGACAATTACACCGTCTAGGAACTCATCCCCCCAAATTACACTCAAAAGACAAAAATTACAACACACACCCCTTAAACAAAGGGTCAGAGATTTGTAAGAAGTAGCATATACGCAGGCATGAACATGCGATGTCAGTTATGTTGCTAAATCCATGAAGCAGATATTAAAACTTGACCTGTCTGTACGAAAAGTAGCACAGAATCAGTGGCGGCTGGCACAGATCGGGGTATGAGAGGGGCTGAAGAAGAAAAAAAAGTACCTTCTTGCCGCGTCTCCCCACTCTCTCCACTGTCCTCTCCGAAACAGGAACACAGAGCACCCAGGAAGGACCCAGACTCCCCTGAGCCAATCAGAGCGCTGCAATCCAGCATTGTGATTGGTATGAGTGCCGTGGTTCAGCGCTCAGACGGGGACTAAGGGCCTGGGCATGTTCTCTACGCAGGCTGTAAAGCCCTAGACGGCTGGCCAAACATTCATTCGCACGTAGGGAGTGCAAACCACTCCTCTCCTCCACTGCTCTGTCAGCAGCCCTGCCTGCAAAGCTGCTGCAACAAGGAAAGAAAAATTATAATGTTGAGTTATAATTTTATTTTTTACTTTATTTATTTATATTGTTTAAAAGCAGTGGGGCGATGCTACTCCGCCTTAGCCGAGGAGTCGCCCCTGCACAGAATCCCTTTTTTTTGGTGTAGTATTATAGCATAGTGTCATGCCTGCCGGTCCCGGTCGCTTTCCGGACTACTAAAATGGCCGCCAAAGGGGGCGCGCATGCGCAGAAGCCCATGATGAGGCTAAAGCGCAGCTGCTTCCAAGCCCAGACGCTTCGCGTTCTTTCTCGCGAGAGTACACTTACCTTCCGGTTCCGGTGCGTCTCCTGAAGCGCCAGGTCTTCCTCCTGTGTTCGGCTTGTCCCGGCGTCTCTGCTGTTTCTCTCCCTGCTGGTTTCGCTCCTCTGCGCAGCCCTCGCTGGCGTTCTTCCGCTTATGAAGTTTCTGGCGTCGCGCTGCTGTTCCTTCACCCTTCGACGTCTTCTTCGTTCTCCAGATCCTTCCCTGGTGCTTCCTTGGTGTACTTCGCTTCGTGCTACTCCTCCTGCACGGACTTTGGTGTTCCCTCCTACAGATACCTGTAATGAATAAAAGACAAGAAAGGCTACAGACTGTACACCGGTAACAGTGCTCTGCGCTGCCTGACATTATTTATATTTTCCTGCTCATTATAAAATATACTTATCTGATCCTGTGCTGTCGTCTCTGTGGATGTCGCTCCTTCAGCCTGCTAGACATGTTTTCTGACTAAGATAAAAGAACAGTAGTTTGCCTGAGTTAAGGATATTATTTATTTGAGACAGAACAGAACATTTATTTTTGGTATTCTCACAAGAATAGAAGTCTAGCACATAGGTAGGTGTATTAGCACAGTATGTTTGCATTTTTTCTAAATCTATTTTAGTTATTTAAATTGTCTTAAAGTAGTCTTTTATCACTTCCTTCAGGTCGGAGTTACACACTTAGAATCAGTCAGTGGCATATATAGAAGAAGGGAAATTAAGGTAGGAATTAGCGCATTTAAGATCAGACAAACCTTAGTTTACTCTCTCTCACCATACTTACCAGTTTGTTCCCTTTGTGTTCGTATTTACAGCTTTATCTTGTCCCTGCCTGGTTCTGTTTTTGCCTGGGATCCGACAACAGACCTTTATCTTTCCTTGTTTTGATCCCTTGTTCCCCGGGTCACTTTGACCTTGTTGGGTGCAATAGGTGATTACGGGAAGTAGAGGATTATCTCTTCATGTTCATGACGTTCCTGCGGAAACATATTGAAAACTGGCACACAACTCCCAAGTGATTTATATCATATGTGACATCAGACAGCGCTGCCTTTTTCTGCCAAGAACTCTTAGCATGCTAGGACATGTAATCTGGTTTCCTATTAAAAGCATGTGCTTCCCAGTCTTGGCATTCAAGTGGCGTTCTTGCAAAATGCATATTTGAGTGGCACACATGCAACCCCTGAAACTATTCAAATGCGTTTAGGGCTTAGTTACAAATAAGTGAATTACATTCTCTGTTCAATGCAAAATGATCTGTGCTTGTCAAAATACTGCTTAATAATTTTACGCCTAGAAGTACACATTTGCTGACAAAATAATCTCCATAACGACTTTGTGGCTTCCTCTAAAACTTGTATTGCCCCCAAATATACACTGTCCAAAAATATTCAAAACTATCCCTTAAAAATGCCTCAGACTGTACAACTAATGTACTTGAGGCCGCACCTCAAAAATGGACAAGACTGACCCTCAATGAGCCCCAAGCTGAACCACCAAATGCCCTCATTATGAGTTAAAGGCTAAATTCCAATCCATAAGTTGCATAATAATAATCACACCTTTGCTAAAATTTATTGGGTAAACACCCAGAAAAAAAGTGAAAACATGGAATTCGGTGTGTAAAAATCGATTCTTTATGTTATGCCTCATTTTCTGATTTAAAACTCAGAGTAGGAGGTGTTTACACTATGTTCAGACTATCGAGTTTAAAATATCGAGTTGCACAAATATCCAGTCAGAAATATCATGGTTCAGAAATATCAACAGCAAGAATATCGTGGTCAAGAATATCGACTTAAGGGAAGTGATATAGATTGAAAAAATATGTAAGTGTTTAATATCAATTGCAAAAATATAGTTGTTAAAAATATCGATTTTTTTAAAATAATGTTATGCATTTTAGTATATATTTTAAATTTATGTCACGTATGTTTTTTGTATAAGAATGATTAAAAGTTTGCGTTTTAGTTCCGTAGCGGGATGTGGGATTATAGGGGATTAGGGTGGGCAGTAATCTAATTATATTAAATTAATTGATTATTTTGTATTTATTAATATTTGTTTAATTGAGATGTTATAGTGTTAAATGTGTAAAGTAAATTACTACTAATTAATAATTAGTTGTTAATAATTATTTAATTTGTAATTAATTATGGTAATTTTGTAATAAATTGTAGGTGTGTGCTTTGGTGTTTATAGGTGTAAAGGGTGGGAAGTAATTTGTAAAGGGTGAGAAGTAATGTATTTTTAATTGATGACTTAATAATTGGTTGTTAATTAATTTAAATTAATAAAGGTAATTGTGTAATTAATTTTAGGTGTGTGGTTTGGTGTTTATAGGTGTAAAGGGTGGGAAGTAATTTATTTTTAATTGATGAATTAATAGTTGGTTGTTAATTATAATTAATCAATTGGTAATTAATTATGGCAATTGTGTAATTAATTTTGGGTGGGGGTTTTGGGGTTTATAGGGGTAAAGGGTGTTAAGTAGTTTATTTTTTCTTGATAATTATTTGTCAATTGATATTGATTAAATTACTAAAAAATGTATTATGGTAATTGTGTAATTAATTTTAGGTGTGTGTTGTAGTGTTTATAGGGGTAATGGATGGGAAGTAATTTGTGTTTAATTAATATATCGTTGTTAATGTTAATAATTTAATATTTATTTTGGGTAATTGTTTATTTTTGTGTGTGTTCACATTTAAGGGGATTGAAGGTAGGTATTAAACACATTTTAATTACTTTATAATTAGTTGTTAATAGTAATAGTTTTTAATTTAAAAATAAGTTTTAATTGTGTTTTATAATTTCATAGTTTAATTTAGCTGTGTGTTGCGGACATTATAGTGTTAAAGTGTGTGTCGTTAATTCATGTTTGTTTTTTATCAATAATATTTTTTAATTGATTATTAATTATGTTAATTATGGAAGTAAATTTAATTTAAAATGTTGAAGTGTTTTGTTATTGGTGCGGTGTTATAGGGTAGAAAATTAAATAAATACATTTACAAATTAACCCTCTGTTGCCAGTCCCACCAATTGAGAAGCACTCGAATGCACACACAAGGTGGCAAGCCTTTTAATTTCGGGATACAGGTAAGCTCAGTTCTTGGTATCAATCACACAGCCAGCATGCGATTCCCCTTACGCGTTTCGAAAGTCTCTGCTTTCTTCCTCAGAGGCCATCGCTATGATGGATACATGCTCCGGTCTCCATTAATCACTGCCCGATCACGCCCCCAGATGGGCCGGTCCATTCACCGTAGGCATTGTGGATATTGGAGTCCCGAAAAATCCTTCCTCAAATGGTGCATTAATTTCTGTGAAACATTTCAAGCCCATAGATGGGCCACCGCAAACTGCGCTTGCCTTCAATTCCTTGTGTGCATACCATTTAGCGGCGTTACAGATGCTCTGCCGCCTAGCCCCCATCTTCGTGGGGTGGTACTCCTCGACGGCCGGGTCGCCGCCATAAATCAACGCTCTGTTGCCAGTCCCACCAATTGAGAAGCACTCGAATGCACACACAAGGTGGCAAGCCTTTTAATTTCGGGATACAGGTAAGCTCAGTTCTTGGTATCAATCACACAGCCAGCATGCGATTCGCCTTACGCGTTTCGAAAGTCTCTGCTTTCTTCCTCAGAGGCCATCGCTATGAAGGATACATGCTCCGGTCTCCATTAATCACTGCCCGATCCATCATAGCGATGGCCTCTGAGGAAGAAAGCAGAGACTTTCGAAACGCGTAAGGCGAATCGCATGCTGGCTGTGTGATTGATACCAAGAACTGAGCTTACCTGTATCCCGAAATTAAAAGGCTTGCCACCTTGTGTGTGCATTCGAGTGCTTCTCAATTGGTGGGACTGGCAACAGAGCGTTGATTTATGGCGGCGACCCGGCCGTCGAGGAGCACCACCCCACGAAGATGGGGGCTAGGCGGCAGAGCATCTGTAACGCCGCTAAATGGTATGCACACAAGGAATTGAAGGCAAGCGCAGTTTGCGGTGGCCCATCTATGGGCTTGAAATGTTTCACAGAAATTAATGCACCATTTGAGGAAGGATTTTTCGGGACTCCAATATCCACAATGCCTACGGTGAATGGTCCGGCCCATCTGGGGGCGTGATCGGGCAGTGATTAATGGAGACCGGAGCATGTATCCATCATAGCGATGGCCTCTGAGGAAGAAAGCAGAGACTTTCGAAACGCGTAAGGCGAATCGCATGCTGGCTGTGTGATTGATACCAAGAACTGATCTTACCTGTATCCCGAAATTAAAAGGCTTGCCACCTTGTGTGTGCATTCGAGTGCTTCTCAATTGGTGGGACTGGCAACAGAGCGTTGATTTATGGCGGCGACCCGTCCGTCGAGGAGCACCACCCCACGAAGATGGGGGCTAGGCGGCAGAGCATCTGTAACGCCGCTAAATGGTATGCACACAAGGAATTGAAGGCAAGCGCAGTTTGCGGTGGCCCATCTATGGGCTTGAAATGTTTCACAGAAATTAATGCACCATTTGAGGAAGGATTTTTCGGGACTCCAATATCCACAATGCCTACGGTGAATGGACCGGCCCATCTGGGGGCGTGATCGGGCAGTGATTAATGGAGACCGGAGCATGTATCCATCATAGCGATGGCCTCTGAGGAAGAAAGCAGAGACTTTCGAAATGCGTAAGGCGAATCGCATGCTGGCTGTGTGATTGATACCAAGAACTGAGCTTACCTGTATCCCGAAATTAAAAGGCTTGCCACCTTGTGTGTGCATTCGAGTGCTTCTCAATTGGTGGGACTGGCAACAGAGCGTTGATTTATGGCGGCGACCCGGCCGTCGAGGAGCACAACCCCACGAAGATGGGGGCTAGGCGGCAGAGCATCTGTAACGCCGCTAAATGGTATGCACACAAGGAATTGAAGGCAAGCGCAGTTTGCGGTGGCCCATCTATGGGCTTGAAATGTTTCACAGAAATTAATGCACCATTTGAGGAAGGATTTTTCGGGACTCCAATATCCACAATGCCTACGGTGAATGGACCGGCCCATCTGGGGGCGTGATCGGGCAGTGATTAATGGAGACCGGAGCATGTATCCATCATAGCGATGGCCTCTGAGGAAGAAAGCAGAGACTTTCGAAATGCGTAAGGCGAATCGCATGCTGGCTGTGTGATTGATACCAAGAACTGAGCTTACCTGTATCCCGAAATTAAAAGGCTTGCCACCTTGTGTGTGCATTCGAGTGCTTCTCAATTGGTGGGACTGGCAACAGAGCGTTGATTTATGGCGGCGACCCGGCCGTCGAGGAGCACCACCCCACGAAGATGGGGGCTAGGCGGCAGAGCATCTGTAACGCCGCTAAATGGTATGCACACAAGGAATTGAAGGCAAGCGCAGTTTGCGGTGGCCCATCTATGGGCTTGAAATGTTTTTCAGAAATTAATGCACCATTTGAGGAAGGATTTTTCGGGACTCCAATATCCACAATGCGTACGGTGAATGGACCGGCCCATCTGGGGGCGTGATCGGGCAGTGATTAATGGAGACCGGAGCATGTATCCATCATAGCGATGGCCTCTGAGGAAGAAAGCAGAGACTTACGAAATGCGTAAGGCGAATCGCATGCTGGCTTTGTGATTGATACCAAGAACTGAGCTTACCTGTATCCCGAAATTAAAAGGCTTGCCACCTTGTGTGTGCATTCGAGTGCTTCTCAATTGGTGGGACTGGCAACAGAGCGTTGACATTTACAAATTAATTAATGTTTTTGTTTGTAAATGTTTTCTAGTTTAAAAGTATTCATTATTTTATTTATATAATATTTGTAGGTATTTGTCATATGTAATTAATATTATAATCTGTTTTCTTTTTATATATTTAATATATTTGATTTTTAATTATTTTAAATATTATTTATTTGTATCATTTAAAAAATATATATATATATATTTTTTTAACTGTTTGAGTGTAAATAGTAATTTTTGCCTCTCCGCTATCCAACACTTTCCCTACTGTTGCACTCACTGGAGTGGGAATAGGAATGTTTACCCCTCCGCTATCCAACACTTTCCCTACTGTTGCACTTTTTGGAGTGGGAATAGTCATTTTTACCTCTTTGCTATCCAACGCTTTACCTACTGTTGCACTCTTTGGAGTGGAAATAGTAATTTTTACCCCTCCGCAATCCAAAACTTTCCCTACTGTTGCACTCACTGGAGCTGGAATTGTAAATTTTACCCCTCAGCTATCCAACACTTTCCCTACGGTTGCACTGACTGTATTGTGAAATGTAATTTTAAATATGTTTTAATATTTTAATTTATTACAGTTTGTTTTATTTTAAATCATTGATATATATTTTAATTTTTATATAATTTTAAACTTTTAACATAAATTAAAAATAATAGTTTATTAATTGTTTTAAAGTAAATATATACGTATAAATAATTATGTTTGTGTGTATATCTTTTTTTATTAAGTTTATTTGTTATATTTTATAAAAATGTATAGGAGGAAGTTGACTGAAGAAGGAATGAAGGAAGTGATGCCGCACTAGTGATGTTATACAGAACTCTAAATAGGTTTAAGATGTGTACAGGAGAATTGCTAATATGTTGTGAATGCAATGCAATGTTGTTTTTGAAATAAAAATATTTAAAACAAATGAAAAATTATATATATTAAATGCATTTTATTTTGTTAAAATTACATTTAATATTTAGTTGCCGATTCCGATCCGTTAAAAAAAAATTCCGTACGACTCGTATCCGTATTTTTTTCCGTACGGATCGCACAAGTCACATCCGACCCTCGATATACGATTTGTACGGGAAAAAGTACATCCGAATCGTAGCGGGAAAAGTTGTACGAGACGTACCTGGACACTTTTCCATACGATTCGTAAAAATACATTCTGAGCATAGAAGTACGATCCGGACCGGCTATCTGATTTACGAATCGTACGGAAAACGTCCCGTACACGGGGAATGACTCTACCCGCTACGAAGCGAAGTTTGTATGACTCGTAGCCCGGGAAAAGTTGTTCCCGGGGTACGAGTCGTACAGGCCCCCCACACCCCACCTGCGTATGTACGCACTGTACCCCCCGTATGTACACACCGTACCCCCCGTATGTACGCACCGTACCCCCGTATGTACGCACCGTACCCCCGTATGTACACACCGTACCCCCCGTATGTACGCACCGTACCCCCGTATGTATGCACCGTACAACTCCCGTATGTACGCACCGTACCCCCCGTATGTACGCACCGTACCCCCAGCGCGTACGCGCTGGGGGTACAGTGCGTACATACGGGGGGTATGGTGCGTACATACGGGGGTACGGTGCATACATACGGGGGGTACGGGGCGTACATACGGGGGTACGGTGCATACATATAGGGGGGGTACGGTGCGTACATACGGGGGGTGGTACAGTGCGTACATACGCGGGTGGGGTGGGGGGGCCTGTATGACTCGTACCCCGGGAACAACTTGTTGTCTATATTTTTTACTTGATGTTTTGTACATCAATATTTATTACATCGATGTTATGTCAGTGAATTGTTTACCACATGTCCTAAAAACCTCACCATGGGGTAATTGTATTTAACACAGCTAGTAATTACCCTACAGTATTCCGACAAGCTATTAATATGGGCCTCAAACTCCCCTTGCAAATACACGAGGAACTGTATCCGAAATATCCAGACTGCCTTCCAAATATGCAACAGCATGCTAATTAGCTGCACATGGAATCAAGATTAATTGCACATGTTTGCACCTCAGAGTCCCATTCACCTGGGCTTAACTCCATTGGTCATACTTGTAAAGCATTCTGACAGGTTCTGACTGTCTTCATCCGGAGGCCATTGACCAAGTAAAGCGACTGGCTGGGTGCTCGGGGGGTGGGGGGCAGCAGGACCTAGCGAGGCTGATAGGCTCTGAATCTCTTCACTCTGCCCACTTATCGCATGGAAGACGGGAGGCTGAGACTGCAGTTCCATGGCTGAGACACAAGTTTCCAAAAGCCCACAGTTTGCAAATAATCATGGCTGAGACCAGGCCCGGTTCCAGGAATTTTCATCTGGATGGGCCAAGGTACGTTCGGGCGGGCCAATTTAGGCCCAATTTTATCAATTCTGGAGGTAGTTTACAAGCCCAATATTTACTTCACTATTCTTCCAAACAGGCATACAGTGCATGTAGAGAGTTATTTGAGAGTAAGAGCAGATGTCTATACTCATCAGCCCCAACCCTCATAATTTCCAGCAGGTCAGGCTTCAACACAAACACCACGATCCCTGGCAGACTATACTAGTAGTTCAAGTTTAAGGATGTCCCTGTTACCACAACTAAGCCTTGACATTTTGCACTAGGGAGACTGGCTATTTACTCCTTGTAATGTGCCCAACACCTGTTTCTTTGCACACTATGAACTTTGTAACTCTCTATTTTCGTCATACTTTTGTGGTGTACTTGCATTGATATTTCATAGTGACAATGTAGACACCCACAATAAAATGTGTTATGCTAGCCTGACTTGTGGGTTGCAACACCTGTAAAACTCTTGAGGAACTTAGGGAGAGTCCTCCAGACATGTCAGCGCGTGAAGTGTTCCTATAGTACAGAATTCGGTAGATAATGAGTGGCGCTGTGGCAGAAATGCCTAAGCGTTCTTTCTGACTCACATACCTGATATAAACTAGTATAGTACCTCTAGACTGCATAAGTTGACCTGGAGCACTGTGCCCGAATGCGAAAACTTGGCAAGTTTGAAATGGGACCAGGATTTGAAATGAACCATTTCAGATGAGCAGTGGCTATGTTGCAGGGATTCTGCTTATGCGCAGGAACCCAGGCCCTCCGTGAATTGTGGTGTACCAAAAACTCCCCCCAGAACCCCTTATCCGGCAAGCATCAGTATCCCATTCGTTATCCGAGGTTTAGCTCGGCGGTCCCAATGTATAGACAACCCAGAACAAGCGACTTCTCAGGAATGGTGGGAATCAGAAATACCTTTTCATAATTATTCTCGTACCAGTCCACAACAGAATAAACAGACACGGTAAAAGTGTCCTAAGATGCAGCAGTTTGGCTAACATTAGCAGACAAACGATTAAAATCAAAACCATCAGCATAGTTACAATACCATAGAAAATGAAAGGAGCAATCATACTAAAATGACAGTGGGTCTAAGCCACCTTCCTTTCTCTAAAACACTAATAGTATTATTAGACTAATAAAAGGTCTCTAGGCTTGAATGGGGGACCCCATACCGTAAAGATCAGCTCAGAGAGTTCACATCACAGGATCAGCTATGCTCTGCTCCTAGGAACGCTCTTCTTCCGAATGTGTTGAAAACATGTAACACTGCAATATTAAAAGCACTCGACTTTCAGGTATTTGCAGCTGCGTGCGTGTTATGGCTAAACTAGTGGGCCGATCAACCTGAACTCAACAACATGCACCGTCTAGCGACCCAGACTGTTTCTTTTACACTGTGTACAGACCAAGGTCGCTGCTCACTGTTTGGGATGTTAACAACAGACAGTTCTCATGTGAAGCAAAGTCGAGTAAGCATTTCTCAATTTAATAACATGTGACTACAGTGTCGTGTGCAAAAGCAGCAAAAGCGGCAAGATGGCTTTCTAACATCTAACGCGGTTATGCTAACTTAGCATTGTACATATGTAGATAACGATCTTCACTACAGCTATACTGCTGTTCATGAATTAAGAGTTTTTCTCTCAATAGCAGACTCATACAATTGTAATTCATGCAGCACTATTATACACCTGCTACACTGCAAAAATGTGGGATAACTGCTGATGCTCGGTGACAGAGATGTAAGTGGGAGGGGATGGATGCATGTTACTTGATGATGTCTAGATGTACAAATGGATTTCCTAAAGGCCTTGAATGATGATGTTATAGACTAGAACGGCCTCCTGTGTTTGCACTGCCGTGGTATGATAAGGAAGTCCCTGTTACAGCTATAAAGGGGAGCAGGGTCAAGACTGATTTACTTATGGCTGGATTCAAACTGGGATGACGAGGCGAGAAAAATAACAACGGATTAAATCCAGATCTGTGACTGGGGGTGAGTGTTTGAAAAATGTTAGCAGTCCGTCCACTATTTTATGTCATTTCATTTTGTGATACAACTATAAAGTATACACCGCTGGCACTCCTGCTTGCTAAGCATTGGCTGATGATGAGGTGGGCCAAGTACTTGTTCTCTTCCATACATGAGTAGATGTAAGATATCATTTATTTTTTCAATGCAGCAGACACATACACTTCATTGCTACCAGTAAAATCTAGGCCCAAAGATATTTGGTTCCACCTGCATCAGTATCTGTTGTTGATATCGATAGATGTTGACACTAATTCAGACTTTAATGACAATTAATATACTAAGGGTAGATCCCATTGCTGCCTTAGTTTGAATGGTTATGCTACAATTGGAAATGTACCTAATGCTACCGTACTAGTTTAGATGTGATGGTATTTTACATATGTTGAGTGGACATTGGTGTTGTACAATGTATGATGTAATTCGCAGGTGCTTATGCTTTGTTACATTGTTTTTTTAAATATGCAAATAAAAACAAATCACAAATTGTCTCCAGGGCAACATAAAGCTCCACTTGACTAGTGAAGCAACAACAACTTTCTAATTACAGCGGCAATGTTTTCGAAGGACAAACAAGACATTTCGACTGTTGAAAGAGGGACTCTCCAATATTGGAAAATGAAACACTTCTTTATGTGCAGACTATATGTTAGATTATGCATAATGTATAGAGGGTATGAGTGTAGACCAAAAAAGATGTGTGGGAAAAGATACAAAATTATTTTTGTATGGAAAACAATTAATTAGTCCCTACATGAGGGATCCCAGTCCCCAGGCTTATTACTTAATTATTTGAGCACTCACGAATCAACCCCAAGTTGGCTTTCAAACCAAAACTTTATATTTCCCTGAACATACATAAGACACATCAAACAAATAATAATAACCATCAGTATTTCATGATTCCTTCCTCCCCATACAATCTAATAACAGTTGTGAAAAAACAACAATTCATATGCAATCTGTGTAAGAGATAGTCGCGTACACATTTAGGAGGATAACTTTCAACCTCCAAACAGTCCTGAAAGTGTGTATCCAGATGTCTTGCATATGACTTTTAATCAGTCAGACTTCTCCAATTCATGAAGTCTGAACATACATAAGATACATCAAACAAATAACAATAATAAAATAATCATCAGTAATTCATGATTCCTTCCTACTCATACAATCTAATGACGGTTGCGAAAAAAAAAGCAATTTATACACAGTCCGTGTGAGAGATAGAAGCCCACTAGGAAAACCCGGTCTGGATCCGCAGAGCTAGGAAAGTGGCTGACAGGAGTGTACCCGTATGGAAACAAAGTACAGCATAATTGTTTCAAAGTCTTTCGAAGAGTGTGCCCTTGGAGGAAGGGACGTTCCATTAGCTTCTACGTTTGTGTGGAGGCACGAAGTGCGGCCAATGTTACGGAGGCTTCATTCTGCCCTGCTGGGCGTTGGCCCTGTTCCAGTGGCCCGCACTTTATTGCATTTTTTTTGTCCATGTCCTGATGAGGCCCGACTTAGTGGGCCGAAACGCCTTGACTTCATGAATTGGAGGAGTCCGACTGATTAATGTTCTTTGACAACATCATCACTTCTGATCTTGATTATAGAAGCCTGGATGTTTGAAAATCTTTGTAACTCCTCTTTGTAGGTATAATCATGATAATTACACATATATGACTTTGACTTTAAGATATAGGGATGATTAACAAGAGAGTAAATTGTGAAAATTGATAATTTTCTTTAATGTTTATTAAAAATAGTTTAATTTTGCCACTGAGGTCTTTAACCAAATTGTTAAAAAAAGGTAAACGCTAAGGGGCCTATTAGAATGTCGGGCGGATTGCCACCGCCCGCATGGCGGTGGCGATCTGCCCAACATTCTCCTCCGCCCGCCACCCATTTCCCCCGCCATATTAGTATGGCGGGGGGGACCCCGGCAGATTGAAAGACCGTCCGCCGTCCGCCGGTTTTCCGCCGGTCACACAGGTGACTGGGCGGAAAAGGGGCCTGATATGGTGGCGGTGTCTGCTAGACATTGCCATCCATATTAGGAAGGCAGCGGGAAGCAGACCCAACGCTGCCACGGAAAGGCATGCGGTTTCCTGAGTTGGGGGCCTGTCTCGGGCCCCCAGGATGTTGGGGGGTGGGGGGGCACGGGGGGTACCTATGGTAGCCCCCTGCATTTGCATGGACAACCTGGCAGGCACCGCGTGGTGCCTGCCACGTTGTGCATGCAAATGCACACATGCCTTGTTTGTATTGCGGCGGGTGCTGCTGACAGCACCGCCCGCCTCAATACAAAAAATGCGGGATGCGCCCACCAGTGTGGTGGGCCCATCCTAATTGTCCATGCGGGACCACCGCATCCTTAGCGGGTGGTCCCATTTCCCGGGGGGATGGCGGGCATAATAGACCCCTAAGTTCCTCATTACAGAGTTTGTGGGAACACAACGGGCACAGTGTCTTTCACCCAGAAATTCTAGTGTCTGAAACCAGATAAGATCCCTGGGTCAAAAGCTGCAAATTCCCTTTCGGAGTCAATGTAGTTTTCCTCATTTCTCCTGTAATTGCGTTTTTCTGTGGGGGGGACTCTCAGGGTCCCACTTGTAATCCCACTGACGTTTCACTGGAAGAGTTAACTTCTCAAGAGAAAGGCTGGACAAACATCCAAGGACCTCTTAAATAGGCCTTGAATCTGGATCTTTTAGTTTCCCAAAAATCGGTATTGGGCCTAGAGATTGAATCCTAGCATTTATCATAAGCAGAGTTGCCTACAGTGAGTAAAATAAAAAAATGTACATTAAAAAAAATTCTTAGTAGTATTTATTTATTTTTATTAGGCAATGAAATCAGTCAACTTGAAGGATTAGAAGGCCTACAGTTTCTGCAAAAGCTTGTTCTGGATCACAACCGTATCAAAATGGTCACAGAAACCTCTCTGGCTAAGCAGAGGTGCCTTTTGGAGCTTCATTTGGAAGAAAACAGACTGCGAGAACTGAACAATTTGCAGCATTTGCTTCAGCTGAAGAAGCTATTTGTTGGATTTAACAAAATTCAGGTACTATTTATTTGTGATAAATACCATTGAGATGTTTGCATTTAAATGCAGTATTTTACGGACTGCTTGGATGTGTTAGCACAGAGTGGGGCTGTTACGCCCTTCGATGTTCTCTCTATGTCCAGTTTATCTGCACTCCATCAATTCCCTGCCTCATGCAGCTTGATACTTTTTAATCATCCACATCTTGTGACTCTTCTCTCACTCTAGGTGTGTTTTTTACCTTGACATAATTCTCAGGTAATAAACCATCACATAGTCTTCATTCAGCTATCCCACCCCAAAACCTTTTCTCCATTACGTCTTTGTTCTGCATATAGAGAAGGTATTCATTCCTCTTCGAAAAACCTTTTCTCACCTTAGCATGAAGTGCTAAATTATTACAATAACTTGTTGTTATATTCTGCTTTATACTGCACTTCTGCCATTTTCAAGTTCCTTACAGAACAACAGTTACTGTTATCAAATTTAATGGTACCCATTAAATCTTACTTTATTTATAATAGCTTCCAATACCACACCCATAACCCATACTACCATCACTACCAGTATCACTAATCCTAATGAGAAAGCCTGACAACAGCCCTTGCTGCCCTACTAGTGCCCCCTTGCCCAGTAACCAAATAAGCAGTGAACTTAACAGTTGTTTGCGTATGAAATGAGTGCATTATGTAGACCACTTTGACATGTCTTGGTCCTCTCAGTTTTACGCATCATTCAAAATGATTTTTGATGTTCTTTTAAAGCTTTTCTGTAGTTGCCACTCACATGGAAACAACTTAGTAGTTCTGGTATGCAAATAGGGTAATACGTGGCCATCAAAGTATCGCAATGCTCACCAGCTACCCATGCAATCTTTTGCAGTTATCACTGATAGCCATCTGTGCTCCTGGGCCCACATTCTTGGCAGCATTATTCTTGTTTGCTGCCATCATGTGAAAGGTTGTGCTTCCAGGTTGTTTCTCACTTGGACACCGTGATTCTGCAGACTTACTTAACTGTGCATCATTTGATCCTCTTCACATATTAAGTTGTTTTTAGGGCCCTACTATCTTAACATATTTTATATTTCCAGCCACATTGTTGGTGGTGTAAGTTTCTGATAGATGATTCTTACTGCAGATTCTTCACCTTAGGTACTCCCCAGGTGCCAGACTAAGTCTGGAAAACGTTTCTTCTGCAGTGATCTGGTGCACAGCTAGGTGGCACAATGCAACTCTGCATTGACTGCTAACCATCCTGG
Organism: Triturus cristatus; assembly: GCF_964204655.1. Classification (NCBI taxonomy): domain Eukaryota; kingdom Metazoa; phylum Chordata; class Amphibia; order Caudata; family Salamandridae; genus Triturus; species Triturus cristatus. Next base: position 779,964,986 of record NC_140592.1, read on the forward strand.
AAGTGATGGAGCAGAGCCGTATTTAAATGCCACACCTGCGCCCTGATGTCAGTTCCTTTCTCTCTGTGCCTTCCACGAAGATCCAGAGCTTCGCTCCCATTGAACGTTAGATGACTTCTAAAAATTAGTTCCTACAGGTTTTCAACCATGCTGTGACTGTAGAAAATAGATGTCGGTCATTGACCCACACAAGGTGTGTCTCTGGTGCTTGGGCTCAGGCCACGACTTGAAGTTGTGCTACCAATGTGCCCTAATGCACCAGAAAGCGAGCTGGGACCAGGAGGCTTAGTTGTACATTGCCAAATACAAGAAGTCAAATCCTTTGCACGATTCCTGTTCCTGCTCCAAGTCTTGTTCCTATGAGCAATCAACATTATGCTTGAAGTCCTCCTGTAAGTTAGAATTGAACACCAAGTGCAAATATAAAAAAGCAAAGCTAGACTCAACCCCATCCCACCACTTTGAACCCAAAGAGTAGGAGAAGGTTGTCATAATGTGAGTCATTCACCTTCAAGTTTGGTCACCTGATCCCATTGCGCCCTGAGTTTCCCAGGCAATTGGCAATGCTTCTGCAGACTGAAGCCTTCAAGGAGGCCATGCCGCAGATTTTTGGCTTGCTTGAGTTCCCTCTGTTGCACCTTCGGATCCCAAGGAAGTGCAGGGGCTCCCAATTCAGATACCACCTACAGAACCTTCCTTAGTGCCATCTGACCCCTTGGAGCCCACTTTCGGACTCATACCATCATGGATACTGGCTTCCACTTCATCTACAAGACCTGCGCTGATCCCTTCAGTGTCAATCTCAGTGTTGATGGTGCCGAAGAGAATACGATACTGATACAGGTATCGGACACCGATCCGGCTTTGGCTCAATCACAAATGATGTCACGTTATGAGATTAAAAAAACGCAACCGATAGTCATGTCCTTCTGACCTGGCTCCTCTAATAGGGGGTTCATACTATCAGAAGCACCGTTTCCTTTTTTGCTCTGATAAGGATCAAGGAACAATGCAGGATGTAGATGAAGATGGTGGTAATGGGGATCACTTTGCCCCTCCTTGCCTTTTGCATGGATTTGCAAGAGGTCAGTGGGTTTGATGCCCTTTCTGAGGCAGGACTTGACTTGCCACCTGGGCCTCCAATGGCAGAAGGCAACTCCTTTGCAATGGTAATCCAGAGGGAAGCTGAGGTTCTAGATTTTCAGCTGCCCTCAATCTAGACCAAAACAAACACCCTGACAGAAATGTTGCCACTTGGGCCAGCTACTTCTAGACGTTGCTCCCTTTTAAAGAGGTCTTCACAGATACCTTGATGACCACTTGGTCAAAGCCCTGTTGATGGCCACCTGTAAATAGGTAGGTGGGCAGGCATCACAAGCTGGCTCCCGACGATCCTGATTTTCTTTAAAAATATCCTACTCTAGAGAGATTTGTGTCCAGGCCTCAACCAGTAATGTGAATCTCAATGCAATTCCCGCAGCATCTCCGGTTAAGAAATCCAAGAGAATTTCCCCAAGTGTAAGTTTTCCTGCTCTAGTTTGGAATTCATGCCAGTTAACGCTGTTTGCTCATGGGACTATTATACACTTTCCTTTTAGGACGTGGTCAACAAGATCTTCCTGGTGTTCCCAGAAGATCTCATGGCCTCTTTGGTTCGCATGATTCATAATGGACAAGATGCAGCCAAATGTGTTTTCTGTGCAGGTCTAAATACTATTAATTTAATGTAAATAAAAGGGCCCCCTGCGAATGGGTCTGAGTTCCTCTAGGAAGGGACAAATTAACATAACATAGCTTTACATGGACATATAGGGACAACAATACCATATTATAGACAAGTAGAAATGTTAACTTATTTAAGCAATACAATAAATATTAATTTATATAATTCACATGCATACTTCAATCATTGATTGTTACTTGATTATATTATCTCTTGTCTTTACAAACCAGTGTCTTTGGTGAAATGTTTATCATGTATTAGGAAACATGAGATACTAACAGTTCATTATAACTTTGTTGCTATTGTCTTGTCTGTGTACCTTGTTCCTATTGTGTAGAATGATTTCAGAGTGAATGCAGTTATGATTAAAGTATGCATGTGAATTAGTAAATTAATATTTATTGTATTGCTTGAATAAAATAACATTTGTACTTGTCTATAATCTTGTATTCTTGTCCCTATATATTTATGTAAAGCTATGTTATATTAATTTTGAACATATTTGAGTTGCCCTAGGTGTTTGCATTCTAAATACTACTGATTGCCTTGGGAGGGCAGTTGGCACTGGTGTTGTGCTTCATCAACACAGGTGGATGCACTCTATGGGAATCTCTGTCACTATACAGACTTCCCTCATGGATATTCCACAGTTGCTCGCTGTGCCTCCCGATTTTGAGAACTGTCTTCCTCAGCGCAATTATGTCAGCTCATTGTGTAAGTGAACTCTGGACACTTTCAGTGCAACCACCTTTTTTCCCACACATGTTGGTGCTGAGGACTTGGGCTGCATTCTTGTCTACAGTTGTGACTCTTTTTCACTTTGGGCAATGCATAACTTTGCCAGTGCTTCCCTTATCCTTCGAAAAAGAAGAGAGGCTCTATTGGCTGGACCCCAAAAGGGCTTTAATGTTTTACATTGATAATACCAAGGAATACAATGTGCATGATCAGCTTTGTGTGGGGTTCTCAGGGCGAAGAAAGGGAAGGCTATGCAGAGGAAGACCCTATTGAGGTGGGTAGTCCTATGCTTTGTCCAAGAAGCAGCCCACGGTAGATCTGAGAGTCCATTCTACCAGGGCTAAAACTGCAACCACTGTGTTGGCTCTTGGAGTACCTGTCCTTGACATCTGCCAAGCTGCAAAGTAGGCATCAGTGCACACGTTCACAAAGCACTACTGCCTTAACAGACAGGTCTGGTGAGAGGAGCACTTTGCAAACTCAGTCCTGCCGGACCTTTTGGTCTGAGACCACTACACAAAATCTCCACCTGGCGAGTTACTCCTTTGGCATCTATTCTAAGGTGAGGAATCTGCAGTAGAAGTATCCATCAGAAGAACAAGTCAGTGATGCTCTTTCTGGTGGATACTCTACCTAACCACAGATTTCTCACTGAATTCCTACCTCCCTGTTCTGTGCGTGGCATCTTTTTAACATCAAAAAATGACCTTAGTTAGTATTCAGCACACTGGTACTAACGATTGTTCACACTCTACATCTGAGAGTGTGTAGAATGAAAAACAAGAAACTTATGTCAGCATGCAGGGGTGGCCCTTATATACAGCTCAGCTCCATCACTTCTGGGGCAGTATGGAGCCAATGCTAGTGGAATTAGGACCACTGCTGAAGAAAAGATTTCTAGATCCAGATTGGTTCCTGAGGAGTATCCACCAAAAATAGTGTTACCAAAGGTAAGTAGCTTGTTCATCCAAACCTGTGTTCTAGCATGCCAACATGCTGGTGACAGAGTTGGATTAGACTTTGAGTTTGACCTATATCTTACCTTTTGCTTTGGTGTTTTGGTTGTTATTTCAGTGAGGATTACAAGTGCCATGGTAATCCACTACCTCAGCCCAAACACCTGTTTGTTCAGGGGTAGAAATTACTACTGAGTTGGAGTTTACTAAACCTAGTAAAACTTCAGATACATTTCAGCAGGTTAAGGCTGCTGAAATTTAATTTTAGTAAAGAGCTACTAAATACAGAGATATTCAAATTTTGGTGCGGAAAACTATCTTTTGTGCTCCATTTGTGGAGATTTAAGTTGTGCTGGGTGCTGGTTATCACACCCACTAAATTCCAAATACCATTGTACTTATTTTTAACAGGTATGCTAAATAGCATACTACCCTCAGAGACGCTTGTAAATCATGCTTTAGAAGAAATGATGTTGATGGACTCTATACTGTTCCTAAAAACAATTCATGAAAATGAGAAGAGCAGTAACCATTATTAAAAGAGTTGCTTTGGTGGCCGGAAAACGACCTCTTTCAGAAACCTCACTTCTGAACATTTTACAATGAAATGTCTTTTTAATGATGGCACCTAATTCATAGTCTCCTTAGGTTACAGTGATACTTTTCAAGAATAGTGACTAATGTTAAGTCGAATTTGGACCTGTGCCAGGATGTTGGGGAATTTTTAAATCAGAGGGCAAAATGTGTAATCATCCTCACACATAGAGGTAGATAATTTGAAGGGAGCAGGGAACCATTGCCTCAGTCGGGAACTGCTGAAGCCCATATAGGAAAGTGTTTTATTCCTAGGTCACTTGTGAATCTCTTCTTTTGCAATTTTGCTGCCCTGAGCAAAACTGATAATAACTGTCGGGCACTCCCGGATTCTTTGTCCCCTAGACATCAAGGATAGTCACCCTGCTTATGCTGTACCACGTGAACCAAAGGAAGTCATTAGTCAGAGGTGACAGCCATATATTCTTTTCCCATAACATTCCTTATCTAGACTCCTGAGTTTGCACTGATCCACTTAACACTCAGCATTCCTTAGAAACAGGAAGTTATGTGATGGCCATTTTAATAGCATGTTCTTTATTCCCCAGTACCATTAATCTGAATAGGGCAGCACCACTACATGTTAATTCTACCAGGCAGTTTACAGAAAATACGCCTGACAGCTTTTAATATACACATTAATTTCACCAATATGAATTGGAATACTTAAACATTTGGCAATCATAGCATAGCTTACTTAGAAATTTGATGACAATAACAATTTATCTCGTAATTAATCAGGGGAGAGAGAAGCTGAGATCCATTCGGCTTCCAAGTGATAAGCAAATAATCAATAGAGAATGGATCACTTGTCCTGTTTTATAACCAGGGTCTTGGGTTCTTACGGTCTAAAAAACCCTCATTCATGTGAAAGACATAGGAGCAGTATATCTTGATTATCCGCTTCAGTGGTTATGTGAAAAGCATCATCATAGGGTCTTAATTATGCTTTCCTCGACCTAGTGGGAGACCAACTGGTGTTTCCAGTAGTGATCAGAGACAGTGAAGGTGGAAGTGAAATGAGTTTTTTTGATAAATACATTTTTATTCAGTTTACAGAAGGAATGCACCAGCCAATCAGCACCGTATTTCAGTAATCGAGGATTACATTCACAAGTTCTCGTTACCCAATGTAAAGACATTAATAAAGCAAAAATGAGATGAAAACAGTCAAGCCCCTCATGATTAGACTCCCCTCCCAGCCACTTTCCCCAAATTCGGTGGTATTTCTTAGGGCAACCACATGCCATGTACATAACTTTCTCCTGCGTGGCGCACCAATCCACCCCATTCCGCCAACGTCCCACACTTGGTGGTTCAGGGCATTTCCAGGATGCCGCAATGTCTCTTTTAGCTACCACCATAGCTGTAGTAAAGAACAGTTTTTCGTTGCGTGACCCGTCCAGCCCATCAGTGATGCCCAGGATCGTGTGCTTAGGGCCGTGTGGAATCCCCCACCCTAGAACCTCAGAGAGTTCTTCTTCGATGCCCTCCCAAAATCCCGCCAGGTGGGGGCAGGCCCAAACCATGTGAAGGAAGTCAGCGGGGTCATAGCCGCACCTAGTACAGGCTGAGGACGGACTAAGCCCCGCACGATGAAGGTTTACAGGGGTGAGATATACGACATGCAGGTAATAGAGCTGCACCAAGCGCAGCCTAGCGGAGGCAGTGACCGTTCTGGGGGCCATAAGGGCGTCACGCCAGTCTTCTTCTTCCAAGGGGCCCATCCAGTCCTGTGAAGTGAGTTTAAAATTATAGTTACCTCCATTTCTCAAACTTAGTTTTATTCTGTTGGAGATAGGGCAAGATTAAAAAGGAGGGTAGTGCATGAATAGAAGGGCTACTGTTCTATTGCACCTACTTTAAAAAACGTGAGTGGTCGACATGTTTCTGCCCCTTTGGTGCCCCGTCGGGTCAGAGGGCTCTCTTCAGGACCATAAGGAGGCATGTAACTTGTTCGTAATGTGCGTCGGTAAGCTATGCACTTACCCTTCTTCGTAGTGAGCCTATTAAAACACTGGATGGTTACTGGTCAATGGTACCTATAAGTAGAAGTAGAGAACATAGAAAAAAAGACCGTTAAAGCAGAACATAATGTCACTTTACCACATATGTCGATCTGTTATAAATGATGCTAATAAATATGGTGTCACGTTTATAATTAGGCGGACAATCAAGATATACCGCCTGATCACTTTTGTACGTGAATGAGGGTTTTTAAGATGGCCAGAATACCTGACCCTGGTTACACAGGTACAAGTGATCCATTCTCCATTGATAATTGATTACTGTTAGGAAGCAGAATGGATCTCAGCTTCTTCTTCCTCCCCTTTTTGATCATATGCTAGTAATTGGTAGTTATTAACTATATCCTGCCCTACTTAGAGATTTCGTGAGGGGAATAAATAAAAGAGGATAAGAACTGCAAACACCAGTTCGTCTCCCTCCAGGTGGAGGAAAATCAAGATATACCCCTCCGACGTCTTTCACGTGAATGAGGTTTTGTAGACAGTAAGAACCCAAGACCCTAGTTATAAAACAGGACAAGTAATCCATTCTCTAATGATTATAACAATTTCTCTGCATCGTCACCTGGCACATATGAAAATATCTTGTCTGCCATTTAGATACTAGTGGCACTCCTTTCACTACCTGCTATTAATCAGTTTTACCGTTGGTACCCATTTCACTGTCTTGCTGGCGGAAAAATGCAGGAACGTCCTTTCTAGGTAGCAAACCCTAGAGGCAACCCGGTGCAGAAACACTTGTTTTTCCCCCTTTGGATTGTCATAGAGGATGTACTGAAGCTACTACATTGTCGAAATACATTTGCTAACTCAGGACTTTCTGCTCTTAACTCTTCTGAGATTATATAACTGTGCTAATTCAATATTTTCTGCCCTCAGCGGCTCTGAGGCTACGGAAAGCACAATTAAACTCCTTTAAGTTCCTACATTTATGCAACCCCTCAAACCATACTAAAAAGAAAAACTCAAACATAATCATCCTCATTCCTGCATACAAGCCTCCTCTCCTCTTCCCACTTGTTATTTTCTGTTTGGCCTCAACCTCACTTTTTGCTCTACTAACTCCTCCCTAATGTATACCCTGGACTGTCTTTATGCCCACAAACTTTGGCCCCCTCTGCACTCATCATAGTCCAACCAACACTGCAACCTGTGCACCCCATGAGTCCTCCCTAATTATCTTCTCTATTACTTTCTCTCCCACTGATTCAACAGCAATCTCCTCACTTCATCCTTCACTCCAAGACCTTTCCTCCCACCACATTGAGTCACCTTCCCTGCTCCACTCTCCCTCACTGTGAGGATGACCCAAAACACCCCACAACACTGAAACCAATCCTTATGGCCGATCCAATTCAACCTCAAGAATGATTAGGGTAGTCCAAATCAAATGAAGGCTCCTACGCATCACAAGCCTCAAAATATATCCTTCCAGTGGCAATCACACTACTATCAAACCCTTACCCGCAAAGCTTTACATGTTATTTGAGGAAGTCAAAATGCTCAAAAACCACCTCACTGACATGAATGCATATTGGAAATACCAAGCCTATATCTTTTAGATAAGTCCTCCGCCTTTCACACACATACTCCACTGAAAACAATGTTTAAAGCCGAACTATGCAAGAACAAAGAAAAAAAACACCAAGAGAACCAGGAAACCTTTGTCTGAGAAGGACATTGAAAATCTACTTAAATTCTACAATTCACGTTCATTTTCAAAGTTCTTCCAAAAAGGCAACAACATCCTGATATTTACAAATTCGAGGAAAAGAGCAACCTCCCTTAAGGGAAAAGGTGATGCACTTGGACAGTCTTATAGAAATAAACACACTACCACACCATGCATACCAGACTTTGCCACACTCCACTCCATTCTACTCTGCACCACTGCAGTCTGCTCCGCACCACTCCACCCTATACCACTCCACTCCACACTGCATCACTTCACTGTACTCTGCACCACTCTAATCTACACCAGTCCACTCTAAGACGTTCTACTCTACACCACTTGTACTCCGACAATGCAGTCTACCCCACACTACTCTACTATGCACCACTGCGCTCTTCACCACTCCAATCTGTACCACTCCACTCTTTGCCACTCTACTCTGTAACACTGCAGTGTATGCCACTGATATATATGCCAATGCACTCTACTCTGTAACTCTCCATTCTACGCCGGTGCAGTCCATGCCAAGCCACTGCATGTCATTCAAATCTACTCTACACTATACTATACTCTGCAACACTTTACGCCACTGCACTATACACCACTGCACTGCAAGTCTCTGCAGTCTATGCCACTCTATTCTACTCTGCACCACTGCACTCTACCCCACTGCACTCTACCCCACTGCACGCCACACCAATGCACTCTACTATGCACCACTGCACTCTATGACAGTCTACTCTGCAACACTGTACTCTGTCACTACACTCTACAGCACTATGCTCTATGCCACTGCACTCTACTCTGCACTACTCTACTCTATGCCAATGCACTCTACACTACTACACTCTACCCCACTACACTCTACATCACTCCACTCCACACCACTCTACTTTGCACCACTACACTCTACTTTGCACCACTCTAATCTATGCCACTCTAAAGCACTCTATGCCAATGCACTCTATGCCACTACACTCTGCTACTGTGCACCACTGCACTACCCGCCTCACTACTCTACATATCTCTACTCTGCTAGTGCATTCTATGATGCACCACTGCACTCTATGATGTGTCGCTCTGTGTCACTCTACTCTGCAACACTGCACTCTACGCCAGTGCACTCTATGCCACTGCTCTCTACACTGCACCACTCCACACTACCCTGCACCGCTCCACTCTACACCACTTCACTCTATTATACTCTGTACCACTGTACTCCACTCCACTGCACTCAGTGCCACTCCACTCAGCCACACTCCAGTAAGTGCCACTCCACTCTTTGCAATGGCACTCTACTGCACTCTACTCTGCGCCACTGCACTCTACTCTGCACCACTGCACTCTACTCTGCATCACTGCACTCTACACTAATGCACTCTACGCCACTGCACTCGGTGTCAGATGTACGACCCTAAATTGCATGCGCAAACGGGTTAGCGACCTGTTTGCGCATGCAAAAACGAATAGTGCCATGTACAATTCCTATTTAGGGAGTCGCAATTCTTTTGCAACTCACTAAATAGGAATTGCAACTCGCTATGAGGAAGGGGCGTTTCAAGGGCGTCCCTTCCTAATAGCGACTCTCTACCCCATGTATGAATGTGTTGCGACCACAATGCGGTTGCAAAACACTCGCAATTTACCGCCCTCTTCTAGAGGGTGGTAATGCTCTCCCCAGGGGACCCCTTCCCCTTTGCAAATGCAGGGTAAAATATTTTTTAGGGGCAGGCAGTGGTCCCAGGGATCACTACCTACCGTTAAAAAACTGAACGAAAACATTTCATTTTTTTACAAATGCATCCCGTTTTCCTTTAAGGAAAACGGTCTGCATTTAAAAAAGAAAAAACTGCTTTATTTAAAAGCAGTCCCAGACATGGAGGTCTGCTGAGCCCAGCAGGCCACCATCCCTGGGAGGGCCAGCCAGTCCCAATGGGGTCGCAAATTGCGAGTGCCTCATGAATATTGATAAGGCATGCAATTTGCGACCCCATTGGGAATAGCAAACAGTGTCCCAGACAGGGTTGTATATGGCATTTTGCGACTCGCAAATTGCGACTCGCAATCGAGCGCAATTTGCGAGTCGTAAAATGTAATGGTCGTACATCTGGCCCTCTATGCCAATCGACTCTGCACCACTGTACTTTATGCCACTTTACTCTAGTCCACTCTACGACAGTACACACTATCAATCAATTTGTATTTATATACCATGACTTATCCAGGCGCTGCACTGCAGCACTCAGTTGAAGAGCCATGTCTTGAGTCCTTTCCTGAAGTTGTTGAGCAAGGGAGAGGTAGGAGGTGTAGAGGGAGTGTGTTCCAGGCTTTGGCGGTGAGGTGAGAGAAGAAGTGTCCTCCGATGTGGCTACGGCAGATGGGTGGCATCTGTGCGAGTGCAAAGTGAACGGAGCAAAGGTTTCTGGATGGTGGTTCATGTAGTGTGGTCCTAGGTTGTGGAGGGCTTTCTAGGACTGGGTCAGGAGCTTCAATTGGCATCTCTTCTGGACCGGGAGCCCGTGGGGGTCTTTCAGGTGCTCTATTCTCTTGGGCAAGTTTAGGATCAGTCTGGCTGCTGCGTTCTGGATTATCTAGAGTCTTTGCTTGAGTTCGGAGTTTGTACCGTCATAGAGTGCATTGCTATAGTTGAGCCGGCTGGTGATAAGGGCCTGCGTCACTGTTTTCCTGTTGCTAATGGAGAGCCACCTAAAGATTTTTGGGAGCATGTGGATCGTGTGGAAGCATGAAGAGGTGACATCATTGACTTGGTATTTCATGGAGATTTTGCTGTGTAGTGCGATGCCAAGGTTGTGGGCATGGTCTTTCGGTGTAGGGGTAGGTCTGAGCTCTGTAGGCTACCAGGAGTCTTTCCAGAGGGCGGTGTATCTGCCGAAGATCAGGACTTCCTTCTTGTCTGTGCTCAGTTTGCGGTAGATGTCTTTCATCCATATTGCTACGTTCTTCATGCAGTTGTGGAAGTTGGTCTTTGTCTGGGTGGGGTTCGATGAGACTGAGAGGCCTAATTGGGTGTCACCAGTGTAGGGGATGAATGTTGATGTTGTATGCTCTAAAAATGTCTGCAAGTGGTGTAATGTAGATGTTGAAGAGGTGAGAGTGTTACTGAAAGATGAGCCTTGGAACTGTGAAACTTCACTCTATGATGCTCTACTCCATTAAACTCTACTCCAGTCTATGCCACTCTGCTCCACTCTGTGCCACTCCACTCTATGACACTTTATGCAACTCCCTCTATGCCACTCCATGCCACTTTACTCCACTCTATTCTACAACACACTACTCCACTTTACGCCACTACACTCTATGATACTCCACTCTATGATGCTTTATTTCAGTAAAATCTACTCCACACTAAGATACTCTTCTCCATTCTATGCCACTCCAATCTACAACACTCTACTCTATGCCACTCTGCAACACTACTCCACTCTATGAAGTTCTATGCAACTTCCTCTATGCCACTCCATGCCACTTTACTCCACTCTTTTCAATGACACACTTCTTCACGCCACTCCACTCTATGCCTCTTCACTCTACGCCACTCGACTTTACAACAATCTATTACACTCTGCGCCATTCCACTCTCCTACTCTGCTCCACTCTATGCTACTCCACTCTGTGACAATCTTCTCCATTTTTTCGCCACTGTACTCTACAACACTCTGCTCCACTCTACGCATTACCCTCTATGCCACACCACTCTACGCTCTACACCACCCCATGACACTCTATGCCACTTCCCTCTACAACACTCTACTCCACTCTGACAGTACTCAACTCTACTCCACTGTATGCCTGTCCATTCTACGACACTCTACTTCCTCCACAACAGTTTACACACTCAGCACCACTCCGCGTCACTCCACTCAACTCTGCTGTACACCACTCTAAGCTATTCCATAACACTGCACTCAACTCCACTTTACGACACTCCACTCCATGCCACTCTCCTTAACACCACTAACTTTTAGCCATTCTGAACAGTAACCATGCCGGTGTGCAACATGGCTAAAACATATTCGCAAAGTCAATAGCTCTTGCATTGGCGAGACCTATTGGCTTTGCCACTGCTTGTTTAGCCTTGTAAGTAAAGTCAGATAGTTAATCCTTACTCTAGGGACTTTAACTCTTGATATATGGAAATAGGGATATGGCTATCATCTGAAATCATTATCCCTGGTCCCTGTTTCTCCACCCCTTAATTCTGGCATCTATAATGAGGCCCTTGGTGTCTGGAATGCAAACTCTTCACATTTACTGTGTTCTTTTAGTGGCAGAGAGTCAGTTCTACCTCACAGGGGTCTTTCTCTCTTGTTCAAAGTTGCAAAAGTAGTTTTGGGTAAATATCACCACAGCCTAGCAGTGTTCTTTAAGTGTTAAGTCTTTAGAAACACAGGAAATACAAGATAGGTCACATCTGTTTCTAATACATTTCCAACCAAAACATCAATTGCCCACAGATTAAATCCTAAACAAATTAAAATCAATGTGCCTAGGACATTTGAAGTCTGTTAATATGTTTTTCTTTTGAATAGGAAACAGCTGAGCTGGATAAACTGGAATCATTTCCTTCCATTACGGAACTTACCATACTTGGAAATCCAGTGAGTACATTGTACTACAAATTATAAAGTGTGGAGAAAATACATGCATTGTCTCTATCATAGTTGTTATTGTGTACATATTTATCCCGAGTTATCAATTTCCAACATTCATCAAAAATGCACATCTTGAGGGCCACTTGAAGGGCAGAGGCAATAGCCTCATCACGATATTCAGCAACCGCGACACGGTTCTGCCTCATCCAATTGAAAGACATACATAGAACATACCTTGCAAGACACAAACTGGAAAATGGGAGTAATTGCCTTCCTCAGCTGCCTCTGGTGCATAGCAACCGAAGGGAGACTACTCCACACAGTATGGGGCTACGTCAGACTGGTACGGTACTCCAGGTGGGTGCATATATGCCTGGGGATTTTCTGTGGTGCAGTGTGCCTCAAATCGCAATAATGGTCCTTCTAGATATCACCACAGACACTGATGTAGATCTGAGCACACTGACACTGTATCACTGGGTCTGATAGTGGCTAAGAGAGACATAGCCCGCCATTGGAAGGACACGAAAGGATCCTCATAAGCCAGGACATTGGACATGAAAATTCATACATACACGAGTATTTGGCCAGATTTAGAGGGAGTGAGACACTTGTAGCATTGTAGGGAAGTCTGGCTGGGAGTAGGGTTGGGGGGGCTGACTAGGGGTTACCAGTAGACAAACTCCTAAGTTATATTCTTGTCTTTCTGTTTTCAACTCAGAGTTGGAACATGTACTAAACGGATATATATATTTTTTTAAAGTAACAAAAAAAAATCACACCTTCATTTTTGCCAAACTTTTTAACATGTAAAATACATATGCATCACACCATAAAACGTAACGCTTTCAAGATGTAATATAAATAACCTATGGTGGATAGGATACTCCATCACAAAGGTGGTGGATGCCTCATCCGCCATATTTAAAGTGCAGTATTGCCTTTGATGTTTGTAATGATTAGGACGGGATATGCCCCATGTTTGGGAGCAGTATGCCATCTGCCACACTTTAAATAAGGGCCTATGCTTTACTGGCTTCAGTTGCAGAGCTACTTATTGTAGGTATGGTTTCCTAATCATTACATCTGTAATGGTTTATCTAATGGTCACTGATTTCTTGAGCACGACAGCTAGAAACAAACATTTGCAATGCAATCGGTCTCGCCTTTCGGACCTTATATGTATTTAGCTATGCAGCACATTAGCCTGGGTGCTGAAACATCTACTGTTCTTTAACATGGAGGGAAAGTAAGCACCAAACTGCGTGACTCGTCAGGTATGGGAACACATGAAGAAAAATATTGCCTTTCAGCGGGAAATGGTATTGCCCAAAGCTTTGTTTTTAATATAAAAGCAGGGCTTTCTGTGGTCATATCACTAAAACCGGTCCTAGGGTGCTTGTTTCTAGTCCAGGGAGGACCTGGCCTGGAAGTTCGGGCTGTACTGTTCCCATTGGGCACAAGGTCAAGACTGATTTGCATATGGCTGGGTACAAACTTTAATGGCATGGTGAGCAAAAAAACGATGGATTTAGGCCCAGATCTCTGTAATGGGGTGAATGTATGACGTTGTTCTGCATTCTGTCCATCAATTGTTGTTTTTGCATCATATCACTGAAAATACAAGATTTGAGAAAAATATTGTCTACGGGTGCTTGTGGAAGACAATTTCTATGGACTGGAATCTAGAGAATGCTTAAGTGATTCTGGTATTTTACTGACCTCTGCTGGTCATTTCTATAAAGAAAGTGAAATAGAGGCAGTTGCCAGAAAAATAAAAAAAAGAAAGTCCATCAGCAGAAAGCAATTCTGGTATTTTACTGACCTTTGCTGGTTGTTTTCTATTAAGACAGTTAAATAGAGGCAGTTGAACAGAAAAAAAGTCCCTAGGCGGAAGCAGACAAGTCCTAGGGCTGATATCTAGAGCTCACAAAGTACATACACAGATAAGTATATACTAAAGTATATATACTAAAGTATATACAAGGGGTCTTGAATGCTTGACCTAAATTGCACTTCGACAAAACAGCTGTTTGCTTTGAAGTGTGAAACTACACTACATTACGGCTAACAATTCAAAAAACACACAGAATGAAGGTAGCAAAGTAATTTGTATGCTTTTATTGTTCCAATATAGGGACACTTATTCTCACACTGTGTAGACAGGTGCCATTTTCCACTCCATTCCGCTGACCTTGTGTTTTTACCTCAGTGACTTCAATATCTTTGAGCCCACTGGAGGTGCTTCACATTGTGATTTGTGCTTCACCATAGAGTTCGCAGCTCCTTGAATGAATGAATAAAAGCTTTGTAAAGCACAAACTTAGCCCAGGGGCATCAAGGCACTGCGGAAAGGGATCAGGGTACAGAGATGCCCTTAGGTAAAAGGCTTACAGATTTGAGATGGTGAAGAGCCAGGTCTTCAAGGCCTTACGGAACAATAAATGGATTTCCAGAGCCGTGATTGGAAGAGGAAGGAAGTTCCAAAGTTTAGCCGCAGCCAGCGAAAAGGCCCTACCCCCCATCTGGCTTTCCTAAACCTGGGAACTATCACTAGGTTCTTGCTTGAAGATCTTAGCTGCTTAGCGGGGACATATCTCAGAAATAGTTTTTTAATGCCTTCTGATCCCAGATTGTAGAAGGCCTTGTGTACCAAGCACAGGGCTTTAAATACAATTCTCCGGCGCAGCGGAAGCCAGTGCAAATTGCTGATGGTTGCCGAGACAGAGTGGTATTTAGGAAGGCCCATCACCAGCCTGGCAGTGGCATTCTGCACTAGTTGAAGTCGATGCACCACTTAAAGAGCATTACAATAGTCTAATCTAGACAACACAAGGGCCACAACTGCCTGTTTCCGCGGGGGGAAGGAGAGAAATTGAGAGATCTTTTTAAGGGTCCTTATCATCGCCAAAACAGGTGGAAACCGTACTATTTATTTGAGGGCCCAGAGAAAGGGAGTTGTCAATTATGATGCCTAGATTTTTGGCGCTAAGGCCAGGGCGGGGGCAGGATCCAAGTGTATCGGGCCACCAGGCCTCTGACCAAATCTCCTGTTTGTCTCCAAAAATGAAAACCTCAGTTTTATCCCCATTGAGTCTTAGATAGTTCTCTACCATCCATGAAGCCACTGCCTGCATACAATTTTTAAAATTTGCCGCTGATGCTTCAACGCTCTCAGTAATAGTAATCATAATTTGAGTGTCATCAGCGTAGGATAACTCTTCTAGCCCGAAAGATCTTACAACCCTGGCAAGCGGGGCTACATAAATACATAAATATTAAAAAGGGTAGGACTCAATGAGGATTCCACAGAACAACTGATTGGGGGCTGAGAAGAATTGGCCCATCTTAACTCTTTGCGACCGATCCATAAGGAATGAGGTAAGCAAATTAAGGGCGGAACCCTCAATCCCTATTTCCCTGAGTCTCCCAGCCAATCTTAAAGGAGAGATGGTATCGAAGTCCGCCGTAAAGTCCAGAAGGATCAGTAAGGTCCAGAAGGATCAGTAAGCTCCTTTTTATTTGGGATGCCCTCTAAAATACCCACACACATAGGGACTGCAGCCCCTCCACCTAGCTCCAATTGGTGGCAGCTGATTGCCACTTGCTTAGTTAGTAGCACCTATGAGAGTGGTGACCACCACCCCTCTTAAGTGAATAATTCCACATGTTAAACCCAATAGAGTCCACTGTCATTGGGATCCTGGCTCTTTTGGCTGCAGTATACATTGATCCACGAAATCTGCCAGCAGCAACACAGAGATTAAAATGTTTTGGCTGCTAGAGAAGACCAGGTTCCTGATCTCTGTCGTCCACTAGCTGCTTGATTCAGCTTCGGCTGAGTGGCCTGTGTTGCTGCCTACTGAATCTTCACCATAAGACAGTCTGCTTCGATTCCTAGTTTTCTAGTGTATGTAAGTATGGCGCACTTCCATGTTTCATCTATCGCTTATTCTGTCTGTTTCGTCATATTTTATAACAAATCAACCTTTTACACTGATATATAAAACTAAACTCAGTCTTTAGTAATGAGACTCCTGTCTCTCCATACGATGTGCTTCTAGATTTCTTCCCAAAGTTCTTTCTGTTCTTTACACCAAGCTTAATATATTGTATTTCTTTGGTCTGAACCAGTCAGTAATAGTTGACATATTTCCTTTTAATGTATCACCTGAAATCCTAACTCCTGAATAATGTAGTGGAAATTTAGGCTCTCAGAACACTCCTAAAAATGTCCTTCTGTAACTGTACTTCTTAAAACAGATCTGCATCCCATGTCAGTGCAGTGAAAAGCCTAACCACGGGGCTCATCAAAGCCCACTGAACAGAGGCATCTGTCTCATTACTTGATGCTTGAAGTGTTTTGATAATTTAGAAACTGAAGAAAAAGATGTCATTTTAACAGTATTTTTTCACAGCACCTATTTATGTATGTATTTATTTATTTCTTTAGAGGTTTTTGAATAATGCAAAAAAATAATTTGGGGCATTTTGGTGTGCATTTGCCTTGGCCATATGCTTATGTGACAAAATTGTAAGACAATTGGTTCTGCCCTCTGGTCTCATCCATAGCAATTCATCTCTTATTAAAGCAAACACATTTAGGGGCATAACTCCGCCCTTTCCTGACCGCACAGCTCCATACCTGACTTATATATTCCATGGAAACCAGTTGGAAAGTTACCACCCCCCCCGCCTTTGTTCCAGCATTCTTTTGTTCTGAAGCAGGGCACTGGATATCCAAGAGATAAAAGTGGATACCCTTCCCAGATAGGCAACAGGCTTTTGCATGGGACCAACATGAAGAGTCTCACCACCGCAAAGGCAAAATAGAGACGAGCCTCCAGTTTCTACGCCAATAATTCTGTCCTCATGAAACAAACCACCCACACAGCTCAAGAACACATAAACATGTGGTTTACAACCACGGTTACACGACTTATATGCCACGTGTCACATAGCTCACCACAGGCACGCACAGCAAATTGAAGTAGCCCAGTTATGGGACAACTGTTTGTCTAGGAGAGGATCAGTAGGCCCACGGGCACAGGTAAAATACCTTGCAATCAACCACGACAAACTGTCAGCCTAGTAAGGGCATAGTAGTTACTCTCTGCTCCTCGCGGTCATATGGTTTGGGGTAATCATCTGTCAAGCAGAAGCTTGTGCTGTGCTGTGCTGTAATTGAATACAGAAGCCACAGAGCATCTAAAGTGGGCTCACTGTTGTCAAGTTCACTGTGAGAAAAACATAGGGTCAGCCACAAAGTCAAAAGAATGGGCGAGTTGGTACCTCACTCTACATAGCATGAGGCCTGCGGTTCCTATCAGGAGCCAGAGAGGATCATTACCATGCCAGTTGTCTGCTTCCTCTCTCCTAAGTCAAACTAATCTAATGCTGGTTTAAGAATTAATAATGCGCAGCCTGTTAAAAATAGCATTTATGGTATTGATATAAATATGTATGAAACTTTCCAACATTTATGCACTCTTGGTGATGAAGGCAAACTATAAAGTTGAAAATAATGATTTGGGTCTGCAAAGGCCTCACATTGCACATTAGGGAATAAATACCGTATTTAGTACTGATTTTTCTTTACCACAAATGAAATTACACTTCATCACCCATCACTTCTTATTCCTTCATTTTTGTCACTGCGGTGCATACCATTGTAGCTCCAAAAGGCTATTACATTTAGCTTGGTCATGTGCACCAACATTTAGAATGTACTCTACATTTACATGTATTCTCCATGTTTTTAAATTTGTGTACCACTTTCTACTCATGTGTTTTCCTCACTGTGATCTGGTATGCAGTGATTTTCCTCGGTATTTTAAAGCTGCTCTTTGTAATTTAATCTGTATGTGAGATATTTGTAAATACTAAAATAAGCACTTGGGCTGAGACAATTATTAAATTCATGTTATGCTACATTTTTTCAGATTTCCCGTAAAATGCTTCATCGTCCAATTCTTGTTTTTCGGTTGCCGAGCCTTCAGATATTGGATGGCATTCCAGTGACTACAGAGGAACGTACACGAGCTGAGATTTATGTTTTTGAACAACAAGTAAGGAAATCCACAGCACATTACATTCTACTACTTTACTCAGTAATATGTTATTGTTTGTCTAAAACTTTATTACTTGAATATAATTGAAATGCCTACAAGAAAATATATTTCTATCCTCACCAGGCATTAGTTTATCAGACTCCGAAGGAATGAGAAATTTACATGGGGCATCAATGTCATTTTAAGTGTATTTTTAATTGAAATGTTAATATTTGATGGTCAGGGGCGTAAACTATTCCTAGTTGTGCATCAGAAGCTCTACCCTAAACCTTTTGCCCTGATATACCTTAGGTCAAGCACATTATGATCATGTTGGCATCAAACACTTTATTATTTTTCAAGTTATTTGGGAGTTAAATTAGAGTTAATAAATTCATGTGGTACCTCTAACCAGTAGAGGGTGTTTTCAAGTAACATTTGTTTTAATGTATTTGTAGAAGTTGTTCGAAATGCTCTATTTAAGCATTGAATTGTATCTGGTCAGTTCTGTTCTTGGGGGTATGGGTGATAATGGTATTTTTATTGGGACGATTGTCAGTGTTGTTTAATGGTCTAAATAAACTGTCTTTAGAGGAGTATTTTCATTGTAGGAAAAAATCAAAAGCTGCAAATTATGAAATAGCATGATGAACAACCTTGTGTAGAAGAGATTAACGTTTTTACATGAACATTCAAACACATGAAAGAGTAAACCAGTAAGACGCTCAATCGTCAAATAAATGAGGTGTAAAATTGTTTAAAAACGGCTTTACTTTGTAAATAACAAAAATGATCAAACATCACAAATGCAAAAAATGTATTTCCACCAGAAAGAGCAATTCTGAGACAGAAGAGAAGCAAAAGCAGATTTGTCACAGGGCACTATACATCACCCGTAGCAGTTGTACAATTTTTGTCGACCTTGTATCAGCAGTCTCATAAATTTGTCTCTGCCATTGACGTTATTACAGGGTTTCAGTTGCATCCAAGAGACAATACTGTGAATTTTGGTTCAGTAGGGTCCTGGAAAAGATCATATATTTTGCAGTTTAATTGATGGCGCTGCTACAATGGAAAACACATTTGCTCATCCTATAGTTCTGTGGTGTCTTTCATGATTAAGCAAAATGGACTGGATGCATGAACAAGGGATTTAAGGAAAAAGACTGATGACTGATGCACAAAACTTCTACAGACTGATTCACCATCTCAATCCTTCTGCTGCTAGGGAGCCTGCGGTCAGTCTCCTTCGTCAGTCATAGAGTCTCTTTTCTTCTTCATATACAAGCCTGTCTCAGCTTGGAACCACTTTTATCAAAGCGGCAGCTGGTTGATCCTTGAACGCCTTGGATTCCCGAACACCCAGGAGTGATTGGCAGCAGCACAGTGCACGGTGGAGCGCTTGACTTACCCTTTCATTGCAAGGAGGGCGATGAAACGCTTCATTTAGGCGAACAGCATGGAAGCAAAAAAACGCAAGAGCATTATTGATCAAAAAGGAGGATGGAGGCTTTTTCCATTCAGTGAATGGCGGGATTCCATGCAGTGAGGCAAGCAAACAGCTTTTAGACACACAATAGTAAAATTCCACTACACCACAGGGAAAAAAGTGCAGCAGCCATTTTCCAATTTAGCGTACAAAGCCACGCGCCACACACATGAAGAGAATGTTGTCATCTGCAACTACTAAATATGTTCATTTTTGGTACGTTAGAAAGATGCATTTATTATTTATGTATTTACTTCATTTCACTAGTCACTATTATATATTTCATTACGAGTGCGTTACAACATTATTGAGCTTGTAAGTAAATAAATGCAAAACATAGCAGAGTACAGCGAAAGGCACAAGAAAGAAAAATTATAAAGAGCTAAGATGAGAGGAATAAGTCCAAAGTATCGTTAATACTACCATGCAACAGACGAAAGTGAGTTAATATGAATAAAATATGCAAGTGTACGTCACACAGGCCCTGGCCTAATGAAGTGGGGAGCAACCACATCAAACGATGGGAAATGTAAGTGCTCACCTGTTCCTGTTGCCACAATCCAGTATCTCAAGAGGGATAAAAAGATACATGGAAAGAATGGACGACTGCAGAAAGGGCTGTAAAATCAAATGTTTCATCCACATGGCCCAAAGCTAGTCCACCTTTGCTCCGCGTCACCAGAACAGAACCAGCGGCAGAACCAGAACTAGACTTCACCCACCAACATCATTATTGTGCGAAATAGCAAGGCCCTCCACTAAAGAAGATGGGGTGCGGCTGTAGCTGTTGGAATCATGTGGCGGCCTCTGAAG
Source organism: Triturus cristatus (assembly GCF_964204655.1). Classification (NCBI taxonomy): domain Eukaryota; kingdom Metazoa; phylum Chordata; class Amphibia; order Caudata; family Salamandridae; genus Triturus; species Triturus cristatus. The sequence goes on from NC_140592.1 coordinate 779,985,664, forward strand.
CAGACTATATGGCTTAGATGCAGCACCAAGCTGCAACACCGCCACCCAAGGTGGGAGCATGAAACAGGAAGCAGCAGGGTGGAGCCCATGCATGTCGACACCATTCCAGATGTGGCTTCCACGTCTTACAACTGCAGGTCTTTTTCCAATACTAAATTGATAATCTGCTAATGAACCTCAAATGGTATTTTGTTGATTTTCCCTTTAAAAAAAAATAAATTAGCATCTCAAATACATCTCCATCTATAATGATTGGGTTTATAATGTCCATTTAGCTGATGTTTTCGATGCTTTTTTATTTTGTGACCATCTCTGTTGAACATTGAAACTGCCAACTGGATATCGGGAATAACTGTAGATAAATTAAATCGTGCCTCTTTATATGTTATGCTATTCTTTATTGAATCTGGGGGTTTTAATTGTGGTTCCTTTTGTTGGTAGGTTTTCCCTGTTACAACTGGCCCTCTGGACATCGGGCTTCCTAATTCAACGACGGTTCTGACAAAACCTCCACCGATGCGCGTAACAAATGTGAACCTGGGAGGAATCCCCCATATCCTCGGGTCTGATCTAGTGTTCCCTCATCCGCATGATGAAACTTTGCCAAATGAAGGAAATAAGCGTGAGCACATACATTTTATTTATATTTCATGTGTGTTTATTTTGCTACTTAAAACAGCCTGTAATTTACATGGATAGACTAGTTCATAGAGATACCATTTTCTAGTCCTGCAACCATGTTGAGTAGACTCCAGGCGTTCTACCACACAAAGTTAAATGATAATTCAGATAAATCACAAATAGCCATTGTGGTTTAAGCTTTGCCCTCTGTCCACAAGTGGAAGGTCATTAGTTATTCTCCTAGGCTGTAACTAGCTTAAAGGACTCAGACCATGCTTTTCTTATCAACATTTTTTGCAAGGAATAGTTTTTATAATCATCTACATTTATGTGGAAGTTTCTTTTTGACGGTAGGATTAAGTACTGTATTTTTCTTACATTTAGATTAGTATTTGTATTGGTTTTTATAGATAGCTACCTATACTCACAGGCTTCTTGACCACAAGTAGATGACCACAGGCAGAATCATCTAGCATTATGGAATCAACCAATGGCGGCACGGCCATGTCTCTAAACTCTTCCTAAGTTTCTATAGATCTGGCTGCCTGAGTAATTCCACTGGAAGAGAATTCCAAAGCATAGCAGCTTGAGCTGATAAAGTTCTGCTCCCAAGCATCAGTGGCATTGTTCACTGTCAGCAACAGTGACACATAGGGCCTGATTCACAAACGTAAATGTACACTTTTGTGTAAGTTTACGATTGTTTGCTAGTCACAAAATTTTACAAGTAGTATCTGTACAATTGTGGACTATCCTATCTTTTTATGTGCAGAGACTCCACACTCCTAAAGATACTACACGTAAAATACCTTTGTGAATAGCAATAAATTGTAAGTGTACACAAACATGCAAGTTCACCCTTGTGAATCAGGCCGGAGTGTTTCCCTCCTTTTAGCAGTACTAGTGTTGTCATTTAGCATACAATGAAGACGAGAGTCCAAAGGGCTGAACTAAAGAGTTAAAAAGAAAAGAAGAAAGGACTGAGCCCTGAGATACACATACTAAAGGTTTTGCAGCTGAGGCAAACGGAGAGAGGGATATTTCCTCTTTATCCATTAACGTATCCGGTTCAGGGCATGACTGTGAACTACTATGTGTTGGAGGCAAGCAAGAAGGATCTGATATTGCATTGAAATCAGCAGAAAAATACAAGTGTGAGATGTGCAACACCACCACCATCATCAGATTAAAGCCTTTGGGGCCTATTAGTATGGCGGGCGGATCGCCATCGCCAGACCGGCGGTGGCGATCCGCCCGCCAAAACACCCCACCGGACGGCCATGTACCCCCACCTCATTAGCATGGTGGGGGAACCGCGGCGGTTTTTCCAATGGTAGGCAATCATCATGATTGCCTGCCGGGCGGAAAAGGCCTATAACATGGTGGCGGTGCCTGCATCCATATCATGATGTGTGCGGTGGAATGCCTTTCCATGGCGGAGACTCCGCCATGGAAAGGCATGCGGTGTTTACTTTGGGGGCCCGTTGCTGGCCCCCGGGGCGGTGGGGTGGGGGCTGCCTTGGGAAGTACCCATAGTGCCCCCCTACATTGGCATTCACAAAGTGGCAGGCACCGTGCGGTGCCTGTCACGTTGTGCATGCCAATCACAACATGCATATTCAACATTGTGGCGGGTGCTGCTTACAGCACCGCCCGCAACAATGTTGAATATGCGGGATTCGACTGCCAGGGTGGCAGTCACATACTAATTGGCAGTGCAGGACTGCCGCACCACTGGCAGCCAGTGCCAGCACCGCTAGGGTGGTGGGCGGACTGAAGTCCCCCCGCCATCCTAATGGGGGCCTATGTTTGTCAATAGCCCACCCCACCATAGACTTAGTACTCAAACCTAAGTGGAAATTCACCCATCAATTGTGAAATCTTCTATTGGAATCAATATAATCCTGTAGCTAGCTTCATAATCCTTTCTCCAGTAGTTTTAGAAATTTAAGAAGCAACAACATTTTCCAACAATTGGCAGGACTACAGGAATCCAAGGAGGCCATATCTCGCAGATAAATTATGTTTAAAAGATGGTAGCATTATGCCTGAAACCATGAAGGAATGTATGATATTAGTAACATCTGTTCTCTACCTCAGACATAAGAGATTTAGAAACCTGGCAAAGATTAAGGGCCCAATTACGATGCGGGCTGGAACGGCTCGAACCGTCGGTCGGAGCCCTCCAGCCCGCATCGTAATAGACCGACCCATTTCGATGGCATAAGTCGGAAGGGAATCTGAATCGGTTTTCTGGATGGCCTCCGACTGGCTCGGAGAGCCCGTCCTCTATTCGGAAACCCTACAGTAATCCCTTGGCCGGATCTGAGAGATTACAATGGCAGATTCCCACTGCCTTTCTGTGCCGGCCTTTCCGACACAGAAAGGAATTAGGAATCTGTTTTTGGGGGCCCCCAGCAGGGCCCCCATGGGTGCAAGGCCGTCGAATGGCAGCCTAGGGGGCAGATATGGTGACCCCTGTTGATCCCTGCACCCTGTGGCAGGCATCTTGAGGTGCCTGCCACTGGGTGCTGGGATGAACTGCACCTCTGCTGTTTGCAATGAGAGCATGCATTCCGTTCGGAATGCATGCTTCCATTCTAAAGTAAAGGATTGGGACCAAACAGGTTTTGGTTGCAATCTTCTTCCTGGGCTGGCACCGACGACAGGAGGTCGTTTGGTTCCAGTTACAAACCGATGTCGTACGGACTTCTGTCCGTCCGACATCGGAATCAGGCTCCAAGTCTTGTGGCGAGCATGAAGGACAGCTTTTATTGTTGACTCTCTAAACGTTTGCCCATCTATAAAGGCTAAGAACTGGTTAAATTTGGCAGCTGGTTTACAAATAGGATCAAAAGTTCTACATAGGGAGGGTGCAAATTATGCTGCAACTTCTACCTTTTCATAGAAAAATATTTTGGAGTGAAAAAAGCACCTAAGAAGTAACAAAAATCCAAATATGATTCCATTGATTGTGGATACTTCGTAGCATATAGGTCTTCTAGGGCAGGTAATATTTCTATAGGTAATTTCGGGTAACTGAATATCTTGTTCTCATAATATGCTGATTCTCTACCTTTAGTAGATGTTTGTAGAGTCGGGATTTTTTAAGTGAGGACTCTTTTGTGAATCATTCATAAACCGAGAATATCATTTCAGTAGCTGTTTGATTGCAGGCTTTTTCCCGGCAAAAGGTCAAATCTGTGATTAGTAACGATGAGTTGCACTGTAACACCTGGATTAACAAGTTCATCAGAGTAATTTTGTCAACATTGAATAGCTTCTTTACTTATTGTTTTTCTGCTATTGACGGTACAGTGATCAATCCACAGGAATTGCTTGTGGAGACCATCTTGAACAGACTTAAATGTGAAAATAATGTAAAGCATGTGTCCTGTAAAGAGCCATATATATTTTGCATTAAAGTTTTAATTCCATATTACTTTGTTGATTTTGAAGTTTGTGACTGAGGAAGGTATACGCCTAATACTAGAACTTTGTTCCTTTTTAGTGAAAATACTTTCCTTCAAGCATAATACAAAATATCCCAGTGTAGAAGATGCCTGCCTTTTCTCCTAGCGCTCCACTGCATTTTCCCTTATCAATTGGGTCAATTCCCATGTCCTTAACAACAATTCTTCTAATTGTACAGGGCCCACAGTGCCGTGCCTCTGATTACTCAGATGCATCACAGAGAGGACCCACCATTGCTAACCCGTTGAAGGTGCTGAAGTGTTTATGAAAGCTGCCCCTCCTCTGTGCCATCCAAGCTGTCAGATGCTATGTTTAGGGAGTGAACTCTATATGACTGGAGCTCGTCCACTAAGGGACTGACCTCTGGCACAGGTGTCTTAGTGAGAGGCATCACCTAAAGCCTCAGGCTGATGGAAAACGTTTGGAGAGCTCTTTCTGGGGGTGGTCAAACTTGCATGACCCAATCTGAGCACTCCTTTCATTGGTTTTCTCTCCATTTACATGTGGAGCATAATGTGGGCACTTCATGGGTTGAGGGCCTTTTCCCACCTTATCTCTGGTTATTGCATCACTTAAAAAGACCCCACCTTCCTGAGTCTCTAGACTTCCTCAAATTGATTGTAGGCATATTTAAGACCCAGTTAAGGGAGACCACAGGGGCTTGTTGGCACTACTGGGCCTCAATTGTGAGGGTTGATGTTGTTTGCCTCTGATGTTTCAGGGTTAGTCCTACAAACTGGGTACAACCACTTGTGCACTTGACTCCCAGTGGTAGTGATGGTGAGCAGTCATACACTTCTCAAAGTGGTAGGGATAGGGTGCTAGAAATCATTGTCAGCAAGCACACATTAATATACAGTACGTGATTTCCAATCCAGTGCTTGACATTCAAGTAGAAAAGCACTTTAATGCACACTAGAACTAAATACCACCCACCTGAAAATGTATACAATGTATTTCAGTGTCTTGGCAGTAGAATTATTCTTTGCCTCTCCCTGTTATTGGTACTCAACTCCTCTTATGGTCCAGGTGGATCCTTCCCTGGGGCAGTGCTTAGAGAGATTAGGCTCAGGTGCAGATAACCCCAATGCTCTTGTAATTGGGCTTAGTCTCTTTTGCAGTTACTCCTTCTCATCAACGTGCCTCCAGTCCATGTTACAGTTGGTGTTCTTGGTGGCTGCTCTGTTCCTCCTCTACCACCTCCCCCATTCTTTGGTGAGTGCTAGTCAGCATTTCCCTTTGGTTTCCAAAGCAGTTGTGTCTGCAGTGATGCAGTGCCACAGGCTTGCTTGTGGCTGCTCGGGGAAGTTCTGTGTTTTCTATACCCTGTCTGGCAGGTTAGTGGTGCAGCCCTGCTCAGCTTTTTTGGAACCAGATGAGTGCAGCCATGAGTATGGTAGGCTCATGCAGAAGGTAAAGCTTTGCACAGGCCTGATTAACTGGGTGGGGACCATAGCCTGGGGTGGCTCCTACGTTTGCACAGAGGAGCGTCGCTCCACAAAGAAGAGCCCCAGGCCAGAGCTGAAAAATAAAATGGTAATAAAGTTTATTTATTGCCATTTTATTTTTCAGCAGGCAACCCGTTGCGAGTGGCAAGACGGGACAAGGCCCACTGTGCGCTAAACTTTAAAATGTGCATGTCTCTTTGGCCAGCCGTCTTGCGATGGCCAGCCAGACATGCACATTTTAAATTTCTCTAACCTAGCTGTCTTAGACAGCAGGGTTAGAGAAAGCGCAGGCCTCCATTGCTCTTGAGAGCTCTGAGTGAGGCTGTTCCATCCAATCCTAGCACGGTTCTCATGCTGGTGAGACCAGCACCATGATTGGTTAGGGGGTTGGCCAGCTCCCGCATTGGAACCTGCCTTGAGAGAAGACCGAAGGAGGAGGACATTGTGTCGCGCAGGAAGGTGCGTGTATTTTATTATTTTTTTGTGTCACTCCACCCCACTACCCGTGGTACATGCTAGCCACCACTACCCATAGCTCTGGTCTCACCACATCTTTACAATTTGGATACAGTGGCTCAGGTTATGCCGCAGCTGCAAAATGCGGGCACATCAGCTCATGGCACACCGTAGCTTCACACTTCAGACACAGCAGCTCAGATCCTGCTGCAGCTTTGCTCTTCAGGCACAGTGGCTCAGGTCATGCCACAGCTTCATCTTTTCCCATTGTAATCACCAGAGAGTCTGGGACATGTTGGTACTGAGGCACACATATCGCTGTCTGTAGTCTACCACATATGCAGACCCACAATACTGGGGGTCATGCTGCATCTCCCTCTTCCTGGACAGTTGTTACATCTGTAGTGTTGTCTGTGTCCTTCCTTCTCTTAGTAGGCAGGCAGGCTAGCTTTTAGGTGCTTCAGTACAGGTGAGTAGCTCTTCAGCAAGGGGTAGATTCAGATGATGCCTCCTCAACTGTGGAAGGCTGGTTTTCAAGCAGACACAGGCACTAGTTATACAGTTGTCTTCTGAGCACTCTACAAATCACCCCCTTCCTTGGCTATAAAAAACTTAGAACTGGAAGATGAAGTGCACCAGTAGGTCCCACGTTTGTACATTTGGAGCAGACAGGAGCTGGAAATCCACTGTCTGGCCTTTCAGAACCGGTTTGGGGTGGTTCTTCTTTCAAATGTCCTCTTTTGGCTGCTTTCCAGACACAACTTTTGTGTAGAGTGATACCTCTCTCTGCAGGGTAGTCTGCAACCTGGAGGACCCACATCAGCGGCACAAACAGTTGTGCATTTTACGCACCTGGCTATAAACAGAAACACTGAAACAGTGATGAGGGAAAGGTAAAAGACGGCCTAACCTAAGTGGTCCCATTCATCTGTAGCAATAGAGACTGCAGTCCTATCCTTCACCCTCACCATCTACCTGATGGGAGTGCTTCGGGAAAACTAAGCAGCTCCGTTCTCAGCAAAAGCTAGTTTAATATCTTAAGGAGCCTTATCTCCTCTTCCCCCACTTCTTTGTGTAGGTCTCCTCCCTCCTGTTTCAAGAATGTCAGAAATACAATTTCACTCTCTGGGAAAAGACCCCCTATTTCTCCTCCCATCTTGTGCAATAGGCCATGCCTGTGTTATCCTGAATGGATCCCATTGGCATCCTTTATTCTGGTTTGCTCATACATACCATGTACACAAACATACATTTCGGGATGCTTGCGCTAACATCTTTGTTTGCACATAGGAGCAGAACTTTACGTACATGGTCAGTAGGCCTCCACTTCAGTGAGCCAGATAAGAAAGCTCTAGTCACAACTAGGATTCACAAAACATGGTACACTGCCACCACCACTCCATGTGCTTAATCCAAATAAAGTTGCACCACTTGATGCACCCCTCCTGGTCACAGGACAGGTACAGAACCTTACTCACATGCCTGGACATGCCTAGGTTTCTGCACGCAAACTAGACTAGTGTAAGGTTATGGCCAAAATTAAAAACCAGGTCACCAGATACACACAGCCAGGCACTTAGGGTAGGGGAACACAATTGTACATCATGCAGGGGACACTCCACTCCCAACAACATGGAAACAGAATCATGGGTATCAGTCTCTCCTCTAGTTCTTTTGAGTGGAGCACCACGGATGGCCTCGCTAAGGGCTTGCATGCAAGGGCTTATATCCTGAATGGACCTACTGTGCTCGTTAGAATTTCAGGTCAACTTGTGTGGGGGCGAGGTGCAGCTGGAACTTGAGGGGTGGTTTTGTTGATTGCATTGGTGCATGAATGATTGTACACCCCACAAAATTTGGAGCATGGTGATCATCACCACTGCACATGAAGGGGGAATCCTCAGTACAACATCATGCATCAGTCCCTTCTGACTGCAAATATTTCATTTCTATTTTGTAAATGGTTGAAGGGGTTTTCACTTTGTTCCTGTATTCCCTCTGGCAATGGAAATTTAAGCTTGTATACCTTTCAGCTGCAACCATTAAAAATGTTTAAGGTGCTGGTGGATAAGCTTTCAGTCCGTAATCAAACATTTGAGTATGTAGAAACAAGACAGACAGCAAGATACAGATTCAGAAGGGTAAGGCGAAGTCTGTGGCACCAAAACCTTTGGACCTGAAGGGCTGCACCTGCTGAAATAATTTCTACTTGGTGAACTTTTGTGAAAATGCAGGAGGTCTGGGCCCAGTGGAGCACTACTGCCACAAATTAGTTTATGAGGCCTTTTACATCCTTGAAGCAAAATGTCTTATGGAGAAGCCAGGGTCATCACTCTCATCATCATCTGTTAATCAGCTAGATGCACATAATAATCATGTACAAGAAGCATGCACTGTATACAGATATCATAAGCCCCGTGAAAGGTGGAGGAAGCAGTTGCCTTGTTCTTCTAAGGACTTCATTACGATTACCCTGATGTTGAATGCAATCATTATTGCACCAGATAAAACCCCACAATGAGGTGTTCAGAACTGATAGAGTGCGATAATTATTGCCTTTACTGAGTTTTACCTGGAAAATGGGTTATAACATGCAGATTTCGGTGCTTACCACAGCAGAATCTACATGTCCTGGAATTTACCAGACATTTGACCCTGGTGAATTTCAGATAGTGGGGCCTGCCAAAATGGGCCAGGGGATAACTGCATGGTGCAGTCTTTGTCGCAAAACTCGTAATTCCAATATATTTTGTAGCACAAGTTGCTATACATGCCACAGTTTAACAACACACTCGAAATGTATCCTCAAACATTTTGGTTTCTACCTCCCAAGGATATAAGGAATTTGCCTTATTCTTTGAGACACTAAAGGAGGAGCACAATTTTTATGATTATGGCCTAGTGGCTGGCAGCCTTAAATAGATTATCTTAGAACCAAAGGCTAGTAGGACTAAGTTAGAATTTCCTCAACCTTCATGTAGGAATAATTTTTCTATTATCCTGTGCTGCTCCATATTAGGGTAGTGCAGTGTTCACCGATTACTTAGCCCCTTAAGACTTTCAAGTGCTAGGTAGAAGCAGAGAAGAGGCAGAGTTGATATGAGGAAACTTGTTCTTTGTATATGGTAGGCAATGATTGCTGTTAGAGAGACTCCAGGGCACGTACAGTCAGATGAGGTGGCAATAGCCTCCTGTTATCCTTTGCTACGTATTGTGGTATAGTATGCCTGCACAACTCGAATGGTAGGTTGGGGTTGGGATTAGGCGCCTATAGCTATTTGTTAGCATTATTGAAGAGGAACTGTTTCTCAATGGCTTTGGTTGCATCTCATTTTTTGTAGTTTCCATTCTGCTTAATTGAATCCATTTTACATTATTTTGATAGGATTCTTGCTCTTATCCTTTTCTGCGCATGAAAGGCTGCAGGCCAAACGTGTTAATTGAAAAAAAAGTGGTTTTAGTTCGTAGTGGCCTTTAATATTTTTATCTGTGAATAGTGACACAGTGCCCTTAGGAATGCTGATGTAGTACTCTCTTCTAGACAGCAAAAACAGCAAAGTATCTACTTGTAGTACAAACAGGACATTTTGAGGGTATATAGCACACTCCAGATGGGGGAAGGGAAGGGTTGTAAAATTGAGGAAAGGAGAAGTTAAAATATTTGAAAATTGTGATTCACGTATCCAATGTAGTGATAATATTTATGCACATCAATGTAAGTATGGTGAAAGGGTCTATTTGTAGGCACACTACTACCCTATCTATGAGAGGGCAATGTATATCCGAGTCTGCCAGACATTTTACTATGCAAACAAGAGTCACACTGAGAGTTAAGGGCATTCGGTGGTCTGTCAAGAGAGAAGATTCCAACTTATCACGTAGACTTTTTATTGGTAGTGATTTTTCAACAGGAGACACACACCTGACACACCAACAACAGGATCACCACCTCCCACTTGACCCGCTTCCATGGCCCAACAACTACATCATACATTTCAAGATACCTGCCCACCAAGCCACCTCACCAAAATAACCCAAAACGCCATCAAGACACAGGGACAAAATATCTGATGAAAATGACGACTCATTTACACTGGGAACCTTGATGAAGACACCAAGTTCTTCAATAAATGTCTCGCCGACTGTGCCAACCGCGTTGCTCCCAACAGACACAAGAACTACAAAAACAAGAAACAACCCAGCCAATACACGAATAACCTCAGAGTGTCCAAACTCCACTGCAAACAACTTGAGAGAAAATGGAGAATCAACAAAAACACCACTGCAAGATCCAAATGCAAGAAAAATGCCCTAATTCTCAGACTCAAAGCCAGCTCCAACAACTGTGAAGGACGCTTCACCATCATCAAGGAGTTCTCCGATCCCGCAGCAGCCAACAATGACATCATCCCCTCCCAAGCACTCTGCAACAACCTCTCATACTTCTTTGAACAGAAATTTGCCAAGATCTACTACACATTTGACCCACAGCGCACTGATATGAACTCTACCGACCAGCCAGACACCTCCTTCATTGCCAGACAGCAGCTAAGCAAGTGGAAGCCCCTCTCAAATTAGGAAACCACTGCCCTGATGAATACCATCCACTCAGGAGCCCCCTCAGACCTATGCCACCACTCATATACAATCTTGCAAGAACCATCATCTCCCCTGTGCTCACTGCTATCATCAACACCTCCATAACAATTGCCACCTTCCATTCTTGCTGGAGAATGCCAAAGTAAACGCCTGATTGAAGAAACTAGCAGCAGACCCCAACACCCTCAGCTGCTACAGGCCCATCACGCTACTGCCTTTCCCAACTAAAGTCATGGAGAAAGCCATCAATGCCTAACTCGCAGATCACTGAAAACTCCATCAACTCCTAGACAGCTCTCAATCAGGCTTTTGCAACAACCACAGCACAGAGACAGCCTCACTACGTCCACTGATGACATCAGAAGCAGCCTCGACCGAGGAGAAACAATGTCACTCATCCTCATCAACCTCTCCTCAGCGTTTGATACTGTCTCCCACAAGTCGCTGATCAGAAAGCTTCAGCACTTCGGTATCTGCGGACCGGCCCTGAAGTTGATATTGTCCTTACTCACGGACAGAACTCAACAAGTTAGACTTCCCCCTTACACCTCCTAACCCAAGAAATTTATTTGCAAGTCCCTCAAGGATTGGTGCTCAGCCAAATACTCTTCAATGTCCCTTGCAGACATTGTCAGAGTCCACGGCATCAACATAGTATCCTATGCTGATGAAACACAGCTCATCCTCTCCCTCTTACTGACTCAGCAAGCACCACCAAAGCAAACTTCGCCAACTGCATGAGCAACTTGCTGTTTGGATGAAAAACAACTGCCTCCAGCTCAACACAACAAAACCAAAGTCCTATCCCCCTGTGATGTCTCTTGGTGGCCCTCTGAACTTGTCACCCCACACACCCTTGCAGAACATGCCAAGAACCTAAGGGTCATCCTGGACACCAGCCTCTCCATGAGCAGACAGATCAAAGTTGTCTCTTCATCATGCTTCCACATCCTGCGAATGTGATGCAATATTTTCAAGTGGATCCCACTGGACATCAGATGAACTGTCACCAAGGCTCTTATCTCAAGTAGACTTGATTACGTAAATGCCCTCTTCATAAGAATCTCAGCCCATGTCCTACGCTGGCTCCATACCATCCAGAACGCCCGTGCCGCCAGACTCATCCTGAACATCCAGCAAAATCTCTCCACACCCCAATAATCCCCTCTGGCTCCCAGTCCATGAAAGATGCAAGTTCAAGCTACTCACTCATGTCCACAAAGCCATTGCATATCATTATTGCTTTACCCTGTAACTGTCCCTTTTTCTCCTATTCAGGTAGAATTGGAAGACTTGCCTCTGCACAGACCATTATCCCCTCTCCCTTTAGGTATCCTTTGTCTCTTGTTATCTTGCCAACTATGTCTGCACTATATAAATACCCCAACATAAGTAACACTAAATACATACTTCATATACCAGCAATATAGAATACCTACTCCTGAGTCACAAGGACTTAGTTACATTTAAATCTTCATGTTTTTTTAAGTTAAAAGCTGTTCCTTCTAACTGTATGAGCCCATGCACATTCCAGAAGGTTTATCTTTCCCTCTTACCTCACCATGGACGAGCATGTAATACACAACTCAAAATCGGTCAACTACCAACTTTCCCTGAGAAACAAGGAGAAGTATCTTTTCTCTACATGACTTTTTGACATGTGAATGTCACATGGACTTTGGAAAAGCCACCCGGCTGGCCTTCCCAAATCTACCTAACAAGCAATTCCTCATTAGGTGTCTAAACTCACCAGGGCACCACAGATATGAACACATTTGACCCCATTACCGTGATCCTCAGAGTTCTTCATTGGCCAGAAACAATTTCAGACTAGCCTGTACATTTACACAGCTCTCTCACTACCCTTATTAATTCTCTGCTTTGCTGTCCATCTATGGTGGCTTCAGTGGAAGCAAACACTCCATTATATAGGACTCTCTCTAAATGCCTCCAGAAGGCTTGTGAAGGAAACAAGCCTCAAGTGACTCCATCCCTGATGCAGCTGCCAAAATGTGGAACTCTTTGCTTTGAAACCTATAAACTCATCCATCACTCTTATTCTTCCAGAAAAACCTAATAGCTTTCCTCTTTTGAAGATTTCTTAGTGGATGATCAGATAGAGAATGGGGAATGAGAGGAATGGATAGAGTTAAGAAAAAGACAGTGGGAGAGACCGAGAGAGTGAGATAAACTTACCACAAAATAAACTCATGAAGCCTCTTGACATAGAACGTGGGTATGTTAGGGGAATGAACTCACAAGAAGAATGTTTAGACAATATCTACCCTTGAAAGATACAGGGAAGCATACCCCTATCAGGAGCCGTGTCTTATAGAGTGCCCCGGGGGTGCAGTGGGCATGTGCACTCGCTTTCCTATCCCCAGGGGCAGCTTGGTTTTACAGAAGGGGCTGCAGACTCGTGTGTGCTCACTTCTCTAATACAGATTCAAAGGGAGCATTCTCTCATTAGCATGTGGGCGTGACCGCATGCTAATGAGAGACACTCTGACTCTGCACCAATGCCATAGTCAGTGCAACCCCTTCCTCACCCCAGGGACCCCTCTGAAAGAGGGAGAGGGTGCCCCATGGACCCCTCCAAATATCCCCTACAGGCGAATGCAGTTGATTTCTGTACCCGCCTGCAGCGGGATCTCAGTCCCCCTTTGTAAAATAGAATGGGTGATGCCTCCAGTGGGAAAGATGGACCACCTGCTGCAAGCACCCAGACTGCCTTTCCCAAATACGCTGCCCCCAGGGCAGAAGCATGAGTGTGTGACTGACCTGACGGCAACACATTATCTGTAATAGTGCTCACAGTCCCTCTTTACTCCCTGCAACCCAAGTTAAGGGTGCGCCCTGCCTCAAACAGGGACAATATATAATATAGCAGCTGGAGTGCTCTGTATAACACCTGGCTAGAACACAAAATCTGACTGGGGGATGGAACAGGGCAATCATCTGGCATTGGCTTTCTCTTTTAACCTTCTCCTGACATGTATGTACTGTGTTTTCTCTTGGCAGTTAGAAGTCTCAGTACTCAAATCGATAAAGTGAGAAGAGCTGATCAGTAATAGCCAAGTTAAGGCACCGGATGTAAGGCATATGTATAAATTTCATCTCTTAAAATCCGTGCTTCTTGATCCTTGTTCCAGCTGGGGTGCATGGTGCAGATTTATTTTCCTTTCCATTTTCAATTAAGTGGGTAGTCAGGCCTAGTATCTCACTCCTCATACGTAGAGTTTACTGAAGCCAGCAAGTTTCCTGTTTTTACACTGTTTTGGGCATTTTTGAGGCTGGTAGACAAGACCATAAACAGATATTGTTTTGGATAAATTCTTCGCAATGTTATTTCTAAAGTGAGCTTGCAAAACATTTTAAGCCTTTGGTGTATCATACAACTTTGTAACATCAAATCTGGATGTGTGCCATTGCTCGAAACATGCTTTGTGTTCCCCCAGCTTTGCACACACAATTAGGGAAACATATTATCCCTTCTAGTTAGTCGCTAGAAGGGATAATATGTTAGTCAAAAAATAGGTCTTTCAGTCTTTTTTGCTGTCTATCAAATTATACTCAGGAGAGGTATACCCATATAGTAGTCTGTCCTAGCCCAGGTTGAGCAAAGCTACACCATAAAGCAAATGGAATGGGGTGAGTCAGACATTTTCACAAGCTGAACCGATTTATTGAGCTATGTATGTGTGATTTATTTAACAAAAGCTGAATTTTGTACTATCGGCAAATAATATGTATTATTCCATTTGTGTTTTTTCAGAAAAAAGATCAAAGTTTCAATCTGTCATGGGCCTGATAAACCATCCCCGAAGCGTTCATGGTGAAATGGCCTATCGGCAGCTTAGAGGAGGGCCAAATATATCTCCAACGTACATAGCACAGCAGGGTGGCTCTTTGAGAAATGCACATATTCAAGCTAATAGCCAAGAACATGATGGCAGGTAAGGATTCTTAAGCTGGGGTACAACATCTTACTGGTTCAATGAAGGCTGTCTAACTTTAACACACCATTATCCTTTAAATTACAGCTGTAAGAGGTTAGTTTATTGCCTAAGATGGAGTTGGGCTGGTATGACCTTCTGCAGGATACTCTTGTTCCCTCTTGACTTCATAAGCCGCAGTAAAGTGCATTGGTGCAGTCCCAAAATTACGCAGAAACACCAGTGTGTGTGTGTGAAAGACTATAATATGAAGTCGACATAAGCGTTTTCTCTGCATTTGTTCAATTAACAAAGAATATGCTTGTTTTCCAATGCATTGTGACACATACTCGCAAGCTTCATCTGTATGCTGAAGAGCATGTTTGCTTTTTAGCTCTTCAATCGTTGCTTAATTTATTGCTAACATTTTCAAATCAAAATTGAGCAAAACAGAAAATTTAAAATGACTTGCACCTGTGTCATACCATTTTCTTAGAATATCCTTTTATTTTAGTTTAATTTAGCTTCTTATCTTCTTTGTGGAGCACTCTACACTTCCCCAGTACACCCCCCCCCCCTATTAATTTTCCTGACCTAATACTGTTGACTTGCACACCCCTGATGGCTGAGCCTTTTACTTGGTGGGGGCTAAGTAACAGGACCATTGAAAGATGCAAGCTTTTGTAAACTGTAATACGCTCTACTGCTTATCGCTGAGCATAAGTGTACTGATTTATGTATTGAGATTTCTCTACTATTTGATGACTGTCAGTCTAGATTTGGGCCACTTGCTTTATATCACTTGGGGAGTGGCTATTGGGCTGCTGTGTTAGCTGGAGCACCATTAATAGTGGCGCCTAAAACACTTATGTAGCTTCAAGCCCGATGTTGTTTGTATATGTGTTGATGAATGTATGTACAGCTGTAACCACCCCTGTGATCAGGGCAGTTAATGTGATGGAGTTGGAGATTGCCCCATGAACCCCTCTATACTACTCCCCATCTCCACCCTCCTCTGCTTTTCAGTTGGCCATTCTCAATCCCTAAACCCATGATGGAGTTCAGCATGCTTGCTACTGCTCCTTGTAACCCTACTCTGCGACTATTCTGTAAGAAAGTGGATTATTATATGGGGTTGGGAGTTGCCAACCTCAAGGCATCATTACACTAACTTGTCAGGGTGAACCCCAAAGTCACTAAATTAACCTGAGCTCAACCCCCTAGTAGCTATGGCACAGTGCAGACAGGCTTAACTTAGGGCAACATGTACAGTTTGACTCAAGTACCAAAACAGTAATAATGTCAACTCACCAAGCAATAACAATCTGAAACTAAATTAGTATAATAGAGTAAGATTTGGTAAACAAAATGATATGAAAATGACAAAAATCCAATGAGGAGAACCAGAGTTATGAATTTTTCAAGTTAAATCTTTTAATAACACATTTTACTGAAGTTTTTAATCTGCCCATAGAAGCAGCGTATTTTTGAAGGTTTGGATAAAAATAGCACCAAAAACCCCAATGACAGCCTATGGAAGCGGTAGATTTTTCTGATTTAGTCTTTCTTATGCAGCTCAAAATCCAGTGGGGCAAGTATGACGCTGCACCAGAGGAAGAGTAATGCAAATGGGGCTTGGAATTTATAAAACAAAGGAAGTTGGCTCTATGTATCCAAGGAAGGTGCAACAAAATTGGACACCTTTGCCATAAGGTCCCCTAATGACTCTGGTGGTCTTGTAAGTCCAAAATGCTTCTAAGTCCCTGCTTTTCAGGGTTTTTGGAGAAGCTCCTCTAGGTCACTTTTAAGGCTCCCCCTACCTTAATAACAGCACTTATGGGACAGTACTCACTCGAGCAGAGACACCTGCAGGTCCATTCCTGGTCCAGATGGTAGTGGTCAACTGGTGACTTCAGGAAAAAGGTGTCTCACAGCTTGTGTCCTTGTAGCTACGTAGGAGCAGGGTTCCACACCTGTCTAAAAGGGTTATTTTGACAGTTTGACAACAAGTTTTTTAGGCTAAGCAGTTGGGCTACACATGGCAGGCCTAAGCCATAGTTTACAGGTCAGACTTGTGGAAGGCACCATATGTGCTGCAGTGCACAGGTGGAATTTAACTTCCAGGCTTTGAGGGCATTTCTCACACCATAAACTAGGAACATGTAGGCAAGTTAAATATGCCAGTCAGGGTTAAGCCAATTTAACCATGTTTTAAAGGGGGGTCACAGATACGTTACTCCTGTTTAGCAGGGGTAAAGTGCACAGAGGTTTAAAAACACCACAATTAGTGTCCAGAAAAAGGCATCAGGGGAAACTATGCAGAAATGGCTATTTCTCCTCCCTTTTAAAGACATGACCTCATTATTTTGGATGGTATGATACTTCTTTTCTCTACTGATCTTCGTTTATGTTCCTTTGAAGTCGAATCACGTAATATATTCCTCTGACTGCTTCTAACTTTTATGCTGTTACTGGATACACTAATAAAGAGGTATTCCAGCAAAAACAAAAAAATACAAATTTGATAACCAGTGCTTGGATCACTATTCGAGATACAGAGATAACCCCAGCATTATTTGTACAGAGGGCTACTTTTATGCCTTCAAGTCCTCAAACAGGTCTGGGAAAGTTGTGCACTGTAGTTGTCTTCTTCTTCTTCTACTACTACTACTAATAATAATATTAATAATTCTAAAAATAATACTAACAAGGCATTGTTATTATTATTAACATTAGCATTAGTGGTATTGGTATTATGATGATAGTAATAATAATAATAATAATAATAATAATAATGATGATGTTGATAACAGCTTTAGGTGATAGCTTCATCAACACTTGAACTTTATATTAACAGAATACTTTTCAAAATATGCTTGCTCTGCTCATATTAAATAACTATTGTACTGTTTGATTCTGGTATATTCTTGTGCCTTCATTTGCAATGTATAAAACATGTGAAAAACCAATAAAGTTACGTGGAAAAAAAATGTTCAAAATTGTTAACTTATTAGAAATAAGCTTTGTTCTTATTTTATTGGTGATGGTACAGATGCTCTTTCGTTAATCCATGTATCTACTTAAAGAAGAGGACATTTATATAGCCCTAGATATGTTTATTTTCAAGTTCATGTCTTTTCATACAGCTTTCATTCTGTCCTTTTTGTGAGATGAATGAAGTTTTGACATAGACAAATCAATACATTTAATGGCATGACCTGCCAGGCCTGTCTGCCATCTGTGTCCTTTAGGGAGGCCATACAAATATTTACCACTCCCCCCACCTTTCCCTGCACATAGCTAAGGCCTTGGTCTGGATTCTTCTGTGACTGTACCTAATGGAGTTAGGTTTTCAAAATGAAAATTAGCACATTTTATAAAACTGAGACCATTCAATAATTGCTGTCTATTCAGTGCACTGAACCCTCTTTTATCTGATGAACTCAGGGCCATTAATGTTGATGAATTGCGTACAAATGTTTGCAGTCTCTGCCTCAACTGTATTTATCCTATATTCCTTAGATTTTAAACAACTTCAGTTTTTGGTGTTTCCTGTCTGGTTTGTTTCACAAGTTGTAATATCAGAATAAAAAATAGATGCACTATAAATGGTTAAAAGTGCACCAGGACATTTGTGTACTAAAGTTATTCATCATGCGCTGAACATCACAAAACTTTCCCCCAAATGTTTAGCTTTTCACCATACGTAGGTTTGAGTCATCATTCTTGTGACTTGTAAATGACAAGCAAACATATTTCTTTTATTTTTATTTTGTGAGAACTTTTCTAATACTAAAGTTCTTTTTCATGTAATATATATTGTTTATTATTACACATTGTATTTGACTTTTCAAATGTTATTTTTCTTTTTTTACAGATTGCCGAACAATGGATATTCTAGACCAACCTGAGCCAACTGCAGTGAATGTGGATAACATGCTGGAAGGCTCTTCTTTATTTAAAGACTATTACAAAACCTTTGTGGTACTGAAAGTATATTTTGTAATCACACTTTTTGGGTTGATGCTACCAGTATTTGGCATATATGCTATGCATGTTCGGTTCATTCTGGATGAAGTTTCCAACACTTTGTTTCAAAGCCATTCCTAAAATAGTTTTAAATATTCACACAGGAATTGACTGAAATACAACGATAACAGCTCAACTGAAAAGACATTCACTTTGTCAAGTTCTAAATGTCATTTTACATGGTCTATCCATCAGAATATAAATTGTATATTGAAACATTGCAATTGCACTGTATTCCTCAAGTAGCTTGGCTAGTTAGCAGTAAACTCAATGTTAAATGAAACTCCATTTTAAATTAAATAGCCGCAGTGTGCAAATAATTTACAAAAGATATTCCTAACAATGAATGTATAAAAGAAATCTCTTTTCCACAATTAAAAAATGAAATGTAGCTGCCTCACTTTTCTCGTTGGCCAGCATGGAGAGTTTTTTAACCTCCAAATGTTGAACTCTTTATAAAACAATACTAGTAAATAGCATTTTCTGGACTTGTTAGGTCACATTCTGCTTATTAAAAAGCAGAATAAAACCTATTTTGAGTAATATTCTCTTCCCAAACCCCATTTCTCAGGGTATTCTAACAGCAAGTGCCATTACAACTATTCATCGAAATAACATTGCTTACAGTTACAGTGGCAACACATGTATTCTTTTATTCATTGTAATAACATTGTAAAAACATGTGCTTACAGCTACAGTAGGAACACAGATATTTTTCAACAATGGCCATTTTCCTTTCAGGGTTGTAAGCTTTACAAAGAATTAATGTTAACCTCCATGTGAAATGCTAAAAAACGTCCATTTGTAGAAATGTTGTTGTTTCAAAAATGATTTTGGTCAATCTATGCAGTAAAACTAGTACCCCAAAAAATGGTTTTCAAACTCAAGTGATTAGCTTGATTAAGGGATGATGGGAGACATGCCTTTTATTTCTCTTCTGTGCCATCAGGTATACTACCTTTGTCTGCAACTTCGAACAATCTGTGCATCATATATAGATGTCTAGTCATCCAGCTACTATTCAATTTCTTTTTGTATAATTCCAAGTCGTTTTGTAGCTTCATACTCTTTCTCAAGCACTTGCCAAGAGCAAATATTCTATTTGTTCTTGATTCTTATATGTCACACTGAACTTTGAACTTCTAAGAATGTTTATGCACTCAACCTTGCAGCCAGCCATACATTGTTCTCTCTCAAATAAACCATCTTATTTGTAGAGGGAATTAAAATGTCTGGATTAAAATGTCAATTGTGTTAGCTGGTCCTTAAATTAATTAGCCAGTGACCTGCCCATATTTTATTCCAATTTGAATGATGTAAACCCTCCAACATTGATTCAGGGAGAAAGCACATCTGAGTAAGAAGGAAATATTTCCTGAATGGGTGTTGTATGATGCCACATGGCTCCTTTTTGAAAATTGAAGTTTCAACAAGATTTATCTTATTTGGAATCTACCCCTTGGGAGGTTACATTTGATTCTCTTCTATGTAATATTAGCAAATATTGTCTCTATCTATATCTAAATGGCAAACGTTTTCTTCATAATGTCTACCAATCACTCTACTGTTTTTTTGAGATTCATTTTCTCCTGTGATGAACAGTGATGTGTTGCTTATTCTCCTTACTGTGGTTAGGTTCCATACACAGGAGCTGCTCAAAATAATTTTAGAAATAAGAATGTGCTACTGCATAGCCATATATATAGTTTGCTACAAACAGTTTAATAAAAAGCAAATAAGCAGTAGCTTTAAATGCCTAAATCCCAAACTGCAATTAATGCTCAGAAAGCAACAGTGTCTTATTTGCTAGAAGACTGTTAAATGTTTATAAGGGTTGTGGGAAGAGGCCATGACCAGAAGAAAGGATGAGGAAAACATGAAAGTTTAAACTGCTTTTTAAATGGCATGCAAGTTCAAATAAACAAATATCTTAGTGCAAGGAATTCTAGTAGGTCGCAACAGCCACTGACAAAAGCGGTCACTCTCTCTCCTCTACATGAGACTTTGCACTGCTGCTATTACAGAGTAATGGACTCTCAAGACAGTGTTGGATGAATTGAAGAATTCCAACTGTAAAATATGAAAAGCGATACCAGGCCTATGGAGAGACTAAGACATGATACATGTATTTTCCTCTGTTTGAAGATGATCTCTTGAGGCCAGGCAAATGGCTGCTTTCTGGGGGGACTGCAATCTCCTATTTAGTTACTTTACCAAACTGGCATAATAGTCACAATTGTGAAGTAACAGTGGTCATAATTAACCTTATTTGATCTCAAGATGAGATTAGACCTTGTAATGCATAAAATGTTTTAAAGATGGGTAGAAAGTATTAACTTTCGTGAGTGGCCAGCATTGAACGTAAACCCTATGTACAGAACTCGTTGTACAAGCTTTGGTCATATTCTCATTTTTGTTGCTCAGAAATGCCATGTCTAGAGATGCATTGCTCAACCAATGACTAATCCATTGGTTGCCATACTTACAACAGCACTGAGTTGTGTTTCTTTATTTGGGGATTTGGCATCAGGTCTTTGTAATATCTAATAAGTTATAGTTTCCCCATAGCAAAATTATATGGTGTGTACAAAAATATCGTTATTAAATTTAAAGAAGAGGGTCTATGCTATTTTATGGTCCTTTGCTCCTGTTTTGATATAGGGTCCGTGTAACATCTACATTATGGTTTCTCTAATGCTTTGATTTGTAGACAGTACTTACAATTATTTAACAAATAAAGGACACGAGAGGAAAGAAGGTATCTAGATGGTGTTGAGTCCATTTCAAGTTTGATCTGCATTTCAGCCAGTTAGTGGAGTATGTTTATATTGTTAGTGTTATTTATGCCTTGTTTTAAAATATACAACAGTTGTTCAAATTTCTTAATTGTATAAAGTACTATAGTTTAAAATGCACTTTCTTTAACCCAGTGTTGTTATTGAGCAATTGTTAATGAATGTGCAGTAACTTGATTTTATGCACTTTTGTACAAGGATTACTGCCTAAACATTTCTGAAAGTGAATAAAATCGTATAAGGAGAACATGTCTGTTTTATTTTTTATTCTGAATTACCATTTGCAAATTCTTATGTTATATCTCTTGGTCATGTGGAGAGAGGAAAGTTGGTTCACTGAGATCCTTCATATGTAGAAACCTAATTGGTTGATACCTCGGCATTAAATGTATTGCTGTTTTCAAATAATTTGTTGGTGTAGCTCACCATTGGATGGATACATCAAAGCATATAGCTTGTTAAAGAAACCCCTACAAATCCAAATATTTGTAAAGCTATGTTGGTGTTTTTTTATTTGTATATGTGGCCTGTACTAAGACTTTGCATAAAAAAAAATTCTGATCATCCTTCTCACATCTCCTATTTTTTATGAATGATTTATTTGCTCAGCACATTTGTGTTGTACATGCTTTTCTTTCTGACACTCTAGTTCTTTACAATTTACAGTAAAATACCCAGGAAAAGTTACTAAAATTGAGATCTAGGATCTGGTTCAGATGGGTATTTACTGTGTCAAAATGTCTTCTAATCATTATGGAACTACCTATTTGATTTCTGTTGTCTCACTCTGAAGGATAGAAACATATTCATGAAGTTAAAGCCTTGAGATTAGTTCTGATGTCTTTATATATATTTAAGTGATCTTTCCAATTTTGACTTGTGCCAAACAACCATGTAGATGTTAAAATAGACCGAGTTTAGAGTTTATTCTATTGCAGCTGTGGATGCCACCAAACTGTGTACAGCACGAACAGAGTTAAGGGGAAAAACATAAATCCAAGCAAAAATTGCAAGGCTAAGTGCAAAGAGTCTTTAAAAAATAGATTCTCTAATAGTGGTGTTACCCATATGTAGAATTAAACATATTAACAGACGATGGAGTACTCTTACAAATCATGATGCCTCTTCAAATTTCAACCCTACTAATTTATTCTCGACTAATTCAAGCATTGCTGAGGAAAAATTATCAGATTGTGTTGTTGTCAGTCATATGTTTTTGTTCGTGTTCCTGCCTTGGTGTCCATCATGTCATTGGTCTTGAATCTCCAAATCCTAAAATGGCTGCTGCCACATAGTTGTTGATGTGGTGGCAGCCATCCAGATCTCATATTGAGATCTGTTGGCTCTGTGGATACTCCGCGGTGTGAAATGTACAAAATGTTCGATCCTTAATAGCTCAAAAACTATTGAACGCATTTGTCTAGTTTTCAGGCAAATTTGGAGTAATTCTGTTGAACAGTTTATGCTGTATCACTGTCCAATTTTCCCTACTGAAAAATAAATGGAGAAAAGGTATATTGGGACCCTCCTTTTTCTCGCCCCCCGCTTGATGGACCACCCTGAAACTTCCCAGGAAGGAGCTGAGGTGGATGAGACTTTTTTTGGGAAAGTTTTGTGAAGACTCAACAAACTGCGGCAAAATTATAAGTAAACCAAACAATGCTTTTCATATGGAACATGGCCCTAACTATAACTACCTTGTGACCACCATCACTGGATTATATATTTATTTGATTCTAATATATATATATCTATATATATATATATATATCCAAAGCTCAATTTCCCCTTACTTGTTGAAGAAATACCGCACTCCGGGGGGACATTCACAGTTGTTGTTTATTCAACGGTAACGGCAAATGGCAAACAAACGCGTTTTGGCGTAGGCCTTCTTCGGTGTTCATTACACTTCCGAGGAGGCATGTTTAAAAAGCTGTCTTAGTGCTTCAAAGATAAAGAAAGGACAAACATTTTTAACTAAATAGCAGTGCCATTTTGGAGTGGTAATTTCACACATTACTTCCGGCCGTGTATCGGCTTACAGTAAATCGACGCTAATGCGATTCAATGCGTCATCACATATTAAGCATTTATCAAACACAATCAATTATACATTATAACCAGCCCATGGCACTCACATTGCACATAGTTAATCCTGCCGTGTATCGGCTTGAGTCCCTTCATGAAGCACTGGTATCAACACATTATACATGTTTAGAATCATTTGTAAATTCACAATACTAGCCGTGTATCGGCTGTGTGATAGAGATATCAACACACATTATTTTTTACTTTTTACATATCGACAATACTCATTAATGCCTAATAATCAGAATTCAAAATTCAGAGAGAAGTAATACAGGAACAATTTGCCGAATATCTGTAGGTGAAACAGCGAACGAAAGAACCCGAATTCATGGATATTCAGACTAGAAATTATCTGATTTATTGACCTAAATGGACCACTAATTCCTCCCCACTATTTAATCCTCGTGGGTACTTGGTCTGTAGATCTATAATAAATCTCGACTCAAGTCTTCTCAGCTTGCGTGTTCTATTGCCTCCTCTTACACTTACAGGAACATAATCTAGGCCAAAATATTGTAACAGATTTCTGTTACTTTGATGACACTCTGCAAAGTGGCGCGCGACTGGATATGCCGCGTGCGATTTGTCTATGGCCCGTAGATGTTCTAGGATCCTGATTTTTAGTTGGTGTATAGTGCTGCCTATATATCGCAGTCCACATGGACACACTAAACAATAAACTGCGAAAGGAGTACTACAAGTTAAAAATTTATTGATTGGTCTTATTATTGTGGTGTCTGGTATGTTATAGGACAAAACTCTTTTACTGGTGGAGCAGGCTTTGCATCTTTTGCATGGGAAAAATCCCTTCATTTCTTTAAAAGTATAGCTGCGTTCTGGAATTTTTTCAAAGTGACTTTTCACAAGCATATCCCTTAAGGACCTGGCCTTTCTAAAAGTTACTAAGGGAGAGATTGGAATATCATCACTGATTACACTATCTGTTTTTAAAATATGCCAATTTTTCTTTAGCATATGTTTCAAATAATTGGCTTCGGAAGAATAAGAGGTAATCATCCGAAATTTACCTTTACCAACATTCTCTGGTTGTTGAGGTTTCTCTAACAGAAGTTTTTCCCTTGGGATCTTTCTAACCTTATGTAAGGTAGTTTCCAGAATCTGAGGTTTGTACCCCCTCACAGTAAACCTGTCTATACATTCTGATGCTGCCGCCTCAAAATCTTTTTCCATGGTGCTATTTCTCTTCAATCTTAGAAGCTCACCGTACGGAATGCTTTGAACTAATCTAGGTGGATGGTTGCTGGTAGCATACAGGGTAGAATTACCAGCTGTCGCTTTGCGAAATAAAGCTGTCTGAATCTTTCCATCTTCAATGAATACCCGTAGGTCCAGGTAGTCCGCTGCCACCGGACTCACTGTACCAGAGAAGTGTAAGCTCATGCAGGAAAATGCACTGCTCTGATTGGCTGCAAACACTTCAACCAGGAAGTGTTGGCAGCCATCTTGGGACTCGGCTTCACTGGGACTGCCAACTCCCTGGGGCACATTTTTCATTATTAATGCTATTGGGTTCACAGGACTCGCCCGCAGCCCCAGAGACTGCCACTTCTCTGAGGCTATTCTTGTGTAGGTGGGGGCCCTCACAGACCTTCCCTGCCCCCGGGACCTCCACCTCCCTGGGGCTAATTTAAACAATATGGAGGACGGGCTCACGGACCGTCCGCCCCAGGGATCACCACCTCCCCGGGGCACTCTCTTTTATAACGTAATGTGGGGGAGGTCCTAAATCCTCCCCCACAGCCTCAGGAACCACCACCTCCCCGGGGCACAAATACACTAATTAAGGGGGTCCGTTGCAGACCCCCGGCAACCACCACCTCCCCTGGCAAATTTGAATGTTGGATGGGGGCTATGCGAACCCCCTCCTGGATCACTAGACGGCCCTGGGGCCTGCCACCGCTCAGGGCCAGCTCCCTCAATGTCCTGAGGTGCCCACCCCTGGGACATTGCAGTTTGCCATGGCATGGTGGGAGCACTGCTCCCGCCATGCCATAGCAAACAGTGTGCTCCGCTTTGAGCAAACAGAGCATTTTTCTCTTGCCTGCTCAAAGCGGAGCACACTTTGCTTTTTACACACAGGGAGCTGCATGTCATCAGCTCCCTGTGTGCAAAAAGCAATACTGGCTCCCGCAGGAGGCGGGTGCTGGCCGGGACCGTAGGGGCCTTGAGGCTCCCCCTCGGTCTCCAACAAGGTGACTATGCTCCTTGGGATCTGGCCCCCCTCCCCATAAAAAAGATATTAAGTCCTGGCTCCAGGGGGATGGGGTTCTGGGGGACTAATCGGCCCGGGAGGGGTTTGCGTGGCCCGTATTCCTTTTTATTTCATCCGGGGGGTGGCATCCTCAGGGCCCAAAATGGCCCATGGAAGAGGGGCCATGCAGCCTCTCTTACTAAAAAATATATAATTATTTTGAAAAGTCGGCAACTAATCTGTAGGCCCGCCCACTTTTTCCACTACTCTGTAAACACACCTCCTGGTTGAGGGATGAAGTCACCTGGCTCCTGAGGGTCCTTAGGGGCCAAAAAGACATCCTGTTAACTCCAGTAAGCCAAGTGGGTTAGCTGAGAGGTGGTCGGAGGCCACCTCCCCTTCTCGGCCACCCTGCAAAGTCACCTCTCGGCAAACTCTTGTGGGCGATGAGGTCACCTTGCCTCCTGAGGGCCTCAGGACTAAAGGGTACTTCATTCCCGAAGCAGTAGTGTGCCAGGAGCTGCTTTTGCAGAGTGGTAGAGAACACCGAAAACCTCCCAGCAAACCCACTGTGTGGGATTTATTGGAGGTAACAGGAGGACTTGTTGGCCCCCGAGGACCCTCTGGAGCTATGGGGACTATATCCTCCAACTAGTAGTGCTCCGGGAGGCTCATTTGCAGAGTGATGGAGAAAGAGGGCATGGCCTCTGACAACTTCTCAGCAATCCTGCTATGTGGGACTTACTGGAGGTAACAGTAGGGGTAGTTGGCCCCCAAGGACATCCTATAGCCACTTAGATACCAACTGACAAACTGATCCAGGCATTTGCATATCCCAGTCACTCACCCATACATTCACTGAGACACCTAATCACTCACTTATACAGTAAGTCACGCACCCACTGAATCATCCATACAGGCACTTATACACCCACTGATTCACCAATACACCTTGGTATATATATTTACCACTCATGAACCTTTTAAAAACACACACAGTCACTGGATGATGTCATCAGTGATGTCACTGACCATGTCATGAGTAATGTGATAAGTGAGGTCATAAGCAGTGCATTGCGGGGGCATGAGTTCCAGTTAGTTCCGCTAACTAGAACTGTTGAATTTCTTTTGTAACAGTGAAATGTCAGCCTAACTATAACGTCTGTGCAACCTTTAGTTTTTTCAGTGAATTTCTAAGGTTTTTTTTAATTAGATTTCCTAATTATAACATCCATGTAACCTTTGTTTTTTTCAGTGAAAAAAAAATATATATATATATATATATTATATATATATATATATATATATATATATATATATATATATATATATATATATATATATATATATTACCTACTGGCGGTCGCCAGTAGGTAGTTATAGTTAGGACCCTGTTTCCATAGGAAATCCGCAACATTCTATTTGGAATAACTTTGGCGTCGGTCGACGAATCCTCGCGAAATTTTCAAAACTAATGGGGCGCTACGCTCCGCTCCTACCCTGGAAGTCTCGGGGGGATTCGTCAAGCGGGGGCTGAGAAAAAAGGGGGGTCCCAAAACACGTTTTCCCCATGCATTTTTCCATAGGACCTTTAGACACAGCTACAGCCCGAATGGCTGAACAGAATTACTTGTAATTTGGCAGAGAGGTAGTCCTCAGGTCAAGGAAGTGCCTTTTGTAGGTTTGGTGTAAATCTGTTCAGTAGTTCCTGAGAAAATAGCGTTTAAATCAATATATATATCTGTAAGCGCGCTCCGAGCGCGCACCGTAAGCTTACCGTACGCGTACGGTGCCGTGCGCGAGCGCGATTCTGATTGGCTGTTAGATCTTAGTAAACATTCGAATCGGTCGAAACCAGGAAGTGTCGGCCGCCATTTTCTCTCTCGCACTCGGAGGGGTGGATGAAAAACAAAGTTGGATATCATAAAAAGGGGGCAGGCTAGACAGCTCCTAACCACCCAGCCCTGGTTATGGTTTGCCAGAAGGCCCTCCAAGGCCAAAAAATAATTTTTTTGTTTTTTTTGAAAAAACGCCGATTACGCTTACCGTACGCGTACGGTATACAATTGAATAAAAAAAAACAAAATCCACATTTCCCCCCCCCCCCCGTGTGCAAAAGGTGCCCGCATGGCACCTTTTGCGCATGGCATATAAGACATTCATTGAACATTTAATAGAAAACCTTTCTGAACGAAGCGCATAATATGTCATCCGTGTGCGGACGGTGCGCGAAGGGCATTGTGCGTACATGGCCCATCCAGCCTAACGTGGGCACGCGGTGCGCGTAGCGCACCGCGTGCCCTCCGTGCGTGCAAGGCACTAACTGCGTTAAGTGGGCGCGTGGTGCGCGAAGCGCACCGCGTGCTCACTGTCCGCGCACGGTGTGCGAAGCGCACCGTGCACGCACGGAACGAACTGCATGAAGTGGGCGCGCACGGCACGAACGGCGTAAAGTAACTTAGCATTTAAAAAACCGTACAAATTCACTGAAAAAACCATAGGTTTCACACACGTTATAGTTAGGAATTAGCATTTTAAAAACCTTGCAAATTCACTGAAAAAACCATAGGTTTCACACAAGTTATAGTTAGCTGTACATTTCACTCGTAAAAAACCAATGAAATTCCACGTTCTAGTTAGTGCAGGCAACTATAACTCACGCGACCGCAATCCTCTGCTAATGACATATGTGTCTTTATGAAAAAAAAATATTTGTAATATATGTATAGCTAAAATTTAATGGAAGAAGACATGGGCAAATAAGTGTCTAAATACAGTATTAGCATCAGCAGAGGATTGCGGTCGCGTGAGTTATAGTTGCCTGCACTAACTATAACGTGGAATTTCATTGGTTTTTTACGAGTGAAATGTACAGCTAACTATAACTTGTGTGAAACCTATGGTTTTTTCAGTGAATTTAAAAGGCTTTTTAAATGCTAATTCCTAACTATAACGTGTGTGAAACCTATGGTTTTTTCAGTGAATATATATATATATATATATATATATATATATATAGATAATGGCAACTCTTTCCAGCACTTCCTTGCGGCGAACATGGAAAACAACGACCACCAGGGAAACTTGCAAATAACAGGAAGATTTATTGCTCACTCCTCACATGACGCGTTTAATATATATATATATATATTTATATATATATAGTTAATAATACACTGCCAGTCGCCAGTCTCTGGCTATAGCCATATGTACATTTCCTTAGAAAGAATTTTTTTTTGTTTGCTAATAACTTTGGTGTAGTTTAATGAATCTTCAAGAAAGCTTCCCCAAAGAATTACTGAGCACAGCTCCTTCCTGGAAAATTTGGGGGTGATCTGTCAAGCAGGGGCTGAAAAAAAGGGGGGTCCTAAGAGCAAATTTACCCATGCATTTTACATAGACTTTTCTGAAAAGGGCTGCAGGCATAATGGCTGAACTGAATTACAACAAATTTGGCAGGAAGCTAGATCTTGGTTGAGAAAGCCTGCTTTTTGACTTGGTTTAAGTGTTTTCAGTAGTTTAGGAGAAATAAAGAAACAGCATTATTTGTATATCTGGACGGTTGGGTTTGAGGGGCTCTCGTGTGAGTCCAGCGGGAGCACTTAAAAAATAGAGGGTTCTGATTGAGTAAAAGGGCTTTTTCCCTTGCGCCATCTTGGTCGCCGACTTGTGATGCACCGAGTCGCCGATAATAAAGAAAGACATCAGAACTCAACTATTATAAGGTTATTGCAGTCAAGTTCTGATGTCACAATGCCTACTAACGGAGCAAACAGCTGAGGTGAAATGCAGGTCAGGTCATGGAGCATTTTGAACTATTTTAAATATCTGCTTGCAACAAATATCTAACAGTTTTTGGTCTGCTTAATTTTTCACTAGATGTTTAATTTTATTCTTCCCGGTTGCAAACATGCTCGCTCTTTCATATGAAAGAGCTATGCACCAAGGTTTTAAGTGGTTTGTATGTGAAGAGATGGTGTGACCATGTATTATAAGGGATACATGATAAAGATATTGCAAGTCACCTTGAGTTCCATAAAGGAACTAGGCCTTGTTCCTCTGTATGGTTAAGGACAGCCGCGGTTCATTCAGGTAACAGCGGTGGGGCCAGGTAAGGGGGTATTTCGAGGGATGATGCCGAGGGTAAATTAATTATTTATTTAATTTCCCCTTTGCATCGTCCTTTGAAATACCCCCTTCCCCGGCCCCATCACCCCACCGCTGTTACCTGCACAGAGCGCGGCTGGTTAAGGACCTTCTTGGTGACTTGCAATATCATTATATTGTGCATAAGGTGGTACTTTATCCCTTATATTATTAAACATTGCATTGTGTGAATTACTGAAATATACATTTGATTCCCAATATTGGTGATTTTTGGTGAAAGCTGATAGATACTCCTTATATCTATATATTGATTTGATCTCCCTTTGATAAAGCCAATAGGCACACTTTTTATACTTGAATGTTGTCACTCTTTGGCAAAGTTGGAGTGCTGTGAAGCCTGTGGGACAAGGCACATGTGGCATGGGGTTGCTTGCCTGCAGCCAACTTTTCGCCGTGTATTTCACTCGTACAAAACCAGAGAAATTCCACTGTTATAGTTACTTGAGCTAACTATAACACGCGCACCCACAATGCACTGCTCATGACGTCACATATTACATCATTCATGACATGGTCAGTGACATCACTGATTACATCACTGATGACATCTCAAATGACATCACTGATGACATCATCCCGTGACTGTATTTCTGTAATTTTTAAATATGTTTTATATATATTCCTAGGTGTATTGAAAAATGAGTGGGTGTATACGTGTCTGGATGGACGATTTAGTAGGTGGGTGACTGACTGTATAAGTGAGTGATTAAATGTGTCTTACTGAATGCATGGGTTAGTGACTAAACTGTGTGAATGTCTGTATCAGTCTGTCTGTTGTTGTGCAAGCTGCTGCATGGGTTTGTCAGTAGCTATATGAGTGTCTATATAGGTTATTGATTGGTTGCCTGGGAGACTGAGTGTGTGTGTAGGTGCGTGGGAGGTGTGTGACTCTGTGCATAGATGTGTGATTGGTTGATTCACTGGGTGTATGGGTTCAAGAGTGCATGTGGAAACACCTGTATGGGTGCGTGAGTGTGTGTATCGGTGTGTTGGTGAGTGAATGGATGTCTCAGTGGTACATGTCCAAGTAACTACATATGTAAAAGGCAGTGTATGTGAGAGTTGAAGTATATAAAGGACTCTACATGATAGTTGGTGATTTCGAGACTGGCTGCATAGATGAGTGTGTACTTGTATCACTGATTATATAATAGAGTAAGTATGCGTTAGTATCTGTATGAATAAGTGAGGTTGTGTGTGTATAATTGGATAGGTGAGTAAATGGGACTGTGATAGATTCTTTGCATGACTAAGTAGGCGTGTGAGTAACTGCATAGATGAGTGGCGGTGTGTGATTGTCTGTATAGGTGTATGAGTGCATATGACAGTGTTGTATTTATGAGTGACTGCATGTATGAGTGATTATATGGATGAATGAGTAGATGTGTGTGTAGACCTAGCAATCAGTGAGTGTGTATGTAGTAACTGGTATTGGTGTGTTAACGATTTTGAAAATGGTTGTCTGTATTTTACAGTGGGTGTATTAACGGTTATATTAGAGTGTGAGGTGATGCATCAGTTTTTCTCGTGGATGATGTCATCACTGATGTCACCAGTGATGTCATTTGAGATGTCATCAGTGATGTCATCAGTGATGTCACTGACCATGCCATAAATGATGTTATATGTGACGTCATGAGCAGTGCATTGTGGGTGCACGAGTTATAGTTAGCTGAAGTAACTATAATGGTGGAATTTCTCTGGTTTTGTACGAGTGAAATGTCCAGCTAACTATAACGTCCCTGAAACCTGTGGTTTTTTCAGTGAATATATTTATATATATATATATATTTTACCTACTGGCGGTCACCAGTAGGTAGTTAAAGGTAGGAACTAGTTTCCACAGGAAAAGCGTTATTTGACTTGCCTAGAACTTTGGTGCAGTTTCAAGAATCTTCACGAAATTTTCCCCAAAAAGTGCACTGTTAGTTGTGCATGGAAGGTTTCGAGGTGATGGTCAAGCAGGGGTCGAGAAAAAGGTGGGTGAGGGTAAAAGTGAGTTTTCCATGTTCATTCTCACAGAGATTTTAGACACAACTACAGACTGAACCGCTGAATGAAATTTCACAACATTTGGCAGAAAGGTAGGTTTTTTTCCAGAAAGCAAAGTTTTTAGTATTTGGTGTAATTTCGTTCCGTAGTTTTATAGTTATTATAAGAAAACCAAATTTGTATAACTAGGAACGCGAACCCTCCACAAATCTTCCCGCTCTTCTGCAGAGATATGATTGGCTGTCAACACTTCAACCAGGAAGGGTTTGCAGCCATCTTGGGACTCTGACTCAGGCGAGTCCCAAACAAAAATTTTATCAAAAAGAGAAGGGGGCAGGGTTGGAATACCCTGGCTCCCTAGTGCTGGGGTCCCCCAGGGCCAATAAGTATTTTCTTTTTACATTTTTTGCTGCAAATACGCAACAGATTAGCAAATTTGTGGCAAAAATTTAAAATAAAACAATCACGGTCTCATGCATTTGTTTACAGTATAGCCCCTGTGTGGGCTAGGCCTTGGGGCATGTGGGTATAGAAAAGAAAAGGAGAGAGGCGCACGGGGCCCACCTCCTAGCCTCTTTTGAGCCCTGGGGTCCACCACCTCCCTGGGGATTTTTGTATACATTAGTGGGGGTTGCGTGCTCCCCCTTCATGGGCTTATTTGTACCCTAGGGACAGTCACCTCCCTTGGGCTTGATTTTTTTCAAATGGGTGGACTTCCCTCCTGAGGTTGTTTGAAGCCCGAGGGATCACCACCTCCCCAGGGCTAACATCAAATATTTAAGGATCAGATCCAACCACATGCCCTAGGAGGCACCACCACGGGGCCTATGAAATATGTAAAAATGGGAGGGGCCATGGGGTCCCCCTCCCGGGTGATACACAGCCCAGGGATCATCACCTCCCTGGGGCAAGCCAGTGCCAGTTAAAGGAGGGGGGCTGCACGGCACCACTCCGGGAATCATGATTTGCTATGGGGACACCCACTGCCCAGGGCAGGCACCTGCTATTTCCCGAGTTGCCCACACTCTCTAGGTAGCAGTTTGCTTTTACTTAGTGGGAGCCGTGAAGCAGAGTTTCATCTGTTTCATATGACAGAATTGCTCCCACATGCAGGGAGCAGCATTTTGGCTGCTTCCTACATGTGGGAGCAGTGCCAGCTCCCGCTGGAAGCGGGCAGCCATCAGGGACAGTGGGGTCATAGAGGCTCTCCCTGTGGTCCCCAACAGTGGTCACTGGGTGCCCTGGGTAGGCTACAGGGCACCCAGGAGCAAAATGATGGGCCCCGGGGAATTGGTCATGAGTGATGCCACTCACCATATCATGAATGATGTAAAATGTGAAGTCATAATCAGTGCAATGTGGGGGCGTAAGTTATAGTTAGCTCGGGTAACTATAACTGCTGAATTTCACTGGTTTTGTACAAGTGAAACCTGTGTCTAATTATAACATCCCTGTAACCTTTGTTTTTTTCAGTGAATGCATATATATATTCACTGAAAACAACATAGGTTTCAGGGACGTTATAGTTAGTTGGCCATTTCACTCGTACAAAACCATAGAAATTCCGCCGTTATAGTTAGTTCAGCTAACTTTAACTCGCGCCCCCACAATGCACTGCTGATGACATCACATATTACATCATTCATGACATGGTCAGTGATATCACTGATGACAACTCAAATTACATCACTGATGATATCATCCAGTGACTGTGTGTTTCTTTAAATTTAAAATATGTATTATATATATATGCCTAGGTGAATAGAAGAATGAGTGGGTGTATAAGTATCTGGATGGAGGATTCAGTAGGTGCGTGACTGACTGTTTAAGTGAGTGATTACATGTGTCTTACTGAATGCATGGGTTAGTGACTAAACTGTGTGAATGTCTGTATCAGTCTGTCTGTTGTTGTATAAGCTGCTGTATGGGTTGGTCAGTAGCTACATTAGTGTCTATATGGGTTATCGATTGGTTACATGAGTATTTGTATGGGTGCCTGAGTGTGTGTGTGTGTGGGTGGGTGGGAGGGAGGTGTGTGACTCTGTGCATAGATGTTTGAATGGTTGATTCACTGGGTGTATGGGTTCAAGAGTGAATGTGGAAACAGCTGTATGGGTGGGTGAGTGTGTGTATGGGTGTGTTGGTGAGTGAATGGATGTCTCAGTGGTACATGTCCAAGTAACTACATATGTAAAAGGCACTGTATGTGAGAGTTAGAGTATATAAATGACTATACATGAGAGTCCGTGATTGTGAGAATGACTGTATGGAGGAGTGTGTACTTGTATCAGTGATTGTATAAGAGAGTAAGTATGCATCTGTTTCTGTTTGAATAAGTTATGTGGTGTGTGTATAACTGTATAGGTCAGTAAATGGGAGTGTGATTGATTCTTTGCATGACTGATTAGGTGTGTGAGTAGCTCTGGATGAGTGGTGGTGTGTGAGTGTCTGTATAGGTGTATGAGTGCATATGATAGTGTTGTATTGATGAGTGACTGCATGTATGAGTGATTGTATGGCTAAAAGAGTGAATGTGTGTGTAGACCTAGGAATCAGTGAGTGCGTATTTAGTAACTGGTATTGGTGTGTTAATGGTTTCGAAAATGGTAGTCTGTATTTTAAAGTGGGTGTATCAAAGGTTATATTAGAGTGTGACGAGGTGCATCCGATTTTCACATGGATGATGTCATCAGTGATGTCATCAGTGATGTCATTTGAGATGTTATCAGTGATGTCACTGACCATGTCGTGAATAATGTAATATATGACGTCATCAGCGGTGCATGCGGGAGCGCGAGTTATAGTTAGCTGAACTAACTATAACGGCGGAATTTCTATGGTTTTGTACGAGTGAAATGTCCAACTAACAATAACGTCTCTGAAACCCATGTTTTTTTCAGTGACTTTGTAAGGTTTTTTAAATGCTAATTTCTAACTATAGCGTGCCTGAAACCTGTGTTTTTTTCAGTGAATTTCAATGGTTTTTTAAATGCTAATTTCTAACTATAACGTCCCTGAAACCTATGGTTTTTTTCAGTGAATTTCAATGGTTTTTTAAACGGACATTTCTAATTATAATGTGCCTCAATCCTATGGTTTTTTCAGTGAATTTCTAAGGTTTTTTAAATGCTAATTTCTAATTATAACATCCCTATTAAGTCCCCTTGAATCCTGAAGGTCCCTGGTTTCCAAGTAGCCCACCAGGTACCTCCAGTAAGCGCCACAGAGCTGCGTTGCAGAGAGGTGTTCCTAGGCCACACCCCTTTTTACACCACGCTGCAAATGCAGCTTCTGGCACACTGCTGCTCGGAGGAAGAAGTCCACTTGTGTCCTGAGATCCTCCGGACACAAGAGGACCTCATCGCCCCACCAGCAGTGCACCAGAGCCTACCCTGCCCCCTTTTCTTGTTTTTTATCTTTGTTTTACTGTTTTCTTGTGACTCGGTTCTACGGAGTCACAAGATGGTTGCCAACAGTTCCTGGTTTGGAGTGTTGGCAGCCAATGAGAATGAAGCTCGTGCTCGGGAGGGTTTGCAAACCCACCACGCCCACAGAGATCGATATTTTTCTTTTTTTAATTTCTCAGGAACTACAGAACAGATTTACCCCATTTAAAACAAAGACTCTTTCTGAACCAAGGCTTACCTTTCTTTCAAATTTGCTGTAATTCCGTTTAGCAGTTTGGGTTGTAGCCTTGTCTAAAGTTTCCTATGGAAATTAACATTGGGAAAACGCGTTTTGGGAGCAGCCTTTTTTCTCGGCCCCCGCTTGTCGAATCACCCTGAAACTTTCCAGACAGGAGACGACTGGAGGGGGCCACTAGTTTTTGAAAACTTTGCAAAGATTCATCAACCGGTGTTATTGGGAAAAGAAAAAAACGCTTTTTGAATAGAAACGAGGTCCTAACTATAACTACCTACTGGCGCACCCATGTGAACAGGAGCAAGGATCCATTTCTTCAAATGTAAAGAACAAGTTAAAATCCAGTGAAATCGTCACTCAAGAATTAGTTGTGCTCAATTCATTCCTTTAATTGTCAGATCACCGTGGCACGTTTTGGCTTCCATAGAGCCTTTGTCCAGCTGATCCCCACTGTTCTGTTATAGTTCTGCTGCATTCCCAATTTAAAAGGCATTTTTTTATTTGACTATGAGTTTTGAGCATGTGGTTGGATCTGCATGAGAAATCACGAGCTTTGTCATCAAACATCCGGCATGCTAATTTTCGTGCAGATATCTTCTGGGGCAAAAAAGTTAAACCGTGGGTTAAAAAAAAAGTGATTTGCCATTTTAGCTCTCATAAGACATTTTGCTCTCACCCATAGCTAAAATCGCTAAACAGATTTACACCAAACTTTAAAGCATTAAATTAGAACTTTACTCAGAAAGTGTGCTTTTGTTAGTTTGGTGTAAATCTGTTCAGTAGTGAGTGAGATAATATCATTTAAATAAGACCTCGAAAGAAATTCCTGTCAGTTACATTTTGAATTGTTTGAAAAATGTGATTGGCTGGATAAGTGCTATAAATGTTGTTTTTTGCCCATATTGAAACTCTCGAGTCTGTTGTGACTCAAGAGGTTCGTGCTATTGAAAATTATTTGTACAGCTAAGCGGGATCAGCCTCAAAGGAGTCTGGTTCCAGGAAATTGCGAAGGGGTACTAAGAGGCATGGAGAAATGAAGCTTCACACCAGGAAAGGACACCAAAACCAGTATGTGACTTAATTTTGTTTTTGTAATGCTGTTAATTGATTCTCAACAATAGCATCCAAAAGTGCAAGTGCAATATTGTCCACAGTAAACATTTACTGAGCATTACAGAATTAAAGTTACTTCTGACTTGAATGTATCATGCTCATTTTCAAAAAAGCAAAGGAAAAGGCACATACTTTAACAAGTGTCTGACCGCAACAAAGAGCAAGCCCTTGTGCCCAATCAAAAAAAAAACCTGTTACATTTACTGATAAACCACAGTTAAATGTTGAGTTATGATGCTGGCTCAATTATGATTAACTCCTGGAATTCGCCAGTTATGGTTACCAATGAATAATCACATCTAACTTTTTCTGGCTGCCATGCTCAAAACCCTAATTTGCAAACAGTTCGGAAACAAAAGGAAAGAGCAAAAAATAGAACAGCATGCAGGGTGGCACAAGTTATGGCATGTGTTGGATGTGTTGGTAACCATAACTCATGAATTTGAGTGGTTTGAGACGTTTGAGCCAGAACCATTACTCGGGGGTTTCAACATGAAACCAATATTAACATCATTTCCCGACGTGGTAAAGTACTGCGACTATAAAGGTACTAAAACTTACCTGTGATGTAATATCTCCTCTTACGTAGTGGGCCACAGTGTTACACACATGTTGCAATGGTAGCATACCCCATTGACGCTCTAATGGTGTCTTCATGATGTTGAAATAAAGGTTTATATTTTCATATGGCTACCAAAATGACAGGTAATGCAGTGCTGCTGCTGTGTCATTAGTATCTCTCTTCCAGAAAACATTGTCAGTTTCTAAAGAACGTATAGTATCAGGAGAAAAACATTCATTTGCAAAAAGAGTGCCTGATGATTTCAATAGTACTTGGAAATGTCTTCTTGAGAAGGTATTGTGAGGCGCATAAATGAAGTATCTTGATCTTGGATATCACTCAACTCCTGTCCCACAAACCGCATTTCGTACCATGTCCAGCTGATGATCAGACTTAGATGACATCATAAATTGGCTTAATACATAGTCCATCTCAAGACCGAGCCATTTAAGGCTTTTGGATCTCCTAGTGGCCCACAATTTCCAAATCATTAGAAATGAGCACTTCAGAAATGTAAGAGCTGTAAATTTCCAAAGAGGGAGCCATTATGAAAGAAAGTATCACATGGGTTGCATATGTGTCCATTACCCCCAGGTTCCACACACTTAAGAGATTTCCTTTCATGAGATATGCAAGACGGCAGTGTGGTCACTGCTCCACTTGTGTGCCAAGCACTAGTGCCTAACTTTAGCTCCTTAAACAAAGGGTAGGCCATGTGCAGGAAGTCATACATGGGTCAAGTAATTGATATTTTTAAAACTGTACTAAAACTGTAATATTGCTGGAGAACTGCATGTGGACTTAGGACACAGTTTTTCTCCCTGTCTCCGCCATTCCTCCCTCATCATTTTCTGAAACTCTGCTTTTTCCTTGTCTCCTATCTATCTATCTATCTATCTATCTATCTATCTATCTATCTATCTATCTATCTATCTATCTATCTATCTATCTATCTATCTATCTATCTATCTATCTATCTATCTATCTATCTATCTATCTATCTATCTAACCGATGCCCGATGGAGCTACCATGAGAGCTAAAGGGGTGATTGGCTGTGGATTCCTTCCTCGGCCGTCACCTACCCAGTCGGCCATTGAGCAGACTTTCCCTTCGTCTCTCATACCTCTACCCCCTCTTCCTTTCCCTTCTCACTCCCCCTTTCCGCTCTATTTTGTCTCTCCTTCTCGCTCTTAAACGTGTCGCATATATTTGATGTAATGTGTAATTGTTATCATAGTTGTAACATTGTTGATCCTTATGTAAAGCGCTCTGATAACTACGGGTCTCGCCAGCGCTATATAAAACTCTTAACATAAATAAATAAATAAAAAGACTCGCCAAATAATATCGCCCAATAATCCGCCAAACTGCATGGAAGTCATTTCCTGGGCAATGGCTGTATGTTCCTTAAAAGAAACATTCTTGAGCAATTCTCAGATTGATACAATCTTTTGTAATAATTCTGGTTACTCACAGATTTGTTTGTCACAATTTCCTTTTTATATTTACTCATGGGCAATGTTGTACCTGGCACTCTCTGCACGGTCACCTCCAAACCTTTTGCCTTCAAAACTCCTGAATCCATTTTTGTTGGATTTGGGACTCTATGAACTTTACCACTGTTAACCAGTGCTTGTGCTGTCCCCCTAAAACATGGTAAAATTGACCTACACTTGATTGGCACATTGAATTTACTTGTAAGTCCCTAGTATATGGTACTGCTTATACCCAGGACCTGGAATTTAAATGCTACTAGTGGGCCTGCAGCACTCATTGTGCCCCCAACTAACGAATTCCTTTAAAAACACGTCTCAGGCCTGCCACTGCAACCAGTTTTAAATTGCCAATTCGACTTTGCAAAATACAACTTTTGTCAGGCCTAAACCTTCCTTCTTAATGCATATAAGTATTCCCTAATGTAAGCCCTAAAAGCTCTTAGGGCAGGGTACATTGTATTTAAAAAGTAGGACATGGAGGTTTAACTTTTACATGTCCTGAAATTGAAAAACTTCTAAAATCGTTTTTCATTGTTGTAAGGCTTATCTCTCCCATTGATTAACATTGGGTTATCTTATTACATTTAATAAGTGACAACTTTTGACAAGGAGCAGAAAGAGATGTGTTTACACAAAAATGAGTTGTAATTTTAAATCCTCTTTAATGGTAAAGTCGGATATTTAGTCACAATTCTGAAAATATCACCTTCACAGAGTTTGCATTTTCTTGTCCTAACTCCTAACCATTTGTACCTTCTGCCAGTCTCCTGGGTCACATGACTGTGAATTGCTCTGCTGTTGGGGTTTGTATGTTCCTCCCAGACAGTGACAAAAAGGGGATTAGGGGTGAACAAGATCGGCATCCTGCCAGGATGGCTGGTGGCGGAGTTGTTCCCTGCCCCACTTGCACTTCAAAGGGGCTTACCTTCAGTACATGCAAAGAAACCTGGCACCAGTCTTTTGTAACCCAAAACGTCTTGGAGCCTTGACAGGGGAAGGAAAGAACTTTCCCGAACCAGATGTGGGAGTTGGACAAGGTGTTAACTCATGCACAAAGGCTGGTAACAGGTATAAATATTGGAACTCCAGAGCCACTCATCAGTGCACTCCTGAGCCTGTGGACCTTCCAGAAGGACTGTCCTGCCACCATATGACTGCCCTGCTCCTACTTGGGGACTGCCCTCCTACTACCAGAGGACTGCCTTGCTGTCTCAGAAGGAAAAAGACCTGCTTGCCTTCATCCCAGGCTAGACTGAGTGACTCAAAGGGTCAGTTGGCTGACCTGATTGGGCTACAGGGACAGAACAAGTTCCAGAGACCTCCCCGAACTGCCCACTGACTTGCTGCAACTGGACCTGCCTGAGCTTTGCTGCTGTCCTCTTCCTGGAGTGAGTTCTGACCCCGGCAAGTGCCCCCCCCCCCCCAGGGCCTGGACCCTTGGCTGGCATCGAGATGTATTCCTCCCTGCCTTACTGTGGACTCCACCAGAACTGCCACAACCTGATGGAGTACCTTGCAGCTCCTGAATGGCAGCCTCACTGGAATTGACACAGCGCAAGGCAAATCAACGCTGGACCTTGCACCGCAGCTCCTGATGAGTGGCCTCATTGGAACCCATGCAGCATGATGCAAGTCCAGGGCAAGGATATTACCGCAGTTGGTGCTTTGTGCTTACAAGAGCTATTTTTACCTAAAACGTTGAAATTGCATATCTCTGGTTCTACTGATAAGATTTTTGTTGTTCTGGTATCATTTTATGTGTTAGAATTTACTCTTGTTCTGAATTGGTTTGGGATATTTCTTGTGTTTTGTTTTTCACTTTATTACGTTATTTGGGCTGCATAAATGTTCTACAAATTGCCTCTAAGTTAAGCCTGACTGCTCTTGTGTCAGGATACCAGAGAGTTAAGCACAAGTTAATTTAGTGACTTTTGTAGTTCGTCCGGACAGGGATTGTAGTTGTTGACTGAGATGGGCTTCCAATCCCCACAGTAAATATTGCAATTTCATACAAGTTAGCATTGGATTTCTAATTTTATCCCTCACACAATGATTAATGTGTGCCAATAGTGGCAGGTGGGTGACACCACCTCCTATTTGTGGAGACCGGGACGTATTCTTCTTGATCAGTCTTTGGTCCAGAGCAAGTCATTAAACATCTCTGTGCCTAAAAATTGTGCAACATCTGGTTCTCATGGAAAACACGTTAATGCCCTTGGGCAAAGCTTGTGCTATATATGTGCAATAATTGAAAGAGAGAGAGAAAGGCAGAAAAAAGGAAATAAATTAGGAAGAGAAAGATAGGAAAAGAGTAACAAAGGGAAAAAGCTGGAATGAAAAAAAAAATCTGCAAGTCTCAGATAAAGAGACACAAAGCGTAGGGTGGTAGAAAAAAGAGGCATGGGGTGGAATCAAAAATAGGCAGCAGTGCTTTTCGGCATCAGTGTCCTAAGAAACACTTTGGGCTACTGTACGTGTTTTTTAAACAAACAGGCAGACAGATCATGTGTCCCACCCAGGGCGCAACTCACGAAGGTGTGCAAATAATTTTTTAAAAAGTAGTTTTTGCCTCCATTGTTACC
This sequence comes from Triturus cristatus, assembly GCF_964204655.1. Classification (NCBI taxonomy): domain Eukaryota; kingdom Metazoa; phylum Chordata; class Amphibia; order Caudata; family Salamandridae; genus Triturus; species Triturus cristatus. The sequence continues at coordinate 780,026,876 of NC_140592.1, forward strand.
CCCTGAAGACAATTTCAGAATTCAGCTGCGCAAAATATATTTTTTTACATAATTTTTACTGAAGTAGTTGGTGTCAACAATACAATAGTACCATAGTAAGATAGTGATACAACGAAATTCTAAAAGTGCAGAGACATAGTGGTATTTGTTCAACAGTATGCATGAAAAGAAGACCACTTACCGATTTCCGTTATGTATAAAGACAGGAGCAAATCAAGAAAAACATAGCAACCAACCCACGCTTTCCAACCAACTGCACACAATATGTTTTACAGAATATCTTGTAAAGTAGAAATGTTTGTTTGATTGAAAATGAGAAAGTCCCTTATACAACTTTCTAGTGAGTTAAATGATAAACTATATACACTGTTAAAAAAGAACGGACCACATAGCTAAACACCATTATACTTATAAGCATGTCTTATAATTTGACCATTCGCATTACATTTTATAACTCCATTTCGCATACATGATCTAATAGTGAGAAAATTGGGGTACACGTGTTTTTATGAACAAGGGATTTTATTTTCTTTCGAGTACGTTGTTTTCAAAGAGTGCAGTTCAAGCAATAGCCACAAGATGCCTCTGTTGCGCTGTGCATATTTCTAAAATATGAATGTATCGTGCATACAATTAAATAAATATAGTTTTACTCATACAATTCTAGTTACTGTTTGTATACACAGCTAAAATAGCATGTTAGAATTTTGATCAAATAAAAATTAATACTCTCTCATATGTTGTGATGCTCATCTAATAACTTAAACCGAAGACAACAACTGTATTAAAAATCTTCACACCTGATCTCGTGATTGTTAAAGATCCTTCACTTCATAATCTGTTCTTTCTGAATCAAGGTTTTTTTTCTCCAAAAGGCCTGTTTTTGAACGTCTTGATGTTTAAATAAGAATAAGGATTTTTCATCTAAATCTTTAGCTCTTGAAAAATTCGCTTAAAATGTCTTAACTGCCATAAATGAACAGAAGGAAATCAAAATAGCTCTGTTTTCCCTGGTTCTACCAGCTCTCTTTTCTGTGTTCAGTGGGAATGTTACATCACCAGCCCTGCTGTGAGCAGTGGCATCTTTAAGATTTGAGGGGCGCTTAGCAATATATGTTTTGAGGCCCCCTCTTTGGAGTAACTTTGAATTTATTAACCCTTTTCGGCTCATACAATTCACCAGCCCAATGGCACCAAAAGAAAGCTTGAAAAAGAATTGATGAAACCAATTCTTTTCGAGTTTGGATCTAGGTTCTTTTTTTTACTTACAACAGCAACATTTTATGTGAAATTCAATGGCTGATACGGTTGTTACTACCATTGTTGAACGCACTAATACCCGAGGGTGTCTAGGCGGGGCAGCTCTGCAGTGTTGGCTAACCTGAGGGGATGTTAGATTTTTGCGATCGGGCTAGTTGTTAAAGAGTCTGTTTTTCAAGCTCTTGCGGAACGCCAAAAGATTGTTTTCCATCTTGAGTGCCAGGGGGAGTGAGTTCCAGCAAACTAGCTGTACCCGCAACAATCCACCCCCCCCCCCTCCCCCATGAGGCAGTTTTGGCCCTAAGGATTACCAGATTTAAGGAGGTCGTCGAGCGGAGCTGCCTCTCTGGGACATACCACCTGAGACTGCGTGTAAAGTAATCGGGGCCAAGACCTTGCAGCACTTTAAAAGCGATGCAGAGGGCCTTGAATTCGATTCGTCTTTTGACTGGTAACCAGTGCCACAACGGAAGGGCATGAGCCACTGATTGATGTTTCGGATGGCAAGCAGAAGACGAGCTGCTGCATTTTGGAGGACCTGCATTTTATTAAGGAATCGTGATAGTATATTAAGGAACAGCCCGCTGCAGTAATCCATTTTTGATAGGATAAGTGCTGCAACCACGGCTCTTTGGAGCTCCATTGGAATGTAAGGTAACATTTTCCTGACAGTCTTAATAGTGAAAAAACAGGAGGAAGTGACCGCATTCATTTGCCCCTCGAAGGACAGCTTAGAGCCAAAATAAACCCCTACGTTTTTCACCTTGGAAACTGGAATCAGGATTTCTCCCAGTTGCTGTGGCCACCAGCTAGGCTGCCAGAATGAGGTGTCGTCCAAAAAGAAGCACATCAGTTTTTCTTGTGTTTAGCTTCAGCTAGTTTTGGGACATCCAGTGTCTGACCTCACACTGGAGTTACTGGATGTTTATTGGACTAGTGCATAATATTAAAATAATACATATGCACAAAGCGCTTGAAACTGTAACCTTAGTTGCCAAATACATGTATTCACAAATATATCCATCTTTACTACTGGTGTTCTTGCTGCAACAGTGAAAATCAAACTGATGTTCTAAGGATTTTCACCATTCCATTGACTAAAATCTTACAACGTTTTCTTAATTTCTCATGTAAAGAGGGACAAGGCGTTGCTTGAGAGATTAAGAAACTGCTATTTGATTATATTAAATTACTTCTCTGGCTGGACAGTCATCTGTTTCCCTGCTGAGTAAAAGAAAGGAGATGAGGTATGGTGCATGGAATGAACAGAGGCATGAAGGGAAGTCGAGAGGATTGAGGTAGAGGGGGAAATAGAGATGATGCAGAAATATGTGAGGTAGGGGGAGAAGTAATGTAAACAGAGAAAGGTGAGGTGTCCAGAAGTCAGAGACGTTTTAAGGCATGGGCAAAGTGAGCTCTAACCCAGGGCCCCTGCTTTTCAAGGGGAACCATGATAGAGCCAGCTCTGTTCTGTAGAGTCTTGCCCTCATGACCTTAAATAATTCTTAAATAGTTTGTTTTACACACCTTTTTAACGCAACCTCTAAAAATCATTTAGATCAAAACAGGACCTCACATATGCAAAATAGAAGGGTGTCACAGAGATTATTTGCAGTTATATTTGTGACCTGCTGTGGCATTACAATATTGAAAACACACGTCACTATCCTTGAATATTAGATGCAAACACATTTAGAATTTGGAGAAGTGTGCCTGGGCACTGTCAGTGAGATGGCCAAAGAGCGTATGAAAGAGCTGAAATTGAATCATAAATTCAAAACTGTTCTGATCAGGGGCCCCCACAATACGTTTGGCCCAGGGCCCAAAAAATCCTTAAGATGTCCCTGCCAGAAGGAAAGAAAAGGCAAGAGAGAAAGAGTAAATGGAAGTAAAGAAAGATGGAGCAATAGGTAAGGTTTTGAGAGAACGCTAGAGATAGTGTGAAGGAAATGTAGAAAAATGGAGAAGAGTTCAGTACTCCTAAGGGTTAGGTAGAGAGAGAGGTAATGTAGGAAAAGAGGTGAATTAGAGATAGGTAACAGCAGCAAGAGGTAGACTTGACAGAAACACTTGAGGAAAAACAAAGACAAGCAAGGTAGAGAGAGAGCAAATGAGAAGAGGTATAAAAAAGCAGGTCAGGCAAAGGGAGTAGTGGGGAAGAAAGGTAGTTAGAAAGAGTGGAAAGAGAAATGTGGTGTGGAGTGAAAACAGGAAGCAGAGAGGCATGTGTGAACTAGAAAGATGTGAAGTTTATATAGAGGTCAGGAGTAGAGTGACAGGAAATGATGTGGTGAGGTAGACAGAGCTCTAACTAAAGAGGTTGAGAGGGAGTGTTGAGTTGTGGGTGAGGTGAAATGGAGAAGGTGGTCCAGAGAGAGAGAGAGTTGTGTTGGACAGAGAGTGGATGATAGAGAAAAAGGGGTAGAGAAATAAAGTTAGCTAAACAATTGAGTAAAATATTTAGAGCGATGTAGGATAGGGTAAAGTGGTAGCATGAGAGAAAGAGGAGCTGGAGAGGTGAGGTGAGGTAGTGAACTATTGGTGAAGAAAATTAAGAGCTTCTGTAGTGAGAGAGCGGTGAGCAGACATTAGTGAGATAGAGAGAAAAATGAGATAGAGAAGGCGGGGATGGGGAGGTTGAGAAAGAGCTGCGAGAGAGAGGTAAGGTAGCAGAGACATGGAGAAGAGATACGGAGGTGAGGTAATGAAAGAGCTGAGGTTGTGTGACAAGTAAAGTAGGTGGAGAGATACTGGAGGTCAGATGGAGAAGGTGCAGTGAGGTCAGAGAGAGAGAGAGGTGAGGTAGAGAGGGGATCGAGAGTGATAGGCACAGAAAGTGCGAGAACAAGGTCATGAGAGACAGGTAGTGAGATGAAGTCAAGTGAGATATATTGAAAGACAGCTGAGAAGACAAAAGTGATGGAGCAAGGAGAGAGAGAGAGAGAGAGAGTATGAAGATACATAAGGAAGTAGAAATAGAGAGGTCAAGAGACCGGTTTATTTTGAGGTGAAGTAAGGAAAGATAAATTACACAAAGATTATTTTTTGATTTAATTTCCACCAACACCTTAAGAGTGTGAGGTTGAGGCTAGGCAGGCCAGCCATGCACACTCAGGTACAGACGTATTATTTTGCAGAGCAACACAGCGAAGCAACCACAGTTTTTGTGTGGTGTTGTGCAAGGGGAAGTAGCAGCACAGAGCCCTAGTCAATAACAAGCATTTACAAAGCCAATAGGTCTCACCTTTGTGTGGACCTATTGACTTTTCCAATGCTGTTTGCCAATGCTGTACACAGAAAAATGTAAGGATACAACACATTCCTGTCCAAAAGCATGGTGCGAGGGCAATGTCACAGGAATGCGACAAACAGCATATGGAGGAAAGCGGTGAATCCAAAGCAGAATATTGAAATAGACCAGAAAGAAATCCAATGCAAGATCCTATTGCGTACAAGGGAAAGTATGATATACAATGCTATCCGATCAAAAAATTAGAGAGTTACCCAGGTTAGACCAAAAGGGACCGGGTCAATTCACACTAGCGAAAAACAAAATTCCCTTCTGTGTCGTAATATATTTCAAATGCGGAAAACTAAATTAGTTTGCACTGTACCAACAGTTTAAAATTTTAATTCTTATTTTTTATCACACAACGTAATTCTTTTTGCCCACTATTGACTTTATTCATCACTTTATCAGTCAGAGCATAGCGTTTAGAGACCATTCAGTTAAAAACACATTATAAAAACATTCAATAATAATCATTTATACAAATAGATCTGTTGTTTTAAAAAAAATAACCGATGTCAAAGCAAATATTAACTTGATATTATCTTGTATCACATCCAGGTTTTTCTATTTCGACAAATTCCTGCTTATATCCATTCTACATCAAAGGTATTATCATACTTTACAGTGTCAGAAAACTTTCAGGTTCTATACTCGACTCCAATATATACTTCTTTGCAGGATGTGCAGTACTATCATGTGTAAATTACATATATTCTATTAAAAACAATGGTTTATTGTTGTCCAAATGTCGACGCGTTTCGGTGTGTTTGAGAGTTCTTAGAGACCTTCCTCAGGACTCAGATTAAAAACATGAACTTATTTTTCCAAAACCAGATCAAGTATCTACAAGAATAAATAATAAATACAATTAAATTCAAAATATACGTGTGTGAAACTAATACAATTATTATATTGGTTCAGTGCCTCCTCAATATATTACACATATGACATGCTCCTTAAACAGGTTGCAAACTAGAGGAACAAAAAATTGATGGTTCCTACGTCCATTTTTAACCAAAGTTTACTATAGTTCCTTATTTTTACTATGGTTAGTAAGGTCTCTCACCCTCAGTATTCTTTATAAGGGGATCTCGATAAAACGGATGGACTTGTATCAGTACGCCATCTTCTCTCCTCAATTTTCTTCAGTTAGTGAGGAACACCCACCTAAAAACGTATTTTATTTTATTATTTGCACTAGGTGTCCTCTGTGTGAGAGACCTTACTAACCATACTAACATTTTTTTAAACATTTTTTAAAAATATTTCCCACATTTTTCTATTGGAGTGAGTGGGTGAAATTGTCCTTCTTTTCTGTTTACTTTTACAGATGACGTATGCGGTTGAGCTTTTGTTTCTACAGTCCGTTGAGCATCGAGAGACAAGATCGGAAGCAAGGAAGAGCTGCAGTCAGGTAAGACACATTTTATTTATTTACTAGCGATTGTGCATGGCATACTTTATTGTAAGGAGAGAGGAGTGAGGCAGTTGGATAGATGTTAGTATTTGAATGCATGTTTTTACGTTTTAACCACAATTATACTCCTATACAGGTAGCAGTTGTAGACACACATCGGGTTGATTTCTCGTTTTACACTCTTGGTTTAAAAAAGATAAAGTATGTGGATAGAATTATTAATATTTCTTTAAACCAATGTGTAAAGGAAGCAAAAACTGTTATTTACTTCTTGGTGCATCGTGTTTTTAAAAAAAAGAACAGCGTATTCATGGATATTCGAGCACGTGAAATTTTGGAGAGCACAGATGGCATGGGTGGCCGAATGGATGTTTTGGACAATTTGGAATTTTTTGGTAAATGGATTTTAAAATAATGCAGGATTTTCTCTGCATTTTAAAGTTTGGATTTTTTTTACTTTTGTCACACCTTGGACAGACAATTGATGGAAAGAGGATTGCAACGATGGATTTCTTGTTGTGTTTTTCTCCCAAACTATTTTCTTTTTTCTGGATTTTTTTTCTGGAATGAGTTTTTTTTAGTTTACACAGTTTATTTTGCAGCAGATGGTTTGCTGTAAAGTATTTTTATGCCAATCTGTCTCTCTTGATAGATATGCACGTGCTTTCGATTGGATATTGGATTATGGATTTGAGATTTTGGATATTTGGTGAGCTGCAGACTCTTGCTGAACTTTGGAATTTTACAGAAGAACAAGAGTTGAAGAAGGAAGACAACTGAAGGCAGGAAACCCGTTTCTTTTTATAGTTTTGGAAAAATGTATTGAAAAATGTCAATTTTATTGAAACAAAAATATGCAAAACAGGCAAGTAAGATAGAATAGGTGTTAGTGATAGTTAGAAATGTAGTATGTGGGCAATATTGTCTAGGTAGTCTGAAGCCACCATCAACCAAAATTGTTGAATTTGCCCCAATAGTCTCTCAGACATTTCTTTTGTTCTTTAGGAAATCCGTGGGTTCAAACTACATGTCAATAACTGCACTATTCTCATTTCTTGTAAACTTTGCTCCTTCTTCAAAATTTCCGAGAAACGTTTGGGTGAGGTTTTCCGATTGATTTATTGAAGGAGTTCTGCCATCCCTCTATGGTATTATTGGTCTGTGCTCCGCCCTCTAAGCAGGTTGTGTAATAGTTCCACCACTTTACAGGAAACCTTGGATTTCCTCCTGCGACCCAACCTGCTTAGATGGCCAATCCATGTGTCCTCAAAGTAATTTAGTAGGGCGCCCAATTTGTCTTCATTTGTAGAGAAATAGTCAAATTCAGTAATTGATGTGTAGTATTCAACCACACAGTCAAGAGGAGCAAAGCACAAGGTAGTTCGTTTTTTAAATTCAAATTGCAGTTTATTGTCTGATATGTAGTCCTCAACTAAGGATGTTTTTTACATTTTCCGCCAATACACTTGTGAAAAGTGAAAAAGAAATCATCCTTGACTTTGAGTTTCGGGATACATTTTGGTTATGGTGCTAATCATTGATAATTCTAAATCATTTATCACTTTTCTAGGACTTTTATTTTGTGCTTTAGATTTTAGCACTGTTAAAAATTCAGTGTAAGTTGAGGTTTGCTTATCAGGGAGTAAACTGTACACTAAGGGAACTACAGTGTAATTAATGTTTCACATGAATAGTGTATATTCGGGTGAATGAATGGGGTGTGGAATTAAACGTGCCATCCATCATCCAAATATCACTAGTCTCCAATTTTACAAGGTTACGGTGTGCTAAAGATTACTATTCTTTTTTTAGCTTTTTTGTTGTCATGCAAAAGAAAGATTTCATTAGTAACAGTGACAGTTCAGGAGGAATGTTATTATCAGAGTGTCTTTAGTGTGTTACACGTTGAGGGTTACTTGCCTGTTTTTTTTGTTGTTTAACTCTGCGTAAATTTGGGATTGTGGGCATACAGCTTGCTACATGCATAGAAATGTTTTAGTATACCGCCCTCATAACTGCGCCACAGGGTTTATTGTAGATACATGCAAGCTCTTTTATTTGATTTATATTTTCTCTAACCCCAATCTCCATTGCAGACACGGAGTGGTTATCTTCTGTGGTCCTTTCAACAGTGTCCCCAAGAGTAACCGCTCTGCCTGTGACTCAGTTAATCTCTCCTTACAATAAATGTAGCCACCATGTTTCAGGAGTCAGTTTCCTCTTTGGGATTTCACATAAGTAGTTTGTCATACTGATGCCATTTATGAAATGTCTGAAATAGAAAGAATTCTTTTTTTTTTTAGTTTTATGTTTTTCATTGAACATGTAATCTGGAAGAAAAATGTATTAGTTAAAAATGTTTGACTAGTGACATTTCAGAGAAAATGTTTTTTTCAATGTATAGCTGCTAATATGTGCTTTTGCAATTCGATATTGCTTAGTGTTTTGAACCTGGAATAAAAGGTTAATAGTTATTTAGTTCTCAATTGAGTTTTTGAACAACATGTTCTTTGTTATATGTTTGTTTTGGATTTTGCAACTTGTGATTTTCTAATATGGTTCGAAGTTGATTCCTGTTATAAGAAAAAGAGGCATTTCATTTAGTTGAAGTTATTTGCCTCACCTTACTAAGGTTCCCCTTGTTTGCTTGCTTGTCTTTTTTCTGTTCTAGAATTGCTTACTTGGCTGTTTTTGTGGAATAAAAGTTTTGTCCCTTTTGGGTGATATTGGGATGGTCTAAAAGAAAAATTGGTTTTTAATGATTGATGTTTGCCTAGCTTTTGTCTTTGTAAAAAAATGTTTTGGTTAGTTTATGTTGCAAGATTAGATTTTTGGGTTATTTTACCTGTGAAAGGCTCTCCCGCTGTCGAACTACTGCTGGAGATGTTTGCAGTTCAGATTATGTTTTTCTGTTTATGTCAGCTTTGCAAAAAAAAAACCTAATTTTCATTGGTTAGATTTATTAAACCAAAAACTGATGAACACCTTCCCTGAGGCAAGCAACTGTTTGAGTTAGAATAGTAAATTTGACAACCCCCACTGACCAGCACCTTCCCTGAGGCAAGGACATGGGGGAGTTAGAATAGTAAATTTCCTCCCCTGCACTGACCAGCACCTTCCCTGAGGTAAGCACCCTGTGGAATTACAATAGTAATTTTGCCCCCCACCAGTGACCAACACCTTCTATGAGGCAAGCACCCTGTGGAGTTAGAATAGTTATTTTGCCCCCACCACTGACCAGCACCTTCCCCGAGGTAAGCAGCCTGCAGAGTTAGTACAATAATGTTGCCTTATTTAACACTTGAAAAATATTTTTTTTTGTAATGCAAACACTTTACAGTGTACTTACAGAAGAATTTCCTCTGAAATGTCTTTCAATCTTGATTGTTGTATGAGTATGGTCAGAGTCTGTAAATGATTTAAGAATTAAAATTTAATTTGTAAGTTTGGCTATTTTTCCACTGAAGATTAATTGATAATTATGTTAAACATACACCTACGTTTGACAAAATATAGGTATTGTATTATTGGATGTCTTTTTCAAATTCTGAAAATATATTAAAAATGTTTTAAAAAATTTAGGATTTTCAATTAATAGTTTTTAATCTAAATGAGCTTTGTTTTCAACTTACACTTACTTCTGTCAATAGATCGAAGCTGGCAGTTTTCTCCTGTTAATGTAGATGCCTGTAGTTACCAGGGACGTGAGTGCACCACTGAGCACAAAATGGTAGCCAGCTTAATTTATACGCTTGTTAGGGGTAAACGAAAATTTAAATGAAAATATCTTTTGAAATCTATTTTTACGCATGATGCAGAACCTGACAGAATGTGTATTTTTTATGTAGTGTGTGAAATGTTGTTTTTAACGTTTCCGTTCAGAATGGCAGCCATTTTGGGTATATGAAGGTTAGGCAGATGTAGTGGAAATGGTGGAAGGACACCATTTTCTCTAGAGTCTATAATGACTAAGATGTTTTAGTGGAAATACAGGAAAAACTTCATGTTTTTATGCTTTGTATGTATATGCTGGTTTTGGTAATGAATCCACACTGTTTTTTTTATTTTGTTTAAATGTATGTATACGTCAAAATATTTTAATTGAAAAAAATAATGATTTGGAAAGTATTATTGTTTCTATATTTTTTAACTGTTTTTGCACGTATTATATGTGCACGTATAACATGGTATAATTATTATGCGTTCTAATGGTATTTGTTGTATTGGTGGTGCAATGGCACTTTTTTTGCATCTCTATCAACATGCATTCTAATGGCTTGCATTGTAAAAATATGCGTAGTAATTGTAGTCACGTTGTAAAATCTGTGGTGTAAAAGTATGCGTTGTAATGGGATGCGTTGTAAAATCATATATCCGCTTGCAAGGCTTCTTCCAGTCGTTGCTAACAATTTCAGATGTCTCTTATATAACGCTCTGATCAAGGTCAGGACAGGAAGCAACTTTCTTCATTTCTTCTCCAGCAATCTTAATGATTACCTTTCCACATATAGATCATGTGTGAACCAAGCCAAGAGACAGAAGGTTTCGGTCTGTTCTTTTTGCTCTTGGGCAGTGCTAGGCCATTGAGCAGTTGGAGAAAGAGATGTTTGGCGCATGTGCAGTAGAATTGTCGAGGTAAAGGTTATTGTTGTTGCAAAATCATGTACTCAAGGTTAGCCACAAGCTACAGAATGTGAGGAGCAGCCAGAAAGCGAGATATAAGATGACGATCTGACCAGGCTACCTTTGGAGAGCAGACCCCTCTGAGGTATGATCATGTCCAGAGCGGAGCCTTCGGTATGGGTTGGTCTAAGGTAGTGTTGAACCAGATTATTTCCAGAAACGAATGGGGAAAGAAGACTGCCTGCTGCATCATCAGGGTTGGCCCAGTGAAGAGCAAAATCTCCAAAAACCGCTTTTACCATTCAGTAAATTGACTGATTAGTGATTAGCTCAATCTACTTACTACTCAATAAAAGTTTAATTGTAACCAAGAGGATGTTAAATAACATTCATTCTAGTAGGGGAATCTTGTGTGGAGTTCTAAGTCAAGCTCTGAAAAGATTACAACAAATCATTGGTACCACTTTGCACCTAATAGCATTAGAGTAAATTACTGCAGCACAGTCCCTTTTCCTTCATTCACGATCACATTGGTTGATGAAGTACTCAGAAGAGAGTGGGAGATTCATTGTGGGGAGTGTTACTGAACCAAGTCACAAGGAGTGATAGAAAATCAAGGTTATGAATGACAATAGTGTTGCAATTTCCAGTCTCTGCTTCACTGCTGACGTACAGCTCTGATGCAAACAGGGCTGAGTCAAACTGATTTCTGATGCCTGGTGTGGCCAAGGCCTCAGCTGGAATTGGTATAAGATTACTACATACACTTACCCCTGTGGAGTGAATCTGCCATTTAGCTGTGTGTGAAGAAACCGTCGGGATTGTAAAGTAGTAGTAGTCATTGGGACAACGTCAGCAAAAACCTAGGCAGCTGAAGGGAAGTGGATGTCATATTCACTAGTAGGTTAGTAATGTTGTCATTGGAGAGTTAGGGACTAAGCCTATCTGGAGGTGATTGGAGGTTGCGTCTTGGTATGGTATGTCATGCTTGTTGATTCCCCTTAGTGCGTAATGACTTTGTGACAGAACTGAGGTTAGACACTAAATGTTCCACATGAGCAAGATTGTATGCTGAAGGAAGTGAGAGAGGTGGAGTTAAGCATGTACTACTCTCCATTGCACGCCTTTGCCTGTGGGTCATTTTAGACATTGGATGGGCCAGTCTTGGATATATACATCACTGAGATGAGTAGTGCAAATATTCTTACAGTTGATCAGGTTGCCTCCTTCAGAACTAACTCTAATAAATCTATTATGGTCGCCCATTATTGCCTCTGAATTTTTTCTGAATCAGTATTCCTGGGCTCACCTAGGCAGGCCTCTGGAGTCAGATCTTAGAGAGGAATTTTGTGCTGGGCTCCTCTTGCCTTGTAATTTAGGCCTGTGTCACATGTGGCTTTCACTGGACTAGTATCTTGACCAAAGAGGAAATCCTGAATCGAGGAATGCACTGAGGCAACTTCTGCCGGGGGAGGTGAGAGATGTGAATGCATGGGAGAGGGTAAGACAGTAGACAGGGAGCAAAGGAGGAGGTGCCAGCAGGATAATTTTGGGGGGTAGACAGGACTAAAGCAAAGACGGGCTAGGTTGCAGATGGGGGAGGGAGAGGTGAAAAAGCAGCAGGAACTATTGAGATGTGTAAGGAAAACAAAGGAAGCGTAAGCAGGAGAACATGGTCGGAGAGAATGTTTTGGGATACAGCCAGTAGGTAGGAGTCTGGTAAGGCAAACTAATAGAGGCTTCATATTTCAGGAGCAGGAGTTAAGGTATCCAAAAGAGAAGAGTAGAATTTGAGAATCATTAAATGTGGTCCAAAGTGGGCCTACGAAGTGTGGAGCATGTTCTGCTTCCATATGAGGGGGAAGGCGGTGGAGTAAGCAATCCACAGAGTAGTAGGAAAATAAGTGGGTCGGCGAGCTGGAAAGAAGCTCAGGAGGACCGGGTCTAGAGAGAACAGGGTTCATATTTAGTGGTGGTGGGGCTGGTGGAACAGAAAGGACGACAGACAAATGCGTATGCTCCTTACCAAATGTGATCCTGATAAACTAGTGCATTCTGAAGATGAAACTGTGTTAACCGGGGAATGGAAGAGCCATGATATAGAGATTTGTAAGAAGTAAGAGATGAGGATGACGTTGCTAAGATGGGAGTCCAGTTTCATAGCCCTGAGAAGATTTGGGAAAAGAAGATCAAATGAAATCAGATTATATTTCAATGCACAATTGGCAATGTCCCCATTAATATGGAAACGGTGATTGAATCACTGAAGGGTGACAAGTGAGATATTTTTAGTTGGTGGCTATGGAGACTACTCGAGACACAGGAAATGTTAAAATCCCTCATGAAAGTAGTGGACCATGGAGCTATGTCATGAATCTAAACACCAAGATGGCAGCTAAGACGGATGCTCGACCCTGGGTTCCTAACGGTGGGGATTCAAATCCTGAAATATCCCTGATTACCTTGTCCATCTCAACTGCAGAGATTTATTTGCACATTTCTTCTTTTACTTGTGTCCCTGTTGGGGTCCAGAGAATTCAAGGATCAAGTAGTGGAAAGAACCACACAGGGACTGTGAGGGATAGAAGGATCTTAGGATTGCACTGTAGACAGTGCATAATTAGTAAAAAAAATAAAAAAAGAGCCAGGGTCCTCGTTGGTCGGTCACTGCAGCTTGCACCACACATTGCCCCTGCCAGTGCTACCTATGACAGTACTAACACAACTACTTGCCGTTATACTCCTAGAAGTGTGCTATAAGAATGACTTGGGCAGCTGGTATTAGTAATTTGTAATGTATATTGTTGTGCTCATCTCTAAATTAGACAAACATTGCCACCATGTGGCAGACTGTCATAAGTGCCGGTGTTGGCAATTAAGTGCTGGTGCCAAGCACCGGCAACCGCCGCCGCAAATTAAGTACTGACTGTAGACAGGCTGCAATTGGATGGTGGAAGTCCTGCAAGCTGGTCCAAGCAGGGTGCAACTGCTGAACGCACCCAGAGCTCCTGAACCTGGTTTGGCAGGTTGTGATGTCCAGTGAACTGCTCCATCTCCTATGCCCTTTCCTTCACTTGGATCTTTACTTGGGGGGAGGCTCATGGCACCAGCCAGTACTTGTGGTTACAGCCTCTATGCATTTTAATGCTTGCATCATCTATCTTGAAGTGATTGTTCATTTAACTAATGTCCCTCTTGTTTGAACATGGTAATTGTGGGTGCCAATGGATGTGCATTTCCAGTCTGGTCCCCTGTTTTCTGGGCAATTGTGTGTTTGTGGTGGTTCACAGTTGTTCGCCAGTTTGAGCGGAAGTAGAGGGGACAGGAAGTCCCAAAATTCTGTAACTTCTGTGAAATTTCATGTTCTATGAAATTCCTCAAAGTGCACCCAGTGGAAAATGTGGCATATGTGTTCCATCGGCAACTTTTTTCTCCACTGACTGATCTTTGAAGCCCACTGCTACTCGCCTGTTATTCACATTGGCAGCCTATTTTTGATTAGGACAAAGGAACAACTTTCTGCCAACACCTTTTCCTGCCACCACCCTGCTATTGTAATTGTAAATTGTATTTTTATACCAGTTACTACCCTCACTACCCCTGCAGTAGCCTTGAAGCACTTACTGCCCCTGCAGTGGTGAAAGGTGCTGTAGCCCTGGCCCTTACAACGTAATCTCTCAGTCAGGTCATTATAGATTTTTCCCATTGGTCGTATGAACCTTTGATAGCTGACATAAAGCACTGAAAGGGAGAAGCATCAACAATACATTTCTAATATGTGAAGCCAATATGACTCCTCAATAAGGACCAGGAATCAATGAATAGAGTTAAAGGGTTTTTTTGGATTACCAATCAATCCAGTAAATATGCAAGTCAAAAGTAAATTCAATAAGTACATTACTACAAAAGGCAAAGTGAAATATCTCAGTTGATTGAAACGCAACAGAACGAGATACAGAACTGTGATAGACACAATTGTACAGTAACAAATAACAGTGAACTGGTGTTCCATAAAGAAACGTCCCTTCTCTGTTCTAAACATCCATAACATAAAGGGTCATCTACCAAGGGTCTTTAATTCAGGAGCGTACAAAAGACGGTGTCAGCATGATCAGACATCAGTAGAAGTCCAAAGGAAAAGGAAATAAGTATTTAGCATAAAGCTTCAGACTTGCATGAGTTATGCAAACACCGAGATCCGTACCTCTCAAAGTCTAAGGGGAATATCTTCTAACTCTAACTATGAGAACACCGATTTAAAAGTAACAGGAGATTCAGAAATGTCTTATCTCCATTCACACCACCAGGAACCAATCAGAACACAATTTGAATGCATCTGCAACATTGCTCTGAATTCCGAATGCATCGAACTGAGACTGCGGTTCTCAGCCTTGAACATCTTGCCATCCCGGCACATGATGAACAGAAAGCTCCTTTCGATCATTGTTTGTCCACATCCACTGCCAAGTTTCTCACAGATCTCTCTATCAGCCATCGAATACAGACAATGAGCCTTTCTCTAACTAACAAAATATTAAACCTGCAAGAAAAGGAAATTATGCTGGCAAGCAAAATGAATGTGATCTGCGGCCTGTAGTCAGGCTAACTTTAGCTATGCATTTAATGTGCACTTCGAATACATGGTTATACAAGCACATGTGTAACTCTAAAAATAACTGCAAAACGTGAGCAAAAGAGTACATGTAAGTATAAAACATGAATAAAGAAATACATGATTTCATGTCTAAACTGAACATTTGTGCACACACGTATATAATTCTCTAGTCTCTATAGTGAATGCATTTCAATAATACATTTAAATGCTTCACACACATGAATAAAGTTAAGTCCCACAGTGAATATAATGTCAAATTCACGTATATCATTGCATTTCTGTGACTCCCAAGCATGGAGTCTAAATTGTGCTGCTCTATTGGCGATCTTGCTTCTTGATTCAGGAGTTGGTTAGGTAGAGTGGTAGTGATGAGGGCCTTGAGAATGCTGGGATTTCTATATTAAGGATATGGCTCTACTAATCGTCAGAGTGATGTACATAAACATTTGACTGCTGTGTGTAGTATTACTGTGCCTGTATGGGCATATAGAGGAGGAGCTTGTTCCTGGATGAGTTTGAGAAGTAGATGAGGAGAAGATGGGAATGTCACATCATAGCCAGCAGTAGTAAACTTTAGTCTCCCCCCCCCCTTTTCTGAAGTGAGAGCAGGTAAAGGAACTAGTCTCACTTGCATGTCAAGACAGTTCCACAGACTTGAGCTATAGGCATTGTTTCTTTTTTCCTGTCTGGTATCTCAAGGAATAAAAATGGCTGCCATGGTGTCTGGAGCCTGCCTTCAATAGGTAAAGGTACATGTAAAGCCGATTCCAAAGGAAGAACCAACTATTTCTCTGCAAATAAAAGCACTGAGCTGCTTCTAAAAAGAGCAAGTGAACTGAGCATTTGGCCGATAGGGCACCTCCCAGTTTTTGGAGTACCCAGTTACAGCTAACCTGAGGCTCTAAGGGCCAGATGTACTTACATTTAGAATAACGATTTCCAAATAGATATTTTTTTCTGAATCGCTATTTGGTAATCATCATTCTAAATGTATGAAATGTCTATTTCTTAATTTGCGATTTCTAGTGAGTAACAAATTGACCTACCTTATGAATATTAATGAGGAAGGTCGCAGTTTGCAACCCATTAAGAATCGCAGCCACAAAGGGATGGTGGCCTGCTGAGGTCAGCTGATCACCATGTCTGTGATTGCTTTTTTATAAAGCAATCTTTTTGTTTTAAAATTCAGTCTGTCCTCTCCTTGCACTGGTGCACAATGTGCTGCCTTGCACAAACAATTAAAAAAAAAAAACACAAGGAGATGATGGACTGAGTGCTAAAACTTTTCAGACACTCACCCCCAGTCACAGATCTGGGTTGAATCCATCACCATTCTTTAGCTCACTTCGCCACCTCTGTTAAGACCCAGCTATATGCAAACCAGTCTTGACCCTGTGCCTCATGGGAACAGTCCAGCCCGAACTGCCAAACCAGGTCTTCCCTGAACTGGAAACAAGCATCCTGTGACCGGTTTCTGGGTAACACCCTTCATCAGCCAGGCTAGCTTGAATCCAGTGGCAAAGTGAGCAAGGGACCCATGTCTGGGCATACCCTGCCAATGTAGGGCGAACAAAGCAAGCACAAGGAGATGATGGACGCAGTGCTGAAACTTTTCAGACACTCACCCCCAGTCACAGATCTGGGTTGAATCCATCACCATTCTTTAGCTCACTTCGCTATCTCAGTTCAGACACAGCTATATGCAAATCAGTCTTGACCCTGTGCCTCATGGGAACAGTCCAGCCCGAACTGCCAAGCCAGATCTTCCCTGAACTGGAAACAAGCATCCTAGGACCGGTTTATGGGTAACACCCTGGGTCCAAACTGGAATGGCATGGCGAGCAAAAAAACGATGGATTTAGGCCCAGATCTCTGTACTGGGGTGAATGTATGACATTGTTCTGCATTCTGTCCATCAATTGTTCTTTTTGAATGTGTCACCCCGAGTGGAACGGGTATGCCCAGACGTGGGTCCGTGCTCTCCATGCCACTGGAGTCAAGCAATCCTGACTGATGAGGGCCAAAAGCCCGAAACCGGTCCTAGGATTCTTGCTTCCAGTCCAGGGAGGACCTGGCCTGGCAGTTCGGGCTGGACTGTTCCTATTGGGCGCAGGGTCAAGACTGATTTTCATATGGCTGGGTCCAAACTGGAATGGCATGGTGAGCAAAAAAACGATGGATTTAGGCCCAGATCGCTGTACTGGTATGACATTGTTCTGCATTCGGTCCATCAATTGTTCTTTTTGCATTTGTCACCCCGAGTAGGACGGGTATGCCCAGATGTGGGTCCCATGCTCTCCATGCCACTGGAGTCAAGATATCCTGGCTGATGAGGGCTGAAAGCCCGAAACCGGTCCTAGGATTCTTGTTTCCAGTCCAGGGAGGACCTGGTCTGGCAGTTCGGGCTGGACTGTTCCCATTGGGTGCAGGGTCAAGACTGATTTGCATATGGCTGAGTCCACTCTGGAATGGCACTGTGAGCAAAAAAACTATGAATTTAGGCCCAGATCTCTGTATTGGGGTGAATGTCTGACATTGTTCTGCATTCTGTCCATCAATTGTTCTTTTTGCCTTGCACCAACATAGTCACCCTTGCACCATGGAGCAAGGGTTCCTGCGTTGTAGGGAAGATTGTTTTCCTGCATAAAAACAATTCTCAAAGGCATTTTCATCTTTCTAAGTGTGCTGCACAATGCAGCACACTGAGAAAGAGGAAACAACGTGGGGAAATAAATATATTTCTCCTCGTTGCCCATCCCCTAGGAGGGCATAGCATTTTGACGCATTCCAAAGTTTTAACAGTGTTGGTGAATCTGAGAATGCACCAAAATCCAGGTGTGTGTGTGAGAACACAATCCACCCATGGAACGCCTTCCAAGGGCAGAGTAACGCAAGCAGCCACTTCTGCTGCCTTGTGTTACTCCAGATTTACTAAGCAATGCATGGCCTTGGGTTGCTTGGTAAATCTGACTTAGGAATTGAGTTGCTTTTGCGACTCCTTGTGTGACACAAGGGCAACGCAATCCCTTGTTAAATCTGGCCCCTGGTCTTTTGCCTTTAGCAATTCGTCCGTGCTAGCAACCGTACATGCTCAGGTTATAGGATATTTATTCCATACTGGAATGACAACAGCTAAACATTCAATTGTTTTTGCTAATGCCAATTATTGTAACTCATATTATATGCTTCATAAGTGTTCTACTACAGAACAATCAATACACACTTGTAAATGGCTCCTAGCAGCATGTCTGTTAGGGAAATAGCAAACGTTAATTTAAAGTATTATTAACCGAAACGTAAATAAATCCACTTTATTGTTCAAGAAACTACTTTTCAGTTATTCAGCAGAGGTACATGTGGATAAGGAAATAGGAATGCGGCCTGGTTTGATAAGATTGCATCTTCAAGGTCGCTGGAAAAAATGTGTGCTTGTAATGAGACTACAGTAGTAAACACTCGAGTGCTCTACACAACACAGTTCTTTGTAGTCTATACAAACGTTATGCAATAGATTTGATTTTCTATTGTGTACAGTAAAGGTGTAATATAAGCTATCCTTCACCTGCATGACAAGAAGCTCAAACCCCCTTTGTATATGAGCCTTCTCTTATTGTGATCTTTTGCCTAATAGAAGGGTGGGGTCTACGTGATGACACTTCTGGCGTAAACTCCTGGAGATGTCAGTAGGCTCTGGAGGTCTTTCAGCTGGCTTCCAATAAAGACAGAGCTCTGTGATGCCAGTTCCTGTCGGCCAATGAAGGCAGCCTGATTGTTGGGGATGGGTAATCCACTGACAGCTCGAGCCAGATGCTTAACTCTGGCTCATCTCGAGGTCCTCTCTGACCCTTGGGTCCATCTGGCTTCTGCCTTTCCCCATGTCCAAACAGCAGGCACCAAGAATTAACCCAGTGACCTTCGATGTAAAATGGGTGATAGAAAGAAATACAGATCTAGTGGCTGAATCACCCAATGTGAAACCAGAAAATTGTGTTCAATCAGGCTTCCCTGCTTGAAAAAATGGCATGAACTTAGGCACATATTTCATTTCACCAGAACACTGAATAAATTGTGTGATACTATGGAAATATTTCACTGTGCAGTGTTCTCCCCAGCCTGGGTACCCGCCAATGACTACGTCTCACACAGAGAACAGTATTACACATCATTATTCTGCTGCATGTAACTGCATACTCAACATTCTAAAAAAAAGTTTCACGGCATCGCAACCTGAAACCTATGTCACCGCTCTACGAAATCTGTTAGTAACCAAAAGGGTTCTGTTATCAAACATCGCGAGACTTTACATCTTGCCCTCTGTTAAATTTAAAAGAAAGAAGTTCTTACACATCAGTATATATTTTTTATATGTATATATATCTATCTATATATATATATATATATATATAAATTATCTACTGGCGGTCGCCAGTAGATAGTTATAGTTAGGACCGTGTTTCCATAGGAAATCCGCAACATCCTATTTTGAATAACTTTGGCGCCGATTGACGAATCCTCGCGAAATTTTCAAAATAGGTGGGGCGCTCCGCTCCTTCCCTGAAAGTCTCGGGGGGATTCGTCAAGCGGGGGCTGAGAAAAAGGGGGGGTCCCAAAATGCATTTTCCCCATGCACTTTTCCATAGGACCTTTAGTCCAAGCTGCAGCCCGAACGGCTGAACAGAATTACTTGAAATTTGGCAGAGAGGTAGTCCTCAGGTCAGGGATGTGCCTTTTGCAGGTCTGGTGTAAATCTGTTCAGTATTTCCTGAGAAAATAGCATTTAAATCAATATATATATCTATAGGCGCGCTCCGAGCGCGTACCGTAAGCTTACCGTACGCGCACACTGCCGTGCGCGAGCGCGATTCTGATTGGTTGTTAGATCTTAGTAAACATTCGAATCGGTCGAAACCAGGAAGTGTCGGCCGCCATTTTGTCTCTCGCAGTCTGAGGGGGTGAAAAACAAAGGTGGATAACGTGAAAAGGGGGCAGGCTGGACAGTTCCTGACCCCCTAGCCTTGGTCAGGGTGTCCCAGAAGGACCCCCAAGGGCAAAAATGTATTCCCACAGCGCGCGCACGGTGCGCGAAGCGCACCGTGCGCGCACGGTACGTGCACGGTGAAAAAACTTTAAAAAAAAATAAATAATAAATACATAAATTAGCATTTAAAAAACCGTACAAATTCACTGAAAAAACCATAGGTTTCACACACGTTATAGTTAGGAATTAGCATTTAAAAAACCTTGCAAATTCACTTAAAAAACCATAGGTTTCACACATGTTATAGTTAGCTGGGCATTTCACTCGTGAAAAACCATTGAAATTTCCACGTTATAGTTAGTGCAGGCAACTATAACTCACGCGGCCGCAATCCTCTGCTGATGACGTCAGATATTACATCACTGATGACATATGTGTCTTTATGAAAAATAAATATTTGTAATATATGTATAGCTAAAGATTAATGGAAGAAGACATGGGTAAATAAGTGTCTAAATACAGTGATGTAATATCTGACGTCATCAGCAGAGGATTGCGGTCGCGTGAGTTATAGTTGCCTGCACTAACTATAACGTGGAAATTTCAATGGTTTTTCACAAGTGAAATACCCAGCTAACTATAACATGTGTGAAACCTATGGTTTTTTAAGTGAATATATATATATATATATACACACACATATATATATATATAGAGAGAGATATATACACACAATTACATCTCTTCAGTCAACCTTCTTAGTACTTTAAATGTTCAACATGATATGGTTACTGGAAGTTGCCATCTTCAATGTTAGAGATTTTCAAAGACAGTGAAGAGGTAACAACAGTCAATGAGTTTTCAGGTTCAATCTTTCCTTTGCCATCTCGATCAGAAGACTGATGAATCCAATGCCGAAAGTGAGAAGATTCTCTGGTAACAGATTTCCAGAACGCTAGGAAGTCACCATGTATCCTTTGGTGGACACTACGTGGATAGGTTCAGCATCATATGGAACCTCAGATTTCCTCCTTCACATTTGTTGGGCAATAACTAGATCCTTCGTACAAGTTGTGTTCTCATTTTTTCTCTTTTTTTGTCAATTTAGGTAACTTGGTTGTCATTGCTCTCTCCAACATCAAAGTTGCAGGACTTTTGCCTGTGGTCGAGTGAGGTGTTAAACGATAGGCTCATAGGGTGGAATTCAATTAGGTTTATATACTGAGCCTCTCAAGAGTTGCACACTGTACTGTTATTTTAGCGTACTCCTAAAATGCTCAATGAGTCCATTGGGTTGCGGCCACAAAGGAGCACTATTCTGATGCTTTATGTGCAGAAGCTCAAGGAAACCCATGAATTTTCAACTGTTAAACGGTGGGCCATTATCAAACTTAAAAATGGCTGGAATGTCTTATGTCACAAAGATGCCATTTAGTCTCTCAATGACTAGTGAGTTGTGGATAGGGTATCCTCTATTAATGAAAAACTTGAGTACTTGTCCACAATTACCATCAGATGATGTCCTTTATCAAGTGAACCAAAGAAATCAATAGCTATTCTCTCCCGTGTATGCTTAGGGTGTTCTGACATATTAAGAGTATGTTGAGTAATGTTTGTAGAAAGGCAGGGGCATAGATGACAGGCCTTGATTTCCTGTTCAACCCTCTAATTTAAATATGGAAACTAAACTCTGTCTTGTAGAGCTCTTTTGGTAGCAACAATACCACAATGTCCTTCCTGAGCCACTTCAATTATTTTCTGTTGCAATCTCTCTGGAATTAGGATTCTCGACCCTCACAGTGTAACTCCTTCCTGAGTGGTAGACAGTGCATCTTTAAAGTTCTTTTTATTTTTGGTACTCATCATCACTGGTACGAGGTCGAGTTTTTCGCTGCCATGAATGATGTGTAATGTATATCTTTCAACTATCATAGCTCATGGCAGTGAGGATCTGGGTTTATTATATAGCAGCTGGATTAGCGGATTCTACAATGAAAGTAATGTAGGCTATGGCTGTTTTGGATGGAGTTCCCTTTCCTTGTATAGTCACTCTGCAAAAGTGTCCAGCAGGGTTTTGATCTTTCCCTGGATGATGCACATTGGTATAATTGTACTCCTGTATCCGTAGTCCCCACTGTGCAATGCGAGGAGGCATCTTGGTTTTTGGATTGCTCAGGATAGTCAGTAAAGCTTGATGATCAGTTACCAGCATAAAATGATTACCATACAGGAATACATGCAAATGTTCACAAGTCCATACCATGGCTAAACGTTCCTTCTCAGGTTGTAAGTAGGCATGTTCTATATGGGACAAACTTCTATGGCATATGCCACAACATGCCTTCAAGCATTTGGGTGTCCACTGTGCTCTGCAAAGATAGTGCCTAACCCAACTGGGCTAGCGTCAACAACAACCTCTGTACGAAGCTTTGGATTGAAGTAGGCCATTTCAGCAGAAGTTTCAATGGCTTGTTTGATTTTTTGAAACTTCTGCCACATTCTTGTGACCACTTGATTTTCTTCGTTAACTCTCATAAGGGAGTACTTATAGTAGCAAAGTCTTGTATGTATCTTGAACAGTAACTGGCCATGCTAAGAAATGAACGTAACATAGAAACGTCTTGTGGAGGATCAGCATTTGACTGGATTTGTACTTTTGCAGGATCAAACTATGCCCAAAGAGCTTTAACTTTATCTTGTGGAACTCACACTTGTCTGCCTTGTGGGTGTGCGTCCAACATTGCTTCTGGAATGCTCTGGCGGCCATTTTGTCTTTGTGCCATGATGCACTTGATTTTTCCTTCACTTTACAAACCATCACTAAATGGTTCTCTTTCCCACAGCCTTTACATATCTGTCCCATGGCGGGACATTTATCTTTGTGTGGAAACATAATCCACATCTCAAACATACCTTCTTTTTACAGGTAGACACCACTTTGTGTCCTTCAGTGTTTTGTTTTGGCTTACTTTTTATACTCATGACCGATTCACTCGGGGCACCTCTGGCCTCCATAGCAGCAGCTTGTCTTTCAGCACTCAGCTCTGGCAGCCATGAACAATCGCTCCAGACTAAGAGTTTCTCTCAGCATTCGTCGTCTGAATAATTCTGATAAGCATCCATTAACAACAATAAGACGCATAGCTTTTACAGTGTTTGATGAGTGTATTGATTCTCTCCACAAATTCATTAATGTAGTCAACGTTTCATACTGGATTGAACTTGCAATTCAACGTTTCTTTAATCTGACAGTATGTCATTTCTTCGTCAGTTCGCAACATTTTTCTTTATGACTTCATTCTGGCCATCACCAGCAAGATTTTTGAGATACTTGATAATCTTTTTGTTGTCAGTCTCTTAAAGTGCATCAATAAAATCATCAAATGTCTCTATCCATGCAGTCAATCTATCACCAATATTTTGCTTTTTGGCGCTATTGAAGGGCAGTGGTGGTTTCAGGAAGGCAGCAGTGATGTAGACTAGGGTAGAACTTGCTGACACCACTGGTGGACTACTTTGACTTGGTGTAAGCAACTCATTGGTGACAACTTGTGATGTGCTGGCCTCTAAATCATCTTTAAAGATAAATGGAAACGTGACTTTCTTCACTGTCATCTGAAAAATTTCACTATTGTGAGAGTCGCTCTCATCTGTTTATTCTTCGAAGATCTGTGAAGTTGATCTGAGCCCCACTCTGCAACTTTATGAATGAAATGCTTCGGGTATGGTTCGCTCCGTAAGCACAACGCCGAACACTTCTCCTTGAGCCACCTCACTGAGTGCTGTGCTATGGTGACTCACTTTAGTGTGTTCAGTAAGTCATTTATTTCTTCTCTTCTAAAAGTCAATTTGTATTTTCTGACACCTGGTTGAGCTCCACCTTGCAGTCTTCTGTTCACAGCGTTATTTTGCAAGGTAGGATTATCAGCAGCTCCGCTTTGTAAACCAAGTTGAATCCGCCTTCAGCGCTAACACTCCAAAAAATGTACAACTTTATCTTGCGTGGCAGCACAGTACCTTTATGTATGGCTTGACCAACAAGTCCTCACGCCTTGACTTGTATATTTATTGCAATACTTTCGTTGTTTTCACCTGCTTTTTAGCGGCTGGAGTTGTGCTTTGACTACACATGCATGAAGTGTTGATTCTGTTCTTCGACAGTGACACACGAGGCATGCACGAGCAGTTTGTTTGGACCACAGCAAACTCTCTGGGATAACACCGTCTATCTTCAGGTTACTTATCCCCTATCTCGTCACCATTTGTAGCATTCTACCTAGCCTGGGTACCTGCCAATGACAATATCACACATCGAGCTCAGTATTACACGTCTTTATTCTGATGTGTGTAACTGTGAACTCAAAGTTTTAAAACAAGCTTTCATGGAATTGCGCTCTGACACCTATTTCACAGTTCTACGGAGTCCGGTAGGAGCCAAAAGGGTTCCGTCATAAAACATCGCAAGACACTACACACCAAGCCTCCTTTTTCTTCACTTTAACATACAAGAGTGCCTTCCGGTGCATGAGTTCTTGTGTTTGATTTAACAGACTATAATGTTGCTCCATCTATAACAAGAATCTGGTTCATGTTTTAAAACTATCAATTTTAATAACTACCTGTCAATGCAGTGATTTTATCTGATATATTAAGGTGAAATGCTTCAGTATGATAAACAATTACACCTTTTTGTAATTTTGAAGCGACCTTATAATAGTTTTACATGATGATTGTTGTATGATTTACATGGCAAATATTTCAAGACACGTCTCATGCATAGGCTCTTATAGACAAGCCAGACCCTAGCTTGGTTCTGGCTCAGCCCTCTCTGTTAGATTGTTGTCTCACCCACCTCTACCCAGCCTGCAGAAACAGTGAATTAATGTTACTGACACTGCAGACAACGGGGACTGTCACTGCTAGGCCATGACCCAACTATGAAATTATTAGGGGAGTGTCCCACCCCATTATCCCCCTAAAGTCCCTGTGAATAGTCTATGCATTGACATGCAATTTCAAGTAGAAATCGCTTCATATACGTACTAAAGACTCAACATGTGTGTGATTATAGCGCCTGCAACCATTTTTAATATTCATAAAAATTCATATTTGGTTAGATTACACCAAAAAAACTCAGTCAAATATTAATAATAACGGTATTTGGATAATTAAATGGTAAAACAGTAAAAGGAGATCCCGATTACCAATCTAGAAAGGAGAGACTGCCCACTACCCTTTACACTACATAGTCTGCGCAGATAAACTGTAAATCCTTTTTGCAAAGGGAATCCTCCAAATAAGAGCTGCGCCGGTATCTACCTCCATCAAAATACCACCTCCATCAAAATACCAGTTAGTGCCACGAGGTGGCAGACTAGTACTGCTAATCTTAGTTTTAAATGTATAGTCTTGTGCTTGTTAAGAATGGGGTGGGGCGCCAGATTACCGTGGCATAGAGATCGTCCGACAAAAATATTGCCTCTCAAGTTTTTCTATAAAAATATAGTTCCCCTGGTGTTAATCACAGAAAATCCACCTCCAGTGAGAGGAGCGATATTTTATGTAAATTATATTTTGGGCCTGATATTTATATTTGTCATTGAGAGGTTTGCAGTGTAAGAAAACCAACATTTGCTTTCTTCATGCTGATGCCAGGGTCGCTATGTTACAGAGGGAAGCTCAGCAGTTGGGAACTGTCCCATTGCCCCGTACTCCTATTTGACCCTTTGGACTTTACTATGGGAAAGGGGGAGGGGGGGGGGGGTGTCAAGTAATTGGACATTGAAGGCACGAGGTAAACTTGCACACCGTGAGTGCCCAGCCGACGAGCAGAACCGGAATAGCCTATGTATATTCACATTAAAACACTGTAAGTACATATTAAAATACCAACACGTTTATAAAACCTTCAATGTCTATAAAAGGTTATATATGGAGGAATGACACAAAAACAAATGAGTGGCATTAACCACCCAAGGGAAAGACCAAATGGCGATAGCTGCCAACTTTGGAACTGTACATCCAGATTTACATCCTGTGTTCTGTGATTCTGTTCAAATGACTTAGGGGCTTATTACGAGTACTCGCCGTGGCGGTCTGACCACCGCCACACGATGGGTCAGTCCACCATATTAGGAGTGTGGCTGTGGGACTGCCACAGGACCGCCACCTCGACCTGGTTGAAGGATCCCGCTGCGCGTGCAATTTGCAAATGGCCCAAATATGCTGGTGATGATAATGTCGGCACCGCTGATTATATTACGACCTGCATATCCACTGCCCTTTTAATGGTGGGGACACCACCATGAAAAGGGTGATAGACGAATCTGGGCCTGGGAGTGCCTGCGTGGGGGGGGGGGGGGCACATGTTGTGCTTCTCCCCCCCCGGAATTGCCTACTCGTGCCTGCACGTTATGGCATGCATGACATGGTGCATGCCACAGCTTGCAGGAACGTGCAGTAGGCACTCTCACAGCAGCAGTCTTCTTCCATAAGCCTAAAAGACAGCCGATGTGACACCGCTGCCACATCGCCCGCCGGTTCATGTCGGAATCTGGCAAGTGGGCTCGTCACGGGCTTGGCGGTCTTCCTAGGACTGCCACAGTAGCGGTCCTATTGGAAGACAGCCAAACTCGTTATAAGGCCCTTAAACTCCCTGTGCCTTTTAAAACAGCCTGAATCTGACCTTGTGGATCGTCATCTGCAGTGGTGGCTGGTGACATTTGAAAGTGGAGTGGTGTAAAAGTTCTGTATGAGTGCCCTGTGGCAAGTGTGTCTTCCTGACTGCTGTAAGGGGGATTCGGGGGGCTCTTCCCCCCTTTGAAAAGTTTGGAAAAAGAGTGGTCAAATGGTGCATTTTCAAGCATTTCTGAGAAAGCAAGAAGGTTGATAAAGCAATTGTGAAAGTCTAGTTATGACATCAATGAAGAGATTCCATATGATAATGACGTAGGTAGCTACTTATTCAGTATAACCACAGGATTTCTTAATAAACTGTGAGATAACAATGCTGAGTACCTCACAGATTTATTTATTTATTAATATACCTTTACAAATGAAATCTACTTAGGAAATACAAGAACATTTGTGCAAAAATGGTGCATTATATAACACATTTTACATTATGTATTCAATTGTATTAGCTTTTAAAGCATAGTAAATGATGACCTCACTATGCACCAGGATTCCACAATCTTTGTTGGGGCTCGTAAATGATTCCCTCACTATCACCCTCCAACAGTCTCCCTCATCTCTCTATAGTCCCCTCTCTTGCATGTATTTAATTTGTTTTTTAGCACCTCTCATACCAGTCTGGGGTGTCGGAGCACTTAACATCACACAAAAATAGAGAGACAATGAGTCGTATGTGTGTAAATCAGTGTATAGAAAATATTAAATAAGACAAAGGGGACTACAAGGTGTAGTATTCATACCATCCATAGTGGTAGGCATTTTTTAAGATTGCTTGGTCTAGAAAAGCACAAACCCAGGATTCAGAACGTAACACAGTGGTTATTGTTAGCTTTGGCAATCAGAATTTATTTCTACTCACACAAACCCTTTTTAGCAACATTAGGATAATGAAAGACTCAGAACAAACCATAACTTTGTAACCTGTACCAGGCAGCTTGCATGCAGCTCTTTGATGGCAATTCAAAGCTCACTGTCCTAGATTACGATTTTAACTTATGAACTGCACAGTAACAAATGGTGCGCTGTGAAAAAAGCAGTAACCCACTAAGCTATGCACATAAAATACTGTTCTGTGATCTGCAGAGTATATGTTCTTTGCAGCAGGCATGTTAACCTTCTGCGCTACCTTAGATGAATCAAAACTGCCACTAGACAAAACTCCCATCTCTCTCCAGTAGGTACATTATTCATCAGAGTTAAGAGTCAAGTTATCTCAACACTTTTATTGTTGCCTGAAAACTACTGGATGTATGGCTGTTGACAGCCGAATAAAGAGAATTCCGATACTGGATGTACAGGGAACACTGCAGGAAGTGCTTTCAAAATGACTGCACTGCTACAAAACCAGCTCCCCACCCTTCCAGCCTCCTGGGGAGGTATCGCCAGTCCGGTCTTGAGCACAATCCTCCAATATTTAGACATGCAGTGGTATAAAAAGCACCTTTCATCTCCTGCATTCTGTGCACCTGGTGTTGATATGATGGTGTATAATTAAGCAATGGACTAGAGCAGTGTCTCATGAAGTGTTGGATACCGTCTCGGAAAGGATCCTGCCATTGTCAGTGTCTTAAACGGGCCAGTACTCACAGGTAATGAGTACTGGCACTTCTTATTTTTATCACTCTGAGTACCGCCACTTCTGTATTGCCCTGGAGAGTACTGGTAATCATGAAGGGTAGGCGCATTGGCCTCTAGTGGTGGTAGCCTGTCTCTTTGGCAGCCAAAGCACTTTTATAGCCTTGAGCTGAGCCCCCACTGACTATTCAGTGTGGGCTCATTTGCATGATATCCGGGTGTTCGCCGTCATGCTGTGTTGCAAGGAATTCTAAATTTGCGAACAAATGCAACAAGAATTTTCAATTCTATTAAGAACACGGAGGCAAGGATTATGCTTCTCATTTCTTTAATGTTTATTTTCTCAGCAGCCAATAAAAACAAAGTAACTAAAAATACTACAATACGCATGAATACACATCGGGTTACATGACCAACCATAGAGAGTATCCCCTAAATAAACTCCAGTCATGTTGACAGTATCCTCTTTCTTTGAACAGTTAAGTTCATAAACAACAACTTGATCTTGAAGAACCATCCATAACGTAGAAGAACCTCTCTAGCCGAGATAACGTGCAGCCCAACGGGGCTCCTTGTTCCAGACTTGGTTTCTGAATAAACGTGTCACAATCAACCTCCGTGGAAACGCGAAGACCATCCAATAAAGTGGACCATCATGCTTTACTTGAGATCAGCACCTGAAATGAAAAAGGATAAGACCGTAACACCGTTCACCCTCTGATATCTCACCAATACATCAGAAAGGGAAGGGAAAACATAAGAACATATATGCAGTATGAAGATACTCAAATAACCATACAATGCAATTTACAATGTAAAATACATGTCTTTGGCTGGGATAATGCTCGCCTCCGTGTCCTCAATAGAATTGAAAATTCTTGTCACCTATGTTCGCACATTTTGAATTCTATGTCAGGACCGGAGGCACTGATTATGCTTGTTTCAAGCTTAGCCACCACTACTGATGCCACATCCACAATAGGCTTATATTAAAAGGATTTAAACGTGGTTTCAGTTTACCAATCAGCTGCATTCATAATATCTGCGAGGCTTACACCTACAGAGAAAGCCTTAGATGCCATAGCTCCATGAGCTGAATGTGCTCCAAATTTCGACTCATCAATACCCGCTCCGCTCATGAACCAATGCACCCATCTAGACAAGGTAGCTGGAGTCACTGGGCGAAAAGGTTTTTGCAGCACAATTAACAATTGACCACTCATGTCTTGCCGAAACTCAGCAGTACACACCTCATAATCTTTTAAACACTGTACTACACACAGTTTACGATTGTTAGGGAAACCTGGATAAGCTATTTAAGAGGTATTACATTTAGTACGTCTTGTAATTGCAAAAGTCACACCCTCTGGGGAAACCCTACGACCTGCTAGATCTAAAGCACAGACATCTGAGACATTTTTGCATGATACTAGGCAGAGTAGCATTGTCAATTTAGCAGAAAGCTGTTTTCTTGACAAATACTTATTGGAAGGCCAGGCCTCCAAAAATCTCAGGATGGAGGACACATCCCATAACTCTGAATATTTGGGACAAGGGGGTTTGACCATCCGCATACCCCTGAGCAGTTTACATATCAAAGAATGCGCTCCTGCCGGTTTGCCATCCACTGACACGTGACCTGCTGGGATGGCGGACTGGAAATTATTCACCGTTCTACAGGCTAAATCCGATGCCACGTTAGAAGCTAGAAAGTTTACAATGAAGATGACATGTGCTTTAATGGGATCCACATCCCGTTGAGAACACCAACTACACCATCGTTTCCAAGCCGAGGAGTATCGCTTGTGGGTGTTAGTTGACCATGCCTCACTGATAAATCTGTCAGCGTCTCGCAAAAGGCCTGGGATCTTCCATCTGTCCCTGAAACTAGCCATGCTACCAGAAGGAGTTACCCGTTTTTTGTGGATTTACAATAAAACCGAGACTCTGTAAAAGATTGATCGCTCATTCTAGATGGGTCATGTTAGACCTGGCACCATTGGCGTGGGTCACCCTTCCATTTTTGTCTGTGCCTCAATGTGTTTTGTGTTGGTGTTAGCTGCTCAGGGCACTGTGCCACTGCCATCCAGTGCCACAGTGCAAGTGCTCCCTATGGTAAAATGTATTATGTGAATTGACTTCCACGTTTGGTTTATTTGGTTTACTATCAGTCCCTAGTAGAGTGCACCAGGGGTGCCAAGGGCTTGTATATCCAAATGCTGCTAGTGGGCTTGCAGCACTGGTTGTGCCACCCACCGAAGCAGCGGGGTAAAATGTGTCTAGGGTCTGCCACTGCAGGACCTGCGCGCGGTCTGGTACCGTCGCGCTGACTGAGCAAGTGTCCCCACTTACCAGTCCCTAAACCTTCCCTTAACTACACGTTAGTCACCCCTCTGGTAGGCCTAAGCACAGGGTGCATTGTAGGTATAAGGTAGGACATGTCCTGATGTGTGTGGCATGTCTTAGTAGTGAATTACAGCCATTTTCGTTTTTCACTATTGAAGGCTACCTGCTCTCCATAGGCCAGAATGGGCTGCTGGGATCGCTACACGCTGTGACCCCAGTGGACTCAGAGAGCATGGTAGAACGTCATGTTTAGTATGCCTGAACTCGGGATAATAAAATACATCTTTTAGTAAAGGTTATTTTAATATCCTGGGTTTGCAAATGCTACTTTTAGAAAGTTAGCCTTTGCGTGTCTGACCATCTCAGTCCGCCTCTGCTGTGTGTGTGTGTTCTGCCTAGCAACAGTACAGGAGCAGGGCTGGGGGATTCCAGGAGACAGGTTGGCTGCCAGGTGGTGGGTAGAGAGATTACACCAGGATGGGTGGGAGGAGTGCACCCTGACTCTTGAATAGACCTGTGCTCTGCCACCACAAAGCCGGCGCCGCCCCCTGTGGAGCGGCTGATGTCTCTGCCCTGCTGCTGAAAGGAACAAGCCGAGTCACCACAACAGAGTGCTCCAAAACTGGACTGAGCCAGGCCCAGGCCCCCTGGCGCTAAAGAACAAAAGAATCCCTGTATAAAAGTAGGAGCCTGGCGCCTAAGAAATCAGATCCAGATTGAACCAGGAAGGAACTCTGCCCGACTAGAAGGACCTGGAAGAAGCTGAAGGAGGAGTAACTTTCCCTGACCTGAGGGACTGGCCTGCAGTAGGTGCCTTGCTGAGGAAGGAGAGGAAAAAGACTGAAAGAGACTTTTGCACTTTGTTCTTCAACTATCTCCAAGGGCTTGGAAGAAGAGCTTGCCCCCTGAACTGAACCCCAGGACCAGTGGGTTCACCGTGTCTCCGCTCGTCTGAGAATTCGAGCCGTGTGCTTTCTCCCGCCGGAGTGCCCTGCGCACCTTCGCCTCCCTCCTAGGGCCGTGACACCCAGAAGCCTGGCCGCCTCCACTCGCCGAGAGCCCCGCTCTACCTGAGTCGCTCTGGACCCATCGAGTCTGGCCGTCCCGCTTCCCTGTCACCTGCCTGCTACTGGAGCGCGCTTGGTGCCCTCTCGCCCTCCCGCCGGATTTCTAGTGGGGAAGTGAAATCCAGCCTCGGACGGCCGCCCGTACGTCGTAACGTATCCGGCCGCCCAGCTTCACCTCCCAGCCTGAGTCTGACCGTGCCGCCCTCCACAGTGACCTCCCGCACAGTCCGTGTCGGGGGCCCTGGGCCGCACCTGTCTACTGAGAGCCGCCCGCTGAAGTCTCGTTCCGGAAGACCCGCGAGGTGCAGAACCTGCATCTCCCCCGAAGACTCGTCCAAGCACATCGCACGTTCCCAGGTACAGTGAACTCTTTATCGGACTCGGGGTCCGCAACGTTCTGATTTCCCCGTATCACTGTATCCCGGGTGCCCTGCGCATCATCGTGACTGGACCGACTCAACCGAGCCCTGTGAAGCGCTCGTGATCGAATAAGTTACCAAAGACAAGAACAGTGCCTAATTATCATCTTGTGGCCTCCAGTTCGCAACCGTTATTGATGGTCTTGTACATGCCTGCGTAACAAAGAATCTTTTATATAAAGCATCCGTATTTTTGATACAACTTACGCCTGGTGTCCATTTGTGGGGGGATCATTGTGGTTTACTGTGTGTGATCATAAATGCTTAACTGACTAGCGCCCTGAAGTTTAGCCCTGACTGCTCGCGCCACACTACCTATAGGGTGAGCAGGGGTTGTTCTGAAGGGGTAATTCTCTCGCCCTGAATAGAAGAAGGGACCACTGTTTGTCACAGGTACCTACCTGTGCCAACCCGAGGTTCCCCATTCTAAGATTGGTGGCAGCGGTGGGATCTCGAATTTGCATTTATGATTTACATACAGTGAATTATTGATCACCACGTAGAGCAGACCTATAACGCAGCCACAGATTAATTGACAGTTGTTGCTAAAGAAGAATCTCCACCTTAAGAAACCATGCCTAGCTCAGTCGGTGGAGGCGGAGCATCCTCTGTATTCTCTGGAGTGGATGACATCGATTGGGAGCCCGAGGCACTGAGGAAGTGCACAAATGATGTCCTGAAAGGATATCTCTCCAAGTACAGAATTAAGCAAAGTGGACTAACGACCAAGGATCAGTACGTGAAGGCGCTGAGAGCCTGGCACGAATCAAAGTTTCCAGAGAATGCATGAGAGGTGATACCCCCAGAAGGTGCTTTTGAGCCTAGCAGAGGCCTGTCGCCCGAGGAGATGGCCGACAGGAGTGCTGCACGAGCACATGAGGTGGAGATGGCAAAACTGCAAATGGAGATGGAAAGGCAGAAACTGGCCATGGAGCATGAGGTAAAAATGAGGGAGTTGGATCTCAAGGCCAGGAGTTTAGACAACTCACCCTCTGGTGGCAGCAATTCAACAGAGTCAAGGGTGCACATTCCTAAAGATGTAGTCAAAGAATATTATAAGCAGGATGATATTGGGCAGTGGTTCAGGGCCTATGAAGTAGCCATGTCCTCCCACCGGGTCCCTGAGAAGGATTGGGGAGCGGGGTTGTGGGGAAGGTTCCTGAGTGAGGGGCGGGACACACTGCTAGACCTCCCCTCTGATGTCCACACATCCTATCCCCACATGAAGGAGGCTCTTATGACAAGGTATGGGTTGACTCCTGAATTGTACAGACAGAGATTTAGGGATTGCACCAAGAAACCTGGTACCACTTATGTAGAATATGTGACCTTTTTTTGCAGAGCGCTGGATGGTTGGGTGAAGGGTAGCAAAGTGAATGATTACCAAGGGCTGTTTGATTTGATTGCATGGGAGCACTTGTCGGATAATTGTTTTCCTGAGCTACGCCAACACCTGATCGATAGCAAGCTGTCCAACCCGAGGAAGCTTGCTGAGGAGGCGGACCGCTGGATCAGCACCAGGGTCCACAAGGGTCCCGTGGGAGGCCCCGCCAAGGGTGTTCAGGGTCCCCAGCAGAAGAGTGGGGGGGACAAGGGTAAACAGAGGGAGTTCTACAGAGGGCCCCAAAGTAATTCCCAAGGGAACCAAGGGAAAGGTTCTCAGCCACCCCCACCCCCGAAGCAGACCGGGGCCCCGACAGGTAACCCTGTTCAAAGAGGGCCCCTCAGATGTTACAAGTGTAACAACCTGGGGCACATTTCCGTGGATCCCAAGTGCCCCCTGTATGGTAAACCAGCACCCTCTGGTGCTCCACCCCCCAAGCAGGTGAATAGTGTAGCCTTGGGGAGGGAGATAGATGTCCAAGGGGTGGGGGATCCCGTACAGATGACCCTAGTCTCATTAGGAGACAGTGAGATGGTCGCTGAGGCCCAGCTGCCCCCCAATACTCAAAAGTATGGGCAGTGGGTGACCATAAATGGCAAGAGGGTGGGGGCTCTTAGAGATACAGGAGCCAGTGTGACTGCTGTCAAGCAACACCTGGTGTCTCAAGAGCAGGTTGTCCCACACGCATTCTGCCGTGTTGTCAATGCCGACAACACAGAGAGTCAGTGTCCGATGGCTCAGGTTCCCTTTGAGTGGGGGGGGGTCTCTGGTACTCTGCAAGTGGCTGTGAGAGAGGCCATGCCTGTTGATTGTCTCCTAGGTAACGATTTGGAGAGCTCCCCTTGGGAAAAGGTGGAGAAGACAACTCACCTGCGGATGGTGGGCTTGCCTGATTGGGCGTGCGTGACCACCCGGTCAATGGCAGCCGGTAGGGGTGTTGAAGGAACCCTGGAGCCTGAGGGAGAGGCCCAGGAACCGGCCTTAGAGAGAGGGCAAGGGAGGCACGGGAATCCGGCTCCTGAAGTTCCCACGGCCCAGGAGGAAGCAGACCTTGAGGGGGATGCCCTGGAGCCTACCGGGGAACAGATAGCCGAACTGGGGGACCTGCCTGAGCTGACCCATTGGCAGCAAGAAGGAGGCCCCACCAGGGAGGAATTCTGCAGGGAGCAGAAAGAGTGCCCCTCTCTAGAGGGTATGCGGCAGCAGGCTGCAGCCCAGGCCAATGGTGATCAGTCCGGAACTCACTTGATCTACTGGGAGAACGACCTCCTATACTCAGAGCCTAAGGTTGCTGAACCTGGGTCAGCCCGTGCGCTGGTGGTACCCCAGAAGTTCAGAGCCTTCCTACTGGGGCTGGCTCACGACGTACCGTTAGCAGGACATTTGGGGCAGGACAAGACCTTTGAAAGGCTTGTCACCCACTTCTATTGGCCCCAAATGCGCAGGAGTTCTGACACTCACTGCAGGACATGCCAGACTTGCGAGTAGGATTCCCTCTAGAGGTGGTGTCTGACAGGGGGACCAACTTCATATCGAAATATATGAAGTCCCTTTGGCAAGAGTGTGGTGTAACCTACAAGTTCACCACACCTTACCATCCCCAAGGAAACGGGTTGGTTGAGCGCTTCAACCGAACCCTGAAGGGCATGATTATGGGTCTCGAGGAACCCATGAGGCGTAAGTGGGACGTCCTCTTACCATGCCTTCTCTTTGCGTGCCGCGAGGTGCCACAAAAGTCTCTAGGGTTCAGTCCCTTTGAGCTTTTGTATGGCCACCCAGTACGAGGACCTCTTAGTCTGGTCAAGGAAGGCTGGGAGCAATCTCCCAGGAAACCTCCCCAGAATGTATACAGTTACATGCTGGCTTTCCGGAACCAGACTAGGCGTTTCAGGCAACTTGCTGAGGCAAACCTGGAAGCCAGCCAGGAGGAAATGAAGCGGTGGTACGACCAGAACGCCACTCTGGTTGAGCTTCAACCTGGCCAAAAAGTGTGGGTCCTGGCCCCTGTGGAGCCTTGTGCACTCCAGGACAAGTGGACCGGACCCTTTGAGATTGTGGAGCGCAAGAGTTCTGTCACCTACTTGGTGAACTTGCGGTCTCCTAGGAACCCCTTAAGGGTCCTACATGTCAATCGACTGAAGCCCCACTTGGAGAGGTCCGAAGTGGGCATGCTCTTGGCCACCGATGATGGGACGGAAGAGGAGTCCGAGCCTCTTCCTGACCTCTTGGTAGCCTCAGAGCGAGACGGGGCAGTGGATGGAGTTAACCTCTCACCCACCCTGACCCCTGAGCAACAGGGTGACTGTCGCCAGCTGCTGGGGCAGTTCCCTGACCTGTTCTCCCTGGTTCCTGGTATCACAAATTGGTGCGTCCATGATGTAGATACAGGAGACAGCTTACCTGTGAAGCACAAGGCCTACCGGGTAACTGACAGGGTCAGAGCCTGCATCAAAGAGGAGGTCTCGAAGATGCTTGCCCTAGGGGTGGTTGAGTCCTCCAGCAGTCCTTGGGCCAGCCCAGTGGTCTTGGTCCCAAAGGCTGCAGCGCCGGGTGCCACGCCCGAACTCCGGTTCTGTGTGGACTACCGAGGACTCAACTCAGTCACGAAGACTGACGCGCACCCCATCCCCAGAGCTGATGAGCTCATCGATCGGTTAGGGGCTGCACGGTACCTCAGCACGTTTGACTTAACGTCTGGGTACTGGCAGATCGCCTTAACTGATGGGGCCAAAGAGAGGTCCGCATTCTCTACACCAGATGGGCATTACCAGTTCCGGGTGATGCCCTTTGGGATGAAGAATGCCCCTGCCACCTTCCAGAGGTTGGTCAACCAGGTGTTGGCTGGGCTGACCGAGTTCAGCGCCGCCTACCTGGATGACATCGCAGTGTTCAGCGGCACATGGGAAGAACACCTGCAACATCTCTGGGAAGTGTTGATGGCGCTGCGCAAGGCAGGCCTCACGATCAAGGCAAGCAAGTGTCAGATCGGGCAGGGTTCAGTGGTGTACTTGGGACACCAAGTGGGGAGCGGCCAGGTGGCGCCCCTCCAGCCCAAAGTTGAAACCATCCTGGCTTGGGAGCCCCCAAAGACCCAGACGGAGGTGAGGGCCTTTTTAGGACTCACCGGGTACTACAGGAGGTTTGTCAAGGGGTATGGCAGCATCGTTGCCCCCTTGACAGAGCTGACTTCGAAGAAGCAGCCCAGAAAAGTGATATGGACTGACACCTGTCAGAAAGCCTTCGACACCCTGAAAACTGCCATGTGCACGGCGCCCGTGCTCTTGGCTCCTGACTTCTCCAAAGAGTTCCTGGTGCAGACGGATGCATCAGAGCATGGTGTAGGGGCTGTTCTCTCACAGATCACTGAGGAGGGCTTTGACCAACCCGTAGCCTTTATTAGCAGAAGGCTACTTCCCCGGGAACAACGGTGGAGTGCGATAGAACGAGGAGCATTTGCTGTGGTCTGGGCGCTGAAGAAGCTAAGACCCTACTTGTTTGGGTCTCACTTCCGGGTTCAGACCGACCACAGGCCCCTCAGATGGTTGATGCAAATGAGGGGTGAGAACCCAAAACTGTTGAGGTGGTCCATCTCCCTACAGGGTATGGACTTTACGGTGGAGCATCGCCCTGGCACAGATCACGCCAATGCTGACGGTCTGTCCAGGTTTTTCCGCCTTAGTGATGAAGAACTCCCTGGGGTAGGGTAGTTCTCCCCACTTTTCAGCTGGAGGGGACACGTGTTAGACCTGGCACCATTGGCGTGGGTCACCCTTCCATTTTTGTCTGTGCCTCAATGTGTTTTGTGTTGGTGTTAGCTGCTCAGGGCACTGTGCCACTGCCATCCAGTGCCACAGTGCAAGTGCTCCCTATGGTAAAATGTATTATGTGAATTGACTTCCACGTTTGGTTTATTTGGTTTACTATCAGTCCCTAGTAGAGTGCACCAGGGGTGCCAAGGGCTTGTATATCCAAATGCTGCTAGTGGGCTTGCAGCACTGGTTGTGCCACCCACCGAAGCAGCGGGGTAAAATGTGTCTAGGGTCTGCCACTGCAGGACCTGCGCGCGGTCTGGTACCGTCGCGCTGACTGAGCAAGTGTCTCCACTTACCAGTCCCTAAACCTTCCCTTAACTACACGTTAGTCACCCCTCTGGTAGGCCTAAGCACAGGGTGCATTGTAGGTATAAGGTAGGACATGTCCTGATGTGTGTGGCATGTCTTAGTAGTGAATTACAGCCATTTTCGTTTTTCACTATTGAAGGCTACCTGCTCTCCATAGGCCAGAATGGGCTGCTGGGATCGCTACACGCTGTGACCCCAGTGGACTCAGAGAGCATGGTAGAACGTCATGTTTAGTATGCCTGAACTCGGGATAATAAAATACATCTTTTAGTAAAGGTTATTTTAATATCCTGGGTTTGCAAATGCTACTTTTAGAAAGTTAGCCTTTGCGTGTCTGACCATCTCAGTCCGCCTCTGCTGTGTGTGTGTGTTCTGCCTAGCAACAGTACAGGAGCAGGGCTGGGGGATTCCAGGAGACAGGTTGGCTGCCAGGTGGTGGGTAGAGAGATTACACCAGGATGGGTGGGAGGAGTGCACCCTGACTCTTGAATAGACCTGTGCTCTGCCACCACAAAGCCGGCGCCGCCCCCTGTGGAGCGGCTGATGTCTCTGCCCTGCTGCTGAAAGGAACAAACCGAGTCACCACAACAGAGTGCTCCAAAACTGGACTGAGCCAGGCCCAGGCCCCCTGGCGCTAAAGAACAAAAGAATCCCTGTATAAAAGTAGGAGCCTGGCTCCTAAGAAATCAGATCCAGATTGAACCACGAAGGAACTCTGCCCGACTAGAAGGACCTGGAAGAAGCTGAAGGAGGAGTAACTTTCCCTGACCTGAGGGACTGGCCTGCAGTAGGTGCCTTGCTGAGGAAGGAGAGGAAAAAGACTGAAAGAGACTTTTGCACTTTGTTCTTCAACTATCTCCAAGGGCTTGGAAGAAGAGCTTGCCCCCTGAACTGAACCCCAGGACCAGTGGGTTCACCGTGTCTCCGCTCGTCTGAGAATTCGAGCCGTGTGCTTTCTCCCGCCGGAGTGCCCTGCGCACCTTCGCCTCCCTCCTAGGGCCGTGACACCCAGAAGCCTGGCCGCCTCCACTCGCCGAGAGCCCCGCTCTACCTGAGTCGCTCTGGACCCATCGAGTCTGGCCGTCGCGCTTCCCTGTCACCTGCCTGCTACTGGAGCGCGCTTGGTGCCCTCTCGCCCTCCCGCCGGATTTCTAGTGGGGAAGTGAAATCCAGCCTCGGACGGCCGCCCGTACGTCGTAACGTATCCGGCCGCCCAGCTTCACCTCCCAGCCTGAGTCTGACCGTGCCGCCCTCCACAGTGACCTCCCGCACAGTCCGTGTCGGGGGCCCTGGGCCGCACCTGTCTACTGAGAGCCGCCCGCTGAAGTCTCGTTCCGGAAGACCCGCGAGGTGCAGAACCTGCATCTCCCCCGAAGACTCGTCCAAGCACATCGCACGTTCCCAGGTACAGTGAACTCTTTATCGGACTCGGGGTCCGCAACGTTCTGATTTCCCCGTATCACTGTATCCCGGGTGCCCTGCGCATCATCGTGACTGGACCGACTCAACCGAGCCCTGTGAAGCGCTCGTGATCGAATAAGTTACCAAAGACAAGAACAGTGCCTAATTATCATCTTGTGGCCTCCAGTTCGCAACCGTTATTGATGGTCTTGTACATGCCTGCGTAACAAAGAATCTTTTATATAAAGCATCCGTATTTTTGATACAACTTACGCCTGGTGTCCATTTGTGGGGGGATCGTTGTGGTTTACTGTGTGTGATCATAAATGCTTAACTGACTAGCGCCCTGAAGTTTAGCCCTGACTGCTCGCGCCACACTACCTATAGGGTGAGCAGGGGTTGTTCTGAAGGGGTAATTCTCTCGCCCTGAATAGAAGAAGGGACCACTGTTTGTCACAGGTACCTACCTGTGCCAACCCGAGGTTCCCCATTCTAACAGGTCATCACTAGTTGAGGACAACGAGCCATGATGATGATGTTGTCCAAATATATAATCAGATGAATCCCCCCCGCGCTCTCA
Organism: Triturus cristatus; assembly: GCF_964204655.1. Lineage (NCBI taxonomy): Eukaryota > Metazoa > Chordata > Amphibia > Caudata > Salamandridae > Triturus > Triturus cristatus. The sequence goes on from NC_140592.1 coordinate 780,066,647, forward strand.
GTTTTTCCACAACTGGCCGCAGAAGTTTCATGAAGCACCAAGGTGCTGACGAGAGGCCGAAGGGAAGGACTCTGTATTCGTACCGCACTCCTTGCCAGTGGTACTGTAGAAAACGTTGATGCAGTTTGTAAATGGGAACAGACAGATATGCATCTTTCATGTCCAGACAGACCATCCAGTGCCCCTCCTGAATGAGGTTGCGTAGAAGATGAATACCCTCCATCTTAAAATATCGATATACTACCCATCCATTGAAGTCCTTTAGATTTAAAACTAGCTTGGATCCACCCCACTTCTTCTCTACTAGAAACATGCTGCTGATAAAGCGTCTGGGATGAGGGTCTGTGGCCACTATGGCCCCTTTCTTTAGGAGAGAATCTATCTCTTCGGAGATGAAGACCTGATCTTGTCGGGAAAAATACATTTGGTGTGGAGGAAAAACCTGATTGGGAGAATTGTAAAGCTCTATCTTGTACACCTGCACGGTCTCTAAGATCCATGCATGCTGCGAGATCGTGTGCCAATTGTGCAAAAAAAATGGTATCCTGCCCCCCAACATTACTTCCGGAGACTGAATCAGTCTCACCTGAATTTCCGGTATCTTGTTGACCGCCCTGATGTCCTCTGTATCTGCCCTTCCAGAATCTGTTCTTGGTTCGATGGGTCGGATAGAAGGAGGAGTTACCATTGTAGCTGGACTCCTGGTAGCCCCCTCGTTGTTGCTGGTACTGACCACGCGGGGCGCCTTGACTGTAACCACGGCCGAACGACCGCCCTCAGTATCGCCCGGCCCAGCCAAAAACCGGGCGGAAAGCACATTTAAGGGATCCCTGCTCCTTATCCAAACCTCTAAAAGTGGCGACAAACTTCGTCAGCTCCTTGAGAAAGGGTTGACCGAAGAGGAGGCCCAGAGCTAGTGGACCCGATTCGGAAGAGGAGAGCTCTGCCAATTTAAGATCAAATTTTAGAAGTATTGAGCAACACTGTTAGCTGCACATAGCGCAATTCACATTACCCAGCTGACAGACCACTCTTTGCGTCCATCTAATCAATTCATCCGGGTTAATAGCCATTGCGGACTCCTTGGCTCGAAAGCCCAACTCCAAAATCTTAGTGAGGGGACCTATCAAGTCTAAAAGTTTGTCTTGGCATGATCTCCATGCCCGGTTTGTGCCGTTTTTGGGGTCTTTGGAATACTTTTTAAGATATGTGAGAATAGAAGGATTCACCTTCGGCGTCTCCGCCACCTTACCTACCAAGTCAGGCCTTGGGCACTCCGATCTAAGCCGCGCTCTCACATCCTTGTCGAATGCCTGTCTAATGTGAGATTGAACATACTCGGCCACCTCTGGAGGCAGAAGCCAGGCAGTGGAATTTGAATGAACTATCTCCGTTGGCTCGAAGGTTAGGAGCTTAGGTTGTGAAGGTGTGTGAACATAAGGCTCTTTCCTTAATTTTTTGGAGGGTCTAGGGGCCTCCTCCTGGTCAGACGCTTGGTCCGAGGAGTTATCATTTCCATCTCCCTGAGGTAACTCAGTGATGGTTGCTTCCTTAGCGGAAGTGCTATAATCATGGTCACTAGCCATTGCTTTAGCCAACTTTGCAAAATCTGCCACGTGGAGATTCTTGGACCCTTTCCCACTGGCACTAGGGCGACTGCCTGTGCTGGAGAGCCAGCCTTGCTGTTGGGCGTAGGTGCATAAATTGGGCTTTAGTGGCTCTATGGCCCTCACCAGGTCCCTCTTTACCGAGTGCTGCACTCCTGCGTCCAGCGCATCAACAAGCTCCTGTTCCGTGGACCCAGAGGGCTCCTCCTCATAATAGTCCTCCTCAAAATAATACTTCGACATAATGGCCCACCTTAGTGACCCACTTTCCCACAGGAGGACTGTCTGTCCCTCACACGAAGGGTTAATGCACATAGGCGAAGGCTTTAACCAGTTGTAGCTGATATTCAATAAGGGGGAGTGGAGAAACCCCAGGCAAGCCAAAGTATTGATATACAAACAGAAATGTGTAAACTGTTTTGAAACATTTTCAAATGTGGAGGTAGGGCTTGCCAGAACCACTGTAGGCAGAGTCTATGCATAATTATCCAGCCCCACTCAAAAATAAGAAGGGGTGTCCCCGGGATCCTGCCGCGAGCAAGTGGGAAAAAGAGCAATGAAAAGCGCTGCTCCCGAGCTCATGCAAGCACTGATTTTGTAACGGGCAAAATGGCAGCTGCGCATGCGCAGTACAGGCCGCCCGTCAACACAGAAAGAGGATTACGCGTTGGAGCGATGCGTGTCCTCACTCTCTTAATCTCCCTCTCCACCGGGACTCAAAATGGGCGCAATTGTGCCTGGTCGGGGAGGCAGAGCACTCCCAAAATACAAGCGCTATAAAGATACTGAGAAATAGGCATAGAAAGCTGCACTTTTATTCAAAAGGAAAATGTGCATCAGCGTAAGCGCACAATCAATAAAGTTGTGTTGCAAAGTAAAGCAAAAGCAATAGCAGACAACATTAAACAACAATAAACCATCAGTATGAATAAATATACCCAACTCAGATAGAACAAATATAGTAGATGGGAATGCACTTAACTGGCTGCAGAGCAGCAAAGAAATAGGATACTGTCAACATGACTGGAGTTTATATAGGGGATACTCTCTATGGTTGGTCATGTGACCCGATGTGTATTCATGGGTATTGTAGTATTTTTAGTTACTTTGTTTTTATTGGCTGCTGAGAAAAGAAACAGTAAAGAAATGAGAAGCATAATCGAGGCAGCCCAGTGATAGCACAATGAGGAAAGCCATGGGAGGTAAGAAGGTTAAAAGGGCTTTAATCCCACCTGATTCTTGTGTGTGAGTGTCTGCTTATGTTTGTCTGTTTGCCTGATTCTGTGTGCGTGTTTTTGTGTGAGAGAACATTTTACAAAATAAGGAAATGTTAAAATTTCACTGTGTTTGACTTTCGTTTAGTATAACAAATTAACCTGTTTTGTTTATAGAAACAAATTTCTCGTGTTTTGGTATGTGCTGCAACTAGTATATAAGTCAATAAGCTTTGCCTGTCTTGCCTTTATCCCCACCCCTGGCCTTCCCACTCACCACATTTAAGAGTACCTGCACTATTTTTTTCCCATTTAAATCACTGGCTTTTGTTAAAAGGTTTACTTCCAGTCACCACCATCAACTTCTTGCCTTCAGGCAGGGAAGGCGTGCTTTCATCAATTGGAATAATGATTTAGAGACAAAGGGCCATATGTAGGTAATTTCTATTTACCGATTCCTAAATACCGAATTTTACCGATTCGGTATTTAAGAATCGGTAAATAGAAAGTAGGTAAAAAAATCGGTACATTTTACCGATCCGGTAATATTCGTGATTACCGATTCGGTATTTACCGAATCGGTAATAAGGCATACCTTCCCATTCATTCCTAAGGGCCTGGAGGCCCATAGGAATGAATGGGAAGCCATTCACTATTACCGATTCGGTAAATACCAAATCGGTAATAGGGGGAGCATATTCAAGGGTGGCAGGGTGTCACATTGACACCCTGTTGCACCCCTGAATCATGCATGTGTGCACTTGTGGCGCACATACATGCCCTAAGGGCATGTATGTCTGCCACATGGCACTTTTAAAAAAGCACAAAATTGCTTTTGAAAAGGTATTCGGTATTTACCATCAACTTGTAGTTGGTGGTAAATAACGAATCCTTAAATCAAAAATGCACTCACTTGAGTGCTCCCTACATAGGATTTATAGATTCGGTAATTTACCGATTCGGTATTTTACCGATTTCTTAAAATACCGATTCGGTAAATTACCGAATCCTTAAAACCTGCCTCCTACATTAGAAAGGGCTAAATACCGGTTGGTAAAGGGAAAATTACCGATTTTCGGCTGTTACCGACCGGTATTTAGCTATCTACATATGGCCCAAAATACCTTAAAAATCAGGAAATACATGCAAAAATCCGTACAGCAACACATTTTGTTGTTAGTAAACACTTCCCGGTGTCGTTAAGGACCCTGCTTCATGTATGTGATTCTGATTGGGAGTAGAACAAAAAAAAACATTATTAATCTGTTAACCAAAACTCTCACTTTTGAGGAAACCACTATTTTAGAGAAAGGTTTAGGATTTGCAATTGCCACCCATGTTGATTAATTTAATCTGGAAAAAGACCTCAGGAGTTTTTTCCGTAAAATCAGACTCTATAGATTTTTTGAGGGCAAAGAAAGAATTGTAACTGAAAATAAATCAGACTCAAACCTAAGTCAAACTGGACTCCATTGGGCCGTATGGTAAATAAAGATATAGAAACTTTTGAGAGAGTAATAGAGAGAGGAATAGAAAACATCTTAGATAAAAAAACACATGGTTTAAACACAACTTGACCATGGCACAACATGATGCTCTTCGTAGTCTAGAACAGAATAAGGAGTTAACCATCAAACCTGGTGACAAAGGTGGCAGTATTGTCATCATGGACACTTCAGGCTATGAGAATATAATAGAAAACCTCCTTATAATTAACTTCAGTACAGAAAATCTAACAAAAAGGAATGGATTGAATTAGGAAAACAAATAAGGAATCTCTTTAGACTCGCAAAAGATGATGAAATAATTTGTCAGGATGAGTATAATTATATGTATAACGAAAACCACTGGTCCCGATTTATAGACAATGTCTGTTTTATTTGGCAGGGCACACAGGAAAATTTAGACACATTTATAGAGTGGCTTAACTTAGGAGACAACAATCTAAAGTTCACCTCGGCATACAATAACAAAATGTGTGAATTTTTGGACATCACAATAAAAGACACAAGTGGCACACTATCAGTGGAGCTATATACTAAACCCACAGACCGCAACACCATGCTGCATTTCGAAAGTTATCACCCTTTAAGTCAGAGGAGTAATATCCCCTTTGGTCAATTTCTTTTAATCAGATGAAACTGTACAAGCATAAAAGATTTTGAACTCCATGCCAAAACACTCACTAGGAAATTGACAGACAGAGGATACCCTAAACAACTAGTCAAAAAAGCCTACAAACGAACTAAGTACTACAATAGAGATAGTTTATTCAAACCAAAATCAAGGAACACTAAAATATTAGAACAGATAGTATGTGTCACCAACTTTATGAATATCAGTAATAAGATTAAAAATCTTATTAACAGTAATTGGCATTTACTAAATAATGCCAACTCAATGCATTTGCCAAAACCGCTCTTTTCCTTCAGAAGGAACAAGACTATACGAAACTGTTTAGTACATACATATCCCAATTCTACTAATAGAAAACCCCTATGAACAATTGATGGTTCTAACCCTGTAGGCAATTTCCCCTGTGGATCCTGTAACAACTGTGATAACATCCTGAAAGAAACCACGGTAACATGTAATAAGATTACCCACTTTCAAAAATGTTTGGTCAATTGTCGGACTAAAAATGTTATTCATCTTGTTCTGTGTCCCTGTGAGAAAGGTTATATTGGTGAAACCTCCAGTGAGATACGACTGAGATTAAATGAACACAAGTCTGCGATCGGTACTAAACGGAAAAATGCACCCTTGGTAGAACATTGGGTTGAAATGGATCACAAAATAGAAGATTTAAAGTGGTGTATCATAGAGGCCATACACATGAGTACAAGAGAGGGAAATGTGACAGCAAAAAGAAAAGGTCAAGGTTGTGCCTGATCTAGCGCTGCAGCGAATGGGGAGGTGAGGGCGGAGTCACCACCCACATAAAACATGACGTTTCGGAAGCACAGGCGCTTCGCGTTCTAGTTGTTTTCCCTTGGCCTTTGATCGTCCGGGTCACTTCTGCCATTTCCGGGTCACAAATTCCGGTGTTGGTGCGTCGCTTCTGCTGGAGCCGCCACGTCTTTGGTGGTTGCCGAGAACTTTCGCCTGCCTGCAGACTCCAATTCCTGTTAGCGTCGCGGGGTTCTTCTTTGGCCCGTCTCCGCTCTTCTCAGCCTCTATGACAGAATCCTCATTGTTTTGGCGGTAACGCGCTGGCGCTAGTTTAGGTGGCTCCCCAGGGGATGTCCTTTCCGCTTGCTATGTAGGGGCTTATTCTTGGTGTGCGCATCGAGGCATCTGCATTTTCCTTATGTATTTGACACCATGTTTTTTCCGCTTGTTATATAGGGGTTAATTCTTGGTGTGCGCATCGAGGCATCTGCATTTTCCTTACGTATTTGACACCATACATGGTGCGCTCGCACATTGTTGGCATTATTGAAGGTTGAGTGGTACAAATTTACTTATGGACAGCTAAATCGACTCATGAGTGAAGGAGCATATAGCTGCATACTACAGAGCACGGAGCTTGCAGAGGAAGTCGCTTGCTTCCACCCCCATTGCATGGCACTATATGGACCTGCAGGCTCTACTGAATAGGTGGCTGCATATTTTGGTTTTCATTTTCCTCTAGAAGGTTGTGCTGCTAACAACCTACAACTACATACTTTCTTTATTTGCCACCTTGCATTCAAGTTCCTCACATGTTTGGGGTAAGCTGCTCACCTGGACTACCACATGACTGCACAACTTTGAATCAGTGTCATTAAGTATTAACTATTATTTTTATCTGTGTTTAGGAAGTATTGCATCTGGTTGTGCCTTTTTCTTTATCTGTGGACACAAGCGGAAGAGGGAAGATTTCCAGGTAGAATATTTTGTAGAACAACAGTTATGTACGCTTTGAACCTAGTCTAGCCGACTATTAATTCAGCCTTCTGTTCACAGGAATTCCTCCGATCCCAGTGGTGCTTCTGTGGTGTGGGACGTGTGCTGGACCTGCCTCTACCTTCTCCTTCCCTTGTCTCCCCTCTTCCCCCTATTCACTGGTACTGCTTTGACCTTGTTGGGCGGACTGGTGGTAGAGGGAAGTTGGGATCTTTTCATCTATCTCCTGCCTCTCATCCCTGCGGAGACCTCAGGTGACCCTGACAGAAAAAAGAGGGAACAATTTTATATGTCGAAATTTAATACATATAAAAGCGGACTTAATAGTAAGGAGGAATGGGAAAAAATTATCTAAAACTCGCCGGCCAATCAGGTCCTAGATTGGACGTGATGGAAGATTTATAATTCAAGTCACTGAGACATTTTACATGAGACAGTTAGATATAAGGAAGAGTAGGAATGTGCAATAATCGAACACACTATATTGAGGTCAATGACCTTCATAATACAAATATACTTAAAGACCAAACTGGAGAACATGTTTGTATAATGATTAGTCTATCCTCACACTTGGACCAGCGGTGTTTCTTTGGTTAATCAGATATAAGCGGTTTGATTGAACCATTGTAGCACCTGCGATCTCCAACAATAATAAAAATTCCTTTTAATTTTTTGATTGACTCAAATTTATCATCACTAATTTTAATCAACGTACTGAGCATATCTAATCACAAAGGTGTAACGCTATGGAAATTGGCAACTTTTAAGAAACAACAGTTTTTTTTATAAATGTTGTTCCTGGCTATGGTTAAATAGCCGCCGTTTTTATCAATGCGAAAATACGAAACTGAAAAATAATTAGAACCTTTAGTTCGGTTACCACATTAATCCAAACCACATAAACAATACAAAAGAATTGGAAACATAAATTCAAATCGAACGAGGAGGCTTGCCTACAGTACAACTATGAATATGTGTGAAGACATAACCCATTACAAGATGGCTGCCGTTGTTTATAAACATAGAAGGAATGGTTTTCGTACCATGAGTGTAGACAACTGATTCAGGTGTATCGAATCAGACCGTGACGTCAATTGCAAGTGACGTTTATTTGTGCATTTAAAAAGCTGCACGCACTAGTTCACTTGTCAAACATTGACAGTGGACAGGCGATACGGACGGTCGCTATCTCTTGTAACCCTTGGAGGTAAGTCCACACTTAACAACAAGCCGGGCAGCAGGCAACATGCAATTCTCTGAAGAAAAAAACCAAAGGGAAGAGTTAGGAGGCATAGCAACATTTTTATCTATGGAGTTGCTCTTGTAATATCTTTAACATTACAAACCAAGCCCGCACTTATCAGTGAAACAGGCAGCTGGCAACATGCAATTCTCTGGGTCAGAAAAACCTGAGGGAAGCGTTAGGAAGCATAGCGACATTATTATCTATGGAGTTGCTCGTGCAATATCTTTAATGTTGCAAACCAAGCCCGCAATTATCATCAATAGGGACAGCAGGCAACATACAATTCTCTGTATAAAAAAAACAAAGGGAAGCATTAGGAAAAAGAGTGACATTATTATCTAGGGGGTTGCTATTATAATATTTTTAATGTTGCATATCAAGACCTGAAAGTTAATAAATACTAACAGTTGAAGTAAACTTTGACTAGGCTGAGGGATATAATGAATCGGCCTCGTCAGATAGGTATGTGTATAACAATTCCAATATACTTATCTATTGCCTTTGTTTACTTTTAAACAGCTTGATACACTGGTGTGGCGGCGATACATACCACTTACAAAAAGACGGGAGAATTGATAAGTTTCCGAACGAAGGTATATCTTTTTTAACAGTGCTAAGTTAATAATTTAGATTTTATTTAGTTTATCTAAATGATTACTCAAGGTCGAGGTTATCTACAAATAGAAGATTATGATTGTCTTTCACAACTTTTCAAGAGTTTTATCCAAAATACTGAATGTTGAATATGAAGTTTTACTAATCTTAAATCCGTTGAGACGTTAGTTTGATGCAATTCAATGATAAATAAATTAATAACGTTTTTTTAATTAAAGTTTTTAATGAAAGTTCTTGCGTTACGGCGTACCTAAAAAAAATTAAAAACTGAATAGCCCACGCAACATCCGCAAAGATCAATTTAAGCGAGAATACAGGTGGGACTATGCTCCCTTTTATTCAAAACTGATATTTTTAATCTGTCCCATAATATGATCAAAAATTTGTAACATAAATAAGGACCCTTATAATACTACCATACAAATGTTTATATCAATTTGCAGTATATTCTCTACCCAGCGGGGCCGATAATATGAAAAAGAGCGCCGTACGGTCAAGAAATATAGACCTCTAAGGTTGGTTTTAACTATATATAAAAAATGGTCATTACCTTTTCAGTATAGAAATATACAGTAATTTTGGGGTTTTTGAACTATAATTTTTATTCCCTCCAGAAATGATTGCATTGTCCTCATAATTTAAGATGAAGACGTGTGTATGACCTTCGTTGAAAGCATATACTACACCAACAAAAGGAACAGTAGCATCTTGCTTTCAGGTATACATAATGGATGGTCATACTAAATACCCAAAAGATGAACCCATTGTCTGGGATATAGCCAGCACGGTGGAGGGGATATAAGGTAATACAAGATCCCATTTATAAATTCAGAATAATTTCTTGTCACTAAGAATAGTACAGCATACGTAACTAGTAGACAGCATAAAATAATGTGACAAAAACCCATTGCTAAATGAAGGTTGCTTAGCAGACACCCTGAATATATGAAAAATAGAGTTGTAAAAAGGGAATGTTGTTAGTTAACTGTATTCAATCTGATTTCTAACAAAAGTTTTTTATATTGTTTGTTTCGATTTTTTAATAAATGAACTAATGTCCTGAAGAAGGTGATGACATAAACGTACACCGAAACGCTGCGTTGACAGTTTGTTTTTTGTCTTGCTTTTATAATGTATTTTTAAACAATGTTTATGAATTTTTTTATTGTTTTTGAATATTGTGAATCAGTCGAAATTCCATGAACTTTGTGCAAATGTTTTTATGTACGATATATGAATTTCATTAAAAAACTTTTTATACAACATTCCCTTTCAGAATGTATTACTTCATATTATTGTTTAATTTATTTTGAGTGTATATCATTTTATAATTTAGCGACTTGGAAATACCTTTTTGGTTAAAAATTGTTTTCCAATATCTTGTTTTATCTCACGGATAGATTGATTGTGTCTGTTATGTCCATTGAGTCTTGGAACTAGTTGTATCTAAAATCCTACATTTAAACTTAGGAGAAGGGAACTTTGTTTTGTTTTATTCTGAGAGGGTACCTTACATTTCTTTTCTTTTTTCTTTTGTGTGCATGTATTCCACATGAGCAGAACATTTCTGTCTTCTCTGTGTGTAAATAGAATTTGCTGTTATTTGGTGACATGATTTGCTCAGATTTCAGAATGTTTTTTTTTGCTAGAGAAGCAGTCGCCTAATTAGTCACGGTCATCATTCAAATTAACCTCTTTCACTATTAACTGTGCTTTCTTGCTTGGCTCTCAACAACAGACTTAATGCCCTTCTGTTGAGGACTGCGATAGAGAGCTACAGAAATTCATGGTTCAGAAAGAGGCAGTCACTGCTGTGATGGTGCCAGGAGGTGACCTGTGAACACAAAAGTGACCCCTGCTTCCTCATGTCATTCACTAGCAGCAGTGAGGGCGCTAACCTTCTTTTTGCCCAGGACGCTATCATTGGACATGTTATGTATTGCAACCAATAGGTCCTTAAAAGGGGGGTAGGTGTTGGGTGAACACCTATTCTGACACTTTCTATATATGCTTACGGGCAGCAATAGGCCCAACGCACCATGTTTAGAGGAGATCTCTGACCCTGCACACATCACTCAACACCTTTCATATTGGCCTAACTACAACCGGTGCCCACCCATGCACTCCAAAGAAGGGCACCTAGAAAGCTGATGTGAAGCGCTATGTAGACTGTGCAACACAATAGATAGAAACACCTATGTGACAATGATCGATAACGTGTCGTTGGCTACTCTGTTTTTGATAGATCAATCGAGAATGACTAGTGTAATTAGTGGCTCCGTGTTCACTCTTTTCTTCACCTGGTACAAGTGTCTGTGGCCAGGCAGTGTGTGAGGGTGCAGCGCTGAACTGTCCGGTGGGGGCCCGTGGGAAGATGTTGAACAAGGAGACTCTAGCGGAGGCTTCAGGATGTGGAGACAAAGCAGAGGTGGGGATGAGATGAGTCCTAAATGCCACAGATGGCCCTGGGTAATAAACACTGCTCTTGGGCACTTTCTGCTGCTTCTAAGAACCATCTTTGACTCGGATCTGGTCTGGTTGGTAAGGGGGACGGGGGAGGAGGGAGGAGTTTTGGTGGTGTCCTGACAGCACAGAGCAGGAGGAGAGTTAGAGGGCTCTGTTCTTTGGAGTCTGTTTCCTTGTGTGGCAACAGGCACAGTTATAGCTAATCACACTGTCAACATGTTTACCATTCGCGATCACTCGCTGGAATGTTACTTCGTTCCTCTGTGACTCTTAGCTACTGTCTTAGAAAACTAGGGCGAGTTAAAAAGGCGCTGTGGCCATTATACACTAGAGGAATTGAGGTAATGATCCTACAGCATATCCTGTTCAAACCACGGGCACTGCTCTTGAATCGCAGGCACGACTGACAGCAAAAGGCTGAAATGGAAAGTAACTACTAACATGTATTATGAAACTTACCTGTGTGGAAGCAGGAAGCTCTTTTAAAAACAATGTGTGGTGGTGCCAAACTAGCAACAAATGCTGCAGCCTGTCTCTCTTCATGCCAGCACCGCTTGTAAAGGAGAGAGACACAGCCTCCTCCCACCCTGAGGTGGCCCACACATACTGCACAAGAGGCCCCACGCAACTACTACCGCATCTCTAAGCCAATCCAGTCACTACTCCTGCTGTTACAGCAGCATCTGGATTGGCTGTGGCAGACAACCTCAATGCTCATTACTGAGCCCTGGGGCTGTGGCTATGAGTCACACTGGGCTCCAGTTTGCACAGGGGGAAGAGAGTCTGCGCATGTCGGGCTGGCCGGAGAAAGCAACCGTCCAACCAGACATGCGCAATTGGGCCCCTCTGACACGAACAGTGTTTGTCAATAATAGTGTTAAGCTCCAGCCCCTCAGGCCCACAATGGCTTCTCAAGAATTGAAAACAAATTGAAAAATTAATTAATTTTTATTGAGATGCAGGAGCCACTTATTTATTATTTACTGCTCCGGCTTAGGAGTGCACTATAATACCCTAGGGTTTTTCTTATTATTTAATTTCTTGCTAGAAGGGTCAGAGGCACTAGCAAACCTTTTGTAATGTTGTTGGGGGCTGCAGGGAGTGCAGCAGCTCCCCAACAGCATTTAAAAAACACAGTAAGTCTCCTGGGTCATTCTATCCATGCATGTGTGTGTATGTATGTGTGTGTATATATATATATATATATATATATATATATATATATATATATATATATATATATATATATATATATATATATATATATATATATATATATATATATATATATATATATATATATATATATATATATATATATATATATATATATATATATATATATATATATATATATAACTCCAAACTTTTCTTATACAAAAAGTAAACACGGACTCCCAGGAGATTTGCAGTTCTAAAGCTTGTTTAATAGACTGCACACAACACAACGCGTTTCAGCTTTCGCCTTGTTCACGCTAAAGAAAATACTGTTTCAATAAAGTTAAATACAATTATTTTTGCGCAAAAATAGACAACAGACTAAACCACATAATGTTACAGGGAGATGGTAACGTGGCGGCCATCTTAGCCTAGTACAAAATTCATTCAAAGAGACTTGTAATGTGAAATAACAATACAAAAATTCTTTAAATAAAGTAGCAATGGTTGAATTCAATAATCACAAATTCATAATGTATTCAGTAAATGTGAAAAGCAAATCGCATCCCATACCATACGTAAAGACGTATATATATATTAATCTACATCAAGCACTGTACACTATTATAGCCCTAGTGGGCATATCACAGGTGTTCAACCACCACAATCATGAATACCTAATATACAAAATTGCTAGCCTAATTGGCAAGTCTCTATTGCTATATAAGCTGGAGTCATCAATGTACAAAATTACTCCTAAATATAAAGCCCCAGTGGGCAAAAGGGAAGTAGAGTACTATAAACAAGTTACTTAAGCGTGATGCGAATTTCAAGTTCATCAAAGGGCCTCAGCATGATAATGGTACCACTCCCTGAAAGATATAATAGAACAAAACAAAAACAAATTTCAATATAGCATAATTCCAGCCACAATATGGAAAATAACGAAAAATTAACAGTTTTAGTTATGCAAATGTACAGATAACTCTTCACTTGAATTCAACCCTTTGGGAAACATTGTATCGAAGTCCACAATAAATCTGGACTCCAATTGTCTTAAATGATGTACTTTGTTCCCTCCACATACAGTGTCCATAACAGCATCTAATACCACCATTTTAAGCAGTCGTTCATTTTGGGCGTGTTGCTCGAAAAAATGTCGTGCCACAGGGTATTGTTTATTGTTATGGCGCAGCGCCCTTACATGTTCTAGCACTCTTTTTTCGCACGATGAATGGTGCTACCAATATATGCCTTGTTACAAGGACATACTAGTGCATAAACACAACTGTGTCCTGTGGCTCCGATATATTGACGACATCTTTTTAATTTGGAAAGGTGACCTCGACTCTGCCAGTGCATTTGTAAACAAATTGAATGACAACCCATACAATTTGGTCTTCACCAAACATGCTAGCAGGATCTCTGTTGAGTTCCTAGATGTTAGGGTGGAGATCAGTGATCAAACCATACATACACACCTTTACCGTAAAAAGACCGCCGGTAACAGCATCCTAAGTGCATCCAGTTCCCATCCTCATAAATTGGTATGCAGCATCCCATACGGGGAATTACTACGCGCCTAGCGCAATTGCAGTACAGAGAGTAGCTATCAAAATGAAAAAGCTAATATGGTACAGCGCTTTAGAGACAGAGGTTACAATTCACATACCATCAAAGAAGCTTGTAAAAAAGCTGATGCTGTTGCACGGAATGAGTTGTTACATCCAGCACCACGTACATCAGAAATGGAAAGTCTCCGTTTTATAACCACATTTTCGGGACAGGCACATGATTTGCGCCGTGTTCTGGATAAACACTGGCATGTGTTGTTGACTGACAATAATCTCAAAAAGTATTTGACGAACCATCCGCAAGTCACTTTCAAGAAAAGCAACTCCTTGAGGGATGAGCTAAGTCCTAATGTAATTACCAGTGACACTACCTTAAAGAGTATTGGCAGGCCAGGATTTCGTTGCTGTAAAAACTGTAAGGCTTGTAAATACAGTGTGGATTGTACGGAGGTACAATTCTGCAGTATGAGTAAAAAGTTTACCATCAAAAAAGCTGTCACATGTAACACAATGTACTGTGTTTATGCACTAGTATGTCCTTGTAACAAGGCATATATTGGTAGCACCATTCATCGTGCGAAAAAAAGAGTGCTAGAACATGTAAGGGCGCTGCGCCATAACAATAAACAATACCCTGTGGCACGACATTTTTTCGAGCAACACGCCCAAAATGAACGACTGCTTAAAATGGTGGTATTAGATGCTGTTATGGACACTGTACGTGGAGGGAACAAAGTACTTCATTTAAGACAATTGGAGTCCAGATTTATTGTGGACTTCGATACAATGTTTTCCAAAGGGTTGAATTCAAGTGAAGAGTTATCTGTACATTTGCATAACTAAAACTGTTAATTTTTCGTTATTTTCCATATTGTGGCTGGAATTATGCTATATTGAAATTTGTTTTTTTTTGTTTTTTTTTTGTTTTGTTCTATTATATCTTTCAGGGAGTGGTACCATTATCATGCTGAGGCCCTTTGATGAACTTGAAATTCGCATCACGCTTAAGTAACTTGTTTATAGTACTGTACTTCCCTTTTGCCCACTGGGGCTTTATATTTAGGAGTAATTTTGTACATTGATGACTCCAGCTTATATAGCAATAGAGACTTGCCAATTAGGCTAGCAATTTTGTATATTAGGTATTCATGATTGTGGTGGTTGAACACCTGTGATATGCCCACTAGGGCTATAATAGTGTACAGTGCTTGATGTAGATTAATATATATATATATATATACGTCTTTACGTATGGTATGGGATGCGATTTGCTTTTCACATTTACTGAATACATTATGAATTTGTGATTATTGAATTCAACCATTGCTACTTTATTTAAAGAATTTTTGTATTGTTATTTCACATTACAAGTCTCTTTGAATGAATTTTGTACTAGGCTAAGATGGCCGCCACGTTACCATCTCCCTGTAACATCATGTGGTTGAGTCTGTTGTCTATTTTTGTGCAAAAATAATTGTATTTAACTTTATTGAAACAGTATTTTCTTTAGCGTGAACAAGGCGAAAGCTGAAACGCGTTGTGTTGTGTGCAGTCTATTAAACAAGCTTTAGAACTGCAAATCTCCTGGGAGTCCGTGTTTACTTTTTGTATAAGAAAAGTTTGGAGTGTCATAATTGGGGCTGCCGATTACCCCGACTCGGACCGCCCTATCTGACAGCCTTCTCCATTATCGGGATTGTTGGTGATATATATATATATATATATATATATATATATATACATAAATACCTGGATTTTTAGATGATTTTATGGATGCCGCAATATTTAATACTTCAGGGTTTTAGCACTTTTAAGGCACAAATCTCATCTACTAGACTACTCTTTTTTGCTGCTCTAACTTTGCAATTTGCACATGTTTTGCTGAATTTGCACATGTGCACTTGCACATTATGATATGTGCAGTTGATTTTATCTTGTGGTACATTAATAACTTTTGGAGAATGTTTTAAAAATCAATATGTTTTTAGCTTGATTCAACACCAATATTTATTGCACTTTATTGGGTATTAGCACATTCCCATCTTCAATTCATTGTTAGTGGATGAGATATTTTATGCTACAATCAGCTATCTATTGAGCATAGTGATACATATATATATATTTTCATGCTCTTCATGTTTAGAATTTGGTTATAAACTACATGAGATCCATCAATATACTATTACTGTGCCCTGTCACAAGCATCATGAAATCAGCAGTATTAAGCGATATGACAAAAAATGAGTGGGTCTTGTTTAAATTTACTGCCTAATTTAAATAATAAGTTCTTGGATTTGAATGTTTATTTGAGAGGAACGCTATGGCCTCATATACCTTCTTTACTTATTTTTAAGTTTTTTCCTTTCCTCCCCCTTTACATGTTCTTGTATATTCAGCTTTTTACTCTTTGGACCTATCTATGTAGGAAATAGAGGCCAATTTATTTTTACCTGTGGAATTGTGATCAGTGTAAAATCAGAGCTTTATGATATTAATTTTTAACCACTATGGTATTATTTTGAATGATTTCCAACTAGTTTCTATTTGGAACAACAATGTACTCTATGATTGAGTATTTCTTCTATTTTTTTGCCTTGAACTCACTTGTAGTTTGCTGTTTGTCTGTCGCAATTCCATTGGTTTATGTGGGAGGAAGGAAATCAGCTTGCACTATATCTCGCATGGTTGGTTATCAGTGTGTCATGTGATCAAGGCCGTGGCAATACGGCCGAAACGCGTTATGCCGATCCATATGGAATAAACTTGCACTAATATCTACTTCCAGCGTGCTGTGGTCTGTACCTGTCTTCCTCTAAAAAGTTGGACTTATGGGAACTTGCTTTCTTCATATATATATATATATATATATATATATATATATATATATATATATATTCCAACAGAAAAGGTTGCCCTCGATGAAGGCGCCTCAGGCGCAGAGTAACACCTTTAATTGAAGACTGCAGAGTCGAAGTCTGTTACTCACGATCTTTATTCATAGCCCAACGCGTTTCAAACATGACTGTCCTTGATCACGGGCTGAAGTGCAGAGCAAACCGGCATTGGGATGGAACACCTGATATACCCCAAGTCCCGCCCTTGTGGGCGTGTGCACAGCGTGCATGATGGTACTTGTGGTTCCATCCATTCTTCCCCAGTGGGTTTTGGCGTGCCTGAAATGATACAAAGTTTTACCCAGGGTGGGTTGGTCGTGAGCACACAAAGACTGCCACTCTGTTGATTCTGAAGTCATTCAACACGGACCTCTGCGCTCCTTTGAGCGGATTGGCTTCAATACGCAGGATCTGCGGAGCAGCAGGGCGCCTTCGCGGCTGAGCCAGCCGCTAAAATTCCAACAGAAAAGGTTGCCCTCGATGAAGGCGCCTCAGGCGCAGAGTAACACCTTTAATTGAAGACTGCAGAGTCGAAGTCTGTTACTCACGATCTTTATTCATAGCCCAACGCGTTTCAAACATGACTGTCCTTGATCACGGGCTGAAGTGCAGAGCAAACCGGCATTGGGATGGAACACCTGATATACCCCAAGTCCCGCCCTTGTGGGCGTGTGCACAGCGTGCATGATGGTACTTGTGGTTCCATCCATTCTTCCCCAGTGGGTTTTGGCGTGCCTGAAATAATACAAAGTTTTACCCAGGGTGGGTTGGTCGTGAGCACACAAAGACTGCCACTCTGTTGATTCTGAAGTCATTCAACACGGACCTCTGCGCTCCTTTGAGCGGATTGGCTTCAATACGCAGGATCTGCGGAGCAGCAGGGCGCCTTCGCGGCTGAGCCAGCCGCTAAAATTCCAACAGAAAAGGTTGCCCTCGATGAAGGCGCCTCAGGCGCAGAGTAACACCTTTAATTGAAGACTGCAGAGTCGAAGTCTGTTACTCACGATCTTTAATCATAGCCCAACGCGTTTCAAACATGACTGTCCTTGATCACGGGCTGAAGTGCAGAGCAAACCGGCATTGGGATGGAACACCTGATATACCCCAAGTCCCGCCCTTGTGGGCGTGTGCACAGCGTGCATGATGGTACTTGTGGTTCCATCCATTCTTCCCCAGTGGGTTTTGGCGTGCCTGAAATAATACAAAGTTTTACCCAGGGTGGGTTGGTCGTGAGCACACAAAGACTGCCACTCTGTTGATTCTGAAGTCATTCAACACGGACCTCTGCGCTCCTTTGAGCGGATTGGCTTCAATACGCAGGATCTGCGGAGCAGCAGGGCGCCTTCGCGGCTGAGCCAGCCGCTAAAATTCCAACAGAAAAGGTTGCCCTCGATGAAGGCGCCTCAGGCGCAGAGTAACACCTTTAATTGAAGACTGCAGAGTCGAAGTCTGTTACTCACGATCTTTATTCATAGCCCAACGCGTTTCAAACATGACTGTCCTTGATCACGGGCTGAAGTGCAGAGCAAACCGGCATTGGGATGGAACACCTGATATACCCCAAGTCCCGCCCTTGTGGGCGTGTGCACAGCGTGCATGATGGTACTTGTGGTTCCATCCATTCTTCCCCAGTGGGTTTTGGCGTGCCTGAAATAATACAAAGTTTTACCCAGGGTGGGTTGGTCGTGAGCACACAAAGACTGCCACTCTGTTGATTCTGAAGTCATTCAACACGGACCTCTGCGCTCCTTTGAGCGGATTGGCTTCAATACGCAGGATCTGCGGAGCAGCAGGGCGCCTTCGCGGCTGAGCCAGCCGCTAAAATTCCAACAGAAAAGGTTGCCCTCGATGAAGGCGCCTCAGGCGCAGAGTAACACCTTTAATTGAAGACTGCAGAGTCGAAGTCTGTTACTCACGATCTTTAATCATAGCCCAACGCGTTTCAAACATGACTGTCCTTGATCACGGGCTGAAGTGCAGAGCAAACCGGCATTGGGATGGAACACCTGATATACCCCAAGTCCCGCCCTTGTGGGCGTGTGCACAGCGTGCATGATGGTACTTGTGGTTCCATCCATTCTTCCCCAGTGGGTTTTGGCGTGCCTGAAATAATACAAAGTTTTACCCAGGGTGGGTTGGTCGTGAGCACACAAAGACTGCCACTCTGTTGATTCTGAAGTCATTCAACACGGACCTCTGCGCTCCTTTGAGCGGATTGGCTTCAATACGCAGGATCTGCGGAGCAGCAGGGCGCCTTCGCGGCTGAGCCAGCCGCTAAAATTCCAACAGAAAAGGTTGCCCTCGATGAAGGCGCCTCAGGCGCAGAGTAACACCTTTAATTGAAGACTGCAGAGTCGAAGTCTGTTACTCACGATCTTTATTCATAGCCCAACGCGTTTCAAACATGACTGTCCTTGATCACGGGCTGAAGTGCAGAGCAAACCGGCATTGGGATGGAACACCTGATATACCCCAAGTCCCGCCCTTGTGGGCGTGTGCACAGCGTGCATGATGGTACTTGTGGTTCCATCCATTCTTCCCCAGTGGGTTTTGGCGTGCCTGAAATAATACAAAGTTTTACCCAGGGTGGGTTGGTCGTGAGCACACAAAGACTGCCACTCTGTTGATTCTGAAGTCATTCAACACGGACCTCTGCGCTCCTTTGAGCGGATTGGCTTCAATACGCAGGATCTGCGGAGCAGCAGGGCGCCTTCGCGGCTGACTGTCCTTGTGCACACGCCCACAAGGGCGGGACTTGGGGTATATCAGGTGTTCCATCCCAATGCCGGTTTGCTCTGCACTTCAGCCCGTGATCAAGGACAGTCATGTTTGAAACGCGTTGGGCTATGAATAAAGATCGTGAGTAACAGACTTCGACTCTGCAGTCTTCAATTAAAGGTGTTACTCTGCGCCTGAGGCGCCTTCATCGAGGGCAACCTTTTCTGTTGGAATTTTAGCGGCTGGCTCAGCCGCGAAGGCGCCCTGCTGCTCCGCAGATCCTGCGTATTGAAGCCAATCCGCTCAAAGGAGCGCAGAGGTCCGTGTTGAATGACTTCAGAATCAACAGAGTGGCAGTCTTTGTGTGCTCACGACCAACCCACCCTGGGTAAAACTTTGTATTATTTCAGGCACGCCAAAACCCACTGGGGAAGAATGGATGGAACCACAAGTACCATCATGCACGCTGTGCACACGCCCACAAGGGCGGGACTTGGGGTATATCAGGTGTTCCATCCCAATGCCGGTTTGCTCTGCACTTCAGCCCGTGATCAAGGACAGTCATGTTTGAAACGCGTTGGGCTATGAATAAAGATCGTGAGTAACAGACTTCGACTCTGCAGTCTTCAATTAAAGGTGTTACTCTGCGCCTGAGGCGCCTTCATCGAGGGCAACCTTTTCTGTTGGAATATATATATATATACATATATATATATATTCACTTAATAAACCATAGGTTTCACACATGTTATAGTTAGGTGGATATTTCACTCGTAAAAAACCAATGAAATTCCACCGTTATAGTTAGTTCAGATAACTATAACTCGCGTGCCCGCAATCCTCTGCTCATGACATCACATGCCTCACTGACAACGCCCACTGGGGCGGGACTCATATCAAGCTAATAAAGCAGCGTTCCTGTAAACCAGGTTCTTGCCCCTCTATGCCAGTGATCAAGAGCTGCTGAGCTCGAAACGCGTATGGCGAATGGAATGCGGAACGCCCGTTGTGTGCACTTCCACCCACGTGTTGGTGTGAGTCTGGAGGTGTGTGGCTCCCCTCATGGGAAACCTGTGTGTTTTGAATTGTAGCAGCTCGCTCGGCCGCGGGGAGCCCCGACGTCGGTTTGGCGGATCCCGAGTGCAGGGAAACTACCGGCACTCCTTGGGACTGACAGAGCCTCGCACATGGTGATATTGGAGATGCACATCAGCGGGATGTTTTCAGCCTTCCTCCTGATTGGGGATTTTATCATATCGAGTGGCAGGACTGGGGCCACTGGGCAAGAGAACATCAGAGTCCTGGGCAGCAATTTGGCACTATCATAACCAGCATGCCTCACTGACAACGCCCACTGGGGCGGGACTTGTATCAAGCTAATAAAGCAGGTTTCCTTTAAACCAGGTTCTTGCCCCTCTATGCCAGTGATCAAGAGCTGCTGAGCTCAAAACGCGTATGGCGAATGGAATGCGGAACGCCCATTGTGTGTACTTCCACCCACGTGTTGGTGTGAGTCTGGAGGTGTGTGGCTCCCCTCATGGGCAACCTGTGGGTTTTGAATTGTAGCGGCTCGCTCGGCCGCGGGGAGCCCCGACGTCGGTTTGGCGGATCCCGAGTGCAGGGAAACTACCGGCACTCCTTGGGACTGACAGAGCCTCGCACATGGTGATATTGGAGATGCACATCAGCGGGATGTTTTTAGCCTTCCTCCTGATTGGGGATTTCATCATATCGAGTGGCAGGACTGGGGCCACTGGGCAAGAGAACATCAGAGTCCTGGGCAGCAATTTGGGACAATCATAACCAGCATGCCTCACTGACAACACCCACTGGGGCGGGACTCGTATCAAGCTAATAAAGCAGCGTTCCTTTAAACCAGGTTCTTGCCCCTCTATGCCAGTGATCAAGAGCTGCTGAGCTGGAAATGCGTATGGCGAATGGAATGCGGAATGCCCGTTGTGTGCACTTCCACCCACGTGTTGGTTTGAGTCTGGAGGTGTGTGGCTCCCCTCATGGGCAACCTGTGTGTTTTGGATACGTATATATGTGTATACCGTTTGGTGAATTTTATTGCGCAAGAAGAGCATGCAGTACAGTAGAGGAATATGACAAAGTTAAGAGAGAGATGAAGGAAAGCTTTATACAGAGAGGATATTCTCAGCCTTTATTGGAAGCACCCTGAAATATAGCGAGGCGATTAAATAGGGAGGTTGCTCTCTTTAACCCTTCAAAGACAGTGAGAAAGAAATAATAGTCTAAACAGAGAATCCCCACAGATTCATCACTACATTCAATACTCAACACACAAAAGTCCATCAGATACAGTGTAAACAGTGGCACTAAAAGAAGGAAGACCCGATAATTGGCCCTGTGGTGACAAAACACCCGAGATTACATATATAAAAAATCAAGATCTCTGAAAGATTATCATGTTTGAAGCAAATTCACTGCAGGAACTCCCAGTAGGACATGGATTAGAACAAGGGAAGGTTTCAGAAAATGCTCTAAACGCAAATCATGTAAAAGTAGTGAGAACATAATACAGTAACGACTTTCAATTAGACCATCAAAGTGAAGGGGAATTTAACATGTAGATCAAGCTTTGTTGTGTACATTTTGAAATGTCCCTGTGAAAAATTGTATGTAGGGAGCACTACGTTACCTGCACCCAAAATAATTTTGCAGCATATAAGGGCGATTGTCAACAATGATCGCAGTTATCCAATAGCCAGACACTTTGAGAAATACCATCATAGTAATCTCACAGAACTGAGATATATTTGTATTGCACAAACCCCAAAGAAAAAAAGAGGAGGGGATAGGGAAAAGGAGCTAAGAAAACTGGAGACATTCTTCATCCTGGAACTGGACAGTATAGAGCCAAATGTCTTTAATATTGATGAAGAAATGTATACTTGCTTATATTAAACTCATGTTCCTTAGCAAGCACTCCCCAGAGAGAGCATAACAAATGAATAATTTTTTCTAAAAAATACTTTTTTTTACACAGTTTAAAGGGTTTATATGAGGGTCATTTTAGGGCATTTTTAGTTTTTCACACAATGGATATAGGACCCATCTGCAGTTTCTGCTTCATTTATTTGGGTAATTTAGAAACCCATTGAACACATGTGACCAAATATGATAGTTATCAAAAAAACATCTCCCAAGCTCCAAGATTAGTAATGAAATGAAATAAGGATATTAATATTCAATGGTGAGTTAACTAAAAACTGCTTCAAGACTAATAATGTCAACAAATATTATTTTAAAAAATTGTTTTAAATAACATTTTAACCACATTTTTCAATAAGAAGCATAAATAAGTTTTTAGACTAACACTAACTAATGCAGTTTGGTGGAAGAATGGTGGAATTACTGCAGGGGAAACCAGGTGTACATTGTTTACTAGCACTATGCACTTTAGCAAAGCTACACTTTATTCTTTTTGAAATTGCTTCCTTTTTTTTATAAGTAGTTCTTGACACTATAACTGGCATTCACCAAGTAATGAGGATCATGAATAACATGCTTTTTGCCATTTTTCCAACTACTATGGTAGGCTAGTGAGGGAATTATGCCAAGAAAGAATATTGTGACTTGAAAAATATTTCTGCTTATTTGAAAAATGAAATTACTGACACAAAAGTTCATTAAGTAAGAAAAATTAATTATTTATGAGTGTTTATTGTGAGATAAAATGAAGGAAGAAAATTTATAAACAGAAAAGCCACAATATATTGAAGAATGGAGGCATTTGCATGTTACAAGATTGCGTTGATTTATCTTGCCACAGTGTATGATCTTGATATTTTTTCCTTATTTTATGTTTACTATTGAAAAGAAACAAATATAATGATTTATAATAATGGCGCTCGTCATCGTGAACAAGGATGCCCCTGACAACCAAAACAAGTAGATGAATTTGTTGTTTCCTTGAATAAAAATTGGTGAATTCTACTGGAGTGCTGACAGCGTTCTTGAGGGAGAACTTTTCAGCAGAATATATATATATATATATATATATATATATATATATATATATATTCACTGAAAAAAACATAGGTTTCACACACGTTATAGTTACGAATTAGCATTTACAAAACCTTGCAAATTCACTTAAAAAACCATAGGTTTCACACATGTTCTAGTTAGCTGGACATTTCACTCGTAAAAAAACAATGAAATTCCCCCGTTATAGTTACTGCAGGCAACTATAACTCACGCGACCGCAATCCTCTGCTGATGACGTCAGATATTACATCACTCTATTTAGACACTTATTTACCCATGTCTTCTTCCATTAATCTTTAGCTATACATATATTACAAATATTTATTTTTCATAAAGACACATATGTCATCAGTGATGTAATATCTGACATCATCAGCAGAGGATTGCGGTCGCGTGAGTTATAGTTGCCTGCAGTAACTATAACGGGGGAATTTAATTGGTTTTTTACAAGTGAAATGTCCAGCTAACTATAACATGTGTGAAACCTATGGTTTTTTAAGTGAATTTGCAAGGTTTTTTAAATGCTAATTCGTAACTATAACGTGTGTGAAACCTATCGTTTTTTCAGTGAATTTGTACGGTTTTTTAAATGCTAAGTTATGTATTTATTAATTAATTTATTTTTCAGGTTTTTCACCGTGCACGCGCTGTGGGCGCTCGGTGCGCTTCGCGCACCGAGCACCCACGGTTCGCAGTGCGTGCTGTGCGTGCGCGGTGTGCGCACCTCACGATTTAAAAAAAATATATATTTTTTTTTTCCCTTGGGGGTCCTTCTGTGGCCCCCTGACCAAGGCTAGGGGTCAGGAACTGTCCACTCTGCCCCCTTTTCACGTTCTCCACCTTTTTTTTTCACCCCCTCAGACTGCGAGAGACAAAATGGCGGCCGACACTTCCTGGTTTCGACCGATTCAAATGTTTACCGACATCTAACAACCAATCAGAATTGCGCTCGCGCACGGCAGGGTGCGCGCACCGTGCGCGCGTATAGATATTTATATGCTTTTAAATGCTATTTTCTCAGGAAATACTGAACAGATTTACACCAGACCTGCAAAAGGCACTTCCTTGACCTTATGGCTACCTCTCTGCCAAATTTCACGTAATTCTGTTCAGCCGTTCGGGCTGTAGCTGCGACTAAAGGTCCTATGGAAAAATGCATGGGGAAAACGCGTTTTGGGACCCCCCCTTTTTCTCGGCCCCCGCTTGACGAATCACCCCGAGACTTTCAGGGTAGGAGCTGAACAGAGCGCCCCATTAGTTTTGAAAATTTCACGAGGATTCGTCAACCGGCGCAAAAGTTATTCAAAATAGAATTTTGAGATTTCCTATGGAAACTAGGTTGTAACTATAACTATCTACTGGCGACCGCCAGTAGAATATATATATATATATATATATATATATATATATATATATATATATATATATATATATATATATATATATATACATATATATATATATACATATATATATATATATATATATACATATATATATATATATATATATATATATATATATATATACATATATATATATATATACATATACATATACATTACAGTCCGGACCGCTGAACAAAAGTACACCAAATATGGCAGAAAAGCTAGATGTTGGTCCAGAAAGTGTTCTTTTTGTGATTTGGTCTAAATCTGTTCAGTAGTTTCAGAGATATTTAAGTTTAAAGAAAATACAGATATGTGGGGATGTGAGTCTTTGCAGTGGGCTTGTGGATCCTATTGAAATTTGATTGGCTGTCAACACTTTAACCAGGGAGTGTTGGCAGCCATCTTGGGACTCAGCTTGAAGCCGAGTCCCACAAAAAAGGTTAAAAAAAAACAAAAGAAAAGGGGTCAGGGCAGAAATACCCTGACCTCCCCCAGATATGGTGAGGGGGTCCCACAGGGTCGCCGCCGGGGGTTAAATGCATTTTGTTTATTGAATCATGCCGCAAATTTGTGACAAAATGTAAAAAAAAAAAAAGTCTTTTTGATGAAGCCCCTAGGTGCGCCAAATCCTGGGGGCAGTCTTTATAATAAAGCTGGGGTGCCCATGTGGCACCCCTGTACCCCGGGGACCATCACCTCCCTGGGGCTACTGATTGAATTAGTGTGGGAGAGGCTCCTCTGGCCTCTCCCGCAGCCCCCGGGACTGCCGCAGCCCCAGGGACTGCCGCCTCCCCAGAACTAATGCAATGAGGGGCCTTGTGGACCCCCTGCCGCCGGGACCACCACCATACCGGGGCTTTTCATTTTTGAGATGGAGCCTCATGGACCCCACTGGCCCTGGGGACCACCACGTCCCCGGGCCCAAACTACTTTTCCTTAGAAATGGGAGGTGGGCCGGGTGGCCCACCTGCCGAGCTGTTTACGGCCCTGGGGACTGCTACCTCCCGGGACAGGCCCTAAAACAGGAAGGGAGGGGGCGTGCGGTCTCCCTCCTGGCTACATGTTAGCAACTCCCTATATTTAAAAGCAATGCTGTCACCCGCAGGAGGTGGGGAGCCAGCAGGGACCCTGTGTACCTACAGTCTCACCCTGCGGTCCCCATCTTTGGTGAGTGGGGGCACTGGGTGGGATCAGGGCACCACATTAGAGGCCGGACCCCAGGAGACGGGGTCCCCAGGGCTGACATTGGCCCTGGGAGGGGGGCTGCGTGACCCACCCCCCATTAAAAAAAGTACTGGCCCGGGGGGGATGGGATCTGAGGGCCCAAATCGGCACAGGGAAGGGGGGACATGTGGTCCTCCTCCCTTAAAACAAAAAAAAATGTGAGACCGTAAAGTCACTGGAGGTCCTGCCGTCTTTCTCCACTACTCTGCAAACACGCCTCCTGGAGTACTGCTGGTTGGCGTATGCAGTCCCCTTGGATACCGAGGGTCCTTGGGGGCCAGAAACCCCTTCTATCACCTCCACTAAATCCCAAACAGAGGGATTGTTGAGAGGACTTCAGAGGCCAGGCCCCCTTTCTCCACCGCTCTGCAAATGTGCCTTCTGGCACACTGCTGGTTGGGAAAGGAAGTCCCATTGGCTCCGGAGGGTCCTAGGAGGCCAATAAGACCTCCTGTTACCTCCAGTAAGTCCCACACAGTGGGATTGCTGAATGGTCTTCAGAGGCCACTCCCGCTTTCTCCACCACTCTGCAAATGCATCTCCTGGTGCACTACTTGTGGGGGATGAAGTCCTGTTGCCTCCTGAGGGTCCTTGGTGGCCAGAAAGCCCTCCTGTTACCTTTAGTAAGTGAGTTAATTGAAAGCCAAACACCCTTTCTCCACCAGTCTGGCAATCTGCCTCCTGGCGTGCTAACGGTTGGGGAATGAAGTCTCCTTGGCTGCTGAGGGTCTGTGAATCCCTCTTGTTACCTCTAGTAAGTATGATACACCGGGAATCGTGAGAGCTGATCGGAGGCCCCACTCCCTTTCACCACCACTCTATTCGACTACTAGTTGAAAAACCATATAAACTCACAGAAAAAAAAATGGTTACAGGGACGTTGTAGTTAGGAAATAGAATGTTTTTTAAACATAGAAATTCACTGAACAAAAACACAGGTCACAGGGATGATATAGTTAGACTGACATTTCACTTGTACAAAAACTGAGAAATTCAGCATTTATAGTTAGCTGAGCTTACACCCCGCAATGCACTGCTTATGACCCCACATATTACATCACTGGTGACATCTCAAATGACATCACTGATGACATCATTCACACTCACAAACCTACTCACTGATTCATAGAGCCACTCACATAAAATCTCACCCATACAGACACTAACACAACCGCTAATTCACATATACAACCACTCATGTACCTATTCACTGACCAATTCAGTGGCTCACACATCCAGCCATACAGTTATACAGACACTTACACACCCACTCGTACACCCATATAGCCATTCTCATACTCAGTCACCTGTACAAATATTCACATAACTACTCACTCACCCATACATTCACTCACACATCTACTCATTTACCCATATAGTTATTCAAAACATCCAATCATTAACTCATAGATAAACCAACACATCTACTCACTCATCTATACAGTCACTCAGAGAAGTACATACTTTGACATACAACCTCTCTCACACTCACAGATACAGTCACTCACACACTCACCCATACACTCATACAACTACTCATATAACTCACTCACCCAGGCATTCACATACACACCCATTCATGCACCCATACAGTCACTTATGTACCCTGTCACTCACCCATACAGATATTTATGTACCTGCTCAGTCACCCATTCATCCACCCATTCATCCTCATTCAACATTACACCCACTTAAATGCCAACTCACTCACCCATACAGATACTCACACAGCCACTCACTTATTCATACACCCACTGACACACCCAGTCTCTCACATACCCACTCAATCTTGTCTACACCACTTACACACCCACTTACTCACTCACCCATATAGAAACTGCCACAGCCACTTACCTTAGTATATATTTTTAACACTCATTACATTTTAGAAAACACTCACAATGACTGGATGATGTCATCAGGCATGCAATCAGTAATGTAATTTGAGATTAAGTCCCCTTCCCTCCTGAGGGCCTCAGGACTAAAGTGAACTTTTCCCTTCAACCAGTAATGCGCTAGGAGGTGCGTTTGCAGAGTGGTGGAGAAAGTAGACATGGCCTCCCACAACATCTTAGCAGTACAGTTGTGTGGGACTTACCGCAGGTAACAGGAGGAGTAGTTTGCCCCCAAGGACCCTCAGGAGTAAAGTGGACTTCATCCCCCAACCAGCAGTGCACCAGGAGATGCGTTTGCAGGGTGGTGGAAAACGGGGTTGCCGCCTCTGAAGACCTCTCAGCTATCCAACTGTGAGGAATTACTGGAGGCAACTGGAGAGGTAGTTGGCCCCCAAGGACCTTCTAGAGCCAATGGGACTTCATACCCTAGCCAGCAGTGCACCAGGAGGTGCATTTGCAGAGTGGTGGAGAAAAGAGGCAAGGCGTGTCACTGACTAGGACATGAGTGATGTAATAGGTGAGGTCATAAGCAGTGCATTGAGGGGCACGAGTTATAGTTAGCTCAGCTAACTATAACTGCTGAATTTCACTGGTTTTATATGAGTGAAACCTGAGCCTAACTATAATATCCCTTTAACCTTTGTTTTTTCAGTGAAAAATAAATATATATATATAACAAAGGTTACAGGGACATTTTAATAAGGCTCACATTTCACTCGTATGAAACCATATAAATTCAGCAGTTATTGTTACCTGAGCTAACTCTACGCGCTGCTTATGATCTCACATATTACATCACATCACTGATGACATCATCCAGTGAGTGTGAGTGTTTTCTAAAAGTTTCTGAGTGATAAAGACATATAGCGAGATAGTACAAATGTTAAATTAATACATTTTGTGTACTACTGAGTGATACTTTTTGTAACACATATGTCGGTGACTGTGTGTATCCATGTGTGAGTAGGTGTCTGAGGGTGTGTGAGTGGTTGTATGGGTGGCTGTATTGGTATGTGAGTGGGTATGTGCCAGTGGCTGTATCGGTGAGTGAGTGGGTGTGTGAGTGATTGTATGAGTGAGTGGGTGTGTGAGTGGCTGTATGGGTCAGTGAGCAGGTTTGTGAGAGGGTGTATAGGTGAGTGATGGGGTGTGTGAGTGCTGTATGGGGGAGTGGGTACATATGTGGTGTGTGGGTGAGTGAGTGGGTATGTGAGTGGCTGTATGGGCGAGGGAGTAAATGTGAGAGTGGCTGTGTGCTTATGTTGGTGACTGTATAGGTGAGTGAGTACATGTGTTAGTATATGCTTGAGTAAGTGAGTGGGTGTGTGAATAATGGTGTGTGAGTGGCAATATGAGTGACAGTATAGGTGAGTGAGTAGGTGTGTGAGTAGCTGTATGGGTAGCTGACTCATTGTGTGAGTGCCTCTGTGGGTGTCTGAGTGGATGTGTAAGTGTCTGTATGACTAGATGTGTGAGTGGGTGCATGCGTGAGTGGCTGTATGGGTGAGTTAGTGGTTGTGTGAGTGGCTGAACGAGTGAGTGGCTCTATGGTTGAGTGAGTGGGTATATGGGTCTGCAAATGGGTATATGAGTGGTTGTTTGGGTAGGTCAGTGGGTGTATGAGAGGTTGTGTGGGGGCATCAGTGGGTATGTGAGTGGTTCTGTGGTTGACATCATCAGTGACATCATTTGAAATGTCATCGTGATGTCACTGACCATGTCATGAGTAACATAATATATGACGTGATAAGCAGTGCATTTCGGCGGTGCACATTATAGTTAGCTCAGGTAACTATAACTGCTGAATTTCTATAATTTTGGATGAGTGACATGTGAGCCTACCTATAACTTCCCTATAACTTTGGTCTTTTTCAGTGAATTTTTAAAGTTTTCTAAATTATTTTTCCTAACTGTAAAGTCCCTGTAACCTTTGGCTTTTTTAGTGAATTTCTAAGGTTTCCTTAATTTATTTTGTAACTAAAACGTCCCTGTAATGTTTTTTTTTTCCAGGAATTTCTAAGATTTATTATCATTTTCGGTCAAAATTTGTATCTGTTTATTTATAAATATATTTCCTAACTATAAAGTACCTGTAAATATTAGACTTGTGACCCTTTGTAATATTTTGTGGGGAAAAATATGGGCGTCGCGTACCAGTCATGCACCTGTCATAGTGGGTGTGTGGACCCGGTGTGGTTTTTGGAGAATTTATACTTTTTTGATTAAGATATATAGTTTCAAGTATATCAATATAAGTACAATGATTAGAATGTGAAAATATTTTAAAGGTGGTTGTAATAGCTTTTTATGTGCTACAACAGCTCTGTGCACTGAGGCGCCATTTTCTTTCGGGTGCGCGGCTCCGGTGTGCCTTTTTAAAATAGGTATTACATATTATATGTAGGTTTTGTTTGATAGATGTAGTTTCCTAACAAAAGTAATAAATGTAATATTCTCATAATCAATAAACTTTTTAAAGTCATTGTAATAGGTTTATTTAAGCCGCGATGTCTCCGTGCACTGTCGCAGCACGTATTTCCGGGTATGTGGAGGGTGCGAGACTTCGGCGTGATTTTTATAGTGCAAAAAAACATATTTCTCCAATTTTAAAGTTTGAATTACTGCAAGAGGTTTTCTTTTAGAGTTTTAAGAGTAGTATGTTTCTACGTGGTATGCATTGTAAATGTTGTTTTAATGTATCTTGCGGTGTTGCGACAGAGTCGCGATGGATGCTCGACTGGTATGCAAACACCATGTGAGTAAAAAAATGAAGAACAGCCTTCTATCTTAATAATCAGAAGATCCCACTAAATTTCCTTCTTTTTTCTCTTCTCTGTGTTCGGTGAAGAGCTTTATGTATTTTCACTGACTATCTTATTTGTTTTTTTGCTGTTTGTGTTTTTTTTTTGCTAGTCAAGAAGACATCCACTACACCACCTGCAAAAGATCTGGAAGAAGAAAACCTAAAAAAAAAAAAGATTGCATAGTTTGGGCTTCCTTTTCAATTCCAGGAGGCCAGAAAAAAGGATCAATGGAATGAAGGTGACGTATACATGATGTCACATGGTTCTGTCTCATGGTTATGAGAAATAATATTCATGTGAAAGCTCATCTATTTTAAAACATCTGCAAACTATGCACTCAAACTGGCTTCTAAGAGAGCAGAGAGAAAGTGAAAGGAGAGAGCGTACAGAAAGTGGCGATAGCACTCAATCAAGCACTTCTTCAGGTTCAGTGTTAACATCAGAACCACCTCTGTTTGTACCAGATTTTGCTGCACTTGACAAGCATTGTTTGAGATGCAAAACTGTCTTGTGTGTAGGGGCGCAGTCAATCCCAGTGATTCTTGAATAATCAAAGAATCACAAATGTTAGGTTTTTTTGGGCTGAGTATATGGTGCAAGTTCTGTTTTCTCTGAGAATGCACCATATTTGAACATTTTTGAGAAGAAACTAAAAAAAAAATATTATTAAAAAATACAAAAAAACGTAAAAACAAAAAAACAGTCTTCTCAGAACCGCCTATTCTGGTTAAAGAAAGACTAATTATGTGTTATATGTATGTTTGTACTTGTTTGTATGACTGGCTATATCTTTGGGGGAGAGTGTGCATGAGTGGCTGTATAGCTGAGTGTGTGATTGTTGAGTGGAGCTATCAGTAAGTACATGGGTATTTGAATAACTGTATAGGTGAATGTGTTTCTGTGTAAGGAGGTGTGTTAGTGAGTGAGTGGGTATTTCAGTGCTTGTATTGGTGAGGGCCTGGGTGACTTTATGTGTGAGTGAGTGGGTCTGTCAAGTGCTGTATGAGTAAGTGAGTGGGTATGTGAATAGGTGTATGAGTGAGTAACAGGGTAGATGAGTGGAGTATGGGTGAATTAATGGGTGTGTCTGTCCCTGTATGGCGGAGTGAGTATATAAGTAGTGTATGGGTGAGTAAGTAGAAGTGTTACTGGCTGTATGGATCAGTGAGTGGATGTGACAGTGGGTATAAATATCATTTTGGTATTTTACCTAAATGAATCTATACATCAGTTTTATTTTAAATTTGGTCTTAAATAAGTTAAACAACCTTATTTATGGCAGAATTTGTGCACATTGAATTATGCACTGTTCAGAAATGTTTGAACCTCTAGATGTATGTTGTTTGTGTCTATGTGATTCAAACATCACGTGTGTGTACACTAGCACTTTAAAAATACTTTGGTAACTCCCTAGCGTCATGTGATCAAGGCCGAGTGAGGCCGAAATGCGCCAATGGCGAAAATGGTGGCAAAATAAATAAGATTTCATGCACAAAATTGAGGTCTCGCAGCCTGTTGTGTTCCCAGAAGAAGTGACGTGTGGTGGAACGGCGTTGTGGAAATATATATATATATATATATGAGAGTGGGTGTGTGGGTGTGTCATACATTGTATCAGTGTCTGTGAGTAGACAATGGATGAGTAAGTGTGTGTGTGTAAGGAGATGTTTGAGTAAGTAATTGAGTGTGTGAGTACTTTCGTGAGTGACTGCCTGCATATGTGAGTGTGAGTGCATCAATGATTGAGTGTATATGTGCGCAAGCAAGTGTCTGAGTGGCTGCGTAGGTAAGTAAGTGGGTGTGTTAATAGCAATTTGAGTCACTGACAGGGTGCCTGAGTGGAGTATTTATGAGTGTCTGCATGTGTGAGAAACTGTATGTATGAGTGAGTGTCATTAACTGTATAGGTGAGTAAGTGGGTGTAAAATTTGGTGTATGGGTGAGTGAATGTGTCCATTACGGTATAAGTGGATGAGTGGATGTGTGAGTGCTATATGTGCGAGTGAGTGGATATGTGAAGATTTCTATGGGTGAGTGCCTGTGTGTGTGAGGCTCTATGAGTGACTGAGAAGGTATGAGAATAGACTATGGGTGAGTAAATGCTTGTGTTAGTAGGTGTATGGATCAGTGAATGAGTCTATGTATGAATGGTGTATGGGTGAGTTACTATGTGTGTGAGTTCTTATAGGGATGACTGAATAGGTGTCAGAGTGCATATGTGAATGAGTGGGCGCATGAAGCACAGTATCAGTAACTCAGACTGTGTCTGAGTACACTATGGGTGCGAGACTGGCTGTTTGAGTGAAGGATTGTTGGTGTATTTTGTACTAGAGGTGTGAGACTAGTTCTGTAATGTGACATATGGGTCTGTAACTGCAGATGGGAAAGACTGAAACTGGACAGTATACGTCTTATGATTTAAGCACACATCTCACTGCCTATGGCCTGCTTACAGTGTACCTTAGAGCTGGCTTATATGTCAACTCTGTGTAGCAGTTACATTGGACATATACGCTGTCCAGTAGTAGGTCTGAAACATGATAAATGGTTGAATAGTCTGCATGGCTGAGTTGCTGGTGTTGCTTCTTCAGCACATATTTGAATGAATGTCTAGGTCACTATTTGTGTGCAATTGTATATTTAAAGAAGTATATTGGTGTCGGAGTACCTTTATTAGTGACTCTATAGATCTGTAAACGTACATGGAAGCAGGCAAATGGATTAGTTACAGGCTATGTTTCAGAGTATTAGGGTATGTAAATCTGTGTGCAACTGCCTTCATTATGGCTATTTACATAAGAGGTGTGTCTGTCTGGGAGTGAATGGTCAGTGTCAGTGTTACAGTCAAGTCTACTTAGCAGATAGACTGCACACACTCACTATCCAGTCCTAGGTGTGGCACATGATGAAAGGGCAAGTAGTCTGCATGGCTGACTTCTTAGTGTCAGTTACTCGCCACGTGTTAGACTATATTTTGATGTGATTATATATTTAAAGAAGTATATTGGTTTTTCAGTGCATTCTGTCCGTGACTGTATGACTCTGTAAATGTGCATTAATGAACTATATGAATTAGTTACTGGGTATGTTACAAATTACTTGGGTATGTAACTCTCTAAGCAACTGTCTCCATTAGGCCTAGCTACCAAAGATAATTGTTTGTATTACACCTGTTATGCTGGAGTGTCTCTGTCCATGTGTACTAGGGTGTTACAGAGGCTGTATTCTTTTCTATATAGTTATGTCAGCTCTACAGGTGTCTGACTGGATATATGACTAGACATATAGGTCTGTAAGAGAAGATGTGTGACACTGAAACTTGATAGTATATGACTTATGTTTTAAGCACATAGCTCACTACCTATGGCCTAGTTGCACTCTAAAATCTGTATTTAAGGGGGACATGGATGGCTTTCAGGCTGTGTTAGTGAGTATACAAGTGTGGAGCTGTGTGTTCAGAACAACCCCAAGTAGGCCTGATACATATGATGCATCTGTATATCTGAATGAATGCTTAGGAGCTATTGTAAGTGAGTGGCTGGGTGTATTAGTGGTTCTATCCCGTTGCAAATAGGTATGTGAGTTGCAATCTGACTGTCAGACTGGATGTATAACTGGATATAGGGATCTGTAAGAACAGTTGTCAGTGACTGAAATTTGAATCCATATGTGTAAGTTTTTAAGCAGATAGATCACTCTCTATGACCTACCTACTGTCTATCTTGGGAGTGTGTTATATGTAATAGAAGAGGAGTTTAAGACGTGGCAACCAGTTTCTAAAGTAAATTTGGGCTACTATTAAACTGCACACAGTGGTTCTGCAGAAGGAGGTCTGAGACGTTTGAAGATGCAGTTGTCTATATGGTTGCTCTCGGTAGGGGTAGATACATATGATGTATTAGTATGTGTGAGTGGCATCTTAGATGGTAATGTACCTGAGTGAGTGAGTGTATTAGTGACTCTTTTCAGGGCTACATACATATGATATAGCGCTATTTCCGAGCACTGAGTCAGTAACTGACACTGTGTGTGAGAACAGTATGAGTGAGTAAATGGGAATATTAGTTGCTCTTTCAGTAAAGAAGTGATGGTGCGATATACAGTATAAATGGAAGTAGTGGGCACATTAGTGTTTGAAAGAAAATCTGTTTGAATGAAATGTGTGAATAACTGTAATTGCGCAATTTCACATTAAAATATTTACTTACAAAATAGGGGAAAGAAAGTTATGAGAAGCTATCGCAAGACCTCTTTATGTATAAAACATTCTTCATGGATTGCTCCAATCAATATATCTCTGGTAGAAAACATATTTTGGACCATTTAAAACATTGAACTGTAGCCACTATTGAAAAGAAAAGGACAGAAAAATATATTATTATGTGATGTTAAAAATGACTGTATTATAACCATACATATTTCTTATATTCTAACACTGTATTACTGTGTGAAAAGTATCACTTCCCTTTTTAACTGTTCTCAGCTTTCATAATCCTTCACATACACAGTGGTCTGTATCTAGCATCATCTTTGAATGGTAGAGAAAAAGCAATTGTATGGATTATACAAAAAAAACAGAACTGCACAGTACATCATGTAAATATGTGTTACTATGCTTTACACTCACTACAATTTTCTAATCAGTTCTTTTAGCTACACTCATTCTACTAATGTAAGCAAATGCATCTGAAAACATGTTCTATTATTATTATACCTGGTACAATATTTGAAATAAAGATATGCCACTCTTGAATTCTGAAGATCCTTTTGAAAATATCACCCCTAGGTGACCAAATGATGTCTAAAACACTGGTGATCCATGCTGATGAAATCCAGTACATTTATTTTTTTGTAGAAATAGTATTTAGAACTTTGGTTGAAAGAAGAAAACATAACAATTGCATACTTCCAAACACATTTTTGGTTTAAATTGAAGGTTGGTATAGTTACCTTCTTTTTTCAGTTTTATAGTTTAATTAGACAGTCTTTTATATACATGTTATATGAAATCCTTTGCAGAAAATAAAAGGACTGTTGTATTGTAGACAACCTTTTAAGGACATCACTCCAGTAGGCCGAATGATGTCCTTAGAACTTTGGTAGATGAAACAAGAGGTAAGAATTTCGTAGTTTGAATGACAGTTTAGCTTTAAATTTAAGGTTGTTATCATTGCAATCTGTCTACACACTGTCACTCTTTAAATAGACTGTGTAGTGTCCAGATGTTATAGTAAGTCCTTCAGAAATTGATATTTGACCTGCTTTAAAGTTTGTAATTTTGGTTTCCAATATAGTTTCATCTGCTCTACATCATTGCAGCATTAGTATGAGGTATTTTCCACTTCTTTGTATTTGCAAGCTAGACATAACCTCTGATCTACAATCTGGGCAGGTCATATTTTGGTTTGTTGTTTTAATCATTCTGTCAAACGACACATTTTTGCAATCTGGTAGTGATAAGAACATGAATCATTCAGCATTTATTTCAGTGGTAGATATAAATGAGCAATCTTCACTGTAATGGTCCCAGGAAGTTAGTCCAAATAAGTCATCAATATTTACTTCTTCTTCGATTAAAACTGTAAGCATTACCATTATAAATTATTGTGCGTCTTGTTGAATGTTGAGACCATGGAGCTTATTTACAAGTCCCTTGCGCCACCGGTGCATCACTTTTTGTGACGCACCCGCAGCGCAACCTGCTGCCCCACAATTACAAGGACACGTAAAGCCACCCTGCATGACTTTTCGTGTCCTTGTAAATATGGCCTCTTTACACGCAAAACTTTGCGTGAAAGGGGTGTGCCATGGGTGTTGCTGTGGGTGGTCCCAAACAACACCCATGGCTCCTGTGGCATTTCCAGATTAACGAGAAATTGTAAACCGGGAAATGTGTCAGAATGCTACGCCTCCCCAGGGGAGGCGTAGGGAGACGCAATGAGGAGAAATGTTTTCATTTTGCCTTGTTTCCTTTCTCTTTCTATGCGTGCTGCATTCTGCAGCGCACATAGGGAGAGGAAATCACCTCTTGTGATTGTTTTGTGCAGGAAGGTGTGCCTTCCTGCAGAAAAACAATCATCCCTGTGACACAGGCACCCTTGCACCATGGAAGCTAATTATGCACCAGCTCACGGGAGAGCAAAGGGATCCCTCATATTGTTGTAGATATGACGCATCCCTTTGCTTCGGAATTAACGCAGCGTGTCGCAGCCAAATGGCTTGCGGCACTGCCCTGTGTTAATTCCTTGTAAAAATAGCCCCACATTTTTAATGATCCGGTACATGTATCCAAAAGATCTCGAAGCCTGAAGTAGAATGTATTAAAGTTCTGTCAATGAATTGGAGTAAATGATACAGTGCAGGACAGAACCATTTTAAAGAAAAATTTGAATCTGATTAACAAGATGTGGTAAATGAAGCACTACACTGAGAACTGCATTTGCATAACAGTTGATACCTGAACTGCTTTCTATTTGGTGTCCTTCAGTATCTCCCTGAGTTTCCACTTTTTTTTCTTAGCACTTTCTACCTTATCCTCTATTCCTTTCTTTTCTTGGACATCAGTTGAGTCTTTTGTATGCTTCCATTTTGGACACATTATCCATTTCTCACAAATAGGGTATTGACCTAAATGAGCAGCATATAGACTTCTTAAGCAATTTTAATCTCTTACACAACTTCCATCAGCACTAACTTTTTAGTTATCAAATTCCATCATATATAAACCGGACAATGATCTTACTCGAGACAATGTAACATATGCCATGCTTTCTTTAAACACACTACTACCGCTGTTCGCAAAAGCTCTGTCTACACTTAAACCTTGCGATTTTTGGATTGTTACAACGTATGTTATGGACACTGGGAACTGCTGTTGTTGGGCATACAAGTCCTTTACAAGCAAAAAGCATACAGCACATTGCTCAATCTGCTTTACACCATCAGTCTGATCACATTTTACAGCCAAGAATTCTATCTGAACCCTGTTTGAGAAACTAATGAAATCAATAACTTTATCCATAGCACCATTTACTAATCCTTCTACTTTCAAATTATGCCGCAAAATAACTCAAGTTTTTACACAAGCGTAAACACTTTTATAAACCTACAGTCTTTGATACAGACTTTTCCAAAGAATCAGAAAGAATAAAGAAATGTTCTTTATTAAAGTTGGAACACTCTTGTAGTGTAGGCATTAAACAAAATATAGCTTTGTCTTCTGCAGTGAAATTATGCATTAGTTGTGCTGTGTGTTTTGAGATGAATACAGTTTCTTGATTAGTCGAGTTTCCAAAGCTCGTTTACCGTCTTTTGTCAAAACTCTTATTCTAATGTTCTTTAGAATATCTCCATATTTCACATCAAATGCTTGACGCATATTCTTCACTAGTTCTTTGTATTCGAAGTTTAACCAAATATTTACTTTGCCAAACCTTCACAAAGAATTCCTTGTTTCATTATGTAGGCGTGTCTTGAAAGCAGGTTGGCCTTTAATGGAGGTAAGTTGGAGTAGGTCACCAAAGACAATTAAATGCTTTCCACCAAACAGCATGTCATACTCTGTTTTTAAAATATGTTGCATTCTCAAGTGTGCAAAGGCAAGCATTAAGTTTGAGACCATGCTCACTTCATCAATGATTAAAAGCTTCAGTTTCTGCAGTGCTCATGAGACCACATGGCAAGCTTCTCCAGATAACTTCTTATATTCCAGTTTAGTATCATGTTCCATAGGTAGCATAAGTAGGCGATGGAAAGTAATTCCTTTAATGTTGTGTGCTGCTAATCCAGGAGATGCTGTTACTACACAGGATACATTTGATTCTGTAGTCCTGTGTAGATAACTGGTGAGAAGTTTAATTAATAAACTTTATCCTGTGCCAGTTTGACCACTGATGTATAATAGGATAGGTTGAAATCATGTGCATTGACATTCTTTCTTTTTGTTAAGGAATCCATGTTCTATTTTCTCTTTTACTTTTATATAGATTTCTCTCTGTTCAGTGTTTAGCTGTCCTTCTAACTGTTCAAAGTCAATAGCGTCCTGTCTTGCTTGTTCCATTGCGGTTTCCATCTTATTCATGGATATTGCTGCTTTATTTTGAATTATTGGTTGTCTAAGAGGATCTTCACTAAATGGTCCTGAACTTTGACAACTTTGCAAATTTTCTCTAGCTATTTCAGCTGCGATAGTTTCTTCTTGTTCAATGACATCATTTAACATTTTCAAATAAGTAGGAAAGGCTGAACACTGAATACAGACTTTTACTGCATTGAAAGAATATTTGTAGCAGTCATAGTCTACAAGTAATTCTGTTTCAGCACGCCAACGCTTGAAGAGTTGTAGAAGTGCTAAATAGAAAAATTCTCTCTTGCCTGAAGTATGGCAACTGAGTTTTCTATGGTTGATTAGATTTCCTTTGCATGTATGACCAAATATCCATCACATCCAACTACTGCATACTTGTCTTGTATGTTTTCTGTTACATTCTTTTTATATCCGTAGTGTTGAAGTACTTCATAGAGGCACATATTTTCCAGATGTGGACTCCTTGGCTAGTATGTATCCAACATATTTGTTCTGGCAATATCAGTACTTTCTTACTCTCTGCTAAGTATTGGATGTCTGGGAAAGACTTCAACACTCTGATCCACATACTGTCTAGGCCTAGACTTACCCAAACAATTCCTCTTGACTTTGAGAACAAACTGGCCAACTCTACTGATCCAATCACTCATAGGATCCTATCTCTCTATGCGAAAGCATCTTCAAGCTGAAGATGTACAATTTCTTGCTGAGACTCTTTTCTGACGAAATCTTCTCCTACATCTCTTTCATCTCTGACTTATCTGATTTTGTGATATATGATGTGACGTAACAAGCAACAGCAATCAAGTCGTCTGCAACAAACTGTATATTCATGTTCACATTCCACATTTTCAGAATGGCTGGATTATAGTCATTAATATACTTTGACGAATCTGTTCTTTTTAGGTTGTACGTGTTTTTGGGGGTTAGCTGAGTTACTGTATGTCTTACAGCTGTTTCCTCTATTTTGTGAAATGACAGGCCGTGGGAATCTAAAACGACATCTTGTATAAAAGTTTCCTTTGCATCTGTATTTTCGATGACAGTATTTTCCACATCTGTGACTTTGAAACTTTAGAACTTGTTGTCTCAAGCTTTTTCACCACCATCTTTTAAGGATGGCATATGTGACATAGTGTTAGATGAAAGACAGGACAGAGTCATCACTATCTGTCCCAAATTTTGGTGCATCCTTTGTTTATAACAGCATGTGTGTATGAGGAGCACCTCTTGCTTGTTACTTTTTTCACCAAAAGAAAAAAGTTACTTCTCCAAGAGGAGGATTTATTTTGTTGCAGATAAAAGACATCATAGCTTGAAACCTGTGGTTAAATATCTGCAAACAGTAGCAGGAACCAAGGAGAAAAGTTCTCCAGCTGTCTTCACTTCGATGTTCTTTATGTTTGAGTTTGCTTCTAGCAAGAATTGAAGCAGGTCACCCCATGCATACTCAGCACAACTGAGTGTTAGAAACCAAGTAGGTGCTCCTAGATTTCTCAACATGCATTTGAGTTCACCATGACAACGATACTAATACTCGTTGGTACCACGTTGGCACGCCATCGAATTGATTAAACTGTATTCCAAGTTTTCATCCCTTCCATGAACTTTGTCAGTGAATTCCCCTGCAGAACGCTTTTGGAGATGAAGGTCTGTCTGATATATGGTTAACAGCATGTGAAAGTCCAGACAAGTCACTCTCAAACAGAAGATGAAATATGGAGGGAATGCATTTGTAGGGAATGCATTTCCAAAATCTTGGATTTTCTGAGTATAATCTTGATTGGTATTCGGATGCTGTATAAAGAGGTCATCAAAGCGTCCAACTTCTCAAGTGGGAAAAAGTTGTGGAAAACAGTGAGCTTCTAAACTTTTATCCCATATACTCATGGGAGCTCCTCTTACTTGCTTCATTTGAAATAGTTCAATGGTATCACCGATCACTTCTTTAGAATGTAGAGGATGTATGCTGTAGCGTTCATAAATATCTTCAAATCTGGAACAATCAACTTTTTCAAACTGTCCACTCGATGGTAATCTTTCATCCTCTACATATGATGCATCAACAACATCAACATTTTTATAATAAACATTCTTTTGCACCAGGTGTAATGTTACTATTTTAACTTTACTAATATCTACTAACTCTTGCCAGCTTTTTTTATTCTTTGTAGGCACACCATTTACTAGAATAACAAGTGGTTCATAATCCTCTCTGTCTATACCAACAGTTTTTATATTCTGTTTAAAATCTAAAGGTAAGTACACAACTCTTCCTTTAAGGCCTTTTTGCAGGTCAGATTGTGTCAGCTTCCCTGTCTTAGGCTCTGTACGAATTATGGTCTGGAATGGATGTACACATTGTATTAGAATGGACTCAGATATAGTTAAATCTGTTAGTTCTTGAGGAATAGATTCCAATTCCAAATTGTTATGTGTTGCTTTAGCTGGCATTTTGTTTTCTTCTACCTTATTACATATAGCTTGATGACAGGACAAGTCAAACCGCTCCTCTACAAATAAGTAAACAGTAAATTGTTGTCACTTATTATCGTTCTCTTTTTCATTTTTTAAATACAAATCAACATTCTGAGTTTGACTTTTGTAGTGAGTGCATCGACAATGAATACAAACACAGTTTGGTTTTTCAGAGGAAACTGTGTTAAATTTGTAATCTCTTCAAAAAACCTAGCAACACTAATCCCTGTCTACTGTTCCAATACATCTGCACAGGGCAAATCCTCATTTTCTGTGCACTCCTCTTCAGAACCAAAGAAACTAAACTCAACATCTTCACAAACTATTTCTACCACCGCTTCTTTACCATGTAAAAGAGCTATATTAATTTCTCCTAAACAGTATGCAAGAGTTTTAACATAGTAAAGTTCCTAACTAACTTCCGCATTTCTGAGTGGTGAACAGCTAACATTCTGAAATTATAAAAGATACATCAGCACACTTTCTTAGATAGACATGCTAGTGAATGTCCTTATAATTTACTATACTTTCTCACTTTGTATGGGTCTAAGCCCTGCAAAATTGCAATGTTCTTCTTCAAACTTCTGCATGGAACTCACATAGAAAATGTTTCATTATATCGATAGATTCTTGCAGAACACTACAAATACTTCCACAATTCCAATCATATACAGGTGCCTGTCTACACCTTCCCTGTACCTCTTCAGATATCACTTCCTCAAAATTCCTAGGAACCATTTCCTCTTTTGCAACAGGAATATAACCCTTTACCTCATAACATCGACCTGTTCTTTCAACTGCATGCACTAATGAGTTCTCTTGGCAGTAGATTCCTTCATTAAAGAAAGGTTCAGTGCCAGATGTATGTTTCCATTCACCTCTAAAGATTTTTAAAAACTTATTTGTATTCATAAATCTTTTGTTCTGGCTTTTTCTCTTCATA
Organism: Triturus cristatus; assembly: GCF_964204655.1. NCBI lineage: Eukaryota > Metazoa > Chordata > Amphibia > Caudata > Salamandridae > Triturus > Triturus cristatus. Next base: position 780,108,862 of record NC_140592.1, read on the forward strand.
CTCAACACTGTTTTATCCAGTGTTTTCATTCTATTTAATATTAATATAGACAGTTTTTGCTTCAAGGCAAATGCTTTATCTACTACAGTTTCTATGTGTTGTTTTTGTTTATAAGCTACTGATCTTCTCTTATATTCTTTTAAATTTCTTACAAAATTTTGTATTACCCTATTTTTAAACATTCTTCTTCTCGTCTCCTTGTACTGTTTCTGTCTTGCTGTTAGATTGCTTCTTCTTTTAGTTTGGCTTTCACTTTCAACATGACTTACTGCTTTTTGTTTCTGAGATGTTGGTAAAGTTTTCTTTTTGTTGACATCATACTACTGTTTTAAGAAACTGTCTAATTCTCTTACCAACAGATTGTTTTTTCTGTAGAACATTCAGTCCATTATCCTCTTTTTTTCTTCTGAGTTTTTCAAAGTAGTACTGCTTTTTTATGCTGTTCTCCTCCGTTCCTTTCTTGACATCATAATTCTTCTGTTTGAACTGAAGCAGATATCTTAAAAGAAAATAGAATACAAATTTACCGTCTATAATTAAACCATCTAAAATCATTACTAAACAATTATAGATATATCATTATTTTACTATTTTATTCAATTCTGGACCAAAGTACTCAGCAATGTGTTGTAGGACTAGCATAATCAAGGGCCTAGCTACAGCATACCTTAGGGGTGAGTTTTATGTGGTAGAACAGCAGGTTACGGCTTGTCAAGGTGTTTTAAATAGCAAGTAGGCCTAGCAATAGAACTAGATGCACAGCCTCAACTGTACCATGCCAGAGACATGTTGTAAGGGCTACTCCTCTGGATGGGTGACTTGGTAGGCTCAGTTCTTTACCAGATATCCTAATGAGTGTCTTAGTCCCTATGTGGTGGTCTGTTTCCATATGTAAGAAAGCTTCTTGATACACCGTTGTCTCTGTTTGGGACCTTATGGGTCTGAAAATGTATTTGTAAGGGCAGCATAGATTGCCTCTTGTGTGTGTTAGTCACTAAGTGGGTTATTTAACTGAGTGTGTCACAGCCTCCATTAGTGGTAGTTACATAAGAGTTGTGTTTGTGCATTTGAATGAATGATTAGATGCTTGAGACACTGTCTGTGGGGTATATTAGTGGTTCTCCCATTTTCTATGTGCTTACATGAGATTCAAGAACAGAACAGTGGATGTATCACTCAGCATATGGGTCTGAAAGTGTGAATGTAGCTCACTGGAACTTCTAACTACATGTGTTAGCTTTTAAGCACATTGCAGTGTACCCTAGAGCCTGGGTTCAAGCTACCTTAGGGTTGAATTACATGTGTGAGAACAGCAGGCTAAGGCCTGTCAAGTGGTTTTAAATGGCAAGTCAGCCTAGCAGTAGAACTGGATGCACATCCTCAAGTGTACTAGGCGTCAGTCATGTTTAAAGCGCTACTTCTCTGGATGGGTGACTTGGTAGTGTCAGTTCTTTATTAGATATCTGAATGAGTATCTTAGTCCCTAAGTGTGGGTCTATGTTAATATGAAAGTACATTTGCTAGTATATCGCTGGCTCTGTTTGTGACTGTTTGGCTCTGTAAATGTATATTTAATGGGGCAGCATGGATTGCCTCTGGGTGTGTAAGTTACTATTGGGTTATTTATGTGAGTGTGTCACTGCCTCCAATAGTGATAAATACACAAGAGTTGTGTTTGTGCATTTGAGTGAATGCTTAGATGCTTATGACATGTCTAATGGGGTGAATTAGTGGTTTTCCCCTTTTGTATGTACTTACATTAGATTCAAATCAAGGGGGGAACATTTGATTTATAACTCAGCATATGGGTCGGAAAGTGTGCGTGTAGCTCACTGAAACTTCTAACTACATAAGTTGGCTTTTATGCACATAGGGACATATCCTCTGGCCTACCTACAGGCTACTTTAGGAGTGAATTGTATGTGGTAGTACAACAGCTTAAGGCTTATAAAACGGTTTTAAATGCCAAGTCAGCCTGGAAGAACAACTGAATGCACAGCCTCAACTGTCCCAGACCTGAGACATGTTTAAAGGGCTACTTCTCTGGATAGGTGACTTGGTAGTCTCAGGGCTTCACTAAATATCTGAATGAGTGTCTCAAGCCCCTATGTGGGAGTTTGCTTCCATTTGTAAGTAATTTATTAAACATTTCGCTGACTCTGTTTGTGAGTGTATGGGTCTGTAAATGTATATGCAAGGGATGGCATGGATTGCCTCTTGGGTGTGCTAGTCACTATAGGGCCATTTAACTGAATGTGACAGTGCCTTCATTAAAGGTAGATCCTTAAGAGTTTAGTCTCTGCGTGTAAGTGAATATTTAGATGCTTAAGGCAATGTCTGAAGGGGTGTATTAGTGGCTCTTCCCTTTTGCATGTACCTACAAGAGATTGAAATCAGCGTGAAACACTGGATGTATAGCTTGGCATATAGGTCTGTAAGTGTGCATGTAATTTATAACTACATGTGTTAGCTTTTATGCATATAGGAGCATACCATATAGCCTAGCTACGACTACCTTAGGGCTGAGTTACATATGGTCGAACAGAAGATTAAGGCTTGTCAAGGGGTTTAAAATGCCAAGTTGGCCTAGCAGTAGAACTGGATGCACAGCCTCAAGTATACCAGGCATGAGCCATGTTTAAATGGCTACTTCACTGGATCGGTAACTTGGTAGTGCCAGTTCTTTACTAGATAGCTGAATAAGTGTCTCAGTCCCTAAGTGAGGTCTGTTTCCATATGTAAGAAAGTTTCTTGAAACATCTCTGGCTCTGTTTGGGACTGTATGGATTGCAACTTGTAAGGGGTGTCATGGATTGCCTATTGGGTGTGTTAGTCGCTGTTGAGTTATTTAACTGAGTGTGACTGCCTCCATTAGTGCTAGAAGCATAAGAGTTGTGTCTCTGTATGTGAGTGAAGTTTAGATGCTTTTGACACTGTTTGAGGGGGTGTATTGGTGGGTCTCCCCTTTTGTATATACTTACATGAGATTAAAATCAAGGTGATACACTGGATGCAGAACTCAGCATATGGCTCTGAAAGTGTGTATAGCTCCCTGAAACTAACTACATCTGTTAACTTTTATGGACATATGAGAGTACCCTATGGCCTACCTACATCCTTCCTTAGGGTTGAGTTTTATGTGATAGAACAGCAGGTTAGGGCTTGTCAAGGGGTTTTAAATGCCAAGTCAGCCTAACAGTAGAACTGGATTCACAGCCTCAAGTATACCAGGGGTAAGACATGTTTAAAGGGCCACTTCACTGGTTCAGTGACTTGGCAGTGTCAGTTCTTTAATAGATATCTGAATGAGTGTCTCAGTCCCTATGTGGGTCAGTTTCCATATGCAAGAAGGTTTCTTGATACATCTCTGGCTCTGTTTGTGACTGTATGAGTTTTTAAATGTATTTGTAAGGAGCGGCATGGATTGCCTCTTTGGTGTGTTAGTCACCATTGGGTTATTAACTGAGTGTGTCACTGGCTCCATTAGTGCTAGACACATGAGAGTTGTGTCTGTGCATGTGAGTGAAAGTTTAGATGCTTGGAACACTGGGGGTGTATTAGTAGCTCTCCCCTTATATATGTGCGTACACGAGATTCAACTCAAGGTGGTACACTGGATGCATAAACCAGCATCTGGGCCTTAAAGTGTGCATATAGCTCATTGAAACTTTAAACTACATGTGTTTGCTTTTTTGAACATAGGAGTGTACCCTATGGCCTAGCCAAAAGCTACCTTAGGGGTGACTTTTAAGTAGTAGAACAGCAGGTTAAGGCTTGTCAAGGAGTTTTAAATTCCAAGTCGGCCTAGCAGTGGAACTGGATACACAGCCTCAAGTGTACTAGGCGTGAGACGTGTTTAAAGGGCTACTAATATGGATGGGTGAATTGGCAGTGTCATTTCTTTACTAGATATCTGAAAATGAGTCTCAGTCCATATGTCGGGATCTGTTTTCATATGTAAGTAAGTTTGTTGGTGCATTGGTGGCTCTGTTTGCGAGTGTATGATGCTATAGATGTATATGTAAGAGGTGGCATGGATTGCCTCTTGGGTTTGTTAGTTACTACTAGGTTATTTAACTGTGTGTCTAACCTCCTCCATTAGGGCTAGATACATAAGAGTTGTGTCTGTGCATGCGAATGAATGTTTGGATGCTTGTGACACTGACTGATGGGGTGTATTAGTGGCTCTTCCCTTTTGTATGTGCATATATGAGATTCAATTCACGGTGAAAGACTGTATGTATGACTGAGAAAATTGGCCTGTAAGTGTGCATGTAGCTCACTCAATCTTCTAACTACATGTGTTATCTTAAAAGGCGCGTAGGAGTGTATCATATGGTCTAACTACATGCTACCTTAGGTGTGACTTATATGTAGTAGAAGAGGACCTTTTAAACTTGGAAACACATTATAAATGTCAAATCTGACTAGTGGTAAAACTACACACTTGCTCTGCAGTAGCAGGCCTGACCCATGTTGAAAAGGGAACCGGTCTGCATCACTGAATTCTTAGTGTCATTTCCACAATACATATTTGGATGATTGTATCAGTGCCTACATGGGCCTGTCTTTGCAGATTTAATGAAGTATGTTAGTATATGACTGCCTCTCTTACTGACTCTATGGCTCTGTAAACGTGTATGGAGACAGCTGTATAGATTGATTACTGGGTGTATTACAGGTAATTGGGGTATGTAAAGTGGTGTGCAAATGCCTCCATTAGGCCTAGTTACATAAGAGGTCTCTGTCTGCAAGTGAATGTTGTAGTGCCTCTATGAAAGTTTGTATTGCTCTGTAAGTGCCTGTATCTTTTTCCACATAGGCATGTCAGTTGCAGAATAGGTGCAGGTGTGAGACTGCATGTAATGTTAGGCACATGGGCCTGTAAGTGCATAAAAAAGACACTAAAACTTGAAAGTATATATGTTATATTCTTACTCTGAACTCTGTTTGCATATTTGAAGAATTATGGTAGTATCTGAGTGCCACGGTTACTGGCTCTGTAAACATGTATGGCGAAACCTGCATGGATTTCTCGCTGGGTGTAATACAGAGCTTTAGGGTATTTAAGTCTGTATACAACTGACTCCATCACTCCTACTTACATAACATGTGAATGTGTGAGAGTGAATATTGAAGTACCTCTATGAATATCTTACTGGGTGTTTTAGTCACTGTATCATGTTGTAGATAGGTATGTGAGTTCCAGTCTGGGTGTGACACTGCTTCTAAACCTACACCTATAGGTCTTTAAGTGGACATTGAACGCACTTACAATTGAAACTATATAATTTACCCACATATCTCATTCAGTGTCCCTTACGTACAACCTAGCTAACAGTTCACTTATATTTTCTACAATAACCCTGGGCGTAGTGGGCATAGGAGGGCTATGCGGAGGGCCACTGAGGTACGAACAAACTCTGTGGCCCTCCTAGCCCTGCTACGCCACCCACCTCCACCCCCCTTATATTAACAATGAATTTTATAACTTAAAAATAAATTAAAACCCACTTACCTGTACTGCGTCGTCCCCCGGCTGCCCTCTTCCTCTTTGCAGCGGTTTCTTCTAATCCAAGTGAAAACTGCACAAGCGCGCGCACCCGTGCATGTCTCACAAGAAATGCACCGACGCGCGCGCATGTGCAGAATCCACAAGGATTAGAAGAAACCGCGAGAAAGAGGAGGAGGGTAGCCTGGGGACGCCACAGTACAAGTAAGTGGGTTTTAATTTATTTTTAAGTTCTAAAATTCATTGATAATATTGGGGGGTGGAGGCAGAGGCTGGACAACTCTGCTACGCTGCAGAGTGTGCGGAGATTTGCCTTCTCCGCATTCTCCGCGGAATGCAGAGAAGGCAAATCTCCGCACACTCCGCGGGTTGAGCGGAGGTGTCTGCCCGGGCCTATTCTACACCAGTAATTTAGGATTTGGCAATGTTTTTTAAATCACAAATGAAGCAAGCAGTAGCACTTCATACACATGGTTTACATTAGCAGATCCTACTACAAGAAGAGCACTGAAGTACAACTTTACAAACAAATAAAATATACCAATTGCAGAGAAGATAGCAAAACTATAACTAGCACATAAAAATAATCACTAATCCAGCAACTACGTTTTCAATCATCAAATTCGAAACATGATTGAGAGGATACATGTTATTGCTGCTGACTGTTTCACTATCCAAATACCTATCTATGAGACTCTTTACATGTATATACCAGTTACTATTCAAATGGTTGACTAGTTCCATTTCCATTTCACTTTATCTATAAACAATCATTTCAAATCCTATACATGTAGGTTATACGTTATATAAGTAATATTCTAAATTTTGTACATTATATATATATTCACGATTTTTCTGCTCATGTAGAACAAGGCGTAATGTGAGCAAGGCGTAGTGCCAAAACGCATCTAAAAGTCATTAAATTGAGGATTGAGCATACTGGAGCATCTAAGTTTATTTGTTCTACCTGAGCAGAAAAATTGTGGAAATAGTGAGTGGTTACCGGTGACCCGTGAAGTACTGTATGAGGAAATGAGCAGTTCCTAGGGATAGCTGACTAAGAAGGGGGGACGGGGAAGAACAGGTCTTTCTTCAAAATGCCCTCACACACCCCAAAGGATGTCATGCTTCATCATTTGGGCATTTGCCCCTCGTCAGGCCGGCGCTGCAATGCCTGACGGGCTCCCTAAACCGGGGCTATTTATCGGGGACCTTTTGAAGAAGCCGTAAGGGTGCGTGTAGGTGTGAGGGCTGGGTAGTGCACCAGGTGTGAGGTAAGTAAAAAGGTATAGAGCCGTCCTACTTAATTCAAGTTTTAATTATTGAGGTAGCTCCAGCCTAATTAAAAATATGTGGAAGCCCTGTATAGGAGTAATGTTCCTTAAGGGCTAATCAAGAGTGGATGTGGTCAACATGTTTCGTGACGAGGGGCAAATGCCCAAATGATGAAGCATGACATCCTTTGGGGTGTGTGAGGGCATTTTGAAGAAAGACCTGTTCTTCCCCGTCCCCCCTTCTTAGTCAGCTATCCCTAGGAACTGCTCATTTCCTCATACAGTGCTTCCTTGGTGCCTACGAGCAGGACCTCATAAACTTGGCTCCTTGTCCCTCCTTGGTTAAAAAGTTTACCGGTGACCCGTCTCAGATCGCCACTCAGCAGCCTTGCGGTAACTTGAATTTTATATACAACATCTAAGGGCCATAGTTAACAGCGATGCCACATATCCTGTGGCTCGGCATTTTAAGGCAGTACGTTCCCTTCTTTTTGCCTTACCAAAGAGGAGGAGGGGCGTTTGCGGTGTTGGATTTATATATATTATCTACTGGCGGTCGCCAGTAGATAGTTATAGTTAGGACCGTGTTTCCATAGGAAATCCGCAACATTCTATTTGGAATAACTTTGGGGCCGGTTGACGAATCCTCGCGAAATGTTCAAAAGAGGTGGGGCGCTCCGCTCCGCTCCTACCCTGAAAGTCTCGGGGGGGATTCGTCAAGCGGGGGCTGAGAAAAAAGGGGGGTCCCAAAACGCATTTTCCCCATGCAATTTTCCATAGGGACCTTTAGTCCAAGGTACAGCCCAACGGCTGAACAGAATTACTTGAAATTTGGCAAAGAGGTAGTCCTCAGGTCAGGGATGTGCCTTTTGCATATATGGAGTCAATCTGTTCAGTAGATCCTGAGAAAATTGCAGTTAAAAGCACATACATATCTATAGCTGCGCACCGTGCGCGCACCGTGCGAGCACCCTAACATGCGCGAGCGTAATTCTGATTGGTGGTTTCATGTCAGTCAACGTTCGAATCGAAATCAGGAAGTGTCGGCCACCATTTTGTTTGTTTTCAGTGCGAGAGTGAAAAAGGAAGGTGGCGAACGTGAAAAGGGGGCAGGGTAGAGAGTTCCTGACCCCCTAGCCTTTGTCAGAGGGTCCCTGAAGGACCCCGAAGGGTGAAAAAAACATTTTATTTTTTTTTCCAAAAATCGCGGGGTGCGAGCACCATGCGAGCACCGTGCGCGCACGGTGAAAAACCTTAAAAAAATAAATGTATATATAAAAAATATAATAAAACATACATAACTTAGCATTTAAAAAGCCGTACAAATTCACTTAAAAAACCATAGGTTTAACACACGTTATAGTTAGGAATTAGCATTTAAAAAACCTTGCAAATTCACTTAAAAAACCATAGGTTTCACACATGTTATAGTTAGTTGGATATTTCACTCGTAGAAAACCATTGAAATTCCCCCGTTATAGTTAGTTCAGATAACTATAACTCTCGCGGCCGCCACTCTATCACAAGGATGATGTCATCAGTGATGTCATGAGTGATGCAACTGACCATGTCATGAGTGATGTAATATGTGACGTCATCAGCAGTGGATTGCGGTCACTGGCATTAACACAAGCCCCCACAGCTGCTCAAACTTATAGTCTCCGCCCTCATAGCAAGTGCATTATGGGTTAGGGAGTTCTTTACCATAATGGAGTGTTTCTTTTCAAAGTGGTAGCGGCAGGTGCTGTGTCCTTTTAACAATATATCCCAAGTGGGCTGACATGGAGGAAAACTGCACAGTCTCGCAAAATAACCATGCCCACAATAGATGGACCTCAGACTCCACAAGACCCCAATGACGGGTCCGTGGTCAGCAGGATATGCGAGGAGCGTTCTCGCGACGAGGAGCGCCGCTTTTAAATTCCCAACAGAAAAAAGTCACCTTACTTGAGAACGCCAACACAGTCAGAGGTAAACCCTTCTTTATTGCAGGTATGCCAAACAGCGCGTTACTCCTCCATGACATAAAGCGCCATACGCGTTTCGGGCATCTGCCCTTGATCACTGGCATTAACACAAGCCCCCACAGCTGCTCAAACTTATAGTCTCCGCCCTCATAGCAAGTGCATTATGGGTTAGGGAGTTCTTTACCATAATGGAGTGTTTCTTTCCAAAGTGGTAGCGGCAGGTGCTGTGTCCTTTTAACAATATATCCCAAGTGGGCTGACATGGAGGAAAACTGCACAGTCTCTCAAAATAACCATGCCCACAATAGATGGACCTCAGACTCCACAAGACCCCAATGACGGGTCCGTGGTCAGCAGGATATGCGAGGGGCGTTCTCGCGACGAGGAGCGCCGCTTTTAAATTCCCAACAGAAAAAAGTCACCTTACTTGAGAACGCCAACACAGTCAGAGGTAAACCCTTCTTTATTGCAGGTATGCCAAACAGCGCGTTACTCCTCCATGACATAAAGCGCCATACGCGTTTCGGGCATCTGCCCTTGATCACTGGCATTAACACAAGCCCCCACAGCTGCTCAAACTTATAGTCTCCGCCCTCATAGCAAGTGCATTATGGGTTAGGGAGTTCTTTACCATAATGGAGTGTTTCTTTCCAAAGTGGTAGCGGCAGGTGCTGTGTCCTTTTAACAATATATCCCAAGTGGGCTGACATGGAGGAAAACTGCACAGTCTCGCAAAATAACCATGCCCACAATAGATGGACCTCAGACTCCACAAGTCCCCAATGACGGGTCCGTGGTCAGCAGGATATGCGAGGGGCGTTCTCGCGACGAGGAGCGCTGCTTTTAAATTCCCAACAGAAAAAAGTCACCTTACTTGAGAACGCCAACACAGTCAGAGGTAAACCCTTCTTTATTGCAGGTATGCCAAACAGCGCGTTACTCCTCCATGACATAAAGCGCCATACGCGTTTCGGGCATCTGCCCTTGATCACTGGCATTAACACAAGCCCCCACAGCTGCTCAAACTTATAGTCTCCGCCCTCATAGCAAGTGCATTATGGGTTAGGGAGTTCTTCACCATAATGGAGTGTTTCTTTCCAAAGTGGTAGCGGCAGGTGCTGTGTCCTTTTAACAATATATCCCAAGTGGGCTGACATGGAGGAAAACTGCACAGTCTCGCAAAATAACCATGCCCACAATAGATGGACCTCAGACTCCACAAGACCCCAATGACGGGTCCGTGGTCAGCAGGATATGCGAGGGGCGTTCTCGCGACGAGGAGCGCCGCTTTTAAATTCCCAACAGAAAAAAGTCACCTTACTTGAGAACGCCAACACAGTCAGAGGTAAACCCTTCTTTATTGCAGGTATGCCAAACAGCGCGTTACTCCTCCATAACATAAAGCGCCATACGCGTTTCGGGCATCTGCCCTTGATCACTGGCATTAACACAAGCCCCCACAGCTGCTCAAACTTATAGTCTCCGCCATCATAGCAAGTGCATTATGGGTTAGGGAGTTCTTTACCATAATGGAGTGTTTCTTTCCAAAGTGGTAGCGGCAGGTGCTGTGTCCTTTTAACAATATATCCCAAGTGGGCTGACATGGAGGAAAACTGCACAGTCTCGCAAAATAACCATGCCCACAATAGATGGACCTCAGACTCCACAAGACCCCAATGACGGGTCCGTGGTCAGCAGGATATGCGAGGGGCGTTCTCGCGACGAGGAGCGCCGCTTTTAAATTCCCAACAGAAAAAAGTCACCTTACTTGAGAACGCCAACACAGTCAGAGGTAAACCCTTCTTTATTGCAGGTATGCCAAACAGCGCGTTACTCCTCCATGACATAAAGCGCCATACGCGTTTTGGGCATCTGCCCTTGATCACTGGCATTAACACAAGCCCCCACAGCTGCTCAAACTTATAGTCTCCGCCCTCATAGCAAGTGCATTATGGGTTAGGGAGTTCTTTACCATAATGGAGTGTTTCTTTCCAAAGTGGTAGCGGCAGGTGCTGTGTCCTTTTAACAATATATCCCAAGTGGGCTGACATGGAGGAAAACTGCACAGTCTCGCAAAATAACCATGCCCACAATAGATGGACCTCAGACGCCACAAGACCCCAATGACGGGTCCGTGGTCAGCAGGATATGCGAGGGGCGTTCTCGCGACGAGGAGCGCCGCTTTTAAATTCCCAACAGAAAAAAGTCACCTTACTTGAGAACGCCAACACAGTCAGAGGTAAACCCTTCTTTATTGCAGGTATGCCAAACAGCGCGTTACTCCTCCATGACATAAAGCGCCATACGCGTTTCGGGCATCTGCCCTTGATCACTGGCATTAACACAAGCCCCCACAGCTGCTCAAACTTATAGTCTCCGCCCTCATAGCAAGTGCATTATGGGTTAGGGAGTTCTTTACCATAATGGAGTGTTTCTTTCCAAAGTGGTAGCGGCAGGTGCTGTGTCCTTTTAACAATATATCCCAAGTGGGCTGACATGGAGGAAAACTGCACAGTCTCGCAAAATAACCATGCCCACAATAGATGGACCTCAGACTCCACAAGACCCCAATGACGGGTCCGTGGTCAGCAGGATATGCGAGGGGCGTTCTCGCGACGAGGAGCGCCGCTTTTAAATTCCCAACAGAAAAAAGTCACCTTACTTGAGAACGCCAACACAGTCAGAGGTAAACCCTTCTTTATTGCAGGTATGCCAAACAGCGCGTTACTCCTCCATGACATAAAGCGCCATACGCGTTTTGGGCATCTGCCCTTGATCACTGGCATTAACACAAGCCCCCACAGCTGCTCAAACTTATAGTCTCCGCCCTCATAGCAAGTGCATTATGGGTTAGGGAGTTCTTTACCATAATGGAGTGTTTCTTTCCAAAGTGGTAGCGGCAGGTGCTGTGTCCTTTTAACAATATATCCCAAGTGGGCTGACATGGAGGAAAACTGCACAGTCTCGCAAAATAACCATGCCCACAATAGATGGACCTCAGACTCCACAAGACCCCAATGACGGGTCCGTGGTCAGCAGGATATGCGAGGGGCGTTCTCGCGACGAGGAGCGCCGCTTTTAAATTCCCAACAGAAAAAAGTCACCTTACTTGAGAACGCCAACACAGTCAGAGGTGAACCCTTCTTTATTGCAGGTATGCCAAACAGCGCGTTACTCCTCCATGACATAAAGCGCCATACGCGTTTCGGGCATCTGCCCTTGATCACTGGCATTAACACAAGCCCCCACAGCTGCTCAAACTTATAGTCTCCGTCCTCATAGCAAGTGCATTATGGGTTAGGGAGTTCTTTACCATATTGGAGTGTTTCTTTCCAAAGTGGTAGCGGCAGGTGCTGTGTCCTTTTAACAATATATCCCAAGTGGGCTGACATGGAGGAAAACTGCACAGTCTCGCAAAATAACCATGCCCACAATAGATGGACCTCAGACTCCACAAGACCCCAATGACGGGTCCGTGGTCAGCAGGATATGCGAGGGGCGTTCTCGCGACGAGGAGCGCCGCTTTTAAATTCCCAACAGAAAAAAGTCACCTTACTTGAGAACGCCAACACAGTCAGAGGTAAACCCTTCTTTATTGCAGGTATGCCAAACAGCGCGTTACTCCTCCATGACATAAAGCGCCATACGCGTTTCGGGCATCTGCCCTTGATCACTGGCATTAACACAAGCCCCCACAGCTGCTCAAACTTATAGTCTCCGCCCTCATAGCAAGTGCATTATGGGTTAGGGAGTTCTTTACCATAATGGAGTGTTTCTTTCCAAAGTGGTAGCGGCAGGTGCTGTGTCCTTTTAACAATATATCCCAAGTGGGCTGACATGGAGGAAAACTGCACAGTCTCGCAAAATAACCATGCCCACAATAGATGGACCTCAGACTCCACAAGACCCCAATGACGGGTCCAGCTCTGAAACTCCACTCGCAGAATGAAGGGGACCGCACACAAACAAGGTTCTCGGATTACAATTTATTATTCGGAGATGATCGCCAGGACGCATTTCGGCGTTCGCGCCTTTTTCGACTGTTTACAGATTGCAGTTCATTTGGTACAATTATATCCGGTTTACTAGTAGTGTTTCCGGTTCACATGTGATCAACATGAAAAAAAGACTTAAACATGAACAAAAATATAAGTGCTGATCTCGTGCAAAAGCATCATTATGCCGCCATTGTAATGCATTTCAAAATTAACAGGTGTGAGGCAACGAAATAGTACAATACAATAAGTGATAATCCAACTCTTGATGCTGTGCTTATAAAGTTAATTAGCGGACATCAAGTCATCATCAAGCCCTGTGTGGGCAAACAAAATCCATTCAGTAATAATTAAACTCCTGATGCCATGTTTATAAAGATAATTAATAGCGGCCATCAAGTCTGCATATTCCATAATTTCATCAGGCCCTATATGGGCTGGAAAAGCGTAAAAAAACACAATGTAATGTAAAAATGAAAATAACAATAACAAGGTGAATATCCACCTAAGTTCCATGCTTATTGCAAAAAATGTTATCCACAAAGATTTCTAATCTCAGAAACACCAACTTGATTGGTAATAAATTCCAAAAGAAAGCACATAAATCTTCAGCATTCCATAGATCATGATTCAATAACTTTACAAGCAAAACTAAGTGACTGTAAACTACCCTAGGTGACATGCCAGTTCTTCTTCAGTATTTAGGCCATTGGGGACAGTAGTTTGAAGATCAATTATAAAACGAGATTCCAATCTTCTTAAATTAAGTTCACGGTTTCCGATCACTAATTGGAACATGGTCCAGACAAAAGAATGTTAATACATTTCTGTCACTATTATGGTACTTTGCAAAATGTCTGGCCATGGGATAGGTGGAACCTTGATGTTCAATGGCTCGAGCGTGTTCCAAAATACGTCTTTTTGTAGGGTGAATCGTACTACCAATATATTGCTTGTAGCAGGGACATGTTATGGAATATACGCAATAAGGAGTGTTGAATGTTAGAAATTTGTTTATAATCCTTGGTTTTTCCATAATTGGAATACTATATGTAAAAACCTTTTTACTTTTTCTGCATGCCTTGCATTTGAGACAAGGGAAGAAACCAGTCAAGTTACAAATACGTGGAACGAACGGTGTTGGTTCATAATGGCTTTTAACCAATTTATCCTTTAGGGATTTACTCCTTCTAAAGGTTGATTGTGGGTAATCCGGTAGAGAATCACCTATTACTCCGTCTGTTTTAAGGATATGCCAATTACGACAAAGGATCTTTCTTAAAGGGCCAGTCTCATTAGAGAAAGTGGTAATAAATCTACAGGTCTCTTGTCCTGTCTTATTTATGTTTTGTCGAATCCCTAATAAAGATTGCCATGATATTTTATTGACTTTAGTGAGAGTTTTTGTTAACAGATCGGTGCTGTAGCCCCGCAATTTGAATCTTTCAATGGCTGCTAAGGCCTCACGCTGAAAGTCAACATCTCGAGAACAATTTCTTTTGAGACGTAATAGTTCCCCATAGGGGATACTATTTTTTAATGATTTTTGATGGCTACTATGTGCTTCCAGTACTGAGTTACCTGCAGTTTCCTTTCTAAAAAGAGTAGCACAAATTTTCCCATCACTCACAAAGACTTAAGATCTAGGAAAGAAACCTATGAACTACTTAGATGTCCGCTGAAGTGAAGGTTCAAAGTATTGTCATTTAATGCTGCAATATACCTCTCTGCCTCCGTTTTAGAACCCTTCCATAGAATAAACAAATCATCTATGTATCTATGCCATGAAATGATACATTTGGTCCAATGATTGCCACCTGCTTCTCCCACCAGCCTACGAACAAGTTTGCATAGCTGGGGGCGAAGCAGGTGCCCATAGCCGTCCCTTGAATTTATCGATAATGTTGTTTATTGAATAGAAAGATGTTATTCTCTAGACAGAACTAAATAAATTCAATGAGCATGGCATTATGTTCAGTAAATTGCAGGGATATGCCTCTAAGGAAATACTGTACTGCATGAACTCCCTTCTCATGTTTGATGCAAGTATAGAGAGTTGTGATATCAAGAACAATCATAAGCATATCAGATTCCCATGGTGTATCCATTATGTTTTTAATGAAATGTGTGGTGTCTTTGATATACGAAGATAATGTTTGTACAAATTCTGATAGGTAAAATCAATGTACTGAGACATGTGTTCTGTGAGGCAGCCCTTTGGATTTTTATGTACTTTAGGTAGATGGTAAAAGGTGGCCGTGACAGGATAAGGACAGGTTAAAAACTTAAATTCATTATAATTTAGCATATGTCGATCAAACCATTTTTGATATTCATCAATACTTGCAATATACTCAGATTTAGAAATTGGAAGGCAACATGTCTTATCCGAGAGTTGTTTTAGTGCCTCATCTACATAGAACTTGCGAGTCATCAACACCACATTGCCTCCGTTGTCAGAAGGTTTACAAACTAAATCAGGATCGCTCATTAATTCTGAAAGAGCAGTCCGTTGTTTTGTGGTGAGATTATTTTCTAAATTCTTGGAGGTTGTAAGTCTCAATTTCAAAAGGTCTTTTCTCACTGATTCTTCAAAAATGTCTATAGTGTCAAAGGAAAACAATGGTACGAAAGTAGATTGTGGTCTAAAATTCGCTCGCTGTTCTATGCCAAAACTTCTGATACAGGGAAAATCCTGGGTCACATTGGATGCATCGTAATCTTTCTGACTGGATAAAATTCGTAGCGTGCTTAAATCTTCCCCTGTAAGAGCAGTTGATAAATTTGGTGATGCAGAGACTACACTCAGTGAATTATACTGATCACCGGTGTCGTGTTCTGTGCACTTGAGCTGAATTTTTTTTTGCAATTTTAGTTTCCTAGTGAAAAGATATAAGTCAATACGGGTTTGTGTGTACTCACATCTTTTAGATGGACAGAAGGTCAATCCTTTCTTTAGTACTGATTGTTGATCCTCCGTTAGCTTTCTCAAGGTTGAATTATTGATGGTTAAGTCTTCATTGACTCCTATTTCTTGAACCCCCTCTTGCTGCGTGTTTGCCCCGCAACTCCTTGGCCTAGATCTTGACTGTGCGCGGCCACCCCGTCTCGGTTTCCGGACACGTTTTGTCTTCTTGTCATCTGGGATCTGCCGCGTCCCCCTCGTTGTCGCGAATTCCGCATCAGATGGAATTCTTCTAAAAAACGACTCTGTACAGAGAAGGGCACTATAGTATCCATAGCATCATCACCTGACTGTTCCGCGTCGGTGCTCACATTAGATTCCGAAGTATCTCGTGTTTCTAGGTAATGGGGGGCTGCATTTTTTAATGCTCTCCGTGGTCCATCAAATTTCCGTGCAAAGGTAAGTATTCTGCCCTGGGCATAGTCTCTTGCATCTCTGTTAAATTCGGTGTGTTTCTTTGTCTTGATATTTTCCTGGTAGTTAATTAAACGTTCCTTCATGCCTTGTCTCAATTCTTCTTTTGTCTTGGTATCTGGATTCACAGCTATGATAGCTTCTAGCTCTTCAATCTCTTTTAGGCATTTGTCACGGTCGCTCCACGCAAATTTAATCAATATTCTCAGCATACCTACAGAGGACTCTGTTGTATGTTCTGCCCATTCCTCCAAAAGCGCTGGGTCAGGATTCTCATACGACAGGATTGTGTATATTCGTAAACCTCGTGGTATTCGTTTAACGTCAATATAGTTCTGAAGGGAAGTAGCTTCCCACCATTTGCGTGTTTCGCGTTCCAAGAGTCTTTCGAGTTTTGCAAATTGACTGCCAAGAGAGCTGGGTGTACTGGTGTCACGTTCACGCTTAGTCTGCTGTAAAGGGAAGCATTTGAAGACTTGCGCTGCCTCAACGCTCGTACTGCCGTTGTCAAATTCAAACACTAAATAGTCTTTCGTAAGATAATTTCAAAATATCGGCTGGTATAGAATCGACTCACCCAACCAAGTCCACACAAATGTGACAACGGTACAGCGGTGCTCGTTGCGGAAAATTAACGCTCAAAATGTCGTCCAAAAAGCCGCCGTGAGCACTCAAGAGCGGGTGCAGGTCCGAAGCGTGGTTGTGGCTCCACGTCAATATCCAGCTCTGAAACTCCACTCGCAGAATGAAGGGGACCGCACACAAACAAGGTTCTCAGATTACAATTTATTATTCCGAGATGATCGCCAGGACATGTTTTGGCGTATATATATTCACTGAAAAAACCATAGGTTTCAGGGACGTTATAGTTAGTTGGTCATTTCACTCGTACAAAAACAGAGAAATTTGAACGTTATAGTTAGTAGAGCTAACTTTAACTCGCGCCCCCGCAATGCACTGCTGATGACGTCACATATTACATCACTAATGACATGGGCAGTGACATCACTGATGACATCCCTGATGACATCCCAAATGACATCACTGATGACATCCACCAGTGAATGTGTGTTTTTGTAAAGATTAAATATATTTTATATATGTTAATGCCAAGGTGTATTGAAGAATGAGTTGGTGTACAAGTGTCTGGGTGGAGGATTTAATAGGTGTGTGACTGACTGTATAAGTTAGTGATTAAATGTCTCTTACTGAATGCATGGGTTAGCGACCAAACTGTGTGAACGTCTGTATCAGTCTCTCAGTTGTTGTATAAGCTGCTGCATAGGTTGATGATTAGGTACATGACTGTCTATATGGGTTACTTATTGGTATCATACATATTTGTATGGGTGGCTCAGTGTTTGTGTGTGTAGGTGGGTGGGTGGTGTATCACTTTCTGCCAACATGTGTGAGTGGCTAATTTACTGGGTGTATGGGTTCAATAGTGCATGTGGAAATAGCTGTGAGTGAGTGTGTGTATCAGTGTGTTGGTGAGTGAATGTATATCTCACTGGTGTATGTGTGAGTAACTACATATGTGAAAGGCAGTATATGTGAGTGTTAGAGTATATAAATGACTATATGTGATAGTGAGTAATTGTGAGAGTGGCTGTATAAACGAGTGTGTGCTTGTGTCAGTGATTCTATAAGAGAGTAAGTATATGTTAATATCTGTATAAATAGGTTAGGTAGTGAATGTATAACTGTATAGGTGAGTAAACGGCAGTGTTATAGATGCTTTACATGACTAGCTAGGTGTGTCAATAACTCTATGGATGAGTGACGGTGTATAAGTGTTTGTATAGGTGTATGAGTAAATATAATAGTGCTGTATTGATGAGTGACTGCATGTATGAGTTACTGTATAGGTGAATGAATGAATGTGTGTGTATAACTAGGAAGTAGTCAGTGGGTATATAGTAACTGCTATTGATTTGTCTATGGTTTAGAAAATGGTAATCAGTATTTTAGAGTGGGTGTATCAAAGGTTATATTAGGGTGTGAAGAGGTGCATCAGATTATCATGTGGATGATGTCATCAGTGATGTCATCAGTGATGTCATCAGTGATGTCATTTGGGATGTTATCAGTGATGTCATTTCGGATGTCATCAGTGATGTCACTGACCATGTCATGAGTGATGTAATATGTGACACCATCAGCAGTGCATTGCGGGGGCGCGAGTTATAGTTAGCTTCACTAACTATAACGTTCAAATTTCTCTGTTTTTGTGAAATGACCAACTAACTATAATGTCCCTAAAACCTATGTTTTTTTCAGTGAATTTCAAAGGATTTTTAAATGCTAATGTCTAACTATAAGTTCCCTGAAAAACTGTGTTTTTTTCAGTGAATTTCAAAGGTTTTGTAAATGCTAATTTCTAACTATAACGTCTGTAAAACCCATGGTTTTTTCAGTGAATTTCAAAAGTTTTTTAAATGTTGAATTCTAATTATATAATGTTCATTAAACCTATAGTTTTTTCAGTGATTTTCAATTATCTTTCCATTCTCAACCTGGTTAAAACAGCCGATATTGCCAGTTTTCCAGCAATAGCTCCCGCCCAAAATAATTGCCTCAAATGAGAGCAACAACTAACGCAAATAATGTGCAGAGTAGGCGTTCCTGTACAAAAATAACACGAAAACACCACTTCCCGATATTTTCAACGAGCAGCCAAATCTGTGGTGCATTCCAAAAACAGGCGATAAGCAGTTCGAATGTAACATCTGCCTTTTACTGGTGTAAAGTAGGACGACTACCTACAGTGTGAAAGGGAGCCCAGCCCAGAATCACATCTGAAGACCAACACACGTCATAGAGCTACTGGTCATGCACCTCCGACACCCAAGGAAGCCACAAATCCCACTGCCACCACCCTAAGGATCTACCCCCGGACCACCGCCCCTATTACCACCGAGGCAGCGCACAACAGGACAGCAGACCTTCCATAAACGGCATGGCCCCTCGGCCACACAATAGCTGGATATAGCGAGATGTGGCAACCAAACATGTGTGAAGAACGCAAATTACCCACCAATAATAATGCACACAATACCAAGACTACAAGGTGACACATTGGCGCTTGCAGCCCGGGTGGCGGCAGCACTACAACAGGGACACCCGCATGAATTGATTCCTCATACAGCCCAGGATGGAACCACACACAGAGCTCCGGAGTCATTGTTCACAGCCTCATGCAGGACTGGCATATGCCACGCCAGCCCAATCCATTTACACATACAGGGAGGGACAACAATGCTACATGGCCCAGCTTTTCATTGTAGTGATCTGCTGCTCACAGGTCTAGTTGTCAGCACGCCACAGCCACTCCCTGATGGCTGGTTTACACTCACACCCATCAAGCACAGGAGTCACAGGACACGTGACCCTGCCAATAAAAACGACCGGACGCACGTGCTCCATGCCATTTCCATTTTAGACTTGGTGCACAGGATGTACTGCGACTGGCACAGGCACACTGCCACGAGACGGTGAATTTCGGTCCACTGAGGTAGGGGCATTGTAAGTGCTGAGCGGGTGTGCAGCCTGCGATGATGCCCCGTCCCGGTGGTCCGGACAGCTCATGTTTTGTGTGCCCTGCTGAACCGCAGTTTAGGCCTGAGCCATCGAACTGCGTGGCCTCACTGGTCACTGAGTTAGTGGCACTGCGAGGGCTGAGTGGGTATGCAACCTGCGATGATGGTGGGTGCACTGGTATGTCCTCTGCCATGGCAAAATCAAGACGCAGCACCAAATGTAAGACCTGTTGGCTTGAGGAGTGGGGCTGCATGATGTGGAGGGTGCCCAGTCTGCGAAAAGGTGAGCAGTGAGGCCTGGGTGCGCAGGGATGGGCAGACACCTCTGGGCGGCAGGAGTGGATGGGGTGCAGCAGCCTGGGTGCGCAGCGGCAGGCAGACACCTCTGGGCAGTGGAAGTGGATGATGTGCAGCAGCCTGGATGCACAAAAGCGGGACAGCGATTTAGGTGTGCGCAGTCGTATATACTCTGCCATTCCTGATTCTGTACTATGTTTCGGATGTGGGAGCTTGAGGGCTCCACTAGGTCCCGGCACGTGGTTGGAGACACAGCGGTGGCGTAGCGGTGAGCTGTGAGGGTTTTGTCTACAGTGTGGGCACTCACTGTCTCTCCTCATCTCTTCCTTTCTCTCCCTCCTACTCATTTTCTCTATCTTCCTCTCTCTCACACAGTTTCTCTCTCTTCCTCTCTCTCTCACTCTTTCTCTCTCTCTCTCACTCTTCCTCTGTTTCACTCTTCCTCTTTCTCACACTTTTTCTGTTTCTCTCTCTCTTCCTCTCTCTCACTGTTTCTCTCTCTCTTCGTCTCTCTCACTCTTTCTCTCTGTCTTCCTCTCACTCTTTCTTTCTTTTTCTCTCTCTCTTCCTCTCACTCTTTCTTTCTCTCTCTCTCTTCCTCTCTCATACTCTTTCTGTCTCTCTCTCTATCTCTCTCTCCTTTGATGGACGCATGACGCACAATCTTATCTTGCTTTTTGTCTAACAGGCTGTGATTCATGGATTGACGTCCCCCCAACACGGAACTCCCGCCACTCAGTGCCACCAGAGCTGAACGCGTGTGCAGCCTGCGATGATGCGTGGCCATCCTGACAATCAACCCCCAGTCTGAATTGTGAGCTCTGCTTTACTGCGTGTCCGAACTGCCTGAAAAGGTTGCTTCGGCACGTGGTGCACCCTCTTACACACACACCAGTGGCGGAAGGTGAGCAGAGAGGCTTGTTTCTGCAGCAGCGGGCAGTCACCTCTGGGTGGTGGGAATGGATAGTGTGCAGCAGCCTGGGTGCACAAGAGTGGACAGACACCTCCGGGGCACTGGGAGTGGATGGGGTGCAGCAGCCTGAATGTGCAGGAACGGGCAGTCACCTCCGGGCACTGAGAGTGGATGGGGTGCAGCAGCCTGGGTGCACAGCAGCGGGCAGACACCTCTGGGCAGTGGGAGTCGATGAGGTATATCAGCCTGGGTGCGCAGACGTGGGCAGACACCTCTGGGTGCCAGGAGTCGATGGTGTGCAACAGCCTGAGTGCACAGACCAGACAGACACCTCTGGGCGACGGGAGTCGATGGGGTGCAGCAGCCTGAGTGCGCAGGGGCGAAACAGAGAATTACGCGTGTGCAGTTGTATGTACTCTGCCATTACTGCTTCTATACTATGTTTCAGATGACTAAACTTGAAGGCTGCATTATATCCCAGCACATGGTTGGAGACACACCGGTGGCAGAAAGGTGAGCTGTGAAGATTTTCTCCACAGTGTCAACACTCCCTCTCCCTCTCCATCTCTCCCTTTCTGTCACTCACACTCTTTCGCTCTCCTATTCTCTATCTCTTTCTTTCTCTCTCTCACATTTTCTCTCTTTCTCTGTCTCTTTCTCTCTCTCTCTCATTCTTTCTTTCTCTCTCTTCTTCTCTCTCACTCCTCTCTCTCTCTTCGTCTCTCTCACACTGTTTCTCTCTTTCTCTCTTCCTTGTATCTCACTCTTTCTCTCTCACTCTTTCTCTGTCTTCCTCTTTCTCTCTCTCATTCTTTCTCTCTATCTTTCTCTCTCTCTTCCTCTCTTTCACTCTTTCTCTCTCTCTCTCTCTCCTTTGCTGGATGCATGACGCACCATCTTATCTTTCTTTTTGTCTTGCAGGCTGTGATTCACAAATTGTCGAGAGATGACACGCCATACCTGTACCTACTTTTATTTTGTTCTTTTGTTTAAATAAAATGTTTTATATGTAAATCCATACATGACTAAGATTCTTATTTGTCCAACCTCCCAAGCATCTTCTTAATAATAATTGTACGACAATTTTTTACGTTCCAGATTCCCTAATGGGACTGTCACATTTGTTTGTGTGGGGTGGGGGTGAAGGAAGATGGCGGACAAGGAGCTGCTGCTGGGGGGTGTCGGAGCAGTGTTGGGTGTCCAACCTGCATGATCGTTGGCTCCATTGCATCTCTTCTCAGAGACTTGCGAGCCGGCGGGCTGGCTTGTAGATTAAGGACTGCGAGCTGACTGGCTGGCTCATAGAGGGAGAGCCGTGGCCCGTCAGTTCTCAAAGGGAGAGCTGCGGGCCAGCTAGCAGAGGAACAGCTGCGGGCCGACAGGTATAGGGAAAGGTACGGGCCGTCGGCTTCCAAAGGGATAGCTGAGGAACAGTGATGTGGGGAGAGGGAGCGTGAAGGGGGTATCTCACAGAGAGACCTGCGCTATATTTCCAGTCTTGGCTTCACAGATACAACTACGGGCCCGAGAAGTCACACCCAAAGAGGTGCGAGCTGACCGGTGAATCGCAGAGGGAGACTTGCGGGCCCAAGAAGGTTGTTGGGGGTATGCTGGTGATATGGGGAGAGGCAGTGTGAAGGGGATATCTCGTACAGACAGAGCTGCGGTATGTCTTCAGAGTTGCCTCGGACAGATGCGAGCTGACGGACTGAATCACAAAATGGCTTTTTAATGCTCACATAGTGTGACTTATAAACAGTTTGCACCCAGGCTCGCAGAGGGACAGCTGCAGCCTGTGGGCTCGACTCGCAGAGGGAGAACTACGGGCCGTCCGCTCCCAAAGGAACAGCAGCGTACTAGCTCGCAGAAGTAGAGGCACAGCAGCGTACTAGCTCACAAAGGTAGAGAGCTGCGAGCCGACGGACTGGCTTCTAAAGGTAGAGCTGAGAAGTGGTGATGTGGGGAGAGGGATCATGAAACGGAAATCTCGCACAGACAGAGCTCCGGTATATGTTCAGTATTGCCTCGCAGAGGTAGAACTACGGAGAGATATGAGCTGCAGGACTGAATCACAAAATGGCTGCTAACACTTCCTAGTCTCAACAGTTTGCAGCCAATGAGCCGCAAGCTCATGCTCGTAACGCCTCAACCAATCAGATGTCAGGATTCTCAAATATCGATATCTGTACAATATGATATTTCTCAAAAACTACTGAATGGATTTACCCCATTTAAACAAAAGCATGCTTTCTGGACCACGACCTTTCTCCCTGCCAAATGTGGCATGTCTGCTCACAAAGAGGCACAGCAGCGTACTAGCTCGCAAAGGTAGAGAGCTGCGTGCTGACGGACTGCCTTCTAAAGGCATAGCGGCGAGCTGGTGATGTGGGCAGAGGGAGCGTGAAAGGGGTATCTCGCACAGACAGATCTCCGGTATATTAATTTGCCCCCGGCAGCTTTGTTTTATATTTTCACTCGATGTGAGGCACAAGATGGCTGCTAACACTTCCTGGTTTGAAGAGTTAGCAGCCAATCAGAGGCAAGCTCGTGCTCGGGAGTTAGGCTCCGCCCAGATATATATATATTTTTTCCATTTAATATCTCAAAAACTATTGAACAAATTTACACCATGTAAGCATAACTGTACAAGTGATTTTTATACCATCTTATTCACTGCGTCCTTGTGAGCACATTTGTAAACATAATTGTACACGTTATTTTTATACTGATAACAATGTTTTTGCATAATAGTTAAACATCTCCTGCTACTCTCAGATGACCGGTCCAAGGCGCCAGGGTAGCTGAGATTCATTAGGAACCAGAGAGACTCGCCCTGTTACCTGGCAACCGAGTTACCCATGCACGTATGTAGCATGCACGCTGACTCCACTTCAGCGCGCTCTCCCCATAAGAGTCATCCATCACCATGGAGACTCACTGGCGTTCCGCAGCGGCAGTACAGGACTGATGCTTGTCTGCCCCTGTCACAAGACTGATTGAGTCTACACGAGTAAGGTGAGCTTCCACTGCGCTGCGATGGCCAGCGCCCCTCAACCATACTCCCGGGCCCCGCAACCCCCCTCAGGATCCGCCGCAATCCTTCAGAGTCGTCCGTAGAACTTATGATTTAAACATCGGTTTAGGCGATGTAGTCATGTACCCAGCGCGCTAAGCTGTTGCACCGCACAGCCACCGCTTGACTTTTGCGCCACCCACGATTCTTAACCCATGCCCTCCATACATCGATCCATGAGCACTGTGTTGAAGTCTTCACGCCGCACCACTGCCATGCTTAGTTCACTGGGTTGGCGTGAGGCCGTCTCTCTCGATATGACCACATTGTACCCCTCACGGCCATTGATTTCAGAGGTTCACATTAAGCGATGTATTTTAATAGGGGTTTGCAACCTGGGTGCTTATACTTCTCACGGCCATCCTTAACGGCGGTTCACTTTAAGCACTGCGCTGGTCCTTCCACTTGAATAGCGCTTCACGTAATTGTCCCGCAAGCCCCACAGTTGGCCTACCAATTCAATTGGTCCAACTTGTGAATAATATAATATTATAGGAGGTGCGGGGTATGTAATTCTAAACACAACCACCTCCTTCCCCATAGAGAAACCGACGCTTGGGTCCAACTTGAGTCTACCGTCAGTTGTCCTTCGCTACATTTGCCACCGCAGCCAAGACTGTGTCCGGCTTTCCTAGGGTGAGTAGTCCGCCCTGCCTCTCATTCCGTATCTCTCGAGCCATTTAAGAAACCCAACAAGCATAAACACGCGCCTGTTTTCATTTTTAGGCTGTCACTGCCCGCCCTGATCCCCCACCCTGTCCTGATGAAGACCCTACGTGTCTACCGAATGGGGCACATTATGGGTTGAACCCAAACGTCGATGATCACGCAAGGCCCAGATTGACCAAGGCTGTGCACATTGCAAAAGAACATTATTAGTGAAAAGAGCCATTGGTGTTACATGATTATCTAGCCTATCCCTCACATGTATATAAAACCTTGACCACTTTCTATATTGTACACTCTTTGGGCACTGAACACTTATGTCACATGATCACCTTTATATGTAAATATTCTTTGTATGTTGACAGCCTCCAACTACTACATTTGTGAATATCTATGAATGATTTAATTTTGATAAACAAAAACAGTAGAAAGTATCTTGAGTCACGTTTCAGTTATTTATAAATAAATTGTTTCCTTGTCCAGGCGTTAGAGATACGGTTGCTACAAATTGAAATTAGGTCATACAGTGCTCTAGAAAGTAACCACCTTCTACCCGACAGAACCTTCTTTTGCTTACTCATATATACCCACGTTCTGAGTGACACAGGGTCACCCCATTGTTGTTAAACCTGCATAAATACTTAACACATTGACAAAAGTTGAGCCTGACTGCTTTTGTGCCAAGCTACAGGAGGGTTAAGCATAGTGGCTTTTTGTGGTTCACCCTGACAGGAATTGTCTGACAGGAATTGTGGGTGTTGCTTGAGGAGGGTTATCACCCTTTTCAGCTAAGTACTCAATTTCTAACATGATACATATGGCTTTGGCAGGATTATGACCAATCAAACCATTCCTTGTATTATGATAGGCATGTTGAAGTCTGATGGGGCAATTCTGTTGGCAGCAATTTTTGAGGTAATTCCATTGGCAATATTCCACTGATGGTTTGCTAGAAGCATCTCCTAGAAAATCACCACATTTTATGTTAATGTGGATTTTAAAATCAGGGCTCTAGATGAGTGGTGTAGTTGTTCGGAGAATGATAATTGGTTGCTGTTGCTGTGTTTCTATGAACGCTCTATGGGTCCTATTAAGAAAGATAAATTAATTTGTGAAAGGTAAATTTGGTGGCAAATGTAAGATTACCTTTATAGGGCTAAGAGGAATTTACAAATAAATTCTTGGCAGGCGTAAGCCCATTTATATATGCAGAGATCTCTGCCGTAAGTGCAGAGTTCTCTGCACCTGTAAATTCTACTCAAAGTGTAGAAGTATGAGCGTTTCAAGGTGTGGTTAGCCTAGTGTGTGACCTCCCTTAAAAACATGAATGTTTCCCTGCATTTACAATCTCCTCTCATTCCCCTTTCAACCCTAAAAATGGTGAGTAGTACTTCCACCAGGGACATGCGTAAATCTCTTCCTACAGTGGGAAGGGGAATAGATCACCGCTCTAGCTCCTACCACTCCTTTTCCAGACACTTTCTGCCTGTACAGCACAGATTGATAATTTCCACAGCTTTCTCCCCAGAGTTGGTAAAACCACACAGTAAAGTAACCAATATCTCTACGTCAGTGTGGTTAGTCTCCATTCCAATAAGAAATCTGGTAATAGATGGGGTTTAGGTTTGGTGCAGGAACTCTATCTGGCATTGAGAATTATGGCCCTCCGATATTCCAGCGCCAAAATCCACAAACACATATATGAGGGCCTAAGAGGGGTCTATTGTGTTGTAGTGGCAATTTGAAGAAGAGGACTAATTTGGATAAGTGGTTGACAGCAGGCCTAAATACTCTTTGATGGAAATGTCTACATGTTTATATCTGTAGTGTTACATATCTATAGCTGAATTATATATTATTCATATTTACACTTACATTTTTACCTATAATCTTAGCATGACATTAGCATAGACGTCATTTAGGAGTTGCCGGGGTCCTATCTGCTACCCCTGACTTCTCCTTTGCGACCCCTGTCATTACCCTTGTGACCCCTTGCTTAGATCTGTCAGGAACTCAGATTAAAAATGGGCTCAATATTAAGCCCTGCTTTCTTCCCATTTTTCGCCTTTTGCCTCTGCTAATCTTCCACTTTCATTGTGCAGACCCATTTCATTTTTAATTTTGAAAGTGTCCACATGTGTAATACTTTCAAGATAACAAAGAAAAACATTTCCAGTATAAATGTGAAAACTGACAGAGGTAAGAGAGTCTTCAGCAATCCTGTTAGATGCTGCACTAAGGCATTTTAACCTTTAATTTTTCAAACGTCTAGGGGAAAGCTGACAGTACAGCCCATGCACCGTATTTGGGTATTGATGGCCCAGCAGCGCACCTCCTGTAGAGATCCGGCATTTTCCATGCAAAATTAAAAATGGTTGCATTCAATATCATTTGGAGGATTTAGCAAATAGTATTTCACTAGGCTTTACCTTAAAGGGCCATACATTTAAAACAAAAAAACATATTTTTTCCTAGCCCTACATTACTAACATTAATCAACCATAAGCAGTCTAGAATGTAGGTTTGTTTGATGACATATATGGGGGTTTTGAGTCTGTTGAGAAGCCCCCTTTAATGTTTAAAAGGGTCCACGTGGTGATCACTGCTGTGGGTGTATTATATGGTATGGCTGTGGGGCCATACTGTGTAATACACTTGCAAAACCTGCCTTGGATCCAGTCAGGCTTGTTTGTGAAACCTTAAGCTCAACCCTGGGTACAGCAAACAACAAAACACAAAAGCCACACGACATGAAAGAAATCCAACACCAATATATAAAAATAGATTTTATTTTATGAATTTTTAGAATCTAAGATGAGCAGAATCAACCAGAGGGTTCCTTATATACAGATTTTTAAAGAAAACATAACTCTCAGTTCAACCGCCAACAAGCATTAGTAACCATAAACTTTGCAAACTTTTTAAAAGTTTGTAAGAGTTGAGTTTGACTACTCCGGCATGGCTTGATTGACCAGATCCGACAAGGAGAAGGTTTGGAGGGCCAAAAAGGAGTATTTGGAAAGTTACCTGCCCCACCAAAGCATTTTCCAGTCCAACTGTGGATGCTAAGCAGCCGACAGGGATGCCTTTGTAGTTATTCCTCCATCCACGGCTCAGGTGTAGCAACTTTGGCCACAGAGGTCAGTGTCCCGCAAAGTCCTCTTTAAGACAGTAGAAGGCCAGCTGGGGGTAGGATACCATTCTCTGTACACACTGATCCAAGCGATATACTGTGGTGGAGGCTGGGGTCCCTCTTGGGCAACCAATCTAGACACAGTCAACACTCCCAGGTTTATCTGACTTAGGTGCAACATTGTGCCATCAAGGATCAGTCTCCTGTGGTGCACAGCAGCAATCAGTGGTAATTCTTCAGGAGTGGCTACTGACTTGCTGAGTTGGGCTACATCAGCTTTGTTGGCCCTGGTGCTGGTTCCAGGTGGTCAGTCGAAAGACCCAAGGCAGGAGCCATAGCACAGTCCTCTCTTCATTAGTCTACAATGTGGCAGGTGCAGTCCAGCAGATGGTGAATCTTCTCTTTGCCAAGTCCATTGGTGAACAGGGCAGTCTGTATTCGGTCCTTTCCCCAGTTCTGGCATTATCTGAGGTACAGGGTGCCAGGGATGCCATATTTATTACCAGAAAGTGCCCTTGGGGATCATGTGGTTACTAGCCAATGGGCTGCCAGGCCCCCTCCAGCTTGATGATGACTTTCCTATTATGTGTGGCATCCAGCATTCCCAGAGTGCGCTATTCTGCCCACTCTTAAGATGTCGGGACCCTTCCTTGGAAGTTAGGAGCTTGGTAGCTCACCCTAGAGGTGTGTCTACCCAATGACTATGTGCCCACCAGAAAACAGGTTTGATACTGAACTTCACTCTCCGTTCCCACTGCCAGCCTGTCTACCTGAGCAAAGGGCAGCCCCTCAATATTGTATGCCATTTGCCCACCAAAGGCCGCTTCCCCTTTGAAGGTCGCCTTTTGGGCTGACACCCTGAGTGGGTTCCTGCACAGGGGAGGTAACATCTTGTCTCATAACAATAAGGAGCTCCAGGGGAAAGGAAGATTGGGTCAGCCCCCACTCAAAATAGCTTTATAACACAACAGAACCAATCTAGTGAGTACAGAAATATTTTATGTATTGTGTAACATCAGGATTTGCGAGGTATCAAAACTACCCTCTTTATAACCACCCCCAATTATCTAAATACATGGGGTGGATTCCCGATTTACCAATATCTGTACTGTATTTTTTTTAAAAAGGAGAGATTTATGCAAGAACCCTCAACTTGTAGTCACTATTTTCAAAAAGAGATCTACCATCCTCCACCGTGATAATTAGTGAAAAAATGTGCAGAACAAGGTAGCACCTCACGTGCGCAACACCTTAGCGGGCTGAAACTGGTTCGATCATCACCAGTACTGCCACGTTTCTCATCATAGGTTGCCACCTTGTTCAAAGAAAAAATGGATAACTGTACCAACAAAATTCATGAAAAAGCAAAAGGTGAAAGAAAAGTGTGAAAGTTGCACACGAAAGTCCTGTTTTAAAATTGATAAAGAACCATGATTCCCATAACTTTATTCTCTACTCATGGGTCAATTCAAAAGTAAAAAGTGCTGTATTTCAACAGACACGAAGCCAATACGCCAACATGTTTCATTGCCTTACTTGTACGGCAAATTCTTCAGGGCAGCAGAACTTCATTCACCAGGTCAGCATATTTCATGCTGCATTATTTGTGACTACAAGATATAAAAATAGCAAAGGGTTCTTGCAATTACACACTGAGTGCCAGGGCACAGTCACACTTGATTTATAATCTTCTGCTTGTATGTGTAAGAAGTATATATTATTATTACCCGTTGTCAGCCAAGATGTCTCATACCGGCTTGACAGCGTCTCAACAGGTACTGTAAGCGTTGCAGTAATCCTGTGTTTCACACGCCCTATTGTACTTTGGGGCATTCTGTAAAACAATTTCAGAGATGTCCTGTCTCAAAAACCAGTGCTAAGCCCAATTAAATCCCACACACGTTCTTACTCGTTTGTATATATATTCGAAGATATCTATGGCATTATCGTTTTTATCCCATATCCTCGTTCGAGCCTACACTCCAACTATTTTCGCTCGCTTGTATACCACATTCGCACCCACACTGTAGCGTATATCGGAGTTTTACATCATGCCAAAGTAGCAAAACTCCCGATTTTATATCCCTTATGATCGGACTCACAAAGTGAACAGGGGAATATATCTAAATCCAAACCCTTCCCTCACTCATACATCTCACCGCGTAAAAGTGGCATCCCGAGCTTCGTCTCAGCCGTTAAGGGCACTTCAAACCGGCCAACTGATAAAGCGTTCACCTGCCACGGTAACTCCCATCAGTTACATTCACGATGACGTATCTAGTCACGTAAATAAATGCGCCATTTTGAAATGGGCAAATCTCTGATCTCCTCATATTATAAAGGTATTTATAAAGGGTTCCACAGTTCGCGCCTCTCATAACAACGACTCACATCCTATCATGTTAATTGTTGCTCTTTACCACACTTTGTTTACCTCATAATGCGAATTGTGCGCATACATCTCACCGCATTAAAGTGGTATACCGAGCTTCGTCTCAGCCACTACGGACACTTCAAATCGGCCATCAGTTTCATTCACGATCACGTGTCTAATCACGTGAATCAATGCGCCATTTTAGAATGGGAAAATCTCTGTTTTCCTCATATTATAAAGATATTCATACAAGGTTCCACAGTTCACGCCTCTCATAAAAGCGCCACACAGCCTACCATGTAAATTGTTGCTCTCTGCCACTTTCATGTCTATTACTGTGGACATTTCCTATTTCAACATGAATTTTCTTCACAGAAAACAGGGATATTCCCCGTTCTCTCAATATACATATCAAGGGTATTCAATATACCCTGACTCACACAGTATGGACACATCGATGATGTTAATTCATTATGGCATTTTCCATGGTTTCCTGAATTAATGGGAACGAAGCCCATATTCATCGCCTTAGCATCAGCGTCACCAGGCACAAGCAGCCTAATTATTGCAGTACATCCAGAGGATATGCTGACACAAAGGACACAATGACCAGCCTGATCATCATAAGGAGATTTTATTCCATTCTATCCCGTCATTTAACCCAATTGTATCAGCCTTTTCAGAAAAAATCCACCGGCATTTTATATACTTCCAAAGATTCACAAGGCAGCCAGGCCACCCCCTGGCCGCCCGATAGTATCGGGAATACAATCTGTCCTTAAACCCCTTTCGCAATTTGCGGATTTTTTTCTAAGAGAATCAGTCATCAAACAAGCCTCCTTTGTGCAGGATACCAGAGACATTTTAAATGTATTGGAAAATGTAAATTTTGACACACAATCTCAATTTCTAGTGACGATCGACATTGAGTCTTTATACACCTGTATCCCCCAGGACGCGACGCTGGTGGCAGCGGCCCGCGCCCTGGAGGAGCAGGAGTGGTTTTACGATACACCTCAGTCCTTCGTCCTGCAATGCATTGAAATTGCACTAACCAGGAACTATTTTTGTTATAAAAATGACTTGTTCCTGCAGGTCTCTGGCACCTCAATGGGCGCAACTTTTGCGCCGAGTCTGGCCTGCATTTATGTAGGCCAGTTTGAAGAACACCATATTTACCACCTTGGCAATCCCTTCCAGAGGAATATTTTCCTCTGGAAGCGATACATTGATGACGTGCTGTGTATTTGGGAGGGCACTGAAGATGACTTGTTGCTCTTTTTGAATAGACTAAATACATTAGATCAAAGCCTCAGGTTCACTTGGACCTATAATCGACACTCTGCAACTTACCTGGATCTTGACATTCGGGCTGAACAGGGGCAATTGATAACGAAGGTACATCAAAAGACAACTGATAGAAATTCGTTATTACTGTTCAACTCGTTTCATCCACGGGCCCTTAAAGACAATCTTCCGGTGGGACAGTTCCTTCGCTACAGGAGGAACTGTTCCTTCACAGCGGACTTTATGCAACAGTCAGAGGATCTCTGTGACAGATTGATTCAGAGAAAATACCCGAGGAAGGTAGTTAAAAATGCGAGGAAAAGAGCACTCAATACACCTCGTAGTGCCCTTTTGGAGACAACTCTAAAACCAAAAAATGATTGCCTTCCTGTTGTTATGACTTTCGATCCCCTAGCAAATAAACTGAGACAGCTTAGGCGAAAGAATTGGGGTCTGTTATCTACAGCAGAGTTTAAGATGCCCTCCCCTAGGTTTGCGTTTAAAAGAGCAGGCAACCTAAAGGACAGACTGGTGCACTCCCGAGTGGGAATAGAGAAATGTACATCTAGCCTCCCGGCGGGCCACTACCCATGTGGTTCGTGCTCCATGTGTGGCTTGACTGCCAAGAGTGACAGAGTGGCCTTATTGGGTGGTAGAACATGGTACTTAACTCAGTTTACAAACTGCAATACAACAAATGTGATTTATCGGATCACATGTGGATGTGGTCTACACTATATAGGTTTTACCTCAAGGAAAGTTAAAATAAGAATTCAGGAGCACCTCAGTACTGTCAGAATGGGTAAATTAACCACTAAGTTTGTACAACATTGTGTCATTGAGAAGCATGACCCCAGATCACTAACTTGGACGGTCTGAGAGAAGGTCAAAGGTGATGCTTCTAACATTGAGAGACTGTTAATCAGTAAGGAGGCACGTTGGATTTTTACTGAAAAGGCTGATACAATTGGGTTAAATGACGGGATAGAATGGAATAAAATCTCCTTATGATGATCAGGCTGGTCATTGTGTCCTTTGTGTCAACATATCCTCTGGATGTACTGCAATAATTAGGCTGCTTGTGCCTGGTGACGCTGATGCTAAGGCGATGAATATGGGCTTTGTTCCCATGAATTCAGGAAACCATGGAAAATGCCATAATGAATTAACATCATCGATGTGTCTATACTGTGTGAGTCAGGGTATATTGAATACCCTTGATATGTATATTGAGAGAAGGGGGAATATCCCTGTTTTCTGTGAAGAAAATTTATGTTGAAATAGGAAATGTCCACAGTAATAGACATGAAAGTGGCAGAGAGCAACGATTAACATGGTAGGCTGTGTGGCGCTTTTATGAGGAGCGTGAACTGTGGAACCTTGTATGAATATCTTTATAATATGAGGAAACCAGAGATTTTCCCATTCTAAAATGGCGCATTGATTCACGTGATTAGACACGTGATCGTGAATGAAACTGATGGCCGATTTGAAGTGTCCGTAGTGGCTGAGACGAAGCTCGGTATACCACTTTAATGCGGTGAGATTTATGCGCACAATTCGCATTATGAGGTAAACAAAGTGTGGTAAAGAGCAACAATTAACATGATAGGATGTGAGTCGTTCTTATGAGAGGCGCGAACTGTGGAACCCTTTATAAATACCTTTATAATATGAGGAGATCAGAGATTTGCCCATTTCAAAATGGCGCATTTATTTACGTGACTAGATACGTCATCGTGAATGTAACTGATGGGAGTCACGTGGCAGGTGACGGCTTTATCAGTTGGCCGGTTTGAAGTGCCCTTAGCGGCTGAGACGAAGCTCGGGATGCCACTTTTACGCGGTGAGATGTATGAGTGAGGGAAGGGTTTGGATTTAGATACATTCCCCTGTTCACTTTGTGAGTCCGATCATAAGGGATATAAAATCAGGAGTTTTGCTACTTTGGCATGATGTAAAACTCCGATATACGCTACAGTGTGGGTGCGAATGTGGTACACAAGCGAGCGAAAATAGTTGGAGTGTAGGCTCGAACGAGGATATGGGATAAAAACGATAATGCCATAGATATCTTTGAATATATATACAAACGAGTAAGAACGTGTGTGGGATTTAATTGGGCTTAGCACTGGTTTTTGAGACAGGACATCTCTGAAATTGTTTTACAGAATGCCCCAAAGTACAATAGGGCGTGTGAAACACAGGATTACTGCAACGCTTACAGTACCTGTTGAGACGCTGTCAAGCCGGTATGAGACATCTTGGCTGACAACGGGTAATAATAATATATACTTCTTACACATACAAGCAGAAGATTATAAATCAAGTGTGACTGTGCCCTGGCACTCAGTGTGTAATTGCAAGAACCCTTTGCTATTTTTATATCTTGTAGTCACAAATAATGCAGCATGAAATATGCTGACCTGGTGAATGAAGTCCTGCTGCCCTGAAGAATTTGCCGTACAAGTAAGGCAATGAAACATGTTGGCGTATTGGCTTCGTGTCTGTTGAA
The DNA here is from genome assembly GCF_964204655.1 of Triturus cristatus. Taxonomy (NCBI): domain Eukaryota; kingdom Metazoa; phylum Chordata; class Amphibia; order Caudata; family Salamandridae; genus Triturus; species Triturus cristatus. Next base: position 780,142,786 of record NC_140592.1, read on the forward strand.
ATACAGCACTTTTTACTTTTGAATTGACCCATGAGTAGAGAATAAAGTTATGGGAATCATGGTTCTTTATCAATTTTAAAACAGGACTTTGGTGTGCAACTTTCACACTTTTCTTTCACCTTTTGCTTTTTCATGAATTTTGTTGGTACAGTTATCCATTTTTTCTTTGAACAAGGTGGCAACCTATGATGAGAAACGTGGCAGTACTGGTGATGATCGAACCAGTTTCAGCCCGCTAAGGTGTTGCGCACGTGAGGTGCTACCTTGTTCTGCACATTTTTTCACTAATTATCACGGTGGAGGATGGTAGATCTCTTTTTGAAAATAGTTACTACAAGTTGAGGGTTCTTGCATACATCTCTCCTTTTTTTAAAAAATACAGTACAGATATTGGTAAATCGGGAATCCACCCCATGTATTTAGATAATTGGGGGTGGTTATAAAGAGGGTAGTTTTGATACCTCGCAAATCCTGATGTTACACAATACATAAAATATTTCTGTACTCACTAGATTGGGTCTGTTGTGTTATATAGAGGTAACATCTTGCCCTGCAGCAGGCTGCTATTGTTCCTAAACCTGAAAGTAATTAACACTATTCCCTAGGCGGACAGAAAGCTGTCTGGTGGCCAGTGGCTGTGTGAGGCCACTGGACAAACTGGGTTACAGAGTGGCAACTTTCCAAAAGTTGTGTTTTGTTAATAGTGACATTACATGTATCATGGTCACCAATCTGTGTTTAATGCCATGATTAATTTGATACCTTATAGTACCCATCTCAGTAGTCCCATTCAGAAGTTATTCGAGCTGTGTGGTCAGCTGGTAACCCTGTGTTAGCCAATGGCTCTACTAACTCTCCCACAGCAAAACGACAATTTAGGAGTTGTGCTGTCAGGACATATATGTATAAAATACATTTCCTACTTAATATTATACCGCTCCCTGCCTCAGGGCTCGATCAGCCTTCCTTAGGGGAGACTTACATATATCGTTAAGGGCAGTGGGGGCTTTTCCATTGGTTGGAATGACAAAGCCAAACTAGCAGTGTAATCACTGCCCTTCCAGTCTGCAGTGGCAGGCTGGGAGCCATGTTATCCTTGTCATACTCAGGGTGGTAGCTGAGCTGGTGCTGAAGTCCGGGTGGACACTCTATCTTACATACCCTTGGTACAATATACTCGGGACTTTAAGTTTGTCAGTCTCGGCCAATTGGGGGTAGCCAGTTTTAGAAACACTTTGTAAGGGGTTAGAACATTGGCATTGAGGTCAGGTTAGCAGGGTTGAAAAAACAGCATCATCGATCTAAAAACGTGGGTGTGAACGTGCAAAAAGAGACATTTCCTTACAACTGCACAATACAAGTGGACTGCAGAGACAAAGAACATGTGGTGTCATTTTCAGTAATGTGACAAATGTTAAAGTTTGGATGATGTCATACTTCCTGTGATTTAGTTAAGGTCTATGGTAATGCAAGCTCACTTCATGTGATGTAACTGGGGGTCATGTGACCTGTGATGTCACTTCTGCTACCCTTGGAATTTTGGTCAATTGACTTTTATGAACATTAGAGGAACGATACACCTGGAAACAAAGTGCAGTCAGTCTGTGGTGTTGCAGAAGTCAGGGTTTTGAGCAAGCTAAGTCAGGCTCATATTTGCCTTTATTTCCTACATCAATGTTACTGCAGCCAACAATAGTGAGGTTAAAATAGCTCAGAAGTATCTCTCGACCTTCAATGCCTATTCATCCATGCAGACACTCATAATGCTGTCATAGTGTGAAGACAAAAACAAACCTGAACCCTAAGTATGATGTGGGAGCAGACAGCAGACTGTACAGGATGAGAGGCCATACAAATACAAAAATAGGCAACATTTTTCAACCAAAAAATAAACAAGACCTCGTAAGCAACACTCTACATATTTACAATAACAAAAAGGCAAACTTGTTGACTTTGCCACTGCTTGTTTTGGAAGGGTCTAGCAATCGTTCAGTTGCTTCAGGACAGCGATGGGTATTTCAAGAAAAGTAGTGTCAATGCAAGAGACACAGACAGGTGAATGTAATGTATACTTTTCATTTAAAGAAAAAAAGCTACACGCATTTGCAGAACGGATCGAAATAAAATACGACTTGGTAGTTAAGTGGCCAAGAACCTGAGTTTTAATCAGAACCATATGCTAGCCATGTTTTTAGGCTGGCGGTAAAGACCATATAAAAGCTGCAAAAAAGAGGCTCGGGTTTACTACTGAGCAGCCCGAGAGCTAGCGATACGCTAAGAGGTGCAACCTGCTGCAACACCGACCAGCTTTTCATGTGCAAAAGCCAGGGCTTTACGTGGGATAAAAAAACTGTGGGTCTCTCAAAGGGGCGTGGCCAATGTAATTAGGGGCGTGGCTTAAAACACATATGCCAAAAATCTGTGCTTAGCATAGTGTGCCGCCCTACTTGTATTTTTCTGGTTCTGTCATTGCAACCAGATATATGACACAAGTAACATCATACCTACAAGTCAGGACTATTGACTTTGTCAATGGTTGTTAGTTGCAAAAGATAAATAAGCAGCAACTGTGGCTTGTATATAATATTGAGAAAGCCTTAGTGACACCACGACAATGTTGCTGCTTCTGAATCTCAGAAAGAAAAGAGAAATCCAGAGAGAAAATGACTCTCTTTAAAGGATTTCCCTTCCCCTACAAGCTCACCTGGCATGACTTCATTCCGTAACTTCTCCACTAGTGAGAAGTGAGCAGTGTCAGCAGCGCACATGATGTGACTGCTGTCTCGAAACGGGTCTCTACCGGGCTTTGTTTTGTGCCCTGGCACTTCTTTTCCGGACTGCAGTGACAGCAGGCAGCTGTCACTGCTAGGGTGACCAACTGGCATTGGTGCAAATTCAGGACGGTGAGTGTAAAAATTCAGGACAAAGGGTCAAAATTCAGGACACAAATTCAGGACAGGAGGTCAAAATTCAGGACAAAACTTCAGGACAATAGGTAAGTTTTACAGACACATCAGAGGAGGTCGCGCAATAGTATATAAGTAAGCCCAGCCACATCCAAACATATTCAACCATTTGCAAACCTATCCATCATGTATCCTTCCATCTATCATTTCACTCATCCTTTCACTCATCCATCCATTATCCATCCATCCACCCTTTCACCCTATCCATCTGTACACTCATCCATTCACGCTTCTACCCATCCATCCATTCACTCATCCATCCAGCCATTTACCCTTTCACCCATCCAGCCATCCTTTCACTTACTCATCCATCCACCCAGTCACTCATCCTTCCACCCATCCACCCTTTCTCATCCATCCATCCTCCCTTTCTCTCTCCATCGACCCTTTCATTTAGCCATCCTCCCTTCCATTCATCCACCCACCCATCCATCCACTCATCCACTGATGAATCCATCCATTGACCCTATCACTCATCCATCCTTTCTCTCATCCATTTAGCCTTTCACTCCTTCACTCATCTATTCATCCTTTTGTCTACCTACCCTCCCTTTCACTCACTCATCCATCCTTACATCCACCCTTTCACTCATCCGTCTATCCATTCACCCTTGCACTTATCAATTCATCAATCCATCCATCATTTCACTCATCCATCCACCCACTCACTCACTCATCATCCACCTTTTCACTCATCCATCCTTTCACTCATCCATCCACCGTTTTACCCATCCAGCTACCCTTCCACCCATACATCCAGCTATTTACCTTTTCTCTCATCCATCCTTCCACTCACTCAATCCATCCATCCTCTCTCATTATCCATTTATTCAATCTTTCATTCATCCATTCACCCTTTCACTAATTCATCCAGCCATCCACCCATCCCTTCACTTACTCACTCGCTCACCTTTTCATATTAATTTTGAGCTGAGCCTTTTTGAGAAGAGGCCCATCAAGAACTTCACCCTAACTGCAGGAGCCGTTCCAGGACTGTGACAGAAGCCACCCAGGGCGGAGACAGGATCCACCACAGGGGGGGGGACAGGAGCCATCACAGGCGGAGGGGGGGGACAGGAGCCACCACATGGGTGGACAGGAGCCATCACTGGGGGGGAACAGGATCCACCAGGGTGGGCACAGGGGTGGGCATGCAGTATTCTAGTATCATCTTGGTCTCTTCCAGAGTGGGGTAGGGCTCCTCACCTCCTCCTGGACAAGACAATGAGACCACAAGCTCTCTTTCTAAAATGTTAGTTTTGCCATCCCCCACTGTGATGTACAGTACTTAAAGGAGATGCTCCAAGAGAACTGATTTAACTGATTGTCCTCCATACTTTGTTAATCAGTGTGTGTGCGATTGTGCTATTTCTTTATTTTATTACATTATAGACTGCATGTTTGAAAAACCGAGGTTTGCTTACAATTTAGTAACAGCAATTGTACTCAGGGCCGGTTCTACGATTTTTGGGGCCCTGGGCAGGAAGGGAATGTGTGAGGCCCCTCTAAATTGCAGAGACATGACGCATTCAGGGCTGTTTGCATCTGAATAGATGCCCCTGTGCCTGAAGCTGCAGCCCCTCCCTCTCAGTCACCTTCAAGCCCCTCTTAACAGCTCATCAAGGGCGGAAGGTGTGAGGGTGGCCATCCCGCTGTGCCTCTCCAATGCTGCTGGTATCTGAGCTTTGGTACTGCATCGGAGTCTGTTACACCCGACCTCAGCAGCATCGGAGTCAAGCCGGGAGGTGGGTGGAAGCTGTGCCGGCTTTAGGGTGGTGCGATCGGTGCCCGGTTAAAATTACGGACAAATGGCGTCCGTTAAAGAATCCTTCACGGACAACGGATTGACGGCCGAAATTATGGACTGTCCGTGAAATTTACGGACGGTTGGTCACCCTAGACTCACTGCATTCCGAGAAAAAAGACTGACCGTCTGTGCTAGGGCACAAAACAGAGCCAGATAGAGACCCGTTTCGAGCCCCCCTTTAAAAAACTGCCGGTGCTTAGCACCGGTGAGACCCGGCCCACCTAAAGCCCTGGCAAAAGCTATCTTGCACTGAAAGTGTACACAAGCGCAGCACCAAGAACAGTTGTGTCGCAGAACGCCAAGCCTAATATCATATGTAAAGTGGGTGCAACAGAGCAGGAAGGGCGCTACCTCTCCAAGGAATCCATGCAAATCCCGATCTACTAAACTAGCGTGACCCTGATGTGTGTAAAATCCAAGCACAAAATAACAAGCATTGAAAATGCAATAGGTCTCGCCTTTGATTAAGTTAAAGCCATTTGCTTTGCTAATTTTTTATTTTTTTTTTGCATCTTTTATATAGCGCAAACTCGACCCGAAGGCACATTCCGGCACGGGGAGATTAAGTGATTTGCCCAGAATCACAGGATGTGGACGCGACCTTGAGGCTCGAACCCTGGTTTCCTGCACTAAAGTCGGCAGCGCAGCCGACGGACCACATCCCCTCCCCATATAGCAAAGCAAATGGCTTTAACTTAATGAGAGGCGAGACCTATTGCATTTGTAATGCTAGTTTTCTTTGCTTAAAGTTAATCAGGAAATTGGCACGGGTGTTCTTTTGTGCGAATAACTTTCATTTAAATTGCCGATGGGCAAGTATTTGCAACCCATTAGGTTTTAGTCACCTTTCTGCCCTCACTAAGATAAAGAAGACACCGAGCAGCAAACCCCTTCTCTCAGGACTCCCACAGCAGCGCACGCCGCACGTAGATGTCTCTGTCCTGGAGTGAAGAGCTGTTGCTCCCTCTTGTCCCAGCTGAGCCCGGGCCTCGCCCTGTTCTCAGCAGCACCTGCGTCGAAGCTGGGCCCGCGAGTGCCGATACTCTCCGGTACTCTAGGGTTGAACATGAGAAAGAGCCGGTCGTCCGTACCGGTGAGCACCGGTACATTTAAAGCACTGGGCACAATACAGCAGGATGCAAAAACGTATTCAGGAGCAAAAATCAAATACAGGTGCCTAAACACAATTTGCTTAGGGTGTGCGAAATGTATGCAATTAGCTTCAGCTCAATTACGCAAAGTTGCTCGCTATTACGGGATGTTTACGCGTAAGTGCGAAATCGCATTGCGCTGCAAAATCACTATTGGTGTGAAACCACCAGGAGAGTAGAGATACTGCACAAATTAAATTTGAGAGCAAAATTAGTCAGGAGCAAATTCACATTGTGGTTCAGAAGTATTATTGGTGGAACATCCACAGGGTATGGAAAGAACACTACTACAACATTGACGCGCACAGATGCAGTGCTTCCCAGCGGGAGGCGCCCTTTGGGCAGGGGGGCTAACACGTCAAGCAGTCAGATGCAACTTGCAGATCATACATCTTGCATGCTCCAGAATGCGCACACACATGCAGTAACATCACAATGCAAGCATTGTACCGAGAATTTCGAGAACTGTTCTGCAACATTATTCTGTATTTCTGTGACATGCTAAGGGCATTTTTTATGTATTTATTTATTTTATTCTAAAATGGAGACATCACATTTGGACAGCACCTTACTGCCATTCGTTTGGCCTAGTTGCACTTGAAATTGAGGATTCCATTACAGGTTGAATTAAAAGTGAATGTGTGAATACACTCTGAGCATGTCTACAACTTTAGCCACTTAAATCAACCACCTCCACGTGCTGCGCAGCAAACATAACGCTGAAATGAACCCATATGTTTTGTTAGAGGTACACAACTGAAAGTGTGTATTCAACATAGAGCATGCATTCTAACCTCAAGCGAATACTCCTAAGCTTTTATTTGTGAAAAATAAGACAACAGCACATGCAACAACACTTTGGCTGCACACTGCAAATAGAAGCCTTACTTGAACAGAGTTATTAACTATAACCAGGGCCACTGCAATTATGTGGCAGAGAATGTATAAATTATGCAGCAGTGGTAATGAAGTTATGCGGCAAGAAAAGGCAAATTATGTATCATAATGCAGTACATTTAGGATATTATTACTTCAATATTTTGCAATTTTCACACGTTATTACTGTCCAGGCAAACGTTTCACCTTCTCAATAACAGGTTAACATCCAAATGTAGCAATAAGCAACTGAACAGTGTCAACTCAACCTTTGTGAAGAACCTTCTACTGCGCAGCGACATGTTTCATCGCATTTTTTGTAACTTTTTATCTGTTTGAGTTAAAAAAAAAAAAATTAAATGTGCAGATTATGCAGCAGATAGAGGATTATGTGTAAATCCATAATTAGGCGGTTAAAACCGCATAATTCTAGTGGCTCTGAACATAATGGTTATCTACTGCAATGGAGGACCAAATTCTGTGGCAAAGTTGGCTAAATAATGAAGCACGTTCCGTAGCAGTATTATGTTACTATTTTGACATTTTAACATACATTGATACAAAAGTGACCCCAACACTGTGTAAAAGAGAAAACATTTTCTAAAAGGAGGTGTATATACTCATTGACCAGATCTCACTGAAAGAGCTACTCACCAACAAATAGTGATTTTCACAGACTGAAAGAATCTGTGTAAAAGATACGATAAGCAGGAAACAAGCCTACAAGGCACGTTTCTTGTAATAAAAAAGGTGAGCCTTTCTATTCTGTTTTTTCCAGTTCGGTTTTAGAACGTGTCTGCAGTTTAAGGCTTCAGTGCGTCGTCACAGCCTCTAGAATCACCTTTACCATCAGGAGAAAGTACCATAAATAAGGCATGTAGGATAGAGACACTAAGATATCAGTTTACAAAAAAGGAGCGGGGAGCGGGGGGGGGGGGAATGTTTGAACTGTTTTGTGCTCTGAGTGCCTTCCTGAAATAAATGCTAGGCTGGGAACGGTGTGTTGTGTTACATGAATTTGCATAAATAGGGCAATAAAGTATTTCTGTGAGAAAGAATCATTGTTCCAACTTCTTGAATTACATTTAAATATAGGCGATAACTTTGTGCTTGTTGCAAAGGGCCTTCTTCAGTATATCACTAGGGGACAATAGATTTCACCACTATACTACCAGTTTCAAATATGCATACAGCAATTGACAGGTGACCAGGTAACATAAAAAATGTCTGCCTCTGTGCTTTCTTTAACATGTGTCGTTCTTACTTTGTAATTTTCAATCTGGTTTTGTGAGTGAACAATGCATTATGCACAGTAGGTAGGCCGGGTCCCTCCAAGGTGTCAGGCCCGGTAGTAATTAAAAATAAGCATTGAAACGGGTCCCTATATTCATGCCCTTAACTTTACTGGCAAAAACGCTGACCTGTTTCTGAACATTGAACGTAATGAAAAACGGGAAGGTAATCAACGTCCTCGATTTAGTGCCCGTTTTATATTTCCTATGTTTAACACTCTTAGGGCATGCACGATTAAGTGAGTTATTTCCAGGATGCTGTGTTTCTCCTATAGCATAATGCTCTTGTACAGGGCATACTTTGAAGTGAGTCGACTCCAGGTGTATATGAGGCCCGGTACTGGAGTGGAGGCTGAAGGCATCGCAAGTCTGTCCCAGTGCTGGTCAGTGGGTCATAAAGATCTTGGGATTACATGATCATCCAGTCCTTGGCCCCTTAGGAGAGCGCAATGGTCAAGTATTTCTGTTGCAATTGTGATTAAGTGCAAATGTGTTAGATGAAGGTACACAGTTGTCAGAATATTGACAAGGCGAAAGTAAAATAAAATGCAGTGCTTACGTGTGAGTGTGTGTGTTTAGGAGGTGAAGGAGAGGTGAGGGGAGGGTGCTGAAGATGGGAGAGCTGAGCAGGGGCGTAGCTGGGGGTGGGGGTGGGGGGGGAGAGAGAGGGTACACCCCCCCCTAATAAAAGGATTCTGTATTGAATAGTTCGGTACAAGTGCTTCCAGTCGGGTATAGAGAGGCGTCTGTCAGATTTCACTTGGGATATTTACATACACACGCAGATGAAAACACACTCGTCTCCGTTTTAAAAATCTTAAAAAATTATTCTACAAAATATTGAGTTCAAGTATTTCTCAAAATCTGCACTCCTCTCCCTTCCTACTGCTCCTTAAGTTCACCTCATTCCCTGAGTCTAGTAACCCCTCCCCCATCCTACTGACCAAGCTTCGCCCCTGGAGCCGAGATGTTGATGGTTTGGGGGCAGAGTCTGGGGATACGAGCGGGGGTTCATGCGTTCTGTTCTGTTTGTACCTCGTGACACAAACTTCATGAATCAGAAGGAATAGAAATCTCCTTCCACCAGGTGAGTTGATCCCCATAAGAGACCCCTGGGACGAGAGCTTCATGACCCCCAGGTCCCGGGGTCGGTTGTGATGGGACAGCTGTCTTCGATCCTCTAGAAGGGGATCCAAACAAACAGCTATGATAAAGAGCGGCACGAGCTGCCCCGCCACCAGAGCACCAGAAAGAGCACCGCACTCAGATGACACACAGGTACTCCAGGGCATTCGCACGTCGTTCAGTATTATCCCTGGCGCCCCTAATCAGAAACCAAGTGCCTCGCGAAAAGCACGCCTGCCCTCAAGTACCTTACAGAGAGAACCTGGGCACCCCAGAACCCATGCAACTCAGAGAGAGGGACGCAGGGCCGACAGCAGGGATGCACTCGCGAGAAGAAACCCCTGTGCTTTGGAGCACTGAGACCCCCAACGAGCGCAAGAATTCATCTTTCCAAAGCAATGGATCACTTTCGCCCATCGATGTCTGGGTGGGCTCTGTGTTTACCGCAGTGCTAAGCGCGTGTACATTGCCAGCCCCTCGGTGCATGTCTATGTAGCTGTGTGCAGTGCTGGCCCGCAGTGCCCTCGCGGCCCTCATTCCAGTGACCTCCTGGGAGCAGTGCTTCTGGAGAGCCCTGTGAGGGGCGGCCCTTGTCATTCTCAATCTTACTAGCATTAAGTTCACTACATTGGCGGCCCGCTTTTGACTCTGCCGGGTGGCCCTAGAATGCATCGTTCCTGCTCTTCCTCGGGCCTGGAACTGGTGATGCTCGCGCCACAGCGCTGCAGAAGGTAACGGGTGTAACAATAAAGCGGAGTGTGGGTGCTGACGTACGGTACCGCTGGTGCTTCCAGTGCTGGGTGTGTTTAAGGGAAGCCTCTGCTGCTTCTGCCGTGTTATGTACACCGGGTTCACACCTGTGCCAAGACTCCTGTGCTGCTGCTCTTGTCATGAACCTGGTATGTCCTGCTTCATGCCACTTCTGCAGCTGTGAGGCGCGTGAGTAGAGCTGGTCTTGTCTGGTAACTGTACCTTGTATGACCCGCAGTGACGCTTGTATTGTCACATGCTGCACCTGAGCTTGTGAAGCTTGTACTGTCACGTGTTACACTTGTCCTCTGCGCTACGGAAGCTTCCCTTGTCACATAGAGTGCCAGTGCTGTGTTCTAAAGAAGCTCAGGGCTTTAAATGGGCCGGGTCCGGCCGGTGCTCAGTTTTTAAAAGAAGGTGCTGAGATGAAATATCCCAACTCTTGAGCAGTGACACCCTTCACTGCCTTTGATGAATAGTTCTTTAATAGTCTCTCATGTCAGAACTGAAGCTTTTCAATGTTGTGTACAAAGAAGCCATAGTTGGTGTTTATTTATCATATGCAACTCACAACCATTGACAATGCCAATAGTCTTGGCTTGTTGTAGGAGTAATGTCACTTGTTGTATTATATATCTGGATGCAGTGACCGAAACAACAAAATTCCAGTCGGGCGGCACGCGATGCTGAGCACAGAATTTTAGTTTAGGTGTTTTAAAGCCACACCTCTTTGAGAGTCTCTACCGCCCCCAATAGTTTTTTCATCCCACTTAAAGCCCCGAGAAAGCTTGTCCTGCATCATGCTACACTTGTGCTGAATTTTAGGGAAACGGATCTTATCGCTTGTCATAGACCATGTGCAAGCTGTGTTCGTGCAGTGTTTGAGGGAGCTCTCTGTGCCTGTGCTGTGTTTTAGAGGTTTGCCTGGCCTCTGCAGCAGCTGACGGTAGCAGGAAGTCGTGTCCCGGGTCATCCCCTGCCGGAACGGGGCCACACGCTGACAGTAGGTGGCGAGGGAAAAATATGGTCCTATATAGCCTGCGTGTGAATGGTCCGGAGCGGCGGCCGCTGCTCGTCTCCTCGCACCGCTCCCTCCGCGCCCTTATCTCCTGGGCCGCAGGAGATGACACTGGGGGCAGCAGGGGAGCCGGGCTCCCACGCTCTGGGGCAGGTGTTCTGAGCACATGCACAATGGCAGAGATTACACTGGCCCTGGGAATGGCCGCCGAGCAGCCTGTGTCATTTTATGGCTGCGCAGTTTTATTTGTCTTCACTTTGGATTTATGTTTAAAGCGTAAACGAAACAGACACCCGATAGCCCCAGGTCTCATGAAGCAGGGCTAAAGCGCTAAGACCCCTTGGACTCACCATCCCCCGGCACCGCTCTTTTGCTCTGCCCCTGCTGCTCCTCTGAGAGACTCGCTCCTACAGATCCTCCATAGACGCCCCCTCCACACTCTGAGCCCTGACGAGCAGCCGCGGCTGTCTATGAGCGTCCAGGGCCCCGGGACTACCGCGCTCAGCTTTAAAGAATAAAAAAATAAACGAAACAGAAAGCACGGTGACTCTGAGGCAGACACCGCGTTTATCTTAAAAAAAAAAAACTGAAATCGAAAGTGCAAGCACCCAGAGTCTGCCAGAATCCCTTGTCTTCCCCGTGACCCTGTGCGTTACACCAGCTGCAGGTTCCTCCCCCCCACATTGAACACACTAATTAAACTTACCTGCTGTGGAAGGCGAAGATCGTCGCGGTGGGAGTGGGTGGGGGAGTGAGCGCGGCAGCGTGGTGAACGCGCGAGGGGGGAGTGAGCGTGGCAGTGTGGTGAACGCGCGAGGGGTGAGAGTGAGCACGGCAGTGTGGTGAATGCACTATTTAGACAAGATGGCGTCGGACTGTCCACAGTCCGTACGGACACATGCATGCTGTCTGCATTGGACAGATGGCGAGAGCAGCCATCTTTGTCCATGCAGACGCGTGCATGCAAGCGTTGGGGAGAATTGATTCCAAAAGGTCCTCTCCATGGCGAGAAGCAGCGCATGCGCTGCTTTCGCCCAGGCGAGACCTAAAAAAAAATTTGCAAACAGTGGGCAAGCGGGATATCACGTGATGTTTCCCCACGTAACGTGTAATTTTGTAAAAATTACCCATTTCACTCAACTTGCCCTTGAGCGGCTTTCTTCACGCGGACTTTTATACTGGAGGGTGTACCTCAAACAGTACTCCCCAGCAAGACATCTCTGAATTGCTTGCCACTTGAGCAGAATGCTTAGCTGTGCACTGATAATTTTTTACACGAGGCACAAGCACAGGCAATGACGTCATCAACGCAAAATATAGCGCCGTTCTATTTTTTTTCTTACCAGTTCTCATAATTCAGCGCTGCAGATTTTCACGCAGCTCAACGCAAGGCTTAGTAAGTGTGCACCATGTGTAATCCTGCAGGCCTGAAGTGAGATTTGGTTAGAGGGCGGAAGGATACACCATTTCATGAAACCGAAAGAATGTCATGAACGTTATACAAACAATCTAAAAAATATTATGACGCAAATATATATATCATAATATATATTATAACACACAATAATTGGCGACAATCCAGGGCACAGGCATAAACTGAAATGGGTAGAGGGTAACTCTGCTTTGGTAAATGTAGGTAGTGTACACTTGGAAGAAAAATGAGTGATATTTGACACAAATCAGAGGATCCACAGATCAATTACATGGTATCTGGATACCCATTCCCAGTGCTGCATTTCCCCTGCATTCTGGGCCCATCACTAGCATAACAGTGGCAAGTTCTAGCATTATGAGATCATATGTAGAACGATGGTGCTAACCATGATTTATTTAATAAAGCATTTCTCCTCGTTTTGCCAGAGTAAGTCCAGGTTTTTCCTGGTCTTAATTTTGGCACTGCCCCATATTTACGCCACCCTTGTAAATATGGGACAGCGTCAAAACCAATGGGTGTTACGGCGGAACACTCACCACAACACCTATTGCGGTGAAAGGGTGCCTTATTCACAAGGCAGCGTTAAGCCATGTTAAGTGGCTTAACGCCGCCTTGTGAATAAGGTGAAGCCCCTATCGCCACCACAGCGTTGAGAAACGTGATGTCGTGGTGGCGATATGGGCTTATAAATATGCCCCTTTGTTTCGACAAGATACTGATTCAAACTGTGGCAGGGGCAGGACAATTCCCCCATAAGGAAATCAATTTTATGGGATCTATGGGATGAAATCGTGACTAATATGTAACTTGTAAAAATAACTAAAGGGCAATATGATTTGAAGTTTTTATGCAGAACTATATCATATTAGTTAATTTGGTTTTGAGCACTCCAATTTTTGCTCACTCTTTTGGGGAATTGATTTTGTGGCATTGCTTCGACCCTTTCCACTTGTTTTTCTACTTATTTGATTCTAGCATATTTTTACTCTCACCCCTCTACTGCTGCTGTTTCACAGGAGAATCTTTTGTGCTTGAAATGGATATAAACATTGATAAAACCTCCTGGATTGGCTTCTAATAGTACAAAGAATTCCTGTGTTGGATTCGTGGTATTATTTATGATTTAAGTTTAAGCCTGATTCAGGGTTGGCAGCATTTTAAAAGTCACTAGTTCCCGGCAGATGCAGTAAATATGTCTTTGGCAGAATTACGGCAAATCAAATTATTTCCTGCAGTTTGATAGGCATGTTGAAGCCTGGTGGGTGTAATTCTGTTGGCAGCGATTCTCCACGTAATTACACTGGCAATATTCCACCGATAGTTCATTAAAAGCATTTCCGGAAAGTCACCAGATTTATGTTATTGTGATTTTCTAAATCAGGCCTTTAAATGGTTTATTTGTTTTTTGGGGCAGAATTGTTCGATGGTAATGTGTATCTATGCCTCTCTATGGGCCCCTTTCAGAAAGGTAAATTCAGTCGTAAAAGGAAAAGGTACATTTGATGATAAATGTAAGTTTACAACAGATTACTTTTTTTTAGGACTAACAGGAATTCACAAACCAAGTCCTGCCAGGGTAAGCTCATTCACATAGATGAGGTTCTCTGACACAAGTGCAGAGTGCCCTGCACCTGGTAAATTTCAATCTAAGGGTGAACATATGGGTGTTTCAAGGCATGGTTAGATTTGGAAGTGTTTGAACGCCTACAAATGCAGGTTTGTTGGCATTCACAATTTCCTCTCATTTCCGTTTACATTCTGGGGGTAGCAGGAGTTTTACTCCAATCAAGGGCTGCTGTAAATTATTTTCCAGGGTGAGAAGGGAAATAGCTCACCTTCAGATTTGGTTGGGTCTAGAGGAAGTTATTTCTCCATAGTAGAAAGGAATATTGCCCGTCCCAGTAATACACATAGAAACCAGTGCTTGGCACAGCTTTCCAGTTGGATTCTTGAGAATGATTTAAATTCCAGAGTGTAGTAAATCTTTACTTGTATGTAGGTGTAAATATAGAAGAATAGATTTACTACTTTCTTTGTGCATTGGACTCTATTTTTATAGCTAAACAATGAATCATAGCATTAGAGCAAAGACAGGTCTGTAAAACAAAGGGTGGAGACAGGCAGCGGCGCCAGTCAGATTCAACCAATTGGAGATATCCAGTTTTGGTCATTGTCTTTTTAACAATGACTAACCCTATATACAATGGATTGATAGTTTAAGATTACAAACCGAACTGAAAATGTAGGCCCTCATTACTGAGCAGTAACTCCCAGTGGAATCAGGCGAACTGCAATTTCAAGTGTCTATGGGCCCGGAATTAACAGATCTGCAAACTGTGGGTCCCAGAAATTCTAGACCCGGGGACACCAGGCTTGTCTTTGATGCTGCCGGTGGTGCAAGCTGTTGAGCTGTGTGCCCCGTAGCAGATGCACATGTGGAAAATCCTTACACTGGACAGTATGATGTGAGCCTGGACCTCCACTACCCTAACCCAGTGCTTAATTTGTAAAAATAAAAGTGCCAGGGCCCTCGTCAAGAGGACATTGGAGCTGGCATTACCCATTGCCCCGCCAGTGCTGGCAAGGACAGAACCAATATAACTACCAGCCATCACACTGCTACAGTTGTGACAATTCAGACGATTCCAGGCTTCCAAACTATAAAAATGGCTAGGGTGGCAGGTATTAGTCATTTTTAATACATATTGAATTATTTTTTTGTTC
This sequence comes from Triturus cristatus, assembly GCF_964204655.1. Classification (NCBI taxonomy): domain Eukaryota; kingdom Metazoa; phylum Chordata; class Amphibia; order Caudata; family Salamandridae; genus Triturus; species Triturus cristatus. The sequence continues at coordinate 780,157,930 of NC_140592.1, forward strand.
TTATCTCTAAATAAACTAGACAAACAGCGCCACCATGTGGCAGACTGTCATAGGTGCCGGTGTTGATAATTAAGTGCCGGTGCTGAGCACCGAAAACCACCAGCTCAAATTAAGTACTGCACAAAACCACCACTCCATCTCCTACCAGCCCTTTTTCAGACACTTTCTGTCTGTGCAGAGTAGGTGGAAAATGTCTGCAGTTTTCTCCTCAGAACTGGGGGAAAACACACAATAAAGGATCTCGTATCTCTGCTTCTTTGTGGATATTATCTATTCTGATATGAAAACTGGTAATAGGTGGATTTTGGCGCAGAAATACTAGCGGCCATTTGGAATTCTGGAGCTTCAATAACCCTGCACTAAAATCCATGCACTTGTAATGAGGCACTAAGTGGGGTCTATTATGTTGGAATGGAAATTGTAAAGAGCAAACTAATTGGGGTAAGTGGTTGATAGCAGGCCAAAATACTTATTATTGGCAATATCTATATGTTATAGTTATATTTACACTTATATTCATATCTCCATTCTCATCATGACATTAGAGCAAACACAGACCTGGCCAAAGTGCAGTCTGTGGTGTTGAGGAAGTCAGGGTTTTGAGCAAGCAAAGTCAGACTGCCATCTTTTATCAGCCTTTATTTCCTACGTCTTTGTAACTCAGCACACATGATAGTGTCAAAAAAACTGCTGAAACAAGCAAGGTTGTTGTCTGTTTAAGATGATTTACACACCATCAGCACAAAAAGGAATGCGCATCTCTTTGAAAATGGGCCTCTCTGCAGCGTCACCCCCAAACATTTTGTTTTCCTCCTCCGCCTTTGCTGACCTTGTTTTTGTTGGCTTTAGGACTCTGAGCACTTTACCACTGCTAACCAGTGCTAAAGTGCAAATGCTCTCTCCTCTAAACATGGTAATATTGACTCATAACCAATTGGCATATTTAATTTACTTATAACTCCTTAAAAAAGTGCCCTACATGTGCCCAGGGACTGTAAATTAAATGCCACTAGTGGGCCTGCAGCACCGATTGTGTCACTCACTTGAGTAGCCCATTAACCATGTCTCAGGCCTGCCATTGCAGAACCTGGGTGAGCAGTTTACACTGCCATGTGGACCTGGCAATGTAAACCTTTTGCCAGGCCTAAACCTTCCCTTTTTTACATATACGTCACCCCTTTGGTAGGCCCTGGATAGCCCAGAGGGCAGGGTGCAATGTACTTAAAAGACAGGACATGTACATTTAAGTTTTGAATGTTCTGGTAGTGAACAACTCTCCAATTCGTTTTCACAACAGCAAGGCCTAGCTCTCCCACAGGATAAAATTGAGATTACCTTATTGTATTCTATAATTGTAATTTCCAATTGGGTAGAGCTAAAACCCCTAAGTCTGGTGTCTCTGGAATCACTCATTAAAATCACAACTTATCTTGAAGTCAGAGTTTAAATTGCTATTCTGAAAATGCCAATTTTAGAAAGATGGCTTTAGCCATTTGGTTCCTGCTGCCTGTCAGTGATCACATGTTTGGGTGGGTGACAGTTGGGCTTTGTATATTCCTCTTAGACAGCCACACACAATGGGAGCTTAGGTGTGACTTGATAGTCCATCCTGGCAGGATGGGAGGGAGGTGCTGCACCCAGCATCACTTACACCTGAAAAGGCTATGTCCTGTCCCCGCACAAAAGGCTGCATACCCCCTGTAGTGAGTCTGGAGCCAGGGCAGGAAGGGTAAGGACTCTGTGCAGTCAAAGGCATGTCTTTGAAGACTACCCCCTCTTCAAAGTCACAACTGGGTAAAAGTACTGGACCTCTGACACCACCACTTCAGTACACCTCTGTTCCTGTGGATACTCTGCCAAGAAGAATAAATGCAGTGCTGCTGAAAGAACTGCCACTCTGCTGGACTTCCACTGTGAAGGAGCTGCTGTTTGCTGTGCTGACCTGCTGCCCTGTTGCCTGGAGAGGAAGAACAGGACCTGGAACCCATCTTGAACCCAGGACTCCAGAGGTTCTCAAAGGGCTAGTCTTCTGGCCTCCTGATCTGATCCTCAGGGACATAACAGGCTTCCCACAGCTCCTGGACCCATCTTCAAAGAGCTCCTCACTCCCAAGAGGTGCCTTTCAGGTCCTGGACCCTTGAAAGTGGTCTTCTGCTCTTCAAGTTAAGCTTTTATGTTCTTTGGGAACGTGAACGGGGCCGCTCGCTCCGGAACCTCATTGCTCACCTGGAAATCCAGCACGAGTTGCCGCAAGTTCATCTCTTCACACAGCATTGTGACCATGAGGCTCCAGTTTGTCCATCTGCGATGTCCGGCTGACTCTTTACGCCCCGCTGACCATCACCAGTGACGCTCTCCTTGCTCCTGGCAAACTTCTTACCTGTGAAAGGGACTCTTGGCAGAAAACTTGAGAAAGTAAAACTTCAACTGGACTAATCTAGGACTGTATCTGACCCACGCTTTATCGCAGTTGGCCTGAACTTTTGGATTTGACCCAGTCCAACGAGGCCGTATATCCCCTGTTGGCACTTTATGCTTTGAAGAACTATTTTACAGTTTAATCTTTAGAAATTCCTAACTCTGGTTCTTCTTATTGGATTCTTGCTGTTTTGGTCTAGTTTTATTTATAAATTAAGCTCAATTCTTCTAACCAGGTGTGGGGTCTTTTTGTGTAGTGTTGTCACAGTTTTACTGTTTGAAGTGTTGCACACATACTTTACACATTGCTTCTAAGTTTAGCCTGACTGTTCTGTGCCAAGCTACCAGAGGGTGAGCACAGGCTAATTTAGGGTGTGCTTGAGCCTTACCCTGACTAGGATTGTGGCTAATGCTTGATCAGGGCCTATACCCCAGTCAAGCAGGAGCCAAATTCTTTCAACATCCAACACCGGGCTTATATCAACCGCTATCTTTCCCGCCATATCAATCGCTTCCAAATAAATTTATCACAATTATTTTGCTTGCGGCTCAGCCTGAAACTGCTTAAAGCGTATGAGTATAGATGTTTAACAGGCGATCAAAATGTCTTGTGCAGGGGCTGTCATACTACAAAGGAAACTCTTTTAGACATCCTCTGCTTGTGCCCCTTCTTGTCTTCTCTTAGACAATACTGGCTTCTACCTTTTTTCAGACAATTGAACATGAGCGCCTGCAAAGTTGCAGTTGAAGAATGCTTGAAAGTGGGATCGAGTAAATTAACAGCACGATTTGTAAAATTCATGGAGGCAGCGTCCACGATGATGAATGCGGCAGCACTGTGGAGTTAGCAGGGCGTTCCTTTTGCATACTCTTCTGTCCTTTTGATTGGTTGGTGCTTTCACGTACTATATTGAATAATCTTTTTTGACTCTCTAGACACTTTGTTCCCCTACGTTATCTTAGGTAGCAGAGGTCACTGATTTCACCTTTGACTATGATTGGAATTGCAATGAACTGCATTTGGGCCACCATCTTGCATGCAGCACCAGATGTGAATTGCACGGAATCACTCAAGCAGTTTATATCCACTGTTATATTCCTTTCTTTCCATGCAGTTAATTCGCACAGTAACAAAACAATAGGTTGCACTTCCCCACTCTGGGGTGGAGGGTATATTCTGGTAAGTATGTGCACTTTAACTGTTTGAGACATGAGATGATGATCTTCAATTATTATGGAATTATTCAATTAGGTCTTGAATTCATAAGGAGTTTATTAATGAACCTCCAGGCAGCATGACTTCTGACCTATCTTTGGGTTAATCATATCTGTTCACACAGACTGCACTTGCTGATAAATGAAGATTCATATTTTAATTAGAATTCCCCCTGTAAGTGTTCTTAATTGAGGTTCCTATGACTCGTTTTAACTATAGCTTTTGAGATATATGGCAACTTATCTGTATTTGTCTCCTAGTTTTTCTTTTGCTTTTTCTTGCTTACATTGTATATTGAATGCATTGTTTGCATTGATTTTAATTAATCGTGCAAAGAATAAAAACCTTCAAACCTTCTCAGCACACATGATAATAGGTAGGCTATAATAGCCCAGAAGTATCTCTCTTCCTTCAATAACTATTTATCCACGCGAACATTCATAATGCTGTCATAGTGTGAGAACAAAGACAGACTTGGATCCTCAACATGATGTGGGAGCAAACAGCAGAAAGAACAGAATGAGTGGCCATACAAATACAAAACCATGCAAAATCGTTCAACTAAAGAATGAATACGACTTCATAATCGACATTCTACAGATTTACATTATAAAAAGACAAATGTGTTGGCTTTGCCAGTGCTTGTTTTGGGAAGGACCATCAATTTTGCAGTTGCTTCAGGAAAGCGATAGGTATTTCGATAGAAAGTGTTTAAAATGTAAGAGACATGGTCAGGTCAATGTGATCTGTACTTCATTTGAAGAAAAAATACTACACACATCTGTAGAGGGGATCAGAATAAAATACGACTGCTAGTCAAGGGGGTCAGAAAACAGGTTTTAAATGGAACAATTTGCTAGGCATGTCGTCAGGCACGAGGTGCCAAGTTTTAGTACATACATGTATATATTTTGTTTGTTTTTGGTCATCTTGTTATCATTTCACTAAAAGAAAAGTAGAATGGGGGGAGGTGTTGTAATGTAAATAGGTATCCTCTGGTGTGTTGATTTTTATAGAATTCTGATCTGAGGTTTGTAGAATGGAGAAGAGGAGACCAGAGAAAAGTGATCTGCCAGGGGTAGTTTGAGCTCTTTGACTTTTTATTAATAAACCACATATAAAAGGTGATGCATGAACTATAAAACATGGCATCTCCTGTCAATTCTCTCTGCAGTTCTAGGCTCTACAGATGAATGTATCAGTTAGTGAGAGAAAGTCCTACATACCAACACTCCTTTAACTGACACAGATTAGGTGCAGGGCCTTAAAATACAAACGTCTTCCTCAATACAGAGCACCTCACAGAGATAACCAATAATTTAGGTTTTACTCACTCAGTTTGGTTTGGACGGTTTTAATCCCATGGACATCATTTAGGGGTCACCAAGGGATGCATCTGCAACCCCCAGCTTGTCACTTGCAACCTGGCCTCAGAGATGTCACAGTCAATTGCCAGAACACTGAGGTGGCTCTGCATTCCTTATTTTTTCCCTGTTTTTATTACACTAAACGTGAAAATATTCTGTTATTCATTGTTAGTGTACTAATAAATAGAGCACACACTTAGATGGAACAGGAGCTTTGGTGGCAGCTGTGGTGAGTAAAAATGGTTTCAAATGTATGTTGTGTGCGTGCTTGCGGGTGAGAGAGTGTTTATGTGAAAGAGCGTGTGTATGTGTGAGCATGGGTGCCTGTATGTGTAAGCATGTGTGTGTAAGTGAAAGTGCATGAGTCAGTAACAGGTAGTGAGTGAGATTGTGTGTGACTGAGGCCCAGAATGAGAGCCAGATTTATCAAGGGGTTGCATCAATTTTGCACCATGCAACATGGTGTATAAGCGATGCAACCCCTAAGATGTGATTGATCAAGCCACGCAAGGCCCTCTTGTGTGGCCCTGAGTGACTTGATAGATTCAGAGTACTAATAAGGCCCCCTTTCAGGCAGCACTTAGTGTGAAAGGGGTGGGCAATGGGTGTTGTGGTGGGTGTTCCGCTGCCGCACCCATTGCTTTTTGTTGGTGCCCCTATTTACAAGGGTGGCGTAAAGAAAACCTAGTGAAACAAGGAGAAATGAGTGCTGCATAAAGCAGCACACATAGAATTTCCAAATCGCGATTACTAATTGTTTATGTGCCGGAAGAGACACCTTCCTGCACTTGAATAATAATTTCCTGCAACGCAGGCACCCTTGCACTATGGTGCAAGGGTACCTGTTCTGGGGCTAGGCAGCAAAATTTAGATCCAGCGCTAGGGAATATGCAGGGGTGCACCGCATTCTTGCAAATACGGCACATCCCTGCATTTTCAGAATGGCGGAGAGCAGCGTAAGCAATTTTGGCTTAACGCCGCACTCCTCCATTCTCTTGTAAATATGCCCCCAAGTGTCCACCATAACATATGTGGTATCTAAAAGAGACGATGTCAATTGTTGTGATATTAGAATCAAGTGACATGCCTTCCTAGTAAAAATCAGGGTCAAATGCTGTTGCTTCCTATGATATTATTAATGTCAAAGGGTATGTGATGTAACTTCCCCTATCCCTGGTATTTTGGTAAATTGACACCCATATGGAATCCTTTCATAGGGAAAGCACTGTTCCCAACTACACCACATTTTCTTGGGCCAGAGCATAACTGAAATGCTGCACCTGCCCTCAATGCATACCCTATGAAAGGTAAAACCACAATCTGAGAAATTAGTCTGTCCAGGGTGATGTGAATCGTTGTGAGGTGAAGTGATTGATTATCGTATGCTATTGTCAAAGAAGAGATGTAATTACAAAATAGAGACACATGAATGTAGCCTACCGGCTAGAGCGGTCGACCTCGAAGCTGGGGAACCGGGTTTGAGTCTCGGCAAGGACGCTTAACATCCTGTGATTCTGGGCAAATCACTAAATCTCCCCGTTCCTAACAAAATGAATTTGTCCATCCGTATTGCAACTGGTGCTCATGTAAACCGCTTTGATACCTTCGGGTCGAGTTTGTGCTATACAAAACTCTTTTAAAAAGTGAGACACAGGAATGACAAGGTTCACGCTACTCTGAGAAAAATACAACTAGCGCGAGGATTACATATTTAAACCGACCTGGACGATAAATTAAAACCCTTAATTTTGGATTTCATGGATCACTGACACAGCGTCTTTATCTTTGAATCAATTTAAGCACTGCTAACAATACAATATCCTTATACATCACACACACACTCACTCATGCGAACACTCCACTAACAGCCAGCAGGTTATAATTGTATCCCAAACGGCACAAGGACCACCAAGATCCCAAGTAGACAGACTACTTGACACATCTGACACACTGGAGAGTCACATAACCCATGTCCCCAATGTGATACACCCACCAGACATGACCATAAAATCACATCACACAGCTCTGGCTGCACAGCAGCAGACACACACATCTTCAAGTAAAGGCTCTTATGGGCCAAGTAATTGGCGGATGTACCCTATTTAAAAAGTGTGTAACATTACATACTGAAATGAAAATTTGCTCCTGTCATAGGGAGGATTAAGTGCCTTTCCAGGGAGGGACTGAAATAGCCCAATATTTTAAAGGTGTCAGAGAATGGGGTTTCTCTATAAGTAAACATTCTTGCGGTAAAGGAAAAAAAGTTAAAAACCTTTAACCTGTAAACAATCTACCTCAGCATATTTTCCAAAGTTGATGGACTCCTGAACGTTTTCAGTTGCACTCCTAGGATTCCTTGTACATTTCTTAAAAGTCTGAAACGTATTCGAAATAGAGGGGGGGGGGGGGTTACATGAGTAAATGTGTGACAATTGGAAACTGAGATTTGTTAAATGACCACTCTTGTATTTTCTGAGGGAAGATGGAGCATTGGGCCTCAGAGTTTACAACCAAGAAAAACATATCAGAACCAGAGTCTCTGCACATTTTTAATGTATGACACCTATTGAGTGCAGTATGCAGATGACTTGTTAACCTGAGAATATATTGTTATGAAAATGGACAATTCCAAAATAAAGTGTGTTAACTGACTGAAAAGAGGTTAGTGTGCCTAGAGGTTTGGAAGAATATTCTTCTTTTTCAGAAAACAAGACGGTTCAGTGACTAAAATGCTTATTGCGGACTTATACAGTAGTATGCCAGTCACAAATTTAAATTTTGGCACTGTCTTCTTAGACTTCCCTTTGTAATAATAACAAGTAGTGTAGTATGAAATGGTGCAGTGCTTAACTTGTCTAAGAACAAGTGCAGGAGCTCACATTTATGCTCAGAAGCCTTCTGGTTGCTGAATGTTGAGGTTGACGAATACCAAGCCTGTGTCAGCCTGATTTCACTTCATACCTATTTCTCCCAACAATATAATCGATCTGTCTCTTTATCTCACTCTCCCAGGTTAATTTTCATCCCTGCTTTCTGTTCATCTGTCTTTCCCTTTCTCCTTTCCTCCTCTGCTGGGTTAAAGCCTGATGATAAGTCCAGGAAATAAGGGGGATCCAGTGGGATCTTGGATCCAGCAGCTGTATTTGAGCAGGATCCGGGGGCCCCTATGAAATATGCTAAATTTGTTTCTCTGTAATGTAGATTTTCCTAATAAGTTATGACGGAAAGTCTTAATTTTTATTAAAGACACTGAGGCGAGTATAATGCTTTCTTATCTTGCATTTATTCAAATAGCAGCCTAGATAAGTACTAAAAACTACAGTTCCCAGAGGGCCGAGCAACCCGCTGGCCAATGGGAACACACAAAGTCACAGAACCATGAACGAATGAGAACGTAGTCACAGGTATAACGTCATAACTGACAGCGAACAGTCCTCTTTTCGCTGGCGAGCAGCTCAGATAGAATCCATAAACAGAGGAACAATGGAGAAAACGAAAAAAAAAAATGCCAAAGTCCAGGAAAAAATATCTTGACCATAATCCAACAAAGTCGATCGAAAGGCAGGAATCACGGTGGTAGAAGCAGAGTAGGAGGAAAGGACATCACGAAGAGGAGAAAAACTCTCTTGAAGATCATCAATCCCATCACAAAGACGCGGTAGGCAAAGCTGGAGCCACTGTAGGGAGGGAGAAAACACAAATTAGAAGTGTTGTGGCGGGATAATACTCGCCTCCGTGTCTTTAATAAAATTAAGACTTGCCGTCATAACTTATTAGGAAAATCTACATTTTATGGCAAGACCGGAGGCTCCTATTATGCTTTTTCAAAGCATATCAACAACCAAAGAAGCAGCAGTAACAACAGGTTTGCAATAATATATTCGAAATACATTGTCATTAGACCAAGCCGCAGATCTCAGAATGTCCTCCAAACGGGAGCCTGCCCAAAAACCTTTGGAGGCCATGGCTCCTCTGGTGGAATGAGCCCCAAAAACTGACACATCAATGCCCGCAAGGGACATGAACCAACAAACCCACCGGGCCAGAATGGCCTAGGAAACAGGGAGATGGGGCTTACGGAAGGAAATGAGAAGTTGTGAATGAGAGGACGGTCTGATATCCAAGGTTCTTTGCTCGTATACTTTGAGGCATTGACCTACACATAACTTAGGATGGGAAGGAAAATAAGGATAAAAAACAGAGTTCAAATTTGCTTGTACGTTTGTTAATCTGAAACAGTACTCCCGTAGGAGAAAACTGACGACAAGAAACATCCAATACTTTAACATCTGAAACACGTTTAATAGAAACGAGACACAATAACATGGTAAGTTTAGCAGAAAGCATTTTCAGAGAAAGAGCTGAATTATCTGGCCAATCAGAAAACAAATTAAGAAGCAAATTTACGTCCCATAAATTAGAATACTTAGCCAACGGAGGTTTTGAAAATCGTACTCCTCGTAGCAGGTGACAAATCAAAGGTTGAACGCCAACTGGTTTGCCATCAATAGGAGAGTGATTTAGAGAAATGGCTGATCTATACAAATTGACCGTTCTGTAGGACTTACCCTCATTGGCTTCGGAAGCCAGGAAATTGACGATAAAGTTCAGAGGGGCTGAAAAGGGATCGATATGTTTTCCCAGACACCAGCTTACCCATAAAGACCAGGCAGACTTGTAAACTTTGGATGTACCTGGGGCCCAAGCTTTGCTGATTAAGAAAGAAGCCTCTTGCGAAATGAAGAGGTCAGGATAGACAGACTGGAGACCTTCCACGCTGACAGTACCAAAGTGTTGTCCAGAATGAGACTGTGCGGTTGACCGAAGCAGGTCGCTGCGAGCAGGGAGGAGAACTGGGAAGTCTACCGCCAGCTCCAGAAGAGATGGGAACCAAATCTGTGATTGCCAGAATGGAACCACAATGATCAGGGAGGTCGATTGGCACCGTACCTGGGAAAGAACCCTGTTGATCATGAGAAAAGGAGGAAAGGCATAGTTGAGATGGAGGAACCAATCTTGGAGAAAAGCATATGTAGCTAGGGCCAAAGGATCCGGGCACCAACTGAAGAAAAGAGGCAATTGGGCATTGAGGCGAGAAGCAAAAAGATCAATATGAAAAGGGCCCCACTTTTTTGAGAGAGATAGGAAGACGGATGGAAGCAGCTTCCAATCGCTGGAATTTCGAAGATAGCGAGAATGCCAATCTGCTATGGAGTTGAGATCTCCAGGAAGGTACTCTGCTTTGAGAGATAGTTTGTTTGCCAGGCAACATTCCCATAGACTCTTTGCTAACTCTGCGAGTGGTTTGGACCATGTGCCACCTAGATGGTTGATGTAGCGGACAGCAGAAACATTGTCCACACAAAGCAGAATGGAACACCGAATTTTGCTCTATGTGAGGCTTAGGATCGCAAAGGAGCCTGAAAGCATCTCTAAACAGTTGATATGCAATCTGGACTCCTCGCGAGACCATGTACCGCCAGTCGATATTGGTCCACAACGGGCGCCCCAACCTGACAGGCTTGCATCGGATTCTAATACAATATCTGGGGCCGAAGCGAAAATATTTCGCCCGTTCCACGCACCTAAATGGTCTATCCACCATTGAAGCTCGATACGAGACTCCTGATCCAAAGCGATGAGGTCGGAGCAGGCCAACCCTTGACGAAGATGTCAGATCTTTAGATGCTGCAGGGCACGATAATGAAGAGGCCCTGGAAAAATGGCTTGGATAGAAGTAGAGAGCAGACCGATGATCCTTACAAGAGATCTGAGAGAGACCAGAGAGGTCTGAAGAACGTGAGAAATTTCTGACTTTATGGCTGAGACTTTTGACTGCGGAAGAAGAAGAGAAGCTGTGGAAGAGTCCACAAGAAAGCCCAAGAATTCTATGCGTTGCGAAGGAATGAGCATAGATTTTTTGGGGTTGAGAAGAAAACCCAGATCTAGAAGCAGGGACCAAGTGGTGTTCAAATCGGACAGAAGATTCTGTTTGTCCTTGTACATAATTAGAATGTCGTCTAGATAAATGATTAGTCTGATCCCGAGGGATCACAGGTAAGAAACCACCGGCTTCATGATTTTTGTAAAGCACCATGGTGCTGACGACAGGCCGAAAGGATGGGAACAAAATCGATAGGTTACTCCTAACCATTGGAACTGAAGAAACTTGGTGTGAGAAGCGTGAATAGGAATGGTAAGATATGCGTCCTGTAAATCTATCCGGACCATCCAGTCGTTCAGGCGAAGGGTATCTTGTAAGGTAATGATAGTTTCCATTTTGAAGTGGCAATACACCACAAATTGGTTGAACCATTTTAGATTTATCACTGGGCGCATCTTCTTGTTCTATTTTCAAAAAAGGAAAATGGAGCTGAGGAAGCCTGTGGGATTCAGAGGATTAATCTGAATAGCCCGTTTTTGGAGTAGGTTTTGGACCTCTATTGAAATGAGTTAAGTCATGTCTGCCGAAAAAACTAGAGGAGGAGGGAAAACTGTTTGGGAAGGTGGCGCGTAGAACTCTATAAGATAACCTTGCACAGAGTTTAGAACCCAGGGATCTGCGGTGAGACTACGCCATTTTTGAATGAAGAGGCTTAAACGACTCCCAACCGGGGGAAGAGTTGAAGGACCTACCTTGTTGGGTGTTGTTGCGGAAGTTCTTCTGTCCTCGACCTCTGTAGCCACGACATCTTTGTTGGTAGAATTGAGGTTTGTATTCTTGGTAACCTGCATTGGAGGATCCTCTAGAGCCTTGATTTTGATGGGAGCGGGAGGTAGAGCGACCCCTGCCTCTGCTGGCCCGCCCAAAAGCCCGAGGGCAAAACCCTTTTTTTAATGGATTGTTGAGCCTTATACAGAGAGGCGAAAGTAGTGATGAAGTTGCTCAAGTCCTTGGCAAGAGAATCCCCAAACAGAAGGCCGTCCGCCTTGATACCAGGGTCGAGTGGAGGTAGGTTAGCCAGCTTGGTGTTGAGTTTAATAATGAGACCTTTGCGGCGTTCATGAGGGATAGCGGCATTGGCATTTCCTAAGAGACAGAAGGCTCTTTGAACCCACAATGAGATATCTTCAGCATTTAATTCAGTCCCATCCAGTCGAGCAGATTCTGCAAGGTCAAAAATGCGAGCCAAAGGACCCACAACATCAAGAAGCTTGTCCTGGCAGGTGGACCAAGCTTTATCCACCGCTTTGCGGGGATCCTTGCCAAACTTGGAGAAAAACGTAAGTAAAGGCTGATCAATGGAAGGGGCAACAGTAATGTTCGAAGGCAAAGAAGGTTTGGGACATTCAGACTTCAACTTTGACCTGGTGGATTTGTCTAAGGGAAGACGAAGTCTGGCAGAAATATTCGCCAACATGAGTGGCCGGGAACCACTCAGTGGAATTGGGATGACGAATGGTAGAAGGGTCAAACATAGGAGCACCCTCAGTGTCCAAAAGAGGAGCAAACGCAAAAGAGTCAGATTTAACTTTCTTAGCAGGGGGGAAGGATGGTCTGATACATCAAAAAGGTCGAATAAATCATCTGCATCACCCATATCGTCATCTGTGTCCACAATATTGGAAATTACCAATTTTTTGGGTACCTCTACGTGTTTTGACTTAACTTTTCTCTTTCCATCGGAACTTGAAAATCCCTCCTTGGAAGGAGGCCTGGGAGGTACTAAGTCCTCAGTCAAGTGCAAGGGAACCTCGCTAGTCGAGCGTGACACATTCTTTGAAACACTCATAGAAATAGAGGGTACTAAATTTCTTTTTCTGCTATCCCCCTCAGAATGGGCCAAAGCTTTGGACAACAGACTTAAAATAGAGATTTCCATACCCTTGGAAAAACATTTCATAGAAGCTTCCACAGCATTCTCAACAGAATTGTTAATAAACATATTCAAATCACTTTTGAAGGCTTCACCTTCCTCAGTATGCATTGCAGGCCCATGGGAGCTGTCAATCTCCATTGAACAAAAAAGGAGAGACGCAAGGCAAACCAAGGGTTAAAAGCTCTGGGCTGGGAGTGCCAGAGGCTTGAAAGCGAGAAGGACAAACCCAGAAACCACTCCCACCAAAGGTGGGGCGTTATCAAAGCAGGAGGAACGAAGCTCCAAATGAACAGAAACCAGCAGCGCAGAAGGAATTCACAGGCGCGTTCTGGTGAGAGGAAGAAACGGAAGAAACAGCCGCAGCGCGATGCATTGGAAGCAACCGTCAACGCGCGGGAGCGGGGGGGAAACCAAGCGCAGAGAACAAAGCAGAGCATTTATGAAGGCGCCAGGTGGCAAGAGCGGGTAAGCTCAAGGGCGACAATATTTTGAATCATAAACGTTAAAAACACCATTAAATTAACACAATAACAGCCATATAATGATAAAACATATCGAGAAACGAAGAGAAGGTACTTATCTGACTGCGAGCAGCAAGAAAAGAGGACTGTTCGCAGTCAGTTATGACGTTATACCTATGACTACGTTCTCATTGGTTCATAGTTCTGTGACTTTGTGTGTTTCCATTGGCCAGCGGTTTGCTCTGCCCTCTGGGAACTGTAGTTTTTAGTACTTATCTTGGCTGCTATTTGAATAAATGCAAGATAAGAAAGCATAATAGGAGCCTCCGGTCTTGCCATAAAATTTGAAGACAATGAGACACATTCAGCGCATTGTCTATTTTTTGTTTCGAATAGTAATCTTCAGGTGATGAGGGTTATTTTTTATTTTCATTTCTAGCTGGGCACAACACAAAGGCGTGATTAAAAGGGCCATCAATCCTCCTTTTGTTAGCATATCATCCTAGCTAGGGGCTTTCTGGAACCTAACACCTAGATGCTAACTTAGTGGTGGAAACAAAGTCAAACAGCTTGTTATCACTTCACAAGTGCTTAAAGGAAAATATGATTGGGGCAGACTTTTAACTTTGTTCAACCCCTGTATGTAAGAGATATGAATGACAAAGAGAATGTTAGATATGTCTGTTTGAGTAATTGCACATATAATGATTTAAATAGCACTGATTAATTTTTGTATGTAACTTTTTATAGCTTTATTTGTCAAATGCATGGTGTCAGAGCGTGTTACATCACACGCACATGTTATACAGAGGCAAAATATTGTACAGGTGTGTAAATCAATGCACATGATATGTGTCATACAACAATGGAAGTTACAAGGTGGAGGGGTCACATAATCAGCCTTACTGATAAGAATTATATATGTAAAGTGTGTGTATATGGTCAGAAGAAACACAAGGTCAGGATTTAAAAAGTAACACAATACAAACAAAAATGTATTAGCACCCACCAGAGCCATTTTATCAGCTTTAGAATAATACCAGATTAAAAAAAACAAGTGAGGTTCTAAACCCATGCCTTGCAGTTTACATGCAGCTCCTTAATGTCAGGTCATAACTCAGTGTGCTACAACTACAATGGTTTTAAATTACAAACTGCAAGTAAAACAAGCATTTGCAATGCAATGGGTTTCGCATTTGTAAGCGTTAAAGCTTTTGGCGTTGTAAATGACGTCTTTTTGCCTGCGAGTCACACGTTATTCAAAAAAGGCAAGTTGTATACATTCCTTTTTAGGTGCAGGGCTATTAAGAGGAAAGACATTATCACCAATATGGCTGCAAACATGAAACCAACACAAAAACTACACAGAGATAGATCTGGGCTCAGCGGACAAGGTTTCCTATGATCACACTGAGGTCTAGGAACTGAAATATACAAAGCATTATGGTATGGAGTAAAATGGAGGTGAAAGACTACACATTTTGGGCAGCTAAGGCACATTCTGGGCAACAGTCGCGCACACTCAAATTAATGTATGGTCTGCACTGATCCACCAATGAAAAAAAGTGTTGCACTCACCTACCAATGAACAACTGTATATTAGGCAACGGTTTGCAAGTCACAACAATACATGCCTTTGAATTGTTTTCATACCCTCTTCTATTTTAATCACAATACTGTATGCCATGAGACCGCTATAATTGCTCTCCTTCGGATTTAAAAATACGCATGAACTACGTCTAGATGTTTACAGTTTAAAATGTGACAAAAACAATAACTACCTACCAGGCTTTTGGGGAAGCATTTTGTTATTCCACATTTAAAAAGAAACGTGTTTTGTGAGTAATCACATTGATGCTACGATTACGTAGGAACCGCTAGGCGTTAACTGACTTGTTTTCCAGCATTTCCAGCATTTAATCCCACACCAAAACAACTGACGCGCGCTCTCAAATAAGCATTCATGGTTTATTTCGATTTCTATAAAATATATTTTGTTAAATATAAACCCGTGTGTTGAATTTTGCTGAAGAAAAGCAGGTTGTACGTTTCAGAACTGTTTAAGTGTGGTTAGACTAGTGTTTACTTCAATAAGCAAACGGAAGTGCAGTAAACAAATACAAAGTTGAAAACATCCACTTAAGATCAGGAAGGACTGTGAAAGAAATGCTTAATGTGTACATAGATCTACTCAAGTCCACCCATTTGGACGACCCTTCAATCCCATCCCCTAAAACTAAATAAAGATAAGAAACCCCCTCTCATTGCCAGGCCAAATAAACAAACAATCTGTAACTTTTAAACAAAATGAATCTTATATTTACATAAAAATCAATAAAGAAAAGGCTGATTTACTCAATGTTGCCTAAAAAACAACTTTTCACAACTGGGACACAGCCCGTTTTATATGTGAAACTTTCACATTTAAACTGCAACACTTTAAAACAACAGGAATTAGTGGAAGTTGGCCATTTGCACAAAAATGTATTAAATCACGTGGGTCAGTCGCCCCTCTCCGCCTCCCAAGTATGTCAGAGGACATACAAACATATGCCTACCTGTTGCACCCATATAGCGATCATTTTAAAGTTTCGAGAACAACTGCAGGTAGCAGCCCAGGTGCGCGAGGCGAAGGCAGGAATCCGCACTACCATTAAGGGTTAGACTGAAGTCCAGGTCACTGGAAAACAACCATCTTTATTGGCTAATAATAAAGCAACGGAGGGAAGAGAAGTTAACGAGGCAGATATCGGTAAACTGGAGTGCTTAACCCATTCTAGTAAACCTTACTGGTGTCCACGTCTGCCGAGCTCACTTTTTTCGCGTTCCAGTTTTAACAAGAAAAGAACACCGGAGTGAATGCCTGCTTGTGCCCCGGGGGGACCGTAGACTACGTGCTTGTACAGGAGCACTGTAGTCGGTCCCTGCTTGTGCCCCCGGGGCACTGTAAAGTGCAAGGTACTACATAGCAATGCCGAAGACACGCGTTGCGCTGGGAATGGAAATGCAGGGATAGGATTGCGTGGGCGTCGCCGCTTATTCCCGCGTGTATTAAAAGGTGTTATAGAGTCAGGCAAAAAAAGTCGTCAGCAGCGCGACATCAAAAAAGAGTGCAATCAGCCAGCCAATCCCACAACACACAAGCATTTCTTAATGCAATAGGACTCGTATTTACGTGAGTCCTATTGCCTTGGAAACGGGAGGGTGGGGGTCCAGGAAGGCACGAACGGAAGTGAGGGGGGAGAGGAGGGGCTGAAAAGTCACGGGCTGCGGGAGGGGGTGGGGGGGAACACAGGGCAAAAATAGTTTTGGAGTAAAGGGGCCAATAGCCAGGGAAGGATATAAATGAGAACATGGCCGTCAGGAGGAGGGACTAAGAAGTTGAAAACAAATCAAAAGGCAGCATTTATGAGTCTCGCAAAGCGAGCAACGCATTGCGCTGCAACGCTATGCGAGACCTAAAAATGGTCTCTGTGTCAAAAACATTTATCCACTTACCTATCTGCATAAAATACAAATCTGTGATCTTCATGTTACACAGTGTGCTTTTCTGCTGGTCCACTAAACCTTTATGCTACTTCATGAGTCAAACTAGTACTAGAAAAAAACACTGATCTCTCCAGCAAGTGCATTAACCACCTGAGTTATGGTTAAATTTTTAGCCCATGAAAATTGCTGGACATGCAAAGATCTCTGCCGCAGGTGCCTCATCATGACTCTGTCCCTGATGACTCCACTCCCCTTCAGCTACCACACCATATCACCCAATGTATGGGTTTCCCTAGCAATTTTTTTCCAATTCTAGCACTGCTCATGATCAAAAATATGTCCCTGTCCCTAAAAAAAAGAATGCCTATAAGTCTCACCAGCTCAAATGAAGCACTGAAATGGGATATAAAACAAGATAATTGTTGCCTTTGCGAAAGACATATATTATTGGCTATAAAAACTATTTAAAGAATTATTACTTTTGGCACATCCTCTGTGTTGGCCTCCACCATGGCATCAAAACCCCATCCTCCAACCTTGCCATCCCGCACCCCTTGCAGCCTAGCGATCCGCAGGCATACCCTCCCCTCTGTACACCCACATTTCCCTGCTTCTCATGGCAAACTTCCTCCCCCTCTCCTCTCCCTTCTCTCAGCAGCTAGCCCTCCAGTCCTCCTGTGCAGTGGACCATCTCGCCCACCCTACTTGTCTCTACGTTCTGCCATCTCACCCCTCTTTAGAGCTATCCCCTGCTTTACAGGTAAATTTACGCTCTATAAATCACCAACCTACATACATAGCACCGCTAAAGTGTGTTGTACCTCCAGTTCTGAATTTCATTTACTGTGTATTACTGAATGAGAAAACAAAGAAATGTGTTTATATAAAAAAAAATCCATAGATTTTTTTTTTACGTCGTGTTAAAATGGAGCCAGTGAAAAACAGTAACAAAACAGCCAAGGAATAAACAAAAAAGACACCCAAGAACCCTGTGATCACACAACCACCCTTCCTGTAAATCCTATTTATCACTTTAAGACTATTGGTGAATTAGTGGGTCGGCAGCAACACGCCAAAGATTGTTCTTATGATGAGAAATATCAGGAAAAAAATCAACAGTAGAGGGAGAATTTCTCAAAGTGCCCAAGTAATCACCCTGGACAGCAGAGACGTATTCCGCCTTCGCCCGCAATTGCAACAGCAGTACAATGAGTCTGATGTGCAAAATTGCCAATTTTTATTCTCAAAACAATCTCCCCGGCTCATCAGCATAGGCAATCATGCCATTCAGCTGGGCTGCAACGGGAAAGTTGCTAAGCGATCTGTTTTGATTGCAGTTGGACTTGAAAATGACTCGGGCATCGCCAGGGGCGAGGGCGGGGCCTGTTTTGAATACAGCTAGAACTGAAACGTAACGTGCAGTTTCACGTGGAGGGCAGAGGGAGGCACTTGTCCCGGTTCTCTTAATTACTCGTGATTGCTGTTTGTGCTGCCCGGTCACTTCTGTCTCTTCGACATCACCTTGAAGGGCCCTCGCGCCGCTCGACGGCTGGGCTCTTAATCAAGGAGGGCGAAACGGCAAATCACGGTTCCATTGCCGCGAAGGGGGGCGTTATGAGGCCTGACATTACGTTAAGCTAATTGCCTGAAAGAACATTCGAGCAGAGGGCGCAGATGTGGCACTCGGCGCCGGCTGATTAATGCGATCCTTAACCAGACAGTAAATATTTGTGCAACTATTAATTTATGATAGCTGAACCTCGGCTGGACTGAAGCTTTTTGCATAGTACGGCAACAGTTTGTATTATTAAGAGAATATTTTAATAGCAATAATAGTTATTAAGAGTCCGATCGGCTTGCAAAGATCTCTCAACTCCCTTGTAAGCTACATTTAACAACAAGAGCTAGAACTGAACGTGCGCAAAACCAAAGTCTTGCGTCTAGTGGATACCAAGTGTAAGTCGTACAAGTGGGACAGCAAAGGCGAGCAGGCGGAGTCAACCCGCTCATATAAGTATTTGGGTATTAATCTAGTATTTGGGTATCAATCTGGGGCGCCAGATGTCTTTAATCCAACACATTGGAACAGTTCAAGATAAAGAGCAGTCTTTAATTTTTACTTTGAAGCAATTTGAAAAAGAAATTGAGTTGCCCTTCCCACAGCCATATCCTGGCCATGATGGCTGCCAAATTCATACTTTCTTTGGCGTATGGTCTGGAAATCTTGCATGGTAAGGAGATAGACAATCTAAACCAGTTACAAATAAAAGCCTGCTGAAAGCAACCCCTGCATCTGGAATTTGGCCTTAAAACCTCTGCAAAAGACACACAATTGATGGACGGAATGCAGAACAAATCAAAACATTCTCCCCCAGTCAAGAGATCTGGGTTAAATCCATCATTCTTTTGCTCACCATGCCACCCCAGTTTAGACCTGGCCATACGCAGATCAGTCTTGACCCTGTGCCTCATGGGAACAGTCCAGCCCGAACTGCCAAGCCAGGTCCTCCCTGGACCAGAAACAAGCATCCTAGGACCGGTTTCAGGGTTTCACCCCTCTTCAGCCAGGATAGCTTGAATCCAGTGGCACAGTGAGCCCGGGACCTACGTCTAGGCATACCCGGCGCACTTAGGGCGAGAATGCAAAAGATACACAATTGATGGACGGAATGCAGAACAAATCAAAACATTCTCCCCCAGTCAAGAGATCTGGGTTAAATCCATCATTCTTTAAATGGGGTGAATGTATGACATTGTTCTGCATTCTGTCCATCAACTGTTGTTTTTGCATTTGTCCCCCCGAGTGGGAAGGATATGCCCAGACGTGGGTCCCGTGCTCTCCATGGCACTGGAATCAAGCTATCCTGGCTGAAGAGGGGTGAAACCCCGAAATCGGTCCTAGGATGCTTGTTTCCAGTCCAGGGAGGACATGACTTGGCAGTTCGGGCTGGACTGTTCCCATGAGGCACAGGGTCAAGACTGATTTGCATATGGCTGGGTTCAAACTGGAACGGCATGGTAAGCAAAAAAATGATGGATTTAGGCCCAGATCTCTGTACTGGGGTGAATGTATGACATTGTTCTGCATTCTGTCCATCAACTGTTGTTTTTGCACTTAAAACCTCTGCGTCTGGAATTTGGCCTAAAACCTCTGCGTCTGGAATTTGGCTTTAAAAATCTGAAATTTCAAAGTATGAACACCTTTGCTAAACTCTGCTGGAGACTCTTCGCCTCAGAGGGTGGATCCCTAAACATTTTATGATGGCTTGACAAATAGGGAAAAAAAGTAAACTCATGAAGAAATTACCTGGAAAAAGTATTAGCAGAATTAGGCATACAGGAAGCATGGGAAAGTTGGATGGAACAAACAGCCCTTAGCCGGATAACCAATTCCTCAACAAAAAAATTGTCACACTTGCATGATAAAAATAAATTTGCAAAAAGGCGGCATGCTTGGGCAGTAATAAATCCTTACAATAAACTGAGCCCACAAGCACACGTCGCTGCGCATTTCCCCCGACTTAAAACAAAGTTTAATGCTTTATTGTTTTGGGCACTTTGACTCCAAAGACTTGCTACCGACATGGAAGGGCAGACCACTAGGATCAAATTGTTGATTATGGGGTTATAAACTGGAGTCAATATGTCATCTCATGTGTACATGCCCAACAGTTATGGATCAAAGGAAGACCCTTCTCAAACCAATTACTTTTAAATTGAATATACGCACCTGCAGGCAAGCAGTCATCAGCTGGTTGGGTGGTGCCTTGATTCCTCTGGCATGCTGAGGAGTAAAACTTTTAAAGCTGGTCAATGACCGCCTCCGAAGTGTTAAAACCGAGATAGGTTAGGGATCGATAGATTCGTCTACTTTCAAAGAACTAGGGGCCAGATGTAGGTAATTTCGAAATACCGAGTCCTTAATAGCGATTTTTACCAAATCGCTATTAAGAACTCGGTATTTCCGATGTAGGTAAAAAATCGGTAAAGAATACAGATTCAATAATAATCGCTAAAAAGTTCCGATTTCATAGAAATCGGTAAAAAATATTACCGATTCCACATTACCGATTCGGTAATTTTAAAAAATCGGTAATTGTCGAATCTGCCAATCCTGTGCATCCACATGACCTCCCAACCTGGAAGTGGCCACACCCATGCAGGTGCACTGAATCTGTAGCTGTTGGAGAGACAGGGAGCAGGACCAAGAGCAGAGGAGCTGCACAGCCACCACCCAGATACTACATAGCAACTGCACCAGGCCTCACAAGAGAAGGGAAAAGATGCTGCCGGAAGGAAAAGGAAGCAGAAGTTCAGTGAGGGGGAGTTGGAGGTCCTCATTGAGGAAGTAGTCAAAGACCATGACCAGCTCTTTGGCAAGAGATCACTGAACGTCCCTGAGTCCCAGAAAAGGAGCATCTGGCTGGCAATTCAGGAGAAGATCAACGCTATAGGCATCACACATCGCACAATTGAGGACTTGAAAAAGCGATGGTACGACCTGAGGGCACGTGCGAAGGAGAGGGTGGCTGACCGTCAGAAACAAGCGGGGAAGATAGGCGGGGAAGCTCCACTGCACCTGCACCAACTGCCCTAGACCAACTTGTAGAATCCACCCTCCTGCCAGAGAGCGTCAGCGACGTGGATAGCTCAGCAACAGCATCCAAGAGACAAAGTAAGATGCATGCACAGCATGCTGTCTCCCCTCCCTTACCCCAATCCCCCTGCAAAAATTCCCACTCCAGAACATGTTTTGTGTAAGATCAGCAATGCATCATGGGAAATGTAGTCACTAACAACTGGTAGCAAAGCAGCCAGCCCCCAATAAGCACAGGCATGTCACACACAGCAATAGATGAGTTAGCGGAGGACAAACAGCTAGAATGTCAGTTGTGAAATTTATTTGCAGACAGATACTGTGAGAAAAGTGAGTAATAGTACATTCTGTATCCACAGGCGGAACAGCGCCCCGGGCTGCAGAAGGGGAGACTGGCGAGGCCTCCAGGGAGGAACAAACAATCGCAGAGGAAGCCATGTCACCTGCAGACAGTACACCAACATCTCCACCACCATCACCAAAGAGGTACACAGTGGCCACACTCCAGGAGATGGATGCCACAGAGGAGGTCAGGCAGGAAGCCCAACAGCCCACACCGGGCGATGACACCCAGACATCTGGGGCAAAGTCCCCCGTGGAGGCAACCACCACAGGCGCACGTAGACGGCGACAGAGGGAACAGAGTCCTGACGCTGATGGATCCAGTGTCTTCTCTGGACTGGAGTGGCAGATGCTCAATGTGCAGCGCCTGGAGGGGAAGAGACTGAGGGCCATTCAGCAACAAATGGTGGCTAACAATAGGAAGGTCGACGCCATGAAGGAGGCCATCTACTGCCTCAACAATACTGTGTCAGAGGGATTGAAGGAGGTGTCGGAGGCAGTGAGGCAGTTATGTTGCAGGATGGATGGCAGGTACTTGCAGGCTTCACCAAGTCCATGAACAGGCTGTACAATGCAACGCATGTGCTCGGTCGCAGATCTGTGGCCATGCAGCTTGAAATGGCTAAGTGCAGCCGTGAGGTTACTCAGGGCCTGGTGACAGTCACCAGTGCCGTGGAGGTGATGCAGACACAACAAATTGCTGCCACTGCTACAGGGGATGTGGACGACAGTGAGGAGGCAAGCAGTTGTTGCACTGTAACTCCCCCCTTGCCAGAGAGAAGTAGGCGCAGTGTGAGGCATGGGTCTGCTGCAGGACACAGCGCTGGTGAGGACAGTGAGCATGCTGAACGCAGCACTGGTGTGCAGGGGCGCAGGAGATAGGCACGGCCCTCTACATTCTTTCGGTTGTGGGTGACGTAACCCATTGGACACATAGCTGGTGTTACAGTGTGCTGGACAATTGCCTGCTGTAAAGTCTATTAAACACCGTGATACAAATGCATTAACAGGCTTTGTCTCATTACTTACTCAGAAATAATTTTGTGTGATCTCTGACTGTCTCTGTCTCCCATCTGCTGCAGCAGCGCCGCCTGCTGCGCTGTGCTGTGGCTGTGTACCTTCCTCATCCTCCTCTTCAGAATCACACATTTTCACAGGTGTCCCCTCTTAGTGGCAAGGTTATGCAGCATGGCACATACAGCTATGATTTTGCAGCAGACCAGGGGCTGGTACTGCCGTGCACCTCCACTTTTATGCAGGTAGCGCAACCGGCTTTTGAGGAGTCCAAATGTTCGCTCAACCACAATGCGTGTCGATCTACGTGCAACATTGTATCGCCTTTCACTTGGGGTGGATGGGTGCAGGTACGGAGTCAGGATGACAGAGCGCACCGCATAGGCACTGTCACCTGTGTCTGAGAGGTAAGTAAGTAATTCACAGTCTACAATTGCAGCAACAGGTGATACTTGAGGGGGTGTCACATGTACTTACCTAGCAGGTAGCCTTCTCCAAATTCCCCTGCAAGGAGACGGGTATAGATCCCACTGTTCCTGAATATGTATGAATCATGGGTGCTCCCTGGAAATTTTGCAACTATGTCGGTGATAATGTATGATGCATCGCATATGACCTGGACTTTAATCGAATGTGCGGATTTGCGATTGCGGTAAATGTACTCAGTCGCAGCAGGGGGGCAGAGTGGTATATGTGTCCCGTCAATGCAACCAATGACGTGTGGGAACTGGGCCTTCTGATAAAAGTCCAACTTGGTCTTCAGCAGTTCTGCCTGTGTGCTGGGGAATTTGATGTAGTGTGGCATCCTTTGCAACATGGCGTCCAGGAATTTCTTGAGAAGAGGCGACAGGCAACTCTGTGAGACTCCACCTGCCACAGCTATTACCCCTTGGTAACTGCCAGATGCCAGGAGGTGCAGGCAACAGAGTAGCTCTACATGAGTGGGTATTGCGTGCGCCCTTGGTGTCTGATGCTCCAGGAATGGGTGCAGGTCCCGTATCAGGTCCAGGATGGTGTTTGGGTGTAGCCTGTACCTCTCATGGATCTCAGCCTCAGTCAGTTGGAACAGTGTAATGCGCACTCTGTACATGCGCTCCTCCCGTCTCCAGGTCCTCAGTCCTGCTGCTCGCAAACGTAGACGCCTTTCTATCTCGTAGAGGGCCGCCATTGTGTTCACACTGTTGCATTTTGGGGCTGTTTATATGCAGTGCACCTGATTACCACCTGCTTTGAGTCAGTGCTATTTACAGATTCTTAAATACCGATTTTCAGCAAATTCAGTATTACCGATTTTTGGTACATGGCAGTTGCGATTTTTTGCCGATCCCTTATTTTCCGATTCTGTATTTTTGTCTGAAAATCGGTAAATAAGGAATCAGTAACTGCTTTCCCTTATTTTTACCGATTCCTTATTTTCCGAATCTGGATTTTTGTCTGCAAATTGGCAAATAAGGAATCGGTAACTGGTTTCCCTTATTTTGACCGATTCCTTATTACCGATGGCGTTCGGTAATTCCTACATCGAGCATGGCTAAATACTGGTCGGTAACACTGAAATTTACCGAATTTCACCGTTACCGACTGGTATTTAGCCACCTACATCTGGCCCTAGATTAGGAAGTTTGATCTACATTTAACGTGCATCTTATTTTAAAATAAAGGAACATCAAGCCTGAGTACTTAAAAAACCAAGGCTCTGCAGAGCTGTAATCCACTGTTGGAGTACCAGAAAGTCAGTTTAACCCCTAAATGGACACCGCACTTTTAAGATAGGGGAGTCCCAGAAACTTGGGAACTGTCCCACGCAGAGGAATTTTAGAAAGTGATCCTGAGTCATGAGTTTGGTAGTGTAACCTCAAAACAGTTTTAGCGTGGACCACACGCTCCTGTTTTATATTAAGCTGAATGGTTTAAATGAATATTGGGATTTAGGAATTGGGATTCTATACATTTATTTCGTGTTTTAACGAATTATTGCATTAGTCATGTACTTTATGGTTAGTAATAACTGATTAAAGTCTCTTTTTTTCTCTCTCAAAAAACAGAAGTCTACGATATATAAAACTGCAAAAAAAAAAAAATAATGATTTATATATTTATTTTATCTAGAATCCAAAAATCCAGCTGGTATTCTCCATTTCTCAAATTTAAGGTTGTGATGTTTACATGAAGCCAAGTGAAAAATGAAACCAAGAAATTAAATAGCAGAATACACAATTTGCGTAAGAACTCACATTGGACAGAAACAGTTTCTGCATCTTTATGAATTTGTGGGGGGTGGGGATGGCTGCTGCTAGGTAAGAAATTATGTACCTGGTCTGTAGGTCTCAAAAAGCATCTTTGTTCAGAGCCCACTTACATTATGTGGCCAAACGTTTACAGTCTTAATGCCGTTGTCATGGTAGCACCAAGTACCCTTTCCAGTGCACAAAAGAGCTCTGTTAGTATATGAGTTAAAATTGCTTCCTTTTCTGTAAGCCAGGCTAACCACTGTGTTTATGCAACATGGCAGGGGGAGTCTCTCTACAGAAATTTCCATAACGTTTGACTTGGCAGTCTTAAAATAAGTCTTAAACACCTTCTTTTCCCATGGGATCACACCCCCTGATACCAATAGACTATTGTCAATTGTATTGTCTAAGTGTGGCTGTATACATGCTTTTTATGTTTTTTTGTGCTGGCACCACATAATGAGGATCTATAAGTAAACAGAGAGCTTTAAGAGAAATTCATATATAGAAAACTATTTCATTGGCCTAAATTAGTATAGAATAATAGTAGTGCTACAAGAAATGTACCTGAGGAAAAGTTAATTAACATTGCACAGGCCCACCCACATGCATGGGGTACAGTTTCAGTGTAACCTAAAGGTGAAAGGAGGGCTGATCCAGCATCCTACCCTTGAGTGGAGGATTTGGGGTTGCAAGAAGGGTAAGAGCAGTCTAGGACTCAACCTGCCCTTGTTGGGGCCTCCAGACACATCCTTAAGTGCCTGGTGAGGAACTTTCATGATAGTGAGACGTCAGTGTGTATTGTTTGGATCATTGTTTTTATCGGTTTTATTGGCTCTTTTATTTCTTGTAAGCCTTGATACAGTCAATAAGCCTGGCTATTGAGTTTTATGGTGATTACATACAATTTTCAGTCCTCCTCCTGTGGTATTTATAGCAATTATACCCTCTGTCCTGTGAACCATGTGAATCCTCGCATCATATCGTAGGCAAAATTCCAAAGACTAGAATATCGTGGAGGTAAGGGCATATAGGTGAGTATAGATTTATTAGTCAAAAGCCCACAGTTAAATATCTTGAAGAAATATATATTGTTAAGGAAAATAAGTGAAGTATAGTAAACCAATAAATACTTATCTTGTCAATATTTTTGTCCTCTGTATTTTGCCTAAGTTATTATAGTAGAATGATATTTCCTCTTGATATTCTGGACCTCCTACCTGCACTGGATATCGTCAGCCAAGGTACAGTGCAGCTGTGGGAACTCCTGTGACATTTGGGTATCACTGTCTTCCCAGTACCAATGAGAGTATAAATGTAATCCAGCCGGCACTTATTATAGTTGGCTTTGGTATATTCCAGTGCTGGTGGTTCTTGTGACATTTGGGCACCATTGTTTTTCAACCTGTACTGATTACAGTTGGCCATGTTAGTGAGTAGATGGATGAATGGGCTGTCCATCTACCCACACTTATGAATTTATCTCACTTCCTGTCTATATTAACCCATCCACTTACACATGCTCAATCCTCAATCAAGCTAAACATTCATCCGTATGCTCTTCCATCCATGCACACACCATCACTATCATATATGCATTTATCATACTCTTTCATTTATCTATTTGTCCATGTAACCACTCATAGAAATGCATCAATTGGTCATGCCCCTACACACTCATGTATTAATTACCCCCACCTGTGTGTGCAAGTGAGTTTGTAAGAATGTAATCTGTGACTATATGCATGCCTGCTTGTGTTCTGGCAAGTTATATTTGTCCTATGTGCTATATGTTGCTTGTATGTAAATGGGTGTTTATACATGTGTTGGGCTGTGTGCGTCTGAAGCGTTTAAGTGCATTGTTTGACTGTCCATATGCCTGCGCGTTCACATGGGTCTTCATGTATGTTATGCGTTGTGCATTGGTACCTTTATGCATGTTGGTCAGCAAGTGGGCATAGATGCCTGCAGGTGCTTTGCTGAGCCATTGGATTTGCACATGGATCTATGCTGTGTGTGCATGGATGTCTGCATGTTTGTCAATATGTGTGTGTGCTCCTGGTTGGATTATATATAAATTTGCCTTCTGTAACTGTAAGCAGTGCATTTATGTGGCTTGGTCGTGTGAAGCTCCTGGGTGGACACTTAGGGGCAGATTTACGAACATTTCAGACGATGAAATGCAGCAACCAAAGTTGTTGTACTTTGTTGAATGAAGGGGAGAGAGCAGAACAGCGCCATATCTATTCAGATATGGTGTTGTTTTCTCTTGCTCTGCTGTTTTTATCTCTACTTTTAGGCTGCCATCTTAACACCCACACTCTTGCACCATAGTACAAGAGTGTGTGTGTTCTATCAAAGATAGATTTTGTACTGGAAGGGAATGCTTGCACTAAAAAACTATACTTTAATACTTTTCCCACTTTGTGTGCGTGGTGTACAGTGCAGCACACATGGAAGTTGGAAAATGTGGAGAGTTTTAAAACTACACTGTTATGCCTGCCTCAACCTTCGGCTCGGGCCTTTAACGCTGGAGTGGGCCTTTATTACCCAGTATAGCCCGCTAAGAAGGGCTATAAGGCTATAATAAGTCTGCCTATTAGGGTCTAATTTTGAGTTTAAAGTGTAAGTGCGGTGGCTGTCCTGTCTGCCATATGTAGAGTGACTTTGACTAAACTGAACTTGTAATATAGGGGCCGAGTGATTTGCCATGATTTCGACTTAGTACCTTGTCCACCAAACTGTGTAAGTAAGGCTCATGGTATAATAAGCAGGCAGAGAAGGGCAAAGACTGCAAGCAGAGAAGCCCATCATTGTTGCCACCTCTCCCTTGTTTGGTTCTTAACTGCAAAGACTAACAGCAGCATCGGATGGCTCTGCCATAAGCTGGAGCGCAGTCCTTAACACGCACCAAGATGAACTGCCTTCGGCAATACAGTTCACTTCATTGTTCTATTCCACCAGTTCCAGCTTGAAAGCAAGGCAAGGTGGTATAGAAAAGCAAACTGTGAACAAGAACCACCAGAACTATGATGTGGCCGGCTGCAAAGGCCAAAAGTCACTTTCATAGGAATGGAGTTCATCAAGACTCCTCCACGAGAGCTCACTTGCTGCCTTAAGGATAGCAGCCAAAGTAGAAGGGTTTTAATTTGCATTTCTAGTTGAATCAATAGCCTAAGGTAATCGCAGAATGGGTGGCAATTGTAGATAAATGCACTTTAGTACTGTATTGCTAAATTTAAACACATATCATTGTCTTTTGTAACAATTAACACCAAATTTATCAACAGTTAAAAGAAAATGTGTTTGTTGAGTGTGTCCCTCACAAAGATAGCGAGTGAGCAGGCTGGCTTGCCGCTCAGGACATGTTGGGGAGTGTAGAGGCACTGGTGCAATCGTGCGATCAGTGGCCCACTGGCTGGGCCACTGGCTGGGTTCCTACAGGGAGCAGGGCACTGAAGCAAAGATTGGTGACCCGGGAAATCATCCGATCCACAGCATGCCCCTCAAAAACATGTCTGCCAGACAGGAGGTCAGTTCATCCTGCCTGGCTGCACTGTGAGGAGAACAAGACTTTGGTCAGTGTGCTGTGTTCCTCCCATGCTCTACCCATGCAAAAATAAATAATACCAATGATCTTCTATTGCAACGCAAGAACTCTTTGCAGTTCGTGCATTGTTATGAATTTACTCCATAGACGGAAACACACACCCAATGCACTAATCAAAATGGCCAAACTGTCGTGAAAAAGGAATACTGTTCTGGGCTGATTTAAAATGTGAAAGACACTTTATTCGAATAAAGGCTGAAAGGGGTCGACACAAAGCAACCGCTGGGTGAAGGGGCAAAATATCTTGGCTATGTCGGCCTATACACAGCTATTTATTAGGTTTCAATAACAGGCACATAATTACCAGTGTGTGATCTTGTGATTCATTAGTTTATTCTGTTTTAGCTGTTTACCCTTAGGAAATGCTGGATATATTCTTTAGGGAAAGTGGTTTAAGGGTGGCAAGAAAATAGTTCCACAGCAGTCACCTTTATAGTTATATTTAATTTGAGTGATTCGCTCCTGGTTCCCTACAAGCCTAGAGAAGCATTTATGTTGAACTCAGATGAAACCCGAGTTTACAATATCTCTTTGGAGTTCATATCATAATTCACTTATGCGCAAGCTGTGCTCTAGTTTTTAAGAAACCATGCAGCAGAGATGTTTTAAGGCAGTGATACTCAAAGTATGGCCTGGGGGCGCTGGGCTCCTGTTTACTTTATTTAGCATTCACATGAATAAAAATGTTAAAAATACAGCAAGCACTAATTTAAAGGTTAATTGCAGTTAGGGAAAGAAAGTAACTAGGCCCTTAACTTTAGAACACCTTCATTTTTAAAGACAGCAAATGTGTACAAATACAATAGTCTTTTCCAAATTCAAAAAGTGTATTTCATCGACCTGTAGAACCATTTCTCCTTAGTAAATCAAATTATAGCAGTGCATTCAGAAGTATTTTTCTTAAAGTGATGGTTTTTCAAACATGAATTTAAAAACATTTATGCTCCCCCTCACCCTGACAACAATGCCATTAGTGATTACATCCAAGCACAGAAGATGGTTTTGAGCAGCACACATACTGAATTCATGTATTTCGAGTTCCTCTTATATTTGATAATGCAGAAAAAGGAGGGAAATTGAAACAAAACAAATCCTCAGGGTCACACAATTTTGTCAATTGGAGAAGCCTGGATTCATCCTAGGTTTTCCGATTTCACATTGCGCAATTGAGTTCAGCCACTAAATATACATGCTCTGCTTCCCCCACACCGACTTTACACCCCCACTGGCCTCAGTGCAGCCCTTGGTAACACCAAAGACCAAACTTTGCAGCCCCGGGAAAGTTTTTGTGAGTACCCTTGCTTTAAGGCATGGGCAGTGTGGACAATTGCTCAGACCACCCACCTTCCTAGGGCCCACAGAGGAAAGTGACATTTTTCTCTATTAAACCTCTGTTTATTATGTTTCTCCCTCTAAACCCCTTACCCTCTCTGTCTACATGTACCCCTGACTCTCTCTACCCAGTGTCATTTAAATGATTTTTGGGGTACTGTGCAAGACACATTTCAACTGTTTTTGTGGCCTTGCTAAAGTTGAACATATAATTCAGAAATGTTTGGCATCGTGCTGCTTCAATTTGATGAAAATGGGTATTAACATTCACATTTGACTCGTACAGGGGCTGCCGAAACATGTCTTGCCCGAGGCCCCTAAAGTCCTTAAAATGACACTGCCATGCGGCCTGTAGCACATGCACTAAACTATCGCTGTTAGAAATTGAATTTTTGGTAGGCTAGGGCATGTGCCAAAGTCAGGCAGAAACCACCACTCTAGTCAGGATAAGGGAGTTACACTCCTAAAATAACCCCTACTCACCCCCTTGGTAGTTTGGCACGAGCAGTCAGCCTTATTCTAGAGGCAGTGTGTAAAGCAATTGCACATAACCAACAGTAATACAGTGTAAGCACTACAAAAGGACACCACACCAGTTTAGAAAAATATTCAATATTTTTATATATTTAAGACAAGCCAAAAAATAATAAAAATCCACTATACAGCACTTAAAATTCTTCAATTATCAAACTATGCTTGAAAAATAGTTCCTTGATGTCGATAGCTCTGTCCGGGGCTATCACGGCGTCGTGAGCAAACAAATCCAAACAGTTCTGGCTGACCACGTCGTCGCGGGCCAGCTACGGTATCGGGAAGACCCGCAAACAGTACCTTTTAGAAATGCAGGGCCTCGGCGACCTCTCATTGAGCTTCCGAAAGCACGGCGTCCGCAGGCGTCAGTTCCGCAGGTCGATGTAGGAGTCATCAGGGCCACGCATTGCAGCTCGATCTCCCCTCTGTTGGAGTCAGGAGTGCTGGCGTTGGCAGGCATTGGGTGCTGCGGTGCAAAGTGCAGTGGTGTGGCGTGCGGAGCCCTCAGGTCACGGTGCAAGCAGCGGCTCGGTGGCAGCGTCAGATGGCGTCGTCGGTGAGACCAGGGTCGCAATGCGAATGCGGTGCTCGTCGCGGTGCTGGCAGGTCGTGGTGCAAGCAGCAGCTTTGTCGTTGCTTAAGCTTTATCGTCGGCTGACAAACTGGAGACAATGGCACCGGCGTCAGTAGGGGAAGGCTGCGGTGCGGGATGAGGGCGGTGCATCGTGTAACTTTACGAGCCGTGCCCTCGAACCACGGAGCAAGCAGCGGTGTCTATTTCGGCGTGGAGCGTCGTCTTCGGGGAGGCCAAGGTGTCGTCATGAAGCGAGGATGTGTGGAGTGCAGTGCCCACAGGTCGCGGTGCGAGCAGTGGTTTGGTGGCGGCATCAACAGGCATCGTCGTTGAGACCAGGGTTGCGGTGCTGCGTTGCGGGGGTGCCCTCTGCGGTGCCTTCAGGACACGGAATCGGCAGCGGCGTAGTAGACGGCGTCGGGTTGCTTTTTCTTGTGTTGCAGCACAAAACACACAGTCCCCAGTGCTGAGGGGAGAAGAGTTTGAAGTCTTTGTTGTGCCTGAGACTTCGTGAACAGGGGGCAAGCTCTACCTCAAGCGCCTGAAGAAACTCAGAAAAGTAGATTGCAGAAAGTCCAGTCCAGTCCTTTCACTGCCCAAGACAGAA
The DNA here is from genome assembly GCF_964204655.1 of Triturus cristatus. Lineage (NCBI taxonomy): Eukaryota > Metazoa > Chordata > Amphibia > Caudata > Salamandridae > Triturus > Triturus cristatus. Next base: position 780,189,539 of record NC_140592.1, read on the forward strand.
GCAGCCACTGCAGGCCAACACAGCAAAGCACACAGCAATGTGGTAGTTCCTCCTCACAGCTTCTCCAGCTCTTCTCCTTGGCAGTTTTCTTGGTCCAAAAGAGTTCTAAAGTTCAGGGGTCTGGGCCCTAATATTTATATCCCAAAATCCTTTGATCTTTTAGGCAGAGAGTGTCTGTGCCCAGCCAGAACCAGTTCTGCTTTCTCTGGTGTGACTTCCTGGCAGGAGGTGGAGACGGCATGGCCAGAGGCAGACCAGGCTCGTTGAGGTGCAAGGAAATCTCCTCCCCCTTCCCCAATTGCAGCCCAGGCCTATTCAGCCCTTTCCTGACCCACCTAGACTATCTGGAGCCACTCCTGCTCCCCTGCTTTCTGTCATCCAATACCCAGACAGGCAATCCACATTCCAGCAGAGGCATATGGAATGACTGAGCAAAAAAATACCTGCTTTCTAAAAGTTGTATTTTCAAACACAGAATGTAAAAATCACCTTCACTATAAGATGCATCTTTAGATTCTGAGTTCTGGCATACTGAACTTTATTTTCCTACCTATTTCCCTGGGCCAGTTATGTTTATAAGATGTTGTAAACAAACTCCCTATTCTTTCCTATGGGGAACAGGTAGCCTTGAAATAGCGAAAAACGAAATTGCCCATAATTCGCTATCAGGACATGCCAAACTCACCAGGGCATGTCCTACCTTTAATATACACTGCCCCCGGCCCACAGGGGTACCTTGGGCCTACCTTATGGGTGGCTGACATGTAAAAAAAGGGAAGGTGAGAGACTGGCAAGTGTGTGCACTGGCCAAGTCGACATGGCAATTACAAACTCCGTAAAGGCAGGTCTGAGTTACCTTTTCAGGGCTACTCAGGTGGGTGGCACAATCAGTGCTGCAGTCCCACTAGTAGTATTTGATTCACAGGTCCTGGCACACTCTTTGCACTTTACTAGGGACTAACAAAATAAAATATCCAATCATGGAAACACCAATCCATAACACAATTTACCACAGGAGCACTCCGTGCACTTTACTCGGGACTAACAAGTACATAAAATATCCAATCATGGAAACACCAATCCATAACACAATTTACCACAGGAGCACTCCGTGCACTTTACTCGGGACTAACAAGTAAATAAAATATCCAATCATGGAAACACCAATCCATAACACAATTTCCCACAGGAGCACTTGCACTTTACCACTGATCAGCAGTGAGAAAAGTGCACAGAAACACTACGCCAGCAAAAACAGAGTCAAAACCGAGAGGTCCAAAAGCAAAATCTCAGGGGAAACACGCCAAAAGATGCCAAGTGTAACACATGTCCCCTCCAGCCGAAAGTATGGACAACTACCCACCCTCCTGGGAGTTCTCTTCACTGAGGTGGCAGAACCTGGACAGACCATCTGCATTGGTGTGTTCTGTGCCAGGACGGTGTTCCACCGTAAAGTCCATTCCCTGTAGTGAGATGGACCACCTCAGCAGTTTTGGATTCTCACCCCTCATTTGCATCAGCCATCTGAGGGCCTGTGATCTGTCTGAACCCGGAAGAGGGTCCCAAACAGGTATGGTCTCAGCTTCTTCAGTGCCCAGATTACAGCGAAAGTTTCCCTTTCTATGGCACTCCACCTCTGTTCCCTGCGGAGTAGTCTCCGGCTAAGGAAGATTACAGAATGGTCTAGGCCCTCTTCGTTCATTTGCTAGAGCACCGCTCCCACTCCATGCTCTGAAGCATCAGTCTGCACGACAAATTCCTTGGAGAAGTCGGGTGCCTAGAGCACGGGTGCTGTGCATATGGCAGCCTTCAGGGCATCAGAAGCCTTCTGGCAGGACTCAGTCCATATTACCTTCTTGGGCTGCTTCCTGGAAGTCAGCTCTGTTAAGGGGGCAACAATGGTGCCATACTCCTTAACAAACTTCCTGTAGTACCTGGTGAGTCCTAAGAAGGCCCTCACCTCTGTCTGGGTCTTGCGAGGCTCCCAAGCCAGAATGGAGTCAATCTTGGGTTGTAGGGGCGCCACCTGGCCGCTTCCTACCTGGTTTCCCAAGTACACCACCGAACCCTGCCCGATCTGGCACTTACTGGCCTTGATCATGAGGCCTGCCCTCTGCAGCGCCTTCAACACTTCACCGAGGTGCTGAAGTGTTCTTCCCAGCTGGAACTGAACACTGCAATGTCATCCAGATAGGCGCCACTGAAATCCTCCAGCCCAGCCAACACCTGGTTGACCAACCTCTGAAAGGTGGCACAGGCATTCTTCAACCCAAAGGGCATCATCCGGAACTGGTAATGTCCTTCTGGGGTTGAAAATGCTGACTTCTCCTTGGCCCCATTGGTTAAGGCAATCTGCCAGTACCCAGACGTTAAATCAAACATGCTGAGAAACTTGGCAGCTCCCAACCGATCAATGAGCTCATCAGCTCTGGGAATGGGGTGTGCGTCAGTCCTGGTGACGGCATTGAGCCCACAGTAGTCCACACAAAACCGCTGTTCTGGAGTGGCACCGGGTGCAGCAGCCTTTGGGACCAAGACCACTGGGCGGGCCCAAGGACTGTTGGAAGGCTTGATCACCCCTAACACCAACATCTTAGAGACCTCCTCTTTAATGCTGGCCTTGACCCGGTCAGTCAACCTGTAAATCTTGTGCTTCACTGGATGGCTGTCACCGGTGTCCACGTCATGGGTACACCAGTGAGTAACACCTGGGGTCAGGGAGAACAGTGGGGCAAACTGACCCAACAGCAGGTGACAGTCGCTCTGCTGCTCTGGTGTCAGTGTAGGGGAGGGGATAACACCTTCCACTGACCCATCGCGCTCCTTGGTAGACAGGACGTCAGGGAGAAGTTCACTATCCTCTTCCACCCCATCATCTGTTACTAAGAGCATTCTCACTTCGGACCTCTCGAAGTGGGGCTTGAGGCGGTTCACATGGAGGACCCTCAAAGGGTTCCTTGGAGAGTGCAAATCCACCAGGTAGGTGACATCCCTTTTGCGCTCCACCACCTCAAATGGCCCAGTCCACTTATCCTGCAAGGCACAAGGTTCCATTGGGGCCAAGACCCACACTTTTTGGCCAGGTTGAAATTCGACCAGAGTGGCATTCTGGTCATACCACTTCCTAATTTCTTCCAGGCTTGCTTCTAGGTTCACCTGAGTGAGTTTCCTGAAGCGGGCAGTTTGGTTTCTGAAGGCTAGCATGTAACTGAACACAAACTGGGGAGTTTTCCTGGGATCTGCCTCCCAGTCTTCCTTCACCAAACTCAGAGGTCCTCTCATAGGGTGACCATACAAAACTTCAAAGGGACTGAACCCAAGAGACTTCTGTGGTACCTCCCTGTATGCAAAGAGAAGGCACTGCAAGAGGACGTCCCACGTACACCTCATGGGTTCTGTTAGACCCTTAATCATGCCCTTCAAGGTCTGGTTGAATCTCTCCACCAGACCGTTACCTTGTGGGTGGTAAGGGGTGGTGAACTCGTAGGTTACACCACACTCCTTCCACAGGGATGTCATATACTTGGATATGAAATTGGTCCCCTATCAGAAACCACCAGTCTGGGGAACCCCACTCGGAAAAAGATCCCCATTAACACCCGGCCCACCACTGACACAGTCGTTGTCTTGAGAGGGATTGCCTCTGGGTACTGGGTGGCATGGTCTACCAGGACTAGGATGTACCTGTTGCCCATGGCTGACTTGGGATCCAGTGGTCCCACAATGTCCATCCCTACCCTTTCAAAGGGCGTTCCAACCACTGGAAAAGGTTGGAGAGGAGCTTTGACCTTCCTCCCACTCTTACCACTTGCCTGGCAAGTTTGGCAAGACCTGCAATGTCCACCTGACTGCCTTCACATTTGGGGCCAGAAGAATTGGGTGACAAGCCTGTGAAAGGTATTGTCCTGCCCCAAATGTCCTGCCAAAGGCACGTCATGAGCCAGACCCAGTAGGAAGGTCCTGAAGCGCTGGGGCACCTCCAGCACACGGGCTGACCCAGGCTCAGCGACCTTAGGCTCACTATACAGGAGACCGTTCTCCCAGTAGATCCAATGTGATCCAGACTGATCACCAGCTGCCTGGTCTGAAGCCTGCTGCCGCAGACCCTCTAGAGCAGGGCACTCTTTCTGCTCCTTGCAGAATTCCTCCCTGGTGGGACACCCTTCTTGCTGTCAAAGGGTCAGCTCAGAGATGTCCCCCCAGTGTGGCTACCTGCTACCCTGTAGGCACCGGGTCATCCCCATATGGTCCGCCTCCTCTTGGTCCGTGGGAATGTCAGGGGCCGGTTTCCCGCACCCCTTGCCCTTTCTCTTGGCAAGGACTTGGGCCACTGTTTCAGGCTCCAAGTCCTCTTGATCACCCTTTCTGGCCACCATTGACCGAGTGGACATGCATGCCCACTCTGGCAACCCAAGCATCTCCAAGTGAGACCTGAGCTCAACATCCTTCCATAAGGACTGCTCCAGGTCGTTACCTAGCAGACAATCTACAGGCATGGAAGGGCTCACAACCACCCTCAAGGGACCTGAGACCCCCCCACTCGAAGGGAACCTGCGCCACCAGACACTGGCGCTCGGAATTGTCCTCCGCAATTACTTGGTGGAATGCCCCTGGGACTACCTGCTTCTCAGAGACCAGGTGACACCGGACTGAAGTCACACTGGCTACAGTATCTCTGAGAGCCTCTACCCTTTTCCCATTGATGGTCACCCAGGTGCTGTATTTCTTTGTGTAAGGGGACACTGGGTTTTCTGGGACCATCTCACTGTCCCCTAGTGAGACGAGGGTAATTTCTGCAGGGTCCACACCCTCCTGTGGGTACTCCTCCTCCCCAAGGGCTACACTATTCAACATCTTGGACTGCCCACCGGTGGGTGGTTGTGCCCCGTTAAGGCACTTGGGTTCCCCCTTCATGTGACCCACCTGGTCACATGCAAAACACTTGCAGGGGCCGGTCTCAACCGGCTTTCCTGACGAGACCCCTTGTTTCTTATCTCCTGGGGAAGGGAACCTTTACCCTGGGTGTTAGTTTGGGACACTTTAGAGAACTCCTGTGTTTTACCCTTGTCCCCCCACTTTTCTGCTGGGGACCCTGCCCACCTTTTGCTGGGTCTCCCCCATACGCTTTCCTGGGGACACTGGTACTCACCCAGCGGTCCACCTCCATAGCAATCTTCCTGGGGTCAGTCAGCTTACTATCAACTAAGTGCTGGCGCAAATCTGCAAAACATATACTGGACAAGTGCTCCCATGCAATCAAATTGTAGAGCCCCTGAAAATATGTCACATTATTGCCCTTCACCCAGCCATCCAGTGACCTGCAAAACATATCTACACATCCCACCAAGTGTTGGCTTCGGACATCTTACTGGACCTGAACTGATCCCTGTACTTTTCAGGAGTAAGATCATACTTAGTGAGAAGGGCAACCTTCATGTCTGGATAGCAGAGGTGATACCCCTTACCCAAAGCTACTAAAGTATCCCTTGATTCTTCTGGGAATAGAGGCCACAATCCTGCTCCCCAATTCTCCTCAGGAACCCCATTCATGTATATCGCTGCCTTGTAACCCTGAAACCGCCTTTGTAGGTCATCCCCTTCTTGAATTCTTTGCCTACATTCTTAGGGATGTGCACAATCCTGTCTGCCTGTCTAGACGGGTTGCTGCCACCATCTGAGCTGGCTCTACTCCTCTGATCCTGAACTCATGCTCTAACATCACCCTTTTCTACTCCATGGCTAAATTAAGCTTTTTTAAGTTCTACTGCAACTCTCCTTGCTTCCTGCCTGTCCTCCAGCTCTCCTGGGGACAGGCCACTGCTGCCTGGCCTGGAGGTCCCCCCCCCCTCCCAAAAGCACATCCACTCTAGGAATAGGCTCCTCCACCTCTCTACTGAGATCACCGGACTGCTCGCTGGCATGTCTGGCTACTACCCAGGCCCTCAGTGCCTTTTGTAGCTCTTCCTTCCTCGTGAGGCCTCTGACTTGGACTTTTAGGTTCTTGCAAATTGATTTCAATCCCTAACATTGTAGGATTCCAACCTATCCTCCTAAAATTCAATTTCCAGAGATGCAACAGATGATGCTCTTGATTCAGGCATGATGACGTAGCAAGCTCAAACTGGCAAGATCAAAAATAGGCCAAAAAGATAAAGAATCAGTATGTGGCACGTAATGGTCTGCGATATGGTAGTAGTGCACACCAATCACTATACGTCAAGTGCAAACACAAGTCCTATTCTCACCGCTAACAACCACTGTTAGAAATTGGATTTTTGGTAGGCTAGGGCATGTGCCAAAGCCAGGCAGAAACCACCACTCTAGTCAGGATAAAGAAGTTACACTCCTAAAATAACCCCTGCTCACCCCCTTGGTAGCTTGGCATGAGCAGTCAGGCTTATTCTAGAGACAGTGTGTAAAGCATTTGCACATAACCAACAATAATACAGTGTAAGCAGTACAAAAGGACACCACACCAGTTTAGAAAAATATCCAATATTTCTATATATTTAAGACAAGACCAAAAACATTTAAAAAAAATCCACATCCACGTCGGGGAGGCCAAGGGGTCGTCGTGAAGCGAGGCAGTGCAGAGTGCGGTTCCTACAGGACATGGTGTGAGCAGTGGCTCTGTGGCGGCATCAGCAGGCGTCGTCGGTGAGACCAGGGTCGCGGTGCGGGGTTGCGGCGGTGCCCTCTGCGGTGCCTTCAGGACAAAGAATCGGCAGCGGTGTTGTAGACGGCGTCGGGTTGCTTTATCTTCTGTTGCAGCACAAAACACACAGTCCCCAGTGCTGAGGGCAGAAGAGTTTGAAGTCTTTTTTGTGCCTGAGACTTTGTGAACTGGGGGAAAGCTCTACCTCAAGCCCTTGGAGAAACTCATAAAAGTAGATTGCAGAAAGTGCAATCCAGTCCTTTCACTGCCCAAGACAGAAGCATCCACTGCAGGCCAACATAGCAAAGCACACAACAATGTGGTAGTTCCTCCTCACAGCTTCTCCAGCTCTTGTTCTTGGCAGTTTTCTTGGTCCAAAAGAGTTCTAAAGTTCAGGGGTATGGGCCCTAATATTTATATCCCAAAATCCTTTGATCTCTTAGGCAGAGAGTGTCTGTGCCCAGCCAGAACCAGTTCTGCCTTCTCTGGTGTGACTTCCTGGCAGGAGGTAGAGACAGCATGGCCAGAGGCAGACCAGGCCCGTTGAGGTGCAAGGAAATCTCCTCCCCCTTCCCCAATTGCAGCCCAGGCCTATTCAGCCCTTTCCTGACCCACCTAGACTATCTGGAGCCACTCCTGCTCCCCTACCTTCTGTCATCCAATATCCAGACAGGCAATCCACATTCCAGCAGAGGCACATGGGATGACTGAGCAAACAAATACCTACTTTCTAAAAGTGGTATTTTCAAACACAGAATGTAAAAATCACCTTCACTAAAAGATGCATCTTTAGATTCTGATTTCAGGCATACTAAACTTTATTTTCCTCCCTAATTCCCCGGGTCAGTTATGTTTATATGATGTTATAAACAAACAGCCCATTCTGTCCTATGGGAAACAGATAGCCTTGCAATAGCGAAAAACGAAATTGGACGTAATTCGCCATCAGGACATGCCACACACACCAGGTCATGTCCTACCTTTCACATACACTGCACCCAGCCCACAGGGGTACCTTGGGCCTACCTTAGGGGTGGCTGCGATGTAAGAAAAGGGAAGGTGAGGGGCTGGCAAGTGTGCATTGGCCAAGTCGACATGGCAGTTACAAACTGTGCACAGACTCCGAAATGACGAGTCTGAGTTACGTTTTCAGGGCAACTCAAGTGGGTGGCACAATCAGTGCTGCAGGCCCACTAGTAGTATTTGATTCACAGGCCCTAGCACACTCGGTACACTTTACTGGGGACTAACAAGTAAATCAGATATCCAATCATGGAAACACCAATCCATAACACAATTTACCATAGGAGCACTTGCACTTTACCACTGATCAGCAGTGAAAAAAGTGAGCAGCAACACTACGCCAGCAAAAACAGAGTCAAAACCGAGAGGTCAGAAAGCAAAAACTCAGGGGAAACACGCCAAAAGAAGCCAAGTCTAGCAATTGCTATAAGGCAACAAACTAATTACACCAAGGAAAGAGTAAGCAGCAACTACAGCTCATTGTTCTGAGTAGTGTTGTCTGCAGCACATGCACTTACCTTGCAGAATTACTAAGTTACTACATGCACTGTAGACAGCACAATTTCTTTAAAAAAAAAAAAATGGCACATGGCTCAGTTTTACACTTCTGTACAGGTGAAGAATGGAACCAAGATACATGAATGCTGTTTACATTTGCATTTGTATGTATGTTCCCAGTACTTTGCAACCCCACAGTAGTTAACCTTAGTGCAAAAGATTTTTTTCTTAAATGCGAAATGTGGGTGGAGCAGATGGCTATCCCATCTGGCAGGCACTACAGTGGCTGCTGCTTTTGGATCTAGACTCAAGTTTGCTCAGCGATGCAAATGGGCCTGGCCTTTTTAGGGACCGTGCTGTCTGTTTCAGTAGCCAGGTCCCTAGTGCTTCTGCACCACTGGTATGTTGCTGTTGTGGCAGATCGCATGCACTGTGTCTGCTTCCGGTCTGTGCTGGCTGGTTGCCTACTTCTCTGAACGGTATCACAAACCATCAGACGCCACCTCCTCTGTGCTGGTGTTTCTCAGTGATGGTCAGGGCCACTGGAATTATACGGCAGGAGAGGGCCAAATTATGCGGAAGGATTAAGTAAATTATGCTGCCAGAAAAAGGCAAATTATGCTGCACGTTTTGTAAAAGTATCACTTTATTTCGGTATTTTTTTAATTTGGTAACACTGTCTGGCTTTTTTGCACCTCATTAGTACCATTTTAATTCCCAAATATAGCCATAAGCAACAAAAGGGTGACATGTAAAGGGCCTTTCACTGTGTTTTTATAGTAACTTCTGAACCATATGAGCTAAAAACCAAATTGTTTTTTTGTTCAAATCTGCAGATTATGCAGCAGATGATGGATTATGTGGCAAATGCGGCAAGTCTATAATTATGCGAAAATCGCCGCACACTTGCATAATTTCAGTGGCCCTGGTGATGGTATAATTTTTATCTGTCTAGTGAGGTCTCTTGCTCTTCCTGCTACTCTGAGTTTCTGTGGCTCCGCTTCAGAGTTTGTACTTTATCTTCAAGCCTTAGAGTGAGAGGGGAAACATATACTGATGGGGCACCCCCTTTCTGCCCTCCTGGGTGAGCCAACTATACCCGCCAAAACCTTTTTTCAGGGAGGGCACAAAATCCTCTCAGACCACAAGAAGTAGACATCACTCCTCGGACCACAACAGCCATTCAACCACAAACCCCTCATATGATAAACCAAGAACATTTATGCATCTCTGCCGGCAAGTGCAGGAAACATTCACATTATATGGCTTTGCACATGGTGACTCAGGGGATGCCCCTTGCTCATGTGGTGGATGGCTAGGAGAGTGAACAAGCAACTGAACTTGAAGTTCTAGACGTGATTCTTCTGGAGTTTTACATCTATACTTCATACAAGAGTTCTGAGCAATGGACATCCCTACCAGTGAATCCCTGGTTGAGAAGAGAGTCAGACGATTAATATATCGTATTTCTATGTTGCCATACTTTTCTGTATCCTTCTATTCATTGGGCTCTTCCTTGTATTTTTCTGTTGTTCCCTAAACGAGCATCCTTAGTTCGTTTCAACAAAAGCATCTATAGGTAAGATTACACCCACTGTTTGGGGCTGCATGCTCGAATCAGAAGACCGAGCCTCGTCAATCTTTGTAAAATTAAAGTGCATGATGCACCTGGATTCAATGTTCATTTGCATCATAAATTATGCATGTCACTAGATGGCATCTGATTGCTTCTGAGCCAGTGAATGTTGGGTGGAGGTAAGGGCATAGACCACCATCACGCCCATCCCATTTGATGCCACTTAACGGAGGCTGTGCCAGGTGCCTCCATTCATGCTTCGCTTCTTACCATAGGATGACCCAGAACAACACACAGGAAGCAGACGACCCTTGACCTTTGAGGGATGAGATCAAATGGCAACTCATATGGCTCAATTAACAGATATAGAAGCACACTGCAAAGACTCCACACAAGCACAGACAAAACATGGTATTCCAGTAGCGAAATAAGAACCATCATGCTGCACACGGACAAAACAGATCAATTGTTACAGAGTCGAGACACAAGGCACTATTATGAGATGGCCAGGTTTCTGCCTGGTATTTCCCCCTTCAGGACTTAAAAGACCTGAGTGTAGCAATAAATATTAGGGCTAGACATACTCCTGGGTGGGGGAATATCGTGTGAAACCGTAGCTGAGTTCTCTGGCTGAAATGCTCCCCAAATGTGGAGTTAGGGTGGATCTTAAAATTGCGAGGAAGCCACTAACGCTGTTTCCTCTTCACATTACTTTCTTCACTCTCGCCACCTTTTGCTCCTGTTATTGTCTTCACTTACAAAATACCTGTTTCTTTAATCTCAAGTGTACTGTAGGGCCATTTCTCATTTTCCGTTCCAAAATTCTAGATGCCATCTTTCTCTCACAGTGCTCATTGGGAGCCTGGGGGGCAGCCGAGCACCGCGAGGTCTGCCGCCCGGGCAGGTTGGGAGGGGGGAGAGGGGGGCGTGGCCGAACGGCCATTTTGTAGTAAATTGGGCTACATTTGAGGGATAGCCCAAATGTAGCCCAAATCCAGGGGCAGTAGCCCAAGAGGTATATAAGTAAAACGCGCGATATCCCAGCCACCATTTTAGACTTGGTGACCTGGTGGCTGGGTGCGGGGGGATCGTAGGGGTGGGGGGAAAACACAAGGGGTCAGGAGGTTATTGTATAGCGAGGCGTTAGTTTTGTAAGGCAGTGGCCAAGGAGTTAAAATTGTGATATGCACCTGTTTCAATAAAGCGGCCTTTTTCACACACAATAAAGTGTTTGGTGTCGGATTGCCCCCCTCTCCCCCCTTAATCTCCCAAATTTTCTTGGCGCTCTGTCTTTCTCCTTCCTTAAAACAGGTTCCTAGACGGGAAACTCCACTGGGATTGCTGTTGTCTTAGTTTCTAAGTGCATCTCTTATGGCCATGATCACCATACTTTTCCATACCTCCATTGTGCTCCATCTTTTGAATGTATTATCACTGCCGACCATTTCACCCTCCTGCGTTACCTGAAGGGCTTCCTTCCATAAAGGTACGCGTGAGTGTGTAATAAGAACTAGAGTAGTGCAGCAGCTGCCTTGTTTGCTAGGCTCCAAGCACCCCACACCGTTTGAGGTCGTAAGGGCATTTCAATGGGCTAAGGAGGCAGGGAGATGGAAACGAGAAGCCAGTGAAGAGGCAAAAAGGGGGCAAGCAAGAAGCAATGAGAGGGTGCCCTGTGGACAAAGTAGTGTTCCCCAAATTCTAATATACCACAAGGCAAAGAGATATTGTATTGTGAGGGAAACAGCCTTACGCGTCTGACTGGCAAATATGGTTCAGGGAGATGGAGTGGTGGACAGGAGAGAGCTGCAGGAAAAGGGAAGGGAGCGGACAGGGTGAGAGTGAGCGAAACCAGACCCTGACAGTGAAGTACAAATGATGACTGTGATAGAGCATCATGTTATTCTGAAATTTGTAGGGGTGCACCATATTCACAGTTAGTCAGCACCCGCATATTAATCGATGTAGGCTAAGAGTGCCATAGAAATGTATTACTAGAATCGTTTAACATAGAGGTGATTAGAACTGTAACCATGCTTTTCATGACAAGTAATGCTGCAGATTACCGTGAATGTATTTTAGTAATGCATAATGATTAGTTTTATGTAATGCAATGTATTAGATTAAACGTGTGCCATGCTAAAGTTACACGTGCAAGTTGTTTATTCACGTATACAAGAATAATGAACTAATGCTTAGAGTGTGATTTAGTAATGTGTTTAACAGTGTAAAGGCCTGATCGCATATACGTTTGAAGAGAAAGGCCTGTTCATTTTCTTATGTTAGCTGAACGTTGTAGGTCGAAAATGATTTCCCTTAGTAAAGGCTTCGGATTGTAGGATGATGAAGAATCTTAGAGAAGAGAAAAAGATTTCGTTCCCATGTTTCTGTTGCAGGTGCAAGGACATTTAGCTTGTTAGTGAGACTAGGTCTTTGTTTTAGGATTTAGGATGCTACGAGAAGCCAACAGGGGAGTACGTTGGAATGTGAGGATGATACTTTCAGCGGAGAAGGTGCCTGGGACCCAAGGCCAAGCTAACCGTCGTTGGAAGAGAGACAAGTTTCGTTGGAAAAGTACTGGAAGAAGACCTGGCTGAAGAGGGGTGTCGAAGGGCGTGTTCTACGTTTTGGGGATTTAGTATTAGGGACAGTGCCCGAGGGTTGAGCAGTTGAGGTTTAGATGGGAAGCTAGAAGGAGCATCTTAGAACGAGCTCTGACTAAGTGAATGTACTTCTTAGGAAGTCTTCACTTCTGACACCTTTTATTCTCTGGCCTGGGCTTGGGAAATGCTAAGTAGGGATGTCACCTTAGAGATAGAGCAGGGAAAGACTAACTGGTTTTCTTTTAGGCTAATGATTCCTAATGTAGATATTGGTTTGACTATTGCATTTCTTATGCTTTTAGAGCGTGTTATTCTTTTTGTTCTGAGACGTATGAGACTCTTGCGCAGACTTGCATTTGTTTTAGTGCCCATTTATCTTCTTCACCTTGTGCTAAGGTGTTTGTATGTGCAGTTATTTTTGGTTGTAATAAAATCCTATAAATTTTTGATTCGGAGTCAGTGGTCCTTCCTAAATGAGATTTGATTTGACTGATTATGTTCTAATGATTGGATTTCCTCCCCTCCACACTATTTAGCAGATAAAAAGATCCTGGCGACCAGAGAGGATTTTTGGAGATAATCAGGTAGTCAAGGACCCGGCCCCGTCAGTTGGTAGCAGAGTAGGATGGTTATCTCTGATAGTGAGGGGAGATCTAGATCAGGATAAGAGACTCTATAGGCCCATAGAAGTCAAGTGATGGTGACTCATCGAGGGGCGAGCAGCGGGCGACGGCGGTTGATGGGGACCGATGGAGAGTAGCAGTGAGGGGGAGAGCAGCAGTTTGTGGAGAAGTGAGTATGAATAGGGTAGATTGCGGTGTTGATTTGTTGTGTGATGTCTTGCGGAGTTGGAGTGAGTTTTGAGTGATTGTGAGATCAGGCAGTGAGCGCGCGCAGCCCGGGAAAATCTTAGGCTCGACAAGTAGCTTAAGTGATTGTGGTGTAGAAGACACCCAAGGTAGATTTTGTTGACCACTGAAAGGGGATCGTGAGACGTCATCGATTACCCGGACCGAGATAGGGGGTGCGAATGTGTGAGTGTGTGAGGAACCGACGCTGGTCGTGGGTTGTTGTATATGGAATTTGAGCGATTAAAACCTATCAGAGAGGTGATTGTCTGGTCGTTTTACGGACAGGCAGTTGCCAGTTGAGGTCGATAACTTCGAGAGAATGTGGACGGACAGTCAGAGAAATAACTTGTTTGGGACAAACGGTTATTTCAGCGTGTGAATGGGACGAATTCAAGGGTGAGACGTGAATTGTAAAGGAGGGGAACTGCTGAGAGCAGAGGAACAGTGACGTCAGAAGGTGTTGCGCTGCAACAGGTCGGTTGGTGTGAGTCGCGCTGCAATTTGTGGATTTGACATCAGGAAGTGTACGAAAACATTGTGTGCGAGCGAAAATCTGTTCATCATGAAATGTTTTAAGGTTTTCCGAGAATTATGTAGAGGTGATAAACGTGGTTACTCGAGGGGGAGAAGAAGCCCCTCCAGAGGATACTCCGGTGCATTATACGGCAAGAAATGTGAGGTTGCATACCATAATTTGGCTTGAAAATTGGCATAAAATGACCCAAGGCGAGGGAGAATTGGCTTTCCCACGATATGGTTCCTTCAGGTTGGAAGTGTTGTATCAGTTGAAATCTGTAATGGCGGCACCACGACCAGACAGTGCTAAATCAAAGAGTGTAGATGACGACGACAGTGATACAGATGACAGTCTAGTAGAGAGGTTGTTGTCTGAGAGACCACCACCATACAACCCAGATTCCTATGAAGGCAAATCGGCTCCAGCAGAAGGGACTAGTGGATTACAGACTCAGTCAGAGGTTAGAGTAGAAGGGAATATCTCGACAGGAACTGAGGGCATGAAAAGTCAGTCTGTAGCAAGCATAGAGGTTGGGAGAGGTGTGAGGTTACCGGATGTTCTAAAGGTACTGGTTACCATTGGACCTATTGTTTCAGTTTACGACCCAGATCAAGAGAGAGTTGAGAGTCTAGCACAGTCAGCTGTAGAAGCGAGGAGTGTGGTCGAGGGAAATGGATCAGTGAATGGAATGGAGCAGACTCCAAAACCTATAGAATGGAGTACGCCATTGCCACCTACAGCAGATTCTTCAAGGGGACAGGTGGAGGTGAGATCAGGGAGGCCGAGGTCTTTGGCCGAGTCAAGATCAGATTTGCGGATGTGGGCACCGCAGTGAGAAATCAGAATCAGAGTGAGAGGACTGTAGAAAGTGTACGAGGCACTGTAGTGAATCATTCTGTTCCTATGAGCATGTCAGAAGAGAGTAGATCTCAGGAACAGGAAAGCGATTATGATGAACAGAATGGAGCAGCTTGTCGAGAAATATTGAAGGGAGCTCTGAAAGGAAGAATGGTAGATGTTGTAAGGTTGAAAGCAGAAGTAGATGAGATAATAAGTGGGAATTGCCTCTTGAAAGAACGTACATGTACGAGCAAGACAAGTTACTTTTTGTAGCGAAGGATGTGACTCGCAAGGCAAGAACTGCACATGAGAAGTTGTCGGAACTGGCTAAAAAGTATGATGTGGACCTGTCTAAAACGAAATCATTACAGGGAAGCCAAAGGTTGCAGTACAGCGACCAAGAGTTGGAAGAGAAGAGGGTCTTGGGATTGAGGACCCATATCAAAGATTTGATTGTAGCAATGCGTGCATGGATCATGCTTGACAAGTGGGAAGAAAGGTGGTCCAAGAAGAAGAGTTCTAGAAGGACGATAGGAGAGACGCCACCTCCAGATGGGGGGATGATGGATGTAGGAAATTTCCCTTTACGAGAGGTACAGAATGGAGGGTATGTGCATGTGCCTTGGAGTAGGGGTGATTTGGCTGCATTTACAAACGATTTTCCCCGCTTGAGGGAACGACCTGTCGAGTGGTATAAACAGGTTGATCGGTTTGTCAAAATCTCGAAGGTGCTGTGGAATGACTTGAATACGTTGTTTGACATTGTGGTTCCGAGTGATTTATGGTCGGCATGTAAGATTGCTGTTGAGTGGCCAGCTTCAGAGCCTGACAGGGATCCAGTTTCAAATAGTCCGTCACCCATAGTCATGAAAAAGTTTGAACAGGTGATTACGTGGCTGAAGTCGAAAATTTAACCTCAGGATATTGATTGGGTCAAGATAGATCGGACAGTGCAAGAGCCAAAAGAGACAGTGCATGAATTTTATGAAAGACTCTTGCAGGCCTTTAAGCAGTACAGTGGATTAGATGTATTGGATACAAAAGACATGGGACAGTTTGTTTCGAAATTTGTGTTGGGATTGAGGCCGGAGGTTAGTCTCATGATACAGCAGCATTTGATTTGTTGGCAGAACAAGCCTGTGGATGAGATTTTGCGGTATGCCAGGTACTGTAGTGATGAGATAGAGTCGAAGCACAGGAAGTTGAAGGACAAATTGATGCTTGTTCAGATGCAAACGGCTCAGGGACAGCCTAATGGAGGGATGTTAGTAAGGATGCAGGGAAATAACCAAGGAGGAAATCAGAATGTCCAAGGTCAGGGAATACCAAAGTCAGTTGATCCTAGGACAGGAATGGATGTGGCGACATTGAAAAAGACCACTGCGTGTCATCTTTGTCACCAGGTGGGACACTGGAAACGCGAGTGTCCCTTGAATCCGATGAATCATGTACAGCAAGAAGTGGAGATAGTTCAGGTACCTGTACCTGACATGGTTCCCACTGTGACTAGACCTAGGATGGTGAAAGGGGGGACTAATAGTCCGCAGGTACAAGTTCCTCAGCCACCTAGGGATCAAAATGTTCAGCAAGGAGTTCGAACTTACCAACAGATGCCTTTGTTCGAAGGGTGTGAGGAGTTCGGTCCAGACCCGTTGGCATGACAGTGCCTGAGAGGGGAGGAAGACTGCATGCTTGGAGCAGTCTTGGAGGTAGACCAGAGGGGACCATTTGTAGAAGCAGATATCGATGGTCACCCTACCATCTTTTTGGTTGACACTGGTGCTGCCCGGTCTACTGTAAGATCAGCAGTAGTCCCTAACCTACCCCTCTTGGGACAATCCATCCAAGTCGTTGGCGTAGAAAATAAGAACCTGACTAGCCAACTGACAGAGCCAATTCCTGTGAGAATAGGAACATTCAAAGATCGACACCAGTTCGTGGTGTGTGACTCGAGTCCAGTTTGCTTGTTAGGAAGAGATCTGTTGTGCAAGTTGAATTGCACCATCTATGGCACACCAAAAGGAGTTGAAGTACAGACAAAGGATGATGATGCGACCTTTAAGGTTGCAAATCAGCGTGTGTGTATAGAAATGTACCCGGCACTGACAGTAGAGGAGCTTCCACTTGATTTGAGGGATTCTGTGTCAATCTATGTGTGGGACCTGAGTGGAGAAGAGATCGGATTGGTCAAAGGTGTAGATCCAGTGAAGATATAGGTCAAGCCGAATGTAGAATTCCCTAAGACACCCCAGTACATTTGTCACCTGAGACAATTGCAGGGATCAAACCCGTAATTGAGTCTATGATCAAGCAGGAAATTCTGAAAGATATCATGGGTAGCCCATGTAATTCACCTATCATGTGACTACAGAAACCGAGTGGGAAATTCAGGATTGTGCAAGCCCTGCGAAAAATCAATGATATAGTTGTTCCATGTTGTCTGGTGGTACCGAATCCATCTGTGATCCTGTTTCAAATCCCATGTGAAGCTGAGTGGTTTACAGTGATTGACTTGTGTCAAGCGTTCTTCTCGATCCCACTCCATGAGGAAAGTCAATTTCTTTTTGCTTTCTGGCTGGAGAATCATGTGTTAATGTGGTGTTGTATCCCACAGGGGTACACAGAGAGTCCATCGATCTTTAATCAGATCTTGAAGAAGAATCTTGAAAGTCTTGTGTTGCCGCAGAACTCCGTTCTGGTGCAATACATCGATGACCTGCTCGTTGCTTCAGAAACTGAAGACGCTTGCAGGATCGATACCATTGCTTTACTGAATCATTTGGCAGAAAACGGACACAAGGTGTCTCCGAGCAAATTGCAGTACTGCCTGAGTGAAGTACAGTATTTGGGTCACAGAATTAAGAAAGGCAAGAGGAAAATGTCAGCAGATCGTATTGAGGCCATTATGAATATGCCTGTGCCCACCACTCAGAGAGAAGTCAGAATGTTTTTGGGGATGGTTGGCTACTGTCGCCAATGGATTCCCAACTTCTCCTTTGAAGCGAAGCCTTTGCAACGGCTGACGCACAAGGTTGTGAGTGATCCGGTACCATGCGACAACGACTGTTTGATGTCATTTTTGAGGCTGAGAGAAGCCCTCTGTCGCACTCCAGCTTTGGGAACACCTGATTACAACAAGGCATTCACATTGTTCTGTTGCGAGAGAGAAGGTTGTGCATTGTCAGTCCTGACTCAGAATCATGGAGGTGTCCCTAGACCAGTTGCCTACTTTTCAGCTACTTTAGATCCAGCAGCTTCTGCGTTGCCCGGATGTCTTAAATCCATTGCTGTAACAGGTGTCAGTATTGAAAGATGTGAGAGCATTGTAATGGGACATCCACTTACAGTTTATGTGCCACACTCTGTTGAACTGTTGATGACACGGACTAAAACACAGCACCTCACGAACAACAGGCTGACACGTTACGAGCAAGTCATACTTGCCGCAGAAAATGTAACTTTGAAGAGGTGTTCTGTTTTAAATCTGGCAACATTGATGCCTATTCCAAATGTGGATGATGAAGATTGTGAGGATCACGATTGTCTCAATGTGACTGAACTATGCACCAAACCGAGACAAGACATTGTTGATGAGCCGCTCCTTGACCCTGATGAAATCTTCTTTGTGGACAGTTCATGTCTAAGAGACAATGTCGGTCGATTGAGAGCAGCGTTTGCTGTATGTACCATCACAGGGGTGGTTGAAGCTGCTTGTTTAGAGGGAGTACACTCCACACAGGTAGCTGAAATCATTGCTTTGACCCGTGCATGTTTGGCTGCTGATCAGATTCGGATAACGATTTATACCGACAGTCAGTACGGGTTTGGTGTTGTTCATGATTTCGGACAGTTGTGGTCACAGAGAGGGTTTATGACATCTTCAGGTTCGCCCATCAGAAATAGGGAATATGTGAGACAGTTGTTGGAAGCATTGCAATGTCCGAAAGAAATTACAGTTGTCAAATGTTCTGCCCATTCTAAAGGAAGTGACTTTGTGTCTATGGGGAATAACTATGCGGACCAAGTTGCCCGATTCTGTGCAGAACAAGGATGTATATTTACTGGAGGGTATACTGGAGAAAGGCAAGAAAGAACCGATCTCAGCATGATGTTAGCCGTGGCCGATACATGGGAGGAGCTAAAACGATTGCAGGATGAGGTTCCTGATCAAGAGAGGGATGACTGGATAAGATTGGGATGTGAAAAGGGAGATGTGGATGTGTGGGTTTCGAGTGATGGACGAGCTGTGCTACCGGAATGTCTGTTGAGTCCAATGGCAAGATTGATACATGGTGCAGTACATCTTGGCAAAGATGCGATGGTTCGAGTTTTCAGACAGACATGGTACAATCCGAAGATTCGTGCAGTTGTCGAAGCAGTATGCCAGAGGTGTGTTACATGTCAGCAGATGAACGCAGGAAAGAGAACTGCCGTGACTTTAAGTCACATTGGGAGGTCAGGAGGGCCTTTCAATATGAAGCAATTGGACTTTATTGAGATGCCGAAATATAATGGGTTGAGGTACATCTTAGTTGTGGTATGTGTCTTTTCAAGATGGGTGGAGGCTTACCCAACATGTAGATGTGACACACTCACTGTAGCTAAACTGTTGTTGAGGGAGCTTATCCCGAGGTTCGGTTTTCCGACCTCTTTGGAGTCAGACAGAGGGACACACTTCCATAGCGAAATCATGAAATTGCTTTGTGCTGCCTTGAATGTGGATCAGAGATTGCATTGCAGTTATCGACCAGAGGCTTCTGGGATTGTGGAGCAAGTTAATGGGACTTTTAAAGCGCGGATGGCGAAAGTGTGTTCTTCGACATCCCTGAAATGGCCTGACGCACTGCCCTTGGTCCTCATGAGCCTTCGTAGTGTTCCTGATAGGAGGACAGGGTTGTCACCACATGAAATCATAATGGGGAGGGCAATGCGAGTACCAGCGATACCTGCCACTGCTTTGATTAACATCACTGATGACTTGATTCTCGACTACTGTAAGGGACTGGCTGATGTAGTCCGTTCTGTGTCCCAGCAGGTGCAAGCAGCCTGTGTCCCAGCAGGTGCAAGCAGCAACTGTTCCAGCCGCAAGTGACCTGTGCCACGACTTGTGCCCATGGAGACTGGGTGCTTGTGCGTAAACACGTGAGGAAGAGTTGCCTGGATGTTCGTTGGTGTGGTCCGTACCAGGTGATACTGGTCACGAACACGGCAGTGAAGTGTGGGGGATTGCCGAACTGGGTGCATGCCTCCCATACCCGCAGAGTTCCAGCACCCTTGGAAGATACAGCCCCTCTCATAAATGAAAATCCAGCTGAGGTGGCAGGGTCACCTGAGAGGGCAAGCCAAGCTGTAAGGGTTGCTGATGCAGTTGGTTGTGCACTAGATTGAGCTGAAAGGGGTTGTGCAAATCGAAGCCCCGAATTTGACTCAGATGGAGAAAGTGTTGCTGTCGGTGGAGTAGAGTCAAATTCTGCTGAAGAAGGAAGTAGTGCACAGGGTACCCGAAGGGAGAGTAGAAGTGTCACAGAAGCAGAAAGAGTTTGGCCCGTGAGTCAGAGGTGGCTGAACCTGAGATTGGCACCTGAGATAGATCTTGCCCCAGTCTCTGAAATGTCTGAATCTGAACCAAGTGACGAAGAGCAAGCTCGAGCTAATCTGAGAAGGTCAAGGAGGATAAGAGTGCTGTGTCAAAGGTACGCCTAACCAGAGTGGACATACGTTGTGACTGATGCCAGGTGTATTGAGCACGGGGAGGCTGAGGTCCTTGACGCTGGTCAGCAATTTTCCAAACCTGAAAATAGATGTGCTGTTACTGGTTCCAGGGGTGGAAATCGAAGGAATACTGACTCTCAATATTCCGAATCCACCACTTCTGAGCAAGATTCGTGAATTGATTTTGGAGACACTGGGTTTTCCAACTTTTGGTATTGTACCACCGCATCAAGAGTTAGTGGTACTTTGTCTTGAAATTTTGCAAGGTGTCTTAGAGATTTTGGGAGCTGATCTTGTTCTGGACTAAAGGTAAAAACTTTGTTGTACATAAAAGTCCAAAGAAGAAGATAACCTAGGCCCGAGTGGAAGAAGGATAAAGTTAGGGACTTTCCGTCAAGACGGCGAAAGAGGGGTAGGGAAGTCTTTTGTGGACTGTGTAAATAAGGAACTGAAAATTGCAAGGGGACTTCCAGCTTTTGAAGTGTCGTCTGAACTGGTTGACGAGCAATATCTGAAGGAGAATGAGACTCTTACTTGTTGCTGTCGAGCCAAGAACTTTGAGAACTTCGCAAAGATGGCAGATGCTGGAAATACTCACCGTAGGGCTAAATTAGTGATAGGTACACTCTTAGGGTTGGGGATAGTTTCTATAGTTGTAATAGTTGTAGCCTCATATATCGTTGCACATGAGCAGGAGGGGGAGGTACAGGGGACACCTACACCTACCACTTCTAACCAAAAGGAGGTTACTATAGGAGCTAAAAGAGCTTTGCTACTCGAAGAGAGTCATAGATTTCACATAGATATATCTAGAAGTCATTTTAAGCTTAATGCGTATTCAAAATTGTTGTATGAATATGTGGATGCGATGGATGCGAAAGACTGCTATGTGTGCATGCAGCTACCTTCTTCTGTAGAGGAGGGTATTAGATACCATCACCTTACACTAACATATGGAATTTCCTGTAGTTTGTTGCTCAGTATCTTTTATGAGAGAAAACAGTTTGAGTATTTCTTTTCCAATTATGATGCAGTACTTCCTGAAGTTCCAGCTTATAAGCATTTGAATAAATATGATTATTAAAAGTCAGAAGACAGACTCCAGAAGTATTTCATACCGTCTTTGGAACTGGATACGGATTATGCTCACCGACAAAATTTTACATGTTCATTGTCAGATACAGAGAAGAAGTTTGTAGGTCAAGTAGAGGATAGATATAGAAAACTAACACAGACACGAAACACAGGAGATGGTCCAGTAGATTGGACTGACGAGGAGAGATTACACAGATCTAAAGGGAGTTATGGTCCCATAGCATTGGACCAGGTGCAAAAGGGGAAGTTGTGTGTGAGACGTCCTCAGACCTACTATGAAATGTCTTGGTAGGACAAAGTACGTGTGACCATATCTTTACAATGGAGGATTCTGCTAAGAACTTTTTGCAAGGTTCGGTGCAAGTGATTCCAACTGTTTATTATGCGTGTGGAAGGAATGCCTATGTGAGGTTGCCAGCAAATTGGTATGGTACATGTTACTTGGCTATTATTTTCCCAAAAATCTATCATGCGGAAGATTTGGAGCTTTTAGAGACTGGACATCATTCTAAAGTACGGAGAGCTGTGAGTGCGGTAGCAGTGATTGGGGATGTTTTTGGAGCAATGATACCAAGTTTGGGTGTGGTTCTGAATGATGTGAAGATAAGAAGGTTGGCATCTGTGGTTGATGAGTTGTCAATGAACACCGCAAGGTCATTGATACTGGTGGATGGAGAGATGTTATCGATAAGGACGATGGTTTTGCAGAATCGCCTTGCTTTAGACGTACTATTGGCAAAAGAGGATGGAGTCTGTAAATTATTGAAAGTTCAGGAACGTTGTACGTATATTCCAGACAATAGCAAGGATCTGGAGAGATATATAGATAACATTACCACGATTCATCAAGAGATTGAGGATTTGACTGAAGAAGGGGTGTGGGAAAAGATTGTTAAAGGGTTTAGTCGTGTGGGAAGATGGTTTGCGAATTTGGGAAAAGGTTTCCTTGGGTTTGTACTCAAGCCTCTCATCATTGTCGTGAGTTGTGTGATCCGCTTGTGGGGTCTCATCAGAGCTTATAAATGGTACAGAGGAAACAGAATTGAAAAAGCTCTCAGAGCGAGTGAAGTGCGAATGGCTAGACTGCAGGACATTCAATATCAGAATATCAAGAATATGGAGAGGTTCCGACGGGGGAGGATGGCAACAAGTACTGTTTAGGTCGCTTCTTTCTCCAAGGGAATTCATTGTGGGATGGTGTGATGACATTTGTCATCAAAGGGGGGAACTGATAGAGTGTCATGTTATTCTGAAATGTGTAGGGGTGTACCATATTCACCGTTAGTCAGCACCCGCATATTAATCGATGTAGGCTAAGAGTGCCATAGAACTGTATTACTAGAATCGTTTAACATAGAGGTGATTAGAAATGTAACCATGCTTTCCATGACAAGTAATGCTGCAGATTACCGTGAATGTATTTTAGTAATTCATAATGATTAGTTTTATGTAATGCAATGTATTAGTTAAACGTGTGCCATGTTAAAGTTACACGTGCAAGTTGCTTATTCACGTATACAAGAATAATGAACTAATGCTTAGAATGTGATTTAGTAATGTGTTTAAAGGTGTAAAGGCCTGATCGCATATACGTTTGAAGAGAAAAGCCTGTTCATTTTCTTATGTTAGCTGAACGTTGTAGTTCGAAAATGATTTCCCTTGGTAAAGGCTTCGGATTGTAGGATGATGAAGAATCTTAGAAAAGAGAAAACGTTTTCGTTCCCATGTTTCTGTTGCAGGTGCAAGGACATTTAGCTCGTTAGTAAGACTAGGTCTTTGTTTTAGGAGTTAGGATGCTACAAGAAGCCAAAAGAGGAGTACGTTGGAATGTGAGGATGATACTTTCAGCGGAGAAGGTGCCTGGGACCCAAGGTCAAGCTAACCGTCGTTGGAAGAGAGACAAGTTTCGTTGGAAAAGTACTGGAAGAAGACCTGGCTGAAGAGGGGTGTCGAAGGGCGTGTTCTACGTTTTTGGGATTGTGTCTTAGGGACAGTGCCCAGAGGGTTGAGCAGTTGAGGTTTAGATGGGAAGCTAGAAGGAGCATCTTAGAACGAGCTGTGACTAAGTGAATGTACTTCTTAGGAAGTCTTCACTTCTGACACCTTTTATTCTCTGGCCTGGGATTGGGAAATGCTAAGGGATGTCACCTTAGAGATAGAGCAGGGAAAGACTAACTGGTTTTCTTTTAGGCTAATGATTCCTAATGGAGATATTGGTTTGACTATTGCATTTCTTATGCTTTTAGAGCTTGTTATTCTTTTTGTTCTGAGACGTATGAGACTCTTGCGCAGACTTGCATTTGTTTTAGTGCCCATTTATCTTCTTCACCTTGTGCTAAGGTGTTTGTATGTGCAGTTATTTTTGGTTGTAATAAAATCCTATTTTAAAAAGTCCTATAAATTTTAGATTGGGAGTCAGTGGTCTTTCCTAAATGAGATTTGATTTTACTGATTATGTTCTAATGATTGGATTTCCTCCCCTCCACACTATTTAGCAGATAGAAAGATCCTGGCGACCAGAGAGGATTCTTGGAGATAATCAGGTAGTCAAGAATCTGGCCCTGTCAACTGTGAGTGTAAAGCTAAAGAAACAACACACAAGAAAATTCCAATCGTGTAATCAGGAAGAATGTAAAGTTTAGTGGCGGCAAAGTTGACTAGGGAAATATTTTCTGGCTGTTTAAACTTTAAAATGACATTTGATTATATTGAGAACGTTTTTGGGGAAGTGAGAGTAAAAAAATAAAAAATAAATGTTTTTTATAAGGTCAATGAAGAAGTCTTAAGTCCTCATTCAAAACCCCTATGCAGAATAGTAAACAAAGAGATGCTATCAAAGACAGTCAGTGAACAAAAGAAAACCAACAAATGGCCTCTGTGTCATCATCAAAGAATTATAAAAGATAAAAAGTTGAAGATCTATGAATTAGGGCGATTCTGTGTCTAAGAAATTGTGTGGACCAAGCAGAGGTCCATGCAAAACTGTGAAGAGTGCGGTAAAAAACGGTGGATGAAGTCTTCAAGGAGACTGAGCAGTGATAATATACAAGGTGAGTGTCAGACAAAGAAAGATGTAACCTGATTTTAACGCTAAGAGCACTATTAGACTCCAGGGTGGCTGTTTTTGTTGTGGTTCCAGCTGCTGATACCTTTACCAAAGTGGGTGCACTACTTGGTCGGTGCTTAAGGACATAGTATGTTAATTCTAAACCCAAGTGCCTCCATTCTGGTTCACAGGTCAATACCCACCCCCACTGTATATATTCTCAAGAAACAAAGTCACATGTTGCCTGTGTGCCGTATTCAGGTTTATTCAAAGTCCTTGTTGCAGCTGGACAAATGAAAAGGAAACATAACCAAGGATCTACAGAAATCCAGGTCTAGACTAAGCACACATTTGAGGTACATATACACAACCATAAAATTCCACCCTCATATGATCTAAGTGACTCACACTAGCTACAGAGGTAACATATCCCAGTGCTCCGTTTGGGAAGGGGCACCTCAGCCCTCAATAAGTGGCAGTAATCGTCCCAGGCAGCTTCCTATACCTTCCCAGTCAGTGAAGAGTGAGCAGTGAGACCCATCTCTTTGTCTAAGCAGGGCGAGGTTGGCTTCCTCTATATGCTGTGGCGGCTGGAGGCGCGGGTCATGGGGGGTAGGGGATGAAACAAAATAATTAAACACTTACTTGTGTGCAGGGCAGGAACCACCTGGCTCCCTGGCAATACAGTGCTGTGATTGGTCTGAGTGCTGTGGTTCGGCGCTCAGCCAGGGAATGGGAGCCTGGGAATGTCCTCCACCCAGGCTGTAATGCAGCCTGGGTGGAGAACATCTAAAGTGCGCATGATGGTTTGGCCAGCCCAAGACGGCTGGCCAAAGCCTCATGTGCACTTGGAGTAGATAAACCACTCCAGCCCCGCACCTACCCAGTTGATCAAGGACGGAAAAATAAAATGATAATAACAATTAGTTATTATCATTTTATTTTTTATTTTTAACCTGCTCAGTTGGGCTACGCCCCTCCAATCTAGCGGAGAAGCCGCCCCTGCCTAAATGTCCAGTTATTACAACAAGCTATGCCAATGCTCCATTTTGTGGGAAAAGTGAAGGTATGTGCCATGGTAGTGGGCACAAGTCACTTTGTGAAGGTGTAGTAGTTAGGGTAGTATCTCTTCATACTTATATAGTATTCTTTCATTTGAATGTTTTTTGTTTCTTGCTGTCTACATATAGATGTTGGATTGCTGGCACTCAGTGCAGCGCTTGTTATTGCTTAAGCTTATACTTTGCTGGCTCAAGACTGAACATTCCAGCATTGTTTACTTTCCAGTGTCTAGTCTGTTGTCTGTGTGCCTTGTATTCCAATAAAGCGTCTTTCTTCTCTTAACCACCGCCTCTAGCCCTACTTCATATTGGCAACAAGCTCTGGACCCAATCCCAGACATACTATACTGCACTGCAGCCAGCTTTATTGGTTGTATGTTTATTTTCTTGCCTTCACCAGATGCATAGATAAAAATGATCTCTCTGCTGTTCTCTTCAAAGATGAAAAGAAATACCCATGTCAAAGCGCCAATCCTCCTTTTATGGAGGGGTTGCCATTTGCTTTGTTTCTGGCAATCTGTCTTTGGAGGAACAGTGATGCTCTCTCTGCTTGCATCATAGCGGTTCCCACGTCAGGCTGCCAGCACTGAACACACCACCGGAAGAGAGTCACCCGGCTGATAGTGTTAACCTCAGTGTTTAAAAGAGAAAGAGGCAGATGTGTAGCGAGCACATAGTTCAGGTACTAAGGGGTAACTAGGATTAATTAATATATGTACAAGGAATGGCCTAGCTGGGAGCATGATAGCTTCCCTACTCAGCCTCCAACTGTTTCCAAGTGACTCCTCACACATGCCTAAACTTCCACTTTCCATGATGACATCAGCAGAGTTCTAAGCACTCTCCTCAGTCAGGCCAGCAGGGCTCAAAACCAAAATAAGAAGTATAGAAGTATAAGTAAATTACATCAGGGAACATGACTATGTAGCAGTCGCGTAATGAAACTTGAAGGGCCTCCTCTGCAAAGAACATGGAACCCCCCCCCCCAACAACATGCTCCGGACCTAGTCCGTAACTATCAGCTAGGGGCCTTCTGCCCATGTGCAGTGCCGGAGGGGGCCCCCTGGAGCTCGGGGCCCAACGGCACCGCAGGGGATGCGGGGGCTATTGTTGCTACATAGTGCAGTCCTTTACTGAAAAAGGTACTTGCCCCAAGCGTAATCTTCTCTGTGCCATTGAATGCATGCAGGCTCCTGCAACAAAGATCTGTTAACATCTTATTTAGGATTAAAGGGTTCGTTGATAAATGTTCACAAAGTGTCAAAATATTATTGGAGTCAAGACCATCAGTTAACTTTTGGAAAACCTAAAATGTCCAATATTAATGTCCCTCCGCTGTCTCCTTTTAGTCACGTTGGTCAGAGGACTGCTTATGTAGATAGTAGAAACCATCAAAGATGGGTTGGGTGTGGTTTTATCCTAAAAAGAAAAAGATTGTAAAAAACTACAGCCTTTGCATCCAAGGCCCAGTCAAGTGCAGAGATTTGGCAATTCACAATAGAGAAAGAAGCTTTAGCTTTTTTAATGGGCCATTGAGCATTTCCAAACTTGTTTATGGGGTAAAAACCATCTCAATTGTAATGGTACAGAAATGCCATCCCTCGGTTTGTAAGCATCCTATCAAAGTTGTAGGAGTACAATTTAGTGAATTTCATTCTGAGTAATTGCAATTCGATTGTCAAATGTTTATTCGATCTACCAGATTGCTTAGAAAGGGTTAAAGACTTTGAAATAATTGAAGATAGCATTGTTGCATCTATTAATGTTGTTCTAAGTCTTCACAACCATAAGTATACCAAGGAAGGTTGGAGGGTGACTATACTAAGAGATGATGACTTGCAAAGAGTAGGAAGTTCTCTATTAAAGGTTGGCCTTGTGTGAGAATATTGTCCTCTGAGATTTTAATTTTTTGAAGGATAGAAACATTATTTCCCTTAATTTTCACAAGAAGGAATGTATTATTCCTCCTAAGTATACAGATAGTTGTATTTTAATACTGATTCATTGTGGGCAGTTAGGTGATACTCTAAGAAAAGAGTCAGCAAAAACTCTTAGTCATATAAGGATTCACAGATATCCAATTGTGTTAACAAATGTTACATTTCCTTCTAATTCTGACAAACACTTCCTTTGCGTGAATGTTAACAATCTTAAATCAGAATTCCCTAAGGGAACATATCAAAAATTGGCTTTTGATCTTTTTGGACATTAGATCATTTAAGGTGCTGGAAAAATGTTTGCCCTCATATTGGTAGATTATTTCTCCCAAGTGAGCAGAGGTGCAGTGGATTATTTAGCAGTAATTGACTTTCTTAAATGTTTTCTGAAAGTGGGTCTTCCTGAAAGCATCATTACTGATAATGGGACTCCGTTTACCTAATCCAAGTTGCAAATATTCATCAGTGGAAATGAAACCTGCTTTACATTCTTCGTACATGATGAGCGTATAGATAGATATAATAGGGTAATTCTAAGAGCTGTTAAATCTGCCATTGATAACATCATTGATGTTAAACATTTCTCTCAGAAAAATATCTGGGTGTCATTGTTCACCACAATTGGTTACAGGATTTCTCCATTCCAAATGTGGAAAGGCATGATATCTTGCATGGAGGTAAATCCATTTTGGGACTCATGTGCAGTACCCATTCTTGATTTGAAGTCCATTAATGAGAAGGTCAAGAGTAATGAGAATGAAAAGCACAAGACAATTAATACTCACCCGGTCAATAAACATCACAGGAAATTGAGTATAGGGGATTTAGTAAAAATAAAATGTGCCTTTTCATGTTAAGAGAGGGGTTTCCTGGTTTTTAGGAAATTTAAAGTCACCAGGTTAGGTAAAACGTAGGATAAGCTCAACCATGGTTTGAGGTCGAGTCTAAGCACACTAGCTAGACTCTGTAATTGCTAGGCAAATTCAAATGTTGATGGTATTGAGGAAATGTTCAACTATTTAACTTGTGACGTTGGAAGGGGGATTAGTAGCTAATCTACTCCTTGTTCCGAAGCTACAAGGTGTTGGAAAATGGATTATTAGTAGTGGTAAATATGCATCTACCACTTGCAAGAAGGCCACTAACACAGCCTAGGGCTCAGAATAGGTCTCAGAAATGTTTTTCCATGCTGAACCCTCGGTAGCTTGACTGCGAGCAGGCCGGCTTAACTTCAGAGACAGGTATGTAAAGCATTTAAAAACAGCAATTCAGTGAAAAATGTAAGACACACACAATAAAAATTCAACACCAATTTCTAAATATAGAAAATATTTTTATCTTTAAAATTACACCAAAATTAAAAATATCCAATGTAGGGAACAGGAGATATGAATTTTCAAAGATTTAGCACTATATAGCACACAGAAACCTATAGCGCCTATTCGTACATCAGTTCGCGCTGGACCAGGACAAAGTCAAAGTTTCAGGCTGACCATGATTGAGCCCTGCGCTGCTACCCCTCGCTGTAAGCCCCAGTCAAAGTTTTTACCTTCTGACCTAGAAACTTTCCTGGAGCTTTTTCTGCTGGGTTCCCTCGATGCTCTCCACCAGTCCGTGTTCAGTGAGGGTTCGCAGGCTTGCCTTTCTTCGAGCTCTTTGCCAAACAATGGAAGTCAGACTTCCAGAGCTTTTTAGCGGGACGAACCAGGGATCCAGGCTAGCTAGCAGTTGAAGGTGGGCTGCTTGACTCTCATGGTTGGAGCCGGTCAAGTCTTTTACCTTCGGACTTATAAACTTTAATGGAGCTTTTTCCCTGGGGTCCCTCAATGCTCTTCACCGGGCCGGGTTTGTGAGGTTTCACCGTCTTCGCTTTTGACGAGCTCCCAGTCATACTCTGGAAGTCAGGCTTCCGGAGCTTTAAAGCTGGACGAACCTGGAGGGCAGGCCGGCTTGCGGTTTGGGGTTGCCAGCCAGGTCAAGTCGGTCAACTTATGGAGCTTTTTTCCAAAGTTCTCCAAAGTTCTGGAACTTCTTCCTGAAGTTCCTTTTGGGTTCCCAGAGGGACCAAAACACAGTCCAAGGGTCTGACATCTCCAAGATGGTCCTTGAAAGGTTGGGACTTCAGTTCCCACAATCCATTTGGACAAAACCCTTACAAATCCACTGGACACATTGCAGGCTGGGAAGATTTGGTGGTAATGGTCCAGGTGACCTCTGCTAACCTGTAGCTTGCAGGGAGTCCATGCTTTAGTCTTCTTGAGACATGGTAGGTCCACAGGGCTGTAGTTCCAGATTGTGCAGCAGGTACAGCCAGTCAGAATACAGGGCCTGGTTGGTGCAAATCAAACTTCCAGCATGGACCCTTCTTTTTCTCTTATTTCAAGCAGCAGATCTGAGAGGCTCTGCCCCTCTCAGATACTTATTCAATGTTCACTGGGGTAAAGCAGGAGGGCACTCCTGTCCAATGAGGTGCAGGGCAACACCCCAGAGCATTACCATTTTCTCCAAAGTGTGGCACTATGGTCTCCCAGAAAGTACTATTCTTCTAAAATTCAATATGGCTGAAGTCTCAGCAGAAAAGCAAGAGCTAGCTAAACCAACCTTCAGGGTGGCTCATTCCATAGTCTTCCTCCCCTGACATCTGCAAATGCATTCCTTAAGTATACTATCTGTCTGGGTTCAGAGTGGAATGGGGTAGATGGACCTGGCTCTCTCTGCCTGTCCCCTTCTACCATTGAAGCTGATGCTTTACGACCACTCCCCCTGCTCTGGTATTCCTGTGGAGCAGGGCCCTCTTACAAGAGATAGCCTTTCTCCCTAGGTGCCACTTATCACTTCATCAAAGCAGCCGGCTAATCCACTTTAACTCTGACCACTGGAAGGCTGAAGTTTGGCTTATAGACAAGAAATTCTTATAACTTTTTCTCTACATTTTAGGATAAATTCAAAAACAGCATATTGTTGGATTTAGCAATACCATTCTCCTAAGTCCTTGAATGATATTTTTCGGTTGTCCCTTGCGGTGGTTATACATTCATAAACAATTGCAATGTTAACCTATGTGGCTAGGGATCTACAATGGGGGAAATGAAATATCCAAATTCTCCAACACCAGAGCCTATAAAACTGCTTTTATAAGGACCCTGCTTATAGCTACATGACCCCCACATCTGGGATGCCTTGGGGAGACTTTAGGGGTCCTGAATATGCAAATATAATGTTGATCCTCCATCCACAGTGCTCCTAGCACAAAAGTCAATTTTGAGAAGCACTTTACTGCAATGAGGGAAGTGAAATGCGCACTTTTGCTATTCCCAAGGCATATAAAACCTCTTTTACAAACGTCCTCTCTATAAGTACCTGACCTCCCCCCCCAACCCCAGGACACCTAGGGTAGACCCTGGGGGCACCTAATATGCCAAAATATTGTAGTTTATCAGTTTTTAGTGGCCCCTTACACCAAAGTCGGTATTAGGCACAATTTACATTTAAAAGCAGTTCTGCAACACAGGGCTTCTTTTACAATGACCTTGGGCTCTCAGCAGTGCACACATGCAAGTGCAGAAAGGGCTGCTGGCCTCTAAACTGCCATGCCCTATTATATACTAGGGACTAAAAAGGAGTTTTAATCCCCCTGCCCTATTATCTACTAGGGCCTCATAGAGGATGTCATACCAATCATAGGGGTAACCATGGTGCAGTCTAGAGTGTGTAGGTGTTTTCACTGTATGTGAAGTGTTTTCAACATGGCACTGGCCCTGGGCCTGGTGAGGAAGAGCCCAGGGACAGTCAGAATCAGTTACCACCAATGTTCCCTCTAATTTCTTTCCTCTGTGTGCGGCAGTGGAGGGTCTCTGTGCGCTGCAACCATGGCTATGTGTGCCAGGAACCAGACCGCACGTGTGCACGGCGCCAAATGTCACTCAGAACGTTTACTTTAAAAAGTGAAAAGATGGTGCATTTTCACACATACAGTGCCACAATAAGGGTCTTAAGGGCAGTTTCCAAATTGGATAAACACGCCATGACATGAATTGATTACACAGGCAAGTACACTTCAAGTTTAGAAAAGCACAAGACTTAAACGGTGGTACCATCATAAGATTTTAATAAATATTCTTAACTTGAGCACTGTTAATTGGGTGGGGAAATGTTGAGAGCCTATACGATATCACATATAAACAATAAGGGAGACATGTCAAGTGGTATCACTAGAGGGGTGACAGGGTTGCTTCTCACGGCGATCTTTGGCATTTCTCCAGTGGTGATCAACTCTATCTAGGTCAATTTTCCCGTTCAGGAGGTAGGCCTTTGTCCTCATCAGCATATCCAAATGCTTCTGCTCTAGTCTATTCCTCAATTTACTCTTGATAGTATTCATGAGGCTGAATCATCGTTCACAATCTGCACTAGATGCTTGAAACGTTGCACAGACATCAACAAGCTGAGACACCACACTATACTGAGCAGCATTGCGTACAGTGAAATTCACCATGTCTTGAAAGGTGGTAAATAACCCACCCTTTACATGTTCTGCCACCACATATTTATAGTCTCTGTATTGTCGAACAACATCTTCTGGTGTTTCACAATCAGCCAGGACCAAGACATTTTTATACTTTTCTACAAGTCTTTGTATATTCTCAGTCCCAAAATCAAAATGTGATTGTGCTGCCATTGCCTGAATTTCAAAACTTGTCCATTCTTTCAGCTCATCTTCAGGGACCCTTTTGTGCATGTGCTCACAAAGAAGGGAAACAAAAGACAAAATAGGCCCACTGTCAAACTCTTGCCTTTCCTTGTACAACACCATCAGATCTCTTACATTGCTGCTCCAAAAGACAGTGTCCCCAAATACTGTTGCTTAACTTGGCCAATCTTTGCTCTTGCATACTACACAGCTTCAACAGTAGTCAGAGAACTTTTTTGGAATAGTTTGCACAAAGATGCAAATTCACCCAGAATGTCATTAAGTACTGCCAGTGAAATATGGTAGTTGGAGTTTGATAGCTTTTTGTAACAATATTTAGCAACTGGATAATTCTCCTCAACTTTCTCATGCTCAAAGTACTTAAGAACAGCCTCATAATTACGAATTAGTGCACCAACAGCAAAATGCCTTGAAAGCCACCGGACTTCATTCAGTGGTCGAAAAGAGACCACTTCACATTCAGTGACCGATGTAATTTCATCCAGCTTGGACTTCCTTGCTGGAGATCTGGAGAACACAGTGTAGACAGTCCTCAATAATGTCTCCATGTCTTTAACCATTGGAACCCTTTTCCAGGCATCATCAACCCCCAAATCTTATCGATGGGCGACACAATGCTGCTCAACTAGATGAGGTAAGGATTGTTTTAAGGCGAGTAGCAACACCATTATTCTTACCCAGCATCACGGACGCACCATCAGATGTGAACATGACCATTTTCATAAGGTCTAGTTCATTGGCAGTGTAGAATTCTTTCACAGCAGGAGTGATAGCCTCAGCATTACAACTAGTCAGCTTCACTATGCCCCCAAACTGTGTTTTTTGCTATGTTGATATTACAAGTTGGACCTTGAAGTACAGGATGAGCATTTTTGAAACAGAAATATCTGTGCTCTCATCAATTATCAATGTGTGATACAAAGCATGCCAAAGTTCTGCCATAGCTTCACAGTGTATCACGCTATTGATGGCCTCAAGGAACTCAAAGGCATAGTTCTTGCTCCTCCAGCTGTCTGGTATCTTGACATACAAAGCTAGGTGGTCATGGATGTCTTGTACAGAAAACATTGAAGTATTCATCTTGACTGCCAGCAACACGTTGTTGATGAGAATCTTTATCTCTTCAGGCATAGATCTTTAGCGTTCAACTACTTCCATTCTATTTGCTTTGTCAGTGGCAGTTTCTGTCAGCATTGCCCGCACTCCATAACCAAACCTGGCAGCAGCACTTCTGTTTCTCAATATCACCATGGCAGACTCGTGTACTTTGCTAAGTAGATGGCGTTTCATGTAATCCAGTTTCCAGCCATCACTCCATTTCTTCCCTGTGGAAAAGTCCCCAACAATCTTGGCTTCGGCACATGCTTTGCAAATCAAGCCCACGTCTGGACTGTATTGAAAAAGTTCCCAGAGTTGCACGCAAACCTTGCTTCGTGATTTCTGCGTCTCAGCCTCCACAATTTCTTTCATCCACTCTTCCTTGAATACAAGGCAACATTTATTCCTTTGTGGTGAAGCACTGCACTCTCCCAAAGTGACAGCTTTGCGCTTGAACATTTCCGTGCCCGCCGGTTGGATCCTGCTGTGCCACAAAGCCTGCAAGATAAGGGAACATGGCTTACGTTGACGCCTAGCTCATGAATGCAATCCGTTATACTACAATGTACAAGATGCACCACAGTTTAACTCTACCAAACAATTACCTCTTCTGCTTGAACTCGCGTACGCCTGTTTAAATGTATGGGGTTCTGGCTGCGAAACCTGCACCGGAAGAAAACATGGGTAAGTATATTATACTACAATGTTCAAGATGCACCACAGTTTAACTCTACCCAACAATTACCTCTTCTGCTTGAACTCGCGTACGCCTGTTTATATGTATGGGGTTCTGGCTGCGAAACCTGCAGCAGAAGAAAACATGGGTAAGTATATTATACTACAGTGTTCAAGATGCACCGCAGTTTAACTCTACCCAACAATTACCTCTTCTGCTTGAACTCGCGTACGCCTGTTTAAATGTATGGGGTTCTGGCTGTGAAACCTGCAACAGAAGAAAACATGGGTAAGTATATTATACTACAATGTTCAAGATGCACCGCAGTTTAACTGTACCAAACAATTACCTCTTCTGCTTGAACTCGCGTACGCCTGTTTAAATGTATGGGGTTTTGGCTGCGAAACCTGCAACAGAAGAAAACATGGGTAAGTATATTATACTACAATGTTCAAGACGCACCACAGTCCAACTCTACCAAACAATGACCTCTTCTGCTTGTACTCACGTACGCCCGTTTAAATGTATGGCGTTCTGGCTGCGAAACCTGCAACAGAAGAAAACATGGGTAAGTATATTATACTACAATGTTCAAGACGCACCACAGTCCAACTACCAAACAATTACCTCTTCTGCTTGTACTCACGTAAGCCAGTTTAAATATGTGGGGTTCTGGCAGCGAAACCTGCAACAGAAGATGCACTACTTTAACTCTAGCAAACAATTACCTGTTTGTTCTGCCTGTACTCCCGTCTGCCTGTGCAATTGTATTCGTAGTATGGTCTCAGGAACCTGCAAAAGAAATGGGGTGCAGATTGTGAATCTATTTACCCAGCAACCCCCAACCCAATGAGGAACGTAAACAGAATTACCTTTTCTTTGTGGGTACTCACACCTGACCACTCATATCCAAATACCTTACAGAATGGAAACCTGCAATTGAAGACAAGATAGTCAGCAAACGCTTGAAGAATCACAAACTATGAATGGGACCAGTCTAGAGACCCCAATAGGAAAAATGACCAAATAATTACCTGGGATTCCAGTCTAGGACAAACAGGCGTATGCCCATGTGTTTCATTATTAGCATTCATTATAGTATTTATTTTCCCAATCTTATAGAGGTGAAAGGTTGTGTCGGCCTTCTACACATTCGAACCTTTGATCTGACGGTTCTACTGGGTGGTGGTGGCGGCATCACTCCAAGAAATATTGTGGACTTCCAAGGTGATCTTTTATTTGAGAGGAGTTTGAGGGGTCTGTACTAAACTGCAGGTGCTTGGTCTAGATCAATGGTTCCCAAACTTTTGACTCATGAGGACCCCCACTGACTCACCACTGGAATCCGGGGACCCCCAGAAATGTGTATGATTTAAATTTCAAACATTAAAAGAGTAATTCGAAAAAAATAAACACGGGCACACAAAAACAAATACTCTAATTACTAATTTTTTTTTTTTTTTTAAACATGTTTTTATTGCAGCATTTTAAGCAAAACAACCATCGGGGCAACCGGCACCCACGTACAATCTCCGATCACAGCCTGCGGTTTAGCAATGCACACAGCCATTTAGCCCACATCCCGGGGGCCGGGCGGCATATTTAGACAGTTAAGCAAATTAACACCACTATCGCCTCATAGCGATGCCCGGTCCATGCCCCATGAGAGCCTCTGCTTTCTGTCCAATCAGATTCTCTCCCCCAATCCAACTCGTTATAACACTACCCTCCTACCTCATGAACTCCCCCCCGCCCACCCCACCCCCCAACTGCCGCTGATGTAGGCCCCTCCAGTGGTCCCTAACTCTAATTCGTGCCAGTCGTCGGGGATTACGTCTATTTTCCCCAGCCTCAAGGAACCCCGCTCTCCTCGCGCTCTCGTTCCGCCCGCTCCAGCCGGCTATCCTGCAGAGCCTGCCCGATCATCTCCCAAGCCCTCACCCACTCTAACCCCTTTTCGTTATCCGCCTTAGTCGCCTGCCGCCGTCTAATCTCACTCTCGCATCTAGACCATTTTAACAACTCGGATATCCACCGCCCGACTGACGGGCCCTCCCGGGACTTCCAGTGCCATGTGATTTCTCTCTGAGCCAACATGAGCCCCAAGTCAATGAATTTGCTCGTTACTTTCGTCTTTGCTGTGTGAGGGAACCAAAGCAACAAACACGCCCCCATGTCAAACTCCACCTCCCGGTCAGTTATTGCATTCAAGATCTCCCCCACCTCAGCCCAGTACGACCCAAGCTTCGGGCACCCCCACAGCATATGGTCTAGTTCAGCTCCCAGTGTGAAGCATCGCGGGCAAGCGGCATCCCGCACCTGAAAGTATCGACTAATCTTTCCCGGGGTCAAATATGCCCTATGGAGGATGAAGAAATGCACCTGCTGAAAGCGGGCATTCCCACTACCCTTCCATGTCCTCCGCAGGATGTGGCTCCAGATCGTGTCCGGAATGGGTTTGCCTATGCTTTCCTCCCACCGCTCCTTCAATGCCGCGAGCGGCTCCAGCCCCTCCTGCAGCAATCTAGCCTGGAGGCAGGTCACCGCCTTAATCGTTCCCGCCGCCATCACAACGTACTGGCAGGTCAGGGCCGCAGTGGGTTCCGCCAGCCCCGCCCTCCAGTGTTTTTGTATCGCCGCGCTCACCGCCGCGTGCAGGAGATAACTCCCGTCCGGGAGGCCAAACTGCTCCTGCAAAACCCCGAAGGGGGCCAGCGCCCCGTCTATGTAGAGGTCCCCCACCATCTGCAGCCCCAGCTCTTCCCACTCCGCCAGCGGGGACCAGTCGCCTCCATGCGGCAGTGCCGTCAACATCCCCAGCGGGATCTCCGGTGCATAAGGTCGCACCGCTTTCGCCCTCTTCATACCCCTCTGCCAGCATAACCGGAGAGTTCGCTCTTCGATGGATAAATCTCTCAGGTCCAGTTTCTGTTGCATGACTATGTAGGACAGGACATGCCTCTGGATGCCAGTCCCCCGTCCCTGCTCCGGGCCTCTGAACACTCTAGCAATATTCTGTGTCAGCACTTGTAGCTGTGCCGCCAGGTAGTATAATTCAAAATCGGGGACCGCTAGTCCCCCCTCTAATTTAGGCCGCATCAGAGCTGTCAGGGCTACCCTTCGCCGTCCCGTCCCCCATAGGAAGCCGATGACCTGTGACTTCAATTCTTTGAAGATCCTCTACGGGATCCATATTGGCAGTGTGCGGAAATAATAGAGCAGTCGGGGCAGAGCCACCATCTTCAGCAACGCAACCCGGCCCAGCACCGATAGCGGGAGGGCAGCCCAGAAGGCCATGCACCCCTTCAGGGCCCTTATACAACGCCCTATATTACCGTCCAAGAGATTCACGACATCGTGGTATATCCGGACCCCCAAGTAAGTAAAGCACGTAGCCTCCCACACCACATCCCGAGCGGGAGGGCAATATGGGACATCTGCCCGCAGCGGGAAAACACAGGTTTTGGTCAAATTGACCTTGAGGCCCGAGAGCCTGCCGAAGCGCGACAGCATCCCCACAGCCCCCTCCAAGGCATCACCGGTGTCCTCCAGGTACAGCAGGAGGTCATCCGCGTACAGGGAAATATGATGCCTCTCCTCCCCACAGCGAACCCCGCCGTACACCGCTCCTGT
Organism: Triturus cristatus; assembly: GCF_964204655.1. NCBI lineage: Eukaryota > Metazoa > Chordata > Amphibia > Caudata > Salamandridae > Triturus > Triturus cristatus. The sequence continues at coordinate 780,227,068 of NC_140592.1, forward strand.
TCGTGCTTGTGCCGCCAAAGGTTCCATCGCCAAGGCGAACAACAGGGGAGACAACGAGCAACCCTGCTGTGTACCCCTGCGCACCGGATAAGCTGAGGATATGACCGCTCCCAGCCGCACCCTAGCCGTAGCAGAGGAATAAAGGACCCGTGTCCAACGTCCAAACCCCTCCCCCAGGTCGGACTTCTCGAGCACCGCATCGAGCTACCCCCATTCGAGGCCATCGAAAGCCTTCTCGATATCCACGGAGAGCACCGCCGGCCGCTGCTCAGGGTCCCAAACGCTGTCTATGATACGGACCAGGCGGCGAATGTTCCAGGCCGTGCTCCTGGTGGGGATAAAGCCGGCTTGGTCCTCGTGAACCAATTTGGTCATATGCGGCAGTAATCTAGTGGCCAATATGCGGCTCAATATTTTGTAATCGACCGTCAGCATAGACAAAGGTCTATATGACGTCACATCCGAGGCGTCCCTGCCGGGCTTCAACAGCGGCACCACCAATGCCTCCCTCATCGACTGGGGAAGTCTCCCCAGCTCCATGGCCTCAGTGTAGACCAGCAAGAGCCTGGGCGCCAAGGCATCCACAAACTGCGCGTAGAATTCGATCGGCAGGCCATCTACCCCCGGCGTTTTATTTCTGGCCATCTGCTTAATGGCCACCCGAATCTCCTGCAGCGTAATGGGTCCGCCCAGCACCTTCGCAGTTTCAGCATCCACCCGAGGGAGGCAAAGAGTCGCCAGATAGTCAGTTATTGCGGAGTCCTCCACCCCAATTGGCTCTCATAGAGGACCGTGTAGTATGACCTGAACCGCTGTAGCACCGCCCCCTGCGAATAAACCACCTCCCCCGTCTCCGTCCGAATGCTCATGACCGGGCAACCTCGGGGTCCCGGGTTAGCTAGTCTAGCCAGCAGCGTTCCTACCTTGTCCCTTTCCGCATGCACTCTGACTAGATACCGCTTGTAATCAAAGCCCCGCAGCCGCTCAGTTTCAGTCGCTACCACCTCCTTCGCCTCAAGCAGCCTGTCCTGTAAATCTGGCCGCTCAGGCCTACGCTGCTCCAGATCCCGCAACACCCCCTCCGCCTTCTCCAGAGCCGTCAGGATGGTAGTCCTTACATTCGCAAATTTACCCATGCAAATGCCTCTGGTCGCCACCTTCATGGCATCCCACTCCATCTTCCTCGTGGCAGTGGAACTCTCATTCTCCCTAAAGTACTGCTCTACGCCCCGCTGGACCGCATCACTAAACACCGGGTCTTCCAATGTCTCCGGTCGCAGGCACCATGTCGGGACCGCCGACCGCGGCCGCCGCCACTGCACCGTCAACAGCAACGGGTTATGGTCCGAGATAGTTCTAGTGAGATACTCCGTGTGGGCCATCACGGGCGCCAGGTCCCCGCTGCACAAAATGGCATCTATCCTGACGTGCAGCGCGTGCAACGCGGAGAAGAAGGAATAGTCCCTGTCTCCCGGATGCTGCTCCCTCCACACATCTATCAGCCCCCACCTCTCCTGCCAATCCGCCCTGTGCGCCGCTACCCGGCGCACCGGCGAGTCGGCCAATGGCGGATGCGACCGGTCCAGTGCCACATCAGTGATTGAGTTGAAGTCCCCTCCTATCAATATGGGGCCCGCCAAGAAATGCGCCAATGAGCCCGTCAAGCTAACAAAAAAACGGGCCTGGTCCGCGTTGGGAGCATATATACTGCATAAGGCTACGTCCTGACCATAGAGCCTCCCCCCCATCGCCACAAATCTACCCTCCGGGTCCACCAGCTGATTCGTGGCCTGGAATGGGACTCCTGCCCGCACCCATATCAACACTCCCCTGGCAAACGCCGAACACGTAGTCCCAAACACCTGGCCACGCCATCTCCTCTGCAGCGCAGTGAGTTCCTGTTTAGTTAAGTGAGTTTCCTGCAGGAGTGCGATTTGTATGCCACGCCTCACCAGGTGGGCGTGTACCTTGTATCGTCTAGTCATAGTGCGGAGACCACGAACATTCCACGTGAGGCATTTCAAATTAGGTAACGTCCCCATTGCAACCAGTACCCCCCCAGCACACCAATATCCCAGGCCCACCTACAGCAGCGCAACAGAACCCCACAACCAAAACATCCCCACAAACTCCCCCCCTCCCACTCCCCAGAACAGGACCCAATAATGCACTATCAGCCCCCATCCAAACCTGCAATCCTCCAAACCTTCTCTACTCTGTGGTCGTCTCCACAGAAAGCCTTAGGGGCAGCTCGAGGGTGATTCAGAGCCGACCCAGGGCAGGCCAAGCCCCCCCGCCCCGCACCCACAATCCCCGGAATGTCTCAGCACCATACCTGCGAGTCCGCCGAGCACCGGGACCCCCAGCCAGACCCGGATTCGCAAATGTGGCCCCACCCTCCGTATCACCCGTTAAATAATCCATCCACCGTCTGTGGGGTGACCACCGGCCCCCCGGAACTGTCAGCCTCCGACACCTCTCCGCCGGACTGCCCGGCCTCCTCACCAGAGTCCGAGCCCACTGAAGTCTGCTCCCCTTGAGAGCCTGTGATGATCGCCGTCGCAGCTAGCGCTCTCCGCCGGTCGTCCGCCATCTGTCCATCCCGCTCCGCTCTCTGGAGTTTGTTGCGTTTGCGGATACGTTGAGATTTCCGCACTTGGACCGGTTTCTGTCGCTTCCTGTCCTCCTTCCCCCCCCGGGCCGTGCCAGCGCGATACGACTCCAGCCACGTCCACGCCTCAGCAGGGGCCTGAAAGAAGTGGGTCGTCCCGCCCAAGATAACCCGCAGCTTCGCTGGAAACAGCAAGGAGTATTGTAGGCCCTCGGTCCGCAGTTCTTTTTTCACGGCCAAAAAGGAAGCCCTGTTCTTCTGTACCTCCTGCGTGTAGTCTGGGAACACCGTGACCGAGGTGTTGGCCACATGAAAGGGGCCATCTGCGCGCGCCTTCTGGATCAGCAGGTCCCTGTCCCTATAGTGCAATAGTCTGACCAGCATGGGTCTGGGAGGGCGGCCCTGCGCCGGCGGGCGAGCCGGGACCCTATGCGCCCGCTCAAGGGAGAAGAAGGGGGAGAGGCCCTCCGGGGCCACAGTCGTCTTAAACCAGTCCTCCATGTATGCCACGGCGTCATCCCCTTCAACTTTTTCCGGCAGGCCCACTACCCTCACGTTGTTCCGCCGATTGCGACCTTCGGCGTCCTCCGCTCGCTTCTCCAGCATCGCCAGACGGCCCAGGATATCATCAAGTTTGCGTTCCGTGGTCACCGCCGCTGGCTTGAGCTCCCGGATCAACATCTCATTGTCTTTGACTCTGTCCGCCAGTTTGGCATGATCGGCCCTCAAGAGTCCCAGCCCAGTAGCAACCTGCGCTATGTCCTGATGCAAGGCCTCCTTGGTCGCCGTGATTGCCTCCAGGATCCCATCCAGCCGTTTGCTCAGGCGCCGTTCCTGCGCTGTGTCCCCCGGGTCATCGTGGGAACAAATACTCTAATTACTAAGGATTTTAGTATTTTATATTGGAAGAGTTTGCAAAAAACGGGAACATGTAATGGGAAGGTTGGTGCTGCATCTCGGTGATTAACTTTTAAATAGTTAGTTTTATTTCACAGTACAAGGCTCCTGCCAGGGCCAGAGTGAAAACCCAAAGCAGCCCAGGCAAGAGGTTTCAGACCAGTCCCCATACAGTGCACACTAAGTGCAGTGAGTGGCCTCTCCTCCCAAGAAAAGTTAGGAATCAATGGTGCATTCTACAACACATTTATCATTATATATTGAATTGTGTTAGCTTTTAAGGAATAGTAAATGATGATCTTACTATGCACCAGCATACAACAATCTTTGTTGGGATTCTTCAATGATTCCCTTAATATCACCCTTCAACGGTGCCTCTCCTTCCTGTCACATGTATTTCATTTGTTTTATAGCATCTCTCATACCATTGTAGGATGTCAGAGCACTTTACATCACACAAACATAGAGACAATGAATCATGTGTGTAAATCAGTGTTGAGAAAATGTTACATACAAAGGGGACTACAAGGTGTAGGAGTCGCATGTCATTCATATTGGTAGGCATTTTTAAAGAGTGCTTGTCTGGAAAAGCACAAATTCAGGATTCGGAACATAACACAGTGGTTAGCATTGACTAACAATAAAAATGTATTTCCACCCAAATAAACCCCTTTAGCAGCATCAGGAGAATGAAAGACAGGGAAAATAATAAGTTACTAATTTGTACCATGCAGTGTGTAAGCAGATCTTTGATGACAGTTTATAGGTCACTGTGCTAGATTATGATTGTCTCTTATGAGCTGCAGAGTAACAAAAGAATCTATGTGACAAAAGCAGTAACCAACTGACCTATGCACATAAAATACTGTTTTTTAAAATACATGGTATGCGTTCTTTGCAGCAGGCACATTAACCCTCTGTGCTACATTAGATAAGTGAAGTCCCAGTGTTTTTTTTTGCAAATTTCATATAGCGCGAACTCGACCCGAAGGTATTGGAGCGCTTTACATGAGCACCGTATTTACATTACATATTCAGGCACAGGGAGATTAATAAAAAAATCTGGGCAAATCACTTAATCACCCCGTGCCTAGCAAAAATGAATGTGTTCTTGTGTACCGGAACTGGTGCTCATGTAAAGCGCTCCGATACCTTCGGATTAAGTTTGTGCCATATATAAGTATGGGAAATAATTGATTATACATGAGCAGGTGTCCAAAATATGCCAGTTTGTGCATTTGACCAAATTTAGAGTGCAGCCACAATACCACATCTCTGATCCATGATTATGCCCACTATTTCCAGCTCATTTGAAATGTACTTCTACATAATGTGCACGTGCAGCGAAGACAACATGCTAGGCATCACAGAATATCACTTCTGCTTACTTTTGTGAATTAGGCTTGCTTCATTCATGCATGCATTATGATTTTTCAGAGTCTTGAAGTTTTCGTTGATTGCAGGGAAGCTAACCTTAAGGGATTGCATATCTAGTATTAATTAAGCATTATTTGAACTTCCAGGTAATCTTAAAATAAAATCTTGTGGTCAAACAACTGTACGCCTCCCCGCCAACCAAATTCCAACCATTGTACATATCTTTTGCATTCATTTCATTTTTTGACTTGATTCTGTATTTTTTCAACCGTAAAAGTATACGAAACATAGGTGGATATACATATAATGAATACATTTAAAAATCCAGTTAAAGACATCAAAACTTTAACTGCCAACCCATCATACATTACAAGTTCAGCTCCATAGAACAAATATATGAAAATGTATACTAAAACAGCGAATCTCAAAGTTGAGCTATAAAAAGGGACATATCTAGAGACATAACAGAGTCCGCACAGGGAGATTAAGTGATTCGCCCACAATCACAGGATGTGGACGCGACCTCGAGGCTCGAACTCGGGCACCAAAGTTCATCAGATAATATGCCCCACGGTGTTTTGGGAGCTGGACAAGTTCTTAACTTCCTTCATGTGGGCCGGGGGTCGAAGCAGGGTCTGCCTGGAGTTGCTGAAATTAAGTAGAGCGAAAGGGGGACTCGGTCTGCTGGATCTAGGGCTTTACGACATGGCATCTCAACTACAGCACGTGGTGGTGCAATGGTGCGCGACTGAGCCCAACTAGGAGAAGCATCTTATGAGCGGGCTGGTGGAGGTGGACATACACCCTGTCTACCTAATGAGTGGTCGGAGACAGGCTGCTGGGGTGATGCTGGTGGTGGCACAGGTTGCGGTGGTATGGGACAGGATGGTCTGTAGAGCACTTAGGACTACCTTTCAGTAGTTCTCTCTCGCCGAACTGACGTTGGCCGTACCAACATATTAAGGAGATCATGACACTGCACGAGTGGATGACGGGAGGATGCCTCCTGCTGGGGGACTTATATCCGGCAGAAACGTTCATCACATTCGAAGAGGCCAGTTTGGGGTCAAAGTGGGGCAAATCTTGCAGTTTGTGAAGACGGTGACGATTGTGGCCTTTTGTTTAAGTATTGATGGTAATCAGAGCCCCTTCACGGGCTGTGATTACCATCCAATACGTAAACAAAAGCCCACAATCTGCCCCGCGCTCTGCAGCCACATGCCCCCAAGCCGCCACAAGCCCCCAAGCCGCCACAAGCCCCCAAGCCCCCACAAGCCCCCAAGCCCCCTTACCTGTACTCGTCACGACTCCCCCGGCACCGCATCAAAAGTGCCTGCTTTTCGCGCCGCTCGCTTTTTTAAAGCGGCGCGACTCTCTTCTCTTGCGGGACGTCCTGGCTGCGTTGTGCGCGGTCCATAGATGGCAGTGCACGCTGACGTCAGGGGAGGTGGTTACCACCAGTACCAGTCAGAAGAAAATGAGGGTGCCCAGGGCACAGGAGGACTTTGCAAAACAAGGGATAATGTTCTTTCTCCAAGTGAAGCGGTTTTGCAAGATTCATCGGGTAATGAGTCCTCGTTAAGTGAAGTTGGTATTCTGCAAGGGGTCAATAAGTGAAGTTGGCAGATCGATGAGAGATAAAACGTTACTCAAAAAATTGGAAGACTGTTTAAAACGAATCTTCATTTTATTTAATATATTTATTGAAGGAGGGGTTGTGTAGTTGCTTGTGTAGTATAATTACATGCTTGTGTAGTATTCTTGCATTGAAATGTTTAGTGAAGTATCCATTCACGCTGGTGTAGTATTCTTGAACATAAATATTTCTATTCTTGGTGCTGTCACTTACCGCAGTGCCCGGATTCAATTTGTATTGCCTAAGGAGGGCCTATGCTGACTCAGGCCATAGTACTGGCCCAGTGCTTGGTCATCCAACCACTCTGCCTGCCTCAGGTTCTCTCCTTCTTTGAGGCTGGGGCCCTGGGCTGTCAGGGTCATCTCTCCCTTCCTGGGGGCCAACATGTTTCTGTCAAGGATGCCAGTCCACTCACTCCAGAGACCACCACTAGGCTAAACTAACTAACATAACTGAATATTGAATTTTTCCTCTTTAGCCAGTTATCCTTGTTTATGTTCTCTTAAGGTGTCCTCACTTGGGCCTTGCACACATTTCAGCTCACTTACCTTGCTGTACAGAAAGCATTTGATCAACTGCTGTAAGCTTTTCTACTTTCCTTCTTACAATTTTTTAATGTGCATTTTAACCCATTCTGCCGCCTCCTGTTTATTTTCTTCACTCTGTGTAGAGTTTAAATTTCCAGATTTAGTAAAGTTTTGTGAAGCGCAAAATATAGTGTTGCTGGGGCCCAATTTTCTTCAATCATTTATCTCAAGAACCCACTCTGGTCGAATGAACCTTTTTACTTGCCCAATAGCGTGGAGGGAGCAAACACAATTATCAGAGAATACCTTCCGCAATTTGACATAATTGAAGACTCAGAAGTCAATTTCTATTCCTTTCGGAATTTTATTATCAGGAAAAACATCTGCAGATACAAGCACCTTAGCACAAGGTTCAACAAATAAATGGGTACTAATACAAATGCCACTCTACGAAGAATCCGCATACGACTGAATATGAACAAAAGCACAGCTTCTAAAAGCATGAGGTAGATAACTACCAAGCTAATGTCGATATTAGGAATCATTAAACCAAAGCATTTCTGTCCCTACTCTATGCTGGATGACATCCCTGCTTACCATTCCCTTGAGACCCAGGATCCCGTAAAAGGTGTCAGAAGTGAACTTCCTAAGAAGTCTTCACTTGGAGAGCTCGACCTAAAACGCTCCTTCTAGCTCCTCGCCTACCTCCTCTCTGCTCAACCCTCGGGGCGCTGTCCCTAATACGAAACCCCAAAACACAGAACACGCCCTCTGGCACACCTCCTCGTCCAGGTCTTCTTCCAGTAATTTTCCATTCGGCTCCGTCCATCTTCCCTCGTCCATCAGCTTGGCCTTGAGTCCCAGACACCGTCGGCACTAGGAGTTACGATTGGCACATTCCAATGCACTCCCATGTCAGGCTTTCTCCATAATTCAACAGTTAAACAAAGACCTTTTTACTAACGAACCAACTGTCCTTGCACCTGCGGTGAGATCACAGAGTGAAGAAATACTTCGTATACCTTACTTCTACAATTTACTGCAGCCTAAAACCTCTACTAAATAAATCACTTGCGGCCTACCGCATGCAGCTAACATAAGAAATACCAGGCCTTTCTCTTCCACGATATATGTGACTTCGGGCCTCTACTAGGTTAAACACACTATTAAATTACATTCTAACATTAGTGCTTTTACTTTCACATACGTGAATAAACGCCATACATGAATTAATCCAATCGAATTACACATTTAGTCTAGTACATTGCTTTAAACAGAAACTTATCATTATACATTTTCCTAAATACATTCATTATATGATTTCCATGCCTCCTAACGCTTCTGCATTGCGACATAGCTGAATATATTTCTTAATACATTTCGCACAGCACAACTAAAGATACATTCATTATACGCGGGTGCCAACTAACAGTTAATATGATGCACCCCTACAATCTTCAAACCTTTAGACGCTACATCAGTTCCCCCCTTTGATGACAACTGTCATCACACCATCATCCTCATTCCTCCTGGACTAAAGCTGACCTAAACTGCAGTGGCTACCATCCCACCATGTCGAATCCCTTCCATTCTTTTAAGATTCTGATACTGACGATCCTGCAACCTCTCCATTCGCTGCTCATTTGCTCTGAGGGCTCTTTCGGCCTTATTCCCTCTATACCACTTCCAGGCCCTTAAGAGTCCCCACAAACAGATCACACATACCACAGCAATTATAATTGGTTTCAACACAGAACCCAGGAATCCCATTCCTAAGTTCGCAAACCAAGTCCCCACTCGACCAAGTCCTTGTCTAATCTTTTCCCACACATTCTCTTCCGTCAAATCTTCTATTTTCTTATGGATCGTGGTGATGTTGGCGATATACTTCGCCAGGTCCTTACTGTTGTCTGGAATATACGTGCAACATTCTTGGACCTTCAACAATTTACAGACTCCGCCCTCTTTTGCCAATAATACGTCTAACGCAAGTCGAGTCTGCAAAACCATATTCCGTATCGACAACATTTCTCCATTCACCAACAGCAATGACCTCGCCGAATTCATCGACAATTCATCCACCACAGTCGCCAACCTTCTTATCTTCACATCATTCAGGACCACTCCCAAACTAGGTATTGTCACTCCATATATGTCCCCAATCACCATTCCTACATTCGCAGCTCTCCGCACTTTGAAGTGCCTTCCCGTCTCTAACAATTTCAAATCTTCAGTATGGTAAATCTTTGGGAATATAATGGCCAAGTAACACGTACCATACCAATTCGCAGGCAATATCACGTATGCATTCCTTCCACACACATAATACACAGTCGGAATCACCTGTATCGACTTCTGCAAGAAATCCTTAGCCGAGTCCTCCATGGTAAAGGTATGTTCACACGTACTATGCCCCACTAAAACCTTCTCCTTAGGAGTTTGAGGCAGAGCAACACACAACTTCCCCCTCTGTACCTCATCCAATGCAATCGGTCCAGAACTTCCCTTGGATTTATGCCTTCTCTCCTCATCCGTCCAATCTACTGGACTATCTCCTGTATCCCGTGTCTGAGTCAATTTTCTATACCTATCCTCTATCCGGCCTATGAACTTCTTTTCCGTTTCGGACAACCAGCATGTCAAATTATGTCTATGAGCATAAGCTGTATCTAGCTTCGCAGTCGGCCTAAAATACTTCCGAAGCCTATCCTCTGTCTTATAATAGTCATATTTATTCAAATGCTTTTATGCCGGAACTTCGGGAAGTACTGTGTCATAATTCGAGAAGAAATACTCAAACTGTTTCCTTTCATAAAACAAACTAAGCAATAGGCTGCAAGAGATCCCATATGTCAGTGGGAGATGATGGTACCTAATACCCTCATCTACCGAAGCAGGCAACTGCATACACACATAACAATCTTTCGCATCCATCGCATCCACATATTCGTACAATAGTTTCGCATAAGCATTGAGTTTGAAGTCGGCTCTGGACAAATCTATGTGGAACATACGATTCTCCTCGAGCGTCTGAGCTCTCTGATCCCTGTCAGTGACCCCTCCCTGTCTTGGAGTGGTAGGTGTGGGTGCTCCCTGAACCTCCCCCTCCTGTCTATGGGCCACCATGTATGAAGTCACTACTACTGCAAATATAACCGCTATCACTACTCCTAACAGTGTGCCTATCACTATTTTGGCTCTATGATGCGTATTCCCAGGATCCGCCATCTCTGAAATGTTCTCAATGTTCAGTACAGTCTCTGCAGACACAAGTCTTTTTTTTCTCATCCAAGAAGTTCAATCCAGCTGCTCTCTCGAACTAGGGAACTTTTAGCAATGATCAATTTCTCGTTTCTTCTGATCAGCAAGGCTTCCCTAACTCTTCTTTGTCCTTCAGCAGAAAATCCCTAAATTTATTCTTCTTCCACTCGGGCCTAGGTTATCTTCTTTTCAACTTTAATATACATCAACTCCACAATCAGTCCAGAATAACTGCCGGTCCCAACAGTTCTAGGACCGCCTACAGTATTTCAAGCTTAAGGGTTGTCAGTTCTTGGGGTGCGGGTATAACTGCAAAGGTTGGGAAATCTAGCATTTCCAAAATCAGACCACGGATGATACTCAAGAATGGAGGATTCGGAATATTGATGGTCAATACTCCTTCGATCTCCAAGCCTGGAATCTTCAACAACACTTCCACTCTCGGAAACGGGAGACTGTTGACCAGTGTGATCGATCTCAATCTTCCTGTGTTCAGTAAGCTTGGCATCAGTCACTGCGTATGCCCACTCTGGTGAGGCGTACTTTTGGCTCGGCACTCTTGTTCTCTTCGACCTTCTCAGAGCACCCTGGGGTCGATCTACGTCCTCTTGCTCTGCTTCAGATTCTTCAGAGACTGGGGCAAGATCTGTTCTGGGCACTGGTTTCAAGTTCTCCCGCCTCTGATTCACGGGCCAAACTTTTCCTGCTTCTGTGGCACCCCCGCGCTCCCTACTGGTACCCTGTGCACTGCTTTCTTCCTCGGCAGAATCCGACTCGGCACTGCCCCCTGCAGCTCTTTCTTCTTCTTCCGAGTCTCCTTCAGCGTTATTTTCACGTTCTTGGTTCAGTGCACAACCAGCTGCGTCAGCAACCCCTACAGCTTGACTTGCCCTCTCAGATGGCTCTGCCACCTCAACTGGGTTTTCGTTCTCAAGAGGGGCTGTTTCTTCCAAGGGTGCTGGAACTCTATGGGTATGGGAGGCGTGTATCCAGTTCGGCAGTTCCCCACACTTCACTGCTGTATTTGTTATCAAGATTATCTGGTATGGCCCGCGCCAGCGAGCATCCAGACAACTCTTCCTCACGTGTTTGCTCACCAATACCCAGTCGCCTGGGCACAGGTCGTGGCACAGGTCGCTTGCGGCGGGAACCGTTGCTGTCTGCACCTGCTGAGACACAGAACGGACCACGTCAGCCAGGCCTTTACAATAGTCCAAAATCATGTCATCAGTGATGTTAATCAAAGCAGTAGCAGGTATTGCTGGCAAGCGCATCGCCCTCCCCATTATTATCTCGTGGGTGACAATCCAGTCCTCCTATCGGGTACACTCCGGAGACTCGTGAGAACTAAAGGTAATGCATCTGGCCATTTCAAGGATGTCGAAGAGCATACCTTCGCCATTCGGGCTTTCAAAGTTCCATTAACTTGCTCCACAATCCCTGAAGCCTCTGGTCGGTAGCTGCAGTGCAATCTTTGGTCTACATTTAAGGCAGCACAAAGCAGCTTCACGATTTCACTATGGAAATGAGTCCCTCTATCTGATTCAAAAGAGGTCGGGAACCCGTAGCTCGGGATTAATTCCCTCAATAGCAACTTAGCTACGGTGAGTGTGTCACACCTACGTGTTGGGTAAGCTTCCACCCACCTGGAAAAGACACATACTATAACTAATATGTACCTCAACCCATTACACTTCGGCATTTCAATAAAATCCAGCTGCATCCTATTAAAAAAGGTCCACCAGACCTACCTATGTGACTCAACATCACAGCGGTTCTTTTTCTGACATTCATCTGCTGACAGGCAACACACCTCTGACACACAGCCTCAGCTACTGTTCGAAACTTCAGATTATACCACGTTTGGCGAAACACTCGCATCATTGCATCCCTGCCAAGATGCACAGCACCATGTATCAGTCTCGCCATGGGACTCAACAAACATTCCGGTAACACAGCACGTCCATCACTCGAAACCCATATATCCACTTCTCCTTTCTCACATCCCGCTCGTATCCAACTGTCCCGCTCTTGGTTGGTGACCCCATCTTGCAACTGCTTCAGTTCCTCCCACGAGTCTGCCATAGCTAACATCACAGTGTAATCCGTTTTCTCTTCGCTTTCTATAACATGATTTTCAGTATAATTACATCCCTGCTCTGCACAAAATCGAGCAACTTCATCTGCGTAATTATTACCTAATGACACAAAATCGGTTCCCTTAGTGTGTGCAGAACATTTAACAACAGCAATTTCATCTGGGCTTTGCAAGGCTTCTAACAATTGTCGTACATAATCCCCATTTCTGATAGGTGAACCAGACGATGTCATAAACCCTCTCTGGGACCATAGCTGTCCGAAATTGTGAACTACACCAAACCCATATTGGCTATCTGTGTAAATCGTTACACGGATCTTATCAGCGGCCAAACAAGCACGGGTCAGCGCAATAAGCTCAGCCACCTGTGCGGAGTGTACTCCTTCGAGACAGGCGGCTTCAACCACCCCTGTGATGGTACACACAGCAAACGCTGCTCTCAGTCGGCCGACACTGTCTCTTAAGCATGAACCGTCCACAAAGAAGATCTCATCTGAAACTGGGAGCGGTTCATCGACAATGTCAGGCCTCGGTTTGGTGCATAGTTCCGTCACATCGAGACAATCATGGTCCTCACAATCTTCATCATCATGTACATTTGGAATCGGCAACAAAGTAGCAGGGTTTAAAACAGAACACCTCTTCAACGACACATTGTCCGCTGCGAGGATGACTTGCTCATAACGAGTCAACCTATTATTCGTGAGGTGCTGTGTTTTAGTCCTAGTCATCAGCAATTCAACAGAATGTGGTACATGAACAGTAAGCGGATGCCCCATCACAATGCTCTCACATCTTTCGATACTGACACCTGTTGCAGCAACGGATCTGAGACATCCGGGCAACGCAGAAGCTACTGGATCTAAAGTAGCTTAAAAATAGGCAACTGGTCAACGGACTCCTCCGTGACTCTGAGTCAACACTGCTAATGCGCAACCTTCCTTTTCGCAACAGAATAAGGCAAATGCCTTGTTATAGTCTGGCATTCCCAAAGCTGGAGCGGTGCATAAAGCTTCCCTCAGCCTCAAGAATGACCTTAAACATTCGTCATCCCATGGTACCGGATCACTCACATCCTTTCGCGTCAGGAGAAGTTTGGGATCCACTGGCGGCAATAGCCCACCATTCCCAAAAACATTCTGACTTCCCACTGAGTCGAAGGGACTGGCATTCTCAAAATCGCATCAATACGATCTGGAGACACCTTTCTCTTTCCCTTCTTAATTCGGTGCCCCAAATACTGTACTTCCTTCAAACAGTATTGCAGTTTGTTTGGTGACACCTTGTGGCCATTCTCTCCCAGGTAATTCAACAAAGCAATTGTGTCAATTCTGCAGGCGTCTTCCGTTTCTGACGCAGCAAGCAAATCATCAATGTATTGCACTAAAACAGAGTTTTGTGGCAACACAAGACCTTCAAGATTCTTCTTCAAGATCTGATTAAAGATAGATGGGCTCTCCGTGTACCCCTGTGGGATACGACACCATGTTAACACGCGATTCTCCAGCCTGAATGCAAAAAGAAATCGGCTGTCCTCATGCAAAGGAATAGAGAAAAATGCTTGACACAAGTCAATCACTGTGAACCATTCAGCTTCACATGGGATCTGAAATAGAATCACGGATGGATTCGGTACCACTGGACAACATGGAACAACTATTTCGTTTATTTTTCGCAAGTCTTGTACAATCCTAAATTTCCCGCTTGGCTTCTGAAGCCCCATAATGGGCGAATTACAGGGGCTACCCATAATCTCCATCAGTATTCCCTGCCTAATCATGGACTCAATCACAGGTTTAATCCCTGCGACTATTTCCGGGGATAACTTATACTGGGGTGTCCTCGGGAATTCTACGTTTGGCTTAACCTGGATTTTCACTGGATCCGCTCCCTTGACTAGACCAATTTCCTCGCCACTAAGATCCCATACATCAATAGACACTGAATCTCTCAGATCGAGTGGAAGTTCCTCCACCGTTAAGGCTGGGTACATTTCCACGCATGCGCTCTGATTTGCAACCTTAAAGGTCGCATCATCGTCTCTTGTCTGTAGCTCCACTCCTTTCGGGGTATAGTAGATCGTACAATAGAGTTTGCACAGTAAATCTCTTCCTAACAGGCAAACCGGACTAGAGTCGCACACCACGAACTGGTGCCGATCACTGAAATTTCCTATCCTGATTGGAATTGGCTCCGTCAGCGGACTAACCAGCTTCTTATTTGCCACTCCAACGACCTGGATACTCTGTCCAGAAAGGGCCAACCGTGGAACCACTGCCGACCTTATAGTTGATCTAGTAGCTCCCGTATCAACCAAAAAGGTCGTAGGATGACCGTCAAGATCTGCTTCCACAAAGGGTCCTGCCTGATCTACTTCTAAAATGGCCCTAAGCATACAGTCCTCGTCCTTGTTAGACCCTAATTGGGCCAACAAGCTTATCTCATTTTCCTCACTCACTTCAAACATTTGCATCTGCAAATAAGTGCGAGCTCCCTGCTGTACAGTCTGTATTCTGGGTGGCTGGGGAACCTGCATCTGCGGGACGCCAGCCCCCCCTTTCACCATTCTAGGTCTGGTTACTGTCTGTACCGTCTCTGTCCCAGGGACCTGAACTACCTCTCTTTCCGGCTGCGTCTGATTCCAAGGATTCAGGGGACACTCGCATCTCCAGTGTCCAATCTGATGACACTGATGACAAGCTGTAGTCTTTTTCAATATTGCCACATCCATCCCTGTCCTAGGGTCTATTGGTCTTGGCCTTCCTTGCCCCTGGACGTTCTGATTTACTGCCTGATAATTCTCCTGTCTCCTTACCACTGCTCCGCCATTAGGCTGTCCCTGAGCGGTTTGCATCTGAACATGCATCAAATTATCCTTCAATTTCCTATGCTTAGATTCAATCTCATCAGCACAGTACCTAGCGTACCGCAAAATTTCGTCAACCGGTTTATTCTGCCAGCAGATCAAATGTTGCTGTATCATAAGGCTAACCTCTGGCCTCAATCCCAACACAAATTTTGAGACAAACTGTCCCATATCCTTTGTGTCCAATGCATCTAGACCACTGTACTGCTTAAAAGCTTGCAAGAGTCTCACATAAAAATCATGCACCGTCTCTTTAGGTTCCTGCACTGTCCTGTCTATCTTTACCCAATCGATGTCTTGAGGAGAAACCTTCTCCTTTAGCCAGGCAATCACTCTCTCATACATCCTCATTACTGCCGGTGATGGACCATTCGTGTACGCATTTCTCTCAGGCTCTTGAGTTGGCCAATCAATGGCAGTCTTACATGCCACCCACAAATCTCCCGGGACCACGATGTCGAACAAAGTATTCAGATCGGTCCACAATACCTTTGCGATCTTAACAAAACGATCAACTTGCTTATACCACTCTACCGGCTTCTCCCTAAGCCGGGGAAAATCATTGGTAAAAGCCGCCAAATCGCCACTACTCCAGGGTACGTACACGTATCCTCCATTCTGCACTTCCCTTAAAGGGAAATTTCCTATTCTTACCTGGCCTCCACCCGGAGGTGGGGTCCCTCCTATCATTCCTCTAGAATTTTTCTTCCTGGACCATTTTACTTCCCATTTATCAAGTGTCATCCATATTCGAATGGCTAGGATCAATTCTCTACTATGAGCCCTTAATCCGACGACCCTTTTCTCCTCCAGTTCCTGGTCACTGTACTGCAACCTATGGCTTCCTTGCAACGTTTTAGTCTTAGACAAATCTACCTCATATCGCCTAGCCAATTCTGACAATTTCTCATGTGCCGCTCGTGCCTTCCGAGTCACATCCTTCGCCACAAAAAGTATTTCGTCCGGTCCATATGTTACCACTCTCTCAAGGGATAAGCTTCCGCTTATCATCTCATCCACTTCTGCTTTTAACCTTACTACATCTATCATTCCAGCTCCTAGGGCTCCTTTCAGCACCTCTCGGTAGACCACCCTTCCTCTACCGTCTTTCTCACATTCCTGGTCCCGTGACCTCCCTTCTCGGAACATTTCCCTTGGAGCGGACCGATCTCCGTAGCTGACCTGCTCTCGCTCTGCCATTCTTACTCTCGGGTCCTGGCCTCTCTGTGGCGGTACCCATGATCGTAAATCTGATCTTGACTCTATCAGGGACCTCGGCCTCTCTGGTCTCTGCTCTCTTTGCTCCCCTGAGGAGTCTGACATGGCTGGCAAAGGTGTACTCCATTCTATAGGGTTCGGATTCTGGGTCATTGCACCCGCCAGGCCACTTTCCGCGACCTCGCCCCTAACCTCCTTGGTTATCCGCTCCGGGTTTTCACCCTCCCCTGTATCTGGGTGGTAAATCAAAACAATGGGTCCAATGGTAACCGGTACCTTAAAGGCATCCGGTAAACTCCCCTCTCTCTCTACCTTTATGCTTGCTTCAGACGGGCTCCTCGTACTCTCTGTTCCTATTGAGAGTCTTCCTTCTACTCTCATTTCTGGATTGCTTATTACTCTTCTCGTATCTTCTATTTGAGCCAATGTCCCCTCTGGGACCTCTGAGTTATACGGAGGCGGTCTCTCTGACAATAGCCTTTCCAATAAGTCATCATCTATCTCACTCTCATCCTCTTCTTCTGACTTTACGTTCCTTACCCCCTCTGATGTAATCAATAAGGGATAAAGTCTCTCTTCCTCTATCGCCTGCACTCTCCATCTTTTCTCCGCTGCGTCCCATCTAGCATCCTGATAAGCCCTGATCGACTTCTTCACTCTTTCCTGATTCCTCCCTCTATCCCTATCATGCGCTGCTCTAATCCCCGCATGTAGTGCTTCAAACTGTGTGGGCCTTGGCAAAGGTCGTAACCCCACCATTACAGATTTCAACTGGTACAACACTGCCAGCCTGAACGAGCCATACCTCGGGAATGCTAATTCCCCTTCACTTTGGGTCATTTTATGCCAATTCTCGAGCCAAATAATCGTGTGCAAACACACATTCTTTGCCATATAATGTGCTGGAGTATCCTCGGGAGGGGCTTCTTCTCCCTCTCGAGTTACCACTTGCTTATCTCCTCTACACATTTCTCGAAAAACTTTAAAACACTTCATGATTGACAAATTCGATCTCACACACTGTTTACCTCTTGATATCCAATCCTCCAATAACAGCGCGACTAACACCAACCGACCTATCACAGCGCGACACTCTCTGACGTCACCTGTCTTCGTTCGCAGCAGTTCCCTCTCCTTACCGTTTACCTTTCACACCCGCACTCGTCCCATTCATACTTCCCTGGCTGTCCGTCCACAGCCTCTGACTGTTCGTTCACAGTCTCTCGAAATTGTTGACCTCGGTTGGCAACTATCTGTCGCCTCTGATAGGTTACAAATACTCAAGTCCACATGCAGCAACTCACGACCAGCGTCAAGTTGCCATGCACTCACACATTTACTCCCCCTATCTCGGTCCAGGTGATCGATGGTACCTCACGATCTCCTTTGGGTGGTCAACAAAATCTACCACGGGTGTCTTCTACACCACGATTCCCGGGCTGCGTGCGCTCACAGCCTGATCTCACAAATACTCAACACTCACTCTAACTCCGCAAGACATCACACAACAAATCAACACCGCAATCTACAACATCTCATCCTGTTGATACTCACTCCACGAACTGCTGCTTCCTGCCGTACTGCTACTCGCCGTCTATGTTCATCATCCGCCGTCGTCCGCTGCTCACCATCTGATGATTCACCGCTACTTATCGTCTATGGGTCTCGAGGATCACTTATCTTATCTAATCGTCCCTCGCTATCGGAAGTAACCATCCTACTCTGCTACCAACTGCTGGGGCCCAATTTTCTTGAATCATTTATCTCAAGAACCCACTGTGGTCGAATGAACCTTTTTACTTGCCCAATAGCGTGGAGGGAGCAAACACAATTATCAGAGAATACCTTCCGCAATTTGACATAATTGAAGACTCAGAAGTCAATTTCTATTTGTTTTGGAATTTTATTATCAGGAAAAACATCTGCAGATACAAGCACCTTAGCACAAGGTTCCACAAATAAATGGGTACTAATACAAATGCCACTCTACGAAGAATCTGCATACGACTGAATATGAACAAAAGCACAGCTTCTAAAAGCATGAGGTAGATAACTACCAAGCTAATGTCGATATTAGGAATCATTAAACCAAAGCATTTCTGTCCCTACTCTATGCTGGATGACATCCCTGCTTACCATTCCCTTGAGACCCAGGATCCCGTAAAAGGTGTCAGAAGTGATCTTCCTAAGAAGTCTTCACTTGGAGAGCTCGACCTAAAACGCTCCTTCTAGCTCCTCGCCTACCTCCTCTCTGCTCAACCCTGGGGGCGCTGTCCCTAATACGAAACCCCAAAACACAGAACACGCCCTCTGGCACACCTCCTCGTCCAGGTCTTCTTCCACTACTTTTCCATTCGGCTCCGTCCATCTTCCCTCGTCCATCAGCTTGGCCTTGAGTCCCAGACACCGTCGGCACTAGAAGTTACGATTGGCACATTCCAATGCACTCCCATGTCTGGCTTTCTCCATAATTCAACAGTTAAACAAAGACCTTTTTACTAACGAACCAACTGTCCTTGCACCTGCGGTGAGATCACAGAGTGAAGAAATACTTCGCATCCCTTACGTCTACAATTTACTGCAGCCTAAAACCTCTACTAAATAAATCACTTGCGGCCTACCGCATGCAGCTAACATAAGAAATACCAGGCCTTTCTTTTCCACGATATATGTGACTTCGGGCCTCTACTAGGTTAAACACACTATTAAATTACATTCTAACATTAGTGCTTTTACTTTCACATACGTGAATAAACGCCATACATGAATTAATCCAATCGAATTACACATTTAGTCTAGTACATTGCATTAAACAGAAACTTATCGTTATACATTTTCCTAAATACATTCATTATATGATTTCCACGTCTCCTAACGCTTCTGCATTACTTTTCAGTCATCATCAAGTCACAAAGAGAAGGGTATTGAGCAAGCAAGGAAATTGAAGTGAAACACGTACTGTTCAATAATAACATATATGTGAATGAGGATGTTTAATATAAACCTGTATATTGACAAGATCTTGCAGAAGAACAATCATCACAAAAGATGTAATTTTAATACATCTGCTTATCTCTATTAGATGCATACTTTTGCCTGGAGGCAGAAAATTTCAGCTTCACTGGATATAGCATCTGGGACGTTTAATGGTCAGTAAGTATTACGCTGAGTAGCCCTGGTTAATAAATATTACCCAGAGTGACCTCAGAGCATGTTCTAACGTGAACTGGTATGTTAGAGCCTCTTTATAAAGATAGTCCACATTTGTCACATTATAAGGGTGTAGTATCCAATCTTTACTTGTATAAACCTGTTATCCTTAGTATTTAATTATAGTTCATGAGATGCTCATAGTAAAATCATTTACAAATGCATTCTGATACAAATGAGTTGCCTTAGATACCTAAAAATAATAAAAATGAAACCAATAGATATACAGTCATTGTACATCTTTTGCTGTTTTATACTCTAAGGATAAAAGTACCCGACAAGCTGCGCAGCAGATTCCCCTGACATTTTTAGGTCTGGAATGACAGTTATCTGGACAACCTATTGCTTGCAATATGCATTGAGTGGGTTTTTGTTCAGACCCTTTTAACCAGCAGCCTATTTGGATCTTCCTTTTTCAGACATTGACTTGAGAAATATCAACCACATCTTAGATCAGCCCAAAAGGAGTAGGAGTCAAAAGGTCAGGCTTGTGGCTTGTGGGTGTATGAATCTACTTTCTGTGAAACGCTTCCATTGTAATGCTTCAGGGTCTATTTTTCACTATTTTCCACTTAGTCAAGCTGCCCCCTTGTGATAAAAGGCAATTAGAAAGTGTGCATATGCATACACATGATACTTGGGCACTTGATCAAAGCAAGGAGTACAACCCAACCATCAATACTACATTATTGCACAAATGAATACCACCTTCACATCCACTAAAACACCACCACCAATACCAGCTCAAACAATATCACCACAAAAATGACAATGCCATATTACCACTAATGCCACCAGCAGGACCACCACCCAAAAACCACACCACCGCCCAAAAAACTCCCATTAATGTCACCACTAGTAGCAAAATGACCAATATCCGCATCTACACCACACCACCATCAATACCACCCTTACCAATACCACCACCACAATACCATTCCCAGTACCACACGAAAATAGCCCCAGTACCACACCACAATAGCAATACCACCACCAATACCAAACCATTCTCATAATACGTCCACTAATGCTACAACCACCAATTACGCTTGGCTCTGTGCAATATTCTTTTTTCATACTCATGTATAAATTAGATACTTACACCTAACATTGGATACCTTCCCTTGTCTGGCATTGTTTGATGAAGGCATGAAGCTTGTTATCGTCCATCGCATATTTTTTTAAGTGTTCTAGAATATAATAGTCTATTGCAGCATCGAACATTTGGAAGCATGTTGAACGCACAGCTGGCAGCATTGTAAAATATAAAAAGAAAATAAAGTGTCACTTAGTGGTTTGTCTTTCACTGACTGACCAGCCAATTAAGTGCTCTGGTGCCTTCAGCTTTGATATGTAGACGATCATGTCCCATGCACAATCATTCACAAGGTTACTGGAAACTTCTTCCCAAGCCATCCCATGCCTTCCTTAAAGCTAAAGAATAAAATACATAAATGTATTTGATTGATGCATGTTCAAAGTGTTTCCTCGTGCTAGTGACGGCTCTGACTACCAGAGTCTAGGGGCAGAAAGGCGCGAGTCAGAAGGCTGGCTGGAAGGCCAGAAGAATAAAATAAATAAGCATTGCAACAATCACTGGTTTGGCATTGGCTGAAAGCTGCTTGGCTTTGTCATTGCAAATTTTGTTTTTCCTTTTTTTTTTTGTGCAAAACTTTATTCTTGGCGAAGCTGCCACCCCACGTCAATCTAAAAAAAAATGTCTAAAAGCAAAAAAAAAAGGTTGGTCTAAAAAGCACACATTGCCGTAGTAGATCTTTGCACTTTTTGTGTGGAAGTGTTCTTTGTGAAAGGGCTCAATGCTTGTCCCTCGCGGTGAAGTTAGCCAATGGCTAGCGTGGCTGATCCATTGCTGCACGCTGTATACTGTAGTGGCAGTAAGAAAAAGTGAATGAAAGAACAAACAATATTGGATTAAGAAGGCTGGATGAACGCCCCTAGAAGTGACTATATTATTCATATAATTTTAGTAAGCCTCAGCCTAGTAGACCTAAAAATATGTAGCTCTCTCGGATGGTGGTGTCTGAGAGAAACTGTTGTTACGGGTGCTCCGTGGCCACCTCTTTCCTTCAGCTACCTCTACCTGTCACAAGATACAGTTGGCCCACATCTAAGGCCGGCCCTGCTTGTTTAGATCTGTGAAATTCAATTCTCTAAATCCTTTTGCCATCTCTAGCATAAAAAGGTTAAACTAAAGATGCGATAGAATGAACCTTTATTTAAGCCGATTATGCATCATTATTCGCCTCTTTCTCTGTTTTGCTTTCTTTGTCTTTCCTTCATCTTATTTCACCCATACCGGCCTTTCTTTTTTTGCCTCATTTTCTGTTCTCTGATCCATGCCCTCCACAGACGGGGCTCAGAAACAAATAAGTTATATTGCACTCTCTAACACCTAGTTGGATTGGATAAGCTATTATGAAAGGACAATAACATTTGTTAAATAATGTCATGACCTAATGCCTATTCTTTTTTTAAACACATTCTCAACCCGAGGAAAGTAAACTGTTATATAACACTCAGGAATGAAGGTAACTGACAACTTCTCAACAGTGTCTTAAACCCTTCAGGGCGCTTTTATCGAAAACACAACAATCTTTAAGATTTTCCAGCCATTTAAGCTCAGCTGAAAATAACTTTCAAAACTGAGCTTTTAATGTGTGTAAAGTGGTACAGCACCATCATAGGCCTGGAGGTGAAAAGGAAAGCATCGACTAAAAAAAAAATGGCGCCTCAGAAAAATGTCGTGACAACGAATCCTGGATCCCGCCATTCCAAGTGGCGCCCTTCACTACAAAGAAGGCCATTACTTCACATAAATTGCAGTGGCGTTTCTCTTCAGATGTGCAATTTGTCTTCAGTATAGTCAATCAATCACCGCAGGTACCCATTTCTTGATTTAAAAGAGGCTTCTGTTCAGACACAACACTTTCCGGAATCTATTAAACGTAATCACTCAGGACTGTAGCTTGATTTCCTTTATTTCAATTCAGACGTCTTAAATATACAAATATATATTGCGCGCAGCAGGGATTTATGTGGGTGGAAAATATCAACTCCCTGTGAGTAGTTCAAATAAAAATGAAAAATTACACGCCTTTGGTAAAATAATAAAAAATGGATTTCACCTGTCAAAAAAATATGTCAGGATAATTTGTAATCAGAGTGAGTCGAATAGTATGCTGCAATCATGATAAACCCCTGAAAGCCAAGATAGAGTTTGCGTTAAATATCCTCAAAGAAGTGCCTGTAACACAAACTGAAATGGAAAAGTACTTTAAGACTTCAATATTTTTCTGTACTGCTACGTCGTAATTAAATCCTACAATACTTCTATTATCTAGTTGTGCCAGCACATGACATTTTAATTAATTTTGAGGGCTCGGTCTGGTTGCGTGTCTGGCAGTGACAGCCCCACATCGCGGAGAGAGCACAAATAAGCCAAGTCATTTGTAAAAAAAAAAAAAAAATAGTATTAGGGTAGTTCCCTTTTAAGAAGTCTTTCTGAGTCTAAAGGTTGAACTATGGAGCATTTTACAAGCCCCTGACGCGACCACAACGTCGCTTTTAGTGACGTTGTGGTGGCAATAGTGGCTTCGCCTTCTTTACAAGGCAGCCTTTAGCCTCTTAATGTGGCTTAACGCTGCCTTGTAAATAAGTCACCGTTTCACGCTGTACTTAGTGTGAAAGAGGAGGGCAATGGGTGTTGCGTTGGATTTGCCAACACCCATTGATTTTGACGCTGCCCCCTTTTTTTTTTTACAAGGGTGGCACAAATAGGAGTCAGTGCCAAAATTAAGACCAGGAAAAACCTGGTCTTAAACAAGCGAAACGAGGAGAAATGCTTTATTTCTCCTTGTCTTTGCTGTTAGCATGTGTGCTGCGTTGTGCAGCACACATAGAAACAGCAAATTGCTATTGATTGTTTATGTGCAGGAAGGTGATCTTTCCTGCACATAAACGATCAAAAGACAATCATTTGCAATGCAATCGGTCTCGCCTTTGGGACCTTATATGTATTTAGCTATGCTAAACATTAGCCTGGGTGCTGAAACATCTACTATTCTTTAACATGGAGGGAAAGTAAGCACCAAACTGCGTCACACACCAGGCGTGGGAACACATGGAGAGAAATATTGCCTTTCAGCTGGAAATGGAATAGTCCATAGCTCTGTTTTTAATATAAAATCAGGGCCTTCGGTGGTCATATCACTGAAAATACAACATTTGATGTTATTGTCTACATGTGCTCGTGGAGGACAATTTCTATGGACTGGAATCTAGAGAATGCTAAAATGATTCTGGTATTTTACTGACCTCTGCTGGTCTTTTTCTATCAAGAAAGTTAAATAGAGGCAGTTGCCAGAAAAATTTAAAAAAAGAAAGTCTCTCAGCAGAAAGCAATTCTGGTACTTAACTGACCTCTGCTGGTCATTTTCTATCAAGACAGTTAATTAGAGGCAGTTGAACAGAAAAAAATTTCCTAAGCGGAAGCAGACAAGTCCTAGGGCTGATCTCCAGAGCCCACAGTTCTCCAGGAAAGGCATTTTCTCCCACTCTGCTTGGAATGCCAGCTGCTGGAATCTTGTCCACGGAGAGTGACAGCTACCACATTTAAGTTATCACAATCTGGCATATTTATAGCCCTAATTGCTATGTTGACACACATCCGGCATCTTACTGGGCGATGTAGCAGACCCAACACCCTTGGCAGTGTGCCTCACCTAGATTCAATGGCCGCACCACTGCGTGATTGTCCGACCACAGCGTTACCTTGTTTGCAAATGTAACTTTCCACAAAGAGGAGGGTACTCAACTGGGAAAGAGTTCCAGCAGTCTTATATTTTTTGTCAGGTCTTTTTCCAGCCACAAGTCTGGCCACCGGGCTGCACACCAGACTGTGCTCAGAATGGCCCCAAAGCCTTGGCTCCCCGCTGCATCTGTGAACCGTTGTTCGGATGCTATCCAGGGCTCATGTCAGACCAATGTGCCATTTAAAGTGGTGAGGAGGTGGAGCCATTTCTGCAGATCCTGTTTGAACCCCAGAATTTAGTCTGAGACTATAGCGTTTTTTGCTCAGACCCCTTGATAGCCAATACAAATGCCTGGCAAATGTTTGCCCAGCTGGGATCACTATGCACATAAAATTCAGTTTGCCCAGTAACTGCTGAATTTCTCTTAGGGTAATCCTTTTGGCCAGTAAACCCTCAATTATCTGTCTCAGTTTGTTGATTTTCGGGGGTTGACTCCTACACACACCCTCGACCGAGTTCAGCTCTATACTCAAGAATGTTAGATTGGTCATAAGCCCCTCGTGTTTATTGTGTGCTAACAGAACTCCCAGCTTAGCTGTCAGGAAGATGTACTGACCTAACAGCAAGCAACATGGGGCAATCCTGGGGCCCCTATGAAGACGAAATCATCAAGGTAATGTAACTGCCACACTACATTAACTATAATTCACCACTACCTATACTCTTGCACATTACAGACATCAGAGCATGTGGAATGATTGCATTAATAACAGCACTCATGACATCTGAAATTATATAATGTGTCAGAACGTAAGTGCATGGTACAGTAGTGTGGCGAGTGAGGTGAGGACTCTGTACAGAGTTGCTCGAGTTATATGAATTTTAAAGTGATGGAAAAGTTTAAGTGTGAGTTGTAAGTATGACATTAATTTGAAAGTGGTGCATAAATGATACATTCAAAATATAACTATAACTTTAGAATGTCTAATGTTTGTGTAGTTGAGCTTGTATAGCATATATATATATATATACATACACACATATACAAATATACATACACACACAAAAACATGCAAAGTTATTTAAACAGACTATGAATTATATATTACTAAGGTCTGTGGAATGAGCAGTGATCTTCAGAGTACCTTAATGACTCCACTTCTCTTAAACAAGGCAGCACTGCCCTGCATCAAAGGGAGAGAGAAACAGATGAGCCATATCTACTAAGATATGGTATATTGTTTCTCTCCCTCAGTGCTGGTGGCCCTTTGACTGCCATTTGCCATGTAAACATGCTTGTGTCATCATGCAAGGGCATGTGAGTTCTCACAAGCCCAGATTTACAAACAAGTCACGCAACGCAATGCAGCAAGAGACTGGGCTGCACTGCATTGCTTGACAGAGAGAGGGCAGGAATGTGCCATATCTAGTAGCCTAGATTGTTTTTGTCCCGAAAGGAACAACCTGGCAAGGAGTAGCATTTTTATGCATTCCCAGGTTTACTTGTGTATTTAAATCTGGGAATGCGCTAGACACCATGGGTGGGTGTGTGGGAAAAGCCATGCTCCACTTTCCAGGGCAGAGTAATGCAAGGCTGCTGACTTGCATTACTCTAAATTTACTATATCATGTAGAACCACGCAAGATGGCTCTGCGTGGCATAGTAAATCTCACATAATGGCTTGCGTCGCCATGTGTCTCCTTGCGTGATGCAACAAAGATACAAGTCCTTCGTAAATCTGGGCCCAAGTTTTGAAGTTAAAGGGGTCCATTCCAATACAAACTATCCTTCAATTATTTTCCGACTCTGTGTGTGTGCTCCATAAATAAGGAGAAATGTAAACATTTCTCCTTGTTACTCCTGCCTCGAAGAGCCATGCAATATTGGCACAAGTCTGTGTCTATGAAAGTTAGGAGATAGGGATTTGCATCAAAACCCATGTGTGGTTGCATGAGGACGCACTTGCACTACCCACTTGATGCAAAGTAGCACAATGTAGCACATAGTGCAAGTTTGTGTTACTTTTTGGGACTTTACAATGCAAATTGATATTATTAAAGACAAGGAGGCAAATATTATACACTTTCTCTTCTTGCTTCATTTTCTACAGCACTCAAAAAGAACATTAGAGTTCTCATAAACCTGATGTTCTAGTCAGCAAGTTATTAACAAAAACAATGAACATCTCCACCTATAAATAGCAGTAATCCAGACACCATTTCCTCTTTTCTTGGTGCTAGAGATAGTTGTCTTACAGGACGCTGTTTGCTACCATTGGAGTGGGAGTAACTGTAGATGTATTTATTGTTTGTTTGGTGTTTGAACTGAAATTTTGACTTCTTTAGGTCAATTTCACACAGGTGCCTGCTTTCAAGGCTCTTTGTTAAATTGTTACTTTGTTTTGAGTCAGTGTCACGTGGGCCCTGTTTTTAAGTCTTGCCAGTGAATTCGTACTTTGTTTCACCAGGTTGTTGCTAGTTTCTTTATTTAAATTCAATTTAAGCTGCTTATAGAACTCACTTGTGAAGAATTACATCCTAGCAGCGCAAGGCTGCTGGGACATTGTACCTATATTATTTTCATGATCAGATACATTGTATTATTTGTTGTCAACCAGATGCTTGTCTGGGGAAGTGTTTATGCCAACAGCTGGATGGGTTTATGCAAATGGCATTTAAAGACACATATTTTTTTTCTATGCACTTGTTTAAATATATTTGCTATAACTTGTGTAAAGAAAATATTATGGGGGTTCAATCCCCTGGTGACTGCTGTTTTGATGAGATCTTTTTAGAAAAGCGTTTATGAATGTTTGGACGAATCAGTTTCTAATTCTATTCTATTCGTAAAGCAGACTCTTAAACATTTAGAAGTTAACTCCAAATCTCTCACAGGCCGAAAAGGTGTCTAAGCAGTATGTTGACCAGTCCGCCAGTACCAGAGCAATGTGATTTCCTCTATAACGCACAGTGATTGAAAGATAATCCACAGACCGTAGAGATATTTTGGAAGCAATAACAATTTGGCAATATGTGATGGTTGTTTGTTAAAAAACGTGAATAATTGTTTAAGTGTGATAAAGTACAGTGTGCATACTTGAATAACAAGTATTTGTGGGTTTTACATTATACTGGAAAATACTCTAAAATGGTGTAGTGATTGAATTACAAAGTTATCATGTTATTTACAGTGAAGCGAAGGCTAATTGTAAGGACTCATCAATGCAGTATCTAGAAAAGTAATTGACTGATTTTATTTTGTAGAGAGAGAAAGGTAGAGAGTATTAAAATATCAACCAGGTGTGACATTCGCATCAAGGAACAAGACCCGCTAAGAGAAGAGACTGTGATATAACTCCAAGGGTGGCTGGTATGAAAGCAACTGGAAAAATCGAGTATTGAATTCTCCCTGAAATCTCTTAGGGCAAGTAAAGATTATCAGAGCAAAAAAAGGATTTATTTTACCCTTGGCCAAAGGAGAGTAAAGGTTTGACAGTGTCTGTTTCCCAACCGGTGTTCCATACGTTATACCCGAATTGATGAGAAGGATAGTCATAGCAGTGAAAACCCAAGCTACCTGAAAGTGGTATAAAGATTTCTCCCACAAGATAAAAGAGGGTTCAATGAATGAAAGGCAAGGAAGAAGAGGATACGTCTTGGAGGGTAGACTATCTCGTTTTAACTAATTGTGCAACATGTTTCTGTTCCTTACTTTTTTTTCTCAATGTAGCTTATTGTTTGGTCCTGACCCACTTCCCCTTGGGTTCATCCAGTCGTTATTGAGTGTATAAGATTTGGTGATGGTTGTATAGGCACGAGGCATGGAAAAATCCATGCTGCCTCTACAATCACCACAGAGAGAAGAACTCATCTCTTAATGCTCTG
This sequence comes from Triturus cristatus, assembly GCF_964204655.1. Taxonomy (NCBI): domain Eukaryota; kingdom Metazoa; phylum Chordata; class Amphibia; order Caudata; family Salamandridae; genus Triturus; species Triturus cristatus. Next base: position 780,255,426 of record NC_140592.1, read on the forward strand.
ACAGAATGCAAAGCCAATAAAATATGATTGCACAGTTTTCTGGTTCGAACTCCTTCAATTTTGTAAAACAAATTCAGGAAATGCATAGACAGCATGATTTGTCTCGTATAGACATTCTGACCGTAAAAGACCATCATTTTGGGTTAGCTCTGCCACAACTTAATCAAAGCCCAAATAGATAAGGTCCCGGTAGAGGGCAGCAAGGAGTTTTCACTGCAGCTCCTTGTAGTGCACTTCTAGCTTGTTGATAGTGCATTCCTGGGCTACTCTACAATTTATATGTAACCAGTTAGCTATCCATTTTGCAGGCTCTGAGAGATTCTTGGGAGATTCAGAAAAGGTGAAAGTTTTTCTTACTCAATGTCACTTGCAGTTTTTGTGCCGACTTGTGGCCTTCTTGATGTCTTAGAGGGAATTGGCTATCTCTTTTTTCCCCACAGGGATACGTACCACATGTTTCTGTTTCTTATCATGCCTTTCTTATTTTAGCATATTGTTTGGTCCTCGTCCCCTTTCCCCAGTCGGTATCGAGTGTGTAAGATTGTGGTGTTGGTTTTATGAGTAGTTAGGGCTGAAGGATTAATTTTGTCCCACTGCAGAAACAAGAACGTTTCTCTAAAGGGTTTGGCAGACATAGTGTGTCACAATGATGCTAGGTCACTACAGAGATAGTGTGTGGTTATAATTGATGTCCAGGTCACCACAGAGATAATGGGTGGTTATAGGTATGTTCCACTCCCCACAGAGATAGTATGAAATTATGGTGGTGGTCAAGTGTTGCAATGATAGCATGTGATGGCAGGGTCTCTTTTGAATTATTGTTTTAAAAGTCTCTTGAATAAATCCCAAGAAACAAAAGTATATGCAGTCAAGGAGGAACACAACCTTACATGTCATGGATTGCCTACTGGGCCATCGCCATTAAAACACTCCTTAATAATTTTCAAGTTCCAGCCAATTCTCAAAAATGTGCAGTAATTTTAAGTAACAAGAATCCAACCCTGTCTCTCAAATACTGTAGTAGGAATGAATAATTCTACATCTGTAGCAATGGTTTGGAGCTTGGCGGGCAATTACTTGAGGAAACCTTTCATGCATGACCAATCCAGGACCAGTTAGTTACAGAGTTGTGTGATGGAACTAAGTAAGGGTGGCTGTGAATAATATTTTATATCAGTACATACAAGTCATCTAACCTCAGGAAGGTCCCAATAATTGTTTTTATCAGCTGCCGTGTGTAGGTTACCCTAGGCTATTAGATTTTAATTGTCAAGGGAACTGCAATTAACTTATCTTGCGAGACTCACGGAATGGTGAGATGTTTCATGCCCGATGCTGAGGGGTGCATTAATGCCTATATCGTACATATTAGTGCTAAAATAAACATTGTTACCCTGCCATCCGTGTTTCTTAATCCAAGTGCCTCTGTTTCCAAGTCCCTTTCCTCACATCACCCAGTCCTATGGTCTTTGTCTCCCAGCTCATGTGACTCATTCTCTCAGACTCAGAACCCCATCTTCAAGATTCATTCTCCATAGCACATGAACTTAGTCCTTGTTTTCAAGTCTCAGGATCTCTGTTTCATATTACTAGTTACTTCTATCCACTCCTTGTACCTATGCCTTCGACAAAATGTCCCATAATTCCGGATATGCCACAGACCAATGATCTCCCTGTTGTACTGTCATTGGTAGTTCAGGTGTTTGATTTGTACATCTTTATATGAATGTTGAAGATTTGCTTGGCAGATGAGGAACCTATAACAGGGTTGGTGAAGTCTACTGCTCCCTTCTGTTTGCTGCAAGGTCTTAAGAAAATACTAATAGATTGTGCACACATTATGGTGTACGTGGTAAAGAATAAGTGATATTCTTACAGTGAGGAAAAGAAGAGCATTGTTGTCTACAATGTATACATTTGACGATGTGCCCATTTTTTAAGCTAGAGAGGGGATTTATCTGAAACAGAGATACCCCTGTGCCTTCTGTTTTTCTTTCTTGCTTTCCTTCTTTCCTTCCCTCTCTATTGCCTTTCTTTCCTTCTTTCTTGCTTTCTTTCTCACTTTTTCTTTTTCTCTTCTCTTTCTTGCTCTCTTTTTTCTTTCCTGCTTTCATTCCTTCTTTCCTTATTTCTTAATTTCACTTTCTATCTTTTCTTTCCTTCTATGTATCCCTCTTTCTTTGTTGCCTTCTATGTTTCCTTTCCTGCCTTTGTCCTTCTTTTGTTCATTTTTTATTTTCTTGTTTCTTGTCTTCCTTATTTTTTCTTTCTTTCCTGCAATCCTTCTTTCCTTCTGTCTTTATTGCCTACTTTCTTGCCTTCTTTTTAACTTGCCTTCTTTTTGCCCTTCTTTCCTTCCTTTCCTCATTCCTTCTTCTTTTCCTTTCCTTATCCCTTCTTCCCTTCTTTCTTTCTTTCTTTCTTTCTTTCTTTCTTTCTTTCTTTCTTTCTTTCTTGAGACTGGCAGCCAACGGCACAACAATTGGCTTTATATAGGTCTGTGTTACATAAGACCTTTTGATATTACACAAATTAGGTGTATTGCATAGTTACTTATTGCTTTTTTCAGCCACACTGAATCCATTTGTCTGCGGTTGTGTCATTCACATTTTTCACCAACCCCCTCGAAAACATGTATCAGGGCGAAACACGTCACCCCACTTAGGCCATTGATTGACTTCACCACGATTTACAGCATACTGCCATTTCAAAAGGAGCACATCTACACATAAAAGTAGGTCATTTTAGTGCCAGGGAGTACTAAGGTAATGTGGGTTTTTTCGACACAAAACAAATTTATGTTTTAGTTGATTTTTTTTTAGGTGATAAAAACATAGCGGCTTTCCAAACAGTAAAGTTTTGCAAAAGCCATGTCAAAACAAAACAAGGATTGCCAAAAGGTTGGCGGATGATGCCAGGCCTATGGCTTCGTCAATGCTTGTTTATTCTTTCAGTTCAACTGCATTTGACCCATGTTTCAGTGCACGTTTGAGTGCACATCTGAATGTCATTCAAAAGACGATGGTTTCTAGTTGACAAAAATGAACCCAAGCATTTTCTCAGTAAAGAAAACTGGAAACCGAAAAGCCAAATTTAATTAACAACTATAGAATTACATTTTATTTACCAGGATAATGGTTATGCTGACAGATGTAGTGAAAGAACAGGGCAGGACGGTGGTGTCACTAAGGCCTGTAAGCAAGTTCTCTTGTTGTCTGCTGGGGGACATGAGCCCCAATAGTGACTGGTATCTTCCACTTCCCTTGTTCACAATGCAGTCAATGGCAGTGGGCATGAGGGGAAAAGCATCGCCATTGCATCACTCTCAAAGAAATATGACCAATCACTGTGTGGCTTTAAAAAGAATGCCACACAGTGACTGGTCATGCCGTTTAATCTTCCTGCCCCGCACTGTCTTGTAAGTGTGGGCCTGCAGGGACAGAAAACTTGACCAGAACTAACCCAGACTTTCCTCTCATGGTTTGTATACTTAAGGTTTCATGAGGGCAATGCAAGAATTGTTTGGGGCAGGTGAACTCAGCACTCAAAATGAGACCAAGGGTTGGTGTTGTGTTGCCCCTCCTCATAACACAGTACGAGTTTGAGAAACCTGAAGTGTGCATGCCAGGTTGGCCACAGTCAGAGAGCTGTCCAAAATGACATGCGCACTGGACTTCAACCCTGCTGCCTATGCTGCCATTGTCGATCAAGAGGATTGGCCCTGTCCTGCTGAACTTCTCAGACGAACAAACAAATCAGCCAAGGCCTGGGGTGAGCATGGAATGCATTCAAGAAAAATATTTGGACAGCCAGGTACTTTACATTAGACAATCATGATGGCTTACAGTTGGAGGCAATGCCCTAGTAGAGGAGACCCCACTGGAATTACTGCGTGGGACCAGATTTACCAGTCATAAAACCAGGTGACATTCTCAATTACATGGGGCTTAATGCATACATTTACTATCTGCACTGAGCATGTGGTAAATGTATGCTGGGTGCTTTGTGTGGGGTGTTGGTAGAGAGAAGGGTGTGATAAAGAAATGGGGAAAGAGCCTTGGCTGCTGCCGCAACCAAAGCCTAATGTAACTTTTCAGGGCAGAATTACTATCTGATGGTCCAGCACCAGGGAAATCGGGTGCAGTAACACCTACCCACTCAGTATCAGTTGGATTGGAATTCCAGACAGCAATCTGCACGACCTGGCTTATATACAGGGCCTTTATGTCTGAGAAGAGCCCATGTTTGTCACTCATTACCTTTTTTTTGTGGAGTTTTATATAGTGCAAACTAGAACCGAAGTTTTACATGGGCACCAGTTACGTTACAGACAGACACATTCATTTTTGTAAGGCAGGGGGAGATTAAGTGATTTGCCCAGAATCATAGAATGTTGAGTGCCCCTGCCGAGACTCGAACTCTGTTCTGCTGCTCCGAGGACGACCGCCCTAGCCGTTAGACCACATTCTCTCCCCCATCTGAACAGGCACCTGTTCATCATGCATTCTTTGGTCGCCATTGTCAAAGTGGTGTGATATCCCTCTAATGGGTACGGGATGGGCTTTTGTGTGCTGGCTCCCGGTCTAAAAAACAATCTACTAGGAAACTAATTCAAGGTAGAGAAAGTGAGTATTGTTTTAAATTTTAATATGCTTACCCAAAGCACTTTAAATGGAACTTGTTTTGTGTGCAATTATTATTAACCAAATAAAAGCAAGTGATTAGCGAGTACAGCTGTGCAGTGGCACAGCATATTCGGTAATGAAGTTGTCCAGCTCCTAACTCTGACTAAATAGTGACGTTAAATTAGTACGTGCAAGTGCAAGATTAAATGCTCAAAATGAGAGAGACATTTCACCTTCAATGGGCCCCTGCACTCTTCACATATTTTCACCAAGATTATAGGAGCTGTGAGTAACCCCAGTCACTGATTTTACACAGCAAGCCAGCCTACCCATTCTAAAAGAAATCTTTAGAATTATTTTCCAGGAAATGTTTTGAAAAATGTGCGCCAACAGTGCTTTTTACAGCACGTTTCCAAATATATTGTAAAAACCTTGAGAGGAAAGGGCAATTCTGCATTCCATCTGAAAAACTTTCAAAAGGCGACAGTAGTGAAAATATTGCTAAAGAAGTGGTTTTCTGTTTAGTCAGAATCCTACCAATCCTGGTGATGTTATTCTGTTTATTTAATGGTTCCTGTCTAAATATGTGGCCAAACATACAATTCTTCATATATAAAGCTAAGGACATACCACACCCCTCATACATTTATATTTAAGTTAACTGATATAGGACCCCTAAGTATGCACCAAAATTCACAGTATTGGCTCCTCCGCTAAAAGGTGGAGGAGCGTCGCCCCACTGAGCAGGTCAAAAAGGAAAACATTAAATGATAATAAATCATTGTTATTATCATTTTATTTTTCCGTTGTTGCTCAACTGGGTAGGGGCGGGGCTGGGCTCCCACAGAGGAGCTGGAGGAGGGGTGGGTCGCACTCTCTTAAGTGCGCATGATGATTTGGCAGGCCATGCTGTCATGTGCACTTTGTATGTTCTCCACCCAGGCTGCATTACAGCCTGGGTGGAGAACATGCCTAGGCGCCCAGACCAATCACAACGCTGCATGCAGCATTGGGATTGGCTTGGGGGAGCCTGGAAGCCTAGGTGCTTCCTGTTCCTGCTTCCTGCCCTTGATTCCTGGAAGCAAGCAAAGAGGTCCGAGAGGCGGCGGCGGCACACAGTTTAGATTTCAATTTTTATTCCATCCTCCTGCGACCCGCCCCCTCCCCGCCACCGTTAAACAGCAGTCCCCACTGTCAATTTCCTACATTTTTCAGTTTGTCATAATCCAGGTTACTTAAGGTGTCACTTCAGCGAATCGAGGTTTTATTTTTTGGTCTTAAAATGCACACATTGCCATGGTAGTCCTGGCACTGATAGGAACTAGTTTGTAGCAGATGCGCTGATGTTAAAGACCAGAATGCAGTCACTCACAATGAAGTTAGCAAATGGCTTAAGAGGGCTGATACGCTGCCCAATGCCGGATGCTGTTGTGGGTAGATGAAAAATGTGAAAGGCACAACAGCAAACCAATGGCGGAAGAGGGCTAGTTTAAAGCCTTGATGAGAAAGTCGTCAGCTAGGGTTGGCTGCAAGCCCTGTACCGAACCTGCCATGCCTGCCCGTGCTCCACTGCACATGGCCTTTTGCCATGAGCAGTGGGGTTGGGCACAGGGCCTGGCCCGTGGATGTTGCACCTCACCTACTGACTTCCATGCAGAGCCATACACTTATTTTACTGTTTGGCTTTGCCTGTTTTTTTTTTTTAAACTGCATGAAATGATTGTTCTACTAAATATTAACTCAAAAACATGTCAAAGATAAAATATCAACATCCATGATATTGGCAACCCTATATTTCTAACTAAAATAAGCAAAATATCAAATACAAAATCTCATTATACAAAAAAATTTAGAATTTAAAAATAATATTACAAGTAACCAAAATATCGAAAACCCAACTTTAGACTAAGCACATTTTTAGGATTTTTTTAAAACTAAAAATAATTTTAAACTTGTAAATTTACAATATTTATACAATATATTAATATAAAACAATTAAATACGTTAATAATGTAATTATTATAAATATATATATAAAAACATTTAAATATATTAAAATATGCAAAATATATTGCATAGACTAATAAAAAAACTGTGTGTGTGTGTATGTATATATATATATATATATATATATATATATATATATATTTATATATATATATATATATTATTTATACAAAAGGATGCACCGCACTCCAGAGAATGATTGTGAATGCTTAATTTATTTTAAGCACAAATTTCACCACCTTCCACCACCCACCAACGTTTCGAACAAGAAATGTTCTTTCTCACGGTGTAGTGAGTCCGTTTTTAGTTTCTTTTTTAAATAGTGTGTGTTACATTCTTGCCACTGCAAAGCATTATGGTATTCGTAGTGTATGTTCGAATCATAGTTATATACAAGAGTCTTTTTGTTAGTGCATTTAGTAGACAGAGTAAATGATGTAAATTAATTAATAACAACATGATTTCTTATGATTTGTATCATGGTTAAGACTTAAACAAGTACGCCCCTTCTTATAGCTGAATCGTCAGATATCCAATCAATTGTATTCGGGGAGATATTTCCATAGGATATAGTATCCCTTTATCTACATATTCTACAGTCTATAGATGTACATACAATTCTTCATCCCCATTTAAACCAAATGGGGTTTTTGTTTTAAAGCGAATAATGAGGCGTGATTCCAATTTTCTCAGTTTCATTGTGCGATTGCCTCCTCTTTCATGCATGGGTACAGTTGCGATTCCAATATAGCGGATGTCCTCCCAGTTGGTCCTATGTTGTGTATGGATATGTTTGGAAATGGCATATGTCATGTCTTTATTGTGGATGGCTCTTAGATGTTCTAGTATTCGTTTTTTCAATGGACAGATGGTACTTCCGATGTAGCTCATTCCACATGCGCATTCAATCATATACACAGCATAGGTTGTTTCGCAAGTATTTTTCCAATGATGTTAAAGATGTTTCCTCTAGGATCTTTGATGCTTGTTACTGATTTCCCAATTTTACAAGCTTTGCATTTCCCACAATGTTTAAATCCTTTTTGTTTCGCTGATAACCATGTTGTAATTTCTTTGGTCATAAAGTGGCTTTTAACCAGTTTGTCTTTTAGGGAAGAAGCTTTGCGATAAGTTATATTCGGATTTTCTCCTAATGTGGGTCCAATATCTGGGTCTTTCTCAAGGACATTCCAGTATTTTTGGAGGATTTTGCGGATCTTGAAACTCTCTTTACTGTATGTTATAATCAGTCTAGTCGTGTCTTCTGATTCTTTCTTGTTCTTGTTAATCAGAGTTTCTTCTCGAGAGACTGATTTCGCCCGTATTAAACCTTGTTGTACATCCCTATATTTGTTTCCTCTTTCCAAGAATCGTTTTTTACTTTCTTCAAGACTTTTTAGCGCCATGTCATCTGTTGAGCAGTTTCTTTTCATCCTTATGAATTCTCCATATGGAATACTCCTTATTAGACTAGTAGGATGGAAACTTTTTCCATGGAGAATGCTATTGGTAGCTGTTGGTTTACGATGTACTTTAGTTTGTATTTGCCCATTTTCAATATATAGCTGCACATCAAGATATTGAATTGATTTCGAACTGATGTTGTAGGTGAATTTTAATCCCACTTAATTTGTATTAAGGATGTCAAAGTATTGTTTGAATTCACTTTGACTCCCATTCCAAATCAGAAAAAGATCGTCAATATATCTTAGCCACAGTTCTATTTTGGCTGTATGTTCTTCATTTTCTTCCTGCCATGCAATAAATTTCTCCCACCATCCCATAGTCAGATTGGCGTAGCTCGGTGAAAAAGAAATTACCATGGCAGTACCACGTTTTTGATTATAAATTTTGTGGTTAAAGAGGAAGATATTGTTTTTGAGGCATAGTTCCACCATTTCTAGTAGCATTTCTGTATGTTTCTTTTCTTGAATATTTCTCTGTCGTAAGAAGTATTCTACTGCTTTTAATCCGATTTCATGGTCAATGGATGTATATAGGGATACCACATCTATAGTAACCAGTTGGAAATTTTTATGCCATCCCATGTTGGACAACGTTCTTAAAAAATCACCAGTGTCTTTGATATATGAACTGAGGTTCATAACTATTGATGCCAAATATTTGTCTACATGGATAGAAATGTTTTGATAAAGGGATTGGCAACTTGACACAATGGGTCTGCCCGGTGGATTGATGAATGTTTTGTGGACTTTTGGAAGAAAATATATAGTGGGCATCACAGGATTTTCATTGAATAGAAAACGAGCTTCATCGTCATTTAGAAGTCCATTAGATTTCCATGTTTGGATTCTTTTTTCTAGATCCACTGTTAGATCATTGATGGGATTTTTCGATAATTGAGCATAGTTTTGTTCATATCCCAATTGTCTCATGGCTTCTTTCATGTAATCAGATGTATTTAGGACCACTACATTTCCTCCTTTGTCCGCTGGCTTTATAGTTATGTTTTCATTTTTCATCAGATTTTCTAATGCCAAGCACTCTTTTTTTGTTAAGTTCTCTTTTTTGGTTAATGATGTGGTATTTTCCATCTTTTCCAGTTCATTTACGACTAAATCGTGGAATTGATCAATTCTATTGCCTGGACTCAGAGTCGGACAGAATTTAGATTTAGGCTTCATTCCAGATTTCAAATGTTGGTCTGTATCTATATTAAGATCATCCAATATTTGTGTTTCTGTCATTTCTTCTTCGCTTTGGTTAAAAGCTAAATCATATATATTTTTGAGATTAGTGGTGTCTTGAATTGACAGGGTATTTTCCTTTATACTAATCATTGATTGGTCCTTTTCTGGTGTTGGTACTTGTTTTGCAAAAAACTTTTTTAGCTTCAGTTTCCTGGTGTATTTGTATAGATCTATTCTCGTTTCGACATAGTCGTGATGTTTTTCTGGGCAAAATGATAAGCCCTTATTTAATACACTTGTTTCAGCGTCAGTTAGTGTATATTCGGAGAGGTTGATGATCAAATTTCCTTTCTTTTTGATGCTGTTTATTTTGCCTGTTTTTTTGCGATTCTGTTCCGCAAGGGGTAGTCCTTTGTTCTTTCCTTTTCCTCTGCGTATCTTTCTCCTTCGTTTATTTCCCTGGTTTGGCTCTTGTCTTTCCCTCTCCCTCGACCTCGTCCTCTTCCTCTTGTTCTCGGAGTTCTTTGTTCCAAGTAGATCAATTTCATTTCGTCTAAAAAAGTTGTGCGGCCTCCGACTCTTGATGTTTGTTCCTCTTCACTCAGGTCTGATTCCGATTCACTTATGGGTGGTTTCCCGAGTTCCGTCAGTGTTAGTTTTCCTGCATGTAGTTGTTTTTTTAGGCCATCAAATCGTTTTGCAAATGTTAAGATTGAGCCTGTCTCATAATCTAATTCGTCTCGTCTGAATTTTCTTTGTTTTCGTAATTCCAGTTCTTCTTCATATTTGTCTAATCTGATGCATTTCGCGGCTATTTGCCGCTTTTTCAAAAGCAATTAGCAGACACGTGGCGCAATAGACGCTTCCTTCATTTATAACATAAGATTTATTTTCATTGGCTGTTTAACCCTCGTGGGACTTGCTGAATTTGTGTTTTCCATTATACAGCCTGATGGGACCTGTAGTCCTGAAGCAATATATTCCCTAAGTGAGTTCCATGCGCCACGCTATTGTAAACTTTTTAATATCTTTAGGAGGTCCAGAGATATTTAAGGCAAGCACTTTTCATTCCGGCTCACTGTGCTGACAGGCATCGATTCGTTCCATACCTCAGCCTCTCCACATTATGAGATGGTGCATTCCATCACGGCTGGGTGCCGTGCCAATATGTATTCCAACAAAATGGCCAACAAGCTCAGGGAAGCACTCGACATTTCGCCACCATCTGGCTCTTGCAGTCAGCTTGCCTTAACAGTCCAGTAATTTCTGCCTGACGCGTTTTGCGGCTATGCGGTGCTTTTTCAAAGGCAATTAGCATACACGTGGCTCAATAGACGCTTCCTTCATTTATAACATAAGGTTTATTTTCATTGGCTGTTTAACCCCCGTGGCACTCGCTGAATGCGTGTTTTCCATTATACAGCCTGATGGGACCTGTAGTCCTGAAGAAATATATTCCCTAAGTGGGTTCCATGCGCCACGCTATTGTAAACGTTTTAATATCCTTAGTAGGTTCAGAGATATTTAAGGCAAGCGATATAAATGCCTTGGATTGACCAGGCTGCTCTCAGTGTCCTCCGACTCCTCGAACCATCCAAGCCGCTCCTTCTGGATACGCAGTTAAACCACTGCAGCCGTGAGCTTCTTTCCTCGTGTGACTACGGGGGGCTGGCTCCAAATACTCCTTCCGAGTTCAACACAGATCGCCGAAACGATATCAGCTGTCGTCAACCAGCCGCTTGCGAAGAGAGAGTCCGTTTGAAACAGCGGTAACAGCAAAACCGCCAAATTAGTATCACGATCACAATCCTGACAGCAAACTGTTTCCTTCAAAAACATAAGCAGGAACGGACCAACACGTAGGCAGAAATTCTTTTGAGTGCTTCTTTATTTTCCCTTCAACAGCAACATGACGGGTTTCGACCAGGCTTCCCCGGTCTTGATCACATGACATGTCGAGACCACACTGTGATTAAGTAAGGTAGCACATAAAATTAGCTCCTCCCATTTCATTCATAGAATAGAACAACAGACTATAGGTACGTGAAATAATGACAGCGTTAAACCTATATTAAGAAACAAAGTCAGATTTAAAAACCTTTCCTACTGGTAATCATTTTAGTATCTTAAAATTGTCAAATATAGGTTATTCCATTTGAAAAAACGCTTTATGTAAGATTAACATATGATTAATACATATATATATATATATATGTATATATATATATATTCACTGAAAAAACCATAGGTTTCACACATGTTATAGTTAGCTGGACATTTCACTCGTGAAAAACCAATGAAATTCCCCCGTTATAGTTAGTTCAGCTAACTATAACTCGCGCCCCCGCAATGCACTGCTGATGACATCACATATTACATCACTCATGACATGGTCAGTGACATCACTCATGACATCACTGATGACATCTCAAATGACATCACTGATGACATCATCCAGTGAATGTGTGTTTTTCTGAAAATTAAATATGTTTTATATATGTATATCTCAAGGTCGATGGAAGAATAAATGGGTATATAAGTGTCTAAATGGATGATTTGTTTTTGAAAAATTGATTGTGTAACTGACTGATTAAGTGTATCATAGTGAATACATGGCTTAGTGAGTAATGTTTAAATATGTAAATATCTGTATCAGTCTCTCACTTTGTGTATAAGTGGCTGCATGGGTTGGTGAGTAGCTACATGGGTGTCTATATAGGTTATTAGTTGGTTTTTTGAGTATCAGTTTGAGTGTCTGCATGGTTCAGTGGGGGGTATTATGTAGTGCATAGGTGCATGAATGAGTGACTCACTCTTTGTATGTGTTGAAGACAGCATGTCTGCAGGACTGTATGGGTGGATGAGCGTGTGCATGGGTGTGTTACTGAGTGAATGACTGTCTCAATAGTGTCTCTATGAGTAACTACATATGTTTTAAACTAGTATATGTGACTATTGGTGTATATAACTGAGTATATGTGAGAGTGAGAGATTGAAAGAGTTCCTGTATGAATAAGTATGTGTTTCTATAAGTGATTGTTTAAAAGACTAAGTATGTGTAAGTTCCCGTAGAAGTAAGTGTGGTGGTGTGTGTATAACTGTATATGCAAGTAAATGTATGTTTCTTTCTTTATTTTCATGAGTGACTATGTGTGTCAGTAACTCTGTGGATGAGTGGCATTGTGTAACAGGATGTATAGGTGTATGAGTACATATGATGAGTGAGTACATGTATGAGTGACTGTACAGGACTGTTGGTGAATGAGTGGATGTGTATGTGGATCTTAGAATTACTCAAGAGGTTGTTGTAACTGGTATTGGTATGTCAATTTTTTTGAAACTTTTAGTCTCTATTTTTGAATGTGTGTATCAAAGGTTATATTAGGGTGAGAGGAGGTCTGCCACTCTGTCACAAGGATGATGTCATCAGTGATGTCATTTGAGATGTCATCAGTGATGTCATGAGTGATGTCACTGACCATGTCATGAGTGATGTAATATGTGACGTCATCAGCAGTGCATTGCGGGGGCGCGAGTTATAGTTAGCTGAACTAACTATAACGGGGGAATTTCATTGGTTTTTCACGAGTGAAATGTCCAGCTAACTATAACATGTGTGAAACCTATGGTTTTTTCAGTGAATTTGCAAGGTTTTTTAAATGCTAATTCCTAACTATAACGTGTGTGAAACCTTTGGTTTTTTCAGTGAATTTGTACGGTTTTTTAAATGCTAATTTTTGTATTATTTAATTTAAAAAAAATTTTTTATATTAAAAATAAAATTCCTATGTATTCATTTATATATTATCTGTATCTTTTTATTTGTTTTTGCTTTTTAAAAAAAAATTCAATTAGGATAAAGTTGAACAGTTTTTTTATTTTTTGCAATTAATTTTTCTCCACTTTTTTTTTTTTATATAAATTCTTGGAGTGCGCGCTCTGAGCGCGCTCCTAGTACAATTTCGTAAGTTTTTTATGAATACCGCCGTACGTTATTTACGTACGCAAATATACGTTATAGTGCGCGCTGGGAGCGCGCACCCAGTACGTATGCGTACGTACGTACGCATGCGTGCGTGCGTCCTACGCGCTCCACGCGGTTTACTTCCGCATACGCTAAAATTACGCGCAATAACGGTCGCGTATACGCGTGTTCAACGTATGCGCGCTAGGTACGCGCAAATGACGTATGCACATGCGCTCCTACGCGTTCGCGCATACGTAATCACGAGGTGCGCGCTCGGAGCTTGCGCAGTGCGCGCACCTCGGGTTTCTGCATAATAAAACAGCACTTCTTATTGGTTATCATTACTTTCAGTTTCTAATTGTTTCAACACCACACCCAATCCCCTCATGGCAAGTCATGTGATCAAGAATCATCACTTTTGATTGGTTTGAAGTACTTTCAGTTCCAGATTCTTCCCAAACCACACCTACTCCCCTCATTATTAGTTCTGATTCCTTTGGAGAAGGAGCTATTCTGTTGTTGAGAGACAATGGCTGAACAGCAACCATCTTCAGACAGTGACCAGGACACTCTTGAGAGGCAGAGGAGCAGGAAGCAGAAAGACAGCTTCATATGGCAGTTTTTCACTTTTCCAGAGGGACTTAAGAAGGTAAATGCACCTAAAGTTACATGTGTACTTTGTCAAAAAGTCTTGTCACGTGGGAATCCTAACAAGAATTCACACTATGTTGAGGCATGTTGACAAAATGCATCCAGTGACTTTTCGTCGAGCTTCTGGAGCAAACCCTCCACCTGCTCTACCGACGACATCTGCAGCAGCTCAGCCGAGCACATCTTCGGCAGCTCAGTCGAGCACTTCTTCTGCAGTGGTGCCTTTGCCTTCTTCTTCACCTCGTTTTGGACCACCTTGTTTTGCTAGGTTGTTCACACGCTGCACTGATTGCGGTAAACTTATTTCTGTGGGTGAGACCAGTCTTGATCTCATTCAGAGAAAATTTGATGCCCATGAGTGCAGTAGGCCATAGATGTTTTTTCTTTTTTTTCGTTTTTCTCTTCCTGTTTTCCTCCATTAACTCAAGGGCTCTTTTAAGAGCCACTTATAAACTAAACCCCAATAATTTTTTTTTGAGGGATTTTTTTAAATTTTTTTTTGAGGTGCGCGCACCCTGCGCGCACTCAAGGTTTTTTTTAATTTTTTTTTTTTTTTTTTTTAAATTTAATGTACAAAAAGAGGTGAAGAAATGGAAGCATGAAAAGGGAGGATTGAGTAATACTAATATTTTTCACTTATTTTTAAAAAAAAAAAAAGAAAATTTCGAAAAAAAATGTTTTAAAAGTATTTTGCAAGGGAACAAAAAATGTTTCTTTTTTTTTTCTTTCCAGTTCTGCAAAAAAAGAAAAAAAGTATTAATATTCAATCATACATTACAAAAAGCATTACATGTTTTTACATATTTTACAAAGCAATTTTTTGCCCTTTTTTTGCTGTTTTCAGAATTTTTTATTTTTCACTTAAAATAGTGAAAACAATTGTATTCATCATTTAACAGCGGGCAAAAAAAAACCAATCTGAAAGATTGTTTAAAAAAAGCCCTAAAACTTTCCTCACTAAAATATACCTTGTTAGAAATATTACATATATATTACAAGTACTTTTCTAGATGAATACAAATTTTCTAGACAAACCGTCTTTAAACCTTGTGCAAAAGCACACATGCCAAAATAATTTCTGTCAAAGGAGTCCACAATTGTTTTTATTACTTTTCCTTTAGGCCAAATAGTAATCTCAAAATCCTTTTTAAGTGATATCTTCAATTATAATCCTTTAAAATTACAAAAAATGCTTTCTTCAGATGCAGTTTTTAGTTTTCAAAATTTAGGTTTCAGAAAAATTAAATAAGAATTGGGTAAATCATAAGGCAAACGTTGCTTGAAAATCAATTGGGAATCATTACACAGTGTCCAGCCTTTTTCACATTTAAGATAAACTGTGTAATGTCCAGAAGTTACAGTAGGTCCTTCATGAAAAATTATTGCAACTGTAACAAAAGATTTTCCAGAAATTGATAATTGCTGTCCTGTAAACTTCTTTATTAAAGTGTCCAATTTTGAACCATCAGCTCTACAACGTTGCATCATTAAAATTAAATACTGACCATATTTCTGTAAAAATAATGTGGAAAACATGTCAGATTTACATTCAGAACATTCCATGTTGTGATTGGCATCTTTAACTAATTTACTAAAAGTCACTGATTTACTTTGTGGTAATGGTAAAATTATGAACCTTTCTGAATCAACATGACTACTACATGTGTTCATACAGTTTTCACAGCAATGTTCCCATTTGTAAGAGACACCAAATAACTTTTCTACTTCTACTCCTTCATCTTCAAGTACACTCAAAATATATATTAAGAATTCCTGAGCATCTTGCTGGACATTTTCTTTAAACTGTGTAGAACCACAACATACATCTAAAAGATTTCTAACATCAGTAGCACTTTCAATTTCAGTTTTATCAGTATTCAGCTTCTCAAAAAAGAGACTCAGCAGAGAACACAATCTTTTTCCATGATTTACTATTATCTGTTCTAGAAACTTTTCAAGATAAAATACAACATTCAGCACTACATTTGCATAGCAGTTGACACCAGAGCTATTTTCAAAATGGCAACCAACAACCTCTTCAACACTGTCCTTTTTCTTTTTCCTTGCTATCACATCACTGTCCTTTTTTTTTTTGTTCTGTTCATCCACATTACAGATATTCTCAAATCTCCTTTTCCGACAAACAACATGTTTTTCAATCACAGGATACTGACCTAAATGAGGAGCATAGGTTCTTCTTAATCTGTTATACTCCTTTACACAGTTTGTATCAGCACTAACTTTTGAGTCATCAAAGTCTATCATAAATAAACCAGATAATGTTTTCACTCGTGACAAAGCAACATATGCCATACCTTCTTTGAACACAGTAGAACCAATGTTTACAAAAGCACTATCTACAGTCAATCCTTGAGACTTGTGAATAGTTACAGCATATGCTAGAGAAAACGGAAACTGCTTCCTACGTACATATAAGTCTTTCGCAAGCATGAAACGAACTGAACAACGACAAATGTCTTGAACTTCTTCTATCTGATCAAATTTTATTTTTAAACATTCAATTCCATCTTTTTTCTGATAATTAATAAAACCCACAACTCTTCCCATAGCTCCATTCACTAAACCTTTTTCTACATCCAAATTTCTCCTTAAAATCACTCGACAATTCATGCAAACATATAGATGTTTTTCTAATCCAGCTGTTTTGGAAATATTCTTCTCTAGTGAATCCAATTTATTTTTCAGTTTGCCTGTTAATATCAAAGTAATTCTTTCATGCTGAATTTTGTCCTCTGCTTCCATTTTCTAAATCTCTTCCTTTTCCAACTTCAAAAGTTCCTCATTGAATATTGAGCACTCATGTAGTGTTGGCATTAAGCAGATTACAGTATTTTTTTCTGCAATGTTCTGGTATATTTTCTCTGCAACTATTTCTTCATTTGGAAATAAGTTATGTAGCAACCGACTCTGTAATGCTTTTTTGCCAACTTCTGTGAGTAGTCCAATTCTGATATCTTTCACAATACTTGCATAATCTTCGTCGTTTGCTTGTCTCATATTGGTAATGAGTTCTTTGTACTCAAAGAACAACCAAATATTCGCATTACCAATGCTTCCTAATGACTTCTTCGTGTCTTCATGTGTCACAGTATTAAACACTGGTTGTCCTTTAACTGGAGTGAGCTGCAGAAGATCCCCAAAAACTATGACGTGTTTACCTCCAAATAACACGTCATAGTCTCTCTTAAGAATTTGTTGCATTCTTAAATGCACAAAGGCAAGCATTAAATTTGAAACCATGCTCACCTCATCAATAATGAGAACTTGCATCTTCTTCAACACTCTTGAAACTTCGAGGCATGCTTCTCCAGTTAGCTTGTGGTATTCTATTTTGTTCTCATGCTCCACTGGTAACATTAGCAAGCGATGTAAGGTAATTCCTTTTATGTTATAGGCTGCTAACCCAGTTGGAGCAGTTACCACACAAGACAAATTTGAAGCTGTTTTTTGCTGTAGGTAGCTTCTGATGACTTTTATTAAGAAACTTTTACCAGTTCCAGCTTGTCCACTCACATACATCCTGATTGGTTCTTATGATGTGCATGAGCACTCTTTCTTTTCATGTAGTAATCCATGATCAATTTTTTGGATGACTTCTTCATACATTTCTTTTTGTTCTTCATTCAGTTGTTGTTCCAGATTTAGTAAGTCGATTGAATCTTCCTGTGCTTGATTCATAGCCGTTTCTACTTCAGTCATGGCTACTGCAGCTTCATTTTCTATGATCGGTTGTCCTAGGGGATCTTGACTGAGTGTTACTGAACTTTGGCTGTCTTGAGAACTGTCTCTAGCTACTTCAGCTGCAATTTTTGCTTCCTGTTCATTTTCTTCATTTAACATTTGGACATAAGTTGAGAAAGTACTGCATTCTATACTGTCTTTGCTAGCATTAAAAGAATCTTCATAGCTTTGAAATTCTCCCAGTAGTTCGTCCTCTGAACACCATGGTTTAAACAGCTGTAAAAGAGCCAAGTAGTAAAATTCCTTTTTGTCAGTAGTTTCGCAACTGAGCTTCCTGTGATTTATCAAACTTCCTTTTGTTTGCTTCACCAAACATCCTTCCTCACCAATGACTTTATATTTTCCATTGTTGATATCTTCTGTGGCTTTCCGTGAATAAATGTAGTTCTGCAGCACTTCATAGAGACACATGTTCTCAAGATGATGACTTCTCTTTGGGTAATATGTGTCCAACATGTTTGATTTCAAAATATCTGTACTTTCTGGGTCATTCTCGGCCAAATATTCAATTTCTCCAACAGATTTCAGTACCCGATTTCTCATTCCTGCAAGGCCTAAGCTTACCCAAATTATTCTTCTGGATTTCGAGTAAAGACTTGCAGATGATAACCTATCTGAGCATTCGTAGGATCCAATTTCTCGATGCGATAACATCTTTAAATTGAAACTGTACAGCTTCTTACTGACAGTCTTCTCGTGAGAAATCTCTTCCCACATTTCCTTCAATTCTGTTTTCTCAGATTTAGTGATGTAAGATGTCACATACCGAGCAACAGCAATAGAATTGTCTGCCACATACTGAATATCCATGTTAGCATTCCACATGGATAAAATCACTGGGTTGAAGTCATTTATAAATTTTGACTCTTCATTTCTTTTTAGGTTGTAAGTATTTTTGGGAGATTTTCTGGTTATAGTATGTCGCACAGCTGACATAAAACTGTTGACTCTTCCTTTTGAAAGAACAGGTCTAGGAAATCCAAATCGACACTTTGTGTAGAATTTATTTTTCGTCTTGTACTTCCGTCGACAGTATTTTCCACACCGATGACTTTGGAAACGTAAAACTTGCTCTTTTAACTTTTTCTCTTCTGTGCTTTTAGGTATAGCACATGTTGCATATTCTTCAATGAAAGATAACACTGCTTCATCAGTATCTGTTCCAAACTTTGGGGCATCCTTGATCCACAACAGCATATGAATATGAGGAGCACCTCTTGCCTGGTACTCCTTTCTCCAAAAGAAATCCACAACTTCTCCAAGAGGAGGATTTTTTTTATTGCAGATAAAAGACATTATATCTTCAAATCTATGATTGAAATATCTGCAAACATTAACTGGATCCAAAGAGCACTGTTCTCCAGCTGTCTTGTATTCAATGTTTTTAATGTTTGAATTTGCCTCTCTTAGAAAATCCAGTAAATCATCCCAAGCGTACTCGGCACAGCTTAGGGTAAGGAACCATGTTGGAGTTCCTAAATTCCGTAACATGCATTTTAATTCACCATGGCGTCGGTACCAATATTCATTTGTCCCACGCTGACAAGCCATCAGATTGATCAGTTGTGTTTCCAAATGATCATCTCGGTGCTGCACTTTCTCCATAAAATCCTTAGCAGACACATTTTGTAAATGTACTCCACTTTTTAAAATGTGATTTACTGCATAAGATAATGCAGACAAGTCGCTTTCAAATAAAAGATGGAACAAATAAGGAATACTTTGACGAAATCTTGGATCTTCTGCATATAGTCTTGTAGTCCGATACTCAGAAGCTGGAATCTGTTCTGGACGTTCATCGTATCGTCCTCCTTTTCCTGTAGGAAACAGCTGGGGAAAACATCGAGCTTCCAAGCTCTACTCCCATACACTCACGGGAGTTCCTTTTGCTTTCTTCATCTGAAACAGATCAATAGTGTCTCCCATAACTTCTTTTGAATGAAGAGGATGTATGCTAAAATGTTCATAAATTTCTCCTTCCTTTGACTTGTCCACTTTTTCAATTAGACCAGTTGGTGTTTCTGTGTCTTCTTGTAAATCTTCTTCTTCTTCTTCTATATAAATGGATTCATACCATTTATTATTTTTTTTCAAATACAAATTTGCTCTTTGTACTTTTCGTACATCCACCAGCTCTTGCCAAATCTTCTTATTCTTTGTAGGTACACCATTAACCAGAATTACTAATGGTTCAGTTTCCAAAGTATCTGCATCAATAGTTTCCATATGTTTTTTCAAATCCAAGGGCAAATACACCACTCTTCCTTTTAAACCTCTCAGTAAATCAGAAGGAGGTAATTTACCAGTTTTGGGCTCCATACGTACTATGGTCTGGAACGGATGAACACATTGAATGAGTATAGACTCATATGTATTTAATTCAGAAAGTTCGGCAGGAATAGCATCCAATTCTAAATTATTATGTACAGCTCTGGTCGGCATTCTATTTTCTTCTAACTTATTTTAACAGTATTTACAAATACGCTGATCTTCACCCAATTCAAAACAATTTTCAAGAAATATATATGTTGCAAAATCCTTCCACTTATAATTATCTTCATTTTCACTTTTTTTATACAGATCAACACTCCTTGTTTGAATTTTATAATGACTTCTGCGGCAACAAATACAAGTAATATTTGGTCTTTCATTAGAGGTGATAGTAAATTTTGTCATTTCATCCTCCAAATTTTTAGTAATAATGAGTTCTACATTCTGTTCCTCATTTTCCTCATTTACTGTGTCCTTTTCTGCACTTTCTTGTTCTGGACCAAAGTAACAAAACTGAATCTCATCAGTAACCTTCACTACATCTGATACAGATCCACGGAACAGAGCATTATTCAACTCATTCAACTTTACTGCTGGACTTTTAGCAAAATACAATGTTCTCACAAACTTTCTCATTTCAGTATGATGAACAGCCAGCATCCTAAAATGATGAAAAACACTTTTACACACTTTTCTAGATAGACAAGCCAGAGAATGTCCCTGCAAACCAGTATTTTCTCTCACTCTGCATGGATCTAGTGTTTGAAGCACCTTCATCTTCTGTTTTACACTCTTTTTACTATATTCTCTTAGAAAGTCACGTAATTTATCAATAGATTCCTGACGTACAGTACAAATACTACTACAGTTCCAAGTGTACACTGGGGCTTTTGGACGTCTCCCCATAGCCTCACCAGCCATTACTTCTTCCTCATTTCTTGGGACCATTTTCTTTTTTTGCATCACACAACCATCCTTAACTTCATATGCTCTACCATTGGTGTCAACTGCATGCAACAAACTATTACTTTGAAGATAACTCTCTTCATTAAAAAACTGGTTCAGTACTTGAACTGTGTTTCCATTCTCCCAAGAACACTTTACAAAAGTTACTTTTTTTCACTTCTCTTTTCCTTTTGCTTTGTGACTTCATTGCATTCACTAATTTTTCTAATCTACGCATCCTATTCAAAATTAGAATAAAAAGTTTTCTTTTTATTTCCAAAGCCTTACTTACAATATTTTCTATACATTTTTTTTTCTTAATAAATTTTGATTTTTTCTTATATTTTTTCACATCCTTTAGCAAATTTAACATCACTCTTCTCTGAAACATTTTTCGACGAATGTTTTTAAAATCTAATTTTCGTGTTAAATCTGTTTGACATACTTCTGATTGTACATTAGCTTTTTTTTTGCTGTTGACTGTGTTGTTGCTTTGTACATAAAACTCTCTTTGTTTTACAGTTATTTTTGCCATTTTTTTGTTTTTTGAAAATCTTTTTTAAGAAATCTCTGCTCTGCTTACCAGTAGACTTTTTCTTTTTGCCATCACCAGCTTCTCCTGCTATTTTATTTTCCCAGTTTTGTCCAGATATACTTGTTGTTGCTTTTCTTTCCTTTTTCTTGTCCTTAAAGGCATTTGTTTTCACTGTTGCTGACCAAAACCTGCAAGGAACTAAAAAAAAATCCTTTTTGTAATTATAATTCATTAAAATATTTTTTTTTAACTTTTCATTTATTTCAAATGTATTTCCATTTGTCTCTCATTTGTGATTTACTAATTTGTGCACAGTACTAACCACCACATAGGAAAAAAAACAAGCTACCCCTTTCCTGCAAGTGCATTTTTTAACAGAACAACTGCAACACAAATTATATCTGTGGCCACAATTCCTGTGCACACACAGCCTCATGGTGTGCTTCTAAGCAGAAAACAGAATTTGATTTGCAAATTCAAAGCACATTTACTACTCTGGTAGATCAAGTGATAATTGCTGTTACAGCCTTACACATTTTACCTGGAAAATCACAGAGGCAGAAAAGAGCACATTTCCTAACAGCTTCTTCATACCATAAGTATCTGCAACCTGGGTGAGTGTTTAGAGTAGAGCAAAGAAAATGAGGCCTTGGTGACGTTGAATGTGTTTGCATTACACACAGACCTGAGTAGTACGCATGAGAGTGTTGGAGAAGCTGCTGCATGTGTGCCAAGAGTGTGTTTCTGAACACTGTGTATTGTCTGGTGCAAGACAGATGAGCAAAGAGACTTCCAGAACTGCATGAAGACTGCAGGGATGTACGTAACAGTGCATGTGTGCTAAGGGATAATTTGTGTAAACACAACAGGCTGCCCCTTTCCTGGGACTGCATTTCTTACTGAACAACAAATTCATAAATTAAATCTCTGCCCACAATTCCTGTGTGCACACAGACTCATGCCATCTTTTTACGCACATAACACAGGCTGCCCCTTTCCTGGGACTGCATTTCTTACTGAACAACATCTTCACAAATTAAATCTCTGCCCACAATTCCTGTGCGCACACAGACTCATGCTATGTTTTTTGGAACAAAACAGTGTCCCTGAATAGTACCAAATTACTGTTACAGCCTGATACAGTTCCCTTATCATTTACAGAAGCAGAAAACAGCACATGTTCTAACAGCTCCTTAAGACAATGACCATGTGTTACAGGGTGAGTGATTAGACTAGATCAATTTAAATGAGGCCTTGCTGACGTTGAATGTGTTTGCATTACACAGTGCTATCTGAAACAGCACACAGAGCTGAGTACTACACATGAGAGTGTTGGAGAAGCTGCTGCGTGTGTGCCAAGAGTGTGTTTCTGAACACTGTGTATTGTCTGGTGCAAGACAGATGAGCAAAGAGACTTCCAGAACTGCATGAAGACTGCAGGGATGTACGTAACAGTGCATGTGTGCTAAGGGATAATTTGTGTAAACACAACAGGCTGCCCCTTTCCTGGGACTGCATTTCTTACTGAACAACAAATTCATAAATTAAATCTCTGCCCACAATTCCTGTGCGCACACAGACTCATGCTATGTTTTTTGGAACAAAACAGTGTCCCTGAATAGTACCAAATTACTGTTACAGCCTGATACAGTTCCCTTATCATTTACAGAAGCAGAAAACAGCACATGTCCTAACAGCTCCTTAAGACAATGACCATGTGTTACAGGGTGAGTGATTAGACTAGATCAATTTAAATGAGGCCTTGCTGACGTTGAATGTGTTTGCATTACACAGTGCTATCTGAAACAGCACACAGAGCTGAGTACTACACATGAGAGTGTTGGAGAAGCTGCTGCGTGTGTGCCAAGAGTGTGTTTCTGAACACTGTGTATTGTCTGGTGCAAGACAGATGAGCAAAGAGACTTCCAGAACTGCATGAAGACTGCAGGGATGTACGTAACAGTGCATGTGTGCTAAGGGATAATTTGTGTAAACACAACAGGCTGCCCCTTTCCTGGGACTGCATTTCTTACTGAACAACATCTTCACAAATTAAATCTCTGCCCACAATTCCTGTGTGCACACAGACTCATGCCATCTTTTTACGCCCATAACACAGGCTGCCCCTTTCCTGGGACTGCATTTCTTACTGAACAACATCTTCACAAATTAAATCTCTGCCCACAATTCCTGTGCGCACACAGACTCATGCTATGTTTTTTGGAACAAAACAGTGTCCCTGAATAGTACCAAATTTCTGTTACAGCCTGATACAGTTCCCTTATCATTTACAGAAGCAGAAAACAGCACATGTCCTAACAGCTCCTTAAGACAATGACCATGTGTTACAGGGTGAGTGATTAGACTAGATCAATTTAAATGAGGCCTTGGTGATGTTGAATGTGTTTGCATTACACAGTGCTATCTGAAACAGCACACAGAGCTGAGTACTACACATGAGAGTGTTGGAGAAGCTGCTGCGTGTGTGCCAAGAGTGTGTTTCTGAACACTGTGTATTGTCTGGTGCAAGACAGATGAGCAAAGAGACTTCCAGAACTGCATGAAGACTGCAGGGATGTATGTAACAGTGCATGTGTGCTAAGGGATAATTTGTGTAAACACAACAGGCTGCCCCTTTCCTGGGACTGCATTTCTTACTGAACAACATCTTCACAAATTAAATCTCTGCCCACAATTCCTGTGTGCACACGGACTCATGCCATCTTTTTACGCACATAACACAGGCTGCCCCTTTCCTGGGACTGCATTTCTTACTGAACAACATCTTCACAAATTAAATCTCTGCCCACAATTCCTGTGCGCACACAGACTCATGCTATGTTTTTTGGAACAAAACAGTGTCCCTGAATAGTACCAAATTACTGTTACAGCCTGATACAGTTCCCTTATCATTTACAGAAGCAGAAAACAGCACATGTCCTAACAGCTCCTTAAGACAATGACCATGTGTTACAGGGTGAGTGAATTGAATTGAAATAAGCTTTATTTCGATAAAAGCATATCTTAAAAAGCACATACAAATGTAACATACAGAATAAGCACAAACCGGAAAAGTACAGTAGCATCCATAGATCCCAGGTTATACAGCAGAGGTTTAAAAAAAAAAATACATATAAACTCAATAAATAAGACAATTTAAAAATGATGGAGTATGTACAGGAAGGGATCAGTCATCCAGCTTAGCTAGAGTCTGTGAGGGCTTTAGTTCTCAACAGCCAGGACCACCTCAAAAATTTTGCCAGAGCACAGGCATAAAGGGGTCGAGCATCTGATTTAAGGATACGCAAAGCTATGCGGTGGTCACGTGTTCCCAAAGTTTTACATAAGGGAGTGAGCCAATAGGATCTTGGGTTTCTGTATTTCGGGCATGCAAATAAAACATGCGCAATCGATTCAATTAAGGACTCACAGAAAGGGCAATATGGAGATGTCTGAGAAGGGGGTTTCCATCGTGCAGTCAACTCACGGACCGGAAGAGTGCCAATCCTAAACTTAATATAGAGGGATCGGTCATACGGCTTTTGTATTACGTCAAAGTAGGGTTCATAACACACTACATCTTTAATCGTGAGGAATTCAGTAATTCTACTGCCGCCAGAAGGATTAGAGTCTCTTTTTGCAAACACCCATCTCCAATAAAGCTTCTTGAGTTCAGCTTTTGGGGGGGAAGTTTTCTTGTCCCATGCTTCTTTAAGGCCAAGATCCATAAGTAAAGTCTTGACTTCTTTCAACCACTTAATTTTATGCCAAGAAGGAATAGATAAAATATCAGATAGACCCTCTGCGTATTTGGCTAACTCAGGGGTCCGCCAAATCCGGGCCCATAGGAGTAAGGGGCGTACTTTTGCCAAGTCTTTGATTGAGTGGCACCCTAAGTCCATTAATAATGGAACCAAAGGTGTGCTCTGTGGGAGTGCCAGTAATTCTTTGAAGAAGCTGGATTCGGACTTGCCAAGCTCATCAATATTAGTTACGCCCCATAGTTCAGCACCGTAGAGTGCCGAACTCACAGCTTTTGCTTTATATATATCCAAAGCAGGAACTATAGGCCGGGATGTGGAGGATCGATGCTCCCTGAGGAGGGCGCCGGTGACCCTCTTGTGGGTTATTGGCATTTTTTGTAGATGGGATGACCAGGACATCGTATCCGAGATACGTATACCCAAGTAGTCAAATTCTTTCACCCGCTCAAGGGGGACAGAGTTCAGGACTGGTGGCCGCCCTAACTTCCTTGGTGGATTTAGAATTAAGTACTTGGTTTTAGAGGTATTTATAATGAGGCCTCTAGCACTACAGAAAGCCTGAAAGCTGTCAAGCAGGATTTGTAAACCCTTTGGCGATTTAGATAGCAGGAGAGTATCGTCCGCGAACAGGAGAGTTGGAATACGATCGCCCGCCAGGGATGGGGCGTCAGCTGGAACTTTTTTCAGATGCTCCACCACACCATTCACATATAATGAGAATAGTGTAGGGGCAAGGACGCATCCCTGGCGGACGCCCCTGTTCACTGGGATTCTCTCCGTTTTCTGACCCTGGGGCCCCCAGCGCACTTGGGCATAGTTTCCCTCGTGTAATTTCTTAAGTAAAGCCAACAGATAGGAAGGGATATTCATGTTGGCCAACACTCGCCACAAAGTGTTGCGGGGGACAAGGTCGAAAGCTGTTTTCAGGTCGATGAAGGCAAGATAGAGACTGCCCTTTCCAAGGAGTACGACCTTCCAATAGAGAAGAAACAGCCTAAAAGCCTGCTCTATAGTGCCTGTTCCGACCCTGAAGCCTGCTTGGTAGTCAGAAATAATATTGTTCTCATTGGCCCAGGATAGAATCCTCTCCGGGATCACTTTCCCGATCACCTTCTGGGATGAATCAATAAGACTGATCGGGCGATAATTCGCCGGATCGTCTCTAGCTCCCTTTTTAAATATGGGAACAACCTCCGCCCCCTTCCAAGACTCGGGAACCGAGGCACCATTATCGATGGCATTGATTAAGATAGAGAGAAGCCTCCCCCACCGGGATGGTTCAAGTTTTAATAGATCTCCAGGAATGCCGTCTGGGCCAGCAGCCTTCGAGGGGACAATAGACTTGATAGCGAGGACTACTTCCCTTTCGGTAAATGGTGTATGATTTGGAACTTTTGCAAAAGGGGGGGCATTGTCAATAGAGGATGTCCCCAACTCTTCCGACTGGAAGGAGTAAAGTTTGGAAAAGGGTTCGGACCATGCCGTGGCCGTGATGTTACATGTTAGAAGTATATGGGTTGGCCTGGTTTTATTTCTGATTATTTCCCAAAAGGAACCAGAATCTCGTTTGTAAGAAGCCTCTCTAAGTGCCTGCCAATACTGCTCTTCCCAAAGTTTTTTGGCATTTAAGATGGTAGCCTTATAGTCCTTCCTGGCCAGCTGAATCTCGGGTATAATCCTCGTTTTTATGGCTGCAACTAGGGCAGATTTTTTCTTCCTACACGTTGATGAATACCACCCATCAGTGGGAATACGTTTGGACCTACCACAAGATGGGCCGCCCTTGCCCTCTATACGAAATAAATTGCCCAGCTTGCTTATAGTATCTTGAGAAATCAAGGGGCTTTGTCTAGGTTTGACTCAAGGTCGCTTAATGGAACCAGATCGGCTTGTACTTCCTTTAATATTGATCTAATTAAATCGATTTTTGCATCATCTAGGCTCACATTATGCCATTTAAGGCGTCTCTCGCAATTAGCAGGACGTACCTCGTGGGTTTGCATGGTGCTAATTGCTGAAAGAGCTGAAGGTCCATGTATGTCTTCCCACAATGATTTTATGGTAAGGGATAGCTGATTGTGGTCGCTATCATGTGAGGGGAGTATTACCATATCTATCACGTATGCCCAGAGATTAAGATCAAGTAGTATATAGTCGATCCGAGAGGAATGGTTGGTCCTATTATAGGTGTGCATGCCTTGAAGGTCAGAAGATGTTCTACCATTAGTAGCCCTTAAACCGAACTCAAGTGTCATGGTGTTTAGGAAGATAGCTGTTTTCGTCCATCTCTTAATAGGAGTTAGGGATAGCAAAGGGATGCCTCTTTTGGAATCATCCTCAAAAAGATCAAGGAGGTCCAGTGAAGCAAGGGGCTCATAGCAACAGTTGAAATCGCCGGCTATTAATGTATGTGGTATGTGGTGGCACTTGCGTAGTTCACTCTCCAGAAGTGAAAATACAGGAGATAGTGCGCCACCATTGAGGCCCCTGGCATAAACATTGAAGATCACAATAGACTTCCTTCCATTAGGACCTCCTAGAGTTAATTTTAGGATGTCAGGGGAGATAGTACAGGCTTGCCTTACAGAGCACCCCATAGAAATGTTAACCCAAATCAGGAGGCCTCCCGAAGGGCGACCTTTTCTTGTTGGCGGTGGAATGGCCGGTATAAAAAAGGTGGTAAAACCGACCATATGATGGGGCACTATACTCCATGTCTCCTGGAAAATGCAAATAGAGTAAGGTGTTATTAAGGAATTCCAATCAGGTAGATCAAGTTTGCTGGAGAGACCAGCTACATTCCAGCTAAGCACCTTTAGGGTAGATGCAGCGGGTGCTATGCTTTGCGTTGTAGCAGGACCAGGGGAATTAGAGGAATCCCGTAAAGAGTTATAAGGTAAGGGCGACAAGGGGTCAGCTATATTCAAACTAAGCACCTCTAGGGAGGAGGCCTCAGATACTGTGCCTTGCGTTGTAATAGGGCCAGGGGAGTTGGGAAGGTCCCGTAGAGGTTTATGTGGTAAGGACGGCAATGGGCAGTTGCTAGCCTGATGAGTAGGGGTAAGCTGTAGGTTACACTGCTGAATATTTAGGTGAAAATCCTTGATTAGGGTGGTAGACATGGTTACTTCTTTACTTTTCTGTGCTTCTGAAAAAGGGTAAAATCTGTCCCCTGGAGAAAAAGATTCATGTCAATAGGAAGCAAAGCGCCCATAAGGGGCACAATACCTATTTTGAACAAAAGGGAAATGGACATTTCCACGAGGAACCCGGTTATCCAAAAAGGGTTCCACCTGGGGCAAGTGAAAAGAGGGGAAATGTGGATAATAAGGGTACACAGGATCAGAATAGAAGTAACTTAAATCTAGGCATTCTATCCCGTTGATGTTAGGGCCTGGATGTCCTTTATTGCAGATTGCCTTGGTCACATAAGGGTCCCTAAAATTTATAACAATACAGTCACCAGGCGTTTGCTTTGGTCTAGTCCCCACCCAAGCAACCCTCCTGACATGAAGAACATGGCCATCCAAATGCCTAGGGAGTGGCCTATTGTTGTTCAGCCAGTGTGTCGTCTTGTTTTTAAGCTCAGAAAAGGATTCTGACTTGCCTGCCTTGAGGTGTGGGACACCTGTTAGGACAACAACAAAAGGCTGGCATTCAGGTGGAAGATTAATGTGGGGTAATCTATCCACAGGGTCGCTAGCGGCACTATTTAGGGAATCTTGGACTGGGCCTATATCCAGTGTTCTAGAGGGGTTCTGCGCGGATTTTGCTGCGCAAGCTGGTACTTCAAGAGTTGTGGAACTGGCATTAGAAGAAGTATCTGGTTTCTTCCCTTTGGATAAGGTACCCAGTTGCGGTGTGGGTGACGGGGATTTAGTGCCCGAAAGAAAGGTACCTTTATTTGCCTCTGGACGTAAGGCCACATTAGTGTGCAATGAGCCATTTTTGGGAACAGGGTCGACATGGCTAGTATGCTGGGGGTTGGTAGTTGCACAGTTTTCTTGGGCCATTTTTGAGTGTAACTTAATTAAAGATTTAAGAGAGAAAAAATTATCAAGAGAAGACTGCTCGAACTTCTCAAGCCTCTCTGACAATGTTCTCACTTTTTCCATCAGAGGTAATAAGAGGGAATTGATAAGTGACTTAAGCTGATCAACGAACAAATGTTGGGAGTCTGGGGCCTCTAGTAGATCAGAGGGCAAAGAGCACTGCTCAACAGTGTTAACAGAAACTAAATTAGGGGTCTGGGCAGGAGATGATCTTGGCTTCTGGCGTGAGAATTGGGAAGAAACTCTACAGCCAGCTCTCTTTCCAAAAGTATTACGTAATTTCCCTTTGCATTTCTGGGGAACTTTTGGTTGATCCTCTGGTGTTCCACTGCCCACCCTTTTGCTTTTATTTGAAGTAAGGTTCTGGCCTGCTTGGTTAGGTGGCTCAGAAGAGTCGCAGGCTTCAAAAGGAGGTGATATAATGTTAGCGGTGGATTCAGGGACAACTAATGAAGTAGAAAGAAGGGGGGAATACGACAAATTAGACTGTGAATTTGAACAATGGGCTGTAGATCTCACAGGTGATGCAACCACAGTAGGTGACATATGTGGTGTATGCCCCAAAGGGGTTCCATCGAGTGTAATAATGTTATTGGCTAAACCAGGGGATACAACGGAAGCAATATTTCCCAGTGAAGAACGTTTGTCGTTAAGCAGACCAAGGGAAACACGTCGTTCAGTGAGGGCGATTTCTTTCTCAAGGACCGAACAGGCACGGATTATAAAATGATCTAGAGTGCCACTTATTGATGATGAGCCTCCTGGAACGCCTCCTCTACCTGACCGGGTCAACATAGCCATTTGCAGGTAATGAGGTAGCAATGTAATACGTGCAATATGACTAGCAGTATAATGTAGAGTCAAACAGCCAAGTTCGTGGCAGAACAAACAAAAGAAAAACAGTCAGCAGAGTGACAAATTACCGTCCAGAAGCTGGAACACCAATCTTAAGGGAATGGCCCTGCCCAGCCGCGATCGGCCCCGGACGGCCACAGACGGTCCCGCCCTTGTCCCGGGCTTCTCCCGGCGCCGCCCGCGCGCGGTCCCGCGACGCGGAGAACGAGCTGTGATTTTGAACTCCTCCAGGCGGGAAATCCGTGCTGGCGGTGGCGGCTTCCTGCCGCTAGGGCTCGTGGGATTTGTAGTTCCTCCCAAGCTGCTGCGGCCGCACTGGTGACAAGAATTGCGGCGGCAGGATGGCTCCTTCGATAGCGCCCAGGGGAGCAATCATATAATCTAGTCCTGTATTTCCCTTAGTGACTTCACTTCCTTTTCCTCTTTCTTCACAAGGGGATCTCAGCTGTTGTTTCTTCTATTGATTACACTTTTGGTCTGCACCGTTTCTGAGGAGATGCGAAGAAGATGATAGCGTCCCGCCCTGCACGATAAAAGTTGGGTTTTTCGCTAAGCAAGTCAGCGGGTGTAGTTCTTTTCCAGGTGGACGACGGGAAATGAAGTTGCTATTACAGGGTGAGTGATTAGACTAGATCAATTTAAATGAGGCCTTGCTGACGTTGAATGTGTTTGCATTACACAGTGCTATCTGAAACAGCACACAGAGCTGAGTACTACACATGAGAGTGTTGTAGAAGCTGCTGCGTGTGTGCCAAGAGTGTGTTTCTGAACACTGTGTATTGTCTGGTGCAAGACAGATGAGCAAAGAGACTTCCAGAACTGCATGAAGATTGCAGGGATGTACGTAACAGTGCATGTGTGCTAAGGGATAATTTGTGTAAACACAACAGGCTGCCCCTTTCCTGGGACTGCATTTCTTACTTAACAACATCTTCACAAATTAAATCTCTGTCCACATTTCCTGTGTGCACACAGAGTCATGCCATCATTTTAGGCACATAACACAGGCTGCCCCTTTCCTGGAACTGCATTTCTTACTGAACAACATCTTCACAAATTAAATCTCTGCCCACAATTCCTGTGTGCACACTGACTCATGTCATCATTTTAAGCACATAACACAGGCTGCCCCTTTCCTAGGACTGCATTTCTTACTGAACAACAACTTCACAAATTAAATCTCAGACAACAATTCCTATATACACACAGACTCATGCTGTGTTGGTAGGCACAAAACACAGGCTGCGCCTTTCCTGAGTTATCAATTCTTACAGAACTAATGCTTTTTTCAAATGTGCTGCCATTTTCCTCTCTTTTCTTTCAAAGTGATTTCTGCTAAATGCTAACCATCACAATTAAAAACAAGCTGTCCTTTTCTTTCAACTGCAAGTCTTACTTTTCAACAGCAACACAAATTACATCTCTGTCAACAATTCTTCTCTGCACACAGACTCATGGTTTGATGGTAGGCACAAAACAGTATTCCTCATTGTTACCAGTACACATTAACTTATGGTGAAAACATACTCCATAATTTTTTACATATTCAAAACAGTTAAATATCTCGCAAAACAGAAATTGTAAATCACAACTTTAAACAAATAATCACAATTTTTTTTTTTATATCTAAATTAACCACAAACACCCCCTCTCAAACTCATAACTCACCTTTAAAATTAGTTAGTTGGGAAAGAAATGTGGCAGTCACACAGCAGTTTATCAGACCAGAATCTCTGAGCTGAACGCCTCTCTCCTCTCAGCAGAACCAGTTAATGGCACAGTTTCCCTCGCTTTTTTCACACATATACATGTTAATTTCAAATCTCAGTGCTTCCCACATTTTTTCAAATGAAATCACACATTTCTATTGGTTGAAAACTTCAACCCCTTTCCAAATGTACCCTTCCCCCAACTTGACTTCTGCCTGCTACCATAGCAACAGGTCATGGAACACAGGTGTGAGCAGAGAGGTCAGAAGTTCAGCAGACAATGTTTCATTTCCAAAGAGCAAGAGTGCTTGACTTTTCAAACCTAACAGCAAATCCAAACTAATGTTCTTTGTTCACACATTTTTCTGAACCAATACAATACATGCTTTTTAAAATTTAAACATACAGCCTAGTTTTTAGTGTAGAATGGTGTGAAACAGCCAATGAGTTCTTTTTGTTAAAAAAAAAAGTATGTAAGCCTCCATTTTACAACTACCTTTCATTTCATATTGTCATTCTACTGAAAGACACCTTCTGAGTGCATCCAGATCTCCTTGAAAGATGTTCACAGTGTGGATTGTAGGTCATAGCTATGTCTTCTGGAGTGAAAAGTATGCAGAAAAAAGAGGTATTTTGAAAGACCTTGCTTTGCCAAATGTAGACATTAAATGGATTGGTCAGAGAGGGTTAAAGTGGCACCAATTAATGCCTTTGGTGAAAACCTTTCTACATCTCCCACAGCCTAACCTTATTATTGTGCACTGTGGTGGAAATGACCTAGGCACTTTAACTGGGGTAGGTCTGGAAATGCTTATTAAGGACACCTTTGTGCAATTGATGTCACTTTTTCCACAAACTGCCTTCGTATATTCTAACATATGCCAAAGGCAAAAGTGGAACTGGTCCAACCAATTTTGTCCGCAGATTGACAAAGCAAGGAAGCACGTAAACAAATCGATTTATGCTTTCCTCATAGACTATGGTATGGGTTCTATATACCACAACAACTTGCGTTACAACATGCAAGACATTTATAGAGGAGATGGTGTACACTTCACTGATGAAGGCAACAGAGTCTTCCTCTTGAACTTTAGACTCTGCATCGGTACTTACTTGTAGGTACCAAAAAACAAACAATGAACACAAGGGCTCTTTTTAGAGCGACCTTATATCTAAACACTTAAATGCGATTTTTTATTATTTTTTTTTTAAAGTTTTTTTTCGTGTGTGCGCTACAAGGTCCTACTGTGACCCCCTTACAATGCCTAGTGGGTCAATATCTCCCCACTCTGCCCCCTTTTCAAGTTCTCCCCCTTTGTTTATCACCCCCTCTTTATGCGAGCGACAAAATGGCGGCCGCCGCTTCCTGATTTCCACCGATTTGAATGTTTACTGACATCTAACAACCAATCAGAAGCGCGCTCGCGATCGGCAAGGTGCGCGCACAGGACTTGCTCAGTGCGCGCACGGTACGCGCGTACAGATATATATATTGATTTAAATGCTATTTTCTCAGGAAATACTGAACAGATTTACACCAAACCTGCAAAAGGCACTTCATGGACCTTATGGCTACCTCTCTGCCAAATTTCACATAATTCTGTTCAGCCGTTCGGGCTGTAGCTGCGACTAAAGTCCCTATGGAAAAATGCATGGGGAAAACGCGTTTTGGGACCCCCCTTTTTTCTCGGCCCCCGCTTGACGAATCCCCCCGAAACTTTCTGGGTAGGAGCTGAGCGGAGCGCCCCATTAGTTTTGAAAATTTCGCGAGGATTCGTCAGCCGGCGCCAAAGTTATTCAAAATAGAATTTTGAGATTTCCTATGGAAACACGGTCCTAACTATAACTACCTACTGGCGACCGCCAGTAGGTAATATATATATATATATATATATATATATATATATATATATATATATATATATATATATATATATATATATATATTCGCTGAAAAAAAACATAGGTTTCAGAGACATTATAGTTAGAAATAAGCATTTATAAAACCTTAGAAATTCACAGAAAAAAACATAGGTTTCAGGGGTGTTATAGTTAGCTGCCCATTTCACTCAAACAAAACCATAGAAATTCCTCCGTTATAGTTAGTTCTGCTAACTATAACTCACGCGCCCGCAATGCACTGCTGATGATGTCACATATTGCATCATTCATGACATGGTCAGTGACATCACTGATGACATCATCCACTGGATGTCGTTTAGTTTGAAATTTAAATATGTATTATATATATATACCAATCTGTATTGAAGATTGAGTGGATATAACTGTCTGGATGGAGGATTTAGTAGCTGTCTGATTGTCTTTTTAAGTGAGTAATTAAAAGTGTCTCACTTAATACATGGATTAGTAACTAAACTATGTGAATGTGTGCAGCACTGTCTCTGTTGTTGTATAGCATGCTGCATCAGTTGGTCACTAACTACATGAGTGTGTATATTAGTTATTGATTAGTTGGGTGAGTATTTGTATGGGACACTGAGTTTGTGTGTGGTTGGATGGGGTGTGTGTAACTCTATGCATAGATGTGTGAATGGTTGATTGACTAGGTGTATGGATTTAAGAGTGCATGTGGAAACAGTTGTTTGGGTGACTGAGTGTATATATTTGTATGTTGGTGAGCGAATATATGTTTTAGTTGTACATCTTCAACAAAGTACAAAAATAAAAGGCATTGTATATGAGAGTTGGTGTTTTTAAATAAGTATGTGTAAGAGTCAGTGATTGTGAGAGTAACTATATGAATGAGTGTATATGTGCAATGGTGATTTCTTAACATATTAACTATGAGTTACTATGTGTTTGAATAAATGAGGTGTTGTTGGATAATTGTGTAAGTGAGTAAATGTAAGTGTGATTAATTTTTTTCATGAGTGAGTAGGATGACTGCATAACCGACTAAGATGACTGCTGATGTGTCAATGTCTATATATGTGTATAAGTGCATTTGATAGTGTTCTATTAAGTAATGACTGCATGTATAGATGATTCTGTTGTTGAATGGGTAGTTGTGTGTGTAGACTTAGGAATCAGTGAGTGGGTATGTAGTAACTGGTATTGGTGTGTCAATGGTTTCAAATATGGTACTCTGTATTTTACAGTGAGTGATGAAAGGTTATACTAGTGTATGATGAGGTGTATCAGATTGTCAAGTGGATGATGTCATCAGTGATGTCATTTGAGATGTCATCAGTGATGTCATCAGTGATGTCACTGACCATGTCATGAATGATGCAATATGTGACATCATCAGCAGTGCATTGCGGGCGCGTGAGTTATAGTTAGCAGAACTAACTATAACGGAGGAATTTCCATGGTTTTGTTTGAGTGAAATGGGCAGCTAACTATAACACCCCTGAAACCTATGTTTTTTTCTGTGAATTTCTAAGGTTTTATAAATGCTAATTTCTAACTATAACGTCTCTGAAACCTGTTTTTTTTCAGTGAATTTCAAAGGTTTTTTAAATGCTAACTTTTAAGTGTGATAATAGTTATATCTATTTTTTTGTACTGATTTTCTACAGTTTTGTAACTGTTTATTTATAAATATTTTATTCATTAAATAACATTATATATTTTTCAGAAAATTACAAAACACATTTTTTTAATTAAAACTGAAATATTGATTAATTTTCTTGTTTTCGTTTTTTATTTTAATATATTTATATTATTTGCTTTAAAAAAAATACATTTTTTTTCGGAGTCGCGCTCTCAAAGCGTACACATCATGGTGGGTGCGCGCATTCTAGCCGCCATTTTAGAAAAGTCATGAAGGATCCGCGTATGGTGTGTGACGGCTGCGTGTTTTTCAGTTACATAATATACATTTAATATCACGTGATATGCGCGATTAGTATGCGACCAGTCTGCGATTCCTGCTCCCGTGCATTCACGACACATGCGCATTATGGTAAGAGATGTTTGCGCGGTTGCGGGTCCCGCATGACATCATATACGTGCTGGGGCACGCTGGGTGCGCGACTCCCGCAAAAAAAATGATGTTCCAAAATGATATGTATGTGTCTTTAATATACATATTAAGGCAAGAGATGATGTAAGAAATATATTTGGTCTTATGATAAACGTATATTTTTTTAAAATATATTTTCGCGAAGTCGGGTGCGTGCATCGTGAGTGCAGAAAACCAGGTCAGCAGAGCTGCTGTAGAGCCAGAGAACCAGGTCAGCAGAGCTGCTCTAGAGCCTAAGAACTAGGTCAGCAGAGCTGCTCTAGAGCCAGAGAACCAGGTCAGCAGAGCTGCTGTAGAGCCAGAGAAAACAGGTCAGCAGAGCTGCTTTAGAGGGAGAGAACCAGGTCAGCAGAGCTGCTTTAGAGCCAGAGAACCAGGCCAGCAGAGCTGCTTTAGAGCCAGAGAACCAGGTTAGCAGAGCTGCTTTAGAGCCAGAGAACCAGGTCAGCAGAGCTACTCTCGAGCCAGAGAACCAAATCAGCAGAGCTGCTTTAGAGCCATAGAACCAGGTCAGCAGAGCTGCTTTATAGCCAGAGAACCAGTTCAGTAGAGCTGCTCTAGAGCCTAAGAACCAGGTCAACAGAGCTGCTCTAGAGCCAGAGAACCAGGTCTGCAGAGCTGCTGCAGAGCCAGAGAAACCAGGTCAGTAGAGCTGCTTTAGAGGGAGAGAACCAGGTCAGCAGAGCTGCTCTAGAGCCAGAGAACCATGTCAGCAGAACTGCTTCAGAGCCATAGAACTGGGTCAGCTGAGCTGCTTTAGAGCCAGAGAACCAGGTCAGCAGAGCTGTTGTAGAGCCAGAGAACTAGATCAGCAGAGCTGCTCTGTAGCATAAGAACTAGGTCAGAAGAGCTGCTCTAGAGCCAAAGAACCAGGTCAGCAGACCTGCTGTAGAGCCAGAGAAACCAGGTCAGCAGAGCTGCTTTAGAGAGCGAGAACCAGGTCAGCAGAGCTGCTTTAGAGCCAGAGAACCAGGTCAGCAGAGCTGCTCTAGCTGACACTGACTGACTGACACTGACTGATTGACACTGACTGATTGACACTGACTGACACAGATTGACTGACACTGACACTGACTGACACTGATTGACTGACACTGACTGACTGACTGACACTGACTGACTGACACTGACTGACACTGATTGACATTGACTGACACTGATTGACTGACACTGACTGACTGACACTGACTGATTGACACTGATTGACTGACACTGACTGACACTGATTGACTGACACTGACTGACTGCCACTGACTGACACTGACTGACTGACACTGACTGACTACTCTCTACTACTCTACTACTTTCTACTACTCTCTCTCTACTACTCACTCTCTACTACTCTCTACTACTCACTCTCTACTACTCTCCTACTCTCTATTACTCACTCTCTACTACTCACTCTCAACTACTCACTCTCTACTACTCTACTACTCACTCTCTACTACTCACTCGCTACTACTCTCTACTACTCACTCTCTACTACTCACTCTCTACTACTCACGCCCTACTACTCTCTACTACTCACTGTCTACTACTACTCTCTCCACTACTCACTCTCTACTACTCTCTACTATTCACTCTCCACTACTCAGTCTTTACTACTCACTCTCTACCACTCACTCTACTACTTTCTACTACTCTCTACCACTCACTCTCTACTACTCTACTACTCACTCTCTACTACTCTCTGCTACTCACTCTACTACTCTCTGCTGCTCTCTACCACTCACTCTCTACAACTCTACTACTCTCTCTCTACTACTCACTCTTTACTACTCTCTCTCTACTACTCTCTACTACTCACTCTCTACTACTCACTCTACTACTCTCTACTACTCACTCTCTACTACTCTCTCTCTACTACTCACTCTCTACTACTCGCTCTCTACTACTCACTCTCCACTACTCACTCTCTACTACTCGCTCTCTACTACTTTCTACTACTCACTCTCTTCTACTCACTCTCTACTACTCTCTACTACTCTCTCTGCTACTCACTCTCTACTACTCACTCTCTACTACTCTACTACTCTCTACTACTCACTCTACTACTCACTCTCTACTATTCTCTACTACTCACTCTACTACTCTCTCCTACTCTCTACCACTCACTTTCTTCTACTCTACTACTCACTCTCTACTACTCTCTCTCTACTACTCACTCTCTACTACTCACTCTACTACTCTCTACTACTCACTCTCTACTACTCACTCTGTACTACTCACTCTCTACTACTCTCTCCTGCTCACTCTCCACTAATCATTCTCTACTACTCGCTCTCAACTACTCTCTACTACTCAATCTACTACTCACTCTCTACTACTCTAATACTCTCTATACTTCTCACTTTCTACTACTCACTCTCTACTACACACTCTCTACTACTTGCTCTCTGCTACTCGCTCTCTGCTACTCTCTACTATTCACTCTCTACTACTCCACTACTCTCTACTACTCATTCTCTACTACTCACTCTCTACTACTCTACTACTCTCTACTACTCTCTCTCTACTACTCACTCTCTACTACTCTCTCTACTACTCTCTACTACTCACTCTCTACTACTCACTCTCTACTACTCTCTCTCTACTACTCTCTACGCTACTCACTCTTTACTACTCTCTAATACTCTCTCTCTGCTACTCACACTCTACTACTCTCTACTACTCACTCTCTACTACTCTCTACTTCTCACTCTCTACTACTCTCTACTACTCACTCTACTACTCACTCTCTACTACTCTCTTCTACTCACTCTCTAATACTCACTCTCTACTACTCACTCTATACTACTCACTCTACTACTCACTCTACTACTCTCTACTACTCACTCTCTGATACTTTATCTACTACTCTCTAATACTCTCTACTACTCACTCTCTACTCTCTATTACTCGCTCTCTACTCTCTACCTATCTACCTCTCTCTACCTCTCTCTACCTCTCTACCTCTACACCTCTACCTATACACCTCTACCTCTCTGTACATGCACACATATGCACATATATATATATGCATATATATGCATATGCATTTATATATATGTATGTGTATATATATATACATATATAAACATATAAATATAATCTGCATATCTATATAAATATAAATGCATGCAAATATATACATATACATAAATGCATACATATGCATGGTATGTACATGAAAGTTTGAAAACCTCTAATACAAGCAAAGCTAAAAAGCCACCTAATTACAAACAGAATTGCTTTAACTTAAACGAGGGTGAGACCTATTGCATTTTCAATGCTTGTTTACTTTGATTCCATCAAGAAGGCATTCAGATGTGTCACACATTTTCCATAAATTCTGAATGGTAGCACTCTAGTTGCTCATTAGATCACTGTAGTAAAGCGATTGCTCACCAGGGAAGTCTGCTGCTGGTATTCAAAGTGCATGTTTCAGTCTGCATGTCAGAATATTTAAATGAAATGGAAGAGGATTTGAGAAGTCAAAATGTGCCCTAATCTTTCTTTCTGCAGCACTAATCATAATTTCTATGGCAAAATGAACCCCCTCATTTTGTTCCTTTGCAAATTGAATGTTTTAAGTGTTATCACTTTATTCCAATCAAGATGGCATCAGGTGTGCCATACTTTTGTCATAAGTAAGGCTGTTAGCGCTCTAGTTGTTCTTTAAAACACTCTGGGACATTCTGGGCTATTCTTGGGCTACATCTCGGTGATATTTGTGCTACATTTGGGCTCTTTTTTCTCTGGTGGCCATCTTGGGAGACTTATTTGTTTTGAAGTTTCCTAATTTCCTCATTTACAACAGTCTACTCAGTAGGAAATACTTTCAGGTTTTTTACTTTCATTCCATCAAGAAGGCATTCAGATGTGTCACACATTTGCCATGAATTCGGAATGTTAGTACTCTAGTTGCTTATTAGATCACTGTAGTAAAGCTGCTGCTCACCAGCGAAGTCTGCTGCTGGTATTGAAAGTGCATGTTTCAGTCTGCATGTCAGAATTTTTTAATGAAATAGAAGAGGATTTGAGAAGTCACTCAAAATGTGCCCTAATTGTCTTTTTTCCGCACTAATCATAATTTCTATGGCAAAATGAACCTCCTCATTGTGTTCCTTTTAAATTAAACCACTCACTCTCTACTATTCATTTGCTACTACTTTCTACTACTCACTCTCTACTACTCTCTCTCTACTACTCTCTACTACTCTCTACTACTCCTCTCTACTACTCACTCTCTACTACTCACTCTCTACTACTCTCTACTACTCACTCTACTGCTCTCTACTACTCTCTACCACTCACTCTCTACTACTCTACTACTCACTCTCTACTACTCTCTACTACTCCCTCTCTACTACTCACTCTACTACTCTCTACTACTCACTCTCTACTACTCACTCTCTACTACTCTACTACTCTCTACTACTCACTCTCTACTACTCACTTACTCTCTCTCTACTAATCACTCTACTACTCTCTACCACTCACTCTCTACTACTCTACTACTCACGCTCTACTACTCTCTACTACTCACTCTCTACTACTCACTCTCTACTACTCTACTACTCACTCTCCACTACTCACTCTCTACTACTCACTCTCTACTACTCTCTACTACTCAGTCTACTACTCACTCTCTAATACTCTACTACTCTCTCCTACTCTCTCTGCTACTCATTCTCTACTACTCTCTACTACTCATTCTCTACTACTCACTCTCTACTACTCTACTACTCTCTCTACTACTCACTCTCTACTACTCTCTCTCTACTACACATTCTCTACTACTTGCTCTCTACTACTCACTCTACTACTCACTCTCTACTACTCCCTACTACTCACTCTAGTACTCACTCTCTACTACTCTCTACTACTCACTCTCTACTACTCCACTACTCTCTACTAATCACTCTCTACTACTCACTCTGTACCACTCTCTACTACTCACTCTCTACTACTCTCTACTACTCACTCTCTACTACCCACTCTCTACTACTCACTCTCTTCTACTCTCTACTACTCACTCTCTGCTACTCTCTCTCTACTACTCACTCTCTACTACTCACTCTTAACTACTCTCAACTACTCTCTCTCTACTACTCACTCTACTACTCTCTACT
This sequence comes from Triturus cristatus, assembly GCF_964204655.1. Taxonomy (NCBI): domain Eukaryota; kingdom Metazoa; phylum Chordata; class Amphibia; order Caudata; family Salamandridae; genus Triturus; species Triturus cristatus. Next base: position 780,296,322 of record NC_140592.1, read on the forward strand.
ACTCACTCTCTACTACTCTACTACTCACTCTCTACTACTCTCTACTACTCTCTCTACTACTCACTCTCTACTACTCCCTACTACTATCTCTCTACTACACACTCTCTACTACTTGCTCTCTACTACTCACTCTACTACTCACTCTCTACTACTCTGAACTACTCACTCTCTACTATTCCACTACTCTCTACTAATCACTCTCTACTACTCACGCTGTACTACTCTCTACTACTCACTCTCTACTACTCACTCTCTACTACTTTCTCTCTACTACTCACTCTCTACTACTCACTCTACTACTCATTTGCTACTACTTTCTACTACTCACTCTCTACTACTCTCTCTCTACTACTCTCTACTACTCTCTACTACTCCTCTCTACTACTCACTCTCTACTACTCACTCTCTACTACTCTCTACTACTCACTCTACTGCTCTCTACTACTCTCTACCACTCACTCTCTACTACTCTACTACTCACTCTCTACTACTCTCTACTACTCCCTCTCTACTACTCACTCTAATACTCTCTACTACTCACTCTCTAATACTCACTCTCTACTACTCTACTACTCTCTACTACTCTCTACTACTCACTCTCTACTACTCACTTACTCTCTCTCTACTACTCACTCTACTACTCTCTACCACTCACTCTCTACTACTCTACTACTCACTCTCTACTACTCTCTACTACTCTCTCTACTACTCACTCTCTACTACTCACTCTACTACTCTACTACTCACTCTCCACTACTCACTCTCTACTACTCGCTCTCTACTACTCTCTACTACTCACTCTACTACTCACTCTCTAATACTCTACTACTCTCTCCTACTCTCTCTGCTACTCATTCTCTACTACTCTCTACTACTCATTCTCTACTACTCACTCTCTACTACTCTACTACTCTCTCTACTACTCACTCTCTACTACTCTCTCTCTACTACACATTCTCTACTACTTGCTCTCTACTACTCACTCTACTACTCACTCTACTACTCACTCTCTACTACTCCCTACTACTCACTCTAGTACTCACTCTCTACTACTCTCTACTACTCACTCTCTACTACTCCACTACTCTCTACTAATCACTCTCTACTACTCACTCTGTACTACTCTCTACTACTCTCTACTACTCTCTCTCTACTACCCACTCTCTACTACTCACTCTCTACTACTCTCTACTACTCACTCTCTGCTACTCTCTCTCTACTACTCTCTACTACTCACTCTCTACTACTCACTCTCAACTACTCACTCTCAACTACTCTCTCTACTACTCACTCTACTACTCTCTATACTCACTCTCTACTACTCTACTACTCACTCTCTTCTACTCTCTACTACTCTCTATACTACTCACTCTCTACTACTCTCTACTACTATCTCTCTCCTACACACTCTCTACTACTTGCTCTCTACTACTCACTCTACTACTCACTCTCTACTACTCCCTACTACTCACTCTACTACTCACTCTCTACTACTCTCAACTACTCACTCTCTACTACTCCACTACTCTCTACTAATCACTCTCTACTACTCACTCTGTACTACTCTCTACTACTCACTCTCTACTACTCTCTACTACTCACTCTCTACTACTTTCTCTCTACTACTCACTCTCTACTACTCACTCTACTACTCTCTACTACTCACTCTCTACTACTCTCTCTCTCTCTACTACTCTCTACTACTCACTCTCTACTACTCATTCTCAACTACTCACTCTGAACTACTCTCTCTCTCTACTACTCACTCTACTACTCTCTACCACTCACTCTCTAGTACTCTACTACTCAGTCTCTACTACTCTCTACTACTCTCTCTACTATTCGCTCTCTACTACTCACTCTCTACTACTTGCTCTCTACCACTCTCTACTACTCACTCTACTACTCACTCTCTACTACTCTACTACTCTCTACTACTCTCTCTGCTACTCACTCTCTACTACTCTACTACTCTCTACTACTCTCTCTACTACTCACTCTCTACTACTCTCTACTACTCTCTCTCTACTACACACTCTCTACTACTTGCTCTCTACTACTCACTCTACTACTCACTCTACTACACACTCTCTACTACTCCCTACTACTCACTCTACTACTCACTCTCTACTACTCTCTACTACTCACTGTCTACTACTCCACTACTCTCTACTAATCACTCTCTACTACTCACTCTGTACTACTCTCTACTAATCACTCTCTACTACTCTCTACTACTCACTCTCTACTACTCTCTCTCTACTACTCACTCTCTGCTACTCACTCTCTACTACACTCTACTACTCACTCTCTACTACTCTCTCTCTACTACTCTCTACTACTCACTCTATACTACTCTCTACTACTCACTCTCTACTACTCTCTCTCTACTACTCACTCTACTACTCATTCTCTACTACTCATTCTCTACTACTCAGTCTCCACTACTCACTCTCTACTACTCTACTACTCTCTCTACTACTCACTCTCTACTACTCTCTCTACTACACATTCTCTACTACTTGCTCTCTACTACTCACTCTACTACTCACTCTACTACTCACTCTCTACTGCCCCCTACTACTCCCTCTAGTACTCACTCTCTACTACTCTCTACTACTCACTCTCTACTACTCCACTACTCTCTACTAATCACTCTCTACTACTCACTCTCTACTACTCTCTACTACTCACTCTCTACTACTCTCTACTACTCACTCTCTACTACTCCCTCTCTACTACTCACTCTCTACTACTCACTCTCTACTACTCTCTACTACTCTCTCTCTACTACACACTCTCTACTACTTGCTCTCTACTACTCACTCTACTACTCACTCTACTACACACTCTCTACTACTCCCTACTACTCACTCTACTACTCACTCTCTACTACTCTCTACTACTCACTGTCTACTACTCCACTACTCTCTACTAATCACTCTCTACTACTCACTCTGTACTACTCTCTACTAATCACTCTCTACTACTCTCTACTACTCACTCTCTACTACTCTCTCTCTACTACTCACTCTCTGCTACTCACTCTCTACTACACTCTACTACTCACTCTCTACTACTCTCTCTCTACTACTCTCTCTATACTACTCTCTACTACTCACTCTCTACTACTCTCTCTCTACTACTCACTCTACTACTCATTCTCTACTACTCATTCTCTACTACTTAGTCTCCACTACTCACTCTCTACTACTCTACTACTCTCTCTACTACTCACTCTCTACTACTCTCTCTACTACACATTCTCTACTACTTGCTCTCTACTACTCACTCTACTACTCACTCTACTACTCACTCTCTACTGCCCCCTACTACTCCCTCTAGTACTCACTCTCTACTACTCTCTACTACTCACTCTCTACTACTCCACTACTCTCTACTAATCACTCTCTACTACTCACTCTGTACTACTCTCTACTACTCACTCTCTACTACTCTCTACTACTCACTCTCTACTACTCCCTCTCTACTACTCACTCTCTACTACTCACTCTCTACTATTCTCTACTACTCACTCTCTGCTACTCTCTCTCTACTACTCTCAACTACTCACTCTCAACTACTCTCTCTCTACTACTCACTCTACTACTCTCTACTACTCACTCTCTACTACTCTACTACTCACTCTCTACTACTCTCTACTACTCTCTCTACTACTCACTCTCTACTACTCCACTACTCTCTCTCTACTACACACTCTCTACTACTTGCTATCTACTACTCACTCTACTACTCAGTCTACTACTCACTCTCTACTACTCCCTACTACTCACTCTACTACTCACTCTCTACTACTCTCTACTACTCACTCTCTACTACTCCACTACTCTCTACTAATCACTCTCTACTACTCACTCTGTACTACTCTCTACTACTCACTCTCTACTACTCTCTACTACTCACTCTCTACTACTTTCTCTTTACTACTCACTCTCTACTACTCACTCTACTACTCTCTACTACTCACTCTCTACTACTCTCTCTCTACTACTCTCTACTACTCACTCTCTACTACTCATTCTCAACTACTCACTCTCAACTACTCTCTCTCTACTACTCACTCTACTACTCTCTACTACTCTCTACCACTCACTCTCTACTACTCTACTACTCAGTCTCTACTACTCTCTACACTACTCGCTCTCTACTACTCACTCTCTACTACTCGCTCTCTACTACTCTCTACTACTCACTCTACTACTCACTCTCTACTACTCTACTACTCTCTACTACTCTCTCTGCTACTCACTCTCTACTACTCTCTACTACTCTACTACTCTCTACTACTCTCTCTACTACTCACTCTCTACTACTCTCTACTACTCTCTCTCTACTACACACTCTCTACTACTTGCTCTCTACTACTTGCTCTCTACTACTCACTCTACTACTCACTCTACTACTCACTCTCTACTACTCCCTACTACTCACTCTACTACTCACTCTCTACTACTCTCTACTACTCACTGTCTAATACTCCACTACTCTCTACTAATCACTCTCTTCTACTCACTCTGTACTACTCTCTACTAATCACTCTCTACTACTCTCTACTACTCACTCTCTACTACTCTCTCTCTACTACTCACTCTCTACTACTCACTCTCTACTACTCTCCACTACTCACTCTCTACTACTCTCTCTCTACTACTCTCTACTACTCTCTACTACTCACTCTCTACTAGTCTCTCTCTACTACTCTACTACTCACTCTACTACTCACTCTCTAATACTCACTCTCTCCTACTCACTCTACTACTCACTCTTTACTACTCTCTACTACTCTCTACTTCTCACTCTCCTACTCTCTACTACTCACTCTCTACTACTCACTCTACTACTCTCTCCTACTCACTCTCTGCTACTCTCTCTACTACTCTCTACTACTCTCTCTCTACTCTCTACTCTCTTAATCATCCTCTACTCTCTACCTCTCTACCTCTCTCTACCTCTCTCTCTACTACTCTGTACCTCTCTCTACACGCACACATATGCACATATATGCATATGCATTTATATATATGTATGTGTATATTACCTACTGGCGGTCGCCAGTAGGTAGTTATAGTTAGGACCCCTTTTCCATAGGAAATCCGCAACATTCTATTTTGAATAACTTTGGCGCCGGTCGACGAATCCTCGCGAATTTCTCAAAATAGGTGGGGCGCTACGCTCCGCTCCTACCCTGAAAGTCTCGGGGGGATTCGTCAAGCGGGGGCTGAGATAAAAGGGGGGTCCCAAAACGCGTTTTTCCCATGCATTTTTTCCATAGGACCTTTAGACAGGGCTACAGCCCGAACGGCTGAACAGAATTACTAGAAATTTGGCAGAGAGGTAGTCCTCAGGTCAAGGAAGTGCCTTTTGTAGGTTTGGTGTAAATCTGTTCAGTAGATTCTGAGAAAATAGCCTTTAAATCAATATATATATCTGAGCCAGCTTACGGTACGCTTACCGTAAGCTTACCGTACGCGTACGGTGGCGTGCGCGAGCGCGATTCTGATTGGCTGTTACATCTAAGTAAACATTCGAATCGGTCGAAACCAGGAAGCGGCGGCCGCCATTTTCTCTCTCGCACTCTGAGGGGGGGGCAGTAAATAAAGGCAAAAAACATATAAAGGGGCTGTTTAGACAGCGCCCATGCACATAGCCATGTTAGTTGAGTCCTCAAAGGCCAAAAACGGCAAATTTTTATTTTTTGAAAATTTCGCCGATTACGCTTACCGTACGCGTACGGTGCGCTTACGCTAAAAATTTTAATAAAAAAAAAAACTCTCTGTGCATGGCATATTATTGTCATCACTTACAAATTAAATTTAACAGATTACCTATCACAAGGAAGCGCATAATATGTCCTCCATGTGCGCACGGTGCGTAACGTGGGCACGCGGTGCGCGTAGCGCACTGCGTGCCCACCTTGCGTGTACGGCACTAACTGCGTAAAGTGGGCGCGCGGTGCGCGAAGCGCACCGCGTGCTCACCGTGCGCGCACGGTGCGCGAAGCTCACCGAACTGCGTTAAGTGGGCGTGCACGCCACGAATGGCGTAAAGTAACTTAGCATTTAAAAAACCGTACAAATTCACTGAAAAAACCATAGGTTTCACACACGTTATAGTTAGGAATTAGCATTTAAAAAACCTTGCAAATTCACTGAAAAAAACATAGGTTTCAGACATGTTATAGTTAGTGGAAATTTTACTGATAAAAAACCAATGAAATTCCCCCGTTATAGTTAGTGCAGGCAACTATAACTCACGCGACCGCAATCTTCTGCTGATGACATATGTGTCTTTATGAAAAAAAAATATTTCTAATATATGTATAGCTAAAAATTTATGGAAGAAGACATGGGCAAATAAGTGTCTAAATACAGTATTAGCATCAGCAGAGGATTGCGGTCGCGTGAGTTATAGTTGCCTGCACTAACTATAACGGGGGAATTTCATTGGTTTTTTATCAGTAAAATTTCCGCTAACTATAACATGTCTGAAACCTATGGTTTTTTCAGTGAATTTGCAAGGTTTTTTAAATGCTAATTCCTAACTATAACGTGTGTGAAACCTATGGTTTTTTCAGTGAATATATATATATATACATATATAAACATATATATAATCTTCATATCTATATAAATACAAATATAAATGCATGCATACATGTACATATATGCATGTTATGTACATGAAATTTTGAAAAACACTAATAAAAGCAAAGCTAAAAAGCCACCTATTTACAAACAGAATTGCTTTAACTTGAACGAGAGCGAGACCTATTGCATTTTCAATGCTTGTTTACTTTGGTTCCATCAAGAAGGCATTCAGATGTGACACATTTGCCATAAATTCTGAATGGTAGTACTCTAGTTCCTCATTAGATCACTGTAGTAAAGCTGCTGCTCACCAGGGAAGTCTGCTGCTGGTATTCAAAGTGCATGTTTCAGTCTGCATGTCAGAACTTTACAATGAAATAGAATAGGATTTGAGAAGTCACACGTTATAGTTAGGAATTAGCATTTAAAAAACCTTGCAAATTCACTGAAAAAACCATAGGTTTCACACATGTTATAGTTAGCGGAAATTTTACTGATAAAAAACCAATGAAATTCCCCCGTTATAGTTAGTGCAGGCAACTATAACTCACGCGACCGCAATCTTCTGCTGATGACATATGTGTCTTTATGAAAAAAAAATATTTGTAATATATGTATAGCTAAAAATGTATGGAAGAAGACATGGGCAAATAAGTGTCTAAATACAGTATTAGCATCAGCAGAGGATTGCGGTCGCGTGAGTTATAGTTGCCTGCACTAACTATAATGGGGGAATTTCATTGGTTTTTTATCAGTAAAATTTCCGCTAACTATAACATGTGTGAAACCTATGGTTTTTTCAGTGATATATATATATATATATATATATATATATATATATATATACATATATATATATGTATTCTTCAAGGTTGCCCACCAGGTTGGGGAGCACTCCAGGACCAGCAATACCTCATGGACCAGGCAGCTTTTGTGGTGCGGCCTGACGCGTTTCGCTTGAATAGCTTTCTCAAAAGCCGATCACTTCAGTTCTCCAGCGACATTTAAATCACTTGTGCTGCCTGCTGATAGGCCAGGTATCTCCCACTGCATTGCGGGGTATGTAGTGTCCATGCTGCGCTCATCAAACCTTGTATAGGTGCGAGGAGACTGAAGATCTCTGATGCTTCCCTTGTATGGGTCACAAGGGCTGGAAAGTCCTTATTTCTGGTGCCAGGCCTTCTGCAGTGAACCGGGCGGATTCCCGACTCGGCGGCCCGCTGTAGTTGATGCGGTGGTGCTACCCCCATGGCAGGGCTGCCGCGTGTAAATAAATGGTCCAAGGTTGCCCACCAGGTTGGGAAGCACTCCAGGACCAGCAATACCTCATGGACCATGCAGTTCTTGTGGTGCGGCCTGACGCGTTTCGCTTGTATAGCTTTCTCAAAGGCCGATCACTTCAGTTCTCCAGCAGCATGCACAGACATTTAAATCACTCGTGCTGCCTGCTGATAGGCCAGTTATCTCCCACTGCATTTTGGGGTATGTAGTGTCCATGCTGCGCTCATCAAACCTTGTATAGGTGCCAGGAGACTGAAGATCTCTGATGCCTCCCCTGTATGGGTCACAAGCGCTGGAATATATATATGGCTATATATCTGTATCTCCTACTGGTGGTCGCCAGTAGGTAGTTATAGTTAGGACCTTGTTTCCATAGAAAGAATGTGCCAATTGATGAATCCTTGCACAATTTTCAAAACTTGTACGATGTTCACTTCAGCTGCTGTCTTGAAAGTTTCCATCAAGCGGGGCAGAGAATAAGGGGATCCCAAAATGTTTTTCCCAATGCAAAATTCAATAGAGGTTTTAGACACAACAAGAGCCCGAACTGCTGAACCGAATAACACCAGATTTGGCAGAAAGGTAGCTGTTGCTTCAGAGTGCGACCTTTCTGTGAATTGGTGTAAATCCATTCAGTAGTGTTTGATGTATTAAAATAAATCTAAATTAAGCTATATAGGGATGCGGATCCTCTGAGGATCCAACAGTCCACTTTCTAAAATCTGATTGACCGCCAAAACTTCAACCAGGAAGCGTTGGTAGCAATCTCGGTACTCTGCCGATTCCCCCAATAAATGTATTTTTTTTAAATAAATCAATCAATCAATCAAAGACATTTATATAGCGCACTACTTACCCGTAGGGTCTCAAGGCGCTAGGGAGGAGGGGGGTGCCGCTACTGCTCGAACAGCCAGGTTTTCAGCTTCTTCCTGAAGGAGAGGTGGTCTTGGGTCAGGCGCAGGTCGGTCGGGAGGGAGTTCCAGGTCTTGGCGGCCAGGTAGGAGAAGGACCTTCCTCCTGTAGTCGCTCTTCGGATGCGGGGGACGGCGGCGAGGGCGTGGTTGGCTGATCGGAGGTGGCGTTTGGGAGCGTAGAAGTTGATTCGGTTGTTGAGGTAGCTCGGGCCTTGGTCGTGTAGGGCTTTGTGTACGTGGGTGAGGAGGCGGAAGGTGATTCTTTTGTTGACGGGGAGCCAATGCAGGTCTCTCAGATGTCCGGAGATGTGGCTGGTTCGTGGGATGTCGAGGATGAGTCTGGCTGAGGCGTTCTGGATCCGCTGGAGTCTCTTCTGGAGCTTGGCGGTGGTACCGGCGTAGAGGGCGTTGCCGTAGTCCAGTCGACTAGTGACGAGGGCCTGGGTGACGGTCTTCCTGGTCTCGGTGGGGATCCACCAGAAGATCTTCCGTAGCATGCGTAGGATGTTGAAGCACGCCGAGGAGACGTTGTTGACTTGCCTGGTCATGGAGAGGGAGGAGTCCAGGATGAAGCCCAGGTTGCGTGCGTGGTCTGTCGGTTCGGGTGCGGTGCCCAGGGCGGGAGGCCACCAGGAGTCGTCCCAGGTGGAGGGTGAAGAGCCCAGGATGAGGACCTCCGTCTTGTCTGAGTTCAGTTTCAAGCGGCTGGTTGTCATCCACTCGACTACCTCTTTCATCCCTTCGTGCAGGTTGGCTCTGGCGGCGGCGGGGTCGTTGGTCAGGGAGAGGATCAGCTGGGTGTCGTCGGCGTAGGAGATTATGCTGAGGTTGTGTTGGCGTGCGATGGCCGCGAGGGGGCTCATGTAGACGTTGAAGAGGGTGGGGCTCAGCGAGGATCCTTGAGGGACGCCGCAGATGACTTCGGTGGCCTCTGACTTGTACGGTGGTAGGCGAACTCTCTGCGTTCTTCCGTCGAGGAAGGAGATGATCCATTCCAGAGCCTTCTCCTGGATTCCGACGTTGCTGAGGCGCTGTACTAGGGTGCGGTGGCAGACAGTGTCGAATGCCGCGGAGAGGTCTAGGAGGATGAGGGCCGCTGTTTCTCCGGTGTCCATCAGGGCTCGGATGTCATCGGTGGCGGCGATGAGGGCGGTCTCGGTGCTGTGGTTGGCTCGGAAGCCAGACTGTGTGGGGTCGAGGGATCCATTCGTCTCAAGGAAGGTGGCCAGCTGCTTGTTGACGGTCTTCTCGATGACTTTGGCTGGAAACGGGAGGAGCGAGATGGGGCGGTAATTCTTGAGTTCGGTGGGGTCCGCTGTGGGTTTCTTAAGTAGAGCGCTGAGTTCGGCGTGCTTCCAGCTCTCAGGGAAGGTGGCGGTGTCGAAGGATGTGTTGATGATGTCTCGCAGGTGGGGTGCGATGACAGCGTCGGCCTTGTTGAAGACGTGATGAGGGCAGGGGTCGGTCGGGGATCCGGAGTGGATGGAGTTCATCGTGATGATGGTGTCTTCGGTGTTGATCGGAGTCCAGGCGTGGAGGGTGGTGGTGGGGGGTGGTTGTTCGGTCGTGGTGTGCGTTGGTTGGTTGTTGAAGCTGTTGTGTATGTCCGCGATCTTGTTGTGGAAGTATGAGGCGAGGGAGTTGCAGAGGTCTTGCGATGGGGTGATGTCGTTGTTTCCTGCGCTGGGGTTGGATAGCTCTTTCACGATGTTGAAGAGTTCCTTGCAGTTGTGTGCGTTGTTGTCCAGCCGGTCCTTGAATGCAGTTTTCTTGGCGGCGCGGATCAGCTGGTGGTGCTTCCGGGTGGCAAGCTTGAAGGTGGTCATGTTGTCCGGTGTTGGTTCCCTTCTCCAGACTTTCTCGAGGGCTCGGCAGTTCTTCTTGGAGCTCTTGAGTTCGTCGGTGAACCATGGGGCTTTCTTGCTGCCGGGTCTGCTGGGCGGGGTCCTCAGCGGGGCGAGCTCGTCCGCGCAGTTGCTGATCCACTTCGTGAGGTTGTCGGCAGCCTGGCTGGGGTTCGCTGAGCTGGCAGGAGGGTGCTGGCTCAGGGAGGTGGCGAGCTGGTCGGCTGTGATCTTGTTCCAGCTTCTGCGGGCAGCCTGTTGCTGGTGGTGGTGGGTCGTCGTTCTTTTGAAGGTGAAGTGGACGCAGCTGTGGTCCGTCCATTGAAGCTCTGTGGTGTGGCTGAAGTCGATGTCTGTGCTGGATGAGAAGACTGCGTCGAGTGTGTGTCCGGCGAGGTGGGTGGGGGTGGACACCAGCTGCTTGAGTCCAAGATTGGCGAGGTTGTCGAGCAGGGTGCTGGTGTTGCGGTCGTTGTTGTTCTCCAGGTGGAAGTTGAGGTCCCCCAGGAGGATGTAGTCAGCGGAGGGGAGGGCATGCGGGCTGACGAAGTCGGCGATGTCCTCGCTGAATTGGGTGCGTGGTCCTGGAGGTCGGTAGATCAGGGTGCCTCTGAGGGTGGTCTTCGGGTCGGTGTGGATCTGGAAATGCAGGTGTTCGGCGGTGGTCAGGGTGTTGTCGGTGCTGGTCGAGAGACGGATGGTGTTCCTGTGGATGATGGCGATGCCTCCTCCCATCTGGTTGGCGGTGCGATCCCTCCGGGTGATCTTGTAGCCCTCTGGGATGGCGATGGCGATGTCGGGAGCTGAAGAGGCGTTCATCCAGGTCTCCGTGAGGAAGGCAACGTCTGGAGCTGTGGTGTCGAGGAGGTTCCAGAGTTCGATGGCGTGTCTGTGGACGGAGCGGGTGTTGAGCAGGATGCACTTGAGGTGGGTGCTGCTGGTGTTCGATTTGGCGGGTGCTGGTGCGAGGCAGGTCCGGATGCAGGTGAACTTGCAGGTGAGGCAGCTGAAGGGTCCGTGGGTGCGTCTCGGGGTGGCTTGGTGGCATCCCGGGGTTCGGCCGGTGTTGAGTGCGCTGAGGTTGGCGGCGGTGTACGTCAGGCGGGTCGGTCGGGGTCCTCGTGGGCCCGGGGTCCTGGCGCTGGGCGCGGTCCAGACGCGGACGGGCGCAGACGGGCTTACCTTTGGCGCACCTTCGGCGCACAATCAGCGCGCCCGCTGCGCGTGACCGCTGCGCGTTCGCACGGTCGCCATATATGGCGCAGTGCGCGGGTGGGCGGAGCAGCTGGGAGGCGGGAGCGGGGAGGGTACAGAAAGAAAAAGGGGCGGGGTCAGCGGTGGTGGCGGGAAGCGGGGAGCGGGGAGGGATGAGACGGGGCGGCTGAAAGTTCAGGCAAAACAGGCAGAAATGGGGGGACAAAAGTACAAGATAACAACAAAATCTATTCACAAACACAATACAGGCAGAGGCAGTGGCACAGGGCAAGAAGCGAGCACAGACCACGCCGCTCGAAGTCAGGGGGCGTGGTCACACGTCGGAGCCGGGGCAGCGAAGCAGAGGCTGGGAGGCACACGCAGCAGCTGGTGGCTGTGCGGCGCGGGGGTGTCCTAGAACTAGGTCACACTCACCTGCGTCGCACGGTCGCCATATATGGCCAAGTGCGCGGGTGGGCGGAGCAGCTGGGAGGCGGGAGCGGGGAGGGTACTGAAAGAAAAAGGGGCGGGGTCAGCGGTGGTGGCGGGAAGCGGGAAGCGGGGAGGGATGAGACGGGGCGGCTGAAAGTTCAGGCAAAACAGGCAGAAATGGGGGGACAAAAGTACAAGATAACAACAAAATCTATTCACAAACACAATACAGGCAGAGGCAGTGGCACAGGGCAAGAAGCGAGCACAGACCACGCCGCTCGAAGTCAGGGGGCGTGGTCACGCGTCGGAGCCGGGGCAGCGAAGCAGAGGCTGGGAGGCACACGCAGCAGCTGGTGGCCGTGCGGCGCGGGGGTGTCCTAGAACTAGGTCACACTCACCTGCGTCGCACGGTCGCCATATATGGCCAAGTGCGCGGGTGGGCGGAGCAGCTGGGAGGCGGGAGCGGGGAGGGTACAGAAAGAAAAAGGGGCGGGGTCAGCGGTGGTGGCGGGAAGCGGGGAGCGGGGAGGGATGAGACGGGCGGCTGAAAGTTCAGGCAAAACAGGCAGAAATGGGGGGACAAAAGTACAAGATAACAACAAAATCTATTCACAAACACAATACAGGCAGAGGCAGTGGCACAGGACAAGAAGCGAGCTCAGACCACGCCGCTCGAAGCCAGGGGGCGGGGTCACGCGTCGGAGCCGGGGCAGCGAAGCAGAGGCTGGGAGGCACACGCAGCAGCTGGTGGCCGTGCGGCGCGGGGGTGTCCTAGAACTAGGTCACACTCACCTGCGTCGCACGGTCGCCATATATGGCCAAGTGCGCGGGTGGGCGGAGCAGCTGGGAGGCGGGAGCGGGGAGGGTACAGAAAGAAAAAGGGGCGGGGTCAGCGGTGGTGGCGGGGAGGGATGAGACAGGGCGGCTGAAAGTTCAGGCAAAACAGGCAGAAATGGGGGGACAAAAGTACAAGCAGGCAGGCAGAGCAGGCAGGTTAGGAATACCCTGACCCCCTAACTATGACAGGGCTATAAAGCACTTTAAAAAAAAAAACTGTTGCTGCAGAAACACAACAAAGACACGAATCTGCGGCAAAAAAGTGCAAAATTGATTAGAGCCTTTTGGTGGGCCAGCTCCTGGGGGCATTTATTAAAAAAAAGAGGGGGATGTACCGGGACCCCCTCCTAAGGCTCTTAGAGCCCTGAGGACCACCACCTCCCCAGGACATTCTTTTATATTGGAGGGGGGGCCATGCGGATCCCCCCCTTCTTGGGCTCTCTTGAGCCCTGTGGACCATCACCTCCCCGGGGATTAATTTAAAATACTGGAGGGGGGCCGTGCGGACCCCTTGCCGTGGGCTCTTTTGAGCCTACCTCACCTGGGCTTAATATGTATAATTAGCAGGGGGCATACGGACCTCCGTGCCCTGGGGACCACCACCTTCCCGAGGCAGGAAGTAAAATACTTGTGGGAGGAAGGGCGCGCAGCCTCCTTTCCGGGCCATATACTGCTGCACTGCTTGCTCTGTGTGGTGTATTGTGCTGCTGCAACCCCTGATGCATGAACTGTAAGGCCAGTTTGAGGCCCTTGCCCATCTCCCTCCTGTCCTCTGTTTTCTGAGTCCATGTCCTTACCCCATTCCTCCTGCCCTCCGTGATCCACTGTACTTTACTTGCCAACATTTTAACATTGGTGAGAGGGAGATTTTGAAAAAAAACTAGGGAATTGATTTTCCTCATTGACTTACATTGTACAAGAGGAGATTTTAGGCAGGTGACAGATAAAACACAGCCGTTTTGGGCTTAAAAACATCGGGAGTCTCTTACCTGAATCATGTCTGTTGGCATGTATGGTTGTACTGCTATTGGCCCGTCCTTCTACCCTTAATTGTCTTTTATATTGCCACAGCCTCTCTTGTCTGCCCTGCATGATTGGTTTATTTCCCCTGCCCCCTTCCCCAGCCCTCCACTGTGCATTGTGCTGTCACTGCCCCTCCCGCCTGCCCAGCGTGGTCAACTTGTTGCCTCTGCTCCCTCCTCCATGTTGATCTTATTTCCATGGTCAGTGCTCCAAACAACTAAAACAATGACATATTTCTGAGTTCTCAAATAGCGACAAAGCACTTTTAAATAATTTACTATCTTTATGTTTTTTATCCAGTTGATCACTTAATTAGTTCCTTTTGCTTTGTGATAACCCATTTGTCCTTGTATGGTTGCTATGTAGCTATTTATTTATTGTGTTAGATGTTTGTGAAGTGGTTATATGTTTTTGATATGTATAATGTACTCTATCTTTATGTGTAAATGTATGTGGTTGTATGTATTTTCTTGCAGCCCCAATAAAGTCCACGTGTGTGAATGAAACGTGTTGGCTATCATCAATGGAAAATAAAGATGGTATATACAACTTGGAATTTGACTTGTATATAAATGGACTGTAACTTTGCTGTGCACCACCATTTGTGTTTCGAATAACTTGATTATATGTTACACTTAAGGGAGAGGATGTGGTGTTACGGCCAGAGCTGCATACTTTGCAACTGGGAAACTAGGTTCGAGTTTGGGCGTTAGCTCAATATCCTTTGATTCTGGGCAAATCACTTAATCTCCCCATGCCTAAAACCAAAAATGAATGGGTCCTTGTGTAATGTAACTGATGCTCATGTAAAACACTCCAATACATTCGGCTTAAATCTGTGCAAAAAGAAAAAAGAATTTAGGGCCATATTTACACTGAAAGCGACTTTGTGCATGCCGCAAGCCATTTGGCTGTGCTGCACTGAGTTGCTTTCAAAGCACAGGGATGCAACATATGTACTACAATATGTCGCATCCCTGTGCTTTCCACTGCACTGGCGCACAAGTGACTGCCATGCGCCGGCGCAGGCACCCTTGCACCATGGTGCAAGGATGCCTGCGTCGTGGGGAGATTGCTTTTGTGCAGGAAGGAACACCTTCCTGCATAAAAACAATCAATTGAGGTGATTTCCTCTTGCTATGTGTGCTGTAGAATGCAGCACACATTGAAAGAGGAAATAAAGTAGGAGAAATGTAAACATTTCTCCTCATTACACCTCGCTACGACACCCCTGGGGTGGGGTAGCATTCTGATGCATTTCCAGGTTTACGATTTCGCGTAAATCTAGAAATGCATCAGAATACATGGGTGTTGCTTGGGAACACCTGCAGCAACACCCATGTCACGCCCCTTACATGCAAAGTGTTGCGTTAGAAGGGGCGATATTTACAAGCACACGTAAAGCCACGCAAGGTAGCTTTAAGTGTCCTTGTAAATATCGGGCAGCAGGTTGCGCCACCGGTCCGTCACGCAATCTGACGTATCGTCGGCTCAAGGGGCGTGTAAATAAGCCCTTTAGTGTTTTGCACACTTCCGTCATTGGCTATACCTGGGTTACAGTTGGGTGATATTTGTGCTATATTTGGGTTCTTTGTTTTCTGGTGGCTTTCTTGAGAAAGTTATTTGTTATGAAGCTCCCTTTTTTCTCCATATAATGCAGTATCCTCAGTAGAAAATGGTTTCAGTTTTCTACTTTGATTTCATCAAGATGGCGTTCAGATGTGCCACACTTTTGGCATAGATTCAGAATGTTAGCACTCTAGTTGCTTATTAGAACACTGTAGTAAAGCCGCTGATCACCAGGGAGTTAACTGGCAGTCTGCTGCTGGTGATGAAAGCGCATGTTTTAGCATAGATGACAACCCTCCCGATTCAGGCGGGAGACTACCAATTTCAAGGTTAGTCTCCCGCCTCCCGATTCCTGCAAAGAAAAACACGATTCCTTGGCAGGCTACAGTTGACAGGGATTGTTATGTGCGACTCAGAGTATGCACTGCCAGTAACCTGCTCCTTCAGGCGAGTGCACATTTGTAACGCTCTCTCTGACTGCCATATCGCTTTCTCTGTGCTCCTTCCTGACAGGTGAGGAAAACGTATATTTGCATTTCTCATATCCGATCCTACAGCAGTAGACTACAAAGTCCCATACATGCCAATAGACCCGATTAAGGTATCAATTGAAGTCAATGGGAGAAACACATTCTCCCAATTATTATTTTTAAATCTCCCTCTTTACTCTTCTAAAATGTTGGCATGTATGGTTTCAGTCTGCATGTCAGAATGTTTTAATGAAATAGAAGAGGAAGATATTAGAGAACTCACTTAAAATGTGTCCTAATTTACCACAACTTCTGTGACAAACTGAACCCCCTCCTTTTGTTCCTTTACAAATTAATTGTTTTCAGTTTCACCAGTTTAATTCAATCAAGATGACTTCAAGTGTGTCGTATTTTTGTCATTAATAAGACTGTCAGCGCTCTAGTTGTTCTTTAGAACACTCTAGGAGGCTGCAGTTGAACACAAGGGAAGTACATGATTTTATGTCGGGGGCAGAGGCGAGGATTATGCATTTCTTTCTTCATTCTTTCTCACACTGCAAGTTCAAAGATCCCAAAAAATAACTGTGAACACTACATATTCCATGAACCAAAGGGAGAATATGTCCATGACAACCATTAACCAATCATAATACAGTCTGCTTCTCCATATAAATCCATGCTCCTTGAAGTAGTTCCTCTCTTTCTTCACTGCTGTGTCAGTTAAGACCCTCGCTTTCCTTAACGACTCTTGGGTTGTGTAACGGTTTCTGGGGATATGGAGTGCTTTATTACTGCTTGTTACAGTGTGCTGACAGAATTTACAATGATTTTTGCTGGTGTTTATTTTGTTGCAATCACGCGGTAGGCTTCAGCCCGAGTGCTTCTTGATACCAGACAGGTCCAATTGGTGTCACTTTTTTGCTCCGCTGAAGGCTCCTGTGAAGTGCGTTGTGGCCAGTTGAGCAGCGCACTTAAAGTAGCGCTCCACAGGATCACAACACGCGTTAGGGAGATAGAGGTGGTTGTCGTGACTAGACAGGGAATCCCCGCTTCGTGCACACTCCCTATTATACTGACGTCACATGGTGACTGCTTGGCTCATTCATAGATACTGAGCACCTGTGAGGGGCTGCCCATTTTAGTCTATTCACTGCTCTTTTTGTGAATTGGTGCTCTCACCCTTTGATAATAGAATACTTCCGAGTGTAGGAAGTTAAAATCTGAGTTGATTTTGGCTATAAAAGCTAAAGACAAAACTACAACAAAATTAGCACGGGAACAATATAAAAAACAGATTGTCAGGGCAAAGAAATCATGGGAAGATGATAAGTGGGAGGAGTTGAGACTATCACTACAGCATAAGGATTTTAGAACTTTTTGGGCCATTGTTAGCAATGGCAAGAAAGATCCCGATACCATCACTGGCTCTAATATAGCTCCTGCAGTATGGGAAGGGCACTTTGGGGGCCTATATTCTATAGCAAATTCTGATCCATCCTCTTTAAGTGATTTATTTTCTAACCCAACTCTTTGTGCTGAATCTATTCCACGAATCACGATCCTGGAGGTCGAAAATGCCATTTCTACGCTTATTCCCAATAAAGCGCCGGGTTTGGACAAAATCCCAGGTGACCTTTTTAGGTCCGAACCCGCGATATGGGCGCCCTACCTATGTGTTCTTTTTAATTCCATTCTCTGTGGGGCAGTACCACCATTAACATGGCGAGGGGCGGAGATAGTGCCTATCCACAAAAAAGGTTGTCCCTTACAGCCCTCGAATTATCGCCCGATAAGCTTAATTGATACGACCCAAAAATTATTCGGGCGCATAATTCTGAATAGATTACAGGCTTGGGAAGAAGAAAACAACATCTTAAGCACTTTGCAGGCTGGTTTTAGGAAGGGCACCTCAACTCTGGACCAGATCTTTCGTCTCCAGGTCTTATTCTGGAAGTCTGTGAATGTAGAGGGTGGCAGCCTCTACCTCATATTTGTTGATTTAAGATCTGCATTCGATCTGGTCCCTAGAGAAAAGCTTTGGGCTGTGCTTCAGTCGCTAAATGTTCCCTTATATCTTCTAGAGGTCCTGAAAAATCTACACACGTCCAACTTTGCCCAGGTTAGGTGCGGAAAGTACGGGGAACTTTCCGAACGCTTTCCAGTTAGACGTGGAGTACGTCAAGGATGTGTGCTAGCGCCCACCTTGTTTTGCCTTTACATCAATGGGCTCATAAACCATCTACTAGCTCTAAAAGACACTGATGTTCCCAGGCTTGCCTCGGGCAAGGTACCAGCGTTAATGTTTGCTGACGACACCTTGCTGTTGTCACGCACTCCTATGGGCATTCAGCGTATTTTAGACGGCTTTGTAGATTTTTGCAGTGACCGGGGTCTTGAGATTAATCTTGCAAAAACAAAATTCATGATCCTTAATCCTCCTAAACGTACTCGCCCCAACCCTGTTCTAAACGCTATTCCTTTGGAACGGGTGAAAACGTTTACTTATTTAGGGATCATACTGCAAGAAGACCTGGGCTGGGGAGGCCAGGTCATTAATTCCACGCTTAGGTTGACTCAAACCACAGGGGGCATGGCCAGACTATTTAAAGGTTCAGCTTTCAAACCAGCTCTACCAGTAGTTGAAATTTTTAAAACGCAGGCCAGACCGGCTGCGATTTATGGAGCCGAACTATGGGGTCATTCCAAAATAGGTAGTCTATCAAGGGTAGAAAATTCCTTTATAAGGAAATTGTTAAGTTTACCCCCTAGTACACCGCTAGTCCCCATTAGATTTGATTTGGGACTGCTTCCAATTGAAGAAGTGGTGGCGGCCCGACCTGTGCAATACTGGAAGAGACTTTGGTCCAATCCGGACCTGGAAGTCTACAGAGATGATTTTTTGGAGCTCTGGCCAGTAATTAAACACATGAATGTCCCTTGGTTAATTTATGTCAGGGATATTTGCCGCAAGATTGGTCGTCAGGAACTCTGGGAAACTCCTGGAATTTCTTACCCAGTTGTTTCTAAAACCAATCTTGCCGAGGAAATCAGGCATTTTAATCTGCTTCGTTTGCACATGAATCCAAATGTAGGTAGGCTGACGGAGCAGTTTCTTTCGGTCAAACCGAATTATGTTAGGGAGTCTTTTCTGGACGTGATTTTCCCCCCTGCTGCTAGGAAGTTATATGTCCAGTTTAGAATAGGTACCCTACCACTAAGATCATTTACTTCTAAATGGGACATTAACAAAAGTATTCTATGCCCTGCATGTGGCTACAAACAGGAGGATGAAAAACATGTGTTTTTTTTCTGCCCAACATATCGTGCGCACAGAAATCGCTGGGTAAAATTAATTTGTAAGAATCTTGGTTTTCGTGATTGTGCTAATGCCCTGCGAGTTTTAAAATATGACACCTATCCTGCAATTGTATTTGCTGTCTCACGTTTCTTAAATGCTGTATGGTTACAGCGGAGGAAATTTGCTACCAACTGTTAATCTTCTGGTTATTTTAATTCAATTGATTTTTGTATTTTGCTTTGGTGGCTGAAATGTGTTGTGCCTTGTACAAAAATTATTGTTATGTATTGTCGCTTTTATGGCCTTTGTGGTCGAAATAAAGTTTTTAAAAGTAAAAGATAATAGATTTCTCCCGTGACCATGACTACTCACCTGATTTAGCTTCTGAAGAAGAATGGCCCCCCGAAGCCACCGTTCTGCAGATGTTGACAAGCTCCTCTCCCAGGCTATTGCCAAAGTGCTTGCACCCCTGCAGGAAAGTGTGAACAGGTTGACGTCTCATGTCTCTAGTGGCTCTGGGATCCTTTGGGACACAGGGCAGGGCCTAGCGGCCTAACTGCGAATTTATCTCATAAAGCACCAAAACGTGACATGGAGCACCTGGAAGGCTACAATCCCTTGAAAGAGGCCTTCCGTAAGGGTGCGTGCACATTGAAGAAAGCACCCTACCTTTAGGAAGATTTACCTGGGGAAATAAGCAACGCCGTCACACCGGACTTTGATTTCGAAGAGGGTCCCCCAAACAAGGTTAGGGTATACAAATGAGGATGGATCCTCTGATGAGGGGCAGGACTCTGGGAGACACTTGCCCCCCGGTTCGCCTCCTCTGGGTCCTATGAAGGGGACTCCACCCCAACTGATATGTTCGATCCTGATGGTAACTATCATCCAAGATCATCGGAATGGTTCCCTGACAAGAAAGTGGCAAATTATGTGGCCTTTAATATTTGCCAGCCCTTGGATAAATGAAGCAAAGTCCCCTAGACCTGCCTTGGGGGATAAGGTGGCAGCCACCCTGGACATAGATCCCAAGCTGTATACCTTTTTGTGAAATAAATGAAGCACCCTAAAGAGGAATGACCTCTCCTGGAGGGCGTGTCAGGATAAGTTACTAGACGTTGTGGGGCCTCTGACTAAGATCATCGAACTGATAGAACAGGTGAGGCAGACAGGTACTCCTTTACCCACTGATATTGTGATGGGTTGGGCACAGCAGGTGGTATGCCTCTTAGGTAATGCCAACTGTTCACTTTCCGTGGAGCGACAACGCTCACTCTTTATTAAGATAGACCCTAAGCTGGGGGAGTTGTGGTCGTCTGAGGCAGGGTCAGTTGCACAAGGCAACTTGTTTGGTGAGCCCTTTTTGAAAGAGCTGGGAAAATGTGTGGGCACCCTGGACTATGTTCTTATGTATGATAGCTAACCCGCCCCCTCCCTTTCAAGTTCAGTCTAGCCTCGCAATAAAATAGCTGGGGGGCAATGCTTGAACCATCTCAGGAGCAGAGCTGTCTTGGAGCCAAGTCTCCACAAGAAATAGTGCATTGGGTACTGATTCCAAGTAATGGAGGAGGTGGGGAGGATGCCCCGTTCAAGCTCATTTTACCCGAAATACCCGCTATACCTGATGCCACAAAAGTAACAAATGTCACCAAAGCGGGTGTAATGGAGGCTGCAGAGACCTGGGGGGGAACGAGTGGAGAAGGGCATAATGGATGGTGCTGATGGCATTGATAACGTGGTGGGGGGCAAGATGTAGGAGAACAGCCACAGCAGGCAGGGGACTTGTGAGCCCAGCATAACGATAATCTAGCTCATAATCTAGCCCAGGTAACTCTGGCAGAAGCCCACCTGAATAAAAAAACTTATGTAATGCTAGGCCAAACCATCTGTAAGGGGACAAGGGAAGAAAGCTCCATGCAAAAAAGAAAAACACAGACAACAGTTGCTATGATTGGTGACTTACCTCAGGCACAGCCCAAACAAATTGCGCAAAAAGTCCACCAGGGGAAGAAAACCGATATAGAAGCGACAGACTACTTCTATTCACTGTCAGAGGACATAGACTCACTGGTTGGATCAATTTCCTCAACGAGTGGTAGCGAAGCAGAAGTAGAAGACGAAAGCGAAAGTCCTCATGACACTAGTGGAAGGGATTCCGCTGCAACGCTACAGAGGTCAATGAAATCAGAAGGTCTCTCAGCTCGAACAAAAGTGGGAGAACTAGATTTGAACTGGGACTACTCACCTTCTAGCCAACTAATGGGAGACACAACTAAATCTCCCATTAACATGGAATCGGTGACTACAACAACCTTGGATGCAATTTTACAATCAGTCATGGCACATCGGGACAAGTCTAGACAGGATAATAGACGTTCCCAAGCAGCTATGCAAAAGATCCAAGGCTCAGTTCGCAAAATATCCAAAGTATGCAGTGAAATTTCGGATCGCTTATCAGATCTCGAGACAAGAACTGGTGTTACTGAGATTGAAATGATGTCAACGCAGCTGCAGACTACATCACATGAGCCTAGACTCATAGACATACAGTGGAAGCTTGAAGTTCAGGAAACCGTAAACGAAGAAACAATCTGCGGTTCCTGGGTATCCCTGAAGACAAAGGGGGTTCGGATATCCGTCGCTTTATGTCGCTTTATAGTCGATCTGCTAGCCAAGGCATTTCCAGAGGTGGAAGGGTGGAACTGGGCTCAGGAAGTCCAACGAGCACACCGGGTCCCTATGGTGAGGAAGCAGCAGGCAGGTGTTGACGCCAGACCAAGAGCAGTGCTCGTGTTTTTTGGAAACTATCTCCTTCGACAGATCATTTTTGAAAAAGCCAGACCAGACCATATTGCAAACGGCGTTTGGAGGACCTGATTTCTGCCATGTAACTGTTGAGAGACGATGGAGGTTTAGGCAGTTGATAAACCTATTTCAAGAAAAAGGAGCTCAGGCATACCTCCTGAACCCAGCAAAGCTAAAAGTTATAATTGGTGATAGGTTCCGCTTTTTTACATCAGAAATCAAAGCAAAATAATTTTTGGATGAATTAAGCAGGAAAGGTTAGGGTGGTTGGCCCGGCTTTGGCAACATGAAAGTGAATAAGAGTTGGAACAAAACCCCCTTTTTTATTTGTTTTGTTGTTCAGGGTGTGGTTTGAAGGCAGGTGTTTTTTGTTTTTTTTTAGATTCCCCCCTTCTTCTTGGATCTGGGATCCTTGGTCATCTGAATAGTAGCGGGTGAGGGCAATTAGGACGAAGGGTGTCTTAGGGTACAGGGGTATGGTTTAAGCGGTGTTCTGATATAAGAAGTGGGTATGAACTGAAGGTTTTGATTTATTGATTAAAATAGGGAGGGGACACATGGATCACGCCAAGAGCCGCATCATCCTTACTAGACCATTGGTCTAGTGGCTTTCAAGGGTGGGTTGAGGGGTGGGAGAGGTGGTAGGGGGGTAAGGTGGGCGGGGAAAGGGGGGGAGGGGAAGAAAAGTCTATTTAGGTACATGAAATCAAGAAAAGGAAAGAATAAATAAAAAATGGAGTGGTAGGCTACAGAGATGGTTCATCTTGGTAGTAGGTAATGGATAAATTACGAATTTGCTCAGTCAATGTGGCAGGTCTAAATGACAGAGCAAAAAGAGCCAAAATATTCGAGATCTTGCAGTTCATAAGCCCACATCCCATTGAATAATAGGGGCGTACTCCAGATAACAGGGTACGATTTGGAAGTATGCTCCACACAGACCCCCATGATTAGGGGAGTAGCGATATTTATCAAACGGCAAGCGGGTATTATCAAACGTACTCTGGCGGGTAAATGTGGTGGATGGGCTATTATAACGCTAAGTACAGGGGTGACTGTAGTGGTAATCTATGCTTCAAATCAGGATGATCCAGAGATTTGGGAAGAGCTAGAGGTGGAGCTTGCTGCATGGCCAACCCCACTAATAGTATGTGGAGATTTTAATATCCACTCTGAGAGCTCAAGTGTGATGGGACAGAAATATAAGGGGAGAAAACCGAGGGTCAATCGGGCCATAAATAGCCTTAAATCTAGCCATGGTCTGGTAGATGTGTGGGCAGCTAAGAACAATTTAGATCCTGGGTATCATATTTCTCATGCCCACATCAAAAATATGTTTGTTTAGATTACTTTCTGGTCTCAGCCAATTTGTTGGGGGAAGTTGAGATTACAAAGCTGCAGCAAATCTTTTCAGATCACAATCTACTTTTGCTCGAAATACCACGTCAGGGCTTGGAAAGGGAACTCTGCTCATGGTCGTTTGATAGGAAATTGCTAATCGATGAAGATTTTATAAAATATATTATAAATTTGTCCAGAGGATTCTTTGAAATCAATCGATATAGTGCCTCCTGTACGATTGTGTGGGATACATATAAAGGGTGTTTAGGGGGGGAAATAATAAGCTATTTAGGCCAACAGCGGAAAATAAGGAGGAATCAGATCTCCTCCCTTATGACTCGTTTGGCACAGCTAGAGACAGAGCATACTAATTTGTTATCTCAGGGGGAAGGTGCCAGATCGACGACGGTTAAGAACCAGATAATCATTGCTAAATCAGAGTTAAAAAAAATTTTCAGACGCAAGTAGCTCAGGCATATCAAACACATCGCAGAGAGCTATATGAATATGGGGAAAAGACGGGTAGACTTTTGGCCCTTAGGATTAGACAAAAGGTCTCTCGTAATAACATAACGGAAATTAAAAATTCCGAGGGGCAAATGGAAACTACCTCTGCTGAGATAATGGGGTTTTCGAACAGTTTTATAGTAAGCTATATCAACTGGATCCCAGCGATATTCAACTAGGTTCTGCAGGGGAGTATCCACAGTTTAGCAGATTAGATCCTGCTATATGCCTGGAGCTGGAAGAAGAGATCACGCTGGAATAAAACTGTGTCTGCTTTAAATTTCCTCTTCTCAGGGAAAGCTGCAGGCCCAGCTAAAATTCCACTGGAGCTATACAAAATACTCCAAACTGATCTGGCCGTATTACTTCAGGATCTTTTTTAAGATGTCCAATATCGAGGGATCCTACCTAAGTCATGGCAGGAAAAAGATATAATAATATTTCATAAGAAGGGGAAACCATTGACACTGCCTGGCTCATATCGCCCCATTTCATTGATAAATTCGGATGCAAAGGTATATTAAAAGATTTTAGCGACTCGGCTTCAGAGGGTCATAGCCAGATTGGTTTCACCATGGCAACATGGCTTCGTACCTGGTAGGGGAACAACTGATCATATCAGACGGGCAATATTTCTGTTAGATATAGCTGGGGCTAGGGGGGATGGACTGTCTGTGATCCTCTTGGACGCCGAGAAGGCTTTCGATAGAGTGATGTGGCAGTATTTGTGGGAGCCTTAGAGGAGAGAGGGTTTGGCCCTAAAGTGATTGCAGCTATTCAGGCGCTGTACCATAAACCATATGTCAGGTTACAGATGATGGGAAGGACATCAGACTCGATAGTGGTGGCAAGAGACACTAGGCAATGATGTCCATGCTCCCCAATTCTCTTTGCCATATATCTTGATCCGTTCATCAACCAGATAATCCAGAATTCTGTGATCGAACCCTAGAAAATTAATGGTTATGAGACAAAAATACTTGCATATGTGGACGATATCGCTGTGATTATGTCGAATCCAGCAACAGCAATATTAGAAATTGAGAGTATGGTGGAGAAATTTGGGAGTATATCAGGTTACAGTTTGAACAAAGGAAAGACGCAGATAGTTTGTACAAGACAGTGCAATCTACAGGATCAGCAACAGATGGACTCAGCAACGTATTTGGGGGTAAGGATAGGACCTGATCTGGATATATTATGGGCAAACAACCTTGAGCTGGTGCTGGAGGAGGTTACCTCTGAGCTCCGACGGTTGGATAAATGGATCTTTCCTAGAATGCTATACCTATTCCGATCTATCCCCTTAGAACTGCCTGGTAATACATTCCAGAAAATGAATTCTATCTTTTCAAACTTTATTTGGAACTATCAAAAGACAAGACGCGCTTTGAGGACATTAACCCTACCACGGGAGAGAGGTGGCTGGGCTGCTCCAAACCTACATCTTTTTTATGTGGCAGCTTTTTTTCAACAAATGGGTGACCTGCTGGGAGCAGATAGCTCTGCGATGGAGGATGGCTTACCATCTATATATCAACTAGCTATTGGGGAGGAAGCAACAGGACTCTTTCTTAGACAGCTTGAGCCTAGCTATTTTAAAAAAGTTCGCTTCAAGTGCTTTAAGGCAGCCAGAATGGCATGGATCAAAGTCAGTAAAATTATGAAAATCCCCAAGTGGAACTTCAATTTTTCCAGCTGAGCTATCGGATGGTATGGCCAGAGAGTGGGCGCAGGCTGGTATTCATCGGATCGAAAGCTTACTCGGGATTAATAGCAGATCGTATTTTAAATATTTTCAAATAAGGGGGTGTTTAAAGAATCTAGCTGGCAGACAGGATAACCTTCAAGCAATACCACTAATGGGTAAGCTATATCGGGGGGATGGGAGGATCGGGGACTTTTATAAAATACTGATGGAAACAATACCCGATGATTTAAATAAAACCAAGACAAGGTGGGCGTCAAAATTAAGGGATGATGATATAGATCTAGATATGTCATTAAAACTGTAGGAGAATATATTTTTGGTGGCAAACCTTCAAGCACAACACTATAAAACCCTATTTAACCTATACTATACCCCAGCAAAACATTTTGGTTGGGGGAAACGAGAGACTGATAAATGCCCTGGATGGCAGCATAGCCCTGCCGATATTACTCATATGTTTTACGCATGCAAGTCCCTGATTCCATTAATAAAGGGTATAGAGAAATTCTGGCAAGAATCACTTCACTGCGCGATTGTTATCAGCTCGCCGTTGATGCTATTTGGGTATGATAGACGAACTGGGTTAGCATCAGCACTTCGGGACTTTGTGTTCGTTACAATAGAGGTAGCAAGATTACTGATGGCCACAGCATGGAAAGACTCGGAACCACCGGTATATACAGCCTGGCTTCATCGGTTATTGAGTATACATGCTCTGGAAATGGCTCACTACAAGAACAAGGGTCACAAAGGTAGAGTGAAAGGGGTTAAGATCTGGGCAGCCATGATAAACTAGCTCAAAAGAAGTCACGGAATAGGAATAGGAATTGGCTAATATATGTTTGTACCCGTAAGAAAAGTGAAAAATAATCTAACCTGTCGTTTTTCTTTAAAGTCTTTTCATGAACCTGAAGAAAATATTGTAATATAATGTATGAATTTAGAAATGTAAATACCTTTTCTTTGTTCCATATTGATGTACCTGATGGCATAAAAAAGGGTAATGATTCCATAAAAAAAAAGTATATATCTAGTTTATGAGCAGCCAGGGAGTGACAGTCGACCATGTATAAATACAGCACTGTGGGAATTTGGCGTAAGCTGAAAGCCATACTTCTCACAAGCTGAGGTAGGAGAGCTGGGGTCAATGGAATGGAGACATAGGTCCGCAAAAGGAGTTTGAAAAGTCAGCAGTTGGCCAGCTGTGTAGCTTACCTTAATTTTGGTGGAAGAGGCATAGTCGGGCCCCTGGTCCTGCATGTTCATGGATGGGAGCAGACGGGCTTGCCTTTGGTGCACCAAAGTGCGTCCATGCTGCTTCCTTCATGTATAAGAAGCAACCGGAAAACTAGAGTGGGTCGGCACCCAAAGATAGCAGTGGAGAATGTTACACGAAACAAGTAAAGTCTTGGTTCAATACAATTCCCCTTCTTGCAGAATTGACCCCTCACATTAATTTAGAACTAGCACAAGGTAATTATTTTTTTTTAGCAGCAAACAATTTATCCAAAGTGGTATTTAAAAATATGGAAATAGCAGTCAAATCACTCCAACACAATGTTATAAAAACTTCTTACTGACACTATCCACTAACCGTCCCTGATCCCTAAAAACTATTCACTACCACTATTCCCTACCCATCACCGAAAACTAAAAACTCTTTTGTATCAATATTCTCTTCCCATCCCTGAGCCCTCAAACTCCTCACTACCACTATTGTCTACACACCCCTTGGTACTAAAAACACATTTTTAAAATGGTGCAATGCCCATCCCTGCACCCTAAAACTGAATCAGTAGTCTTGGTGCAAAACTCATCCCTGCACCATAAAAATGAATCAGGAAATCTGGTAAAATAGTCTTCAATATGCCCTAAAAACGAATTAGTAACCTGGTGAAATACCCACACCGTTGCCCTAAAAACGAATCAGTAAACCTGTGCAATACCCATCCCAGGACACAAAACGAATTACTAGCCCGGTACAACACCCACACCAGCGCCCTAAAAACTATTCAGCAACCCGGTGCAAAACTCATCCCTGTTTACTAACAACTAATCAGTAATCTGGTGCATCACCCATCCATGTGCCCTAAAAATGAATCAGTAAACCGGTGCAATACCCATCTCTGCAACCTAAAAACAATTTACTTCCCATTGTAATAACCAGACCAGCACCCTCAAACCTAATCATTAACCCAGTGCAGAACCCATCCCTTTGCCTTAAAAAATATTCAGTAACCTAGTGCAATCTCCATACCTGCTCCATAAAAAATAATTTGTAACCCGGTACAATACCCATCCCTGCACCCTAAAAACTAATCATTAATTTGGGACAACACCAATTCATGTGCCCTAAGAATCGTTATTAAAACATTGTATCACCCATGTATGACTCCCTGTGAAACCTAAAAAACAACATAAATATTTACATATTTAATTTAGAAAGATGGGTAATACAAATTGAAAATTTTAATAATGAACTTTTCCCCCAAACAAAACCTCTAAAACTCAACACAGTGACAAAAATAATATTGATATTTTATACAATATTAATAAAAACATAAATGTTAACACAATTACAAATGTAATATACTACTCACCCAAACACCTATAAAACCCCTAAACTCGAACTATAAATAATATAATAGCATTTAAAAAATGTTAAATTATAAAAATTGAAAACAAACTTTTCAAATACAATGGAATACATTTCCTAACCCAAACCCAAAAATAATCAACAACCCTGAAAATAAATACCAGTAAATTCTTTTTTTAATTAAATCACTGAAAAAAATTACAAATTAAAATAAAATTATTAAACAAAATGTAATAAAGTATTCACCCAAAACTCCTACAAAACCCCCAAACCCATCCAATAAATAACAATTAAAATTTTCCTATGAAAAAAATATTATAAAAGAAATATTTTTATGAAAATAATAAATAAACTACTCACCCAAGCCTCAAAATAGCAACAACCTGAATAACAAACAACAAAAATAATGAATAAACATTTCAATCAATCAATATCTTTATTCGCTCACTTTTCAAAGCAGGTCATAAAAGATACAAAATACACAAAAGTTCATAGGACACAAGAAAAGAATAAAAGAAAAACATGCAAGATCAGTAAAACATGATAAAATAATTATCAAAGCTAAAAACAGGCATTAAAACATCATTGAGTTGCGCAGGTAAAGTGCATTTTTCAAAAAAAGCCTACTGCTATACAGACATCAAGGCAATCTAATTGCAGCAAATATAACAAGGCCACTCTACACTTGCTATATTTATGCTTCTTTAAAGCAGGCAACAGATAATGTGAGGGGAAGGTAAAATCTACAAAAAAGATCAAATGTATCAAGGTGTAGGGTGACATCTAATCACAAAGTCATGTACAAATAGAAGAGTCAAACTGATCTTGTGGGAAACAGAGTAACCACCTAATTTAGCCTAGCCTAAAGCGGGATAGTAACGTACGTTGCAGGTACCCGGTAACACACTTAGATTGGGTGCCATCCCCAGCGTAGTTTGTATGATACAGTAATCTCTGACTCAGGGCTTCAATAATTCTCTACCATCTCTCTAAGTCCTTCAGTGAGCGAGAAAACACTCTCTGATCCGCCTCTATCATTTTTACTAATGTCTGAGGGTTTGTCATAGATAGACGGGCAACCCAAAGCCGAAGTTGTTTCGCGAATATATTTAAGCCAGGGTATCCTATTCCCATAGTCACATGAAAGACAGTCCAAAATAATTTCCCTATTCAGACTAACTTCCTCCTTGTACCAAATTGTGCACCGCAACAACTGTGGAGCAAGATTAATCTGGTCCTCAATGTACTCCACGCCCATTTCCTGATGAATAGCAAAGTGAGATGTTGATAAATGGGCCCCCAAAAGATGGCGGCCCTAATTTCATGAAATTGTGGAACTGATATTAAATAATTAAAACAACTAAGAAAATCAAACATTTTTAAAAACATAAATTATATATAATGCACTAACCACTCTAATTTCCTACAATGCGCAACATCCCCCAAAATGTTGTTTTTTAAATTTTTATAAATTATAGAATAAAGTATAATTTATATAAGAAACAATACACGCATATACACACACACACACACACACACGCACACACACACACACACACACACACGATTCCGATCTCGGTCGGAAGGGCACCGAATCGGGTTCGGCAGTAGCGGATCCGATTCGGAGTCGTACACAGGTCTGGACAACCAAGTACTATGCGAATGAACACATAAGCGCCGCCCGACCCGTATCCAGTTCCAAACTGCTCTATCCAACCCGTACGGGCACGAATCGTACCGCGCAATGGAGACGTTTCACGACCGAGCCAGTACGATGCTCGATTCGGACAGCCGGATCGAGTCGGAGCCTCCGGCTCGCAAAACGTCTGGGAAACTGCCTTTGGGGGTCCGCGTCGGAACCCCCGTCACCCGCAGCCTTACGACTCAGACACCGGGGGAGACCCAAGGGTCTCCCCAACACAGCCATGTACGGTGCGGATGGCACCGATGCGTACCCACTGTAGGGGGCACCCTTGTGTGAGATGTACCCATTCAGTCAATGGGAGCCCATGTACGCGTCGTACGACCGACTCCCATTGACTTCTATGGGAGTCCGACCGAACCGAGTCCGGCGGCATACGGCTGCTTCGTACTCGCTTGGTCGGACTGCAGGAGTCCGGCTCGGTTGTAAAACACTCTGGATCCGGCTCGGTCGGAGAGCTTTCTGACCCAGATCGGAATTGGCCCCATAGTGTAACAAACATATTTAAAAATATATAAACACATTTAACATTCAAATAAACATAAACTGTACATATAAATTATACATTAACAACACTTAAAACAATAAGATTTAGACATATAAAACTTCGATATTATTGTATAAAATAGCAACATTTTGGGGCCGATTCCGATCCTGTATTTTTTTTTCCCGTACGACTCGCATCCGTAGTTTTTCCCGTACGAATCGTACAAGTCCCGTCCCATCCGTGAAGTACGATTCGTACGGGAAAAATACATACGGATCGGCCCGATCCGTATGAATTCGATAGGGAAAAGTTGTACGAGACGGACCCGGACACTTTTCCGTACAAAGCCTAAAAATACAGTCCGACCATACAAGTACGATCCGGACCAGCTTTCCGATTTAGGATTCGTATGGAAAACGTCCGTTACCCGGGGAATGACTTTACCCGCTACAAAGCAAACTTTGTACGACTCGTATCCCGGGAAAAGTAGTTCCCGGGGTGCGAGTTGTACAGGTTCCCCCATGCATATGTACGCACCTCACAACAACATCGCGTATGTACACACTTTACAACAACATCATCGCGTATGTACGGTGCGTACCCCAACATCACAACATCATCATCATAACTTTATTCGACAATTGAGTCATCAAAGTACATTTAAAAAAAAAAAAACATCAATCATTCATAAATACATCAAATTCCATACCCAGTTAAGAAAAGTATTAAATTCAATAAGACAACTCATGAGGAATAGGTTTAGAACACAATAACTAAAAACTTTGTTTTGTAAATACAATAAACACTGTTTCATCATGTCTAAAACATACCAATAGCTAATACATAATTGATGGGTGGAAGGTGTCAATTCTTCGCAGGAGGGTACAGAGGGCTTTGCAGTTAAGCTCTGGGCAAGGAAAGTAATTTAAAACAAATTGACCAAGCCCAATGCAAAAATTTCGCCATAGCAATTGCAAATATGAGTTTCGAGTCTGACCTTAAAATTTCTCAGAGCGTCAGCATATCTCCGAGTACTCAGGAGTTTACAGATAGGTTTAATCCACGTCCGGCGTGGTACAACATATTGGGGACATCCAAACAAAATATGACCAACTGTCTCTTGTTGGCCAGGGCACCAGGGGCATCTATCCCTTTGGGTCCCATCCCATTTCCTCGTAAACTGTCTAGTTGGTAATGTACAAATCCTAAATTGGAAGTATAGTTTACGGTCGTAGGGACTTTCAATTGCGTCCCAATATTCTTTGAAAACAGGTGCATTTTTAAATTCGAGAAACCGACCCGTGAGATTTACAGAAAACTTTTCCTTCTTGGATGCATAATGCACCATTTCCCAATATCTTACTTTCATAATTTTTTGAGATGGGAAACTTGCATTTTGGGGATTGTTCCACAATTCTGACATGCCCATGTTCCCTAAAAGTGCTCTGATCTCCTTCAACCACTTTATTTTATGGAAGGGGTCATTGTTAATGATATCCATAAGGCCCCGAGCATAATGCATCAGTTCCTCCGTAGTCCATAATCTACGCCAATATAGCAATGGGCGCAGTTTTACTAAGTCTTTGACCCCTTTTTTCCCTAGATCCCATAATAAAGGAATTAAGGGGGTACTTTGGGGGACACCTGTCAACTTGCGCAGAAACTCATTTTCCACCTTAACCAACCGAGTTGTATTCTCAAAGCCCCAGAGTTCGGATCCATATAAGGCCAAACTCAATACCTTCATCCCGTAGATCTCCAAAACTGGACGCATAGGTTTTGTTTGTGAGCTTTTAAATTTCTGCAATAAACAACCACCTTGTTGCTGGTGTTTCAAGACAGCCAAATCAATATGTCGATTCCAGCACATGCCCCTTTGTAAAGTTACCCCCAAATAAGTAAAGGCATCCACCTGCTCTAGGGGGCAATTATCCATAACTATATTGCCTCTAAAGGATCTATGTTCATTAAACGCCATGAACTTAGTTTTGGCCGTATTTATTTCCAGCCCATGCCGGCGACAGAAATCCTCAAAACGCAACACAGCCTTCTGTAGGCCACTGGGAGTATTAGAGATGATTAAGGTGTCGTCCGCGAACATGAGAACAGGGATGCGAATGCCATCCAGCGCCGGGGCGTCCGTGGGACACAGAGCGAGGTAGTCCACCACCCCATTGACAAAGAGTGAGAACAGGGTAGGCGCCATTACGCACCCCTGCCGCACTCCTCGTTCAACAGGGAAGGCTTCAGTAACCTCCCCCTGTAGCCCCCACCGCACCCGCGCAAAGGTGTTCTCATGCAAGCGGACAATCAGTGTCAGTAGATCCGGAGCCATCCCAAGATCTTTCAAGACTTGCCATAATTTAGCCCGCGGGACTAGATCAAAGGCTGCCCTCAGATCCACGAACACTGCATACAAAGACCCCTTTCCCAGGACCACAGTTCGCCAATACAGATTTACAAATCGGAAAACTTGATCTATTGTGCTAGTTTTCTTGCGGAAACCCGCCTGTAGTGGACTCAGGATGTTGTTTTCATCAATCCAGACTTGTATTTTAAAAAGAACTAACCTGCCCATTATTTTTTAGATAGAGTCAATCAGGCTAATAGGCCTGTAGTTACCTGCTACTGACTTCTCCCCTTTTTTATAGACTGGCACGATTTCAGCCCCCTTCCAGGAAGGTGGAATTGCCCCACCCTGAGCAATTGCATTAGCCAATAAAACTATATACTTCCGCCACATTTGCTTGTCATATAAGAAGACGTCAGCGGGGATACAGTCCATCCCTGGAGCCCGTCCCTCTGTAACAGCCTCAAGAGCCCTATCCACATCTTCCAAGCTAAAAATAACATCTTTAAAAAACATGTTTGGAATGATTTCTCCACACTCGTACCTTCTATCACATGCATATTGTGGCTTGAAAAATTCAAGCCACTGGTGTTGAGCTACATTATTCTGTACACGTTCAGGACACCCTCCCATGTCCCATTTAAATATATCCCAAAACAATTTTGGGTTCTTGGCTTTGCAAGCTTCTTTTAGCTCCTGCCACTTACATCTATCCCATTCTTTCTTTGCCTCCCTCTGAGTCTCCCTGTACAGCTTCCTCGCCTCCCTTACCTGAATGGGGTCCCGTTTTTTTATTGCTATCCCCAGATTCAATCTGGTTTGCTTACAGACCCCATTGTACCAGCCTTCTTCCTTTTTATTATTTTTCACCTTTCCCCGACTCAGTTTACAAAAATGGGTCTTAAGTTTATCAAAGAGTGTACCATGTACCTGAATGGTACTAAGTTGGAATTCAGGGGTTTGTTCGTGGGATCCCAGAAGTAGCAACACCTTAGCTACTTCTTCCCTGATTAAAAGCAAGGTCTCAGGATCCCCAACAACCCTACTCCATTTTAAATGGCACTCATCATTTGCAAGGACTACTTCTGGAGCTATGCTCTCGCCATTAACCGTTCCTAGTCTGACTACAGCCAGTTCGAAAGAAGAGGCAAGCGGGTTATGATCACTCTCTACACGCATGATAACGGCCATATCCCTAAGGCAATGCCATAATCTTAGATGGACAAACATATAATCTATCCGACTAGCCCTACAGCCATTATCGTACGTGTTACTACCCTGCCTATCTGAATGAGTACGTCCATTAGCAGCTCTCAAATGGTTCCCCAAGAAGGAAACCCTTTAATTGGATGGCCGCTTCGGTCCATTTTTTTATGGGAGCCAGATCGAGCTGAGGAACTCCCCATCTCGAATCTTCCTCTTCCGATATATTTTGATCCTCAAAACCCAAGGGTTCGAATGTGACATTAAAGTCCCCTGCAATAAGCGGCAATGTGTTAGGTGGTAAAGCCTCAATTAGATCTCCCAAAGCGGAGATTACCGATGATTTCTTCCCTCCCGGGAGGCCTCTAGCATACACATTGTAGATATTTAAATTTCCACCTAGTGAAAAGCAAAGCCTCACCGCCAAAATGACTTTGTTAAGGGTCGGTAGTTGACGTATTTTGCAACCTAATTGCAACATCATCACGTATGTGTGGTGCGTACCCCAACATCGCGTATGTACGGACCCCACAACAACATCATCGCGTATGTACGGTGCATACACCAACATCGCTTATGTACGCACCTCATAACAACATCATCGTGTATGTACGGTGCGTACCCCAACATCGCGTATGTACGCACCTCACAAGAACATCATCATGTATGTACGGTGCGTACCCCAACATCGCGTATGTACGCATCCCACATCAACATCATCGCATATGTATGGTGCGTACCCCAACATTGCGTATGTACGCACCCCACAACAACATCATCGCGTATGTACGGTGCGTACCCCAACATCACGTATGTACGTACCCCACAACAACATCATCGCGTATGTATGGTGCGTACCCAAACATCACGTGTGTACGCACCCCACAACAACATCATTGCATATGTACTGTGCGTACCCCAACATCGCGTATGTACGCACCCCACAACAACATAATCACGTATGTACGCACCTCACAACAACATCATCGCATATGTACGGTGCATACCCCAACATCGCGTATGTACGCACCCACAACAACATCCTCACGTATGTACGCACCTCACAACAACATCATCGCGTATGTATGGTGTGTACCCCAGCATCGCGTTTGTACGCACCCCACAACAACATCATCACGTATGTAGGCACCTCACAACAACATCATCGCGTATGTACGGTGCGTACCCCAACATCGCGTATGTACGCACCCCACAACAACATCCTCACGTATGTACGCACCTCAAAACAACATCATCGCGTATGTATGGTGCGTACCCCAACATCGCGTATGTATGCACCCCACAACAACATCATCACGTATGTACACACCTCACAACAACATCATCGCGTATGTACGGTGCGTACCCCAACATCGCGTATGTACGCACCTCACAACAACATCGCGTATGTACGCACCGTACATAGGCAATGTAAAACAGCACAAGGAGGGTCTATTCGACTCGCACAACACCACAAAACACGTCTACAGTGTACAAAACATGGAAATGACTGACCTGGCCACATCCAAACAGGTAAACAGAGGGGCAAACTCACAACCACCCCTTATAACACACCCACCAAAAATTCAAACTGAGGCCCACCCACAAATGGACCAATAAAAAGGGCTCACACACACAAACCATGAGCCTTTGCAACAGCCTCACTGCAGCTAGAGAGCACACACCAACAGCTGCACCCATCCACCTTAACATATACACCTTCACACAACCTCCTTCACACATACCCCCTCTTCACATTCAGACCCATAACTTCACATTCACACCCACAACCATCCACACCCTCACCCCACAACCATCCGCACCCTCACCCCACACCATGCCCACAGACAAGACTCCAAAGTTCACAAGGGAGGAGCTGGAGATCCTTGTCAATGAAGTCATCAGAGTCGAGCCACAGCTGTTTGAAACATTGGTCAGACAGACCAGCATAGCCAAAAAATCACGCCTGTGGCAGAGGATCGTCGATAGGGTGAATGCTGTTGCACCCATCAGAAGGACCAGGACTGAATGCCAAGCCAGGTGGTACGATCTGCGGAGGGTGGTGAAGCGAAAAATGAATGACGACTACGCCCAGAGCAACATCACTGGAGGGGGTGGGCCCCGCAGACCAGTACATTTCCATCCCTGGGAGGAGAAGGTGATGGCCCTGCTTCCGCCGGTGGGAGTACATGGACTTCAAGGACTTCCAGAGCCTGGTGAGTACACAAACAACTTACGTAACATGGGGGTAATGGCATCCACACTCCAACTACACAAAATGCACACAACTACCCCCAAGCCCTCACCGGCCACAACCACAGTCAAAAACAACTCTAATGCCAATAACATGTGTATGCCCCATTGAGAAAGCAAGGCCATGCTAAGTCCCATGCTACACGAAGCACAAACCCAAGAATGGATATCCCGTATGCTGGGAGGGTGAGTGTCACAAAACACATTGTTGAACTTCAAATTAGACACAATTGCCCTCATCCCGTATGGCCCAGGTACATACCCATGCACCATGCGCAATGCACAGGGATTGGGAAAGTACTGACAAGCTAGCTGGCACTTGGCCCGGATGTAGGCAGCACAAGGCCCTCCTGTGACCAGTGCAAACACAAACACCAAGACAACAAGGTCAGATATCTAAGACAGGAACTCACACTCACTGTCATGGCAGCATGCTCCATGGGGGGACAGCTACATCACCTGGGAGCCCGAGTGCCAAATCACACTACACCCACCTGTCACGCACACCCCTTACATAAGCAGACACCCCCAGGACAGGCAATGGATTTACCCACTGTCACAATGGACATGTAACACAACAACACCAATACATAGCCGAAGAAGCATCCAAGCCAAAAATCTACATGTCAAAGACTCAGGAGAACATATCTATCTGTCCCCCGCAACATACCCATCCACAAGTGAACATTGAGGAGAATGCTAGGCACATTCAACTACCTGGAGGAACAGTGCCAACTTGAATGTGTATCAAACATGGATGTTGCATGAAACAGCATTAACATTGTCTGTCTCTCACACACACAGGGCAACGTGATGATTCTTCCCCCAACAATGGGGATGAACAATCACAGTCCCAGGCTCGGGAGGAACCTGATCCCACCGGTAGCGACGCCTCTCAACACTCCACGGATGACCCCGACCGACCTGGACCCTCTGGTGTCCAAGCTCCTGCAGCACCTGGTTCAGGAACATCTGTGCCAACCACCACCCCCATTCCTGCCACATCCCAGGAGACACCGAGGAGCCCTGCCCGCAGTGAACACCTGAGCCAGTCTGACCAGGAGGGACAAGGTGCACCGGGTACCCAGGAGGAGGCAGACAACACTGCCACTGCCATCCCTCAGGGGTCCCGTAGACCCGATGCGCCCACAACGGCAGCCCAGGCTCATGTGGGCAGGGGTGGTGGGAGTGGAGGCAGGCGGAGGTGAGAACCTGACCAGCCAGCTGAAGGGACCAGTATGTCACACATAGACAACATCATGGATGCATACCGGCGTGACACCAGGGAGTTCAGCCAGGTAGTGGTGACCCTCACAGAGATGAAGAACCAGTAGGCCGAGCAACATGCCAGTCAACAAGAACACCAAGGACGGATGGAGGCAAGACTGGCTGAGCTCCTGGCAGTGCAAAGGGACATAAGCCATTCTCTCCGTCGGCTCGCCGACAACATGGGCAACCCTCCCTGTGCCACCAGACGAAGACCACCACCAGCCACAGGGAGGGAGGAGGAGGAGGATTTGTCCGAAGGAGCGTCCCAAGCATCGTCAAGGCCTGCATCTGAGGGTCCCCGGAGGAAGGTGGGTCATCCACGGAAAAGACCGTGAGAGGCAGCGGACCATCCACATCTCCCAGGTCACCTGGCATGGCACCTGGCCTCCATGTGCGACAGCATCACCTCATTGACTGACATCATCTGCCACATGGACTTGCTGGTCACAGTCTGACCAATGATGCCAAACACTGTGGCCTGGACTCTGATGACTTCAAATGCCAAGGATCCCATCTCCCCCTGTGAACTTTGGATTATATGGTCCCTGTATAGCACCTTTTTCTGTGCACAAATCACGCCCCAGACCTATAATAAAGAAAATTATAATTGTAATTTTATGTTGCAGTCCTTTAGCATGAGTCCACAACATACGTGTGGGGATATGTCAAAGTAGGCCTGAGTGTGGAACTAACTCCAGCCATCCATACACTTGGATCTGAGTCCGGTCGAGGACACACATGGGTCACAATGTATCACCAAATACAGACATGGAGCACAATCCTCACCCGTGATGGCCTCAAGCTGATGAGGAGGGGCTTGCAATACTGCTCAGACAGACCAATTTGCCAGAGTATCATGAAGGTGTAGAGGTCATGGGTCATGTTGAGGTGCCCGGGGAGGGAGTCCCAGGTCTGTTTTGCGAGGAGGGAGAACTATCTCCTGCATGCAGTTGTTCTGTGGA
The DNA here is from genome assembly GCF_964204655.1 of Triturus cristatus. Lineage (NCBI taxonomy): Eukaryota > Metazoa > Chordata > Amphibia > Caudata > Salamandridae > Triturus > Triturus cristatus. The sequence goes on from NC_140592.1 coordinate 780,334,978, forward strand.
TGTGATGAATGGTTGCCAGGGCAAGGTGGGCTGCACGAAGTTGGGCCAACGGGGTGTTGGATGACAGACGTCCAAGGTCGGTTTTGGGTCTGGGGTTGTGGACTGCCTCCTGAGTGTGGTTCAGGAGTCTGAAGGTGATCCTGCAGCAGACAGTGAGCCATTCTAGCTATCTCAGGTGGACGGTGATGTGGCTGGGTCGGGGGATGTTGAAGATGAGGTGTACGGATGCACCCTGGATGTGGACAACTTCTCCTGCAGTTTTGCTGTTGTTCCTCCGTAGAGAGCGTTGCTGTAGTTGACCCGGCTGGTGTTGTGGACCTGGGGGCCGATCTGTCTTGACTTGGAGTGGATCTATCTGTGGATCATTTGCAGCATGCGGAGGGTGTTGCAGCATGAGGTACAGATGGTGTTGAGTTGCATGGTAATTGTGAGCGATGAGTCCATGATTAACACCAGCTTGCGTGCGTGGCCACTGGGTGCTGGTGCGGTGCCCAGGCTGGTGGGACACAAGGAGTTGACCCAGCCATAAGGGGACAATCCTCAGATGATGACCTCAGTCCTGTCCAAGTCCAGCCTCAGGTGGCTGATGGTTAGCTATTCGTCAACGGATGTCATGCCTTCTTGAAGGTTGGATCTGGCAATGGCTGGGTCTTTGGTGAGGTTGAGGAGCAGCTCGGTGTCAATGGCATACGAGATGATGATGAGGTCATGTGCGCATGTGATGGTGGAGACATTGAAGATCGTCACGCTGAGAGATTAGCCCTGGGGCATGGGCCACATCACCCCAGTGTACTACATGCTGCAGGATGGAGGCCGACTCCCTGGGCCTTGCTGGTGAGCTACTTGGTGATTTAATCCTGGGCCATCCTCTGGATACCAGTGTTGGAGATGTGTGAGCTGACAGTGTGGTAGCACATGGTGTACAATGCCGTTGAGAGGTCAAGGGGGGTGGTCTCACCATTGTTGAGTAGGGCTAAGTTGTCGTTGGTGGTGGCAATGATGACGGTTGCAGTGGTGTGATTACTGTGGAAGATGTTCTGGTGCCGGTTGCCTGGAGCTGTTTGCGCGGAGGAAGTTTGTCAGTCACTCGTTGAGTGTCTTCCTGATGACATTTGCTGGGTAGGGAAGCAGGGTGATGTTCCAGGAGATCCTGCGGTACTGCCATCCGTTGTTGAAGAAGGGCCTGGGTCTCTGCATGCCTCCAGCTCCCATGGAATGTGGCAAACTCAAATGAGACATTCAGGACGCCCTGGAAGTGGGCTTCAAGGATGGGGAATGATGTGGTTGAGATGTTGATCTCTATTGACCCATGCGACTGGTCTGACCACCACGCCATCACCTTCCATCTACCTGGCACCATCAAGACAAAAGCACCGCAACCAACGATTCCTAAACGCTGGATCAGAGACACCAAGAACTTGGACCGAAATGAACTGGTGGCCCGCTGTAAATCCAACCTCCCACCCCCTTCGCATCTCTCATCAGTCAGTGACCTCAATGATCACTACTCTGCGACCATCTCAAACATCCTGGACGATCTAGCCCCACTAAAACTGAAAAGAACCCAAATCAAAGACAGAAACCCCTGGTTCACGGGTTCCCTTAATGACGAGAGGAGAGCCCTCCGGCAAGCTGAAAGAGCCTGGAGGCAACACCCCTCTACTGCACACCTACAACTCCTCCGCCAGGCCAGAAATACCTACAACAGGAACATTCTCAACTCAAAAAAAGACTTCTTCAGAACAGAACTTGAGAAAGCTAAGAACAGACCCCACAAGCTCTTCGAATTGGTCAAACACCAATCTAACAAACTGGCCAAATCTTCTAAAGAAACCCCCAAATCTCTTATATCCTCTGAAGAATTCTCCTCTTTCTTCACTGACAAAATCTTGGCCCTTGGAAACGAACTCAACACCATCACATACCCCCAACCCCCACCTGACCCGTCTCCTCCCACATCGACACTCCCACAGGCCACTCCCAAAAATCACGCTCACTGGTCCATCTTCAAAGACTATGATGAAGACTCCATCTCCAAAATCCTCTCTACCTTAAAACCGAACAACCATTTCAATGACCCGCTCCCTGCCAACTGCCTTACGGTCGTCGCCCAATCCATTATTCCCAGCTGGACTTCAATAATCAATGCCTCCCTTCAGCAGGGAATAATGCCAGACTCTCTAAAAGCCGGCCAAGTCCTCCCCATCCTGAAAAAGCCATCGCTGGACCCAGCCTCCCCAGACAACTTCAGGCCCATCTCCAACATCCCCCTCTTAGCCAAAGTGTTGGAGAAATGTGTGCAACAGCAGCTTAGTCACCACATCAACAACTTCCACCTCCTTGATGACTTTCAATCCGGATTTAGACCGGGGCACAGCACAGAAACCACCATGCTTCACATAGTCGATGATGCCCTCCAAGCCCTCGACCAAGGCAAAACCTGTCTCCTAATCCTCCTGGACTTATCCTCGGCCTTCGACACAGTCAACCATGAAAAATTACTCGAACGCCTCAAACTCAGAATGGGCTTAGATGGCACTGTTCTAGATTGGTTTAGTTCCTTCCTCCATAACCGGTCACAGAGATTCCTGATTGATGGCAACCTTTCTTCACCATCGCCGGTCACAGTTGGAGTCCCCCAAGGATCAACCCTGTCCCCCACCCTCTTTAACCTCTACCTAGAACCGCTTACCGAAGTATTGCGCGCAGCTAACATCTCCTATCATATGTATGCCGATGACACCCAGATCTACATCAAAACCTCTTCTCTCGAAGAGATTATCTCCCTGAACGAAGCCCTGATACTCACCGTACAATGGCTCGCATCCAACCAACTTAAACTCAATGCAAAGAAAACAGAATTTCTCCTGATCTCCCCTCCCAATGCCAACTTAGAGATTCAATCATGGATCAAGGCTATTACAGCCTTAAACTGCCCACCGACCATTGTGAATTCGGCTAAATCCCTGGGCATTACCCTTGACACAAACCTTAACATGAGGGACCACATAAATTCTATGGCTAAAACAGCCAGATTCCATCTGAGCTACCTTAGGAAATTGAAACCCTTCCTTGATGCCCCTGACCTAAAAATGGCAGTTCAAGCACTCGTCATCTCTAGACTGGAATATGGCTGCTCAACCCTCTCGGGCTTACCCAAGATCTCCCTGGCACCTCTAAAAGCCTGCCTCAACGCGGCTGCCAGACTACTGACTGGCACTAGGAAATATGATCATATTTCCCCACTCCTGAAAGCTCTCAACTGGCTTCCCTTGGAGGCAAGAATACAGCTCAAACTAGCATGCATCACGCACAAAGCTTTACACTCTAACTCCCCCGCATACCTGACACAGAAACTCATGATCTCCGGAGGAACCAGAAACTCCAGATCCGCCAGGGATTTCCTGCTCCAACCTGCACGTTTTCGGAAAAATAAAACGTACAATCGGGCCTTCTCAGGGGCTGCTCCACGAATATGGAACTCTCTCCCACCCCACATCAGAAGAATCCCCTCACTGTCTCACTTCAAAAAGGATGCCAAAATCTTCCTTATGGGCAAATTTCTCGTCTAACACTACCTCAACTACTTCTTTGGCATAGCCTATGACGGCCCACTACCTCCCCCCTACCTACCGGGTCTCCCGAAACACCAGAATCTTGGGACCGGGTTAGAATTATTGAAAATGTACTCTGTAAATATGGTTTGTCGCTCTTTGTAATCGGTTATGTAAAATGTAAATACATACGTTGTGTATATATATTCCTGCACTATACTGCTACTTGAGCTGTAACTGGTTGACTCTAAATCTGTCTGTATATTGCTTTGCTCCCCTGTAAAGCGCTCTGATACCCTAACGGGTCAAGTTCGCGCTCTATAAAACACATAAATAAATAAATAAATAAATAAATGTTGTGTGGGAAGGGGCCTGATGGAGAGCCAGAGTGGATGGTGCACATGAGTCAGGTGGTGTATTTGTTGCTGACGGGAGTCCAGAACCTGAGGGAGGTTTGTGACGCGGAAAATAGTGCTGTCTGCATCTGTGTGCCAAGGCTGTCGTGCATGGCCATGAGCTTGCACTGGTAGAAAGTTGCAAGGGATGTGATCTGCCTTGCAAGGGTGGGGTGTCTTTTGGATGGAGATCTGCTGTCAGTTCACTCACAATGCTGATGAGCTCCTTGATGTCGTGTGTTTTGGTGCCTCGGCCCTATCTGAAGGATCCCCACTTGTCCTTGCTGATGATATGGTGATGGCTGTGTGTGGCGTTTTCCAGGGCTGTAAGGTAAATGAAGGTACACAGTGTGTGAGGTTGCAGGGTGTGGCGGTGGTGTTGGTTCGAGTGTCCCACACAGCTTGACTGTGGTGACTTACATGAAGCCTCTTTGGGGGATCGGTAGCGGGGTGTGGGGCAGTGTGTTACTTGTCGGAGACGTGGATGCAAATGTTGATGGACCAATGTTGGATGGTGGTGTGGTTCTCCTGCAGCAAGAAGTTACTGGCCCCCAGCCACATGTAGCCTGTGGAGGTGAGGGCGTGCGTGCAGATGTACGTGTTGATGGCTTTGCGGGATTGTGGATGTAGGTCTGGAGATCTGTAGATGAGTGTTACTCTGAGGGTTGCCAGGTGGTTGGAGCAAAACCGGATTTGTGACTCTGAGGGAGTACTTGGGAATAAATTGCAATTCATCCTCCGGGATTGTTGTTGCCGTCCCTGCGTGTGATCTTGTATGCGTCTGAGATGGCAATGAAGAAGCTGTGTGCTAAGGATGCTTTTGACCAGGTCCCTGATGTGTGGGGCCATTGTGTTGAGGAAGTAACAGAGTCCAATGGCGTGCCTGTGGACGGAGCGGGTGTGGAGTAGGAGGCACATGACCTGGTTGTTCTGACAGGGTCTGGTAGGCGGGGCAGCGCTGTGTAGGCAGTTGGAGTTGCACACTCAGCATGCAAAGGTGTCGTGTGTGCACTTAGAGGTTGCCTGATAGCAGGCGATTGATTGTCTGGAGGACATTGCTTGGAGGGTGGCTGCAGCATGAGCCTGTTGTGTGACGTGGGTCATGCAAGGACCAGAGAGTCGTGCACTGTGCCCGTTGCAGGCGCAGACGGTCCTGCCTTTGGCACAGCGTTGGTGCAACAGTGGCACAGATAAGCTGCTGGCTGCATTTAGAATGGGTGGAGGGGGAAGGGAGGAGCATTTTGTAGGCGTGTGGGTTGCCTAATCAGAGCACTCGGGGGGCGGTGCCACAGGTGAGGCAGCAGCAGGCGGAAGGGGTGAGAAACTAGGCAAAAAGTAGCACACAAAGACAAGGAGGTCACAAAGGCACATTGCAACAGGTGTATGTAAAGGAAGGAGTGTCAAGTTACTCATGGGTCACTTCGAGAAAATGTATGAAGAATCAACAAAAATGACGGCCACAGGATCAGGCAACAAAATGCGGAGCTGCGCACAGGAGACACACCGTCAGCAGGCGTTGACATCCCGTTGTGGGGAGCAACCTGCACAAATACATACACAACCAGGTACTTCATGCACAATAGAGATTATTAGCCATGAAGAAATGCATGCATGTTGCCGAAGTACACATACACTCATATGCTCAATCTTTGACAATTATGCCTTAGATGACACATGCAAACTGGCAAGAGATATGCAGTGACAGAGATGAGGCACTTTGGATTGTGCAGAACACCTTTATTGCACAAACTCACACAAAGGGAAATGCATCCATACGAACAGACTCACAGGTCAGTTGACAGAACATGTGGGACATACGCTGGACCCCCCCTTCACAACACGGATGTTGTGAATCCCAATGAACTGGCACACAGGCCAAGGAGATGAGCCAAACACATCCTGCTGCACACGGAGATGCTGCAAATCACCATCGAGCCAGTGGTTGTGATGTCCCACACTATGTCCACCGTAGCATCAGCAATGTTTCAGAGGCAAGGTTTACGCACATTGATGCCTTCATCAGACTCCACACTCCACTACAGATGACTGTCAAGAAGGGTGACTATCATGTCATGGGAGTGATGCTACATGTTATATGCTCCATGGTGAGAAGACATGTATGCATGGTACCACAACATGCACAGAGCAGTCCCCAGACATTCCCAACCCGTACCACCACCAAAAAGCCTTGCTGCAATCCTTACCCAAACTGACATTTCCACATGTCCGTGCATGGAACGCTGATTCAGCACACGTTGCAATCCTCATGAGGAATAGCAGGAGTACAACGATGACACGAGCAGACAACAGGCGCAAAAACCTGGGAATGACAGACACACAAGAAGTCACCTAAAACAAATTTTGCCGAACATGAACAATGTTGGACACATGCAAATTTCAAAGAAAGTCTCTCTGCAAAACTGTGTGGCATGACATCATCACTCGAGTGACACATCAGTACACACATCAAAGTCACTTTGTATTCAGTCAGCTGGACACACACATTGCAACACATGCCACTAAATGCTACAAGCTTGCACACTCATACCCAGTGACTCACCATTATGAGAAGAAGTTGCGTATGAGCTGACTCCGGATATCATCCTCCTCATCACTTGCCTCGTGACCAAGCCCTGGATCCTCCACGGGTGGGTGTTGCTCCTCATCAGGATCAAGGCTGAGTGGCACTGCCTTCTCAACGGCCATGTTGTGCAGCATGCAGCACACAATGAAGATTTTGCACACCTTCTCCGGTGCATATGGGAGGGACCCGCCTGTCTTGTCAAGGCACCTGAATCGGCTCTTCAGGAGGCCAAACGTCCTCTCAATCACTCGCCTGGTCTGCCCGTGTGCATTGTTGTACCTGTGATCTGCAGCTGTTCTTGGGTTGCGGAGAGGTGTCTTTAGCCATGGCATGTTGGGATATCCAGAGTCCCCTACATGGAAACATCATGTAAATAAGTGGGTCAGGAGATGCCGTAAGAGCCAAAGATACCGCAACACACAGGACCAACAGAGTATACCCACCAACAAGACATGCTCGTTTGTTGTGCAGCCGCAGCATCATTTGTGGCACCCTGCTACGCCTCATGATGTAGGCATCATGTGCTGATCCTGGAAAAACGTGCACAGACATGTGAAATCAACATGTTAGCAAGACACACCACAAGGGCATTTATTGAGTGGTAATGTTTACTGTTGCGATAGGCTTGCTCCTGTGCCTGTAGTGGTATCAAAGCCACATGTGTCCCATCAATGGACCCAATGACATGGGGCATCCCTCCCAGGGCATAGAAATCACCCTTGACATCTGTCAACTCCTCAGGAGTAGGAAATTTGATGAATTCATCAAGGTGCTCCAACATGGCTGCCAAAACATCACGCAGGACACAGCTGAACATTGTCTGTGACATCCCACCAACATCAGCTATGGTCAATTAAAACATACATGTGGCAAAAAAATGTAGGGCTGCCATCACCTTCATCTTTGGGGTCAGCGCAGTAGGATACCTGTGTTGCGGTTGGAGGTGTGGTGCCAGCCTGTCAGTCAAGTCCTCAATCAACTGTTGAGTGAATCTGTAACATCGGATGCGGGCACGTCCCCTCATGGCAGCCAAGTCTGGCATTGTTCTTGGGACAGGCGGTGCCCTGCAAGACATTGTTAGGAATCATGAAGATTGAGAGTCTGCCAACATCAATGTCAATGAACATAGCACATGCTAAACTGCTACTACACATCAGGTAACTATGGAGTCTGGTGGGTGAAATACATCCAGGACACATATGCCACCTTGCTGGCACTCCTACGAAAAGCCAGATACACCTGTTGATTTTCAAGTCTACATGAAAGGCCCTGAAATGAGCTGGGGGCAAGTCTGAGCGAACTGCCAGAGATATCACCGGAGTGACACACATCCACATAGCTGCATTGGAAGGATGTCATCTCATCCAGACAGTTGACTGCAAGGCACACGCACAGGTCACATGGAATGTCAAATGTACATATGACACACATTGCGATGAAGGGGTACACGTGACAACAATTAAACACAGCCATTGAGACGACGCAGACATGTATGCCTGGGAAAATATGATGTCCGATGCACACAGACCCTACAGCCATGGGAATCCACATGTGGCATGGTGTGCGTAGATGTGTGCCATGCCCATCTCCACACAGACCCATGTTGGATGCACCAACAGCAGATGCAGTTGACGGAACACTAACAGCAAGCTCATGGGAACACATGACACACACCTGACATAGTCACATAGGGGCACGCTGATCGTGACATGTCAGTTAAGAGAGTGTCCCTGTCCCTGGCATCAGCAGACAGGTGCGGGTGGTGATGACTGTGCCATCCCACTGCGGCTGTGCATGACACAGTTGGACTACAGACACACATGTGGCAAGTGTCAAGGTGATGTGTGCCACATAGTGCCCCATCACACATGACATGTGTACACAGGTCATCACACATCAATTGTGCAACTAGATGAGATGACATGTGCAATATCACTGGCTGACACACCTAGGGCCTGCACATGAAAGTATGCAATGACGAGTACTTGATGGACATCCTTGTGCGACTCGTAGCCCTCCATTCCTGGCATGTGTATGCCTGTATTACCATTGTAAGCATGTGAAACTCACCGTACACCCGCAATCATCGCGTGTGTACGCTTCATTTCACTATTGTACTTGTGCCGTTGGGGTACGTGTGAAACGCACTGTACACGCGCAATCATCGCGTGTGTACGCTTCATTTCACCATTGTACTTGTGCCGTAGGGGCACGTGTGAAACGCACCGTACACTCGTAATCATCGCGTGTGTACGCTTCGTTTCACCATTGTACTTGTGCCGTAGGGGTACATGTGAAATGCACCGTACACCCGCAATCATTGCGTATGTACGCTTCGTTTCACCATTGTACTTGTGCCGTAGGGGTACGTGTGAAACGCACCGTACCTGTGTGTGGATTTCAAAATTACATAGGGGACACATAAGGGACAATTATTAGGCCCTAAATGCATGCTGGTTGTCATGGATACTGAGTTTTCAGTTGAAATGTGTCCATCAGGTGTCCTGGAACAGTCAGTTGGCCACAAAATACAATGTTGCAAAGTGGTTGTTGACTTGACATGATGCTCAAAATTTGAACTATGCGAATGCGTGTCATAGGTGTATGTTTAAAGGGATTGGAGTAAACGTACGATGCAAATGTGTCTGACCAATCACTATGTACTCCTCTAAATGAATGCCCCTCAGCAAGACAGATATAAGGCAGCCAGAAGCCATGAGAGGGCACTTGCCTGCACAACTTTCCAGTCGACCACACTGCTGCTGTCTCTGCTTCCTCTGGACCATGTCACGTACTGTGGAGAGGGCCCAGCCATTCACCCTGGGGGAGAATGGGGCGTTGCTCACAGTACCCCAAGCTGTATGACTCCACTACCTTTCCCTATGCACCTGTTGTGTGACTGTCACTTCTGGCATTGTGTCCAGGTGTGACAGATATGCAATGTTGTTTAGAGTGGGTCCCGGGGGGGGGGGGGCATGCTTATGTCTCTCATGCAGAGCATGAGGTAGTTCCTGTGTGCACTCCTCACTTGCATTGTGCTTACTGTGACATTCACTGCATAGTGCATGACACAATTAGCCTGGGAAATCCTTGGTGGCTTTTTTTCCTATTGTCCAGAGGTGATTCAGTGGTCCCCCCGGTGTCACAGGTGACTGTACCCACAGATGTGTGTGAGTTGAGTGGACCTGTGGTGAGAGTGTCCAAATGATGTGTACGACCTCATGGATATTGATGTGTGTGAATGTTCCTTGTCATGTGGGTGAGTGTCTATGTGAAGTGTTGCACCACAGCTGCATGGAGGAGGCAACAGATCTACCCATCTGATGTGACAAGGAAGCTGTGCTGTGTGTCTGACTTGCAGAGCTGGCACGACACCTGTGACACCCCACTGGCAAGTGGCACATGTGGAGAGTGAGGGTTGTATCCGCTGTTGTGACTGACAGGCGAGTGATCGGTGCCTGGGTGTGTCTGTCTAGTCTGCTGAGGGTGCGTCAGTGGAGTGGGACATGTGACTGCTTGACACGTGCTGGCCATCAGCCTGCTGTTGCATGTACTGCACATTGTGTGCCATGATCAGTGAGTGTGTCGCATCCCTCATGCCACCTATTGACTTTCAATGCCTTGTAGTGCATTGGGGCTTGCACACAGGCCAATTTCTTATTGTGAATGATGCAATTCCTGTCAGCATCATATGCCCTGTTCAACATTTTAAAGATGTTCAAATATGTGTCTCTGGGACATGGAGCAGGTGTATTGATGTTGTGTCACATTGTCATCCTGACAGGTAACTGCCTACAAGAAGGGGGAGATCTGGAGGGACATTGTCAGGGCCGTGAGATCTGCGGGGGAGCGTAGTCGTAGCCTGCCCCAGGTCTGCAAAAGGTGGCAGGACATCCGGTGCTGGACCCGGCGGATCGCCCGGGTCCAGCTGGGGATCGACTCTCCTCGCCCCCATGGCGGATGCCAATGCCTGACCCCCCACATGAGTCGTGTCCTGGCAGTGGTATTCCCTGACCTCGATAGGCAGTTACAGGAGAGACTGCAGCAACGAGGGGATAGGTACATGGCTGTTTGTTGTGTTATGTGTCACCAGCTTTTGGAAGTGCTCTGTAGCCTGGATACACTCCCCCAGAGTTTATATGTGCAGTGCATTTTCTGTTCCCCAATGTCACCTGGTGCTCTTTTTCATCCCTTCCCCTCCTTGACATGTGTCCCCTGGTCTGTGTGTAATCACATTTGCACATGGTCATCTAAGGTTCCAGTAAATCTAAGTGCACATTGCTTTCTGCATCATGTGAGAGGGTGGTCTGTGACTTGTGTTGGTACCTTGCCTGTTCCATGACCTGTTCACTATGTTGGGGGTCCATATTTTTTGGCACTGATGATGATTCTCAACATAGGAGTGTGAGGTTTCAAATGAACACCCTTGCAGCATGCATGACCAATGTTGTGGCCATGATGTGCATGACTGTGAGATATGCATAGTGCCATGACGGTTGCTCATGGTACAGTCAGCTCATTCCAGGAACACGGAGCAGTATGACCACTACAGTCCCCTGAGACACCCTGGCCTCCTAATCATGTGTGTCATCCAACACATGTGCACATTCTCTGTTGGTTCAGCATAGGTCTGCCTCTGTGGCATTGGTCCCTGGCCTAGTTTGTATTTTTCTAATGTGTGCTACATGTGTCCACTGGACAGGGATACACCATTTTGCTTGTGCATACTCACACTGGGCAGTGCCTGTGTGGCTATTTACAAAAATCTGTTGCTGGTTGTTTGTCACAAATATGTGTTGCCAGCCCCAGGAGGTGATGTTGTGTAAATCTAGCAATTTTTGCTGCACAGTTTTTGTTACCCTGAATAAGAGGTGTCCGTTCTTGATCTGTATCAATCACATTGACTCAGGTATGGGTGGTTGTGCGGGAGAGGCCTACATGGGCACCCCCGATTTTTCCTTGCCAGGTCTGACCTGTGTGTGAGAATTGGCTGTACACAGAATCACCGTGCAGTGCCCCTGTGATGCTGGCCAGTGCTTAATGTTCGTGTTTTGCAGCCTGTGTCATTTTAAAAAAAACATGATTCCTGCTCATACATTTTTGGCACCTGTGTGTGGTTCAGATGCAACGCAGTTTAGACTTTGTGTGCTGACATCTGTGTGGACATTCTGGCTTGCCATGAGGGCGTCTCCACAGTACAGCTATGCTTTTTAACAACCCAATTGCAGGCCCAGTAGCTTATGCATTGTCCTGGGTGTGGACATTGGTGCCACTCCAGATGACAGGCAGTAGGTCATATGTGTAGCCAACTGTGTAATCAGGTGACGGATGGCCATGTGACAACTGACATAATTCAAGTTGTTACTCTAAAAAAATTGTACCTTGGCACTCACAGCACTTGTCAACAGTTCTTCATGCTTTAAATGTGGTAATTTGATGATTTGTGTTGAGAACACTGATGTGCCTGCATGAAAGATGTCTCCCAAGGAAGTGCACACCAAACGACATTTCCACTTTCATGGAACACGCTGGCACCTTTGCAAAGAAGCCACTGTTAGAATTAAATGGTGTTGCAGATTCTCCATATACATGTTCACACAGTGGTCTGGATTTTGTGAGACTCCTTTGTTGTTGGTGATACAAACTAACAAGTCTCAAGACATCCAGACCTCCGTGGGCCCATGTATATGTACTTTTTGCAACACCATTCATTTCTAACAGTGGCTTCTTAGAAAAGGTGCCAGCTTCTTCAATGACAGTGTAAATGTAGTTTTGTGTGCACTGCCTTGTGAGACATATTTCATGCAGGCACATGAGTGTTCTTTTCGCGAAATGGCGAATTGGCACATTCCAAACATGTCGATTGTGTAAAGTATTGTGAGTCCCAAGGTACCAACATTTTTTCGTTTTGTGTTCCAAAGTACTTATAGGTCTCTGAGTGTGGTGACACCTTGAGTATTGAGGTGTGTCAGTTTACGTTGGGTGCACCACTACTGTTTCTTTCAGGGTAAACGAGGTGGCATGACTTCATTGTATTGCTGTGCTCACCGGTTCACAGACACTAGCTTCTCAGTGTATTTCTCATTCAAGTAGTGGCTTGGTGTGTTCTTTTTTTCCTTGTGTCCAAGTGGCAAAGTGGGTCTACCAACTGGGCAGTACCGGGCTTACATATGTGCGGAGTAATCTAGCTGTTACTCGTGATGCATTGCCTGATATGCACTGTGACCAATTGTTTTTGTGCTCATGTGTCAGATGTATACAGGTGACTGATGCATTTCGGTTTCGTCTCCTTGAACACAGCATCATCATCCGCAACGGAGGGAGACACCTGCACGGACCTGGAGGAGGGACCCAGCGACAGTGCCACCAGTGCTGTAGAGTCAGGAGGAGTCAGTGGCACGGAGGGCGAGGGGAGTCAATCAGAGGGCCTGTCTGGACACGATACCAGCCACGACGCCGACGGGTCCGACGCTGACCTCCTGGGGGAGGTAGAGGCTGCGACACCACCTGGCAGCATCCCCACATCTGTCCCGCCTCCTCAGGTACCATCTCCGCCCTCCCAGTTGCTCCCATCCCTTCTGTCCGTGCAGAGGCCCACCATGTCTCCTTCGGCCCAGGCACCGCACCCCCTGCCCCTGTTACCCCTGCTGCCCTCAGTGAAGAGTCTGTGGACATACTGCAGCAGTTGCAGGTTGGGCAGGCATCGGTGCTGGATGTCCTCCATGGACACACTAAACTGCTCACACAGATGGTGTCGTTTATGGAGGGCATGTCAGCAACGATGTCTGACCAACGCAGGATTCTGCGGTCCATGGACTCTTCCCTGATGGCAGCAGTTAGTCTACTGAAGCGCTCCATCCCCCCCTACCCCAGACCCATCCACACTTCCCTCTCCCATGCCTGTCCAACGCACACACAGACAGTCACAGGCACGCACCCCACCAGACACAGCCAGCACCCCCCCAAGTAAGGCAAAGCGCACACCTCCTGGCACGCACATTCAGGGGGATGTAGGCACACCCACAGGGTCTGGGGACAGACGACATACACGCAGCCACAGTTGCAGTCCGCAGTCCTCACAACCCTGTTCCTCCAAAACCACTCCCCTTGGCTCCCCTGCCAAACTCTCACCCAAGAATATCTTTATGGGTGAGCTGGACCTCGCCCCCCACTGAGCGACCACCCCACAAGTGGGTGAGGAAGTTCCCGGGCATGGGAGTTGAGTCCCCCACCAGGTCGACCCCCTCCCCCAAGAGCGCTGCACCCCATCCCTCACCCACCACACCCTCTGTTGACCCTGGGGAATCCTCAGGTGCAGGGGTTCGGATGGAGGCACTGGCAGAAGGTGTGCAGCGCCGAGCTCACCTCCACCTTCGGCGCTGCCCCACCCCCTGTGGTGGAGACATCCCCCCTGCACCCGCAACACCTACCCTTCCCACTCCTGTCCCTGCGGTGCCTGGTACTACCACAGATGATGCCCCCCTGGTCGACAAACCTTGAGGTTCCTTTGTGCAGGCAAGCTAGGGGTAGACGCGGTCCCCTATGTCCCCCCTTGGACTTGAAATATGGACTGGCCATTGGCTTCTGTACATAGTCTATTTTTCGTTGTTTTTTTTAGTGCTGAATAAAGCCTTTATTTTTACTTTCAACACTATTGCATTTCAGGTACTTGATGTTGGTGCTGAGGCTCCTGGAGTTGGTGTTCTGGTAATGTTTTAGGGTTCAGAGAAATGTTTTTGTATGATGGTCATGAGGTGGACCATGGTGTCTGTGTGCCATCACAATGTCTCTGCAAAGAATCATTGGTAGTGTGTGTTAACTTTGTTTAGAGACATTGTCCCAAGCAGTGTTCCTTCCTCTGTGGCACCTGACACCTTCCCTGCAAACAGTTGCACAATTGTTGTGCTGACCTGTGTCAACATTTCCTTTGTTGGTAACAGATCCCTTCAACAATGGCCATGCCTGCTCACCGATGTCTCCTGCTGAATCGTCAGTGCCATCCTTGCTAGTCTCTGTACTTGTGTTTTGAGTATGTCGAAATGCCTTCATGGACAAATTCCCCCTTTTCAGCACTATGCATGTGTGTAATCACGGCCTACCACACAAATGGTACTTGTTATGCAGGGTATTTGGGCACCTGACTGACAATTGTGGGCATTGTATCTTGGGGACTTCCACCCTATTCCTTCCATGAGAGACAACATCTTGGTGGCTGGACCAGCACCTGGACATTCCTATCAGTCCTGGGATGCGCGTGACAGTGTGTGTTCCCTTTGGCTATCTTAGTTTTGTAGGCAGTTACATGACTATACAGTGTTGATATCAGGGTGTGTATTGTGCTGCATCCACCATGGGTGGGTATGCATGTGTTATATGTCCTCACACCCACATGTGGTGTGTCATGCAGTGTGTGAAATACATCCATCCTCCTAGGAGTGGGACACTGCTGTCAGTGATGTGTTGTTATAGCACTATCATCATAGTCCAAAGTTAGGGATGTGTCCATACCACCATGTAGGTGTGGTCATCTGATGATGTACACCCCCCATATCTCTGTCCACTGCTGGGAGTCATCTGCACCCACCCCCATATGTCTGGACACTGCTGGTATTCATCTGCACACACCCCTCATATTGCAGGCCACTGCTGGGAGTCCTGTGCACCCACCCCCATATGTCTGGACACTGCTGGTATTCATCTGCACACACTCCTCATATTGCAGGCCACTGCTGGGAGTCCTGTTCACCTACCCCCATATGTCTGGACGCTGCTGGTATTCATCTGCACCCACCCCCATGTCTCTGTCCACTGCTGGGAGTCCTCTGCACCCACCCCATGTCTCTGTCCACTGCTGGTATTAATCTGCACCCACCCCTATATGTGTGGCCACTGCTGGGAATCCCCTGCACCCACCCACCCCCTTGGAGCAGTACACTGCTGGCCTGGACCTACACACACACCAATATGAAGGTAACATGCAGGGCCAGTCCGTAAGCCCACATTCCTGGCATGTGTACACCTCGTATCCCAAATGTACTGGTGCCATAGGGGTACGTGTGAAACGCACCGTACCCATGCATTCAGTGCGTGTGTACGGTCCGTATCACTGTTCTATTGGTGCCGTAGGGGTACGTGTGGAACGCACCGTACCCACGCATTCATTGCATGTGTACGGTCCGTATGACTGTTCAACTGGTGCCGTAGGGGTACGTGTGCCACGCATTGTACCCACGCATTCATTGCGTAGGGGTACGTGTGGAACGCACCGTACCCACGCATTCATTGCGTGTGTACGGTCCGTATGACTGTTCTACTGGTGCCATAGGGGTACGTGTGGAACGCACCGTACCCACGCATTCATTGCGTGTGTAGAGTCCGTATGACTGTTCTACTGGTGCCGTAGGGGTATGTGTGGAACGCACCGTACCCACGCATTCTTTGCATGTGTATGGTCCGTATGACTGTTCTACTGGTGCCGTAGGGGCACGTGTGGAACGCACCGTACCCACGCATTCATTGCGTGTGTACGGTCCGTATCACTGTTCTACTGGTGCTAGGGGTACGTGTGCAAGTGACCAGACCCTGGTGATAATTTATGGGCTCCATATTATAGGTTTTGCTTTGGGTATGGGGTATGCTTCCTGCCCCTCACCCCCCCCCGGCCCCTGGGTGTTGTTCTCACTTTCTGCAGCGTGTGCGTCGGGTCTGGTGCACCAGGTCGTAGGTTAGGAGGACCGGGATGACACGTACGATGGGGTTCATGGTGTGTACGTCGCGTACCGGGGCTCCGTTGCGTAGCAGTTCGCATCGGACTCTGCTTTTCCGGCTGTGTTTGGCTCCCGGAAAAAAAGAGCCGTACGGAGTGACGTAGGGACGAATCGTACTTGCCGGGCTGGAAACCGCTGCTTGAATGCGTCCGGATGTCGCGTACAAGCTATTCCGGATCAGAATCGTTGTTTTTTTTTACCCATACGGTCTTTTGTACGAAACGTACGGAAATAGACTTTCTGTACGAATCATACTTCCTAGGTTGTACGGACAGTTTACCGGGTACGAGTCGTACGGAGAAAACGCTCCGTACAACAATTCGTACAGCTTTTTCCCAGGATTGGAATCGGCCCCTTTATACTTTCCAATGATAATATTTACATCGATATAATGATAAAGTCAATATTCTGTTTACAAAATTTAGGGCATCATTAGGATGGCGAATCTGACGGAAAACGGGACCGCCCGCCATATGTGCGACGGTCCTGTGGGGGATATTAGGATGCGCCCGCCACACTGGCAGGCACATCACGCATTACATTGTGGCAGGCAGTGCTTTCAGCAGCACCCGCTGCAATGGTAAAACTGCATGTTGTGCATTTGCATGCACAAAGTGGAAGGCACCGCGCCATGCCTGCCGCATTGTGCATGCAAATGCAGGGGGGTACCATCGGTACCCCCCATGTGCACCCTCCACCCCCCCAATACCCTGGGGGCCTGCAACAGGCCCCAAAAGTCACTGTCGCATGCCTTTCCATGGCAGCGTTGCCACCATGGAAAGACAGCTTCCCACTGCCTTCCTAATATGAATGGCGGTGCCTAACAGACACCGCCACCATAGCAGGCCCTTTTCCGCCCGGTCACCTGTGTGTCCGGCAGAAAACCGGCGGACGGTCTTTCCGTGCGCCAGGGTCCCCCCAGCCATACTAATATGGCGGGGAGAAATGGGTGGCGGGCGGGGAAGGATGTAGGGCGGATCGCCACCACCATGCAGGCGGTGGCGATCCGCCCTACATCCTAATGGGCCCCTTAGTATCATTGATATTCTGACTTCAATATTAAGGTTGCACACCCATGAAAATTGTGAGCTGAATCAAGAATCAGGGACAAAATGTGGGTCGAATCCAACACTTAAAATGATAGCTGACGAGCTCATTACTCAAATCTGAGCTGACCAGCAATTTGTCTAGGCACTGCCTTAAATTGGTTCATTAGACTTTCAGGTAGCTCCACAGCCTCTCATGGCTGTAGAAAAAAAAAGTTCACAGCGCATAAGTCTTGAGTTAGTCTGACATAGACTTTTTCATATTCAGTTCAAATTCAGCCAGTCACATTCTGTAAAATATTCAAAATTTGATTGAAAGAATTAACTTGAGAGTTTACACAGCAGCGCTATACAAAAGTGTTAACCTTCAAAATCCCATGTGGCACCTTTTTAAATATGGCTAACTCAAAAACTAATGAGCAGATTTACATCAAATCAAAGAGAGCATGCTTTCTGAGTTTACTTTTATGCCAAGATTTGGGGAAATTTGTTGCAGGTTTTGCTCTATCTTTCGACAAAATGTCCTATTCGTGCTAAAATGGGAAATGACACCCCCCTCAACTTTTTTCCCATGGATAGATATTCACAAAACTTTGGTGACCAAGGTAGTAGATTAGCAAATTTCGTGCAATGTGTCCATGGGGTCAAAAGTTAGATATGAAAAACATACAGGGGATTTTCAATGTAAAGTGCGGCTGAACCATAGCTATGCAATGGCAACAGCCAAGTTAATGTTGTCGTAGTAAAATTAAAAATAACGCCAGACCTAAAAACACATACAGTTAGCATAGTATTTAATTTTGATGGAGAAAGAGTGTTTTAAAGTATTTTTTAGAACAAAAGAGTGTTTGTAGCATTGTACTTGCACATGGCTTCTGCAGCACCCACCTTTCACTTCCTCCACATTAAGAGATCAAAAGACAGATTTGTGTACTGATGCGTGAATCTTCCCCAGGTCATGGAGAGTGGGAAGTGACAAGTGCTCCAACCAGTTTTCTCCTACTTAAAAAATAGTGTTACTAAGGCCAAAATAAATAGACAAGAAACGCTTTTAAATGGATTAGAAAATGCTGAATGGAATGTTCTAAAAAAAGTGAAGCAACAATGTGTAAGTGTTTAGTAAATAGAGTTTAAGCATGAGTGAGACTTATTTCAAAGGTTACACAGTGTGCTGTTCCTCCTCCTTAGTCAATTTGGGTGTATTGGTGACAGGGTAAAATCACACCGTAAAAGTAAATGCTTGTAATTAACTTAAATATTGTGGGATTATTTTAACAAGGCAAATGTAAGCTAGTGTAAATGGTGGATCACTGACAGAATATCGACAACACTAATATTGACCTACAGAAATATCGGGGCATAAATATCGTTGTCAAAAATATCGACCGCCTATCTTCATAATGGTAAGTACAAAAACATAGGAAAAAAAATATCGTTAAAAATATCGAAGTACAAAATATCGTTTTTATATGTATAAAAAATAATGTAAAATAAATTAAATAATACATTTAACTTACAAAAATTAGATTCATTTGTAAATGTTAACAATTATGGTGCCGATTCCGATCCGTTAAAAATAATTTGTGTACGACCCGTATCCGTATTTGTTTACGTACGAGTCATAGAAGCACCGTACAACCGGCCAAGTACGATTTGTACGTGAAAAATATCTACGAATAGCGTCGGGAAAAGTCTACGAGAGTGCGTCGGAAAGATTTTACGTCCGAATATCGTCGGGAAAAGTGTACGAGAGTGACCCGGACATTTTTACGTGCAAATCGTAAAACACAAGTCCGAGCGCGCAAGTACGATCCCGACCATCCGTCCGAATACACAATCGCACGGAAAATGGCCCGTATGGAGCGAACGCAGTAGCACACATGTACACGGGTAAACCCATAACCCGTGTACGAGCCGTACAGCCCCCCCGCCCCCAAATCTGTCAGCACCGTACACCACCCTGTCTGCACTGTATCCCAGCCCCGCAACTGTACGCGTCATCCCCCCCATGTACGCGCATCACCCCCGCATGTACGCGCCGTACCTCCGCATGTTCGCGCCGTACCCCAGGGCCGCACGTGTACGCACCGTACCCCCACCACATGTACGCTCTGTACCCCCAGCCCCCCCACCGCATGTACGCACCGTACCCCAGCACCGCATGTACGCACCGTACCCCCTGCCCCCCACCGCATGTACGCACCGTACCCCCTGCCCCCCACCGCATGTACGCACCATACCCCCTACCCCCCCGCATGTACGTACCGTACCACAGCACCGCATGTACGCACCGTACCCCAGCACCGCATGTACGCACCGTACCCCAGCACCGCATGTACGCACCGAACCCCCTGCCTCCCCACCGCATGTATGCACTGCACCCCATGTACGCGCCGTCCCCCCCTGTACCGCCGTACCTCTGCATGTACGCGCCGTACCCCAGGGCCGCACGTGTACGCACCGTACCCCCACCGCATGTACGCGCCGCACTCCAACACCGTACCCCAGCACCCTCACCCAGCATCGCGTATGTACGGATCGTACCTACGCGAAAAAGACTCATACAGAACCAGGACACTGTAAAACAGCACAAGGAGGGTCAATTCGACTCGCACAACACCACCAAACACGTCTACACGACAAAATACATCTCAATGACTGACCTGTCACATCCAAACAGGCAAACAGAGGCCCTAAATCACAACCACCTCTTATAACACACCCACCAAAATTCAAACACAGCCACACCCAAAAATGGACCAATAAAAAGGGCCCACACACACAACCCATGAGCCTTTGCAACAGACCCACTGCTGCCAGACCCCACTGAGAAACAACTCCACTGAGAAACAACTCCACATCACTCATACCTCCACTATACCTTCACTCACACACCTTCACACAACCTCCTCCACAAACATCCCCCTCTTCACATTCACACACACACACTCACATTCACACCCACACACCCACAACCATCCACACCCACACCCACACCCCACACCATGCCCACAGACAAGAATCCAAAGTTCACTATGACAGAGCTGGACCTCCTTGTCAACGAAGTCATCAGAGTCGAGCCACAGCTGTTTGGAACATTGGTCAGACAGACTAGCATAGCTGAAAAATCTGCCATGTGGCAGAGGATTGTGGATAAGGTGAATGCTGTTGCGCCCATCCGAAGGACCAGGCATGAATGCCAAGCCAGGTGGTACGATCTGCGCCGGGCGGTCAAGAGGAAAATGAATGAAGAATATGCCCAGACTAACATCACTGGAGGTGGGCCACCCCGCAGACCCGTACACCACCATCCCTGGGAGGAGAAGGTGATGGCCCTGCTACCGCCGGTGGGAGTACATGGAGTCGAAGGAGTCGCAGAGCCTGGTGAGTACACAAACAACTTACGTAACATGGGGACAATGGGGCCCACACCACATATACACCAAATGCACGCAACTTCCCCCAAGCACTCACCGCACACAACCACACTCAAAAACTACGCTCATGCCACTAACGTCTCCATGCACCCTTCACAAATCAAGGCAAGGCCATGTCCAAGGCAACAACAACCACAAACACAAGACTGGATGTCCAGGAGGCTGGGAGGGTGGGCCCCACACAACACATTGTGGAAATGAGATGCAGATAACAATGCCCACAGCCCATATGGCATAGGTACATACCCATGCACAATGCACAGGGACTGGCAAACTACTGACAAGGTAGCTGACACTGGGCCCTGCTGTCTGCAGCACAAGGCCCTCCTGGGACCACTGTACACTCAAACACCAACTCCACAAGCACAGGCATCTAGCACAGGAACTCACACTCACTGTCATGCCAGCATGCACCATGAGGGGACAGACACATCACCTGGACCCAATGTCAACTCACACTACACACAACAGCAGGCCCGGTCACCCCCCCCCCCCTGCCTAACACAAGCACACACCCCCGGGGCAGGCAACAGATTTACCCACTCCCACAATGGACATGTGACACAACAAGACCAATCCAGAGCCAAATAAGCATCAGAGCCAACAATCTACAGGTCAAACACTCAGGAGAACATCCCAATCTGTCCCCCGCAACATACCCATCCCCAAGTGGACATTGAGAGGAATGCTAGGGACAACTAACTACCTGGAGGAACTGTGTCAACTTGAATATGTATGAAACATAGATGTCGCATGAAACACCATTAACATTGTCTCTCTCTCACACACAGGGCATCGTCGTCGATCTCCTCCCAACACTGGGGGGGGAAGAATCACAGTTCCAGGCTCCGCGTGAAGACGATCCCACCGGCAGCGACGACTCTCACCACTCCGTGGATGACCCCGACCAACCTGGACCCTCTGGTGCCCAAACCCCTGCAGCACCTGTGTCAGGTACATCTGTGCCAACCACCACCCCCATTCCTGCCACATCCCAGGACACACCCAGGAGCCCTGCTCACACTGAACAACAGAGCCAGTCTGACCAGGAGGGACAAGGTTCTCCGGGCACCCAGGAGGAGGCAGAAACCCTGCAAATGCCATCCCTCAGGGGTCCCGTAGACCCGATGTGCCCACAAGGGCAGGCCAGGCTCAAGTGGGCAGGGGTGGTGGGAGTGGAGGCAGGCGGAGGCGAGAACCTGACCAGCCAGCACAGGACACCGGTATGTCACACATACGCAACATCCTGGACTCATACCGGCGTGACACCAGAGGCATCAACCAGGACGTGTCAAGACTCTCCGAGATGCAGGGGACCCGATGAGATTAAGAACCTGCAGGTCGAGCATCATGCCAGTCATCAACAACACCAAGGACGGATGGAGGCAAGACTGGCTGAGCTCCTGGCGGTGCACAGGGACGTGAGCCAATCACTCCGTCAGATCGCCCAAAGAATCGGCAACCCTCCCTGTGCCACCAGGCGTAGACCAGCACCACACACAGGGAGGGAGGAGGAGGAGGAGGATTCGTCTGACGGAGCGTCCCAAACATCGTCAAGGCCTGCATCTGAGGGTCCCCCCAGGAAGGTGGGTAGTCCACGGAAAAGACCGTGAGAGTCTGCGGACCATCCACATCTCCCAGGTCACCTGGCCTGGCACCTGGCCCTCTGGCGCAACAGCAGCACCTCATCCAATGACATTCCCTGCCACATGGACTTGCTGGTCACAGTCTGACCAATGATGACCAACACTGTGCCCTGGACTCTGATGACTTCCAATGCCAACGATACCATCTCCCCCTGTGAACTTTGGATTCTATTCCCCCGGTAGAGCACCTTAGCACATCTACCAAAAGACTCACCCCAACAACAATAAAATCTTATTTTTCTTCACATGAGATGTTGCAGTCATTTGGCATTATTCAACGACATATGTGTGTGGAAATGTCTAACCATGCCTGAGTGTTGCACTAACTCCAGCCATCCATACCCTGGGATCAGAGTCTGGTACAGGACACACATGGGTCACAAGGTATCATACAATGTAGGCATGGAGCACAACATTCACCTGTGATGGCCTCTGGCTGCTGAGGGGGTGCTTGCTAAACTGTGCGGAGAGACCTATTTGGGAGATTATCATCAAGGCGTAGAGGTCATGGCTCATGTGGAGGTACCCGGGGAGGGAGTCCCAGGTATGTGTGGCCAGGTGGGAGAACAATGTCCTGTATGCTGGAGTACAGTGGATGTGAAGAACGGTGGCCAGGGCAAGGTTGGATGCACGGACATGGCCCAACAGGATCTAGGATGACAGACGTACAAGGTTGGTGTGGGGTCGGGGTTGTGGACTGCCTCCTGAGTGTGGGTGGGGAGTGTGGAGGTCATCCTGCAGCAGACAGTGATCCATTGCAGCTATCTATGGTGGACGGTGAGGTGGCTGGGGCGCAGGGTGTTGAAGCTGAGGTGTGCAGACCCCCCCTGGAAGTGGACCAGTTTCCTGGGAGTTTACTTGCTCTGTAGAGGGCAGGGCAGTATTTGACACGGATGTTGTCATGGACCTGGGGGATGGTCTGTCTTTACTTGGAGTGGATCTATCTGTGGATCATGTGCATAATGCAGAGGGCGTTGCAGCATGAGGTACAGATGCTGTGGACTAGCATGGCATATGTGAGCGAGCCAAACATGATGCACACCATCTTGTGTGTGTGGCCACTGGGTGCTTGTGCAGGGCTCTTGCGGGTGGGACACAGGCACTTGACCCAGCTGAAAGGGGACAATCCTGAGATGATCACCTCAGCCCTGTCCAAGTCCAGCCTCAGGTGGCTCGTGTTCAGCCATTCGTCAATGGATCGCATGCACACTTGAATGATGGAACTGCCAATGTCTGTGTCTTTGTTGAGGGTGAGGAGCACCTGGCTGTCAATGGCATACGAGCTGATGATGAGGTGCTGTGCGCATGTGATGGTGGAGAGGGGGGTCCTGGACACTCTGTAGATTGACATGCTGAGAGATGATACCTGTGCCATGTCCCAGACGATGACACCATACTACATGCTGAAGCCTTGAGTCCCACTCCCATGCCCTTGCTGGGCTAGAGAGCCGGTGGGGAGTATTAGGGACGTGACCTGGTTGGTGTGACAGGTCCTGGAAGGCAGGGCAGCGCAGTGTAGGCAGTTGGAGTTGCACACTCAGCATGCAAAGGTGTTGTGTGTGTGCCCAGGGTATGTCTGACAGCAGGCATTAGATGTGCGGATGGACATAGCTCAGAGTATGGCTGATACATCAGACTGTATTGTGATGTGGGTTATGAAAGGACAGGATGGTGGTTCAGCCTATGGCACCGCGTTGCGGCAACAGTGGCATAGACAAGCTGAGGACAGCCAAATGAATGGGTAGAGGGAGGAAGTGAGGAGCATCTTGGAGGCGTGTCTGTTGCCAAATCTGGATACTCCGTGGGCCCTTGCTGCAGGGGCCGCAGCAGCAGGCAACATCTCCGTGCAAAATGACAGAATCTGCACACAAAGACTAGGATGTCAGAAGGACAACTGCAACAGGTGCATGTGGAAAGTAAGAAGTGTCCATTGTCACATGGCACACCCAGAGACAATGCATGCACAATCACCAAATAAGCATTACACCGGATCATGAAACAGAAGGCCGACCTGCGCACAGGAGACACACCCTCAGCAGCTGTTGATGGCCCAATGTGTGGACCAACATGCCAAAATACATACATGACCATGTACTTCATGCCCAATAGGGAGCCTAATCCTAAGCTACTGCATGCATGTTGCTAAACTACACATGGACTCCTATGCATAATCTTCCCCAACTATGCCAGATATGCCGCATGCAAAGTGGCAAGAGACCTGCATTAACAGAGATGAGGCACCTTGGAGTGTGACTAACACCTTTATACTAATGCAAATGCATCCATTGGAACAGACTCACAGGTCATTTGGCTGACCATGTGTGACCCACACTGGACACCCCCTTCAACACACAGAAGTGGTAAATCCTACTGAGCTGGCACACAAGTGAAGGGGTTGAGCCTAACACCCCTTGCTGCACACGGAGAGTCTGCAATTCCCCATTGAGCCTCATATGGGGATGTCCCACACTATGTCCACCATTAGCATCCCGTATGTGCCTGAGGGACGTTATACACACATTGATGCCTTCATCAGAATGCTCAAACCATGACAGATGACTGTCTGGAAGGGTGACTATCAATTCATGGGAGCCATGCAACACGTCATGTGGCCCATGGTGAGTCGACATGCATGCATGGTAACACTACATGCACAGGAGCAGTTCCCACATATCACAAACACGTACCACCCACAAAATGCCTTGCTGCACTCCTTACCCAAAATGACTTTTCACCATGTCTGTGCATATAACTCCGATCCAGCACATGTTGCAATACTCATGAGGAATAGCAGGAGGGCAATGATGACATGAGCAGACGACAGCCGCAAGAACCTGGGGAGGACAGACACACAACAAGTCAGCGAAGAGCTAGTAATCCGCAGACATGTACATGTACTCTACAGGAATGATGTTGTCACCATGCCCTTAATAAATTTAGTGTCCCAGCTAAAATGTGGGGACTGACATCATCACTTGAATGACACATCGGAACACACCTCCAAGTCTTTTAGCACACAGTCAGCTGGACACACACATTGCAACACATGCCACACAAGGCTCAAAGGGTGCACACTCAGACACAGGGACTCACCATCATGAGAAGAAGTTGCGGATAAGCTGACTCTGGATGTCTTCATCCTCATCCTCATCCTCACTTGCCCCGTGCCCGACCCCTTCATCCTCCATGGGTGGATGATCCTGCTCATCCGGATCCAGGATGAGTGGCATGGCCTTCTCTACTGCCATGTTGTGCAGCATGCAGCACACAATGAAGATTTTGCAGACCTTCACTGGGGCATATGGGAGGGCGCCGCCGGTCTTGTGGAGGCACCGGAATCTGCTCTTCAGGAGTCCAAACGTCCTCTCAATCACGCGCCTCGTCTGCCCATGGGTGTCGTTGTACCGGTGTTCTGCGGCTGTTCTGGGGTTGCGGAGAGGCGTCATCAGCCATGGCATGTTGGGATAGCCAGAGTCCCCTACATGGAAACATCATGTGAAGAAGTGGGTCAGGAGATGCCGTAAGATACAAAGATAGCGCTGAACACAGGACCAACAGAGTATACCCACCAACAAGACATGCTCGCTCCCTGTGCAGCTGCAGCATCATTTCTAGCACCCTGCTACGCCTCATGATGTATGCATCGTGTGCGGACTCCACTGCGGTGTGTTGGGCTTTTTGGGGCATCGTGATTCGACCAGCGGTCTTCACCACATTTCCCACGGCGGTACCTCTCTATTGGCTCCGTCCGCTACAGGGGCAGACAGAGATTACTGGTGGAATGACAAACACTGCAGCGGATGCAAATTGGGCTATCCACACCCATCATAATACGGCGGTTGCAATGACCGCCGATGGAGTGCGGAAAAAGGCATTTTATGCCGCCAGCAGCACAGAGGTTGTGCTTCCACCCGCCATCCTAATGAGCCCCTTAGTTTGCGAGACTGTGGACACAAACTGGCTTGTTAGGGGGCAGCAAATATTGGAATAAATGTTCTTTTAACAAGGCACAAAATCTTAAATGTAATTAGTTCACGGACGGGAACCCACTCTAAGGACCTCAAGAAGGATGTAATAGGATTCCAATTTGTGACTGTAATAAAAGTCTGCCAGACTCACTATTTGTCACCTGTAGCGTCCATCTTGATGAAATAAAGGCACTTACAATTGTTAATTTATGAATAAAACTGCATAAGTTCAGAATTTTTCAACACATGTATAATGTAAGAGGAGGCACTGCTAACTGCACTGAGCTGCTTTTGCAAGTGTAATTTGGGATGAATTTTTAGTACTAGGTTTTTCAAACAATTTAAGATAGTGAAGCTAATACCATGCAGTGATACAGTAGCATAGGAGGTTGCTAAGTCATGACTGTTGATAGGCTAGTTTGCCTGAATAGGGGGGGTGTAGTAACCCGACCAATGTGCACTAGATGATAGAGTGAATGTTTATAGTGCGACCAATGTGGGAACTCTTGGCTGCCTCGCACAACACTTGCAGGGGTGACGCCTTCATGCTGCTGCAGACCTGGTACTATGACTAAACAATTTAGTACATAGGGGTTGATTAGGATGGCGGTCGGAAAACCATTCCGACTGCCGTGGTAGCAGAAATGAATCATCCGCTGGTACCGCGGCAAAACCGGCGGTCCGATTAGGATCAACCACCAGAAAAATCCAACCGCAGCGGATCAATGCCACAAAAGACTGCCGCTAGCCTGCGGAGCAGGTCAAAATCCGTCTGCGCTGATCGGATTTACAGCGGAAAACTCCAAAAGCGCTGCATGGTCAGCGATTCACTGCACGTAAAATTAGGATACCAGTGAGGTGAAAGCGGAACGATATGCTGTTTCCGACCGCCGCGATCGCTAGCATTGATGAATGGGAGAAGCGGCGGAAGGGCGGTTGTATGCTCACCGCCGCGGTCGCTCCGGAACAGTAATGGCGGTCGACAAACAAAATACACAACAAGGCTACCAAGTGTACCCATTAACCTATCTCAGCCTAAACAAACACACAACACACCATAATATCACATCCCCATGGCAAGTAAAAGAATACAAATCCCAGGATCAACCCACACAACACACCTGACAGGAAGACTCCATTTTGACACACCCACATAGCTGAGGGTAAAACCAGCCCCTTCCCTTGCCAGAATCCTTTGCAAAACTCCACCACTGAAGTAACCAACCCCACAGCACAAAGGAGAGGCACATCTCCACACAGCACACCATCACACCAATACACACACAACACACACCACTTTCACACCTGCTCCTTTAACTCATTTGCACATCACACATCATCACACAGAAGAAAATGCCAAAATTCACTGATGAGGTAATCAGAGTAGAACGACATTTGTTTGGAAGGCTGGTCCAACAGACACCATTAGCCACCAGAACGCGAATGTGGGCAAGGATAGTCAGCAAGGTCAATGCAGTAGGGACCGTCCCGCGCACCAAGAAGAAGATTGTGAAGTGGTGGCATAACCTCAAGAGCAAGGTGAAAGAAAAGAACCTTAAGCTGACTCAGATGCCTGGCGGTGGCCCTCCCATTCCACTACGAATATTCACTGCATTGGAGGAGAAGGTGTGTGGCATACTGCATCCAGAGAGTCTCACAGGAATAGCCGGGGGAGTGGAGGCTGGTAAGTACCAACAAGTGTCTACCATCACAATGCTATGTACTGTCTTGCACAACTACAAAGCGACACCTCCTAAGCCAAAATGCATTCATGTGCACCACACTCTCACTAACACATGTCTCACAGATCCAACATTTACTCCCTCTGAGTCACCCCAAAGATAGCTAGCAACATTACCATGAGGGCATGTGTACAGGCAGGCAGCACTACAACTCATACCAGGCCCCCCTGTCCCAAAGCTCAGAAGGATGGAACACTCACCCCCCCAGCCAGAAGCATGTGGCAGCCATTGCATTGTTCACCTTCACCTAACAGGTAGGTAGCCATCTTAACAGGGAGGGGAGTTTGTGGGTGGGAGCCAGCACTACAACTCCCACCAGGCCACCCTGTCCCAAAGCTCAGCAGGATGGAACACTCACCCCCCCAGCAAGTAGCATATGGCAGCCATTGCATTGTTCACCTTAACCTAACAGGTAGGTAGCCATCTTAACAGGGAGGGATGTTTGTGGTTGGGAAGCCAGCACTGCAACGGCCCAACAGGCACCCTTGTCCCAAAGCTCAGCAGGATGGAGCACTCCACCCCACAAGCACGTGTCAGCCATTGCATTGTTCACCTTCACCTAACAGGTAGGTAGCCATCTTAACAGGGAGGGGAGTTTGTGGGTGGGAGCCAGCAATACAACTCCCACCAGGCCCCTTGTCCCAAAGCTGAGCCGGATTGAGCACTCCCCCACCCACAACCATGTGGCAGACATTGCATTGCTCTCTACAAACTCACAGGTAGGTAGCCATCTTATGCTCTCTTGTCCCACCCCTGAGTAGGATGGAACACTCCCCCATCCAAGAGCCATGTGTAGCATATTCCCTTCCTCTGTTCCACTTCACAGGGAGGAAGCCATCCTAACAGGGAGGGGTATTTGTAGATGGGAAGCCTGCACTACAACTCCCTCCAGGCCCACTTGTCCCACAGCTCAGCAGGATGAAGCACTCCCCCCACACTCAGAAACATGTGGCAGCAAGTGCCCTCAACTGTGTCACAGAACAGGTAGGTAGACAGCGCATGCACCCTGCCATTCCTCTCAAAAAGCATGGAGCCATATGACCACACGAGCCCTCAAATGTCACCCAACTTGGCATACATCCAATAGCCACTTCCAATGTGCAGGCAGCTAAGCAGATGTAACTGTCACTGAAATTAAACTTTGACTCACCAAATCACAAGTTGAAGAAATTCAGGGCACACTCATGCACAGCACTGAGTGCCATGGATGCAGAGCATCAAGGCCCATATGAACACAAAACATGCATGGTTAATTGTAAAAAGAAAGCAAAGCACATAACATGACAAAGAGCTGCATGAGATCACAATGGCTAGTACATGCTCAGATGTAACGTCTTCCATGCAAACAAAAATAACGCTTCACATAAAGTTGTTGTGCTGCTAGTCGTCAGATGATGGCATGTCCTTGTATTCACACAATCTGTATGTGGAACATGTTCTCCATTGACTTGTCACACCATGTACAAATAATGTATGTACCTCCACATCATGTCATGATGCTCAGTACCGTGCAGCCATACAATGTGATATCAATGTAAACGGTGGTGTATAACATGTAACAACAAACCATCTAACACCAAGCTTGAGGTGTGCACTTCAATGACCATTTAATTTCTGTCCAACAGGTGATCAACATTTGACTGCTGCACATGACAACACCAAGCTGCAGAGCCAGTCTCCCCCCGGAACATGGACCCTTGGATGCAGACTCCCCAAGTTCCTCAGATGCAGAGCCCAAACCTGGCCCATCAGGACTGCCAGGGCACACCACATCCCAGGCCCCCACTGTCCCCACCACCACCACCTCAGCAACAACAACTGCGCTGACCCCTGCTGCAATGACCTGTGCGACCTCAACCACCACCACCACCAGTGCTGCCTGCAACACTTGCCCTGCCTCAGAGCATACCCACACCACCCCACAATCTGAGGAGGGCAGAGAGAGTCAGCGGGTGTGTCACGTGGTGATGCCACAGGTCCGGAACAGCAGGGCAGGTGGGAGGGCAACTGGGCAATAAAATCAACAGCACACTGGGACCGAAGCCCTGGCCAACATCGCCAGAGACCTTGGGGCATACCAACAAACCCAGGGACACACAGGCCAGGCTCTGGACGAATTGTGTGAGCTCTGCCTGCTGCTGAGGTCCATAGACACGCATATGGGCCAAATTGTGGGCCTCTTATGCCAGCTTGTGGGTGTTCTGAGGGACAGGCCTGCGGCCCAAAGGACAGCTCAACCTCCCTGCAGAGGCCCGCAGGATGACAGTCCCACCACCTCACCTGCGGCCACAGAGGGGGGTGAGCTGAAACAGGATGACTCCTCAGACACCCCTGAGCCCTCAGCAGAGGCCCCCCTGCCAAACGCTCAAGGGGCCATCCGAGGAAAACCAAGGGAGGATCACGTGGCAAAGCACCAGCCAAATGCCAGTCAAAGAGCAAGCCATGAGAGCACCTCTCTTCACCTTGACATTGACTTTTTTTACTATTCCTACCCACACTGCCATGTTGATGGCAGGTGTCTGTTGGACTGTGTCACCACATCAATGTGGTGTCTACTGTATTGTCTCGTCTACCATCACTGACAACTCATTGATTCACTTTGCACCTTTTTGTAAATAATCACTTCTGTGTCACATATACTTATTGTAAATAAACACTCTTTACACACCTATGTTTTTTTGTCAGCTCCATTTTTATCACAGGATGTACAATGTTGACTATGATCACAATGTACCAGAAGCACTGATTGTTTTGAGGCATTTATAGGCTGAAGCGACCTAGATAGACAGAAGAGAACAACATTCACTTGTCAGGTGATGACATTACAGCCATTACACAAGACTTGTTTGCAAGATGCACAAACCAGCACACATTGCAATCAGCAACACTATTGACATAGACATCATGTAGCTGGGCATAACTACCCTGTGCCCCAAACATTAACCATCAGCACAGAGCCAACAACAGGCAGCACTCAAAAAGCTCTCCTAGGCTTTTTCACCAGCATCAAAAACAGCAGACATTGGCAACGTTGTACAATGTCACTCACCTTCCACGGAAGTAGTGATTGATGAGCTGTTGATGCAGGTCTACACCTTCATCCTCTCCACTATCCTCCACAGTAGACATGGGTGGGTTTGCAGGTGGTGGCAACTGCTGCTCATCATCATCCAGGATCAGGGGGATCTCTTTGCACAAGGCACAGGTTGTGGAGCATGTACAAAAATAACAGTTGATGGACAGAATGCATGCTACATGCTCCACATGCAAAAATAACAGTTGATGGACAGAATGCAGAACAATGTCATACATTCACCCCAGTACAGAGATCTGGGCCTAAATCCATCGTTTTTTTGCTCACCATGCCATTCCAGTTTGAACCCAGCCATATGCAAATCAGTCTTGACCCTGTGCCTCATGGGAACAGTCCAGCCCGAACTGCCAAGCCAGGTCCTCCCTGGACTGGAACCAAGCATCCTAGGACTGGTTTAGGGGTTTCACCCCTCTTCAGCCAGGATAGCTTGATTCCAGTGGCATGGAGAGCACAGGACTCACGTCTGAGCATACCCGTCCCACTCAGGGTGACAAATGCAAAAACAACAGTTGATGGACAGAATGCAGAACAATGTCATACATTCACCCCAGTACAGAGATCTGGGCCTAAATCCGTTGTTTTTTTGCTCACCATGCCATTCCAGTTTGAACCCAGCCATATGCAAATCAGTCTTGACCCTGTGCCTCATGGGAACAGTCCAGCCCGAACTGCCAAGCCAGGTCCTCCCTGGACTGGAACCAAGCATCCTAGGACCGGTTTCGGGGTTTCACCCCTCTTCAGCCAGGATAGCTTGATTCCAGTGGCATGGAGAGCACGGGACTCACGGCTGAGCATACCCGTCCCACTCGGGGTGACAAATACAAAAACAATGTCATACATTCACCCCACTAAAGAGATCTGGGCCTAAATCCATCGTTTTTTTGCTCACCATGCCATTCCAGTTTGAACCCAGCCATATGCAAATCAGTCTTGACCCCGGTCCAAGGATGCTTGGTTCCAGTCCAGGGAGGACCTGGCTTGGCAGTTCGGGCTGGACTGTTCCCATGAGGCACAGGGTCAAGACTGATTTGCATATGGCTGGGTTCAAACTGGAATGGCATGGTGAGCAAAAAAACGATGGATTTAGGCCCAGATCTCTGTACTGAGGTGAATGTATGACATTGTTCTGCATTCTGTCCATCAACTGTTATTTTTGCATGTGGAGCATGTAGCATGCAACTACGATCTGACACACCTTTTGGTGAGAGTACAAAATCCTGGAAATTTGGCACAGACATGTGAGATTATCATGTCTGCCTGGCATATCACTTGCACATTAATGGAATGGGTATGCTTCCTGTTCCTGTAGATATGCTCACATGCCTGTGGTGGAACCAGGCCAACATGTGCGCAGTCAATGGCACCAACAACATTAGGAATGTGGGCAAGGTAATATAAATCACCCTTCACAGCTGCCAATTCATGTCTCCTGGGGAAATGGATGTAGCTGTCCTTGTAAGTCATCATAGCGGACAGGACATCACGTAGCACCATGCTGAACATAGGTTGCGACATCCCAACTGCGCTGGCCACCGTGTACTGGAATGAACCAGTAGCAAGAAAATGCAGGGCCGCCATCACCTTACACGTTGGTGTCAAAGCAGTCGGATAGGTTCTGCGCGGCCTCAGGTGGGGTTCCAACTAAGCACATAGGTCCTGAAGGGTAGGTCGATCCAAACTGGAATTTCCATACGATGTCCTCATCCTCCATGTCTGCAAGCAATGTGAATGGACGATGCACATTTGGTCGCCTCCTAGGTAGGATGAAAGGGGACACATGTCAAATCTATCCCACTCTGAGATGTGTCCAACATCTTACATTTTGACTGACACAGCACCAACAATGAATGGCTTGAAACTACAGCTTGCAGCACAAGTCACACGTTGAGACACCTTGATCTAAAGTAGTTGTACACTTGTCCAGTATTTACACAGTAAGTGACCCCAAAACAGATTCAGACTATGCGAATGCCAATAAGTACATTCCAACATCTTGTGTCACCAGCCCTGAGAGTAGTTGACACAGCACATGTCTGAAACTGCAACACTGCTGGCTTATATGTAGCTGCTGTACCTGACACACCTTCTTGCGTAAGTCAGAAAGGGCACACATTACCAACACAATGGGCACAGTATGAGCATTAAGATCAAGTATTAACATGAGTTCAGAAATCTACACAGTGAAAAAGGCACATTATGTGTTCAGAGCTTCATTGCTGTGGGTTGCTTAGCCATCTCCCACATTGACCTGTGTACATATTTGTGAGTCCATCACACCACAGATTTGGGTACATCCACAACATTATCATAAGTGACATGTGAGGGAGTACATGCCAATGCATGTAATCCTGTGCACTGTCATGGCATGTGTAGTCATCAGTGATTTAAATGTCACACTAGCATTGAATTACACTGTCTGGTGGCATGATTCATAGTAAGTGTCTACTCTTCAATGCTGAGAAATGCCCATTGCCATTGCCCAGCATGATGTGTCCATAGGTGCCATAAACATAAACTGCCACCGTAATCACGTCCCTAGGCACCAATGTCAAGCTGCCCAATTGCGGTAACGACCGCCTGGCCCCTGCGGTGTGACACCGCCAATGCCCATTCAACCAATGTGAACCACAATCGCGGTAGTGAAACACACATTTGAAAATCGCGCTAGGCGTACACCGCTACCGTGGGGCCTGTCATAGGCACCAATGTCAAGCTGTCCAATCGTGGTAGCGACCACCTGGCCCCTGCGGTTTGACACCGCCAATGTACATGCCCATTCAACCAATGTAAACCGCAATCTAGGTAGTGAAACACACATTTGAATATTGCGGTAGGCGTTCACCGCTACCGCGGGCCGGTCATTGCATGCAATTGAAAGATGCACGACAGCGGTAGCAACCGCCAGGCCCCTGCGGTGTGTCACCACCAGTGCCCATGCCCTTACAGCCAATGGGAACCGCGATTGCGGTAGTGAAACATACATTTGAAAATTGCGGTAGGTGTGCACCGCAACCGCGGGCCGGTCATTGGATGCAATTGAAAGATGCACGACAGTGGTAGTGACCACCTGGTCCCTGCGGTGTATCATCGCCAATGCCCATGACCTTACAGCCAATGGGAACCGCAATCGCGGTAGAGGAATGCACTTTTGAAAATTGCGGTAGGCGCGCACCGCTACCGAGGGGCTGGTCATTGGTCACATTTGAAAAAATCGCACCTGGAACACCAGTTGCAGAAGCTGAGTACCACTGAAACAACCCCAGGGGGCTAAATATGTGTGGGAGAGAGCCGCACATTTCCACTGCTTCCAGACACTGCTGACTGACACTCTTCACCACCAACTGGTGCTGTTTCTGTCTCCTGGACCCAGTGATGGCGAGAACTGAGAACATCAGGGCCCGTACCTTCACCACAGATGAGCTGGAGGTCCTGGTGGACGAGGTGCTCTCACAGTATGGGAGGCTATATGGTGCTCCTGATGTCATGGTAAGTGTGTCAGAGTGGAAGTAGGAGAGTGCAGGGAGTGCACACATGAAGTTGTTCTGCGGCAGTATGTGCCTGAGAGTGTGGGTTTGCGTGATACACTGCCTAGCATGTTGACTTCAGGTAAATGGTGTTTGTAGCCTAATTTCCACAGAGCCCAGGCTGCATTTCAGGATGGGAGGGACATGCAGTGTTTTTGCTGCCATACAGTGTCACTGCTGGTTTGGAAAGTAGAAGTCAGAACAAGCATTGCCTGTGCTTATGGATGTCTGAGTCCATTTGGTTTTCACATGCTCTTTTGTGACATTACAAAGACTTTTCGTCCAGAGGGTACTGATGGAAGTGTTTTTTACTTTATATTGCCACCATGGATCTGTGAGCCTTATGCACAAGAGTGAAATGCCTGAAGGTGACACCCTTGGTGGAAATTCCCATATGACAGCAGATTGTTGTACTTCTGACACATCCCCCTTCCATTCGTTTCATAATGCGTCTTGACTCGCATGTGTAGGCACTGTTTGCCCTCTCATATTGTACATGCATGTGACTGTTCTGATGGCCCCTCTTGAAACTCAGTGTGAGCCCCCCAGGCCTGCACATGTGCTGCCCAATTTGACAGGGAGCAAGCAATGAATGGACAGAGTGAGACATATGGGTTGTCTGCTACCCTATTTATCAATGAGCTATCTTAGGTCTGTGGATTGCACAAGACAGACCTTGTGAGAAGGGTGTGAGATTGTAAGATCATGTCCCTAAATGTGACCTCCATGACATAGTGAGCCATTCACAGGCCAAGGACATTGAGGGGCGTGTAGCGTTGGACACAGTGAGTCTGCCCCGACACATCATTTACAATGTAATGTATGTCTTGCTCACTCACAAACTGCATCGCAGATGTGGGCCTTCTTCACATTGCTTTCTGTGCTGGCATTCTGCATGTGTATGAGATGGCCAGGTACTGTGTCCATCCTCATACCTGCATGCATTTAGGTACGATTATCTCATGCTAATATACTATGGGGCAGATTTATGTTTCCTGGCGCATCCCTGCAAATCAGCAGGGATGCGCCAGGAAAGATGCGTCACAAAAGTTTACCCTTGCGCCACAATAGATGCGCCGCATTTACAATGCAGCGCATCGTGGCGCAAGGATAAACAGATGCATGACGCATCTGATGGCGGAAGGTTGGCGCATTGCTGGAGTTGCGTCGCAAGCGCGACGCAGCTCCAGCAAGGCTCGGGGGTGCCCTATCGTTACAATGCTGCATCAATCCTTACGCCTGCTTCAAGCAGGCGAAGGGTTTTGACGCAGCATGGCCGGAAAAGTGACTGAGTGAAATCTTGTAGATTTCACTCAGCTACTTTTCGGAGGCGTTCCTGCGCCGGGACGCCCCCCCCCCGTGCAGGTACGCCCACATGTGGCGCAAGCTTTACAACGTGATGCATCTCCCTAGATGCGTCACGTTGTAAATGGGGCGCAACATGGCGCAGGGTTTACACCGCTGCTGCGTCACAAAAGTGATGCAACGGCAGCGTAAAAGTGGCGCAAGTCCGATATAAATCTGCCCCGATGTGTCATGCTGTATGGCCTCTGCTAAACATATCTGAATAGCTGTGCTGAGTTTGTGCTTGCTCTTGTACTGACACATAGTGGTACATAGCCCAGTGTCACTAGAATTTCCTCCTCTTGTCTCCCATGCCTGCAGCTCAAAGTCCACCAGCGTAAGGCTGTATGGAGGGCCATTGCATGCAAAGTGCGGGCTCTGGGTGTCTCCAACTGACGGCACACACACTGTCACAAGAGGTGGGATGACATCTGCCAGCTGAGCATAAACATGGTAGAGATTAAGCTGGGGCTGCTCCCTTGGACTGGCAGGTTGGCGCGCAGGAGCATGACGCCACTAATGGCCCACATCTTGGCTGTGACACAGCCAGAGCTGGATGGACTCTTGAGGGCCCATCAGCAGCAAGTTGGGGGTGAGTATTCTGGGAAGGGTGACTTTGGGTGTGAGTGACTGCATGTATCCCAACCCTGAGCCAGTGCGGAGCTTTGAGATGTTTCTAGTGTGATGCTATGGCTTGTAAGTGGCCACTGTGTTGAGTGCAGCTGTCATGCATTTACGCTACATGTACTTTCTCATGTCTTTAATGTAATGGCCCTTGACATTGCATGCAGAGATGTGGCCTAATGGCATCGGCTGCATTAGGTGAGTCATGGCAGTGAACGTCTGTGTGCCTCATCTTAGTGGGCTTTCGTTGATGTATGCAGCACCTGACCTCGAAAGTGGGAGAACTACACATCTGACATCAATGTGCAACTGTAGTTGTGCACCAAAGCACAACATGGTGGATAGCAGGAGCTTACGGCCATTGCAAAAGGACATTTGCGAGTCTGTAACTGTGTTGTCCCATTATGTTGAATCCATATTTGACTGTAACACCATGTTGAGATGTACATCTTATTCACCTACAGGGATGTAGGTATGCTCTCAGGAATCTGTATGTCAGGTTACATGGAGGAACGGGCAAGCTATTTGACTGTGTGAACATCACATGGGTCATTAATGCCAAGTGTGCATGTTACCATGTATCATTGATTTTTGTATTAAGGTTGCCCATGCAAACTGCACAGGGTGGTGTGCAACATGGGGGTATCATCATCTTGTTTTGTACTCTTCTTGCATATGATGTTTGTGAGTATGGCACTAAATTGAACCTACGTCTCTGTCTCTTGCAGCATCTACCGAGGGCACAGAAGGACAGGGGGCTGACACCAGTGGTGAGGTATCTTGCACGACTGCTACACATGAGCTCACTGACACTGATGTGTCCAGCGCCTCGGAGGGGGACAGGAGTGCCCTTGAAGATTCACACCCAGAAACACCAACCTCAACGTCATCTGATGCCAGCGATGACTCCTCGATGTTGGCGGGCACAGGGAGTGGGAAATCTGCCTCTTCTTCCACCACACATCATCCAGTGCCCACCCTCCCGGCTACTTCCACAAGTGCTGCCCGTGCCCGCAGCAGTAAGAAGGGTAGAGTGTCCTTCCCCCCAGGCACCGCTGCCCCTGCCTCTGTCTCCCCTGCTGCCCTCCGTGTTGAGGCGGTGGACCTTTGCGCCAGCTGTGTGTGGGTCAGACTACTATCCTGAATGCCTTTCAGGATCATGACAAGAAGTTGGCACCGGTAGTTGCCTTCATGGTGGGCATTCATTCTGATGTGGGTGGGCTACACAGAGCTGTTCAGTCTTTGTCCTCCACAGTAACGGCAGCCATTCAGCTGTCACAGGCTCAGAGTCCAGCTCCAGTCCCTTCGGCAACCACCCTGCCAGTGGCAACATCTGACGAGAGTGACCACACACCACAGTCCTCAGGCTCCACGAACTCCACACGAAGCACAAAACGGCAACACTCCAAGCAGGCCAGAGCGCAGACACCATCTCCAAAACTCAAAAAAGTCACACAGGAGCGCAAAGGCAAAAGCCCTTCAGGTGACACCCAGGGGCATCAAGCCCAGAAACAGGCCTCAGGCTCACATGCATCCAAATCAGCCCCATCCAAGGACACTCCCGTCCCAAAACCTGCTCCCAAAGACAGGCAAACAGTTGCCGTGCCTGCTGTGAAGCTGGTGCCTGCAAAGAGTCTGCAGAAACAGCTCTCTAAGGCAGATTCACCCACAACCTCAACTCCCACCCACACCCCTGTGAAGCTGGGACAGGAGGGCACTGTGGGGAGTTCACATGGTCAACAGGGGATGGATGGGAAAAGGCAAGGCCAGGCCAAGCGTACAACCAGATCCAGCAGATCACCAGAGGGAAGGCCACCACCTGCATCTGATGCACGTTTGGTGGAGAGTGAGGCTGTTGTGCCAGCCCCACTTTCCACTCCTACCAAGACAATTATTACCTATCGAATCCCCAGGAAGTGAAAAGGCAGACCTCCATATTCTCCCTTACACACTGTGTCTCACAGCAGCATGTCTCCCCCTCCCCGTGCCACCATGCCCCCCGGTCCAAGCAGCCCACTGGCTACCAAAGCCACTGATGCCTCTACCTGAGCTGCTCCTCTCTCCCCCAGGTCCAGTCCTCCAACTGGCCCCGACAATCAGCCACCTCCCAGTTCGACTGACAGCCAAGTCTGAGGCAAAGTCCACCTCTCAAACCTATCTCCCCCACAGCGGTGCCTGGACTGAGCATTTGTATCCCCCTAGCTGTGTTGATTCCCATGGCATTGTACGGTGTCACCCATTCCCTGTGCAGGTTCTCATGCACACATGTACCTCCTTTGAACTATGGACTGGCCACTGGCCTTGCTGTTTATCACTTTGAATGCCCATTCCCGGTGCAGGTTCTCATGCACACATGTACCTCCTTTGAACTATGGACTGGCCACTGGCCTTGCTGTTTATCACTTTGGATGCCAATTGCCTGTGCAGGTTCTCATGCAAACATGTACCTCCTTGGACACATATTATTTGTGGGTTTTCTCATGCATTGCTGTCAATTGACCCTTTTTTGGCTCCAGAATGGTATGTGGTATGTGGTTTGTGGAGTCATGCCATCCCATATAGGTGCTCCTGATGCCTACACATTGTGAGTGACTCCTCAATGTGTTTATGTACAGTACACTCCTCACCTGTCCACTACTGAAGTACACACCACTTCAATCTCATGTCTTCCACCCCATGGCTTGCCAGTGTGTGAGCATCCCCGCCACTTCATTTGTTACACTATGCTTAGTGATGTTGAACTGTGTACTGGACCAATGTGCTGCTCAGGACAGTTTGCTAATTAGTTATGTGTTCTTTTCTTCTACTGGTTTGCTGTCATGGTTGCTCATGTGCAG
Source organism: Triturus cristatus (assembly GCF_964204655.1). NCBI lineage: Eukaryota > Metazoa > Chordata > Amphibia > Caudata > Salamandridae > Triturus > Triturus cristatus. The sequence goes on from NC_140592.1 coordinate 780,374,540, forward strand.
TGCATGTGTTTGGGCAGCACAATCCTCTGGTCATGGTGTTTGCACCTGGGTGTCCCTGAGTTGTGCATCTGTGGGTGATGGGTAAGCTGTATGTGTGTTTGCTGAGGTACTGCTACCCTTCTTAAGTGTGATGTTCTCTGTGTACTGTGATGATTTGTGTTGTGGCAGTGGCAGTACATGGTGTGGCACTCAGAAGTGTGTACTACTGATTGGGTTGGTGTGTGCACAGACTGCTTGGTGTGCATGCAGTGTTGTCAGTGTATGTTGCCTTGTACTTGCTTGTTGTGCATCCCATCTGAAACGCTCAAAATGACAGATAGCCATCTCTCAGTCCTGCAGGACATGAGGAACGCACACGCAGTTGTTGGTCAGGTACAGAGTGAACCATTTCTCAACTTTTATTTTCTTCCCCCAAATAAGACTTGCCACACACAAACATTAAATCCAAGTCCGCATTGCACCTCGTCCACTTGTGCTTTACTTCACCACCTGGAAAGTTCCTGCATAAGCTTTGACCAATCAAATTCATTTTGTTCCCAGACCATGATGCTGTGTAAATAAACATACTACTGGACGTTCGTGTAGCGCCGCTCTGCCCCTTCTGGGTCTCTGGGTACATACTGTATCTATATTTGGGTTCGCCGGGATAGATATTTTCTATCGCTCCTATTTTCCAGTGCCTCTTAATCTGTGACAGTTGTGATGCTTGGCATTTAATATTAACAATGGATTCAGAACATACTAACCTACATGTATAGTTGTAAGGCTTCCAGCTTAAGTAGCCCATTTCTGTTAAAAAAAAAAAGAAAAGAAAAATTAGACTCCCCTGGGAGTTGTAGCAACGCTGCTGCCGGCCACACACCTTGGCATTGGTAACGCATGTGCGCAGATTGTTATAGTGTCACTCGCATGGCTGGCAATCTGCCTACTGTCTTTACAAATACCCCACCGATCCTGGCAATGCTCCGAGGCCTCTACACCACCCCTCCCCCTTTTTATCTCGACTACCCCTGCGTGCTCTGTGTTTATTCAGCAGCAGAAAAATCGGTGCTCGTTTAGTGCTGAAGGCACAAAGAGGCTGCCCTTTTAAAGTTTCATTCCCAAACTGCATCTAAAACATAACAGCTGATTACATCGTTGGCCTTTTCAATTTGAATATCAGTACATGCCTACATTTATCTATAATGTGCATTGGCTTTATAGTTGTAATTCTCGTGTCAGACACAGAGCACCATCTTCAAAGCTGGATTTTGTTTGTCTTTTCAATTTAACCATGAACAGCAGATCCCATAAAGCTGCTTCTTGGACCATGATAAGCTAACAATATAATAGCTCTTCTGTGTGCATCATGCTGGAGCTTGGGCAGCGCTTTTACTGCCTTTCTGTTGCTTCAAAACTCCAAAGTGACGCAGAAGGGGGAAGGTAAATGATTTTATAATATGTTACTTCATGATACTTTGCAGTCACACAGAGAATTTTTTAGTGCTGTTCACATGCATGGAGGCATTTGTCTTTCAGTCGGCGTATTAAAAAGCCTTGGAATGTGTCTATAGATCTTTCCTTAGGCAAGCATGTATTTCTGCATCAGAATGCATGACCCAGTGTGTAGTAATCGGATAGCTCTTCAATCGCTGATGGCACATCACCCGTAATATTATGCTGCATAGCTAAACACTTATAAGGTCCCAAAGGCGAGACCTATTGGCTATGCCAATGCTTGTTAAGGGTTGGAGGTAGTTTTAGGGCTTGTGGGTCGGTGTAGTGTTTAGGGCTCGGGGCAGGTCGAGGTAGTGTTTAGGGCTCTAGGGGGTTCGGGGTCGTTTTTAGGGCACAGGGTGGGGGGCTGAGGTGTGACCTGTACCACACATCCCTTTACCAGTCATGCCTTCATCACAAAATTACATGGTAAAGGCGCATGTGTGGTAAAGAAATGCGTTGTCCTGATGCATTCGTTCTTCAGCCTGCGTTGTAGAGGCACGCGTGGTTTAACCATGCGTGCCTCTGTCATACAACCCATAGACACCAGTGAGTATGATGATTTGTGCACATCAGCCCATACTGAGGACTGGAATGTATGTGCATGTTTGCATGTAGCAGCGTAGCTCTGCATCTGCTTGCATCTCTGTGCATGCATGGCCATGTGTGCCTGTAGAGTATCTGTGAGTAGCTGCACATTGTAGTTGGTTTTAAATAAAGTGAATTTAGCAGAAGAGGGTAATGAAGCTCGAAGGCTCAGTGGGGAATCACACATGCATCGAGGTTAAAATTGCAGACTTTGAGCCGACGCTTCATAGCAGCACTTCAGGGGGATTCGTATGCAGCCCCTTCGCCCTTTACAAAGCAACTTAAAAAGGAATAAACATCATAAACGGTACTGTCTTTTTTTTGTCCTCATTTAAGAAATAGAGTGAGAACACGTAAAACGGTATCATGGCACCCTCTTGAACCCAACAGAGGGGGAGACGTAGCCCAATAATGCTCTTTCCACCTTGTGGGTTTTTAGGGAAACCAACCGCATAGCACTTGGGAAATTTCCAAGGGTAGTATAGCATCCATGGTTACACATAAACCATTTTCCCCAAGACTCACTTGTTTCATAATCATTGGACTTTTTTGATTTACTAGGAAGTTGCAGGGTTCGAGTTGTTAGCCCAATTATCCCAGAGCCCCCAAAATCTAGTACTTTTCTTTGCCTCACATTCGATATCCAACTTATGAGTTCTTTTAACAGATGACACCCAATCTAAAGCCTTTGGAGAATTAGGAGAGATCCAATTTAAACAGATTTCTCTCCTTGCCAAAAGGATTAAAACAAACATTAATGAGGTTTGGAAATTTGACAATTTGATAGTAGAACTACCTTCAGGTAAGATCCCAAAAATAATTAATGTCAGGCTTACCTGAAATTCAAGGCCCATTACATCTGAAATGGTCTTACCAACTTGCCTCCAGAAGCCCTGAATCTACGGGCACTGCATCTGCTCTTCTCAGATTGCATTTCAGACAGGAATTCTCTCCGCCTCCCAGCTTAGAGAGCCTCTTCGGGGTCCAATAAGCTCTGTGGAGTGTGAACAGATGATTTCTTCTCAATGACGCAGCATTCACTACCTTCCACAAAATGCTTAAAGATACTTGCCATAAAGATTAAATATCGCTGGAAGGCAAGTCTCTTCTCCAGGGCTCCTCCATAGGCAGCAGTGGCAGCTCTCCTTTAATCAATATCCAGTACCATTTCGCCACTTCTTTTTTTTGATCACACGGGACCAAAAACCTGATCTCCAATTCCTCATGTATAACACCATCTTTGCCATGATTTTTAAGCCAGGAGGAGAGTTGATAGAACTTAAATCTGGATAAGCTTTGATTTGTTTGAGAATTAAGCTCAATCCATGGCAAACGTTTGTTATCACGCAGTAATTGGCCCCATTTCTGAAAGCCATAATCCCATCAAGGGGCTGATAGTCTATCATTTAGGCATTCTGGAGTCCCTGGAGAGTTCCAAATGGGGGCACTAACACAATAATATGGAATTTTGAGCAGTTTCCTCATCTGGAACCATAGTTCACAGGCCGCCCGTATCACCTTCAGTTTAATGTTTTAAAAATATTTGGGGTGTCCAAATTTAAAAAGAAAACCATCACCCCCTTGCGGTACACTATTAGACATAGCTAAGAGATAGGGCGTAAAGCTGGAAGATTCAAGAAGAAGAGATCTAGTGTTCTTGAAGAGAAAAACCCAGCTGTAAAACCCAAGGTCAGGGCTGGCTATACCCCCAGCTTTTTTTTCACATCTCAATTTCTTCCATGCAATCCTGATCCCTTTATCAGCCCAGAGAAAACTGTTTATGTCAGACTACAAGTTTTTAAAAACTGCTGAACTGAATAATAGAGGGATTGCATCACAGATGAAAGTCATTTTAGGCAATACCGACATTTTAACCAGGTTAGATCGACCAAGAATAGTTAATGGAAGGTTACGCCAAGATTTCAATAAGGCTCTAATCTCCTTCCGTTTGACCTCTAAGTTAACCTGAGCCAGTTAATTGACGTTCTGGGCTATTTGAATACCCTAATATCTTATTTGATGGTGTACCAAAGGCGAGCTAAATTGCCAGTTCCACGACATAATCTCGTTTTTTTGGGAGTTGACTTGGTAGCCCGATATCTTCCCAAAATCTGTCAACAATTGTTCTAAACTTGGCAAGATTGCAGGTGAATCCTTTTTTTTTTTTTTTTTTTATCCAACTTTGTTTTTATTTAGAAAAAGAGGTGAGCTCAAAGTACACAGCTGTGTGCCTACAACCATCCTGGCCGGCAGCGAACGAAGTCAAGTCCCATTAAACAAAGGCCTTACAGCATAACATATCACAAATATTCCCCCTCCAATTCTCTGCCTTCAGCGTATCGTACCCAGAGCGCCCGCCACCCCATATCCTACCTAAAGCCGTGTACGCACCCGCTGGGGGGTCGGGTAAGGCAAGTGTAGCTGGTGTTGCACGGCAATCTCCGACACGGGTCCCGTAGCTGAGGGCCACCCAACCTCTAGGCCGGGGCTAGTGCGTGCCGCGTGCGTATACAATGTGTTGGGTAGCTCATGTATGGTAGTGTAGTGTCCCGAGGTAAGCGCGTAAAGTCGGAAGGGGTTGGATGGAGGAGCGTCGCGCCACCGCGCTGGGTTACCAAGGCCCTATCACCGCACTTAACCTCTACACGTCCTGAAGACAGGACAAACTAAGTAAACAGAGGGCGGGGGGGGATGTGGCGGGGGGAGGGGGAGGGCGGCGGAGGAGGGGAAGCAGAACGGCAAGCGCCGCAGCGGGGTGGAAAGGAAAGTCTAAGGGACGCAGCCTGTGGGGAAGCATGCCTGCACCGTGGGAGGATCCGACCCCGGCGAGCCCACCCGCAGCTAGGGACCCACCAACGTCGAGGGTGTCAACGCCACCGGCCGTGTGAGAACCTCGGAGCGCGTCAGGGAAATCTCGTCGTCAAACAGTTTCAAGGCCCGCAGTCTCGGCGGTTGCAATCGCGCGTGCTCTATCCTGCCCAAGTGGTCCACCAAGGGAGACCAGAGGGTCTTAAACCTAGTATCTCTAAACTGGAGGCGGGCTGTAAGCCGTTCCATCGCCAAAACCTGCCAAAGGCGGGCGAACCACACGTTGATGGACGGTGGCTCCGCCTTCTTCCAGTACACCGCCACCGTTTGTTTTGCAGCACCTAGCATATGAAGGCTCAGGTGCCAATCACGGCCTGTCATTGCCCGTCGCGACGTCGGCCGAAGGCCCAAAATAATCGTGAGGGGGTCCTCTGGCAGGGGGTAGCCCAGCACCCTCTTGATGTGGCTGAGGACTTCCTTCCAATAAGTAGTCAGACTCGGGCATGTCCACCAAATATGGATAAAGTCTCCTGGCGCCTGGGTACAGCGCCAGCACAGCGGGGACACCTTGGGGAACATCTTCTGCAGTCGGACAGGGGTGTAGTACCACTGGGTCATCACCTTGTAGGCCGATTCCTGTTGGGGGATGCTGCGGAAGGTTTTAGGGATATCGCTCCAGAGCCTTGTCCACTGGGCGGAATTAATCCCGGAGCCCGAAAGATTCTGCCATCGCTCTTGGTACGGGTGTAGGCCTGGCCGCTGGGAATGCTGGAGCACTTTATAGACTCGAGAGACTAGGCCCTTGTATGTGCCAAACGTGCGCGCTAAGTGCTCAAACTGGGTGAGAGGTCTCGTGGCCGCCTGCACCAGCGAAGAGCCCTGCACCCAATGCCGAAGCTGTGCGTATTGGAACTTGTCCCTGTCAGTCAGCCCAAAGTCCCTTTGGCATTGCTGGAAGGATTTGAAGGTCCCTCCCTCAAAAAGATCTCGGATCGTCCGGCAGCCACTTTCCGTCCAGTTCTCAAAGTATGGCGAGCGGCAGGCCGGCGGAAACTGGGGATTGCGAGCTAGAGGGGTGTGCGGTGAGGGGAAGGTGGTGAGGCCCCTGCGGACCGCCACCTTATCCCAGATCTCTAAGACCGTCTTAGTGGGGACCGCCATATACGCACTACGGTGACGCACTGCCCGGGGCAGCCAAGCGTGATCCCAAATCGGGCGACAGGTAACTGCCCTGTCCATGTGGAACCAAATTTTCTCGCTTTCCCACGCCCCCCACTCCAGGACATATCGGAGGTGTGACGCCCAGTAGTAATCCAGTAAATTAGGACAAGCAAGGCCGCCTCTATCCCGAGGGAGCTTTAGGATTTTGTTAGAGAATCGCGGCTTCTTACCTCCCCAAATAAAGGAGATCAAGTCCCTTTGTAGCCCCTGGATGTAATGTTCCGGGATGGGAGTCGGCAGGGTCTGAAACAAGTAGAGAATCTTTGGCAGCACGGACATCTTAATTGCATTGAGGCGACCAAGCCAGGAAAGCGGCAGTGCCTTCCAGGTGCGCAAGTCGTCCAGGACAGAGCGCCTGCACTCCGGCCAATTGGCCTGCGTCCAGGTGGCTAGGTCCGGCGTCAAGTTGAGACCAAGGTATCTCACGGAGTCGCTCGCCCATTGATATGGGGTGCTCGTCCGCAGCGCCGCCGCCTCCGCCTCCGGGATCGTGAGATTGAGCACCCAAGACTTGGTGTGGTTAATTTTAAGCCCGGAGGCCCGCTCATAGGTGCGTAGCAGCGATTGCGCGGCTGGGAGCGAGGTTGAGGGCGCAGACAGCGTGAGGAGGAGGTCGTCAGCGAAGAGCGCAACCTTATGGTCACGTCCCCGAAGGGAGATGCCCTTGACATCCGGCGACTGGCGAATGAGAATAGCTAAGGGCTCCGCTACCAGGGCGAAGAGCAGAGGCGATAGGGGGCAACCCTGCCGCGTGCCCCTGCAGATGGGGAATGGCTGTGTAAGTTGGCCATTTACGCGCACCCGGGCTGCCGGGGCAGCGTATGGGGCCATGATGCGTGCTTCCATTTTGGGCCCAACCCCTACTTTCCGTAGAACCGCTCGAAGGAACTCCCAATCTACCCGGTCAAACGCTTTTTCAGCGTCTAGGGACAACAGGCAAGCCGGGATATCCCAATGCCTGGCCTTTCCCACTATGTGGGCAATGCGACGAACATTGTCTGCCCCCTGGCGTTGGTGGATGAACCCCACCTGATCCGGATCCACAAGGTGCGGGAGGTGAACACTGAGCCGTTTGGCAAGGATTTTAGTATATAGTTTAAGATCTGTGTTCAACAGGGCTATGGGCCGGTATGAGGAGCAGAGGGTGTGGTCCTTCCCTGGTTTTGGGATGAGGGCAATCTCAGCCATCGCCATGTCCGGGGAGGGCCCTCCCGAATCTGCGAAAGAGTTAAAGAGACGAAGAAGGTAGGGTTGCAGCTGCGGCAAAAAGGCACGGAAGAACGCCACCGGTAGCCCATCCGGCCCAGGTGTCTTGCCTAGCGGAAGATCTCCCAGGGCTCCCGCTATTTCTTCCAGTGTAATGGGCTCCTCTAAGAGCTCAGAGTGATGTTTACTCAGCGGCTCCCATTCACATTTACCCAGAGTCTCTGTGATCAATGCAGGGTCCGGCGGGTCTCTCTTGTATAGGGAGGAATAGTATTCATGGAACGCCTGAAGTTTCGCTGCTTCAGTGGTCACCCATGCACCTCCCACCCCCTGTAGCTTCGCGATGTGGGCCCTGGCCGCCCTCGCGCGCAACCGCCGCGCTAGCACCGTTCCCACCTTATCCCCGCCGATGTAAAAGCGCTGCCGGAGCGCAAGGAGTGCCCGTTCCGCCTTATTCGTCCTGTGTGCCCGTAACTGACCCCTAAGGACCGCCAGCCGCCGCTTATGGGCCGCCAATGGGCGGGTCTGGTCCATCTTCTCCAGCGTCTTGAGTTCGCGGGTGAGTCTGGTTTCGTACAGTTGGGCCTCCCGTGTCCGCGCGGCAGCTATAGCCGTGAGGGTACCCCGTATCGTGGCCTTGAAAGCATCCCATAGGAGGGGGAGGGGAGTCTCCGGCAACTCGTTGTGCTCAAAGTATTCCAATATGGCCGTCTTTATTTCCTCCCTGTCTACCGGATCCCGTAGGGCATGATCCGGGAACCGCCAGCGGCGTGGACCGGAGGTGCGAGTGGAGCGCTCGTGGAGTAACATCTCCACATGGGCATGATCGGAGACCGAAATGCTCGAGTGTGAAGCCGACATAGTGTCTGGGAGCAAAGAGTGGGAGACAAAGAGCATGTCGATGCGAGAGTAGGAGCGGTGTGCATGTGAGTAAAAGGTGAAATCCTTCAGCTCCGGGGAGTGATAACGCCACACATCTACCAAGGTCAAAGCAGTAAGGGATTTTTTCACAGTGGCCGACAGGGCCCCCACGCCATGGAAACCTCCCCCACAGCGATCTAGCTCCGCGTCCCAAACCAGATTAAAGTCCCCCCCCACTATGAGGTCCGAGCCCACCGGGTCAAGATACTCCCGGATGACCCCGCGCAGGAAGGCGTCCTGCCCCTGATTGGGTGCATAAAGATTACATAGCATAAGCCTACGGTGCCCCCTCGTGAGCTCCACCCTCAGGACCCGGCCCGCAGCGTCTCTACGCACCTGTGTGTCCCCATGACAGAATCCCGCCCGGCAGAAAATAGCAACCCCCGCTGTCTTAGTGGCCGCGGATGCCCAAAATCTATGAGGAAAGCGCGGATGGGCCATACGACCCACATCAGCCCGTAGAAGGTGCGTCTCCTGCAGAAATACTACGTCTGCACCCTGTTGGAGCAGGTACCTCCAGATCTGATGTCGTTTGCTAGGTGAGTTGAGCCCCTTCACGTTCAAAGAGACGACCTTCCAGGAGGGTACAGTAGTCATAGACATGGGTCAACATGTGCAGTTGTCCCCCCTGCTGCCCCCAGCCCCCCCATAGAGCCCCCCCGCCAGAGGGTTAGGAAGTAATGAGGGAGAAAGACAAAAAAACAGGGACAAACGAAAGAACCAGAGTCACAAAACGGCCAACATGGCCAACAAGGACTATTCCAGTCTAGGGAGTGGCCAGGCACTTCGGCACAGGCTATCCCAGAGATGTCACTCTCCCAGGAATAGTGGTGGGGGTCCGTCGGCACTGCCGCCATTCTCCAAGTTAGAAGGAGCCCCGGGCCGCCGCCCGGCATCAGGAGCTGTAACAGCGATCACAGCGAGAGGGCCACAATCTCCTCCCCCACCAACAGCCGGTAGCCCCAGAGCGGGCCATCTCGTTTTCTCAAGGAAGAAGGAGCCCGAGTTGCAGGCCCGGAAGTTCACTAGGGAGCGGGCTCCTGTGATCCCGCCGGCGATGATCCGGCCTCCAGGGACCGAATGTGGCGTATGATGTCTTGCTTGTCCCTCGAGGAGCGACTAGCAGCAGGGGAGGAAGAGCGCCCCGCCCGGCGCACCCTGGACCAGCTAGGCTTAAGCGAGGCACGAGGCCCCGCGGCACCGCGCACCGGGCTGGCCGGAGGGGAGTCTGGGATCTGGAGTAGCTGCGCGGCCTCCCTGTAGGACCGCAGCACCCGTCGTCTGGACTCCCAGTGGAAGATGAGGGCGAAGGGGTGTCCCCATTGATAGCGAATGTTGAGGTCTCGCAACTTGTCCGTAACCGGCCGGAAGGCCCGCCTGCGCCGGAGAGTCGTGGGGGCCAGGTCCTGGAACAGCTGGATCGTAGCCCCGTTGAATTTGATGTCCGTCCTGTCTCTGGTCGCCTTGATAATAGCCTCCTTTTCGACAAAGAAGTGGACCCGCGTCAGGATGTCGGGAATCAAACCTGGCCTCCCGGGTGGGCCTGACACTCTGTGGGCCCTGTCCAGAGTCGGCGGAGAGGCGTCATCATCCCCCCGGAGTTCATGCAGAAGGTCCGCCACAAAGGTCATGATGTCTGCCCCCTCCGCGCCAATCGGGACGCCCCGAATGCGAATGTTGTTGCGGCGCCCCCTATTTTCCAGGTCCTCCTGCCTGATCTGCAGCTCAACATTCTGCTCCTCCAGGGCCGCTATCCTCTGCCACAGGCGTTCCTGGTCCTCCGAGCGAGCGTCCAGGGTCTTCTCCATGTCGTCGACCCTGTCTCCAAGCTCCCCCACATCTTTCCGGAGCTCCTTGACGCAGGCCTGGACCTCCGTGCGCAGCGAGCCGATTTCGGACTTGAGGTCCTGCATGAAGAGCGCCATGAAGGACTGTGTCACTGGCTCCGCCGACCCACCAGCCCCTACCGTCTGCGAGCCCGTCGGCGCCCCTCCAGGCTTATTCCAAAGGTCCTTCACTGTGGCATCTTTCGTGGGCGCCGATGACTCTTTTCCCGGCTTGGTGCGCGTCATTATGCAGTTATACGCCGCCTCTACAGGGAGACCCCAGCCGCAGGTCGGCCCGTCCACTCAGCGCCCCCGGAGGGCCAGCCAGCGCCGAAGGGTGCACAAGCCAGGCCGAGTCGCGTCCAGCGTAGGGCTGTCCCACACTCCAAGTCGCGGGCCCTATCGCAGCGCCGCAGCGGATGTGTCTCAGGTGCAGCAGTTGACCAAGGCCTCGCGGCCCACACCGATATGATTCGCCCTCAGGGCACGGACGCCGCCAGGTCGCCGGGCCCACCAGACTCCGACCTAGGGCCCTCCCCACTCTCGCAGGCAGCGAACAGCACAACGTCCGGTGCTCCGAGGAGCGCGTTTTCCCCGCAGCTCAACAACCACTTAGGGGGGGTCCGGCAGCCAAGCAGTCCCACTGTCCCAAGTCCCGCTGACGCCGCACCGCTCAGCCCCGCTCGTCCTTAGTGTCCAGCAGGGGGGGCGAGCCAGTATCCAGGGCCCAGTCCGGCTCTCAGGCCCACGGCCACAACCCGCGAGGATCGACCAGCCAGGCCGCCTCCGGTCCGGGGCTCAAATTCAGGGCCGTAGTAACATCCCCCGCTCTAGGCCTCCAAGCGCTCCCACCGCAGCCGCCGCCACCACGAGGACAGCGCTCCCAGGGGTACTCCAGCGCCCGGGCCCACCGCTGCCAGGGCTCCCCCCGCTACCTCAGGCTTTCCGCCCCCTCTGGTGTCAGGGCGAGCCGCCCCGCGGGCCGATGCCTCCCGCCGACCTCCTCACCTCAGGCGGAGTCCAGCGCAGCAGAGTCCAGCGCTCGCTTGCAGAGGCCGCAGCTTCAGCGGTGCAGGGTCCCAAAATGGCGGCCTCGCCCACCGGAGCAGACGTCCCAGCGCCTCTGCCCTCAGCCGGTACCAGGGAGTCTCGGCCCCCGCTCTCCGACACCTCCGATCACTCCCAGGCCGGCCAAACAGCTCTCTCGGCAGGCTCAAGCTCCCGGGCAGTCCGCGGGACCCAGCAGTGTTCCCAAGCGCAGATCGAGCAAAATGGCGGCCGTCTCCTCCGCGCCCGGGAGCGCCCAGCGTCCAGCCTCCGGTGCCGCCAGTCGCACTCCCCGAGCCCGCCACACTAGGCAGCGGCAGCCCCCTCCAGTTCCGCCAGCCTCTCGCACCAAGGGGAGGCCGTATACCGGCCGTCGAAGTGCCTTAGAAAGCTCGTTTTAGCCGGCGGCAGCCCGGAGCTCCAGCAGCCCGCGTCCTACTCCATGCTCCATGCATCTGCATACAGGGCCAGTTTTTTAGACCATCCTCTAAATTCGAACGGGGAAAATAACTCACTGGACCTGATTATTTGTGCAAGTGGTTCTATGTAAAAATCAAAAAGAAGAGGGGAAGGGGACATCCCTGCCTAGTGCCTCGCTCCAGAGAAACAGAGTTGGTTAGGTTCCCATTAACTATAATCCTTGCTGTTGGGGATTTGTAGATCTTCCTAAGAGTTCTTGCAATATTTTCTCCTAAGCCAAACGCATGGACTAGCTGATGTAAGCAGGACCAATTGACCCGGTCGAAAGCTTTGGCCGCGTCAAATGCAAAGACCGTAAGTGGCATATTATTAGTTGAAGCAATGTCAATAGCACCAATTAACTCATGAGTTAAATCATGCAAATGGAGCCCTCTAATAAACCCCTTTTGATCGAGATGGATTACATTACCTATTATGTTGTTCAATCTCCCTGCTATGATTTGCGCAAAGATTTTATAATCAAAATTGAGCAGGGAGATGGGTCTGTAAGAATCACATTTTAAAAAAATCTTTATTGGGTTTCAGAATCAAGGTGATCGCTGCCTCGTTCCAGGAACTAGGAATTGGGGAATTTTTTTTAAAGATACTATCAAAAAGTTCCTCCATGACTGGGACAAGCGTCCCATTTAGTGCAATATAAAACTCATTAGGGATTGCATCTAAACTTGCAGCCCTCCCCCTCTTTAAATTTTTTATTGCAGCCCTGATATCAGACAGTGAGATCTTCCTATTAAGCTGTTGAGCCTGCTCTTCAGATAACGACTGTATGGAGGTATTATAGTGACATCCAGATCTGCAGTATATAGATCCTTAAAAAAAAATCCAAACTTTTTCTCCATCTTGGCCCTATCTGAAAATATCTCCCCTGATTCTATATTGTAGATCTCTTTAATGAGATTTCTCGTTAGATTGACTCGAGATTTCCAGGCCAGGAGTTTCCCACTACCTTCTCCATATTCATAGTTAGCCAGTTTACTGTCATCCCATCTTCTTTTAATAATGCTATCTAAATAATCTGCCATATCCTGTCTTTTAGCTAATAGCTCAGGACTATCCCCCCTCTGATCTACACTATTCCAATTAGTTGATTGAGCAAGCGAGGCTTTGTGAATTTCGGCTGCCACTATCTTCAATCTTTCTGTATTAACCTTATTAATATTAGCTGAGATGCCAATAATTCTGCCTCTAATGAAAGCCTTATAGGCATCCCATATTATCTCTAAAGGGGCAGACCTGTCATTTGCTTCAAAGAAAAATAGAGTGTTCATTTTTAACTGTGCAACCACTGACTTATCGTTAAGAATGGACTTGTCGAAAGTCCATCTTTTGGTTTCTGATTGATTAAAGAATTTTAAATCCATCCGAACAGATGAGTGATCTGATAGATGTTCTGGAATGTGAGAAATTGAACCAACTTGTTCTATTAATCTATGATCTATCAAAAAAAAATCTATTCTAGAATGGTGTTTATGTTTTTTATTATGAAAAGTGAAGTTTTGAGGACCAGACATGGTCCTCAAAACTTCCAGATATCTACCAGATTTAGATCCACCATCAGCGTTTTGACCAATGAGCCCATTTTCGTATATAATAATCTACCCCCTTTAGATTTATCCAAAGATGGGTTTAAAAGAACGTTAAAGTCTCCACCCATAATAATAGGGTAAATTGAATCAAGTAGGTGATTGTAAATCGTTCTAAGAAAGGACTCATCGTCAGTGTTTGGGCCATAATATCCCACCAAGGTCACCCACTTATTTTTTATTTTTAAATCCGTTATGATCCAGCCCTCCTTATTGTCTACCTTATAGGACCGTAGAACCACGTTGGCCGATTTTTTCCAAATAATAACCACGCCCTTAGTACAAAAGGGTTGTGCGGTGTGAAGTGAACCCTCTATCCATCTTTGTTTAGCACTAACCAATTCCCATTCATCAGCTGTGAGATGGGTCTCTTGTAGCATCATAATATCAAAGTCTGCTTGCCTTAAATATTGAAGTATTCTCCTTCGCCTACTTGGGACCCTTAAACCATTAATATTTCAAGTACATTATCTAGCTTTAATCATTTGTACCAACCCAACGAACCTCGACTCCAATCAAGCGGACTGCACTCTGGATGTCATCCTTTCCTATCTGGTTAGCAACTTCCTTAAAAAAGCTGTAAAAATGAGGACTTTTTCTTTTTTTCCCCCTACTTTGCTCCCCACCTAGTGAAAAATTAAATTTGTGGTCTTCCCGTGTATCCCAAACCCCCCCTCCCCTGGGAACCCTCCTATTCCACATGGGGTTTGATAGAATAACCCCTATGAGCTCATTACCCACCCGGCAACCTATACTTGCCCTGCTTTTTCTATGCAACCTTATCCCTGAGCTTTAATTTGATCAACAAAGATCCCTACCTCCTTAGGGTCCCTGAAGTTGTGCATTTTATTTCTCCACATCACCATAAGTAAGGCGGGAAACCTCAGCTGTACTCTGGCGCCAAGTGATCTTAAAATTGATATAAATTTCCCCAGTTCCCATTGTCTGTCTTGTGTGATTCTGGAGAGATCCGATCTTATCCGAAAGACCCAGCCCCCCTTTGTGAAGGTCTCGGCCGTTAAGGCTTCCGAAAGAACCCGTTCTTTTAAAGCGTATGTTTTGAAAGTAACCAAAATTCGCCTAGGATGTTTCCTGTTTGGGTTCTTGGAGAAAGGGTCTCTGTGAATTCTCTGGATATCAGCTTCTAGTTCCTTAACGTCTAGTACGGGGATGAATTCTTTTAATAGACTTATTACATAGGTTTTAATGTCCTCCCCCTCTGTACCCTCCGGAATATTCATGATTTTAATATTATTGCGCCTGGCATTGTTCTCCAAAGTTTCCAGTTTTTCTAGCATTTCCTTTTCTCCCTTTTTTAATGCCTGAATTTCAGTACAGTTCAGCTCCACTTGCTTATTTAGAGCTTCAATTGAGGCCTCCATTACACATATTCTTTCAGTAATGGGCGACATTTTAACTTCTAAAGACTCACATGAGTCTTGGATCTTAGCCTGATTCACCTCCGAAATGGCGAACTTACTCCGAATGTCCAAAGAGAGGGAGTTTAGCAATTGCACCAAGTCTGACTGGTCGGAAGTAGTTGATAGTGCTGGAAATATTGGAGGGGACGGTATAGTGTTGGTGATTTCAAAACCAGCTAAAGGTTCCAGGCCATTTTCACTTAGTGCCTCAAACATATTTTCTGTTGTAATATTAGGTAGATCCACCCCTGCAGAAGCCGAGAAAATTTCCCTTGTGCCCATTGTGGCCTCAGCTACCTTAAATATCTTAGTTGATGTTATTTTCCCCCTGCCCTTACTTGTAGTAAGCCGGGACTCCTCCAGTGGCAGTGGTGGGGTTAAGTACGTTTTCTCCTGTACCTTAAAAAACGATCATAAGGATGGCTTAATTTTAAGATTTGAAGATTCTTTTAACTGTCGTAAGGACCAAGAGGAGATAGTTTGCTGATCTCCTTTTGAATTCTTGCCTGATGTTTTAATAGATTTTTTAGAAGCTAAGCTAGTGGTAAGGATCCCTGATGTAGAATGACAAAGAGAGGTAATATGGGGACCCTCCAACTGGTCGTATATTTTATTGCGAAGAGTATATCTGTTAGGATATTCTAAATTAATTCGCCCTTCCTCTGTGGCCACTTGAGAGGACTGACTCTCCCGAACTTCCTGCAAATCAGCTGGGTTATACAGATTTACCTCCGATGGGGACCCTTTACTTGCACAGTCTGTGGTGCGTGCTTGAGGGGGTATCTCAGGCAGAACCCTTGCTTTAACTTTTTTTCCTCTCTTAGCTGGGAGGTTTGAAGAAAAGCTCACATCACAATCCCCCTTATTTAATTTTTTAGATCGTTTAACTCGTCCGGGGGTCATAGGTCGAGACAGGTTACAACACTCCTTTGTACTCCTGCTGTAGGAACTATTAAAGGGCGAGGATGTTTGCTGCAGGGTTCTCTTCTCTTGTAAGTGTTGAACGTAATCCTGTAAGTGTAATTTTTTTAAGTCTTCCTGTTGTAAATCAGAAAAGGATTCAAACAAACAAATACTCCTGCTGCTAAAACCTAAGTTTGTTTTTACCCCAGTAATTCCCCCAGTAATGCCGCAGTTACTATAGGGTGAATTCCACCTAAATAAAATCCTACCTGGTGTTCCTCAAAGGGAAATCCTGGCGGTTGCACGCCTGTCTGAACAAACACAAGATGAAGCCTGCAGCAGTCTTCCCCCTCCACAAGCAACCGCAGGACTCCCACACAGCCCCATCAACTTTTGATTCAGATTGCAGCAAGGAATTCCCAGTCACCAGGAACCAGCACTGGGCACCGCCCCCGCAGCACAAAAGCATGGAGCGGAAAACAGCCAGAGACAGCAGGATCCAACAAGACCCAGCAACCAGCAGCCAACGCGTCAATCCTCAGAGCCAAACACCCTCACCACGTCAACTCGCCCAAGGCAGCAGCCCGAAGCAATGAAGAAACGAGGCAGTGAGAGGGGGAGGAGGCGGTGGCGGCGACGGCAACCGGCACCGCGGGACTCCAACAAAAAGAACGGAGCCCGCGCTCACACACAGCGCACAGGACCGAAGACGTGAGACGTGAGACTCAGAAAACCGGCATCAGGAGGGCACCAGCTCCGTAAGTAAATATTCAAAATTTCGGCATAGTTTCTCTCGGGGATAAAGCCCAGTAGTCATACAAAGGCGCCGGGAGGCGGAGACGAGCTTGCGACGTGACCTAGTCAGCCGCCATGTTCCCAAATGGCCCCATAAATGGTACTGTCGCGGCCCTGCCGCTGCCCGCGTCCCAAGCAGTGGGACATCAGCAGGGCAGCATGTTAGTGGCCGCCCGTCGGAGCCTTCCCCTTTGCTGCCTCGCGCGCGAGGCTACGCCCACTAAGGTATTACTCCCTATAGTTGGAGCGGGAGGCGGGCCATTGGGGGCGGGGGGCGCGGCTTGCCCCCCCTACTTAGGAGGCCCCCTCGCCCAGTTCCTCCTCTGTTTCCTGCCGCTCCAGCCTGGACACGCGATTTCTGGTCGGCGATCGTGTTCGTCTCCGTCTTCGTCCTGGCAGCGTCGCGTTGATTGGGAGCTGCGAGATCGGCCTCTGCCTCCGTCCCCTCGCCCCGACTCGGTCGTGTCCTGTCCTCGGAGCTGCTCGCTTAGGTGGTGAGTGATCTGGAGGGCCTGGCAGTGCCCCCCCCCCTCCTGTCTGTGTCAGCACAACTCGTGCTGGGTCAAGGGGCACTGAAGCGTATGGGCGGTGTGTCCCGCAGCTCCGGGGGTGAGGGGGGGCATTTTCGCATTTCCCACTTGTCCGGGAGTTGCTCTTTCGACCCTGTGTGGGGGAGTCCAGCAGTCCGAGTCTCGGCCGGTGCCCCCCTTTTTGGTGGTGTCCTTGTGGGTCGAGGCAGCGGTGCCCGCACTCTTGTGCGGTCTCACCGATCTGTTGTTTGCGGCCCGATTCGCGTGTTGGCTGGGGCTGGTGTCGCGGGTTGCATGCGGTGAGTCTGCCCCCCCCCCGCCATTGGTTGCCATGTTCTAGCGGAAGACTTCCGGATCCGATGCGGCAATAAGTGGCGTCTGAGACAGACGAGCATCGGTTACAGATCCCGATCGTGGAATGTTGAGGCACCGACGTGCTTAGTTGGCGCGGTTATTGGACTATTGGATAGCTCAGTGGGTTGGGAGTCCACCCAGCAGAGATTTGCGCGCTACCTGCTGGCAGCGGTTTCCACTCTCAGCAAGTGACCCCTCTTTTCAACCTCTCGAGGTAAATTGGGTGAACGTTAATACATTCGGTGGTGGTGTATGTGTCTTGCTTGCGCTGGAGGTGGGAAGAGGAGGAGTTGTTTTTCGCGCCAGTTCCTCCTCGCCGCCCTGCACACCGGGTTTCTTCACGCCGTGCCTTTTGTTTGCGGTGGGTGTGGTTCTGTGGGCAGCAGACTGTGTTGAGTTGGTCCGTTTTGTTGATGGCAGCGGGGGGTGTTTCGCGGGCGGTGGGAACTGCACGGTTTGGTGGAGGGTAGTGCGGTCTCCAGGTTCCGCCTATAAACACCGTGAGGAAGGTTAACGTTGGGTGTAATGTTGGAACTGCGTCTCCAAGCTGTGTAGTCAATGGACTTCCATGGTGGGTGTTGGGGGCTCGGGCAACATGGCATTGTTCTACGGGATTCCCAGCCTATTGAGAAGCGAAGTTAGATATATTCCGCTGATGTGTCCGTTGAATGTTTGGTTCTTGAATGCACCAGCGATCGCTACAGTGAGTGCAATAAATATGATGGTGTCCTCTGTTGTTTGCAGACTGAGACCACTGGCCACGTTCATTTGGACCGTTCGCCACCTTGTTTGCCGGAGTCTGTTGGTGGCCTTGCGGTTTACGAGGATGTTCAGTTTCTTTTGTGGTATTTGGGGGAGATATACTCCTAGCGGCTCTTGTGGGTTCGCTGAGGTCGGCAAGGATGTTTTGGTTGTTCCGAGTGCTGCTCTACTCTCGACCGGGTCGGGCCTGCATGGCTGATTGCATGTCGATGATTGTACGCATTTGCGCGTATTCTATTTTCGGAATGGTCTATTTCTATTGTGTTCCATGCTTGCATGGTGAGGTTTGGCGAACCAGCCAGCGTTTGCAGTGGTGCACAGATGTTTATTGAAGTCGAATATATAAAACTGCGCTTGGTGGTGTATTGCAAAAAAAAAAAAGAGGAGAAAAGAACACAATTGTGATGGGTGTTCTGGCGGTGGCTCGTTGTTTTGCGGGAGCGACCCTTCGGCTTCGTCTCTATTTGCTTCGGCCGTGCCTGGCGGGGTGTGGGGGCTGCTGACCGCGAGTCGGGCCTCGGCGGCGCCCTTGCTCCCTCTCCGGGGGAGTGGGCGCGGGGCTCGGCGTGTGCCCCTATCGGCGGCGCTGCCGCCTCTGGGGCAGCAGACCAGGGTTGCTTGGGGTCGCCTGGTCTCTCCGTGCCTGCTGGTGTCGCTTGGATGCCGTGCTCGGGGGAAGCGCTCCGCTGCCTTCGCTGCCTCCGCATGTGTCGTTGGTGCTGTGGCGCGAGCAGGAATTCAATTTGGTTGTAGCCTGGCTGCGGGGACGTTCGGGCAGAGGCCATACGCCGACTGCGGGTGAGTGTCGGGTCGATTGCAGTGCGTGGGGCTGAATTTTGTTTGTTATTGTTACCTGATAAGAGGTGCCCCCCCCCCCCTTTTTTGTCGTCATGGGCTACACCGGCACTGACCTAAATATCCCCTTCAATGTTTGACGAGGTGACCCTCTTTTCTTCAGGTCTTTTCATTTCTTGTTTTCCCCGCGCCGGGATGTGTATGTAATGCGGTGCCATGTGGGGCGCTCCTTTTCCGTGGGGCCGAGTGTGGATGCGGTGTCATGATTAGCCCTTCGGTGCCTTCGGATCGAGTACGCGCTATGTAGGCTTGCGGCAAGGGCAGAATGCCTGCCATGGGGAGGGTGGACATTGTGCCTGAAGGATTTGGGTTAATCAATTATTCTCGCCGTGCCGGAATCAGCGCTTCAATACCTTCGGGGCAAATTCGCGCTATAGATATGATGGTGCCGACCAGCAAATAGAAGACGACATATGCATCTGTGGGTGTGGTGTTTTGTGCTTATGTGGATGCTGCATTTGCTAAACGTGTACGGCATCGATAGACTGGTGCGCATTTACTAGGATAGACCGATGGAACGTGTCAGCTTGCTTATAATTCCTCAAATGCCAGAAGCTTCTATTTATAATACCCTCCTTCAATTTCTAATGTGATTTACCCACCCATCTTCAGGGAGAGTCAGGTGTGTTTGTTCGAGTGTGGATACACTCCAACAGAGACTACTGAAACTTATGCTTTCCATGCACAACTAGCTTGTGCATGGCCCACTTCGATATGCTGGAGAGAACCAGGCCCGTAGTCTCTGCGCCTTCTTAATATGCAGTGATTCTGGGCAAATCACTTAATCTCCCCGTGCCAAAAAGAAACGAGTGTGTCCTGGTGTAGCGTTATTTTGTGCGCAGGGTGTATAGATCAATGCAATTATCCTGCATAAGTTGTAATTTGGACTTCAGCCCGCCTGAATGAGATTGTTTACTTTTGTTACAATGCAGGACAGGGTTTAACTTGGTAAAGACTGTCTAGATAGCACCATCTTATTATGGTAGAGGAGCACAGTTGAGTAGTCTGCCTCAGGTCTGTAGTTTTGACTAGGCACTATTTAAGAACTCTGCTCCATGTGTGTGATTTGAGTTTCATCTGGCAAGGAAACATAGGGACAGGGCTTTTAGGGGACAACATATTCAGTTTGGCACAAATTAGAAATAACTTTAAGGAGGAAGGTAGGGGTCATGTTTTCTCATTGCCTTGTTTTTTGTGAAATATGATATATGGCTTAATGAAACATAGGGGCTGCATCACACAATTTGGTACTGAAGTAGTCGCAACACAAACTGAACTGCAGCTATATGCAGGGCCTTGAGTCTTGAGTTGGAAGGCATTTCGTGTAAATAGCTCATTGTTAAGATCCCTGGGAGAATCCAACATATTTGGAGAGGAAACCTTGTACAAACTTCCTTGAATTCCTCACTACTGGGAGAGTGAAGAAAGAGGTAGGGGTACAGCTTTGACTCTAGGTAGCAAGAATTGCCCGGGCTAACAAACTTTCGGAGTGCACGTGGTGAGTCGGCCACCTTGGGGGCTATGTCCTGTAGGGGTAATGTGTTAACAGCATCCAGCAGGGGGTAGGTGTCCTCCGCCGCAGTAGATTACCTCGTGGGCACGAGTCGGTCAATGGCACAGGGTGGGGGGCCCGTTTTGTGGTGTCCATCAACGTCCCTTGTCTGAGAAGGTGTGATTTCCCGGGTATTGCCTGGGTTGGGCCAGGCAGGTTGACCTATTGTGTGAGTTCTTAGTGGCCAAGTGCAATATCTCTCAGTGTCCCTGCTTTACCGGCCTGTTTGTGTAAGTCGTCCATCGCCACTGGCCCAGCATCGTATTCTGGTGGTTATGCATTGCAGATGCCCTTAACATTTTGGTATCTCAGTAAATGGGGGTAATTAGACCGGGGGAAGCAATGATCATCCTGACTTTGCCTGGGTCACCAGTAAGGACTACGGCTCTGTTTCTTTCGAACCACGGGCATAGAGGCAGCCTAGTCTATACAGAAAAATCAGCAGCCTGCGCTGTTTTGGGACAAACTGAAGGCCTGGGTGTGTGGGTCATACAGAACGTCTTGAAGGTATTTAGGTTTGTGAGTTCCACGCTTAAGTCAAGAGATGCTGCTGCCTTTCATCCTTAGCCTTGCTATCCGGAAACAGCTGGTGTAATGTTTTTCGGCAACTCACAGCCATAGTGGCAGCTTAGTCTATACAGGAAAGTCAGCAGCCTGAGCTGTTTTGAGACATGTGGAAGGCCTGGGTTTGTGTGTCACACTTAACATCTTTAAAGTTATTCTCCCTGTTCCACAGGGAGGCACGGGAAAGCCCAGAGTGACATGGTCTACCGAGACTTAGCCTGGCTTGCCTCTTCCGCGACCTTTGAAGTTCGTTGGTTTCTGTAGGGAGGGCCAGAGGCTGGCAGTTGTTTGATAGGCACCAGGGCCAGATGACATGGAAGTGCATTGTGTGCTGGAAACTAAGGAGCGGGTCCATCTTAGTAAGCACAATGAGCTGTGAACGTGGTGTCGCTCATAGATGCCCTGTGTGGGGTGAATGATATCTGACGTGGAATGTCCACCTTGGCCACGTCACGGCCCCCCCCCAAGATTCAAACTACATGTGGTGTGCCCCCAGGGATACTTTAAATGGGTACACGGCAGTGGAACAAGGTTTATCACATTAGGTCCCAGATGTTGGAACTCCCTACCTCTAGAGACTAGGTCCTCATGAGTTCCCGCAAACTCCAAAAAACCTGGTTGTTGGACAGGTATGTGAGTAACATACCACCCTAGCGGGTTTCAGAGCAGCGCCAGGAAACAAACTTGGTACGTGTGCCCTACAAATTTAGTGTAACATAAATGTTGGTGTGGATTTCATGATCTTTTGGGAGCAGAACAGAATGTGATTATGCACAAAATGATAACTCCGAAAAACGGAGCTGGAGGAACCACACAGGAGGTGACACAAGGTGACAGCAAACCACACTTGTTGGAATAAACAATGAATACGAAGAATTTACACTATTGGGAAATTAATTAAATAAAGCCCACGAGTTTACCAATAGTTTGGACTAATAGCTATAGTTCAAGGCGAGATAAGGTTACCTCATCTTACAAATCATTTCTAAGTCATTTTAGTTCAATGCATCAGTTAATAACATTATCTAACAAACACCATATAACAAGCAATAAACAAACAGTGGATATTTACAGTGCCTGTAATATGTATTTGCTCCTATTCAACAAGCAAAGAAATTGGATACGTTGTCGCAGTGGAGAGTAAGAAAAGATTGGAATAACCGCGGGACTAGTATAAGACTATCGCCCAAGTTAATGTAACTTAATTTACAAGTAGAAAGGCTCAAACGGGGAGATTTTGCTAAGATATGGATCATTTTTGTAGTAAACAATAGGATAATAAGATGTGAAAGGAAGGGAATTGAGATACCCGTGTTGTCAGCTTGTGTTTATATACATAGGTAAAGTGGTTAACTCACACGTACCTTCACCCTGCTTATTGTGCTGTAGCTCTTGGGAACACAATTTCAAGCCAGGACGGCACCTAATATGGCCAATTGAAAAATCTTAAAAGGATTGCAGGTCCATAAGCGCCTATTTCACCAATGCCTTGTGACCCAAGCCATATTTTCCAGCCTGAGAAACAGATTTAGGTGTTGCTCCTCTAGCTCAGCCTTTCATTGGAGCCAGGGAGGAACGAAATCATAACTGGGGCTCACAACAAATTATTTGATAGCAATGAGTAGTTTCCTTTTCAAGCCATGATGTCGGTGCCACGACTTACCTACAGCACTGCAACACCGGTGTAACAAGGACTGTAGGCAAAGATATTAACTCCTTTCAGCAGCAATAGAGTCCAAAGCTAGCTGCTATTCAACAAGCAAGGAATTGGATACGCTGTCCCAGTGGAGAGTAAGAAAAGAGTGGGAGAACAGCGGGACTAGTATAAGACTCTATCGTCCAATTTAAGGTAACTTAATTTGCAAGTAGAGAGGCCAAAACCGGGAGATGTTGCTAAGATATGGGCCGGTTTGTAGTAAACAATAGACTAATACGATGTGAAAGGAAGCAAATTTAAGGTAACAGTGATGTCAGCTTGTGTTTATATACGTAGGTGAAGTGGTTACTCACACGTTACCTTCACCATGCTTATGGTGCTGTAGCTGTTGGGAACACAGTTGGCCAATTAAAAAATCTTAAGGGGATGGCAGGTCCATAAGCGCCTATTTCACCAATGCCTTGTTACCGATGCCATATTTCCAGCCCGAAAATCAGATTTAGGTGTTACCCTTCTCGCCCAGCCTTTCCTTGGAGCCAGGGAGGGGGGGGAAACGTTCACAAATTTGGGTCCTCGAGCTGAGCGATGTACCTTCGGCAGCTCAGTCAGCCATATCGGCTTTATCCGGAGTCATGAAAGAAGAATACGGCCATTTAGCAGTTACATAAAAATCTTCTGTCCTGCTAAAGAAATCATGCAATCCCCCGCAGCAGCAGCTGCTTTTCAGGTACCATGACGCTATCTATACATCACCTTTGTAGACAAAGCGGAAATCAACACCTTAGTGCTAGGATATGAAGGGAGGCGATGGATTGACGAATTCAGCTATGGTTTAGTTCTGACTCCATATGTAGGTGCTAGATCTTCCCATAATTACGATAGGAAGATCTGCAGTGGCATCGCTTATAAGGCTTGTAACTCCAGTCACGCCTAAACTGAGCGGCATTGGGGCCAAGAGTCATTCGTGGTTAGTCTGCCCTGGGCTTCTGAGTAATGTTGCAACTTAATGCCGTATATTTACGGTTACAGAACAGGACCCATTATTTAGCCCACTAAAAGCTGGCTCGCAGGGGCGGGCACCTATAAACAGCGAAGGGAGGAAGGGGGGCTCTGGCAGCGACGGCAGCCTCCCCAGAGCTGTGGCGGAGTTACAGGGCGATCTGGATGCAGACGGGTACAGTAAGGGTACCTCTGCGACAGGCGGTACAGTAAGGGTACCCCTGTCCGGCACAGTAAGGGTGCCCGAGCCAAGGTCCAGGAGCCGAAGGGGGTTCTGGGAAGACCGCGACGGCGCCCCGTTAGTCCTTCGGGCGGTTGGGGGGCCTGACCAACCGGGGGTGTGCCACAACACGCTCCGCCCCTGTCGGAAGGGGCGGGAGTAGGAGACAGATCACGTGACCCAGTGGATGATCTGTAAATAATTATGTGCCACACTGCCGGGCATCGACCCACCGTGTGTGCTGGCTCACCAGGCGGGCGGAGCAGCAAGGGGCTGCCTGCCCTGGATCGCCCGTAAGATAACCCAATTTTATTATCATACTATGTTGTATGAAATAAACCTGCAGCAGTTCTTCACCCACAAATAAAGTGTCAGTGTAATCATTGGGTGACGTCTGTGTATGCGTGTTGACTGAAGCGGATGACGGTGTGGTCACTATGCCGCTGCCCGCGTCCCAAGCAGTGGGACATCAGCAGGGCAGCATGTTAGTGGCCGCCCGTCGGAGCCTTCCCCTTTGCTGCCTCGCGCGCGAGGCTACGCCCACTAAGGTATTACTCCCTATAGTTGGAGCGGGAGGCGGGCCATTGGGGGCGGGGGGTGTGGCTTGCCCCCCCTACTTAGGAGGCCCCCTCGCCCAGTTCCTCCTCTGTTTCCTGCCGCTCCAGCCTGGACACGCGATTTCCCACCCTTTCCACTTACCCCACGTGTCAGGCACAGCGCGTTATTTGGAATGTTTTTAATGTTTTCTTTTGCGTTGCAGGCGGAGTTACAGGGCGATCTGGATGCAGACGGGTACAGTAAGGGTACCTCTGCGACAGGCGGTACAGTAAGGGTACCCCTGTCCGGCACAGTAAGGGTGCCCGAGCCAAGGTCCAGGAGCCGAAGGGGGTTCTGGGAAGACCGCGACGGCGCCCCGTTAGTCCTTCGGGCGGTTGGGGGGCCTGACCAACCGGGGGTGTGCCACAACACGCTCCGCCCCTGTCGGAAGGGGCGGGAGTAGGAGACAGATCACGTGACCCAGTGGATGATCTGTAAATAATTATGTGCCACACTGCCGGGCATCGACCCACCGTGTGTGCTGGCTCACCAGGCGGGCGGAGCAGCAAGGGGCTGCCTGCCCTGGATCGCCCGTAAGATAACCCAATTTTATTATCATACTATGTTGTATGAAATAAACCTGCAGCAGTTCTTCACCCACAAATAAAGTGTCAGTGTAATCATTGGGTGACGTCTGTGTATGCGTGTTGACTGAAGCGGATGACGGTGTGGTCACTATGCTTTGCAGTCTGCTGCTAGCGCCTTGTCACATGCTGCAAGGTGCATGGCCATTCCTTCTCCATCTCTGTGACTGTCAAATAATCACTAAAGCAAATTGACAAAAGGGGAGGCCTGGTAATAAAAAAACCACACACGAAACAGTACTGTAAGTCTTTTGAAGTGAAACACTGATGAATGGGCATAGCTAACGGAAGAATTTCAGGTCCCTGAGGCAAATATCAAAACCTACAGCACACACCAAAAATATCCATATTTCTAAAGCAAATGTGCTTTTGCATCAGTCCTAATATGAACGAATTGAAAAGGGCATATTTAGCATGAAAAGGTCTCACATCCACTGTGGCGGTGAGGCATTACAAAGCCATTTGAATTCAGAGCAGCCTGGTCTCAGGTTAAAATAGCTGAGATTTCAAGATCTCTGTGTCAGTGGAAGCAGTGACCTGAAAGGATATCAAATGAAAGTTTATTACATCGAGTGTAAGTGGCAACTCAAGCTCGCAGTGTAGAGCCACGGGCAACTCACTAAAACCCAAAGAGCTCTGCGCTTTGATGCTCCACTTAAAACCAGGTCACTCCTTCAGTGCAAACCTCAGCAGTGCCAGCGGTTAAAAGGTTGCATGTTTACATAGCTGTACCCGAGTCTTCTCAGGATTACAGTTAACTCTTACGGCGCTGGAGTGTCAACTGTGATGCTATGATATAGGCCCAGCCTGTCAGAGGGTCCTAGAGCCGTCTCAGCATCACTTCACTGCTCACAAAGAGAAGCTTCGAATTAAACCTGCGAGATTTGCAACAGAGGCCGCCGACGCCGCAATAACTCAAAGTGAGAAATATATAAAGTTTTAAAGACAAAACCTATATGAGTGCCACTAACAAGACCTGGGTCATCGGCGGAGGCAGTTTAAACAAGCGCGTGCGCCTCGCGCTCAAAGTAAAAAAAAAAAAAAGTTTGACGAGAGGCAGCAGGGGGAGGGGAGAGAGGAGGGGGCCTGCGCCTGTTTCCCTTGCGGGAGTGAGCAGGAACCATCTGTTAATTACATTCAGATGGTTTGAAAGCTCGCTCCTGCAAGGGAATCGCCAAACGTGCACACTTTGCCATTCAAAGCAATTGAATGCTGTAGTGTTGCCCGATTCGGGCCCGACCACCTATTACAGGGGTCCCAGGCGAGGGGTCTTTGAAACCTCCCCCTGAGTGTGTACACGGTGGGCGTGCCTGACGTGCTGACGGAAGGCACGCCCGCGAGTGAATAACGAGCCCAGGGCACTGGGCGTGGGAGGCATGTTGCTGACCACCACCATAAGCACACGTGTGGTCCAGTTTATTTCTAGGCCCAAGGCCTGAATACTACACTGGCGACGAGGTGGTCTCGCCACCCCATCGCGTGCATCGCTACATCACGCTCTTGCCCAAGGAGCGGATCGACGCAGCCCCTGCAGCCTCCCTCCTCTTTGCTGCCAGTGCCTGTCTCTGCCGCGCTGCGTCTGTGCGTGTGGCCCCAGCTGCCCCTGGGCCGTGGACACCTCGCCCAGCATCCCTGCCTGCCCCACCTATCTGGCCGAGCTCGCGGCAGCCCCTGGCCCCCAGCGACCGCCTTCTACCTGCCCGGAAGCCTTCTGCCTCAGCGGAGCCTGCTCCCGCGGAGCAACGTGGCCGGCCTGCCGTTCCTCACGCTTCTCGCGTGCAACGAGTTACCGGACCCTGCCCTTTCTCACGCATCTCACGTGAGGTACCGTTTTGGCCGTTTGAAGACCCCTGGTCGCCCCTCCTGCGCTCCCAGGTGCCCCTGGTCGTCGAAGCAGCCCTGTACGCCCGCGGACACTGCCTGAACAGCTGGTGTACCTTCCTCAAAGTGTGCAGGTGAGACCCCTGCTGCCCGCACCCCTTGTCAGCGGCCATGGCCACGCGCCCCCCTTGGAGCCGTTTGCAGTAACCGGCACCCCCCCGTCGCAAGCTGCACGGTGGAAGAAGGGGGTGGAGCGACTGGAGAACTACTTTGTGGCGGCGGAAGTCGCGGCTGAGCGGCGGCGTGCCATGCTGCTACACCTAGGAGGAGAAGCGATTCACGACATATCAAAGGACGTAACCGAGGCTGGCCCGCCCAGAACATACGCCACGTTGCGCGACGCTATCACAGCGTATTTTGAACCTTTCGCAAGCGCGGACTATGAACGATTCCTGCTCCGCCAAGCCCGCCAGCTCCCAGATGAGTCAGTTGACGTTTTTTACGCAAGATTGAAGAAGCTAGCCAGCACGTGCACTCTCCCCGATGTGGACAACGAGATCCGCGCCCAATTCATCCAAGGCTGCGCGTCTTCGAAGCTGCGCAAGAGGGTATTGGAGGTGGACAACATGCCCATGCACGACATCCTCGTACTAGGGCGGTCAAAGGAGCTATCCAAGGCCAGAGCGGCGCACATGGAGCCAAAGGCAGCAGTCACCGTCAAGACAGAGCTGGTGTGCGCCCTTAAGACCGCGGCCACCGAAAATCGCACGAAACAACCCAGGCGAAGAAACCCAAGACCGGCTCAGCCCTCCCCCATTCGCTCCTGCGCGTGGTGCGGAGGCGCGATGCCCCACAGAGGAGCATGCCCGGCACAAGGCAAGATCTGCAGCGCATGTGGAAAAGCTAACCATTTCGCGAGCGTATGTCTGTCGACACCAAAAAAGAAGCAGAGTGGCCCGCCCTGAAGGATAAGACAGCTAGAGCCACTGCCCAGCACCTCTACCAGCAGTGACATGGACGACGATGAAGCGGACATGGCCTCCGTCCATGTTGTGCGGGTGCTCAACACCCTGGTAGCAACGCCGTCCGCTGAACCCATGTGCACAGTCAACGTGCAGGACCAAGCAGTAGCGGCATTGATCGACACAGGCGCGTGAATCAACCTGATGGTCGCCAGCATGTACCGGACACTGGATAATGCACTAGCACTCCATCCCACGAGGTTGCAAGTCTACGTGTACGGCACCAGTCGCCCACTACGCCTATGTGGGATGTTCCGGATGGACCTGTCCCACGACGCCACTCTCCTGCAAACCAAAATCTATGTGTCGCAAGAAGGATCAGGATTCCTGCTGGGTTGCAGAACAGCCCAAGACCTTGGGCTGATCCAATTTGCACTCACAGTCCAAGCCCGCAGCCTTGACCATGTAGTACTAAAGCACACGCCACTATTTGAAGGAATCGGCTGTTTGAAGGGACCCGCCATCCACCTCCACATAGACAAATCGGTCGCCCCAGTGGCCCTCCGGTACCGACGCATTGCGTTCCACCTACGACCCAAGGTAGAAGCGGAACTGCGAGTACTCGAGCAGGCTGGAATCATCGAAAGGGTAAGCGGGCCCACTCCCTGGGTGTCGCCCATAGTGGTAGCCAAGAACCCGAAGCAGCCAGACGCCATGCGGATCTGCGTGGACATGCGCATCCCCAACCTCGCTATCAAGCGTGAGCGCCACCTGACACCAACCATAGATGACATTGTTGGAGAGTTGTCTGGCTCAAAGTGGTTCTCGAAGATGGACCTGAGGTGTGGGTACCACCAAATTCCCTTACACCCGGATTCGCGCCCGATTACCACTTTCTCCACTCACGCTGGCCTCTGGCGGTACACCCGGCTCAACTTCGGGATATCGAGTGCAGCGGAGGTGTTTCAAAATATCATCCATTTGAGCCTTAGACCTAAGATTAACGTGAAGTATTAAACATGAACTCTGTAGTGGTCAGAGCAGGCATCAACAGGAAGCAGAGATGAGGTAAGGTGAACAAAAATGATTTATTAATTTAATAAAGTGGCAGGAGCTGCCACACAGGTCTACATGGTCCCCTCCACAGCCTTCACCTCCTCAACTGACTCGACAATACGTCCGCATTCTAAACTGTTAACATTCTCCACTCTGTTATCATTACATTCCAGAGTGGAGAATGCCGACAGCTTGGGCGGAATATTACTAACTCCAGTACCCTAGAGTCAAGGTATTACTGGAAAATCTGTTCACTGCACATTTAAAATATGTCTTAAACCTTGTGCAGTTTGTAACTTCATACACTAGCCGATCTTAGGGCCAAGGCACTCTTCCATTAGATCCACTAACCTGCTGAGAGCAACTTTCAAGAGATAAGAGAACAGTCCCAAAAAGTGGTCAGTTGGTGTCATGCTCATGTGTGTTTCAGAGACCAGTGATCCAGAGGCAAAGCATTCCTTATGACAGTGCCTGGGGTCTACAGGCAACTACCATAAATCAGTCATGATAGGTTTCTTTGTTCCCAGAAGGACATGTCCTTTGAGCCTACCTTGATTGCAGTGAACCTTAGAGCTCTTTGTAGGCCATCCGGAAGGGGTATGATGTAGACTTCAGTTCTCTTTGGAGGCCATCCAGAAGGGGTATGATGTAGACTTCAGAGCTCTTTGGAGGCCATCCAGAAAGGGTATGATGTCTCCCCACCCAGTAAAGGAAGTGTCATTTTGCTTTCAACCTGTCAACATCCTTCTCCTTCCCCTAGGACATGGAAATTCACCATTCAGCGTTCCCGAGGTGACGAGTGGCTAGATTCAGCCAATATCACTGAGATGGAACAGAACATTGAAATGCTTAGACACTCAACCATGGCGCCCGAGTTTATGCTCTTATACATTTGCTCAATCTGCTATCATGCCACATCTAAACAATTGTGTGCAATACTTATAAAATGCTCCACATCACCACACGAAATTATTTTGAACATAAACTCAATACATCTACTGGTATTAGGGTTCTTGCAAGCAAACTCCCTGTCTTAAAGAACGATTATTTAACATCTAGGGGAATACAGCAAAACATCAAATAACAAATTCACTGATTTAATGGTGATCGGTCATTAAATCAACTGATTAACTCTTTTCAGTGTCACTGATATCAGTCTGATACCATATCATTTAATTTTATGCTTTCTTACACCATAAGTGCCACCCATCTTTAACAACCACAACAATTCGTCTAAACAACAAGGAAGGCAAAGACTTCTCCACACTAATAATATTTGTCTGTGTCTGCGTGGAATTGCAGAGATGGGCAGTCACATGATCCCGGGACCGTTCCATCCTTAACTTCAGTGCCAGCGGATGAACCTGATGGCGACTCCATGAACAATGGGCTGTTACCAACTAGTGAAGGGGTAGACTGTATACCTTGACACACACACCCTGCTGGGGTGACATTGGTGACCTGAGTATAGACTTTGGTGAAGTGATGTATATTTGTATATTCGGATACATTACATGTATCCCCATCACACAGCTCTTAATGCAGATAGTTTGCTACTTCGGCTAGCAAATATAATTGGTTCATCCACTGTGACCATGTATGCTACATCTCAATCACCAGACCACCACTCACATGTAAGTTGGTCACCCTATGTCCGCACAAGTCATTATGGGCACACCTACACAAACCAACAGCACCACTGTGCCCAGACTGCAATCCCTTTCTGTCCAATATGCATCCAACAGTACACACTCACTGCACATTAGCACAAATTACTGATCCTGCATCTTATGGCACAACCTCAAATGCATCTTCACATACGACACAAACTGAGCTAGAACACACATAAAGGATGGGTGGCATTGCTTCAGCAAACACCTAGACTCTTTAGATATCACTTGCTGCTCCACAACCCAGGAAACCACATATGCATGAAACAAGCCTAGAGGACTGTGTTGTAAATTCAACTGTACAATACAGGATTACCCATCACTGCAATTAAGTATACCCAATTAGCACATATCAAATTGTGAAACAGTGCTGAGGGGCACAATGGTTTTGGACACAAATTATTCTTCCACAGTATAGTGTTACACTATGGAGTGGTGGGGAGTGGTGGGGAGTTTGAAACACTGGCATGGCATACAGTAGAATGTTGTTGAGTGAATTGGTGTATACAAGAGTACTGTACAGGTGAGGAGTGTACAGAGCAATATGACATAGTGGAGTATCTCACATTGTCCTGG
The DNA here is from genome assembly GCF_964204655.1 of Triturus cristatus. Classification (NCBI taxonomy): domain Eukaryota; kingdom Metazoa; phylum Chordata; class Amphibia; order Caudata; family Salamandridae; genus Triturus; species Triturus cristatus. The sequence goes on from NC_140592.1 coordinate 780,405,574, forward strand.
CCTTAAATGGTCTTATGTTGTCTGTAGTGTCATACAGTGGCAACAGTATCACGGTAACAGCACACAGTGGGGTTCCAGAGACTGGAATTGTGTACAGGACTAGTATGGATTGGAATACCACATAGTTGAGTAGACATAGTGTAATGTGACAGCAATATATGGCTAATGGTACATATTAGGCATGTTTACCTGAGTCAGTCAGCACAGTGATTTCAACGGTAAGCAAGACCTATGTCTGATCCCCAAACTCTCACCTCACACATTGGAGTAACACACTCACATGCTCCCAACTGATGTGGCCCACAAGTTGGTGTACCCTAGGACATCGAGTTCACACTGACACACTCCACATTGCACCTGCACCAACTTCCACATGCACACACAATCTGTTGCATGTGTCTGAGCTTGCAAACAGACAGGTACTCACAACCTTATATGTGAAAGGGTCATGCTCATGTCCACAATCCACATTAATAGAACTTCTTTTGACATGTCAATCACACTACATGAGTAGTCAAGTGCACACATGTAAATGAACACCTGTGACTATGAAGCCATACCTATCAAATATAACTTCACTCCTACCCTGGTGTGTACACATCAAGATAGATCCATCACATATGATGCACCCTTTCCACCCCTCAAGTCATCCTGTAAATCAAATAACCCGTTGTTGATGTACAGGATCCAAATTATATGTGTACAAATTCAGATCCCAGACAAATAAATGTAGAGGACAATAGTACACCATCACAGATGAGCATCATGTCCCTATCAAGCCTCTGACTCAGTAAGCACATTACCTGCCCGAGCTCTGTGGACACCTACAAATGCAAATTAAGTACATGCCACTGGGAATGTTGCACTTAGCACATGGAACAGATGATCATGTACATATACATTATTCTGCATCATTAGCAAGGCCAGTGACAAAGTTCTGAACAAAAATATAACTTTAATATATAAGCCTTGTTGGTAAGTAAAGTGCCAAACAACAAGGCCAATGGCCAGTCCAAATTAGAGTCCGCACTTGTGTGCATGAAAACTTGCACTACAGTCCACTGCCATGGGAATCTTTCCAGGATAGGGGCATCAAATGGGCAGTTCAGGCTCCGCTCAGGGAGGATATGGGTGGCAAGGGGGAGGCCAGGTCAAACTTGGGGAGAACTTGAACTGGGAATGGGATGACTGTCTGGGGAAGTTGTAGGACTGCACCTGATAGTGCTGATGCACTGGGATCACTGGATGTGGGAGGGCTGTTTGGGCCTGGTAGAATTGTGGCTCGGGGAGGCAGAGGGCTGCCGGGGGGAGGGTTAGTTGTTGATGTGGCATGCGGATGGCTGGGTTCAATGTAAATGTAAATGTAAATGTAAATGTAAATGTAAATGTAAATGTCAAGGTACTTATAGAGCGCACTGTCACCAGACGGCCACCTTGCGGTGTCACCTTTTGCGGTTTCCTGGCGCTGATACTCATACCGCTGTGGAACCCCTCCTGGCTTTCCCTGTGAAGTGTCCACTCCTGGGCACCCCCAGAGTGAAGCCAGGCATCCTTAGCGCTGTTGGGGCCGGTGTGGAGGCTAAGCAAGCTATTGCCCAGAGTTGCAGCGTGGGGCCCGTGATTAGAATAGGCACCTAGGCGAGAATAGACAGGTCCGAGGAAATTGAGCCCGAGCCCCGCCGAGGCAGGAATCGAACCCTGGTCCCTGGCCAGAATTCTGCTTCAGGGTCTGCCGCTCTAACCATTGAGCCACACTCCTCCACTTTGCTTTGCTTTGGTATACGATACCCACTCATCAGTTTGGGGCAAGGGAGAAGTGAGGTGACCACAACAGACTCCTTCTTCCCATAAAGTGGTGCAGGTGGTGGTGCTTCTTTATGGGGAGATTTCCCAGATCTGGTGGTACGCTCTGGGGTGGGTGGCCTTTTCCCCTTCCTCCCCTGTTGGGGAGGGGCCTCCACCTGTTTTGCCTTGTGGCCACGCTTCTCAGGGGGGTGAGAAGGAGAGGAAGCTTTGGCTAACCTAGCCCTCTTAACTTGGGGGGGGGCAGTATTGGTAGGCCAAATGTCCTGGGCAGCCAGGGTAAGGGTCTTGGAAGCTGTAGGATGAGGTGTGGGGATGGGAGGGCTCTTGGAGGGGTAGGAATCGGAGGTATGCGATGTGGATGCCTGTTTTGTGGCTTTATGTCTCTGAGTGTCCTGTGATGGTATTGTTGGTGTGATGTCATGTGTGATTTGAGTGTGTTTTGTGGATGGGGGTTGTGTCTGTGTTGTTTTGAGTGGTGTTGATGTGTGGATGTCTGTGTTCCTGAGTGCTCTGGTGTGTGCTCTGGTCAGGTGGGTGAACTGGGAGGGTGGAGGTGGAAGTGACAGGAGCTGGACTGTGAGGTTGGTATTGCTGAATGGCTTCCGTCTCTGTGGAGGTCAAAGACTGGACAGTTCTTTGCAGGTCACCCATGCCCAAATTCAGGCCATCTAGGAATGCAACAACCTGTGACAACTTGTTGCCTTGATCCTGGGGGACATTTGCGACTGCAGTCTGACCCACAGAGATCTGCCGCAGGAATTCTATGGCCTCTACACTGAGGGCACCAGGGGAGACGGGCAGCGGTAGCTAGGGTGAAGGAGACTCTAGCCTTCTTAGGGCTGCAAGTCTGAATAACAGTTTGGGGAGCAGCAGGGAGGGTGGACACAGGACGGGGTGTGGCGGACGAAGAATCAGATGTCAAACTTCCTGTGGCTGCCAACACCATGGAGTCACTGCTGGTGTGTGAACTGCTTGAGCTCGGTGTTTCTGCTTCTGACTCCTCAAGGGCACTCCTGTCCCTCTCTGAGGCACTGGTCTCCTCAGTGTCGCTGAGCTCATGTTTACCACTTATGCTAGCTTCTTCCCCAATGGAGTTGGGCCCCTCTCCTTCCCTGCCCTCGGTAGATGCTGTAAGAGACAGAGACATGGGTTCAGTACAATAGCCTGCTCACAAAAAGGACATGAAATACAAACAGAAATCAATTCACTTCAGAACCGCAATATACTTGTACATGTACTGGCTGCATAAGCACAATCTTTCGCCAGATTACATGATGTATAGACACATGTCTTGTGTACATGCATGCACCATGAGTTGTTGACATTGCCAAATTTCTGTGCATGTTTCAACATTCCAACATCACATCCTATTGTGTGTAGCTACACCAACATGCCTTACGTCAAGAGAGCTATACATCCAATTGTGTAGTGGTTTTCTGACAGGAAGAAGAAGTTCCTAAAACACCACACATACAAAGTGAAACTTGCAAATAGGTAAGTGACCTTAACAACCTTACGCCAAATACTATTGGTCCTGCAGCACACCTTCTGGTGATCATTGACTTCGGATTTGTAGATGCATCACTGACATGAAAGTGCACACTACAAATACCTAATTCCCCCTACCACGATGCTCACTGCTGTTCACTGCCAGTTGATGTCTTTGAGATTTACACTTCTATGTACTTCACATTGATGCATGTTTAGGGATAAACTTCTACGAAACACCATGTACGAGTTCTGACAAAAACATGGCAGGAATAGGGCAATGTGATGCAATGGCCTTGCATGTGGTGAAATGTCACATACCACACATATTTCAATGTCAGGGCAAGACTGGAATGATCCAAGACGTCAGAATGACTTATTAGGTGAAGCTTTGATTGGCTTCCATAAGGACAGAGAATGTGTTGTAAAAGCTAGTGTCTGGCGTCTGTCATCCCTACATTGTGCTGACTGCTGCCACATCAATGTCACAAGAGCTCACTCACTGATGGAAATCAGTAGCCACAACTTGCCCATGCACTGATGCATATGTACACACCTCCTCAATGCACACACAGTAAGTAGTGCCACTCAGAGTGACATTGATTGTTTGTCTCTGATTTTACAGTACAACTATTCAGATATATCACAATTTTCCATACACACTGATCACATGCAAACATGTAAAGCCATAGTGCAAACACAATCTACCAATAGCCACATTTTGCTCCATAGCTGTAACCTACCAGTATCATAAAGACATGTTGCCATGTGTACAATGAACAAATGTAAATCATCCAATGCATCACTGTACTCATCACCATACACACCATCAGCGTATGTGTACAGTTGCTGTCATTGTGGCATGGAATGAACTGATGTGATGCCATGCTGCTGATAGTTGCAAAAACGTTTAGCTGTGATGCTGTCATCTGTATCATTTGGCTCTATACAACACATGGGACAAGTGTAACCCCTGCTAACTCCCTGCACCCTGAGTCCTCATTTGTCCACCACTCAATACACTGGCACATCAACACATGAGGCACAATACTCTGGGAGCCACACAGCACACACAAGGCTGACAAGTGTACTGTGCTAGACAATTCACACAACTTCTTTCCATGTGTAGAAATGGGTCAGTTCAGACATCATTTTCCTAATGGAACATCCAAACATGCCAAGATGATTTGCCCTGACACTGGTCATGTAATTAATACATGAGAATCAATCAATCAATCAATCAATCAATCAATCAATCAATCAATCATTTGTAAAGCGCACTACTTACCCGTGAGGGTCTCAAGGTGCTGGGGGGGGGAGTGCTGCTACTGTTCGAAAAGCCAGGTCTTGAGGATTCTTCTGTAGGTCAGTAGGTCTTGGGTCTGCCGTAGGCGGATGGGGAGGGTGTACCATGTCTTGGCGGCGACGTGGGAGAATGATCTGCCGCCGGCGGTCACTCTTCGGATACGGGGGACTGTGGCGAGGGCGTGGTCGGCGGAGCGGAGCTGGCGGGTGGGGGTGTAAAATTTGAGTCGGTTGTTGAGGTACGCTGGTCCGGTGTTGTGGAGTGCCTTGTGTGCGTGGGTGAGGAGCTTGAAGGTTATCCTCTTGTTGACGGGGAGCCAGTGCAGGTCTCTCAGGTGAGGTGTGATGTGGCTGCGGTGAGGGATGTCAAGGATAAGGTGTGCGGAGGCGTTCTGAATGCGTTGGAGCCGTTTCAGGAGTTTGGCCGAGGCTCCTGCGTAGAGGGCGTTTCCGTAGTCCACTCTACTGCTGACGAGGGCCTGGGTGACCGTCCTTCTTGTTTCGGTGGGGATCCACTTATAGATCCGGCGGAGCATGCGGAGGGTGTTGAAGCAGGAGGAAGAGACGGCGTTGACCTGCTTCGTCATGGAGAGGGTCGAGTCGAGGATGACCCCTAGGTTGCGTGCATGGTTGGTGGGCGTTGGAGCAGTTCCTAGTGCGGTCGGCCACCAGGGGTCGTCCCAGGCAGAGGACGTGGAACCGAGGATGAGGACCTCCATCTTGTCCGAGTTCAGCTTCAGTCGGCTGTTTCTCATCCGTTTGGCGACGGCCTTCAAACTGTTGTACACATCCAGCACCTCATGCCATTCCTACTGAGGCAACTTTGAACAGATTGCATCACACCTGAGACATCTCCGAAGTCCCTGGGTTGCTAATGGCTTGGATTAAGGCAGTCAGTCATGCACAAAGCCCAATACTCACCCCCGAACTTTCTGCTGTTGGGCCTTTAAGTGTCCATGCAGCTCTGGCTGGTCACCGCCAGGATGCGGGCCATTAGTGGGGTCATGTTCCGGCGTGCCAACCTGCCGCTTCGAGAGGACAGCCCCAGCTGCATTTCCGCAATGTTATTGCTGATGCAGCAGATGTCATTCCACCTCTTGTGGCAGTGGTTCCTGCACCAGTTGGAGACCCCCCAGGGTCCGCACCTTGTGGGCGATGGCCCTCCATATGGCCTTATGTTGATGGACCGTGAGCTGTAGGCATAGGAGACAAGAAAAATAATTTGTGAACAATATGTAGTGGACCATTGTTTGCCAGTCCAGAAGCATTTCTACACATAACACACACATAGATCAATGTACAGCAGAGTCTATTGAGCATGTCACATACTACGCTCTGATCGAGCTTGATGAGTACAATGGCAACATCTATGAGGATGGACCAACTACTTGGGCATCACATACACATGCAGAGGGTGTGCACCAACATCAGAGTGAGCAAGGGCCTCATCTGTGGTGCATGATGTGAGTGAGCCTGACAGACAGCACACAGTAATTGATACGTTTTGGAAATACTCACTGTGTCAGACACTATAAACACCTTTACGGCCTGGACCATTGCATAGCAACACGTGTCATGGAGGACACACTAAGGTACTTGACACTACATTCACTCACTTATGTGACAATGTTTAGGCCTGTCTTGTGTATACTTCATACCTCTATATACTTTTTTCAAAATAGGAAGTTGCACTACTCAGATGTCTAAGAAAGTCATTTGTGAGATGTGGATTTTATACATTGTGCATTCACAGGACATCCCTTTAGCCTATTTAGAGTCCCGAAATGTGGGCCAACACAAGATTCACATGCATGTTGAATGAGAATGATTACACAGTGCATACACATGTGAGACTCAACACATTATCGCACAAAAGCAAGGATGACATGTCCACTGTATGTTTCAGGTGTGTAAGAGGTGAGTTTCAACTAATCTAGACAGATACAGGCCTTGGAGTCTTGGGCAGACCAGACTCCTCTCTATTGTGTCGCCGTAACCTTAATTTATTCCACTTATCTGTACCCTCTGCCCAATCGACGAATGCCATCTTCCTAATGTATAGAAGTTAACTTAATGATGTGTTTACGTGACATCTCACAGGCAAAAGGTGCTCAAAGTGACAATTGCTCCAGTCATCAGTGTAACTGTACAATTGCTAAACATTGTTGCTGGACTTGGCCCTTTGTGGCTAAAGTTCCTTAAACTTTTTGCCTTCCTCCTAGACTTTTTTCTGATTATGTTGCCGACTTAGATGCTATGGGCACTTTGCCACTCCTGATCAGTGTCAAAGTGCAAGTGTTATCTCTATAAAGTGTTATGGTAATTGGTTGACCATAATTGGTATGTTTGCCTTACTAGTAAAGTCCCTAGTAAAGTGTACTATGTGTGCCAGGGCTGGTAATGCAAACGCTACTAGTGGGCCTGCAGTACTAATTGTGCCACCCACACAAGTAGCCCTGAAGAGAGAACTCAGGCCTGCCACTGCAGAGCCTGCACGCAGTTTGCTAACTGCCATGTTGTCCTGACAAGTGCACCCACTTGCCAGGCCTTACCCTTCCCTTTCCATGCACATCAGACACCCCTATGGTAGGCCCAAGGTACCCCCCTGGGCATGGTGCAGTGTCTGTGAAAGGTAGGACATGTACTGAGGTGTGTACCATGTCCTAAGAGTGAAATACTCTCTATTTCGTTTTTCACTGTTGCAAGGCCATCTTGCCCATAGGACAGAATGGAGAAGGCTGTGCAATATGTTTCCAGCCTATCTTCCAAGAGGCTTAAGATGGAGAGGTGAAGTTTAGTGTGCATGAACTCACAATTTATTAACACATCTTTTTATGAAGGTGGTTTTTGAATTGTGTGTTTAGAAACCACGCTTTTAGAAGTGGCTGTTTTTTTTTGTTCTAACAATTCTGTGTGTCTCTGCCCGGTTGTGGATTGACTGTCTGGATTTGAAAGTAATAGGATCTGGGAAATGTCTTGACCCAGGGGAGGAGCAGGTGAGACAGCAACAGGCTGACCTGTATCTGGAGTGTAGGGGCCAGGAGTAACCCCTGGAGGTGAAGAAGCCTGGGCTGCTGCCATAAAAGAATGCCCCCCCTCCTGCTGAGTGATTGAGGAACCAGACCCCCACTATCAAAGGAAGAAGGTGTCACTGGCAGGGAGACACCCAGAACTTGTTTGGACAGGGGTCAGTGCCCCTTGAACACAAAGACTTCAAAGACACTTAGGGGTATAACTCTGAGAGCTGAAACCCCTGAACATTGGACTGATCAAGACTGAAAAGGATTGAAACTACTTTGTGGTCAAGAGGAACCTCTTCCAAGGAAGAGACTGAAGAAAAGGACTGACCCTTGCTGTGTGTTCTGGGGCTGGCATGCAGTTTGCTGATTTAACCAAGTAGACGCTAAGGGACTTTGCTGTGTGCTGTGCCCCCCTGCTTGAAAGGACTTTGTTGTGTGCTGTGTCCTGAAGTAACTTGTCCCCAAGGGCGCGAGGAGAGCTGGCTCCCTGTTGCAGGAACTCAGGAACACAAAGGTTTCCAAGTGTGTCTCAGCGGCTCTGTGTGCGTGTGCTGTTTGCAGCCTGAGACCTTCGTAAGCATTGCCCCGTGACTGTGTGGCCCGAAACCCAACTGAGTCTCAGCGACACTTTGTGCCTGTGAGTGTGCAGCCTGAGACTGTCGTGGGGTCCGTGGTGCTGGTTGAAAAAGTGCCCCGTGACTACAGTGCCCCTGCAGCGTGAATTATCATCCATGCTGCTGTGTAGCCGTTTGTGGCCCGAGCCGTCATCGTAATGGAGGCTGCGGATCAAGATCGCCGCTGCAGGCCCGAGCCGCAACGTGCTGAAGGATTTTGTAAAGCTAAGGAAGTTGTGAGGTAATCGTGATCGTTGTTCACAAGAGGAATCTGCCCAAGATCGTCAGCAACGGAGAAAGGCAGCGCTGTAACCTGTCCGGCTACAGCGTCGCCTTGCATCGGAGCTGCGTCGTCATTGGGAGCACCCAGCAGGACGTCTGACGAGCGGGGAAAGAGAGAGAGAGCGAGACAGCGCATCCCCTAGGTAAGGCTTGGATTCCGGTCGGGAGCCGCAAGCATGTGTGGCCGGGGAGGTGCAGGAGGAGTACAGGAGTTCACCCGTCTCTCCCCCGCTGCATCGCGTTAGACGCGGTGAGTCCTCGAGCCGCCCGGACCTGCCCGGCAGTACCGGGGCTGCCCTCGGAAGTTCAGGACTGTTGTCTGTGATTGGGGCCTAGTTGTGCCCACGCTAATCGCATCGATTGGTCTGGTATTATTCCTGCATTACGAACTGCCTTATTACTTGCATTAAGGAGTGTATTGTTCCTGCATTAGGAAGTGCCTGATTACGTGCAATGGGGATTGCATTATTCTTGCATTATGAACTGCCTGATTACTTGCATTGAGGATTGCATTATTCTTGCATTACGGACTGTATTAGTCTGACGATACGAACTGCATTACGAACTGCATAACATTGCATTAGGACTGCATTTGAATATCGTGAACTGCTCATTAATACCACAAGAACCTACAAGTGTTTGTTGGCATGTTAACCGGCAAAGTGAAATATTATGAATACGCATATGTTGGATCATTATTGTTTGGTCTTACCGTATTTTTCATTTTGATAAAGATACCGCTATTTTTTTTCAAACTTATGTTTATTAGTATTTTAGTATATACTGCGATACAATATGACAGAAGAGACATCAAGATAGACTTACAAAGTATAGCAGTAATAAAAGTCCAGGGTCGATTTGCTATACAAGGCACATGTCCAGGCCCTCCCTTGTAGAAACCTAAAATAACAAGTACAGTGTCTGGTATTGTGAAGGCACGGCATGTGTCTACCTTAAGAAGTATACGTTCGGGGCGTGGCTTGCGACTGACGAAGATGACCGCAGCCTAAGAGAGCTCCAGAGACCACCGAGCGTGCACCGACAATCCTGGCATTTATCCTGCTATCTGCACCATCAAAATTGTAGGCGGTGACGCCGTAGCACCTCCGGCGGCCTCTGCCGAAGTTTGGGAAGAAAACGCGCTACTGGAGCCGCCGGAGATCGAGGGGCGGAGCTGCGGCCTAGACCCTGCGGTGAAGCCGGGGACTAAAGTGATCACTGAAGCCACCCACAGCAAGAACGCAATCGGCGGCAAGCGAGCCGGTCCAGGGCGGACTATGGACACACAATCCAGACGGCAGCTAGATTAAAAGTGGGACCGACCGGACCACCAACAGAGCAAAGGTGAGACGCAGGCAAGGGCCTACGTCACAACAAGAACTGTGGTGCGGCAAAATCGCAGGAGTGCCCTGTGAGGGTTACCTTCCTGGGAAAAAGCGGCGTATTAGCGGGGAATAGCAGAGGGAAGCAGCCCCATATGACCCGCACTCCACGCAGAAAAGACGACCGGCGGGAATCATGCTAACCGGGAAAAACTAACGCATGGTGTAGTTGAGGCGCCGCATAGGCGGTGAAGTGGAGCAGAAGTGGCAGCGCTATAAGACAGAGGTGCGGCGTAGACGCCCCGGCTACACGACAATCGCTGGTGGAAGCAGCGGTGGGGCCATCAGTTGCCACAAAAGATGATCATTGGCGGTGAGTGACAACTGCCTGGTTGGGGAGAAATTAGAGGCAAAGCCACACAGACGCTGCAATACCACTTAGCGCCAGCCCACCTAAAACTAATAACTCCCTTTAGCCCCTGCGGATTGCTCCCCAGCAAGACAGAAGCAAACTCTGGACTGTGGAACACCACGCTATATAACCGCAATGCCGAATCCCATCTATCCAGGACCACAGCCAGGTACCACCGATGAGAAGCTACAGGCACCTACCCCCAATACTGGTCCAGTACTAACTGTAATTGACTGACGCAGCCTGCCCTCCACCGTCTATACGGGATCCACTCGCCTCAAACTTGAAGCGCCATGAGCGGCAGGGGACCAAGATCGGTGCAGAGCAATCGCATAGACAAATATGCAATCGCTAAAGAACAACAAGAAGCGCCCACCACGACGCCAAGCGCTACAAACAGTCAACAGGCAGAACAACCAAAAGAGATTACCCTACATGACGTGATGACAACTCTTCAGCAAATGCAAACTTCCATTGGTACTATCTCTTGTGACATAACGCTGCTCAGAGCGGACATTTCCAAAATGAGCACGAGAATGGCGGAGGTCAAAGCCACTACGACGGCCCTCTCAACAGACACGGCAACCCTGCAGCGGCAGGTACACTACCTAGAACTCACGACCAAGCAGATGGCGGAGAAACTGGACGATCAAGGAGGGCGCTCACGGTGCAATAACGTCTGCTTGGAAGGTGTGCCGGAAAGTGTTAAGGGGCCAGCGCTGGATCTCTTTGTGGAGGAGTTGGTCCAAACACAATTACAACCTCGTGGACTCTCCAAATTCTTTTCGGAAAGAGCCCACCGAGTACCGGGCGGACGACCCAAACCGGGAGCCCCCCCGCGGCCTATCCTGGCACGAATATTTAACTTCAGAGATAGAGACGCGATCCTGCAAGCGGCTCGAGTAGGACCACCCCTCCGGATTGACAACAGCGAGGTAACCCTCTACCCGGACTACACAGCTGCAGTCACTAAACAACGGCAGAATTTTACAGATGTTAAACGAGAGCTCCGTAACAGAGAACTTGAATATGCAATGCTCTATCCGGCAAAGCTAAGAGTCGAAGCAGAAGGCAGAAGCTGCTTCTTCGCGTCGCCGGAAGAGGCGCAAGACTGGCTGGAGGGTTGGCGCCCAGCTAAAGGAAGCAACAGGCAGGAGGCAAGAGGACGGCGACAACCCTCGCAAACTGCCCATCACGCCGGGATGGAAGGAACGCCAGGTCTGACTGCTGGTGTAGTGAACGGGAGTGACGTAGAATAACAATGTGAAAGAACTACTTCAAGGCCATGAGACGTGACCTGAGCAATGCTGCCAAGCTTGGATACACCCCTGCATCTTGTCAGGGCCCAACTACTGACCTACAGACAGACTGCTAAGCAGTGGAAGGATCGCTGCACCTACAGGTTACAAGACGAAGACTGCAATAGATTTTGTGTGGCGACGTATAAACGGGAAGGAAGCTAGGTGTGGATCGCACATCGTAGACTGCAAAGACGCTTTCGGGGGTGCACGGGGGTAATGGAGCGACTCTCCCCCCCTCACGCAAGTACACAGTTATGGGACTTAAGCACTCTGCTGCATTGGGGAGGCGGGTAGTTTTAAATCCGCTAGGCAGGGAGGCAGGGAGGGGGGTGAAGGGATGGGATCAGTTAATGTTAGATTTCTCAGTTCTGACTGAAGCCTTTTTTTGTAAAGTTACCTCAAAGAACATCATAGAACACTACACGGCAGACAGATTTGGAGCAGGCCAGTGCAGATTGACTATTAAAGATAACTATGACAGACACAAACCAAGACGATAAGGGTAATGTCTCACAGACACAAGACACCCAGCGGCAAGGCCCCCCCACTGATTGTGATCTTGTGGAACGTGAATGGGTTAGGGGACACAATTAAACGTGGGTTGGTGTTGCACTACCTTAGATGGAAGAATCCGGCGGTAGCGCTCCTCCAGGAGACACACCTACAGGGGACGACTGTTAAAGCCCTGGACTGGTGGGGCTTTCGAATTGTAGTCCACTCCAAATTTACCTCCAGGTCCAGAGGGGTTGGGATCCTCATAAACAAGCGCTTTCCTTTGATAGTAACCAGGACACACCAAGACGATCAGGGGAGATTTGCGGCAATCACAGGCCAATGGGATGGCAGACTGTTGGACTTGGCCCTTTTTTCCCTGAAATTTTTCGCTTTTAAGGGAAATCGCATGTTAAATAAATGCAAAGATTGAAGCTGTGTGATGGTGTACGCAGACTGAGTTTCCCCATTTTAAACATGTAACTTAAAATGGATGCCATAGCTGTGTGGTTGCGCCGTTTGACTGAGCTGGGTTAACAGTCTAGTGGTTATTTCCCAGCAACCCCAGCTTTTGGAGGGAAGCCTGGCACCCAGGGTGCTCTACCCCTCCCCCTAGGCCAGTTAGACCCAGTTTCCCCAGACGCTTCTAGAAGCCTTTGGCACTGTCTGGTAGGTGGGGTGAGGGGCGTATAAAGGGCGGAGCTGGGCTGCCATGTGCTCAGTCAGAGGGTGGACCTGAGATGGAGGGGACCTGCTGCCAGGGGTTACCGCCACATGGGCCTGTGTGCTGGGCCCTGAGCCTACCTACCCCCCTCTACTGTCCACAGGGCGAGGAAAAGCTTTAGTTGGGGCGAAGCAGACCTGGAGAAACCTACGCAGGAGTTTTAGGCGGTAGGGCTTGGTCAGGGACCTATGCTGCTAGAAGTGACAGGGCTTAGGTGCTGCCTTTTAAGCTGAGTGAAGGATCCTGAACTAACCCACTGATCTGGCCCGGCGGGAGGAGAACCCAGGGATGACCTGCAGAGACTAATTAGTCCATCTTCAGCCACCAACTCAACCCCCCCATAAGACACCCTCAACTAAGGGCGCAGGAACCAGCAAGTGCCTCGTGGGACCCTGACTGCAGTCCCTGCGGAGAGAGAGCGCTATATACAAGCTGCCTGTGGAAGGGGAGCGCTAAATCTGGTGGGCGCTACATTGGAATGGACTGTGCTCTGCTAGGGAGGGCTGTAACCCCAGCTACCTGCTACTTCGCTCCTGGAGAGGGCGGCGCTGTCTGCTGATTGCCCAGGAAGAAAGGAGCTGACTGCCCAGGAGGTGAGGAGCGTGTGTGTCCCTGCAGCGCTGTGCTGCCGAAGTGCCACGAGGACGTCCCAGCATGGGGGATTCCTCCCTGCTTGCTAGGGGGAAGAGCGGGTGCCCACCCCGCGTTTGTGCCCTTCTGCACGGGTGCCAACTGCATCGGCGCTTATTTATAATGGCGGGAGCCCACCCCGTGTATTGCCGCCTTTGTCCGGATTGAAACCGGCGGGAGCCTACCCCGCGGGTTGTATGCCCAGAGCGGGTGCCTACACCGCACTTTGGCCCCAGCCAGGAGTTAGCGCCGCGCGGGATTCCCCGTGACAAAGGGGGGAGCCGTGCTGGGATTGGCGCTGGAAGGAGTGTCCCGGGGGGGGGGGGGGGGGAAAGTCCCGCCCCGCCGGAGGCAGTCAACCGGAAGAGGAATTCAGGCGGGAGCCTACCCCGTGCTGGACATCGGCCAGAGGACGTCGGCCCTCCCGCAGGGCTCCCATGCCGTGAGGGGAGCCCCGCGTATCCGCCCAGAGAAGTCCTGGGTCCCAGGAGGGGGCCCGGGTGAAGCCCCGCAAGCGCAGCTGCCCAGGAGTGTGGTGAGAGGGGGGGGCCCGAGGCGCACTGTCGGCGCCTGCCCCCTCTGCCTTGGAATTCCGCCGTGTCACGGGAGGAGCCGATGCCCCAGGAGCAGCCCGGGCAGAGCTCTGACCAGCCGGTGAGTGGGGCTGCATGTGGAGACCGACAGGGGCCGCTCGAGGTACGGGGTCGGTACCTGAGGCCCCCGAAGCCGAGCGAGGGCCTGCACCAGCCCCTGCCCTCACAGCTACACCGCGGAAGCGGGCGGCTACAACAAAGGGGCCCTTTTGTTTTTAGAGTCCCGGAAGAGGGGCTCCAACAGGCCAGTATTCGGTTGGGGGCAGTGGCGACTGTTGCGGCCCCGGAGTGGGGGGGGCCCACCTACGTCCCTTGATGCCAGGGTCCTCTGGCTCATCCCAGTTGCACCGCGAGAGCACAGGGAGCTGCACCGAGGTGGTAACACTGCTCCTGAGTCCCAGAGAGGGGCTCATACCCCGCCAGTAGCCTGTGAGCCTCATTTTTGGCACGCCCACAACGTTGGGGACTGTTATAAGGTGACTCCCGCTTATGTGGCTGTGGCCACTGCCAGTGTGGCTTCTGCCTGGTCTGATTTAGGCCAATGTGACTTATACAAATGTCCGTCCGCATAAGGGGCCTGTGGTTCGTGATAAGGTTTCTCCCCTAATGCTCTTATGCCTAGTGAGATACATATTGTTGTGAGGCCATGATGTCCCCCTAATGCAGGTGTTTATAATGCGACGGGGTCTTTTCCCTAGGTCTACCGGGTTGGTGTTCTGCCTCGTGAGCTCTGCCTAATCTTTATATCCACAGGTCCAGGCTCGAGAGTAATGTCTTTACATCTGCTAATGCCTAATGTTTTCCCCTTACAGCTTTCCTGCCTCAGGGGTGTTCATGTCACTTACACTTCTGGTGGTATCATGATGTTTTAGTACAGGTGTTCCGGCCTCATGCTAGTTTTGCCTAATGTCATGCATAGGGGGAGGGTCTGCCTGATGTCGCATCTATGCCTCTGCCAATGCCAATGTGCATGGTTAAGGTTGATGCCTCCATGCCCAGGTGCATTTACGTAAAGTGTACGGTTAATGCTGATTTATGCTTAAGTGCCATGTTTTGGAGCGCTATTAATTTGCTATGTGCAGCGCTATGCCTAAATGCCATGTTTTGAAGCGCTAGTGATGTGCTATGTGCAGCGCTATGTTAAATGCCATGTTTTAACGCGCTATTGAATTGCTATGTGCAGCGCTATGTTAAACTGCCATATTTAAAGTGCTATGGATTTGCTATGTGCTGCGCTTTGATTCCATGCCAGGTTTTGCTGTGTTAATGAACTGCCCAAGCTAGTCCTAATGAAATGCTTTTGATCCTAATGTTGATCCAGATAAAACTGATTGGTTTTATTCAACCTACTGGTGTGGTGTCAATTATTGTGTGCGTTTCCTGTCTCAGTGGATGCGTGTGCTGTATGGTCACTTTACACGTAAGCCCTTCTATGCCTACCTGCTCGAGTCACGCTACCCCCATAGGGCCTGGTGACACCCGGTCCTACATTGTTGGCCAGCGGTGGGATAAGGACCTGTGACTATACAGCACCCTCCAGTGAGACGGTGGGCGCCGCAATTGGACGCCAATAGTAATTGTGATATCCTCCTGGAAGTGTGGTTTAAATTGTGTTCCCCTGTTGCACTGTGGGTGGTGTGTCCCGGGTGTACCTTGCCAGGATGGGGTTGACCTATGAGGAGGTTTGCCTTATGGAGTACACGGAGCAGGAAGTGATGTATTTCTTCAGGGAGAGAGGGATACCCCCAGTAGGCAACACATGCCGGAAACTATTTCTCTATGAGGCCCTCAAGAGGGGGGAACCCTTAGAGATCGGTGGGGACCTGTCAGATTACCCCTCCGCATATTTAAAGGGTGGATTTAGTGGAGACCCGGAGGAGAACCGCCAGAGAGGGGAGGACTCCGAGAGTGAGGGCGCCCAGTCGATAACCCAGGAGGGTGGTGACACTGACGAGGAGGAAGAAGATGACCGGGGGAGAGGCCAGTAGCAAGTGAGGACACCAGAGTTAGGGAGTCCCGCGCTAGGTCCAGTCCCGGGGGCACTGCCCCGTCCCTTTCCCTGTCCCCAGAAGAGTGCGTGGATAGGAGGGAAGGAAGGGAGCATCAGCTGGCGCTGGAAAGGCTCAGAGTGGAGCTAGCGTGGCTGAGTGTGGAGGAGAGGAGGCTAGAGACTGAGAAGGTCCTAGCGCAGGAAAGGATGGCTGAGGCAGAGAGGGCCTTTGCCAGGGAGAGACTAGCTTGGGAGGGTAGATTGTCCCCTGAGAGTGGTTTCTGTGGTCTGGATTCACCAGTGAGGGTGGGATCCAGTGGTGGCAGCGGGAGTGGATCCAATGTAGGGTGTCCCACTCCCCGAGCCCAGGAGACGGTGCCTGATTCCCAGAGGGAGGGGGACAGGTTAGAGTTCAGGGGCAGGGGAAAACTGTCCCACCAGTCCTGGGGGAGTTTGCGGAGGTATGTTGGACTGCATTGGAGGATTGGGTGGTGAGGAGTGCAGTGAATGATTGGGAAGGGCTGTGCCAGGTAGTCATCAAGGAGCACATGCTCAGGAATTGTTTCCCAAGGTTGCGTCACCACCTGTTACAGTGCGGGTTCTCTGACCCCAGGGAGCTTGCACGGGAGGCGGACCTCTGGGTGAGTGCCAGGGTGTCTGAGGAGGCATTGGAGAGTGACCCTGAAGGGGGTGGTGCAGGGATCTTCCAACCCAGCGAGGTGGGAGAGGTGGCGAATAGCCCAGCTAGGTCCCAGGGAAGTGAGAGGATTGTAGGGCCTCACGTCCTATCTACAGGAAGGAGTGAGACGGGGAGGTGTCCCGAGCTACGTTCCCTTTAAGGCGTGCGCACGCGCACCTTCCCCGAAGGCACCGCGCACTCCCGGATGTGGAGCGCGCACAACGATTCCAGGACGCCCCGGCGGAGAGGCGCTGGCCGCGCCGCCGCTTTAAGAAGCGAGCGGCGCGAAAACCAGGCACTTTTTTCTGCGGTGCCGGCAAGGAGACGTGGAGAGTGCAGGTAAGGGGGCTTGGGGGCTTGTTGGGGCTTGAGGGCTTGTGGGCTTCTGGCAGCTTGGGGGGGGGCTTCTGGTGGCTTGGGGGGGACGTGTGGCTGCAGAGCGCGGGGCTGATTGTGGCCTTTTGTTTATGTATTGATGGTAATCACAGCCCGTGAAGGGGCTCTGATTACCATCAATACTTAAACAAAAGGCCACAATCGTCCCCGCGCTTTACTAACAAAACAGTAAAGTCAGTTTAAAATCACAGCGTGTACCAAAGTACACGCTGCGTTTTTAAACTGGCTCTACTCTTTTGTTAGTAAAGCGCGGTGCGGGGATGATTATGGCTTCTTGTTTAAGTATTGATGGTAATCGGAGCCCCTTCACGGGTGCTTTACTAACAAAAGAGTAGAGCCAGTGAGAGCAACATAGAACTGGAGCGGAAAATTAAAGTACTTTAATTTACACACACACAGCTATCAAAAACAGGTATAACTCTTGTTCAGGCACTAATACTACTGAACCTCATAGTCTGCCCCACCGTCGTCCTCAATCTAGGGAACTGGATTCGAGCCTCGGCAGGGACGCTCAACAGCCTGTGATTCTGGGCAAATCACTTAATCTCCCTGTGCCTAACAAAAAATAATGTGTCTGTCTGCATTGCAACTGGTGCTCATGTAAAGTGCTCCGACACCTTCAGGTCGAGTTCACGCTATATAAAATTACCCAAAAACAAATCTCTTACGTGTATCCTCTCTTTGGTTACTCTAAGTAGGCTTAGATGTCCACTGAACTGTCCCTTAGTTGAGGGGCTTACAGAGGTGTTTGGCCTCACCCATGACAAAGAATATTTGACAAAATGGTACCAAAATAGTGGACTTTAGAGTGAACTTTTCAACACAATTTCCATAAATACCGTCGACTGAAGAGCTATATGTATTTGGGGCAGTAAAACAATCTGTTTATGCAATTCTGCATTACACATTTTCCAAAATGTATTTAGCATCTTTATTTGCTTTATTTTTTCATCCTCTCTCTTCTCTGTAGATTCTCAGTCATGTGTTATGAATAACTTTCAACATTGAAGGACCCTGGCTGTAAAATCAAATGTAATACAAACATGAGATAAACAACTCATACAGCAATGCCACTGTTCGGTTATATAGAGCTTACATGATCTGACAGGGCACACCATGTTTACATGTTCAGTTATTAGACAACAGTAGTGATAATATCCTAGGAAACCATATCAGTATAAACAATGAATTGTCTTCACACAAGGGAAAAAGTAGCCAACGCAGTAAGTGCTCTCTGACATCAACCTAGCAATATTAGCCAGAAGTCATTGAACTAAGCAGGAACTATCCCACAAATACCAGCTTTAAAAATATCTGAAAATACAATAATTTTGGCTGAAACAACAGTTTGCAATGCCTGCACCATGGGATTCCTCTAAGCGCTTTTAACGTGCGGCATTGGAAAGCAGCTGTGGCAAGCTCCTTCTTGCTTTCGGGGACAGCAGGCTGGGTAATGTAGTCCTGCCCGGGACCCCAGCAAAGCAGTTCAGAGTCCCACGCCGCAAGAGTACTCTAAGCGCTTTTAAAGCACTGCAGCAAGAGATGGCTGATGGCAAGTCCCTCCTTTCCTTCAGGGCACAGCACGCTGGGTGATGTAGTCCTTCGTGGGCCCCCAGCAAAGCAGCTCACAGCATCCTATGCATTACTCCAGCCCCTGACTAACCGCATTTTGGAAAGTATTGAATTTCGGAGTGTTACAATTTACTATTTCAACTCCAAGTTTAACCACATTGGGGTTTGGGGTGCCAGATTTAGCATTTCCACTCCAAATGTACCCACATTAGGAAAAGTGTTGATCTTTGGGCGGTCAAAATTGAGGAAAGTGATGGACTTTGAGGGGGGGCAGATTGACTATTCACATTCCACCCTGAACTGAATTGTGGAAAGTGTTGAACTTTGGAGGATTCAACATCACTATTCCCATTCCTAACTTTACCACATAGGGGAAAGTGTTGGACTTTGATAAGGGTAGAGCCAGTTTAAAAACACAGCGTGTACTTTCAGAAAGTACACGCTGTATTTTGAAACTGTCTCTGCTCTTTTTGTTAGTAAAGCGCGGTGCGGGGACTATTTCAGGCAGCAACTTTGGGGCCAGAGGCCAGAGTTCGAGCCTCGAGGTCACGCCCACATCCTGTGATTGTGGGCAAATCACTTAATCTCCCTGTGCCTGAATATGTAATGTAAAGATGGTGTTTATTTAAAGCGCTCCAATACCTGCAAGATGTCGCACTCAGGTACTCCTACTATGTACCAGTGTTTGCGTGTTGCTTTTTTACAGCTAGTTAGATGTTGCCTCCCGTGGCAGATTTCTTGGTAGACTCTGCTTAAGACACTTATTGTGGCACTGTATGTGTGAAAATGCACCATCTTTTCACTTATTAAAGTAAACGTTCTGAGTGACATTTTGCGCCGCGCACACGCGCGGTGTGGTTCCTGGCGCACATAGCCATGGTTGCAGCGCACAGAGACCCTCCACTGCCGCACACAGAGGAAAGAAATTAGAGGGAACATTGGTCCCGAGGTGCCCCAACCGCAGTCTCAGGGCCTGGAGAGTTCCATAAGGGAGCCCCAGGTTGGGAGCCTAGGCTGTCCTGATGTGCCACCCAGTGAAGGGGAGCCCCTAGTGTCAGGAGAACCGGGGGCGACTGTAATCAGAGCTCCTGAGGTTCTGGGGTCGGCCCAGTCGCAGGGTTTAGATCATGCGTCTCCAACCAGTCGATCGCGAGCTACTGGTAGCTCGCTGACACCCTGTCAGTAGCTCGCGACCTGACTTTCAATTTAGTATCCTATCGTTGTTGTTATATTTATATTTTAGGCTTTTTCAGCCCTCTTAATTGTGTCCTCCGTCATAGGAACCTGCTGCTCCTACTGGCTAATGAAGCCTATCTGCGGCGGGGTTAAGTGGCTGATGCAGGCCAAGCATGAGCAGTGTCCGCCTGCCCACGAGAACCACGAGGCCTGCCTTATGCTGCCTGCATCATGCTGTGATCCTGCCTGACTTGGAGGCGGGAACGGGAGCCTTGCAGGCACAATTGTCTCTGCATACAGCAGCGCAGGAGCTGCAGCACTTCCCACATTCGGAACAACCGGACCTGCATCAGGTTTGTGGACAAGATAACTTTTTTTATTCGAATGCGTGTACAATGCTTTGTTTGTATTTTGGGCTTTTTAAGCCCTCTTAATTGTGTCCACTGTCATAAAAACCTGCTGCTCCTGCTGGCTAATGGAGCCTATCTGGGGGAGGGTGAAGTGGCTGACGTACGCCCGGCACGAGCAGTGTCAGCCCGCCCACGAGAACCACGAGGCCTGCCTTATGCTGCCTGCATCGTGCTGTGATCCTGCCTGACTTGGAGGCGGGAACGGGAGCCTTGCAGGCACAATTGTCTCTGCATACAGCAGCGCAGGAGCTGCAGCACTTCCCACATTAGGAACAACTGGACCTGCATCAGGTTTGTGGACAAGATAACTTTTTTTTCCAAATGCGTGTGTACATTGCTTTTTTCTGGCATCTGAAACACGAGCCGTTTCCAAGTCTCAGGAATCTTGTATACCTAAAAAAACACTTGAGGTGGGATTATGTGATACAATTTTTCTGGGTAGAATAGATGCGCATTGAATTTAATCAATAACAACTTAAGTTTCAAATCACTAAATATCGTTTCTCAATTTCTAAATGTGTTTGGAGACAAATCTTTCAATACCTGCAATTGCATCTGCTACTACAATCTGTCATAGATGGAGCAGTCTGTGCTCGACATCCTTCCAAACGTGGCGATGACTAAGATTACATCATTATGTCGAGTAATTGGGAAGTTTCTCTTTTGATAGCCATGATTGCTCATGTGTGGAGTAGTCCTTGGATAATGGCTATGCTTTGTCTGGTTTAAAATGCGATTTGTATTGTAATGCAATTGTGGGTGTATAATGCAATGGAAAGCTTACAATTGATATAGTATTATTTTTATTAAATCCATTTGAAACACTGTTTTAATTTCATCATTACAATTAAGCACGATTTCATCGGCATCTTTTATTTTTAAATAAATAATGTCCCTTGCACATTATGACTGGCCACAAACCGGAACCAGGCCCATAATTTTACGTGTCTATTCACTAAATTTTAATGAAATTATGGGAGAAATGTAAAATAAGGTTCTTGACTCCAGTTTGTGCTCATGAAGAACTTCCAAGTCCAAGAGTTACTTTATTTAATAAAAAAAATCCAAGTAAAATGGTGCCTTAAGTTAATGACATAAAGGGAAAAAAATTAAATGAAGTGTTAATTTTATGACACAATGAATATAAAAGGCTTGACACTTCACTTTAAATTGATCCCTTTTAAAAAAGTAGCTCGACCCTGCAGAGGCCATGTGTTTCTGTTGTAAATGGGGCCAATAAATAACATGTAGATCTAAGCATGGGCCAAGTGAAGGATCTGTGGCCCATACCTTCAATGAGCAAAGACTTGCAAATAATGCAAATAGTGACACAAAAGTCATACAAAAATATGATGGCGTCTTTTTAAAAATCACTGTGTTGATTTCTCCTACATGCAGGAGCATTTCACATGACAATCAGATCATATCACTACATTGAGAAGCATTATTAGAAGTAATAGCTTTTGAACATGAAATGATGGACTCCCACCGTCCATGATGACAATGCTATACTAATAATAATAACTAAGTGGCAATTCATGTGCACCATACATGTGGCATAAGTTATTATTACATGGAGCAAATGCATAGTCTGGCAGGGGGCATTTTTGTACAGCGCACACCCTGAACTCAGGCATTTCAAGGTCCCGGCATGTGAGAATTTAGAAAATGGAGGCATTATGTAATAAAATAATTGTATTGCAGCATTTATATCGTCATGTGCTTACTACCCTTATGTAGGGCACTGAAGCACTTACCTACATAATCCATGTAGGTAGGCTGTGTGGTTAGAAAGGTGTTATTTTTATTTTGTGATTCTATGTGGTAAGTGTTTCCATGTTGTGCTTGATGACCACCGAGGTGCAGTTACAGAGTTATGGAACATAGTAGTTTGATGGATAAGGAGGTGTGAGAGGCAGATGTGAAGTTTATGGTTTTTAGTACGCTGGCAGCCGTGAACAGCACTGCAGGTCTGTATGGTTTCTTATGATTGTAGTCTTCTTATAGGTTACTGCAGAGGTCAGGCACACACAATGTGTTGAAGAAGAAAGACGGGACTAATATAGCTCTCTGGTTTCATATTGTGCATTGCAGGCACTAAATGAGTATCTCTTTATCCCTAGTTAGTGAAGCTGGGTGTATGGGGGACTTTGGAAATAATCGGCACATTACTCGGCTTTTAGTAGCTCACGATGATTTTCACGGATCAGAAGTAGCTCTCGCTATAGAAAAGGTTGGAGACCCCTGGTTTAGATCCTGGGCTGGGATGCCAGGTTCAGGGGTTGCCTGACCTGGCGGGTGGGACATCTGTTAGCAGTGTCCCCCCAGAGTTGACTTCCAGGGGTACTTTTCCAGGTGGGAGGGTGTGGAACTCTGGAAGGGGGTACAGAGGGAGGAAGGTCTCACCTCGGGCACCGGCTCAGCCACAGGGCTTAGATCCTGGGTTCGGAGGCCAGGGATGGGTACTGCCTGACCTGGCGGGTGGGACATCTGTTAGTAGTGTCCCCCCAGAAGTGTCTTCCAGGGGTACTTCTCCAGTTGGGAGGGTGCAGAACTCTGGGAGGGGGTGCAGGGGGAGTGTGGACTCGCCCCTGGCACCGGTGCATCCTAAGGGTTTAGACCCTAGGTTGGGGATCCAGTTGCAGGGTCAAGGCCCTGGACTGGGGAGAGAGTGGTGGTCTGAGGGTGCCTCGCATGGGAGTAGGGTGAGGAACCCCAGAAGGAGAGGTAGGGGGAGGAGAGCCTCGCCCCTGAGGGCTGGTCAGCC
The DNA here is from genome assembly GCF_964204655.1 of Triturus cristatus. Classification (NCBI taxonomy): domain Eukaryota; kingdom Metazoa; phylum Chordata; class Amphibia; order Caudata; family Salamandridae; genus Triturus; species Triturus cristatus. Next base: position 780,428,553 of record NC_140592.1, read on the forward strand.
TGAGGGTGCGGACCCCAGGTGGGAGGACCAGTGGCAGTTTGGGACTGCAAGGTGGAGGAGGAGAGTGGTCAACGGGTACTGCGGGCCTGGGGTTACTGCCCCCCACTCTGTGAGACCACAAGGGCCAGAGACATCTGGATGGCCTAGGGGCCAGTCCTGGCCGCAACCAGCTAGGGAACCCCTGGGTGGTGGCTTAGTCGGTCGAGGAAGGTTTGAGAGAGGGAACCATCGGGTTCCAGAGTGGAAGAGAACCTGCGGGTGCTCCTGCAGTTGCGGGCCTACGTCCACCTTTTCTCGCCCCAAGCAGGGAAGCCCATCAAGGCATTGATTGGTCTACCCTGGCTTTTGGCTGGAAGGGGGTTATGTTGGACTTGGCCCTTTTTCCCTGAAATGTTTCGCTTTTAAGGGAAATCGCATGTTAAATAAATGCGAAGATTGAAGCTGTGTGATGGTGCACGCAGACTGAGTTTCCCCATTTTAAACATGTAACTTAAAATGGATGCCATAGCTGTGTGGTTGCGCCGTTTGACTGAGCTGGGTTAACAGTCTAGTGGTTATTTCCCAGCAACCCCAGCTTTTGGAGGGAAGCCTGGCACCCAGGGTGCTCTACCCCTCTCCCCTAGGCCAGTTAGACCCAGTTTCCCCAGACGCTTCTAGAAGCTTCTGGCACTGTCTGGTAGGTGGGGTGAGGGGCGTATAAAGGGTGGAGCTGGGCTGCCATGTGCTCAGTCAGAGGGTGGACCTGAGAGGGAGGGGACCTGCTGCCAGGGGTTACCGCCACATGGGCCTGTGTGCTGGGCCCTGAGCCTACCTACCCCCCTCTACTGTCCACAGGGCGAGGGAAAGCTATAGTTGGGGCAAAGCAGACCTGGAGAAACCTACGCAGGAGTTTTAGGCGGTAGGGCTTAGTCAGGGACCTATGCCGCTAGAAGTGACAGGGCTTAGGTGCTGCCTTTTAAGCTGAGTGAGGGATCCTGAACTAACCCACTGATCTGGCCCGGCGGGAGGAGAACCCAGGGATGACCTGCAGAGACTAATTAGTCCGTCTTCAGCCACCAACTCAACCACCCCTTAAGCACCCTCAACCAAGGGCGCAGGAACCAGCAAGCACCTTGTGGGACCCTGACTGCAGTCCCTGCGGAGAGAGAGCGCTATATACAAGCTGCCTGTGGAAGGAGAGCGCTAAATCTGGTGGGCGCTACATTGGAATGGACTGTGCTCTGCTAGGGAGGGCTGTAACCCCAGCTACCTGCTACTTCGCTCCTGGAGATGGTGGCGCTGTCTGCTGATTGCCCAGGAAGAGAGGAGCTGACTGCCCAGGAGGTGAGGAGCGTGTGCGTCCCTGTAGCGCTGTGCTGCCGAAGGGCCACGAGGACGTCCCAGCGTGGGGGATTCCTCCCTGCCTGCTAGGAGGAAGAGCGGGTGCCCACCCCGCATTTGTGCCTTTCTGCGTGGGTGCCAACTGCATCTGCGCTTATTTATAATGGCGGGAGCCCACCCCGCGTATTGCCGCCTTTGTCCGGATTGAAACCGGCGGGAGCCTACCCCGCGGGTCATATGCCTAGAGCGGGTGCCTACCCCGCACTTTGGCCCCAGCCGGGAGTTAGCGCCGCACGGGCTTCCCCATGACATAGGGGGGAGCCGCGTTGGGATTGGCGCTGGAAGGAGTGTCCAGGGGGGGGGAAGTTCCGCCCCGCCGGAGGCAGCTGACCGGAAGAGGAATCCAGGTGGGAGCCTACCCACCGGGTAGGCTGGACATCGGCCGGAGGACGTTGGCCCTCCCGCAGGGCTCCCATGCCGTGAGGGGAGCCCCGCGTATCCGCCCAGAGAAGTCCCGGGTCCCAGGAGGGGGCCCGGGTGAAGCCCCGCAAGCGCAGCTGCCCAGGAGTGTGGTGAGAGGGGGGGGCCCGAGGCGCACTGTCGGCACCTGCCCCTCCGCCTGGGAATTCCGCCGCGTCACGGGTGGAGCCGATGCCCCAGGAGCAGCCCGGGCAGAGCTCCGACCAGCCGGTGAGTGGGGCCGCATGTGGAGACCGACAGGGGCCGCTTGAGGTACGTGGTCGGTACCTGAGGCCCCCGAAGCCGAGCGAGGGCCTGCACCAGCCCCTGCCCTCACATCTAAACCGCAGAAGCGGGCGGCTACAACAAAGGGGCCCTTTTGTTTTTAGAGTCCCGGGAGAGGGGCTCCAACAGGCCAGTATTCGGTTGGGGGCAGTGGTGACTGTTGCGGCCCCGGAGTGGGGGGGGGGGCCCCACCTACGTCCCTTGATAGCAGGGTCCTCTGGCTCATCCCAGTTGCACCGCGGGAGCACGGGCAGCTGCACCGAGGGGGTAACACTGCTCCTGAGTCCCGGAGAGGGGCTCATACCCCGCCAGTGGCCTTTGAGGCTCATTTTTGGCACGTCCACAACATTGGGGACTGTTATAAGATGACTCCCGCTTATGTGGCTGTGGCCACTGCCAGTGTGGCTTCTGCCTGGTCTGATTTAGGCCAATGTGACTTATACAAATGTCCGTCCGCATAAGGGGCCTGTGGTTCGTGATAAGGTTTCTCCCCTAATGCTCTTATGCCTAGTGAGATGCATATTGTTGTGAGGCCATGATGTCCCCCTAATGCAGGTGTTTATAATGCGACGGGGTCTTTTCCCTAGGGCTACCGGGTTGGTGTTCTGCTTCGTGAGCTCTGCCTAATCTTTATATCCACAGGTCCAGGCTCGAGAGTAATGTCTTTACATCTGCTAATGCCTAATGTTTTCCCCTTACAGCTTTCCTGCCTCAGGGGTGTTCATGTCACTTACACTTATGGTGGTATCATGATGTTTTAGTACAGGTGTTCCAGCCTCATGCTAGTTTTGCCTAATGTCATGCATAGGGGGAGGGTCTGCCTGATGTCGCATCTATGCCTCTGCCAATGCCAATGTGCATGGTTAAGGTTGATGCCTCCATGCCCAGGTGCATTTACGTAAAGTGTACGGTTAATGCTGATTTATGCTTAAGTGCCATGTTGTGGAGCACTATTAATTTGCTATGTGCAGCGCTATGCCTAAATGCCATGTTTTGAAGCGCTAGTGATGTGCTATGTACAGCGCTATGTTAAATGCCATGTTTTAACGCGCTATTGAATTGCTATGTGCAGCGCTATGTTAAACTGCCATATTTAAAGCGCTATGGATGTGCTATGTGCTGCGCTTTGATTCCATGCCAGGTTTTGCTGTGTTAATGAACTGCCCAAGCTATTCCTAATGAAATGCTTTTGATCCTAATGTTGATCTAGATAAAACTGATTGGTTTTATTCAACCTACTGGTGTGGTGTCAATTATTGCGTGCGTTTCCTGTCTCAGTGGATGCGTGTGCTGTATGGTCACTTTACACGTAAGCCCTTGGATGCCTACCTGCTCGAGTCACGCTACCCCCATAGGGCCTGGTGACCCCCGGTCCTACACAGACTATACAATATTGTGTCAGTGTACATACCTCCGGCGTTACACCAGATCGCCTTTTCAGACCTTGGGAAATTCCTGCTCACACTTCCCTGTGGCGAGCTAATTATTGGTGGAGACTTCAACGCCATTATGAATGCAGCTGTAAACCGACAGCCCCCTAGAGACCCATGTGGACCTACCCATAGGTTGCATGAATTTGTATACGCGCTTGGACTGCTAGATGTGTGGAGGACCAGATATCCGAAGGGAAGACAATACACATTCCGTTCTGGGGTACATAATAGCCTCTCCAGGCTTGACCACATCTTTACCTTAGCCACAGGGATGCTAGGCATGACAGAGATTAGACATTTACCCAGAGGTATATCGGACCACTCCCCAGTCCTCGTTGCTTATGCACCATTTACCCCACAAAACCAAAGACTGTTCCCAATCCGACCAGGGTATCTTAAGAATCGCGAAATAAGAAAAGACCTCATTAGGGTGACAAAATGCTATTTTGAAGAAAATCTGCACTCAGTTCCCTCTCCTCCAACACTCTGGGAGGCATATAAGATAGTACTCCGTGGGCACACCATCTTCCTAATTGCGGGGCAGAAGAGAGAACGCCAAAAACACATTGACGGACTACAATTAGCAATCGCATTAGCGGAGGCGGCCCAGGCAGCAGACGCTACTGAAGAGACGACAAACAGACTACACTTGACAAAGCAGGAATATAGAGCATTCACGCGTGAAGAGGCCTCCAGTAGACTGACCAAGACACAACACACGATCTATGAACAGGGAGATAAAGCAGGCCGATTGTTGGGAAAGAAAGAAAGAGCGAATAACTGGATAACTCAGATAAGGTCAAACGACGGAGACTTAGTCACTACGCCGCAGCAAATCACTGAAGCGCTAGCGCAACATTACAAGACAATATATATACCAGTTGCCACTGCAACGGTGGAAGAGAACCTCGCATTCATACATGATATACACATGCCTACGCTTGGTAAAGATGCCATAACAGCCCTAAATGAGGACATCACACCAGAGGAACTTACACAAGCAATTAGGGCGCTGCACTCGGGAAAGGCGTTAGGGCCCAATGGGATTCTGGTTGAATTTTATAAACAAGCAGCCCCTCAACTAGTACCACACCTCTTGGCCATGTACGCTGAGAGTCTAGACAAAGGGATCCTACCTAGAGACCAACGTCTTGCCACCATAGTTGCAATACATAAGTCCGGTAAGCCGGCACAAGAGTGTACATCCTACAGACCGATCTCCCTCCTCAATGCGGAGGCAAAAATACTTGCCAAGACGTTGGCAACTAGGCTGCAGCCACACCTATCAGCGGTAATCCATCCGGATCATTCCGGATTTCTGCCACACGCAACAAAGCGCTTAATCTTAGAAGACTGCATGGCGTAATGGAGCGTAGATCGCCTATAGCAGAGGACGCAGTCATACTCCCGCTTGATGTGCGAATGGCGTTCGACTTAGTGGAGTGGCCTTTCCTTTTCGCAGTCCTTAAACAAATGAGATTTTGACCAAAATTCTGCGCATGGATCCAACTACTATATACACGACCAATGGCGCAGGTAGTAGTAAACGGCCATTTATCTGCTGAATTCCCGCTGGGTAGAGGGACAAGACAAGGCTGTCCGTTATCGCCACTTTATTTGCAATAGTGCTTGAGACTCTGGCGTCATGGATTAGGCAAGACCTTACGATACAGGGGCTAAGATGGGCCGGTGGATGGGAGGATCGTATTTCGCTTTATGCGGATGATATTTTATTATATTTAATGTCACCAGCACGATCCCTCAATTGTCTCTTAGATATCTGTGCAGCCTATGGGCGGATGTCAGGATACACCATCAACTGGGAAAAATCGCTACTCTATGTCCTACATGGCCCCCCACCGCGGCTTCCACGTGGGTGCACACTTCAAATAGTCTCGGACGGATTTAAGTACCTTGGGATATTCGTAACACATGACCATGCACAATTCACCGAACAAAACCTGACCCAACCCCTGACAAGATTAAAAAAAGACGTCAATCATTGGCGCACGCTACCTTTGGCGCTCCTGGGAAGAGCTGCCCTCTTTAAAATGATGGCACCCCCCAGGTTTCTATACGCGTTACAGAACACACCGCTCCCTGGCCCCTCTACATACTTGACAGAGGTCAATGCAGAAGTGACAACATTGCTTTGGGATGGGAAAACACCCCGTATAGCACTGCACAAACTCACCAGAAGCTGGTATGATGGAGGGATCTCTCTTCCCGACATCAAAGTATACTATTGGGCTTCCCAGCTAGTGGCTATTAACCAGTGGCTTGATGTACCCCAAGAGGACCCAGCATTCGGGTTAGATAGGCACCTCCTAGCCCCATCAGGGATCATGAGTGCCCTATACAACAAAAAGAAACAACACAATATTACAGGTCCAACGCTGCACACGATACGCATCTCGTTTGAGGCGCAATGAACACTAGGTTGGGAAAGGGTGGTCACACAAACAATGCCGCTATGGGATACAAAGCAACTTGGGATGCTACGCAATACCAAGGGCTTTCACAGTTGGGACTTAATAGGAATATCAAAAGTTGGGGATTTGTGGCAGAAGGGAGTGGCTACCTTTGCCCATCTACAGGCCACTTATGGCCTAGCCCAGACAGAACTATTTCGGTACATGCAGGTCAGACATGCACTTCAGTCCCTACTACCACTCAAAGAATCCTCCTCGTTGGAGGATAGGCTTTTAACGAACCACCTACACAAAAAGGCAATCTCACTGACCTACCGGAAAATAGTCAATAATCGCTCGGACTCCACAGTGACACTGAAGGCCACGTTGGAGAGTGAGTTGGGAGACACTGACAAGGCTGACTGGCAGGAGGTGCTCACGTCCCCCAGGGAGGCTGCAATTCCATCAAGACTTAGATTAGTGCAATTAAAAAATTTGCACTGCACGTTCTACACTAGGACACTCCTACATAAGATACATCGTGCAGACACACCGCTCTGTCTCAGACAATGCGGAGAGACAGGCACATTCTGCCATACAATTTAGCTATGCCCCAAGACTGTACACTACTGGATGGCGGCGATGCGAACACTCTCCCAGGTCACACATGTTACCATACTGCCAGACCTGAGGTGCTGCCTACTCAATATATGGAAACCAACAGATTTAAATACGATTGCTCAGGACTGGGTTACTTTCGGCATGACGGTAGCAAAAAGAAACATTGCACAATGCTGGGGATCCAGGGTTAGCCCCACTCTCAATCAATGGTGCAAAGACATGGACATGGCGAGGATGGCAGAAAAGTCAGTATATATACATCAAGGGTGTCCGAAAAAGTGGGGGAAGGACTGGGGAGGCTGGAACACCTATTGGCGCAATATATGTGAACCCCCCCACTGGAAGAATCAGAATCTGATACTAGTACATGAACAATCTACGATGAATAGTTCCTTAATATACGTATTTTTGAGATGCACATGGGCACAGGGGATGGAACTGCGGGGTCTGTACTTTGAGACACATAAGAATGAATATATGTATAACACTGGATTTGTGTCTGTATGCCATGCAAAATACACTGTAACTTGAATACTATGCAAAATGTTGAATAAAAATTGTTTGAAAAAAAAAGAAAAAAAAAAGTATACGCTCAGCCCTTCTTTCTTTTGTGACAGGTTTTAACTCTAAACCTTCCAACTGGGAAGGTGCCCCCTAAAAGAGGAAAACACAAGAACAAGAACCCAAGAAAAATAAAGAAATAAATTCCTACCCCCCTCCCTACCAACATATTAATGGTGGCGGTAACAATATTAGATTGTTTCAAGGTCTAGTCATGTACAGTCAGATTAAAATTGAAAAAGGTACATATCTCTGACAGAGGGAGGACAGACTGCTAGCGGTAATCCCCATGTAAGAAAGGCAACCAACGGACCCCATTTGTATTCAAAACTTTTATAATTGTCTCGGAAGATGTCCGACATCCTTTCGAGACATAACGATTTCCAGAACCTTGAATGCCACAGCGAGATAGTAGGAGCCGCCTTCTTCTTCCAGGCTGCTGCTATCACTACTTTCGCAGCCCCTATGCATGTCCACATAATGGCCTTGTCTGCCTTGGTTTGGTGTTTGAGAGATGGGTCATGAAGGCCTAGTAGAATCTCTGCCATAGTAATCAGGATGGGGTAACCCAGCATGCTTTTAATTTGTGCGAGAATTTCCTCCCAAAATGGTCGTATTATGGGGCAGTCCCACCAAATGTGCTGGAAATCTCCCAAAAGCCCACAGCCCCTCCAGCATTTATCAGATGTGTTCGGGAATATTCTTTTAAGCATAACAGGATAAAGATACCAATCCATCATTGATACCGCTATTTTTATACATCAGTGTGGTGTTATCACTGTGTCACTGGGAGTGCTGTTGCAAATACTTTACACATTTCCTTGAAGATAAACCTGGCTGCTCATGCCAAGCTACCAGGAGGTGAACGGCGGTTATCAAAGAGGGTGTTCCTCCTTTCCCTTGCCCGTCCTCAAATGTCATTGTGATCCATGTGGGCATGTACAAACATTTCCAGTGGATTTGTGTTTCAGTGTTGTGATTATGGAAATGTGTGCAAGGCAGACTCCTCACACAGGCATGATGGTCTGCCTACGAAATGTGCATAGATGCTCTACACAGTGCTGTGGATTAATGAAGTCTTATCCGATTTTCAGTCACTGGCAGCATATTGGTATTATGTTGTTCTTTTTTGGCCTCAAGGTGGGTCTGGTCAAGTGACAGCAGTTATTCACCACTTTGTGTTTATGCTGTTTGCCACCAGTGATGTGTCACCTACCCACAGGGCTGTGTACACATAATTTAGCAATGTACCAGATGTCTTACACATGGCAATTTTTGAATGTTTTATAGTTAGTATGTACACCCTAGCTACCTAAATAACTACAGGGTGCAAAAGTGTGGATCCATGTCACTTGTGCATTACACTAATTCAACAGGTCTGTCAATGCTGTGCTTGTCCGAGTCATTGTGTACTCTGTTACAAACATCTAATCTTTGCCTGTTTCCACACATGTCCCCTGCCAGAGTGCCAAGGAGAAAACCACCTCTCTATCGGTCTTTCCCAGACCTGTTGAAAATGGAGGATAGAGATGTCATCAAAAAGTTTCATCTAAATCGCCTTACTCTTCAAGAGCTATGTGGTCAGTTGCAGCCCCACTTAAGGCTTCTTTGAACCTATCCAATAGCTTTAACAAGAACAGTGAAGGTGATTGCCGCCCTGCATTACTTTGCCACTGTTTCTTTCCAATACACGGTGGCCATAGCAGGTGGGATATCTCAACCAATGTTCAGCATGTTGTTGCGTGATGTCCTGTCTGCATTGTTAACATACATGGACAGCTATGTCCAGTTTCTAAGGAGAGATGAATTGCCAGATGTGAAGGGTGAATTTTCTGACCTTGGTCCCATCCCACATGTTGTAGGAGCCATTGACTGCACACATACTGGCCTTGTTCCACCTCAGGCACATGAGCAAATCTACCGAAACAGAAAATATTACCATTCTATTAACGTGCAGGTGGTATGCCTAGCAGAAATTCACCATATCCCACCTCTGTGCCAAATTTCCCGGCTCTGCACATGAATCCTATATAATGCGGAATAGCAACATACCACAGTTGATGGTAAATCTTCACCCAGAAAGGGCCTGACTTGTTGATGAGTTAGATGGGTAATCTTTTGGTCATATGTGTGACATGCTGGCCTCCTTCTCCTCAAATAGTTCAATTAGATTGTGCGTCTGTGTCTCACAACTAGGTGACTCTGAGTATCCAAACCAGCCTTGGTTGCAGACCACACTGAGGAATCCAGGGATGCCAGGGGAGGTCTGCCTCAATGATGCCCATGGGCCGATGCGTCGGGTAGTAGAGCAGACTTTTGGGCTAATGAAGGCAAGATTCAGGTGGACAAGAGCGGTGGTGCACTCCTCTACTCCCCCCAGAAGGAGTGTCAGATCGCAGTTGCATGCTGCATGCTCCACAATCTGGCATTGTGCAAGGATATCCCACTGATTCAGGACGATGATGACCAGCAGGAGCCCCCGGCTGCAAATCCTCATATGTCCAGTGAAGATGATAATGGTGAGGAGGAAGGTCTTGACCAGCGTCAACAGATCATCAACAACTACTTCCCTTGAGTGTAAGTATGCATTGAGAGTGTATGACTGTGACATTTGGTTTTGGTGTTGGGGCAGAAGCATTGATGATGTTTTGGGATGCTGGCTGTTGTTAGCACACTACTGTGGTGTACTTTGCGCAGCTCTGTATTTGTATTTCCACTTCACTGATGTCGATGCTGTTGGTTAGTGTTATCTGATGTGATTCTTGTACAGTGTTGAACAGTAGTGTATTGTTGCTGTAGTGGCATCATATGATGACTGTGAGAAGGTGGCCTGATATATGCTGTCGACTAGTTCTAGTGGGCACCTTGTATCAGTCCAAACAACCCCTTATGGTGATAGGTTAAAGACAACCTTTATTGAAAGCTATCCTAGTGGTAGCTATGGAGAGCAGCCTTCATGCTAAGTCTTGAAGGAATGTAAAGCAGCTTGTTTTACCAGTCTATAATCTCTTGAATGATCAAATGAAAGGACACCACACCAGGTATATATTCAAAATATATGTATTTAAGATAAAACACACTCCTCTAGTCTCTTTATGAGACTGGAGTTCGAAGTACTTAGTTTACAAGTGAGCAATCAACAGTAATAGCACAAATACACATTTGGGCCCTAGGGGCGTACCAAACCATATACCAATAAAGTGGTATAAGAACCACAACTGAACTAGACACAAGGCCTAGAGCCTGTAGAATCGCCGGGACCCCAAGAAACCACCCAAGGTAGTGATGCAGGGGACCCACGGGGCCGTGTGCAGTATGTAAACACAACCACGGGTTCCCGTTAGCTTCCATGGGCAATGTCGCGGTTGGAAAATTAAAGATTAGGTACATGTAGAATCGAGTTAGGACCAAACCCCTTTGGACTTAGGCAGTTCTAGGGCTAGCACCCACGGGAGCACCGGAGTACTCGTGTTACCTCACCCAGGGAAACCGGGTGCATAGGTGTCTTTTGGTGTCAGGTCGTGTCGTCGATTTCAATGGAAGCTGGCGAAGAAGTGCTGCTGCCGTGAAGAGGAGAAGTGTCCAAAGCGATCCACGCCAGGATCTAGGATGGAAGGAACCTGAAAGCAGAGGGGACAGAGTCTGGGTCACTTACCAGTGACCAAGGGCAGGATGGACCAATGCCCACAAATGTCGGGTGCTTCAGGTGAGTTGACGGGTGTCTTGACTCATCAGCCACGAGGTCCAGGAGGTGCCAGGAGCTGGATTCAAGCTGTCCCACGAAGTCTGTCGAGTGCTGCGGTGTTGGCGACCAGATTGGACCCAACAAGCCTTGGCAACGGCAAGTTACTTGACAGCAGAGAAAGGGCGTCGGTGCAGACCAGCAAGTCTGGGGGACTCACCCAGCGAGGGTAAGTCGGGGCACATGTGGAGCAACCAGGAAAGCCCAATCAGAAGAGGAGTTGCCTTCGTGGGGACCTACTAGCCAACGGGCTAGCGATCGAGAAGGAGCCTTGAGCGGTCGCACTTGAAACTGGCCCATGGGTCACTCGTGGAGTGGAGGCCAGCAATCTTTGGTGCAGGAGGTGCTCAAGGCTGGGGCTACTCGGAGCCCAAAGCACAACTTCGAGGAAGACCCAGAAGATAGAGTTGCTGCAAAAGTTCACGGTGTCTAGGGGTCACGGTTCCACGTCACCCATGAGAGCCATGGGCCTCAGCTTTGCTGTGGACTCAGGGTAGCCTCGGGGAAGTCTGGATATCCACCTCTGGTGATGCAAAGACTTCGGCGTCCGGCAGGAGCTTCAGCGATGCAGCCCGGTCAGTTGCTTCTTTGGTGCCTGCCAAGCAGGGAAGTCCCTCCTTGACCCCAAGGGAGATTTCTTCAGTCTTCTAGTCAAAGTAGAACGTCGAAGGTCCAGGATATATATTGCAGAGATTCGTCCAGGGTAATCTAAAGTCCTAGGGACTGGATTCCTATTCCTATAGTAAGTTTAGGGCATGGACTAACTTCTAAGGCCCCACCTATGGGTGGGCCAGGAAAGAGGGGTGGTTACACCCATTTCCTTTGTCCAGTTTTGTGCCAGAGCAGGGGCAGGTAGCCCCTGCAACCGGTTTGAACTGGAGTATGCAAGTGTGCCCCCAGTGCAGGACTTCAAAGCACCAGAGAGTGCTCCCGCCCAGCCCACAATACACATCAGCCTGTCTGGGGAGGTAGTTACACCTCCCCTCAACAGGAAACCTATTGTCCAGGCCACCCTGCTGGAGTTTTGGTCAGCAGCAGGAGGCCAGTCCCGTGTCTGTGGCAGAGGCATCCATTTTGTGATGCCAGGGCTCAGGAAAGTCCTACCGGGTTTAGCCAGTGTGAACATGTCTCTCCCTCTAGAAGTGTGGAATGCTATCCCCACCGCCAGGACTGGCGGGTGGGTAGTATTCCAAAGCGTTTGACACCAAACACAACATGTTTTGATGCAGCCATTCCAAAGTTAGCATTTACCGCGAGGTTATAATGTACTTAAGAGTATATGGTATGGCTGTATCACAGAACAGCTATGAGGAAGTATTTCCGAAAACTGCAGAGGGGCTCAGCTCATGCTTGGGCACCCTCTCACATAAAACCAAACACTGTGCCTTCAGGATTGTCAAGGCCTGCCATAGGAGTGGCTTATAGGTTTATATGTGCCTGTATAGGGTAGTGATATAGGTAGCCTATACCACAGTGAGGGGTGCAAGCACACCCTTACCCAGGCTGCAGTAGCAGACTTGTGGTGTCATTTTGGAGTGCTTCCCAGGGGTGACATAATACATGCTGCAGCCCCTGGTAGGCCTCTGAGGTACCTATGCCCTAGGTACATAGTATACCATATACTAGGGGCTTATAAAGCACTCCAGAATCCAATAAGATATGTACCTAATGTACATGCAAACCATTTTACAGAGAAAGCAGATAGACTGGGGCCCTGAATAGCAGGATCCCAGTCCAACTAAGTCATAAACCAAGAAAACACCAGGAAAAAAGTGGGGGCAACCATATAGTCAGATTCCACCTTCCTACAATGACTCAATGTCATCATCTTGTTGTGTCATTCTAGGTCCCTCTGCCCTATCAATGGATTGTCACAATCTCATTTGGTGGTACATTCACATTGAAGATTACATTGTACTTACTCTGATGAACTTACAGCTTACTCAAAGGCATGGGTGATATTTTTGTTTATTTTCATGCATATGGTGTTTAAAGAAAGAGTGGATGAATATTGATTGTGAATACACAGTGGTTCAGTTGTCAGTGATGGTAACAGAGAAAGTTAGAGTAGTAACCACAATAGTGGAATTCCACAGTCCAACAGACTCCTGCCATCAACATGGCAATGTGGGACAGGATGTCAACAAAGTCATTGTTCTATGCAACGCTGGTGACATTATGGACTGTTCAGCTTCCTGGCTCGGCTTGGTGCTTTGCCACTAGCTCCTCCAGTGGTGTTCCTCAGACGTCCCCAGCAGCATTTGGTGGGGGGGGGGGGACACTGCTGCAGACTCGGAGGTGTCTGAGGACACATCAGGTTGCAGCTCTTCCCTCCCAGTGGCTGCCGCAGAGGTGGCTGGAGTTTCAGCAGGTTGGCCACTGGAGTGGGGGGGGGAGGCGTTGCTTGAGCTGCATGTATGTCCCTCAGAACACCCATGAGCTGGTCCATCAGATCAACTAATTGTCCAAAACGGTTGTCCATGGACCTCTGCAGTAGGCGGATCTCACTAAGTTCCTCTAAAACCTGGACCATCTGTCCCTGGTTCTGCTGACACGCCCCAAGGACTCTGACGACAGTGGCCAGGGCTTCAGTCTCAGTGTCCTCCTGAGATTGACCCCCAGTTGCCCTCCCACCTGCCCTACACACCTGGACCTGTGGCCTTGGCTGAACAGGCACCTGCACACTGTCCCCACCTCTGAAACAGGGACAGTGGTGCCGGCAGCGGTGGTGGTGGTGCGGGTTGATCCATAGGTATTTGGTGCAGGGCTCTGCATTGTTGTTGCAGATGTGGTGGGAGTTGTGATGGTGGTGGGGGCAGGGAGGTCCTCTGACTGATTATGCCCTGGCAGGCCAGAAGGGCCAGGTTGGTCATCTACGTCCGAGAATTGGGGAGAAGCAGCATCTGAGAGTTCCTGTTGCTGGGGGAGACTAGCTCTGCTGGTTGTAGGTGATCTCACCGGCTGTTGATAGCGATCCGCCTGTTGGATAAAGGTTACATTGTCATGATGTTGAGTGCATTACGCAACATTGGTGACAGTAATTGATGTATTAGTGGATAATAGCAATATTTTGAGATTGAACATACCAGTCATATTTAATAGTCTTTCAGCAGTATGACATGAATTACGGGTACATCCATTACTTGTTGATGATGTGACATAGAGAATGTCAAACATTTGACTTGTTGTGATTGGCTGTTTCCAAGGACAGATAATCAGCTAGCAACTTTGTGCTCAGCCACTTTATGTTAGGCATGTTTATTGTTGATTTTGCAAATCCATGTTATACATATGCAGGGATTTTCAAATTTGTGTTGTGCTTTTTGCCTTGACATTATTTGGGAGGTGTTCTTTAAATGAGAGTCCATGAATGCATTGTGGCCCTATCAGCTCTCATGCTCTTGCAGATTAGGATTTACACATGGAATTGTGCACATCTTGCGACTGGTCTATGCATTTCTTTGCATGGGCCTTTGTGATTGGAAGTGTAAGTTATCTGACATGTACGTAAGCATAGCTGGGTGTGCAGTGAATGTGACATATGGAGCATTGTAGACTTGGCTAAAAAGTGAAAAATGTGGTGAGCAGATTGTTCCATCCTGTTCAAAGGTGAGCCAAGAGGGCCTGGTGGGAGTTGTAGTGCTGGCTGTCCCCATCACCCCTGTAAAGATGGCTAGCTACCTGTGAGGTGAAGCAGAGGAGTGAAATGGCTGACACATGGCTCTGGGGTAGGGGGAGTGTTCCATGCTGTTTGTGGGTGAGCCATGAGAGCCTTGTGGGAGTTGTAGTGCGAGCTGTCCCCATCCCCCATTGTTGAGATAGCTATCTACCTATAAGATGAAGCAGAGGAGTGGAATGGCTGTCACATGGCTCTGGGGTGGGGGGAGAGTTCAATCCGTTCAGAAGTGAGCCAAGAGGGCCTGTTGGGAGTTGTAGTGCTGGCTGTCCCCATCACCCCTGTAAAGATGGCTACCTACCTGTGAGGTAAAGCAGAGGATTGAAATGGCTGACACATGGCTCTGGGGTGGGGGGAGTGTTCCATGCTGTTTGTGGGTGAGCCAAGAGGGCCTGGAGGGAGTTGTAGTGCTGGCTGTCCCCATCCCCCTTGTAAAGAAGGCCACCTACCTATAAGGTGAAGCAGAGGAGTGGATTGCTGCCACATGGCTCTGGGATGGGGGGAGTGTTCCATCCTGTTTAGAAGTGATCCAAGAGAGCCATTTGGGAGTTTTAGTGCTGGCTGTACCAATCACCCCTGTAAAGATGGCTACCTACCTGTAAGGTGAAGCAGAGGAGTGATATGTCTGCCACATGGCTCTGGGGTGAGAGAGTGTTCTATGCTGTTTGTGGGTGAGGCAAGAGAGCCTGATGGGAGTTGGAGTGGTGCCTATCCCCATCCCCCTGGAAAGAGGTATAGCTACCTGTGAGGTGAAGCAGATGAAGAAAATGGCAGCCATGTGAGTAGTGTGGTGGTAAGAGTGCATTCTACATAAATGTCTTTTGGTATTGAAAGTGTAGCTCAATGGTTGTGCAAGACAGTTCATGACATTGCGATGGTATAGATTGTTTGCTACTTACCAGTCTCCACTCCCCAGCTATTCCAGTGAGACTCTGTGGATGAAGGATGGCAAGCACCTTCTTTTCTCATTCAGTGAATGTCACTCAGGGAACGGGAGGGCCACTACCAGTCCTCTGATCCGCCTCATGGATCCTGGTGGATGGGTATTTCACTAGGGCCTTGAGGTCATGCCACCGCTTCTTAATGTCATGCAGTGTGCGCAGGGTGGTCCCTACTGCATTTACTTTGTTGACTATCCTTTCCCACATTTTGATTTTTTCTAGCAAGTGGGGTCTGTTGGACCATGCCCCAAACAAATGTGGTTCTACTCTAATGATCTCATTTACCATCACTGACAACTCATTGTCAGTGAATTTTGGCATTTTTTTGTGACTTGGTGAAAAGTGTGCTAAATAGTATACTGTTGTAAATATGAAGGTGGTAGTGGATGTGTGAAAGGTGTGTCAGGTGTGTGGGTGAAAAGGCTTGGTTCATGCAAATGGGTGAATGTGATGGTGTGCAGTGTGCCAAATCTGCTCGCTTAACAAGTTTGCCTTTAATGCTGTGTGTTGTGTGCTCCTTCAGTGCTGGCTTTTTGCAAAGGATGCTGGTCAGGGAAGGGGTTTGTTTTATACTCTGGTATGTGGGTGTGTCCACCTGAGGAATGACCACCAGCTGTATTTTTCTGTTCTGTCTTTGCTATGGACCTTTTTTTATGTTAGGTTCGCGTGACCGCAGTGGTCGTAACTCAAAGCTCGTTACGACAGGAGCACTATCTCATTGTAATTTCCCCTGTGGTCATGCCACTGGTGAATCAGCGTTTGTGTGCCTGAAAACTGCATTTCCATCCGCCTCAGTTGGAGTTTCTGGATTTACGACCATGGCGGACAGAGCTTTGACAAATCCCACCGCAAGGTCAGATTTTTCTGGCATTCAATTGTAATCTGACCGTCGGTTATTCCACAGAATCTGTGGGCGGGTTGTTTCCGGAACCACAGCGGTTGGAGGGCTTTTCCGTCCGCCATCGTAATCGCCCCCATTGTTTTTTTAGGTCAGTAATATCGTTTTTAAGAATATTGTTGTTTTAAATATTGTTTTCAATAATATAGCTGGAAAAAATATTGTGTTTCAATTATTTTATGTGTTTTAGGTCATACTTTAATGTTATGTGTTACTATTGTTTGTGTAATTGTTATTCATTTTTTAAATATCATTTGTAATTTTGAGTGAGTTAGAATTTGTAATTTAATTGGTAATAGTAACTTGTAGTGTTGTGGTTGTTGGGGATATGGTGGGAAGGTAATTAAGCAAAAACTAATTATTAATGAATCAATAATTTGTAATTAATTATGTGATTGATATTAATTATGTAAAATATGTAATACAGGTTTAATTTAGTTTTATTTTAGGTGCGGGCTGCTAAGTTTGTCGACATATAGATTGGGAAGTTAATTAGGTAGTACCTATTAACAATTAATGATTAATTATTTAAGGCAATATTGATTATTCAAGTTGTGCTATACTTATTTATTTTAGTTATATTTTAGGTGCAGGCTGCTAGGTTTGGAGGGTTATAGGGTGTAAGTTAATTATATAATAATTAATTAACAATTCATCATTATGTGATTATTTATTGTGTAAATGTTTTAATAATTATATATTTTAGGTATATTTTAAGTGTTAATTACTTAACAATTAATTATCAATTGTTGCTGACACAGAAGGAGGTGAACTGTATATCACGTCGACATATCGCCAGGACATATGGGGAGGGGGGCAGACCGGGTAGGCAACTGGCATTTAAGATTACGTTTCGAGCTGATCATCACGACATCTCTAAAACTGTAGATGCTCAGGGAGGCGAGCATTTTGGGACCCAGGACATAGTGGACCAATTTTGGGACTACTACACATCTATGTATACCTCTCACGGGAGTCTCAGTGAAGACACCCTATGGACTATCTCTCTGACATTGCCTGTGCGTGGCTGGGAGATGGCCAGCGTGAATATCTCAGCCTACCTGATGGGAAGGCTGGTGTAAGAACCACGATCCTCGCCTTACCGAACAAAAAAGCGCTGGGACCAGAAGGCCTGTCAGCAGAATTTATAAAGCGTATGTAGATCTGCTGGCACCCTACCTGCTCGAAGTGTATGCGGAGGCAACCAAGACTGGTAAACTCCCGCCCTCTCTTCGGCAGGCCCTGGTTATAGCTCTGCTCAAAAAAGACAAACCTCCAACCATATGTGTAAAGGAAAACGCGCCTGACAGTGGAACCCTCTATTCGACAGCACCTGAGCTGCTATCCCTCTGTTATTCTAACCCCTCTATAATTGTTGGGGTCTTTGTACACACTTGATCACACCCACTGTCACAATGTAAGTCCCAATAGGAACCTAACAGTTTAAAACATAAGCACAGGTGCACCACACATCAATGTCAAGGAAGAACAATTATAAAGTCTGTATCCAATACGGATGTTCTTCCAAATTTCCTTTTTATTCCAAATTCAATAGCTTTTTAAAACGAGGTCATAAGCATCACTGTTCACAACGGTACAACCAACGCGTTTCGTCCTTGAAACGGACTTCTTCAGGGCTGTTAGATTCAAACAAATAAATATACACATCAATACGCAAGACTAAACATACATATGACACATCACATACTGTACAAACATTTAAAAACATTTAAAAAGGCTATTCTTTCTAGGCAGATTTCTACATTATTAAGACATTTGTACAAAACAATCAAAAGTGAGAAAACAACAAAGACAGACCGACATTTTTATACTTATTAACATTGTAATTTTCCAAACCTGTAGACAATATTTTTACAAAATGTTCTTATCAATAAAATGCTTTTAAGAGTATGACCAAAAACAAGAATCCTCTCACAGGCTCATATAAACTATCAAGTAGAAACAAATGACTAACGATGCCAGGAGGTAGAGAAAACAACAAGAGCAAGATGATTCAAGAGATAATATAAACAGAGAAAGTCAAAGGCCAAACGCTTGATAGTCATGCGATTGAAAGTATACAGGTAGAGGTTATATCAGACATATATGCCAAAATAGCCATATTGGCAACAAGTCGTGCAATTAAGTCAAAATAAACACAATAAAGTACCCTCCACTGAACATTTGAATAGATCAATCTCATCAGGGAAGGAGCCAGTAAATAGCCAGTTGCTTAGTCTATGAGTCGTTTCCCATAAAAAATAGGGTTATCTCAGGGGGGTGGGGCCAAGATGGCGACCAAGGCGGACGCAGTACCTCGAGGCTCCTCGCAGCGAGCTCCCTTCCCCAGTCGATTCAAGCATAACAGTCCCCAGTTGTGCACCAAACTTGGCGGAATGACAAGGGGAGGTGAGGAGCCATGAGAGAGAGCCATTTCGGAGGCAACACGCTTCTAAGAGACACCACCACGGCCCGGAGTTCGTAGCTGCGAAATGGCGCCCAGGCTGA
Organism: Triturus cristatus; assembly: GCF_964204655.1. Taxonomy (NCBI): domain Eukaryota; kingdom Metazoa; phylum Chordata; class Amphibia; order Caudata; family Salamandridae; genus Triturus; species Triturus cristatus. The sequence goes on from NC_140592.1 coordinate 780,447,408, forward strand.
GTGGGCACTAACACAGACTCGTTCGCGCCTAACCAGCGGAGACACCAATGCTCTTGTGACAGCCTGCCGACCACCGGCCCTGAAAGACAGTGAGCGGGCGGCAGCGGCGACAGGGAGGCGAGGAGGAGAACAGGCATCACGCCACGGACTGCTGAGGGGCGAGCCCGGGCGGCAACGTGAAAATTGAGGCCAGGGCAGTTGGGCCTACATGGGTGTGGGTTGGGCGCCACCAGCCTCGGCGGCAGAGCGCGGGACTCCAACACAGGTCCCCAGACAGTGCACACCAGAGGCCGCATAGCAGAACCAGAGTCAGCAACCTGCAGCAGCGCTACAGGCAGTAAGAGCCACGAACCTGACATGGAGGGGAGGTGAGGAGACACGTGACCATCGGCATCCGGCGCCAAGGTCCTAGCGCGCCATACTGCACATGCACGGGACGAGAGCAACTCTCCCTGACAGCAGTACCCCAGGGGCGTTCAGCAGAGGGAACATCATGGGTGCGGGGACAGCACAACCCAGGGGGCGCCCCACGCAGCGGTGAGTGAAAGCCGACCTTGATGACGGGAGCGCCCGGAGATCTCTGTCGTGACACAGGCAAGAACTTAGAGGGAACAGCTGGAGGGCTTCCACGGGAGAGAGCGTGGTGCCCGCAGCAGCAGTGGGCAGATGACCTGCATTTTGCAATTCACTGGTGGCGCACGGCGTGAAGCGCTTACACCTGGGGGCGCCCACACCCGGTATTGGGACTCATACGCACGGAGGTTCGGGATTCCCTAAGAATCCTTCCAGGCGAAAGGAACAGTGCCGGAACCCCCTCCCACGTGGCGCACTGTAACGGTCACCACAGGGGGGGCACAGCCAGACACATACGGCAAGAACTCCACGAATCTGGAGGGGGGCGAGCCCAGCAGTTACTTCCCCCAAGGTCTTTAGTGACATTCCCCCTGAGGGACCGGGGACAGGCAACCAGGTGGGGGAGCCCGCCATGTCCACAATGCGTAAGAAAGGTGAGCGCTCACTGAAAGACATGCTTATCAAAAGCTCCGCTTCGGGGGACAGAGGAAGTCATACCCCCCTCACCCCTAAACAGCAGGCAGAACAAGGGGACGGGGAAGTGCCGATCACCCGAGCGTGATTAGAGTCACTGTTTAACACTCTTCGAGAGGATTTTCTCACGCTCAAGCAAGAGGTAGCAGGAGAGGTGAGGGAAATACGCCGCAATGTTGTTGAACTGGGGGAGCGAGTAGCTCCCATTGAAGACACTGAACATTCCAGAAGTGAGGAGCTGAAACACCTACAACAGGAACTCATCTGCCTTAAGGACCAACAGGTGGACCTACAAGCGCACGCAGAGGACCTAGAGAACAGGTCACGGCGCAACAACATCCGAGTCCGAGGTGTCCCATCGAAAGCAGAGGGAACAGATGTAGCCCACTACCTACAGGGCTTATTTCGGGAGATCCTCGGCGAGGGCCCAGACTTCGAGATTTGCATCAATCGTGCGCATAGGGTGGGCCTAGCGAGACGTACACCTGCTCCTCCCCCAGACATTCTGGCCTTCCTTCCGGACTTCCCATTGAAGGAGCGCATCCTACGGGAGGCAAGATCGAAACAGCCTCTTCAAAATCAAGGTACTCTGTGGCGCTTTTTCAGGACTTGGCCTCCATCACTCTTCAAAAGAGGAAAGCATTTAAAGAGGTGACAACCGTCTTGAGAGACAAAGGAATACCCTATTCCTGGGGCCACCCTTTCCGATTGATCTTCAAATGGAACGGCGCTCTTCACCAAATGAGAACCCCCGTGAAACTTGTGCACTCTTGGTCATAGAGCATCATGATGCGGATGCCTCCGCTAGCCTCTCACAATGATCTCCGGGGGAAGGATGGCAGAGAGTAGGCCGCAGACACTCGCCCACAGCAGAATTGATACCAGACCATGCAACTATGACGCATGAAAGGGCATAGGCCCTAGAAGCTGTGTCTCAGGAAACCTCATCTCCAGAATGATCTTAATCCGCACATGGGGACACATGTGCACTGACTTTTAGCTGGCTGGGGGGTAGGGGGTGGGAGGCCGGGGTTGAGAGGGTTACACGTTCTTCCTGATTATTCACCATATGCCCGCGACCATGGAAGGTGGGCATTGGACTATGGTAATTGGTTGGGTTTGTTCAGTTGGGGTTAGGGAGGGGGAGGGGAGTGGTGGGTAGAGGAGGCATGAAAGAGATTCACTTTGGGAGGGGCTGTTGGGGTTTGGGTTGGGGGGTGGGGGAAGGGGGGTGGGTGAGGGGGGATAGAACCGGTGTGCCACCTATGGAGAGGATCCACGAGAGGCGCCTAATGGGGGTAGACCCACAATGACAATTCCATCCCTCTTCACGCAGACACTATGACGGGACCTACCATAAAAGTTATCACCCTTAATGTAAAGGGGTTAAATACCCCATCAAAAGACGAGCCATCTTGTCATAATTAGAGAACTCCGGTGCCTCGATTTGTCTCCTGCAAGAAACTACTATCCAAAGATTGGCATAGAATGAGTTCCCGGGCATTTCCCCAACAGTTTTACTCCTCTACTACTGATAAGAAAGCGGGAGTAGCACTATTGTTTGCTAGGCACTTCCAGGGCAAGGTGGGTGTTAAGGTGGCGGAGATTAAAGGCAGGCTGCTGGCATACAGTGTGAGGGTGGGTGACACTCCCATGGTCATAGGGTCCCTATATGTCCCTAACTCAGGTCAGGAAACTTTTCTTAAGGGAGCCCTGTCAGAGATTCTATGTCCCCAAGATAGGTACATCTTTGTGGGAGGCGATCTCAACCTAGTCATGGACCCGGATAAAGATAGGTCGGGCCACCGTTCTTGCTCCACAGGAGCCCTTTCAACAGAGGGGAGTAACTGGATGAATTGCCGAGGCCTAGTGGATCTCTGGCGGGAGTCACACCCTCAGAGCACACAATACTCTTTCTACTCACATGTGCACCACACATATGCTAGGCTTGACCACTTTATTGGATCCTCGGAACTCAACACACTAGTAGACGAAGTGGACATCACCCCGGCTGCACTTTCTGACCATGATGCTGTGTTAGTGACCATAGCGGTCTCCCGGACTAGGACGCCTGGGGGGAGGTGGCGACTGCGGGAGACCCTACAGCAAAGAAAAGGAGTGACCCAACAGTTACACAAGAGCATCACTGACTACCTCGCCACCAACGATAAGCCTGACACGCCTTTGACCGCGTTATGGGGGGCTCTTAAAGCAGTAGTGAAAGGGGAATTGATAGCTATCTAGGCAGTGGAGTCCAGAGAGCGTAAAGAAAAGAGGGAAACACTCACGGCTAAGGTGGTCAACTAGAGAGAGTGCATAGTCATACGGGCGCTCCCAGGATTTGGAGGCAACTAAAGGTGGCCAGGGCGCAGCTAGCGGGCCTTGATCTGGACAGGGCTTAAGTAAACATACTATGTGGGAGGCGACAAAACAGGGCGTTTCCTCGCAAGCAAACTCAGAGCTCGAGTTCAACGGTCTAAAATCACAACCATTTACAACGCTCAGGGTGAGAAGGTGGGCAACGACGTCCAGATAGCTGAGGCCTTTAGGGACTTCTATGCTTCTATCTATAGCGAGGACTTGAATATTGACAAGGACGGGGAGTCCTACCTACGTCAAGTGGCGACGACGGCTATCAATGCAGCCAGAGCCGCCACATTAGATGCTCCTATTAGGATAGAGGAAGTGGTTGGAGCGATCTCCCGCCTCAAACCCTTGAAATCTCTGGGCCGGATGGCTTTTCGGCCGGTTTTTATAAATCTTTTTGTACGCTCATAACACTGATTTTAACCCGACTTTTTAATTCATTTCAGGGACCCGGCTCTATACCTCCAGATATGCTGGAGGTCGACATAATCGTATTGCCAAAGCTAGGGAAGTACGCCACCCAGTGTGCCGCTTACAGACCGATCTCCCTACTTAATCTGGACCTAAAACTTTTTACAGGAGTCCTCGCAACTAGACCTGGACCACGGTTACCTGGTATCATTGAACCAGATCAATATGGCTTCATTCCGAACAGACAATGCAGCGACAACACTAAACGCCTCATGCACCTAATCAACAAGGCCCACTACACAGGGATGGACACCATGCTGCTGTCTGTAGATGCCGAAAAGGCGTTTGACAGGGTAGACTGCGGTTTTCTAGAGAAAACAATGGCACATTTTGGTATCGGGGACCGCTTCAGGGCCTGGGTCGCGAGCTGCTACGATAAACCGAGGGCAACAATCTGAGTTAATGGTATACGCTCACGGCCGTTTGATATCAGACGGGGCACAAGGCAGGGGTGCCCGCTGTCGCCCCTCCTCTTTGCACTCTACATAGAACCTCTAACACAGAGGATTCGAGACAACCCGGATATTATAGGCATTTCCTTTGGTGGGGAACAACACACAATCAGCTTATACGCAGACGACATCTTAGCAGCGCTAGATTTACCCAAACGTTCGGTGCCAGCCTTCCTGCGGGAACTAGAGGCCTTTGGGAGGGTGTCCGGCTTTAAAATGAATCTGGGGAAGTTGATGCTTCTACCTCTGGGTGACAATGCGAACAAGCTAAGCGGCGCATCTCCCGATTATGGGGGCCTGCAACCCCACGCCACGATCCCATATCCCCATAGTCCTAACCCCATCTACTGAACAGACAGTCACCCTGAATTATACAATTCTCACCTCTCAAATACACGGAGACTTGAGGAGATGGCAGAATCAACCGCTATCACTTCTTGGCCGGATAGCTGCGGTAAAGGTGTCCATCTTACCCAAAATACTATACATTGTTCAAACCATCCCTGTAGGCCCTCCCATGGGAACCATACGCAATCTCCAAGACGCAGTGCAACAATTTATATGGGCCGGGAAATGACCAAGGATGCACAGAGACCTATCCCACCGGCCCCCGGATGAGGGAGGACTGGGGATCCCTAACATACTACGATATTTTCAAGAGGCGCAACTCTGATACTTGGTGGAGTGGAGCCGGCCCGAATCGGAGAAGAGATGGCTCTTCCAAGACAAAGTGATGGCAAAGTCATCGCTCTGGAAGATACCCTTCCTGAGGCGATCTGACAGACCGACATACCTCACCAAATCCCCAATCACCCGCACAGTGATGCTCGTATGGAACGCGGTTGCGGTTGAGAGGGGGCTCACCTCCTTCCCTTCACCGCTCACGCCATTATTCGACAACCCTTAATTTACACCGGGGATGGAGAGGCGAGCATTTTCACAGTGGCGCACCTCGGGTTGCAAATCCACAGGCCATTTATTCGACCTTGATGGGTTCCTTCAGTTCTCCGCTCTACCACAGTTCTATGACATCAAAGATCCGAAACGCTTTCAATACTTCCAAATTAGGCACTGGTTGACCCGGCCGGAGATATACCCCCTGGTAGGTAGAAAGCTGATGACCTATGAGAAGTGGTTAATTACCAAGCAGTCAGACCGAAAGCTGATCACAGAACTCTATAAGATGATCTGTCCTCCAGCTCCCTCGCGGCTTTCGGCCGGTCAGAAACGCTGCAAAAGAGAGCTGGGGAGAGACCTCTAGGAAAAGGAATGGCAAGCCATATACTACAGGGCAAACCACATGGCCAGGAACACGGCTAGCAGAGAAGCAGCGATTAAAGTCGCAACATATTGGTACTTAACACCAGTCAGATTGAATAGGGGTAATCCTAACCGCAGCCCGACCTGCTGGAGAGGCTGTGACTAAGAGGGCACACTGACTCACCTATTATGGGAGTGCCGGGAAGTAGAAGGATATTGGACGGAAGTTCTCAACGACATCGACAAACAATTTGACACTGAAATTCCCCGCTTCCCTGCCTATACACTCTTAGGGCTGCCCAACGCACTTACATTCCCACTGAAGTCCCTTAGAGGGAGGCAGATGGGACTGGCTATGGGTGCAGCTGTTCAACATATTCTATCGCTTTGGGGTACACAGACTTGCCCCACACACACTGGCTGGCTGCACAAGCTATGCTACGTTGTCGGTATGGAGCGTATACAAGCCAATCTTACCCAATCTACGGCCTCATTCAACACCGTATGGCACCCCTTAATATCCCTATTGGCGCTGGAATTCAACGAAATCACATGCCTGAAATATCTTCGTCACCTGCGACTTACAGACAGCTCGACACCAGAAGAAACCACTGCAGGATAGACATCTCACAGTCCTCACACATGGAATCCAAATACGTCAAGGCCAAGTCACACCGGTTCGGGGGGGTGGGGGGGGGACAAGGGGGTAGGGATTATTTTTTTGTCTTTCTGAGTTACTAAATTGTTTATCTAGCGGGAGCCCCAGCCCCGTCATGCAGCTTTGGACTCTTGCAACATCAACAAACTCTTGTTTTGAATCGCAATGATGTCGGGTGGCGGGGTTGGATTAGAAAAGAGCCTTTATTGTTCAAATACGGGACTATATGGGACCGGTATTGTGTCTATTTCACTGCCAAAACTCAATAGAACAAAGTTAAACAAAAAAAAAATAGGGTTATCTAAAGTGTCAACAAAATATATAAATATAGGTTACGCACCAGGCTCAAGATGTCAGCCACTAAATGCCATAAGAATAATAAGATGAGACCTGCCCAGCTCAAATGATCATACTTACTCCATGTCAAAAATACACACCGACATCCTCTTGATGATGAGGAAGCAAAAAGATATAACATTCTAGAGTATCAAATAGATCCAATGATAAGTCACAGATAACTGTGAAAATGTATGCAAAAGCTCACGTCAGGATTGGTCCATATTATAATCTAAAAGAAGGGAATAAAGAAATCAATAAGTACACTCCCTCTGGTTATGATAACCGATCTGTAAAGCCCAATGTAGCTAACATCCCAATCATACTCACTAGATATTAGCCGAAATATACAGATTCCTTATCATGAAGGGAATATGCCAAAGATATACAAAGAATCCCAACGGCTTGGGTAGGCATCAACGTACGGCTCTTATAAGCCAGATTATTGTCCCCGTGCGGAATAACCTATAGAAACAGAGACAGATTTAAGGCATTTCATAATGTCCCCCTGTCCCAGATCATGTCGGTTGTAAGGAATTAAATTAAGACAGTCCTCTTACTAGCTGGTACATGCCATGCTGAGCAGTATAAACTTCCCAATGAGAATAGCCACTGTAATGTGCCTCTCACCTCTATAAGGGGAATCTGGCACTTCATATATAATGCAAAGAGATACCCCTTCCCCATCATCATAAGAAACAATCATAACCTTTAAATCTATACTTCGATATGGGCTACAAAACATAATTCTAAACCATACCACAGTTTGACATCTGTAATAAATGCTGTTAATTACTGCCAGTATGCCCCACCATTAAACTTCAATACTTACATGTAGAGCAGTATCATAGGTCACCACAGTTTGAATGGCCGACCCAATCTGTATCCCTTCACACGTTTACTAAATTATATGCTCAAATTCAATACCTGCAGTCTATAAATGAAAACAAGGGGTGATAATGAGCAAGGAGGCTAGTAAGCATAGCCCCCGAGAGATAAAAAAAGGGTCATCCCCCAAGGTCATGTCAACCATCTGATCGATCCCACAGTACTCCGGTTCAGATTCCCCCCCAAATCACAGTGTACCTTACTTGGTGTCTTAACATAAATTCCAAGACACCCCCCTTTTTCCCAAAAGATATATCAAGGCATCACCCGGCGTTAAACAATCTATAAATTAGAAGCAGATAACAAACGCTTCTAATGCGGAAGTGAGCATATTGTCCTGCTGACAACTTGGTATTCATATGATTAGTCCCACAGTACTACGGCCTATGTTCCCCCTCAAACAATGACAACATATCCAACGTCCGGGCTCTTATCGTGGGCTCTGCAGCACCTCCCCCTCAAAGTTATTAAGCGGGGTTACCACTCAGTTAAATAACAAATCGGGCAATTTAATAAAAAAGTTTAGCGAGATTGTAGCGAACCAAAAACAAAGTACCCTCCCAGACGGCTTACCAAAATCAGAGTGTCATGATAACTTCAACATACCAAACGTCACGGCAGGAGGTAGAAGGAGGAAGAAAAGATGGGAAGCCATAAGCGCCCCCATACCGGTTTAAGTACTCGCGGTAACCGGTATCCATTGGAATCCCCTGCGTGTCAAGAAGAGAGGCAGCCGTCAGACGTTCTGACGTGCCTTTCCCTCCTGGTGGCCATCTTGAAATGGTGCTTATATCCATGCCGGGACCCATATAACTTATAGCAAGGCTTGAGCCAACGGCATGTCAAGAGTTTCCCTATTCAAAACTGTAATAATAATCAGAACCGGAGATGTTGTGTAACGTCCGAAATATTATAATTGAAAGAACGAAAAAATATATATCTCTCAAGTTGATCCCCCCTAATTAGAGGAGAGAACGATCGTGATTCAGGGAGCATATTTTTAAAGAGGGACATGTTCTGCATTGGTCGCCAAATTGAGCAGGCGAGTGTGTCCACTGAGAGGATTCTTGTTTTTGGTCATGCTCTTTGAAGCATTGTATTAATAAGAACATTTTGTAAAAATATTGTCTATAGGTTTGGAAATTACAATGTTAATAAGTATAAAAAATTTGATCTGTATTTGTTGTTTACTCACTTTTGATAGTTTTGTACAAATGTCTTATTAATGTAGAAATCTGGCTAGAAAGAATAGCGTTTTTAAATGTTTTTAAATGTTTGTACAGTATGTGATGTGTCATATGTATGTTTAGTCTTGCGTATTGATGTGTATATTTATTTGTTTGAATCTAACAGCCCTGAAGAAGTCTGTTTCAAGGACGAAACGCGTCGGCTGTTCCATTGTGAACAGTGATGCTTATGACCTCGTTTTAAAAAGCTATTGAATTTGGAATAAAAAGGAAATTTGGAAGAACATCCGTGTTGGATACAGACTTTATAATTGTTCTTTCTTGACATTGATGTGTGGTGCACCTGTGCTTATGTTTTAAATTCCAACCACATGTGATTCGTATCAACCTCTCTCATTGATTAATCTGGATGCGAAGATTCTTGCCAAAATCCTGGCTACCAAACTCCAGCCATTGATGCCACGATTAATTCTACCAGATCAATCTGGTTTTATACCCAAAAGGTCCACGTCCCACAATTTAAGGACCATCTTCGCTATGTTTCATGTGTTGAACCCGGACCTTCCCACGGCGGCAGTCATGCTTGACGCGGGTAAAGCATTCGACTCGATTGAATGGCCATACATGTTCCACATCTTAACTCGAATGGGGGTTCCGCCTGTCTTTCTGGGATGGGTACGACTGATATATTCGGACCCGACGGCGATGGTGCGAGTTGGAGGGTTCACTTCCCAACCTTTCCGTATTGAAAGAGGCACTAGACAAGGATGTCCTCTGTCACCACTATTATTTGCCATCATGCTCGAGCCCTTGGCTTGTGTGATCAGACAGCGCCATAGAGAGGCTGGGTTAAATTTTCATCATCGCCCAGTTGGCATATCTCTTACGCTGATGACATGGTGCTGTTTATTCGAGAACCACAGCAGTATCTTGCCCTTGTGCTACGGGAATACATACGATTCGGCTTGTTCTCTGGTCTCACTATAAATTGGGACAAATCGGTGGTAATACCATTAACGACAGTGACCGCTCCTCCGACTATGGAATATCCTTTAGTATGGTCAACAGAGCCGGTCAAATACTGATCCTGAAGTGGTCATAAGGGAGAATTATGGTAAAGCATACATGGACCTAGAGCAACAAGTTGATAGATGGTAGGCACTACTATTGTCCTTAGCAGACCGAATTGCTCTGATAAAAATGGTCATTTTACCCCGCTTTTTATATCTTTTTAGTAATATTCCTCTCAAGCTGACTGCCCAATTTATTAAGAAAGTGCGCACTCTGCTGATCAAACTGATCTGGAGAGGTAGTCAAGCTAGAGTGGGACAGAACACGCTAACATTGGATTACGTCAGAGGGGGGTGTAACGCTCCAGATTTCTACCTATATTACCTGTGCGCCCAAGCTCAATATACATACCACTGGTATCGTCCACATGCTTTTACACCCCACGTTGCAGAAGAAGACGGGGACGTACACCCCATCCCTCTGGACGGATTCCCAAAACACACATAGAGGCACGCCTAGATTGAAAATCAACACCTTAGATGTCACCATAGGTGCCTGGCAAGCGATAGGGAGAATTACAGATAAACTTCCCCTATATGCCCGGCGATGCCATTGACACATCACGCAGCGCTTATGGTGACACAGGAATGGGGCTCGATGAGATTACTCACAGAGGCTGGCATAGATCAAATGCAGGACGTTTATCCTGATGGACATTTCTTAACAGCTGAGGAAACACAACACATTACTAACCTATCCCTGCTATTTCAATTTGCCGTGCATCACCTGAAACTCGCAGTTAAAATGCATTACACGACATTCCCTGCCAAACCACCTGCGTCCAAAGCCCTACAGCTTCTCCTGGTAGCGCCCACAAGATGCCAGATGGTCACCAAACTATACAGAGCCATGAGAGAGGAGAAAGTGATAGGCACGGATAGAGGTATGAGACGCTGGAATGAAAGACTTGACCCCCACTGACGCCAATGGAATGGGAGCGCATCTGTTCGATTACGGGCAAACTCACTTCCAATGGCAATTTGAGACTCATACATTTCAAATATATTCATCAGGTATATCACACACCACTCAGACTACATACATATGGCCTCAGGGACGTGAGTGACTGTAAGAGATGTGTGTCACTCAGACGCAGACTTCTGGCATCTTGCATGGTACTGCCCGCCAGTGGCTCATTATTGGGAGGACATACTGAATTGTAGTCGGCAAGTGTCGGGAGCTGTATTAGAGTGCACGCCCGCAGTCTGCTTGTTGACTTATGTACCCCATCTGAAAGGGGCAATGGGCAAATTTGTGAGACTTGCTCTGGTTTTGGCAAAGCGACGCATAGCAATCACATGGGAAAGTAAGATGACCCCACATCTTAAACACTGGATCAGGGACATGGTATACTGTAAAGACAACCTTGAACTATACGCTGAGGAGCTCCCTGCAGCATCTAAACCAAAAGACATATGGGAACCGTTGCGTCAGCATCTTCTGGTGAAAACTCTAGAGGAAGCAGGCCCGATACTGAGGAAGGAAGATATGAGCACGAGTAATTGTCCGACAAATGTTAGGCAGGAATATTGTGTTGTCCAGGCAAAAGAATACCAAATGCAATGTAATATCACAGTGGGTATAATGTGATGATCTGTTGATTTGTTAGCCACAGAATCCACCCTGCGTGGCGTTGAAGTTTTTATCCATTTTGAATATCAATTGAAAAAAATAAAATAATAATTATCGATTGTTAATACAAGATTTGATTGATAATCATCTATGTAAATTGTGCTATACCTATTTATTTTAGTAATAATTTAGATGTGGGTTAATAGTTTAGTAGGGGTATATAGTGGATAGGTAATTGAGTAATAATTATTTAACAATTTATGATAAAGTTATTAATAATTATTTAATTGATTATTAATTTTGTGTAATAATTATATACTTTTTACTTATGTTTTAGGTGCATAAAAACTCAGCACTCTTTCAGATGTGTAATGCTATCTTTATCAATTTATTTCATTATTTATTTTGACAAGAGCTTTAATATGCATTCAATTCCATAGATTCTGGCTTCTTATAAGGTCTTTTTTTGTCGTATCCCAGGTTGGACCGGAATTTCACCTGTCATTTTCAGGTTTTGATACCTCAAATTCACTAACTTAAGCTCTTTAAAATACTGTGCTCATTATCAGTTTGATTATCATAGTCCCCAGCCCACACCACCCATCGCTCCCTCCCACCTCCATTGCCAGGACAGTAATTGGTCACGCACGTACCTTAGCCACGCTCTTCCGGGAGCATGGCGGGTTGTAGCATCCTGTAGGTGGTTTTTCCCATCAACTGCACTATTCCCCCTCTTCTCCTTGTCACCCTGCACCAAGCGTGGTGTATCGGGCTCTCCTCTGCTCCTTGACACGTCCTGCATTTCTGCTTTGGCTACTGTGTCCACTTCAGTGTTCTCTCTCCCACCGCGGAGGTTCGCTCTGGGTGAAGACTCCTCCTTCTTCCTTTCTAAGAAACTGAGACTGTCTCCGCTTTCCCTTATGTTTTCCTCAGTTGTCTGTCTTGTCTCTTGTTGGTTTCCATTTACTGCTGAAGTTCTTCCTTTAAAATAAAAACATTATTTTCTTTCCTTTTCAGGTATGCTGTGTTCATTGCAGCAGTGGCTGAGTCCAAGTAAGTCATTGTCCTGTTCGCCCGCACACTCCTCAACCTAGCACTTTCACCTCCCCAAATTTTCCTGATCAGGGAAAAGTGGAAACTGGGAAAGAAAATCAGCATTACTGTGGTCCTTCCCTTTCCTGTGTGTGATCTCAAACTGAAAAGTTTGAAGGGGAAAGAATCCATCTTAGCACCTGGGGATTTTTACCTGCGTTTCAACTCATCCAGATTTGAGGAGCATGGTCAGTGATAAAATTAATGGACAGCCTTCTAGGTAGTACTGTAGCTTCTCTATGGCCCATTTTATAGTGAGACATTCTTTCCCTTTAACCAGATAAGCCTGTTCTCTGCTAAACTACTTGCGAATGATGAACAGCACTGGATACTCCTCCACATTGTCATTACACTTTGATAAAACTTCACCTAGTCGCACATCTGATGCATCTGTTTGTAATATAAAGGATTTCTCAAAGTTAGGGGGCCTCAATACTGGGTTTGTGGCTATGGCCTGTTTTAACTGCAGGAAGTCCTTCCTTGTTTTTGGAGTTCTTTTTGAGGAGCTCTGTTAAGGGACTTGCTATGTCTAAATAATGGGGTATGAGCCTGCGATAAAACCCTAGTAGTCCAAGGAAGGCTCGTACTTCTCACTTATTTTTCAGGAAGGAAGTTTCAGTAATAGCCAAGACCATCTCTGTTTGTTGTTCAATACACCTGTTTCCCAGGACATAGCTTATGTATCTAACTTTGCTGTATGCAACTCGAGATTTCTTAGCATTAATGTGAAGGTTGGCCTTTTTTAATTCCCCTAATACAGTCTGGCGGTGCATAAGATGGTCTTCCCATGTTTTACTAAAGATGACTATGTCATCTAAGTAGGCAGAGGAATACTTTTGGGGATTTTTTTAGAAGGACATTCGCTAGCCTCTGAAAGGTTGTGGGTGCCTCATGTAACCCAAAGGATAGAACGGTAAACTGGAATAGTCCATGGGGGTTTGAAATGGGTGCTTTTCCCATGATCTTCTGGTTTGCGAGGTACCTGCCAATAACCTTTCGTGAGGTCGATAGGAGTAATTAACTGCGCCTTCGCTCATCTTTCTATCAACTCATCGATGCGTATAATGGATACCCGTCAAACTTAGAGATCTTATTTACTGTTCTGAAGTCTATACAGTAGCGTATGATTCCGTCCGGTTTTGGAAATTAGTACAATGGGTGAACACTAGTTACTATTAGACAACTCAATTATGCCCATCTTTAGCATTTGTTGTATCTTGGCTTGTAAGGTTTATGTTCGGGTGGTTGTAATTCAGGATGGCTTTTGTTTCAATCCCACCCCTTCTTTAGTGGGAATAGAGTGCACCCTGACAGGTGGGTTTTACCAGGTGAGTCCGAGAATTTCAGAGAAAAGGTCTCCAAGGTTTGTAGGAGTTTGGTCTTCTGGGAGATAGAAAGAGCCTCACTTATGGGCAGTTCTCCCAAAGTGCTGGGAGGGGTTAGAGCTATGGGAAGAGTGGCATGGATTCCTTTTGGAATTGGGCCTAGCCATTTTTTTAACAGGTTAATCAGTTCTTTGCCATTTCGTTAACAGATGTATTTGTTTTTTGCTTTGTATTATCTTTAATTTATATCTGACTTTCCAATTGTTTGGATAATTTTAAAAGATCTTTAGTACTCATTTTCTTTTCTGAATTGGGCAGGAACACCAATATCCAATCACCCACTTGATATTGTGCCCACTTTTTACCCTTATTGTAAACGTACTTCTGTTGTTTTTGGCTCTTTTCTAAATGAGTGTGGGCCAAACGTCTTAGTTCTCCTATTCAGGTTTGCAATTGACTGGTGTAATCTAGTAGACTACCTGCTTCTTCCTCGTCATTCTTTGCCCAGGCTTCTTTCTTAGCTTAGAGCAAGGCACGTGGTTTTCTCCCAAAAAGCATTTCCAATGTGGAGAAGCCCAGGCTGCATTGAACTTGTTGCCTTAGCACAAATAAGCCAGGGGTAGCAGCAGATCCCAATTCCTTCCTTCACACATATAACATTTTCCTTAATGTAAGTTTAAGGGTCAGTTGTATCTTTCTGCCAGACCATCAGTCTAGGGGTGGTATATGGAGGTCTTAATGTGTTTGATGTCTAACTGTTTGCAACTTTGTTTCATTAATTGTGACACAAAAAGACTACCTTGATTTGTTAGGATTTCCTTTGGAAACCCCGTATGTGAAAAGATTTCAATTAGATGTTGAGCTATTACCTTAGTTAGTGGTAGTTCTGAAATGGACGGCATCAGGGTATCATGTGGCATAATCCACCATCACCAGGATGTATTGAAACCCCTTTGAGGACTTGGGTAGAGGTCCAATAATGTCCATCCCTAATCTTTTGAAAAGTTTCCCTATTATAGGCTTAAATTGCAACAGAACCTTGGGAGGATGAAATGGATTTTCATGCTGGCAGATTTCTTTTTTCTTGGCAGTTTTTTTTAGTTATGCCATTATTCCAGGCCCATAGAAATGTTGTAATATGCGAGTGATTGTCACTTCGTCAACTGGATTGTCTGGATTAGTCTCAGAACTGTTCTCATTTTAGTGTCTCTTACAGTGTCTTTTTTGTCATGGAGGTTCTTTGGTGTCAGTCAAGTAATCTAAATCATTGAGGTCTACAGAAAGTAAGTCCAGTCAGGACCTGGGAATTTTCTGTTTACTTTCCTCTCCCTTTTTGAACATTTAGGTTCTGTCAGATCCAAGCCATTTTCACTAAATTCTGACTGTTACTGATTCTCTCATACTTCTACCTTACTAACTTCTGGAATAGGTTTTGTTTTCTTAGTCTTAGTTGTCTCTTTCATCAACATCCTGTTGTGGAAGCTAAGTTTAGATAACAATGGTGGCATCCATTTTGTATAATTTGACATTGTGATAATTCAATGATGATGGGAATTATATACAATATATTAATTGTTTGATCTCATGTGACAGTCTTAAATAAGAGTTTTCACTTTGATTTTAGTAAGTTGCCTGTAACGCGACACATTGCAAGGCTTGTACAAAAAGTACATTTCCATGTTACTGTATTCTGCCTCCTTGCAACAGGCCCCATGGGCCTCAAAAGTATTCAGCCACATTGGCGATTGTAGATCATTATGATTGCGTTTGGGCGTAAATGTAAAAGTTAACTGTCTGGCTTTAGATACAGAGGACTTGTCACGTACACATGGGTGGTTTCCAACTTATTCTTGTGTGAAGATGTACTGTAAGTTTCTGAGCACAAAATGTTTCTTCACCACCTGCCGGGACATGAGAGCCCTGACATGACCTGTTACGCAGACAAACTATAATGAAATGTTGTGGTTTGTGACTAAAAATGCTTGTGTTTTACTTCTGCTTATTGGAGCCCTCAGTACCCAACTGAGTCTCCTGTGCATGTTAAATACATTTTCTTTATCTCACTCAGGTGGTTGTGACGGAGTTTGGGTCTTAGAGATGTTTTCCATTTCTACACTGTCTTTGGCCAATTGTCTTCTCATGCTCTCTCTTCTGGCATACTAGTAATTTCTGAATTATAAGTCTGTTCTCGTCCTCAAGAGCTGGGTTTTTCCTGGTTATTTCTCCAGCTCCACTCTCGGTTTCTGAACCAATTGGGGAGAGGAGTTGGCCTAATGGTTAGGGCGCTTGACCTCGGGTCTGGGGGAACTGGGTTCGAGTCTCGGTAATGACTCTAAAACATCCTGTGATTCTGGGCAAATCACTTAATCTCCCCTGTTGCAGGGATTCTGCTTATGCGCAGAACTATGCGCAGGAACCCAGGCCCTCAGTGAATTGCGGTGTACCAAAAACTCACCTCAGAACCCCTATCCGGCCAGCATCAGTGTCCCATTCGTTATCCGAGGTTTAGCTCGGCGGTCCCAATGTATAGACAACCCAGAACAAGCGACTTAGTATATTTCTCAGGAATGGTGGGAATCAGAAACACCTTTTCGTAATTATTCTCGTACCAGTCCACAAAAGAATAAGCAGAGACACGGGAAAAGTTTAATGAGTTTATTTTATAAACCTCGTGTCCTAATATGCAGCAGTTTGGCTAACATTAGCAGACAAACGATTAAAATCAAAACCATCAGCATAGTTACAATACCATAGAAAATGAAAGGAGCAATCATACTAAAATGACAGTGGCTCTAGGCCACCTTCCTTTCTCTGACACAATAATAGTATTATTAGACTAATAAAAGGTCTCTAGGCTTGAATGGGGAACCCCATACCGTATAGATCAGCTCAGAGAGTTCACATCACAGGATCAGCTATGCTCTGCTCCTAGGAACGCTCTTCTTCCGAATGAATTGAAAAACATGTAACACTGTAATTTTAAAAGCATTCGACTTTCAGGTATTTGCAGCTGCGTGCGTGTTATGGCTAAACTAGTGGGCCGATCAACCTGAACTCAACAACATGCACCGTCTAGCGATCCAGACTGTTTCTGTAACACTGTGTACAGACCAAGGTCGCTATTCACTGTTTAAGATGTTAACAACAGACAGTTCTCATGTGAAGCAAAGTCGAGTAATCATTTCTCAATTCTAATAACATGTGACTACAGTGTCGTGTGCAAAAGCAGCAAAAGCGGCAAGATGGCTTTCTAACATCTAACGCGGTAATGCTAACTTAGCGTTGTACATAGGTAGATAACGATCATCACTACACCCCGTGCCTAACAAAAAATGAATGTGTGTCCTCATGTAACGTAACTGGTGCTATGTAAAGTGCTCTGATTGGAATCGGGTCAAGTTCACGCTATATAAAACTCTGCAAAAAAAATAATAATAATAATAAATTGCTCCAGGATGATCAGAATCAGTTCTACAAGTGCCTCTACTTCATCTGCAGATATGTAGTCTCAGACCAGAGATTCGTCCTTTGCTGTCTGCAGAACTTGAGCCCTCACACTGTTTGTGAGATTGCGGCTTTTGTGCTGGAAGATTGTGAATTTCCTGCTTGGCCCTTGTCCTCTTCTTCCTCTGAGGTGTCCGATACTTCAAAGTGAGGGCATTGTGGTAGCATAGTAGAAGTTGGCTCTTCTTCTTCCACTCGTCTCACTCTCTTGAGGTGCAAATTGTGTACCCATTTCGGCAGACCGTCACCATTGACAGCAGTGTTTGTTGTCAGGATGATCTGATACGTGCTTCTCCAACATTCTTATAGACATGACCTCTGAATATGTCACTTTAAGTGAACCCAATCTCCAGGGTCTATATCAATGCATGGGGCAGCACTCAAGGATGGGGTGGGAACTTCGACCTGGTAAGAGACAGAATGTACCACATAAGCCAATCCTTTGAAATACTCAGATTCTAAGTCATCTGTGATGTTCACAAGGGCAGCTGCAAGAACAGTTGGAATTTTTATGGCTCTCCCAATCATACCTTTGTGGAGGGAGAGTCAAGTTCTCATACGCGAACTGCTTTGGATGCTTATGAGTACCAGAGGGAGAGCGGCAGGCCATTTGAGAGACGTAGAGGCACATGTCTTGTCAAATTTTGCTTTGATCCTCCCTGGTCAATTAAATCTCTGGCCAATCACTAGTGTAAACCCTAACAACTGCATTACTTTGTTCTCGAAGAGACTTCCTTGGTCTGATTCGAGATGGACTGGCATCCTGAATTGATGGATTAACTCCCTCAAAAGTAGCTTGGTGACTGCCAGACTGTCACATCTCTTGGTGGGGCACACCTCCACCCAGCAAGAGAACAAACAAACAATAACTGGCACATACCTCAGCTGGTTGCAGCAAGGCTTTTCAATGAAGTCAATTGAAAGGCCCCTCAGATGTGCCTATGTGACTCATGGTCACCACAACTCTTTTGCCAACATTCTGGTTCTGGCACACAACACACCTTTGGCAAAAGCTTTCAGCCATGTTTAGAAAATGAGGGTTATACCAATAACTTGTACGTCAACACCCTTCCATCTCTTCCTACATGAGTTGGACCATGCATGTGTCTCACCTTGGAAGGCAACATGAAGTTGGGAAAGGCAGATTTACCCTCACTTGAAACCCATACATCACTAGCAACTGTTGTGCGCCCTGTCTTTTCCAATTCCTCTTTCTCGATTGCAGGAGCCTCATGGTGCACCTTCCTCAATTTATTGAAAGTCTGAACAGTATTTAGCAACATGTTTGAAACAGTTACTTTCTCTTTGAATGCTTCACCAAAGTGAAATGTGCTCGTCTCAAGTGCACAATAGAGTGCCATCTCATCCACATATGTATTACCTCGAGTGACAAAGTTATCACCACTCTTGTGGGCAGCACGCTTAACAGCTGCGATTTGTCAATGCAATTGCAAGGCATTTAACACATTCAAATTGTACATGCTGTTCCGAATAGGCGAGCCAGACGAGGTCAAGAAACCTCTCTGGGACCACCATTGGCCAAAGTCGCACACAACTGGATGTCAGTGTAAATGGTGACTTTTGATCCATCAAAGGTACAACAGACAATCAATTCAGCTACTGGGGCGAGATTACATGCACAAGTGGAATGCTACCACAACACTGTTCAATGTGCAGACAGAATAAGCTGCTCTTTAGATACCACGTCTGTCTGTATAGCATGAGCCATCGACAAACAGGGTTTGGTCTGACTCAGCGAAGGGCACATCCAGTATGTCAGGTCTTGATTTTATGCCCAACTTGGTTACATCCATACAATTGTTGTCTCACTCACTGTCATCATCTTCATCAGGGGTTGGCAACAGGGTGGCAGGATTGAGGACATTGCAATGTCGTAAGGGTCAATTCTCTGCAGCTAAGATGATTCTACTATATCAGGTTAGGTGGCTGTTTGTGAGATAGTGCAGACGTGTATGAGTCAGGAGAATTTCAATAGAGTGGGGTACCATGAAAATTATTGGGTGACCCATCACAATGCCCTCAGTTTGTTGCATACTTAGACTAACTGCTGCAATGGCTTTGAGACAACCAGGTAACGCTTCGGTTACGTGATCAAGCTTTACCCACAGGTAGGTAAGAAGACATTTTGAATCTCCATGGGTCTGAATCAACACAGACAGTGCTCACCCATCATATTCATGACAGAACAGCACAAAATCTTTGGAGTAGACTGGCATTCCGAGTACGGATGCACTGCAAAGTCAGTTTTTGAGCCCTTGGAAGGCTTCCCTGCTTCCATTGTCCTTTAGTACCAGGTCATTGACATCTGTGTGCGTCAGACGCTGTAAGGTCTTCACCACAAGAGAGAAGTTGGGGATCTATTGTCGACAGTAATCAACCATACCCAAAAACATGCACACCTCAATTTGTGTGTTCAGGAATTTCATTTTGAGGACTACATCAATGCGCTCGTGGCACACTTGCCTCGCTCCCTTCTCAATTTGGCATCTCAAATATTTGACTTCTTTCTGGCAGTACTGCAATTTCTCAGGGGAAACCTTGTGCCTATTCTTGGCAAGGTGGTTGAGTTTGGCAGTTGTGTCTTGTCTGCAAGGTTCCTTGGTGATCAAGGCCACAAGCAGGTCATCGATGTATTGAACTTGGGTGGGACTGCATGGTAACTTTGGTGTCTCTAGATTCTTCTTCAGGACCTGATTAAAGTAGGAAGGGCTCTCAGTATATCCTTGAGGAGGGCAACACCACACAAGGGTTTTCTCTTGGAAATGAATGGCAAAGAGATAATGGTTCTCTTTGTACAGTGTAATGGAAAAGAAAGCCTGATATAAGTCAATTACCATGAACCATTAATCTTCTGGCATAATTTGGGACAGGTTCATGGCTGGATTTAGTATCACAATATAGAATGGAATGACTATTTGGTTAATTTTCTAAGGTCTTGAAGATCCTCCACCTCTTGTTCACTTTTTGCAAGGCAATAATTGGAGAGTTTCATGGACTTCCAATGACCTCCTTCAAAACTCCCTGTTCTATCATATCATAGATGACTGGTGTAATCCTACCTAATGCTTCAGGTGACAATTTGTAAGGGCGGGTCTGGGGGAAAACTGCCTCAGACCTATGTGTGATCTTTAATAGGGCAGCATCCTTGACCAGCCCAATCTCTCTTCCTGTGAACACCCATACTTTCTGTCTGACTGTTCTCTTTAGCCCAATAGATAATTCTTCTACAGTGAAAACGGGCAATCATTGAATGTCAGATCTTTGCAACTTTAGTTTGAACGCAGAAGCTACTGCATGCGTTTCCAATTCAACTCCCTTAGGCATGGAATAGATCACACGATTTAGATTGCAGAGCAAGTCTCTTCAGAGAACATTCACCAGGCTGGAATCTCAAATGAAAAATTGATGTTGATCTGCTATCTTCACTGGGACAGGGGCTGAGAATATATTTGTGTGCTGCTGATTTGAAATGGCTACAACTGGGGCCTCTTTTGCCAAGAGGGGAAAGTCTGTACAGTTGAACAAGTGGCACGAGTATCAATCAAAAATGACACCGATGACCTTTGACCTCTCCCTAGACATAAGGACCACTCTGATCCAGTTCCAAAGCTCTGCCAAGCAGGCAGTCCTCCCCCCCCCCCCCCCCCCCCCCCCCCCGGCACCATCATTGTTCAAGTTCGTACAAGTGCCCAAACATGAGGGGAATCTGTGTAGCCTGATTTTGGAATGAGACTTGTTGATTTTGCAGGTTGGGGTGAAAATGTGGGAGTTACCACTCTGCATCTGTGCATGTATAATAGGAGCTTGCGACTGTCCAGACTTTGGGAACTTGGGGTTTGTTGGGAATCCGGCATCTGAGGAATTTCCACCTGTGCCACAGGGTTTGGTACTTGAGCATAAACCTGCATCTGTTCAGGATTAAAATGGCACTCCCTCTTCCAATGACTGACCTTGTTACAACTTTGACAGAGGGTAGCTGTCTTCAGAGCATTAATGTTTTCAACATTCACATTTCCTTGACCTGTACTGGCATGCTTTTCGCATAGGGTATAACATCCCCTAACATACTGGATCCACTGGTATCATCAAAGTCAAAATCCATATTTGCCATGCTCACCCCTGTCCTTCCTCTATTCTGTGTGAGCTTGGTTTGAGCAAGCATGAATCTTTCCTTCAGATTCTGCCAACGTTTGGGACTACCACTTCAAACGGTAGATCAAAGTCTTCCCATTGCCCGGAGAAGCTCACAATCCTGTTTATCTGAGTATACTGTCGGTCTGAGTGTTCTCTTAGTTTTGGGGGAGTATTTGTGAAGTGAAGCAAATCAGCTTGAGACCACAGAGCATGCACAAAACCTCCCCCCTTTACTTTCTTTAGGGGTTACTCTCTTATGGCTCCCTTTGAGTTCTCCTCCTTCTCTTCGCCTATAGTTACTCATTTCATTATCACTTTGGACCGCTGCTTCTTTAACCTCTGTTTCCTGAACTTTTCCCACTCATTTGCCTAAAATTCTTCCACTGCACCAAATCATATCCATACTCACCCGCCAATTCTTCCTTCTTAAAATACCCCTCTCACACCAACCTTACAGATTTTTTGCTCAAGTAAATTAGTTTGCTCTCAGTGTAGTGTCCCAGGAAATCTAATCCCACACCTTCCTTAATTATATCTTTGAGCTCTGTTTTCAGCTGGATAAAGTTTATTGTCTGTGGGGCTGATCCACCAGAGGCTGTTGCTCCAGGGGCAATAGCTAATACAGGGGTCACTTGGATACCTTCTGAAGGGTCCTTCAAAACGGTGATATCCCTGGATTTCAGACCTACCTGACTGATTGGGGTGGGCTGAACCTGCGGGGTACTTAGGGCTATAGGAGCTGAAAGGGGGCTTAGGAGGTCATAGGTTGAAATGCACTGGGGAAGTCTGAACGCTTTCTGCTTCCATATAACTCGAGGGTGTGCTTGCTTCTACAGGAGTTGTGCGATAGGCTAATTCTTGGAGGAAGGTTGGAGTGGGGGTCCTACTTCTGGGGCTGCGTTTTATGGGGGCAGTCTGGACCTCAAAAGCTCATCCATGAGAGCATCCTCGTCATCGCTCTCTGAATATGATTCTTCCTTGGACTTTTTAGAAGGAGCAAGATTCTCTTTTCCTAGGGTTTCTCTATTCCTTGCAGTGTGAGTACCAATGTTCTCATCGGATTCTCTCTCCACCTCCTCCTACTATCATCACCCTGAATGTTCATTAAAGTACAAAACTTCCTTCGGGTCCTGAGAGCAAACCTTTTTCAATGCTTTTCGCTCTCCATCTGTTCCTAAAGATTCAGCGCTTCAAACTGAGTTGGTCGAGGCTGTGGGTTTACTTCAATCATTCTCCTCCTCAAATTTTTATTTATAGATCTGCAAAAGATTCCACATAAAGAAAACAGTAAGCTTCTCTGTATACTGATGCTATTGTTTGAGCCAAACGCACTTGTGCAACCCTTTCTTTGCCAATATTTCCCTAGCTGGTGTGCCTTCGGGTGGCAATTTCTCTTCCTTTTCTATGTCTTTCTGGGTTTTCAAGGAAAGGATACCCATTTTCTATGCTCTTGCTACATCTCTATCGTCTTTCTCGCTCACCATCTGTCACTCTTAGAGCTCACAGTTATTTCACCAATAGTAGCATGACCAACTCAAAGGTCAAACAATGCAGTACGGCTCTTGGCATCTACCAGCCTAGCTCTGCACGGCACCCTATGATGTAACAGCCCATTTACAGTCAGACATTCCTGAACGCTCTCACTCTCACTCTCTATTAAACTTTAACGTTGTCTGCTTCTTCTAAAGAGAATATTTTCTATGACAGCTTTTGCACAAAGCATACTCTTTGCCCTGAGGAGTTTTTAGTTGCACCAATATAGAAATAAACTTTCCTGTAGAAGGGTTATACTAAGTAACGCCAACTATCGTTCTTTTCTTAGTGCACAGAAGTGGATATCTTTGGTCAGGGAAAACGCTTCTCCTGTCATGCTCCGGAGCATGGTCGCCATTTTTGGAACCTTCGACTCATTTTTTTTTCTCTGAGCAACGAACGCACCTTTAGTTCTCCGCATGTTTTTCGGGGTATATGGTGGAGTTCAATATTTTTTATAGAGATGGCTCATAAATTTGAGCTTTTCTATGTTATTTCTTCATGCTCAATATTCACTGAGTAGTTTTTAGAGAAATTCTAACATTGGCACGGTTTGTTCATGGTGATTACATAGTGACCCAATATGAGACTTTAAATCAGCTCTTCTAATATAGCAGATCCTTATATTCTAACACTGTGCCTTGGCTTTCTTTTCCTTATTGCTCTGGGATGTCTTTATATGTCACTTCAATTCTAATCCTAGTCAATATGGAATCTACACATTCATAAAAAGCAGAGGCTCCTATTACCTCTAATGCTAATGGTTGCAAGGAGTCTGGAGGAAATGTGAATAAAAGGGTGGAAAAAGATCATTCCTCTCTGAATAAATCACCATTGCCTCTAACATTAGAAAATATTATGGATGAACTAAGAAATATGAGACCATTTATGGCAGACATCAGTGTGGCGCTTCAAAGAATTGAGGAAAAGTGGTCTTGTCATGACTGTAGACTTTCAGAGGTTGAGCACAAAGTTAGTGATGCTCAAGATGTGGTCTCTAACGTTGATATATTATCTAAAGAGGTAGTTCAGTTGATAAATGTAGCGGAGCTCCTTGAAAATTGTAACAGGTGCAATAACCTATTCGTATATGGCACACCAGAAGGTTGTGAAGGCTCTGATATGATTAATTTTTTGAAGTTGCATATTCCTAAAATAGTTGCCCTATAATAATCCGTTGATCTCAAAATTCAGTGGCTTCATAGGATTGGTCCTTCACAAGCATCGACCTCGAATAGACCAAAAGGGGTTATTGCCTTTTTACTCCAGTATTCCGATCTTATGATGGTTCTTACAGCAGCTAAACAATGCAAACAAATGATTTGGTCTGGCCACAAAATGTTCTTTAGTCAGGATGTCTCTAGGGCTGCTGCTAATTGTCAGAAGGAGTTTCTGGACCTCAGACCAATGCTTCATTCCATGAATGCTCGCTATGGCCTTATTCACCCTTGTTTTTTCAAGGTCACATACAAGGACAGATCAACAACCTTTGAGGACCCTGCCGAGTTCAAGAAATTCATTAATTCTCATAAACGATAAGATATGGAACTCAGTAAATCTTAATTGTGCATCATTAAATTTCATTGTTCTTTGAAGAAGGTTCCCAGTCTTCCACTGTCTAATGGATTAAGTTGTCTCTTTTCCTTAATGTTTCCCTGTTCCAGTGTTCCTGTTTTGTCCATCCACACTGTCTCCTGTAGCGTTTGGTAAGTTCTTTTGGCTCCATGTTGGATTGGTCTTAATATAGTTCTGTTTTTTTATTTATTGTTCCTCCAATGTGTGTTTCTTAATAGACTTATTTATCCTTGGTGCTTCTCCTAGAGAGTTTCTTCTATATTTTCCCGTCCCCTCCTTTCTGCATCATTGTTTATTTTGTTCTTTATCCTCATGGCTAAAGTCTTTCGACTTTTTATATTCTATATTTATCTTGGGGAGATCATTCACTGTCCTTCTTTCTTCCTTAGTCCTTTTTTCTATTTCTTCAAATCTTTTTATATCATTTACTCTTGGTTTCCTACTCTGTGCTTTCTAATAGCTCTTTATGTGTTCCTTCGGTGAGTGTCTTACGTATTGTCTCCTAGAACGTTAAAGGTATACGTAACCAGAAGGTTCTGAAGGCCCTGATATGATTAATTTTTTGGAAATTGCATATTCCTAAAATAGTTGCCCTATAATAATCCGTTGATCTCAAAATTCATTGGGTTCACAGGATTGGTCCTTCACATGCATCGACTTCGAATAGACCAACAGGGGTTATTGCCTTTTTTCTCCAGTATTCCGATCTTATGATGGTTCTTACAGCAGCTAAACAATGCAAACAAATGATTTGGTCTGGCCACAAAATGTTCTTTAGTCAGGATGTCTCTAGGGCTGCTGCTAATCGTCAGAAGGAGTTTCTGGACCTCAGACCAATGCTTCGTTCCATGAATGCTCGCTATGGCCTTATTCACCCTTGTTTTTTCAAGGTCACATACAAGGACAGTTCAACAACCTTTGAGGACCCTGCCGAGTTCAAGAAATTTATTCATTCTCATAAAGGATAAGATATGGAAATCAGTAAATCTTAATTGTGCATAATTACATTTCATTTTTCTTTGAAGAAGGTTCCCAGTCTTCCACTGTCTAATGGATTAAATTGTCTCTTTTCCTTAATGTTTCCCTGTTCCAGTGTTCCCGTTTTGTCCATCCACACTGTCTCCTGTAGCGTTTGGTAAGTTCTTTTGACGCCATGTTGGATTGGTCTTAATATAGTTCTGTTTTTCTGTTTATTGTTCCTCCAATGTGTGTTTATTAATAGACTTATTTATCCTTGGTGCTTCTCCTAGAGAGTTTCTTCTATATGTTCCCGTCCCCTCCTTTCTGCATCATTGTTTATTTTGTTCTTTATCCTCATGGCTAAAGTCTTTCAACTTTTTGTCATTCTTCTTCTATATTTATCTTGGGGAGATCATTCACTGTCCTTCTTTCTTCCTTTGTCCTTTTTCCTATTTCTTCAAATCTTTTTATATAATTTACTCTTGGTTTCCTACTCCTGCTTTTTAATAGCTCTTTATGTGTTCCTTCGGTGAGTGCCCTACGTATTATCTCCTAGAACGTTAAAGGTATTTGTAACCCAGTTAAAAAGCAAAGAGTGTTATCACATCTATCGAAATTGAAATGTCAAATAGCTTTATTAAAAGAAACACATCTTAAAGAACAAGATATAACCTCGTTGCGTAGGCAACGGGCTAGTGGTGTTTTTTGCTTCTCTGCTGTAAATAATAAGAATGGTGTTATAATATTGTTTCATAAATCATTATGTATTCAACTACTGAATGAGGTTAAAGATGACAATGGTCAATGGCTTTTGTTAAATATTAAGATAAATGATACCCAGTTTTCTATTTGCAATGTTTATGGCCCTAATAGTGTGGATTTTGCATTTTGGAATAATATTTCCACTCTCTCATCTTCCCATGCATCAGAAAATCAAAGAGTGGGTGGCGATTGTAATCAACTTATGGATCCTTTTTTATATCTGAAATCTCAAACCAAAATTATTCCTAACAAAATGCATAAGGCATTTCATAGAGCCATTTCTTCTAGAGTACTGATAGATGTTTTGAAAACGTTATATCCTGATGTTTTAGAATGAACTTTTTTCTCTTATGTTCACAGACCCCATTCTACAATAGATTACATGAAACTAGAGGGTTAACAATCTGAGGTGTGAATTTTTGGTAATTTGAGGCAAAATGTATTTTTAAATTGTTAAAAAGAGTGAAAGAGAGATATCTGCATAAGTACAGCATCCCCTTTCTACATCAGTTTAACTAGCCTACCCATCTTCTCAGTCGCTTAACATCTTCCTAATCTTAATATAGTAACATCTTGGTAGTGAAATGTGTGTGTGTGTGTGTGTGTGTGTGTGCGCACATGTGTATGTGTGTGTTACTATCCTTGTGAGGACTTGGGCATGATAACACACTCACACTGTGGGGACTTGATTGCACTGTGGGGACCTGAACCCAGGTCCCCACAAGGCAATGTCTCTCTAAATTATATAAAATGACTTCAGGAACATCTTCAGGAACAGTGTTAATTTTTACAACTTAAAAAATAAATGCCTTGTGGGGGACCTGTGTTTCATCAAGTGTGTTTATTTTCTTGCTCAGCTCTGCCCCTATAGGCAGGCGGTGGTACTGAGGAGGTGGTACTGCAGTCTTAAACACACTTTGCATTTAAACACACATTGCTCACTAGAAACACATGCTAGCAGCAGAAAGACAGATTTTCTAAAGGGAAAGCTGAAAAATCCTGCATTTATCCAAATATATTTCATGCAAATTAAGCGTGCCTCTATTTATTAAAGTAATATTTTATTCACATTTAACTTTTTGTGTCTGAAAATTGTTAGTGGTTTTATAAGCATTGCTAAAAACGATTTTTTAGCAATAGTCGCCAGTATATAGTTACAGTTAGGACCTATTTTCCATAGGAAATCCGCAACATTCTATTTGGAATAACGTTGGTGCCGGTTGACGAATCCTCACAAAATTTTCCAAACTTTTGGCCAGCTCCGCTCCTACCCTGAAAGTTTTGCGGTGATCCGTCAAGCGGGGGCCGAGAAAAAAGGGGGGTCCCAAAACGCGTTTTCCCCATGCAATTTCCCATAGGATCTGTTGTCGCAGCTACACCCCGAACCGCTGAACGGAATGACACCAAATTTGGCAAAGAGGTAGTCCTCAGTTCGGACTCGTGCCTTTTGCATATAGGGTGTGAATCTGTTCAGTAGTTCCTGAGAAAATTAGGGTAAAAAAGTTAGTGATATCTATGGCCGGGGAGGATCCGCGCGCCCTACCCGCACCGTAAGCGAACCCTCCCTGAACCAAGCGCGCACCCTCCCGATTGTGCGCTGAATGCTAATTGGCTGTCGAGTGTCTCTCAACATTCGAAACCAGGAACTGTTGCCGGCCATTTTCTGCCTCGGTAGAAGTGAGGCTGAAGATGCAAGTGGAATAAGTGTGTAAAACATATAAAGGGGGCAGAGTGGAAATACTCTGACCCTCTAGAGGTGCTTAGGGGGTCCCAGAAGGACCCCCTGGGGCCCCCCTTTAAAAAAAAAAAAACACGGGAAAATGCGCGCACGGTGCGCGCATCCTATCGCGTTGGATGCAAGGATTCTCTCGCGGTGGGTGCGCGGATCCACGGCAACGTTTTTTGAAAAACGACAAGAAATCATTGGTTGTTTGACAGCTTTCTAAACTGAAAGGTAGGGTGTATATTTCTGTTTTTTAAAGGTATGATTGTTATTGGTTAACAAAAACAGATTGTAATGAACATTATATATGATAAGCTGATATGTTGAAAAGTCAAGCACACTTCCTGTCTTGTGTAGGAACATTGTGTGCTGAACTTGTGACCTGTGAGCTCAGTGCAGTGTTCCATGACCTGTTTCTATGGTAACAGGCAGAAGGCAGATTGGGGGAAGGGTTGAAATGTATTTCAGTTGGAAAGGGTTGAAATGTTTAACCAATAGAAATGTGTGTTTGCTTTTGAGTTTATGTGCGAAGGATTGTGATTTGATGTTTACATGTATATGTGTGGAAAATGAAAGGGAAACTTTTTCATTCTTTGCTTTTGCTGAGAGGTGCACAGTGCAGAGATTCTGTAAAAGAAAATATGGTGAGTGAATGATATACTTCTTAATCTACAAAAGAACTTGAAAGATGAGTTATTTAATTGTGAGGGGATGTATGTAGACTATTTTGATTTTAATCAGACTAATGTATTTTTCCTGCTAAAGTGTAGGGAGTACTTTTTTTCTCTACAATGTGTGTGCATGTAGAAACCATTCTGTGATAAGCATTTGTGTTTTTCATGTGTTTGTAGACAGATAACTGTGCTGTTTTTAAATTTTGGTAGAATTAGAAACCAGTCATTGTTTATGAATTTGTGAAATGAGTTATGTTATGTTTCAATACTAAAATGTAGTACTACTTCTAGATGAAGAAATGTGTTTTGGTATAGTGCAAGGGATAGTGTTGTTTGTCTAGAATCACACAGTGAGTCTGTGTGCATTTGGGAACCACTGTGAGAGAAGCATTTGGTAACATCGTGTATTTGCTGAAAGATAACTGTTTTAACTTGTCATGTTGTGAAGTTTTAGTAGCATTAGAAGACAGTTATGGCTTATGATTTGATTAAATGAGTAAGGCTTTGACAGAAAAGTGCAGTCCTGAAATATGTAGATTGTGTGCAGTTCCCTTACCAGTTGCACTGTAGTGAATGAGTTTTGGTAAACTCCTAGCGATAGTGGTGCATGTCTAGAATCACAGTGTGAGTTAGGGTGTATTTGGGATCAGTGTGAGAGAAGCATTTGGTGATATCATGTATTTGCTTACAGATAACTTTTTAAAAACCTGTCATGTTGTGAAGTTTTAGTAGCATTAGAATCTAGTCTTTGCTTATGCGTTGATTAAATGAGTCATGCTTTGACACTGATGTGCTGTACTTAAATATGTAGATTGTGTTCAGTACCATTAACTCTTCCAGACTAGTGAATGAGTTTTGGTAAACTCCTAGGATAGTGTTGATTGTCTAAAATCACACTGTGAGTCTGTGTGCATTTGGGTAAGGATTGTGAGAGAGGCATTTGGTAACATCGTGTATTTGCTGACAGATAGCTGTTTTAAAACCAGTCAGGTTGTCAAGTTTTAGTAGCATTAGAAGCCAGTCTTTGCTTATGCGTTGATTAAATTAGTCATTACAACAAACAAATGATGGACGGAATGCTGACAATGCAGACATTCTCCCCCAGTCAAGAGATCTGGGTTAAATCCATCGTTCTTTTGCCCACTACGCCACCCCAGTTTAGACATGGCCATATGCAAATCAGTCTTGACCCTGTGCCTCATGGGAACAGTCCAGCCCGAACTGCCAAGCCATGTCTTCCCTGGACCGGAATCAAGCATCCTAGGACCGGTTTCTGGCTATCAGCCGTCATCAGCCAGGATAGCTTGACTCCAGTGGCGTAGTGAGCACGGGTCCCACGTCTGGGAATACCCATCCCACTTAGGCGAAAAGCATTACAACAAACAAATGATGGACGGAATGCTGACAATGCAGACATTCTCCCCCAGTCAAGAGATCTGGGTTAAATCCATCGTTCTTTTGCCCACTACGCCACCCCAGTTTAGACATGGCCATATGCAAATCAGTCTTGACCCTGTGCCTCATGGGGACAGTCCAGCCCGAACTGCCAAGCCATGTCTTCCCTGGACCGGAATCAAGCATCCTAGGACCGGTTTCTGGCTATCAGCCGTCATCAGCCAGGATAGCTTGACTCCAGTGGCGTAGTGAGCACGGGTCCCACGTCTGGGAATACCCATCCCACTTAGGGCGAAAAGCATTACAACAAACAAATGATGGACGGAATGCTGACAATGCAGACATTCTCCCCCAGTCAAGAGATCTGGGTTAAATCCATCGTTCTTTTGCCCACTACGCCACCCCAGTTTAGACATGGCCATATGCAAATCAGTCTTGACCCTGTGCCTCATGGGAACAGTCCAGCCCGAACTGCCAAGCCATGTCTTCCCTGGACCGGAATCAAGCATCCTAGGACCGGTTTCTGGCTATCAACCGTCATCAGCCAGGATAGCTTGACTCCAGTGGCGTAGTGAGCACGGGTCCCACGTCTGGGAATACCCATCCCACTTAGGGCGAAAAGCATTACAACAAACAAATGATGGACGGAATGCTGACAATGCAGACATTCTCCCCCAGTCAAGAGATCTGGGTTAAATCCATCGTTCTTTTGCCCACTACGCCACCCCAGTTTAGACATGGCCATATGCAAATCAGTCTTGACCCTGTGCCTCATGGGAACAGTCCAGCCCGAACTGCCAAGCCATGTCTTCCCTGGACCGGAATCAAGCATCCTAGGACCGGTTTCTGGCTATCAGCCGTCATCAGCCAGGATAGCTTGACTCCAGTGGCGTAGTGAGCACGGGTCCCACGCCTGGGAATACCCATCCCACTTAGGGCGAAAAGCATTATGACAATGCAGACATTCTCCCCCAGTCAAGAGAACGATGGATTTAACCCAGATCTCTTGACTGGGGGAGAATGTCTGCATTGTCAGCATTCCGTCCATCATTTGTTTGTTGTAACGCTTTTCGCCCTAAGTGGGATGGGTATTCCCAGACGTGGGACCCGTGCTCACTACGCCACTGGAGTCAAGCTATCCTGGCTGATGACGGCTGATAGCCAGAAACCGGTCCTAGGATGCTTGATTCCGGTCCTGGGAAGACATGGCTTGGCAGTTCGGGCTGGACTGTTCCCATGAGGCACAGGGTCAAGACTGATTTGCATATGGCCATGTCTAAACTGGGGTGGTGTAGTGGGCAAAAGAACGATGGATTTAACCCAGATCTCTTGACTGGGGGAGAATGTCTGCATTGTCAGCATTCCGTCCATCATTTGTTTGTTGTAACGCTTTTCGCCCTAAGTGGGATGGGTATTCCCAGACGCGGGACCCGTGCTCACTACGCCACTGGAGTCAAGCTATCCTGGCTGATGACGGCTGATAGCCAGAAACCGGTCCTAGGATGCTTGATTCCGGTCCAGGGAAGACATGGCTTGGCAGTTCAGGCTGGACTGTTCCCATGAGGCACAGGGTCAAGACTGATTTGCATATGGCCATGTCTAAACTGGGGTGGTGTAGTGGGCAAAAGAACGATGGATTTAACCCAGATCTCTTGACTGGGGGAGAATGTCTTCATTGTCAGCATTCCGTCCATCATTTGTTTGTTGTAACGCTTTTCGCCCTAAGTGGGATGGGTATTCCCAGACGTAGGACCCGTGCTCACTACGCCACTGGAGTCAAGCTATCCTGGCTGATGACGGCTGATAGCCAGAAACCGGTCCTAGGATGCTTGATTCCTGTCCAGGGAAGACATGGCTTGGCAGTTCGGGCTGGACTGTTCCCATGAGGCACAGGGTCAAGACTGATTTGCATATGGCCATGTCTAAACTGGGGTGGTGTAGTGGGCAAAAGAACGATGGATTTAACCCAGATCTCTTGACTGGGGGAGAATGTCTGCATTGTCAGCATTCCGTCCATCATTTGTTTGTTGTAACGCTTTTCGCCCTAAGTGGGATGGGTATTCCCAGACGTGGGACCCGTGCTCACTACGCCACTGGAGTCAAGCTATCCTGGCTGATGACGGCTGATAGCCAGAAACCGGTCCTAGGATGCTTGATTCCGGTCCAGGGAAGACATGGCTTGGCAGTTCGTGCTGGACTGTTCCCATGAGGCACATGGTCAAGACTGATTTGCATATGGCCATGTCTAAACTGGGGTGGTGTAGTGGGCAAAAGAACAATGGATTTAACCCAGATCTCTTGACTGGGGGAGAATGTCTGCATTGTCAGCATTCCGTCCATCATTTGTTTGTTGTAACGCTTTTCGCCCTAAGTGGGATGGGTATTCCCAGACGTGGGACCCGTGCTCACTACGCCACTGGAGTCAAGCTATCCTGGCTGATGACGGCTGATAGCCAGAAACCGGTCTTAGGATGCTTGATTCCGGTCCAGGGAAGACATGGCTTGGCAGTTCGGGCTGGACTGTTCCCATGAGGCACAGGGTCAAGACTGATTTGCATATGGCCATGTCTAAACTGGGGTGGTGTAGTGGGCAAAAGAACGATGGATTTAACCCAGATCTCTTGACTGGGGGAGAATGTCTGCATTGTCAGCATTCCGTCCATCATTTGTTTGTTGTAACGCTTTTCGCCCTGAGTGGGATGGGTATTCCCAGACGTGGGACCCGTGCTCACTACGCCACTGGAGTCAAGCTATCCTGGATGATGACGGCTGATAGCCAGAAACCGGTCCTAGGATGCTTGATTCCGGTCCAGGGAAGACATGGCTTGGCAGTTCGGGCTGGACTGTTCCCATGAGGCACAGGGTCAAGACTGATTTGCATATGGCCATGTCTAAACTGGGGTGGTGTAGTGGGCAAAAGAACGATGGATTTAACCCAGATCTCTTGACTGGGGGAGAATGTCTGCATTGTCAGCATTCCGTCCATCATTTGTTTGTTGTAACGCTTTTCGCCCTAAGTGGGATGGGTATTCCCAGACGTGGGACCCGTGCTCACTACGCCACTGGAGTCAAGCTATCCTGGCTGATGACGGCTGATAGCCAGAAACCGGTCCTAGGATGCTTGATTCCGGTCCAGGGAAGACATGGCTTGGCAGTTCGGGCTGGACTGTTCCCATGAGGCACAGGGTCAAGACTGATGTGCATATGGCCATGTCTAAACTGGGGTGGTGTAGTGGGCAAAAGAACGATGGATTTAACCCAGATCTCTTGACTGG
Source organism: Triturus cristatus (assembly GCF_964204655.1). Lineage (NCBI taxonomy): Eukaryota > Metazoa > Chordata > Amphibia > Caudata > Salamandridae > Triturus > Triturus cristatus. The sequence goes on from NC_140592.1 coordinate 780,480,690, forward strand.
GGGAGAATGTCTGCATTGTCAGCATTCCGTCCATCATTTGTTTGTTGTAACGCTTTTCGCCCTAAGTGCGATGGGTATTCCCAGACGTGGGACCCGTGCTCACTACGCCACTGGAGTCAAGCTATCCTGGCTGATGACGGCTGATAGCCAGAAACCGGTCCTAGGATGCTTGATTCCGGTCCAGGGAAGACATGGCTTGGCAGTTCGGGCTGGACTGTTCCCATGAGGCACAGGGTCAAGACTGATTTGCATATGGCCATGTCTAAACTGGGGTGGTGTAGTGGGCAAAAGAACGATGGATTTAACCCAGATCTCTTGACTGGGGGAGAATGTCTGCATTGTCAGCATTCCGTCCATCATTTGTTTGTTGTAACGCTTTTCGCCCTAAGTGGGATGGGTATTCCCAGACGTGGGACCCGTGCTCACTACGCCACTGGAGTCAAGCTATCCTGGCTGATGACGGCTGATAGCCAGAAACCGGTCCTAGGATGCTTGATTCCGGTCCAGGGAAGACATAGCTTGGCAGTTCGGGCTGGACTGTTCCCATGAGGCACAGGGTCAAGACTGATTTGCATATGGCCATGTCTAAACTGGGGTGGTGTAGTGGGCAATAGAATGATGGATTTAACCCAGATCTCTTGACTGGGGGAGAATGTCTGCATTGTCAGCAGTCCGTCCATCATTTGTTTGTTGTAACGCTTTTCGCCCTAAGTGGGATGGGTATTCCCAGACGTGGGACCCGTGCTCACTACGCCACTGGAGTCAAGCTATCCTGGCTGATGACGGCTGATAGCCAGAAACCGGTCCTAGGATGCTTGATTCCGGTCCAGGGAAGACATGGCTTGGCAGTTCGGGCTGGACTGTTCCCATGAGGCACAGGGTCAAGACTGATTTGCATATGGCCATGTCTAAACTGGGGTGGTGTAGTGGGCAAAAGAACGATGGATTTAACCCAGATCTCTTGACTGGGGGAGAATGTCTGCATTGTCAGCATTCCGTCCATCATTTGTTTGTTGTAACGATTAAATTAATCAGGCATTGACATTAAAGTGTAGTCATGAAATATGTAGATTGTGTGCAGTTCCTTTACCACTTCCACTGTAGTGAATGAGTTTTGGTAAACTCCTAGGGATAGTGTTGTTAGTCTAGAATCACACTGTGAGTCTGTGTGCATTTGGGAACCACTGTGAGAGAAGTGTTTGGTAACATTGTGTATTTGCTGACAGATAAGTGTTGTAAAACATGTCATGTTGTCAAGTTTTAGTAGCATTAGAAGACAGTTCTGGCTTATGCTTTCATTATATGAGTCAGGCATTGACAGTAAATTGCAGTTGTGAAATATGTAGATTGTGTGCAGTTCCCTTACCACTTGCACTGTAGTGAATGAGTTTTGGTAAACTCATAGGGATAGTGGTGCTTGTCTAGAATCACACTGTGAGTTAGTGTGTATTTGGGATCACTGTGAGAGAAGCATTTGGTAACATCATGTATTTGCTGACAGATAACTGTTTTAAAACCTGTCATGTTGTGAAGTTTTAGTAGGATTAGAATCCAGTCTTTGCTTATGCGTTGATTAAATGAGTCATGCTTTGACACTGATGTGGTGTACTTAAATATGTAGATTGTGTGCAGTATCATTAACTCTTCCAGAGTAGTGAATGAGTTTTGGTAAACTCCTAGGATAGTGTTGCTTGTCTAAAATCACACTGGGAGTCTGTGTGCATTTGGGTAAGGATTGTGAGAGAAGCATTTGGTAACATCGTGTATTTGCTGACATATACCTGTTTTAAAACCGGTAATGTTGTGAAGTTTTAGTAGCATTAGAAGCCAGTCTTTGCTTATGCTTTGATTATATGAGTCAGGCTTTGACATAAAAGTGCAGTCCTGAAATATGAAGATTGTGTGCAGTTCGCTTACCACTTCCACAGTAGTGAATGATTTTTGGTAAACTCCTAGGTATAGTAGTTGTTGTCTAGAATCACACTGTGAGTCTGTGTGCATTTGAGAACCACTGTGAGAGAAGCATTTGGTAACATTGTATATTTGTTGACAGATTACTAATTTAAAACCTCTCATGTTGTTAAGTTTTAGTAGCATTAGAAGCTAGTCTTTGCTTATGCATTGATAAAATGAGTCAGGGTTTGACACTAAGGTGCAGTACCATGTTCACTGTGGCAGAACTGAAAATTTTAAAGTTTTACCTAAGCACTGTCCTAGAAGTAGTCTGATTATTTAGTCAGTTTCTAAATACCAAATAGACTGCTTCAAATGTCTATGCAGTATGCATGTAGTGTTCTAACATACTATACACTTGTCTTTTACATCTTCAATTCCCTAGTCAGTATCCATACACTTCCAGGAAACATCCTGTCACTTCCTTTGCAGTCCTCTAGAGACCCATTCAACAGCATGTACTAATCCATTCACTGTGCCAAAACCCAAACACTTATAAATTCACCAAGACACTCTCTTTCCAGTACTCTAATGATTCAGTCACTGCCTAAGTATTCATGCACTGAGCCAGGTCTTAGCACATGGACTTCTTCAAACCCCTATCCACTATGCATGTAGTCCTCTAAGCACCTACACACTTGTCTTTCACACCTTCAATTCCCCAGTCAGTATCCGTTCACTTCCAGCTAACACCCTGTCACTCCATTTTCACTCCTCTAGTGACCCATTCAGCATCATGTACTAATCCATTCACTGCGCCAAACCCTAATAAATTCACCTGGGCACTCTCCTTGCAGTACTCTAATCATTCAGTCAGTACCCAAGTACTCATCCAGTGACCCAGGCCTTAGTATATGGACTGCTCCAAACCCTTATCCACTATGCATGCAGTCCTCTAACCACCTACACAATTGTCTTTCTCACCTTCAATTCCCTAGTCAGTATCCATACACTTCCAGGAAATACCCTGTCACTCCCTTTGCAGTCCTCTAGTGACCCATTCAGCGCCATGTACTAATCCATTCACTGTGCTAAAACCCAAACACTTATAAATTCACCAAGATACTATCTTTGCAGTACTCTAATGATTCAGTCACTGCCTAAGTATTCATACACTGAGCCAGGCCTTAGCACATGGACTGCTTCAAACCCCATGCACTATGCATGCAGTCTTCTAACCACCTAGACACTTGTCTTTCACACTTTCAATTTCCTAGTCAGTAGCCATACAGTCCAGCACTTGTCACTACATTTGCAATCCTCTAGTGACCCATTCAGTACCAAGTACTAATCCATTCCCTGTGCGAAAAGCCTAGCACTTATAAATTCCCCTAGGCACTCTCCTTGCTGTACTCTAATCATTCAGTCAGTACCCAAGTAGTCATGCAGTGAGCCAGGCCTTAGCACATGGACTGCTTTCAATGCCTATGCAGTATGGATGCAGTCCTCTAATCACCTACACAGTTGTGTTTCACACCTTCAATTCCCTGGTTAGTATTCATACTCTTCTAGAAAACACCCTGTCACTCACCCAGTGTGTCTCCTTATAGTACTGTAATCATTTAGTCAGTTAGCATGTAGTCTTTTAGTGAGGTAGGCTTTAGGGCATGAACTGCTTCAAAGTAGTATGCACTATGCATTTAGTGTTTTAACGATCGTCACACTTGTGGTTCAGGGCTATAGTTTCTTAGTCAGTTTTTATATAAAATGTGTTTGTACAGTAATGGAATAGTATAAATTTGAAAGTTATTAATATACATTCATTTGTGATTCTTTTTTACAGATACAGAACGGGAGTGTTTCTCATCTGTTTGCACTCTTCTCGTGCAAGATTGTTTGGATGAAGGGTCCTTAGGTGTTACATCATACTTGCTGTGCCGCACGAGTATTTTTTGTTAGGATCCCCTCGTAACAGAACTCTTTGGCAAATCTTGCTAATGATGAAGGTGGCATTGGTCTTTGTTTGCCCCTTGGAAAAAGTTTAAACATTTCTTCACCACTGAAGAAAAACGTTGTGGGCGTGGTGCCTTCTGCAAAAAATTTTCCTCAGATTCGGTAAATATTTTAAAGCGGCAACACTTACAGTTTTTGTAATTTAAACTTAGAAAATTTTGTTAGCTGTATGCATTTTATATATCTGTGATTTGTTTCTTGTGGTATTTTGTTGAGAATACCATGTTGTTGTTTTTTTAACGATCTTTCTGATTTTCCAGGTCTGTCGTCGACATCCGTGGTTCCCACAGGAGTGTTCCGCCTTGTTGTTTTGTATTATTGTTGTTACATTTTGTTTATTAGTTTATTGTTTATATTTATGTTAATAAAAAAATAAAGTTTGAAAAATAAAATTAATAATGTTTTTGGTTGTTCTCTTAACTGCTGTGTGACTCTTTCTTGTTCTTATTACTCTTATTTGATGGAGTCCACCATGGTGTTACATTTTGGGGCACTTATCGCTCGAATACTGGTGATATCTGCAGTTTGCACCAACTTCTGAATAGTGTGTTAGATTTATCTCAACTTTACTTCCGTTAAAGTGCTGATAATGAAATGGAGCGTAGCCGTTCCCGTGCAAAAAGACACGAGGTGCACCTTTGCGATTTATTCTAAATACTAAAATCCTGTATTGTATTGCACTGAGGTATTGGCTGCACTTACAGTGTACACACAAAATCTTTTAAGAAATCTCATTGTATTTATATTGATTGAGAATAGTGCGTCAGGTGCTGGATCTTGACGAGATACACTGCTCAGTTCGTATATTGTTGTGCACACGAAAAAAATCACATCACAACTTTCACACCAATTGCAATGCGAAACAAATTCTGGCGATAAGACACGTTAGCACCAGGGATTGTACACCTGCTTTCTGCTGGTGTTAAGCAGGACAACTACCTGCACCATGAAAGGGAACACAGCCAAGAGCCACACCAGAACACCCACAGGTGCCATAGAGTCAATGAGCATGATACAGGGATACCCATGAGGGCCAGAAGACTCATCTCAACAACTCCAGGACCCCCAATGCCCCCAAACCCACATCTTAGTAAGTGTGTACCCTGTGGTCATTGTCTTAGCATGATAGGCACAAGCCCTGCAACATCACAGTGTGCTGTCACCTCAGCGTTGGCAGTGAGCCTGGATGTGTAGCTACGTACGCATCCTCCTGCATGCACAACTGGCATGTACTGGTCTGTCGTTCACAGGTCAGTGCAGGGGTGTGCCTATCCAGCAAGGGGAACGGGGTGTCTCGGACATGTCCGTGTACAGAAAGTGCGGTAAGTGTGTCTCTGTGTTCTGGTGTGGCCTTTTACAAGAGCCGCAGCAGTCGATGTTGTAAAGTGGCATGCACCACCTCCAAACGGCACTGAGATGTTGTAGTTGGAATGTAGCAGGACATGCGCAAATAGGCATTACAATGGTGTGCTGTACGAGTGCACGAGATACAACAGCTCCCCGTACAAAAGTGTGGGGGCTCATGGGAGGGAGGAGCAGCCGTTTGGCAACATAACACACAGTGAACTCGACCATGTGCCACATGCTGGGCATCTCATCCATGATGACCACGGTCGCAGACATCCCACAACACCAACGACTGGCCTTTGTACACATCCTGTATGAATGCAGCATGGTTTTCACTTCTATGCTCGTTCAGTGGTGTGATGTTGGCAGGTTGTGTGACTTGTGCTCCTTGTTGGTGTGTTTCATTTTGGCCATTGTTAGTCTATATGTGTGTTGTACTTAATTGTGCATGTGTGCCATTCTGCCCATCTCCCCCCCTTCCCCCACTCCCTGCTTCTTCCTCTTCCTAGTGCTGTTGTGTCTATAATTTTGTTGCTGCACACATAAATACATGTAAAGAATAAATTAGAATAGTTCCTTGATTCTTTTAGGTTTCAAAACTTCTCTATTGGTTTCTTTTTAATTTTCCATATGAACCATTTTTTTAAATATTCAACAACACATAGAAGTCAGAAGTGCAACGTATTCTATCAACACACTTTCTAGAACATTCTACAATACGTGCAGGTTAAAAGTTCATACATTTTAAAAAACTTTACGATATTTTTTTGTAACATTTTCTTGAACATTTAATGACACGTGCAGGTTAAAAGTTGACGATTGTTTTAAGTTCGAACAGTGCCTTCCAAATGCAAGTAGCAGGGGGGGTTGAGCTGAGCAAATTTTATCCTATGATATGTACTCCACTTTGAAACTGCTTTTTCTTAACCAATCACAAAGATGCTTTTCCACAAAACTAATGTGCACCCCACTTTTAAAAAAGAATGCTTTTCATGATATCTTCAGAGATAAGTTAAAGATAGGAATTAGCATTTAAAAAACCTTTGAAATTCACTGAAAAAACCATAGGTTTCATGCACGTTATAGTTAGGAATTGGCATTTAAAAAACCTTTGAAATTCACTGAAAAAACCAAAGGTTTCAGGGGCGTTATAGTTAGGAATTGGCATTTAAAAAACCTTAGAAATTCACTGAAAAAAACATAGGTTTCAGGGGTGTTATAGTTAGCTGGACATTTCCCTCATACAAAACCCTAGAAATTCCCCTGTTATAGTTAGTTCAGCTAACTATAACTCACGCCCCCGCAATGCACTGCTTATGACGTCACATATTACATCACTCATGACATGGTCAGTGACATCACTGATGACATCACTGGTGACATCTCAAATGACATCACTGATGACATCACTGATGACATCATCCATTGAGTATGTGTTTCTGAACAGTTTTATTCTGTTTAATATATAGGGAAAGGCCTGTTGAAAAATAAGTGGGGGTACAAGTGTGTAAATGGATGATTTTCTAGGTGCGTAACTGAGTCTATAAGTGAGTCATTAAATGTATCTTACTGCAGACTAGTGACTAAACTGTGTGAATGTCTGTATGTGTCTGTGTGTTGGTGTATAAGTGGCTGCATGGTTTTGTGAATAGCTATACGAGTGTCTATATGGGTAATTGATTGGTTGTCTGAGTATCTGTATGGGTGCCTGAGTGTTTGTGTGGGTAGGGTGTGTGTGACTCTGTGACTAGATGTGTGAGTAGGTGATTCAGTGGGTGCATGTTTTTAAGAGTGCATCTGTGATGGACTGTATGGTTGGGTGAGTGTATTTATGGGTGTGTTAGTGATTGAATGTATATCTCAGTTGTACATGTGTCAGTAACTACATATGTGAAACGCAGTGTATATCTGTGTAAGAGTACATAACTATCTATATTTGAGAGTGTGTGATTTTGGGAGTGGCTGTATGCGCCATAGTGCAAGGACATCTGTGTCATGTGCTGTTTGTTTTTCTGCAGGAAGACACAGAATTTGTTAGTATTTTTATGAGTAAGTGAACTTGAGTGTTTTTAACTGTATAGGTGAGTAAATTTTTACTGTGATTAATTATTTGCATGACTGACTAGATGTGTCAGTACCTCAATGGATGATTGGCGGTGTGTGAGTAACTATATAGGTGTATAAATGCACAGAGTGACTGTAAGTATGAGTGACTGTACAGGTGAGTGAGTGGAGATGTATGTAGACCTAAAAGTCAATGAGTGGGTGAGTAGTTACTGGTATTGAAGTATCTATGGTTGTCAAAATGGCCGTCTGAAATTTTGAGTCAGTGTATCAAAGGTTATATTAGGGTGTGAGAAGATGCACTAATTTATCACACGGATGACGTCATCAGTGATGTCATCAGTGATGTTATTTGAGATGTCATCAGTGATGTCATCAGTGATGTCACTGACCATGTCATGAGTGATGTAATATGTGACGTCATCAGCAGTGCATTGCGGGGGCACGAGTTATAGTTAGCTGAACTAACTATAACAGGGGAATTTCTAGGGTTTTGTACGAGGGAAATGTCCAGCTAACTATAACACCCCTGAAACCTATGTTTTTTTCAGTGAATATATATATATATATATATATTGTCCCCAGAGATTCACTTCGCAGTGAAACAAGTAGCACGCACTCACAGTCTGTTGAGTTTCCCAATTACTTTATTTTCAGTAATTCTCCAGTCTCCAAATTAACCAACGCGTTTCGCCATCCACCGATGGCTTGGTCACGGTTAGCACAGTACATTGCATTTGCCCAATAAAAACATTTGTTGTTAGTCATGTGGGTGTTGATGTCACATCTTCCTTGGAAGCATGGAATTCTGGTATATGCAGTTTTTTAGTTTTTTTGTTATTTTGTATGTTTTTAAACCAACCATCATTTACACAGTGTTCATAACTTCAACCAATTATCAATAATTAATTTGGTTTGTGACAGAGAACCGGTTCTCAATAGGGTTCGCCACGAACCCATTTTTTTGGTGATTGGCATTTCACTAATTTATGTATACGATCACATTTTGATGTTGGTTGATGCTCCCAATGTCACTGTAAGGTACATTTATTTATCTCCCCTCTAGTGGGGATCGACTCTCATTGGTCTCATATATGATCATTCTTACCAACTGTGAAGATGTATCTGTATAGTTATGACGTTCCATTAGCTATGTGCATGGTCACCAGTTAAGTTTGTCTGATGTCTTTCAGTGAGTTAATCCTCCCGATATCAATCTGAAAATACATTTATTAGTCTCCCCTCTAGTGGGGCACGACTCTCGTCGGTTTGATACATGGTGGTTCTTAACTCACTGGAATGATATCTATCTCGTGTCGACCAAGGGTGATTCTAACGTGTGTTATTTACATGTGTGTTTTTTTAACTATCAGGTATGTGGGTTATGTGTGACTATATGGATGTGACTAACAAAAGATTTATTAAAAACTTTACAGAAAAAACATTTGTGCTTGAAAGCGGCTTTCTCTCCTGTTCACAGGTATCTTACTCATTGAGATGGCATAGTGAGTCAATGTTTCTACAAATGGACGTACAGTTCCTCACTTTGATTGAGGCCCCATGGCGTAAAGGTCCTGAAATTGAGAATCTGGTATGATTCTCTCCGTCTTAGAGTCTTTTCCCGGTCACCCCCTCTTTCATGTAGGGGTATAGTCTCCAGGGCATAGAAACAAAGGGATTTCCAATCTCCCCCATGGTTGGTCTCCATGCATTCGCCACAGCATTGCTCCTGTCTTTATTGACTGTGGCTCTGACGTGTTCCAAAATTCTCTTTTTAAGTTCGCATTTCGTGCTTCCTATATACTTCAGCGAGCATGGACACTCGATTACATATACCACAAACTGGCTTTTGCACGTGATTAATTCCCTTATCTGCCACATTTTTCCGTTTGTTAGTTTTACTTCTGTTGTATTTTTAGCAATCTGGCAAACTTTGCACATGTGGCATTTCTTAAAGCCTTTTGTTGTTAACCATTGCGTGCCTCTCTTTTTAGTGTGATCTTGATGGTGACTATGTATCAGTTTGTCTCTCAAGTTTTTCGCTCTGCGATAGGTGATTTGGGCATGTTGGCCCACAATTTCTCTCACTGTCGAGTCCAGTTGTAGGATATTCCAGTTTCTCCGAAGAATGTTTGATATTTCTTTTGATTCTTTGGAGTAGTCCATAATTAATCGAATTGTTGTGTTTTCTGAGTGATTCACATTTCTGTTGGATGATTTCTTGATCTTTTGCTGGTTCTCATCTAGGGTATCCTCCCTTCTTTTTTCATGGGCTCGCTTCCAACATCTTTGGATATTTCCTTTTTGGTATCCTCGGTGCGTGAATCTGTTAGCTGTCTTGTTGCTGTGTTTTTCCCACTCTTTTTCTTCTGAGCAAATTCTCCGTAAACGTAAGAATTCCCCATATGGGATATTATTCTTGACCGAAGGTTGATGAAAGCTGGTTGCATGCAATGTTGCATTTGTTGAGGTTTCTTTCCTATGCAGCGTCGTCTCTAGTTTGTTATCCACGACGTAGATTTCCGTGTCTAGGAAGATCACTTTTTCCTTGCTGATGTTGTATGTGAATCTTATGTTTGCTTCTGTGGAGTTAAGAATTTTAAAATATTCCTCAAATTCAGTCGAAGTTCCATCCCAAATAATTAAAAGGTCGTCAATATATCTCAACCATTTCATTACTTTGTTGACATATTTGTCGTTTTGGGGGTGCCATGCTATTTCTTGTTCCCACCACCCCATGGTGAGGCAGGCATATCCGGGACTGAAAGAGAACCCCATAGCGCATCCTTTAATTTGTAGGAAAATATCTTCTCCAAAAAGGAAGGTATTTTGAGTGAGGCACATATTGATCATGTCCATTAACATCTGGTTGTGTTGTTTTAGTTTGATGTCGCGCTCTCTGAGAAAGTAACTGCAGGCCCGTAATCCAATGTCATGCTCGATGTTTGTATAAAGTGACGTGACGTCCATTGTGATTAACATGTAGGATGGTTGCCATGGTAATCCTTGTAGATGTCTCAGTAGGTCAGTGGTGTCCTTTAGATATGAGCTTAGGTTAAAGACAAAAGGCATCAAAAAATGGTCGACATAGTTCGCTACTGGTTCCATAAGAGAGCCTTTGGCAGACACAATTGGTCTGCCTGGTGGTTTCGATGGGTTCTTATGTACTTTTGGCAGGAAATAAATCGTCGCCATTGTAGGGTGTTCCGTGCTCAAGAATTTTCTTTCGTCGTCATCCAGTAAATTCAGTTGTTGCCATCTTTGTATTTCTTTGTCTAGGTGTTCCTTGAAAACTCGTGTTGGATTCTTGTCTAGTTTTTTATAGTATTCCCGATTTTTTAATTGTGAGAAAGCCTCTGCCACATAATCTTGGGTGTCCATTATGACGATGTTTCCACCTTTATCCGCCATTTTGATGGTTATTGACTTGTCTTCCATTAGTGTTGTGAGGGCTATTCTTTCAGTTTTTTTCAGGTTGTCTCGAAAATTAGTCCCTCTAATTTTGTACATATCCTGTACAACTGCCTCCTGAAAGATGTCGATTTTATTGCCGGGGGGTAGTTGGGGGTAGAAACGTGATGTGGGTTTTTTTCCACTTAGGCCTGCTCCAATCTGTGGGCATGCCGTAGATTCTTCAATGGTGTCAGCTTTCTCCATTACATCTAGATTGACCAACGTTAGAAGGGCTGTCATGTCCGTCGTTTTTAGAATTGGTTCTTCCATTTTAGAAAGTGTTTTGGTTTTTCGTAGTGTGGTGTCTTTCATTAGCTCTTGATTTTCTTTGAAGAGTTTGGCTAGTTTGATTTTCCTTACGTATTTGTATATATCAATACGTGTTTGCGCTAAGTCCATCGACTGAGTTGGGCAGAAATTGATCCCATGCTTCAATAACGATATTTCGTTGTTAGATAGGGAGCGTTTAGATAAATTCATGATGACTAGCTCCTCCTTGTCATCTAATTCGTCTGTCCAGTTTATTTTGATGTCTTCTGACGCATGCTCCTGGTCTTTGTCCCCATTTCTTCTGATCCAGCTTTGCCTTTTTCCTCTTCTTGTTGGTTTCTTGGTGTTGATGCCGGTGTTCGTGGAGTCCATCTGCGTCCTCTTCCTCTTCCGCGTGTGGTTCGGAACTGATTTTGATTTTGTTCCCACGATCTCTGTTGGAGGACCAGTCTCATGTCTCCTAAAAAACTGCTCGTCGTTTGTTCCTCAGTTGGTTCCCCATCATTGTCACTCGCGCCTGTTGATGTTAGTGACGTTAGACTTGAGGAGCTTGGTGCCTCCGTCGATGTTCTGCCCTGATTTTTGAATATGTCGAATTTTTTCGCATACGTGAATATGCGCCCTTGCGCATAATCCTCCTTGTCCCTTTGGAATTTCGATTGTTTCCTCATTTTAACCAACTCCTCATGCTTTTCTACATATTTTTCCAGGTCTTCTTTTAATTTGTTCATTTCAGTATTCATTTCTTCAGACGCTAGGTCTTTTTCTAATTGAAATAATTCCTCTTTGATTTTTAGTAGCGCGACTTCAATGTGTTTAATCAAGATGGCGATCAGGCCTAGTGATGAATTCAACACAAACTCTCCCCACTCCTGTAGTAACTCATTGCTCGCGTCTTGTTGGCTGGGCATTAGTGATATCCTGAGTCCTCTTGGGACCCTCTGAACTTCCAGGTATTTTTTTAAAGTGGTCAGTTCCCACCATTTGTTGATTTCCTTTTTACTCAACCTTTCCCACATCTTCAATTTACTCCGTGTGTCCATTTTCTTTGGATCACCATTTGTTTCTTTCGACATTCGACCATGTGATATTGTTTCCTGTTCAAAAAAGGAAGCCAGGCTTTCATTCCGTTTAGCATCTCGTTTTTCCATAATTCTTTATGAGGTGGCTGAAGAAGATCTCAATTGATGTAAAGGTAGCTTTACAGGGTTATATAGACTGTCCCTTACGAGAGCGATACTGATTAACTGCTGATTGTTTTATTCGCTACTTCCCTTTGGATGTCGATATTGCGATTTTTCTACCAGTGTCAATCTTAGCTCTCAAACGGAAAATAACCAGCTAGACGTCCAAGGACACATCCTTGGATTAACGTGGTTTACTCAGTCGGTTGCCTAATGCGGTGGGAAAAAGCTTACCTTCACCCTCCGATGTCGGTTTGCAATCCCCTCCGCTTCGGCGTCCCAGGCTGTTCCGTAAATCCACTGCAAGACAGGTAGCTGGCGTGCGCCGGGTCAGACTTCCTGATATTGACCCAATTCGGCTCCGTTCGTAGGACCCCTGGCGCGTCTAGATCCGGTGCTGTGCTAAGGCAGAGCCATGCCGTTTGGTATTGTCCCCAGAGATTCACTTCGCAGTGAAACAAGTAGCACGCACTCACAGTCTGTTGAGTTTCCCAATTACTTTATTTTCAGTAATTCTCCAGTCTCCAAATTAACCAACGCGTTTCGCCATCCACCGATGGCTTGGTCACGGTTAGCACAGTACATTGCATTTGCCCAATAAAAACATTTGTTGTTAGTCATGTGGGTGTTGATGTCACATCTTCCTTGGAAGCATGGAATTCTGGTATATGCAGTTTTTTAGTTTTTTTGTTATTTTGTATGTTTTTAAACCAACCATCATTTACACAGTGTTCATAACTTCAACCAATTATCAATAATTAATTTGGTTTGTGACAGAGAACCGGTTCTCAATAGGGTTCGCCACGAACCCATTTTTTTGGTGATTGGCATTTCACTAATTTATGTATACGATCACATTTTGATGTTGGTTGATGCTCCCAATGTCACTGTAAGGTACATTTATTTATCTCCCCTCTAGTGGGGATCGACTCTCATTGGTCTCATATATGATCATTCTTACCAACTGTGAAGATGTATCTGTATAGTTATGACGTTCCATTAGCTATGTGCATGGTCACCAGTTAAGTTTGTCTGATGTCTTTCAGTGAGTTAATCCTCCCGATATCAATCTGAAAATACATTTATTAGTCTCCCCTCTAGTGGGGCACGACTCTCGTCGGTTTGATACATGGTGGTTCTTAACTCACTGGAATGATATCTATCTCGTGTCGACCAAGGGTGATTCTAACGTGTGTTATTTACATGTGTGTTATACTCCAAGTGTGGCTCCTCTCGTCAGGTGTAGCCAGCGCTCTCTCAATGGTGCGATATCCAACGGCAGAGCCAAGCCGTTATAAATCGAAAAGCCTGATTTCCCTCCAGCGCGGGAAGAAAAAGAACGGGTCGCACTCGCGTCTGAAATGTTTAGCAGTTTTCCGTTTTAATTTTCAATTACAAATCCACAATTAGAAAAGGCAGATGATGTACGCGTTTCGGTCTTAGCATAAGACCTTGCTCACGATCAAGGTGGTGATAAACACAAACAGTATTAATACTTTTTTTTACAACTTTGTTTTAACAAAATCAACTGATGTCATTTCCTGTTAAGTTTTTTGGGGAGTATATGTGTGTCAACCTCCCAGCGTATGGCGAATTTCTGAGGATTCGGAGAATTTGTACAGAACCAGAAGAATGGCAAAAACATAGCATGGCAAGAGCAAAGAGATTTGAGAAACGACAATATAGCAGAAGCATCATAAAGAAATGCCTAACAAAATCTACTGCGAAATCAAGAGAGGAATGCTTAATCCCGAAACATTGTAAAACATCAGAAGAATCTGAACCAATCAGATTGATAATGGACTTCTCTGAGGAATCAAAGGATATAACGTCCATTTTACGAAGAAATTGGAAAATACTACAAATGGATAATACTATGAGTACATTTATTGGAAAACATCCAAACATCACATACCGCAGAGCAAGCAACCTAAAAGATCGATTGATTCATAGCCATTATAAAAGAAACACCCCAAAAAATCAATGGCTAAAAACTTAGGGGTTTGTAAAATGTAATAACTGTAAAGCTTGCCAAATTGGCAAACCAACTACTCAAATCAAATTGGCAAACAATACATTCACGGTATATGTAATTGAATGCCCATGCCCTCTAAAATATGTGGGCAGTACCATATGCGAACTTAAATTAAAAGAATTCTGGAACATGTAAGGGCTACAATCAATAAGGACAAAATGAATGCAGTGGCCAAACATATTGAACAATTCCACGCAAGTGATTGGAAAACTTTGAAATTCTACAGAATTGAGACAGTGCCACAAACCATCCGTGGAGGAAACAGAGAATGGACTTTGCGACAGAAAGAATCGCGCCATATTTTGAACCTGAGAAGTCTCGCACCATATGGATTGAATCAAAGTGAAGAGATGTATATACACTTATAAATTGACAAACCTGACTCATTAGTTGCAAAAACTCCTCAAAGCAGAGAGAAGAGAAAGGAAAAAAATCTTTTTTGAGCGTAGAGAAGAATTAAAATCTGACACTCTTATAAAATCATATGGAACAAAAATGTAGAATTGAAATAACCGACCAACATATACCCACTGGAGGGTTAATATTGTTATGAAATAGAAATAGAAAAATTGTATTAGACATAATTTTCAGAAAAGAAATTAGCACATAGATAAATCGAAAATGTGGACAATGACTAAATCATTGGTTGGAAACAAGATCAAGTAAAATAGAATTAATTTACGTTATGAATATTTCTTTGAAAATTAGGTGAAAAAATTATTAATTTTTTGATTCCATATGCATTTTATGTTCACACAATGTTTCAATTACTATAATGATGAATTTTTCTCACTGAGCACAACTTAATTTAATTTAATTTTAAAAATAAGTAATCAGTACTACATATCCCAGAATGCTAGGAGGTTGACACACATATACTCCCCAAAAAACTAAACAGGAAATTACATCAGTTGATTTTGTAAAAAAAAGTTGTAAAAAAAAGTATTAATACTGTTTGTGTTTATCACCACCTTGCTCGTGAGCAAGGTCTTATGCTCAGACCGAAACGCATAGATCATCTGCCTTTTCTAATGATGGATTTGTAATTGAAAATTAAAACGGAAAACTGCTAAACATTTCAGACGCGAGTGCGACCTGTTCTTTTTCTTCCCGCGCTGGAGAGAAATGAGACTTTTGGATATATATATATACATATATATATATATATATATATATATATATATTTTTTCAAACGCAAGGTTGTCCTTAGAGGATGTCACACACCTCCGGATTCCACACACTACATCGCAGGCGGCTTCACAGTGGAAAGTGCAGCACGCGCTTCTGGGCCATACGCGTTTCGGGCTCCCTCGAGCCCTTGATCACTGGCATATATATATATATATATATATTTACATATTTAAAGAGGCGTTTCTTGTTTTACTTGGGATACACTCTTAATTATTCCACTCAAAATGAACCGCCGAGTCGGTGATGCTGCAAGCGCAAAGTAGGTGCTTTTATTGTTTATTTCTTTTCTCTCGACTTTCCAGTCATATGTCATACTCCACTACACCTCACCCAGCCCCGCCCCTGCCCGCTTTCCTGTCCCAGAGCGTTACCTGTGCAAGCCGCCACTGCATAGCACACATTCTTAAAGTATACTCAGCAGTGAAAAATCGAAGCTGCAACAATTTAATGTTTCTTAACTTAAGTAGTTGAAAGGCTAGGCCCCAAATAGGCAAATGCCTTACAAAACAAATTTCTATTGTAATCTGAAATGATAATTTTTTGAAGCAGAAACAAGGCCAATAGCTCTGACTTAAATATGAATTTATGCACAAATGTTGACTGTGTGCCAATGTTTGTGTGTTTTTAAGCAAATCCTTAACAATCAAATCGAGTCTAGTTGAGCTAAATTGAGCTAATGGTCTTCTTTTATATATATTGACAAGAACACGCATGAGCAGCATTTCTTTTAGTCCGAAATCTTTCAGTGGACTAATATTTCCACATCTCATAGTGTTCTGCCTCAAAGCCAATGACATAATTGTACATTAGTAGGTAGTAAATAGGCCTTTAAAAGGTGCATGGCTTCTGCTCATATCACCTACTCCAATTCTTGCCAATTTGGAATACTTTTACGCATTTTGCAGGATCTTTGCCTTGTGAAAGTTACCAACTAGACCTCTGATTACAGCACTTTTTTGAAGCACACGCATTCAGCCGCCTGCAGTCTCTCCGACAAGGCTTATGTTTTGTTGCTGCCTACATGTTTCAGTCCAAACTATATTATAATTTACCTGTCTCTCACAGCCCCTGTCCATCCATGGGCACTGCACCCCAAGACAAGATAGGAGTTTGTCTATGATCACAATAAATGCAACATTCTGCCAAAGACACACTTTCATGGTTCAGCATGCTAGGGGTATGCAGCACTGTGTAAGTGCTACAGTGCAATGCAATACAGTGATAGCAGCATCCCAATCCTTATGCCTGGGACAGGCTGTTGTTGGCTCTTCATCATGCAAGTGCCCAGTACCACTGCACCTACTGCACTTATGATAACGGTACATTTCTGAGTCATGCTTGGTCTAGGATTAGCCTATATTAATTGTGCCAACAGACATTTCTCTGCCAGCACTGCAGCGCTTAATTGAACAGCACTGCAGTTGTAGATGGCAAAATGCATGTAGGCACAGTGGGGTGGGCAGCAGGGACACGGGTAGAGCACATCCCATAAAAAGGAAAAAATGCCAATCACCGAGGGGCAAATACCGGTGTTCAGAGTGTGTCATTGTTTGTCTCATGGTGAAATGTGTGCAAATCGATTTGCAGTGGGCTACAGTGGGCTATTTACCCCTTCACCTCTGGTGACACTGTACTTGCTGAAATAATGATAGATAAATCCCAGTGTTCTATCCTAGGAGTAGGTTGCTCTGGGATCTACTCACCCATAGACCTCTGTGTGACTACACCTGCTGCACTAATACTAGCTGGCTGCGTTCCACTGCCTGGCACATGCTGCAGAGCTCTCCTCAAACATCTGAGCTCCGGTGCTTCTGCACCTGCTCAATTCCTATCTCCCAGGCTTCCCAGTACTTCTCTTAAAAGCACACATTTTAAGAACAGTGTTGATTTGGGTATTGCTGTTACATCTGTTACCATATACATCCTCATTGCACACTCATGGCAGATCCTTGGGTGATTCTACTAGCAAGATTCTCCTTGCAGCTGATTGGGCTATTATAGATGTGCTAATTAAACCAGGGGTTTGTGAATTTAGTGTAATTTGGTTTTGAGTAATTATACAAAATTTCAGAAAAATTATGAGAAATTATACATCAGTACACACAATGCAAATCCAGCATTTTGCACTATATTTTAGTGCAAAATGCTTCCTTGCATTCATTTTGGACACATTGTGTGCTATAAAAAATAGAGCAAACAAATAAAACTGCCTTGAACAACAGCCTCTTGAGGTCAGGGTCTTTGAGGTGTTTAATGCTCTTGCAATAGGAGTGTAGTGTGATCGGTGTGTAAGTACACAACATGGTGGTATAGCATCATATCAGGAATAGGAGCAGTAATCAAAACATGTAAGAATAAGCAGATGTTGTGTATTCTTAAAAGCGTTATTACAGATTCAAAATCTCCATGATAACTGATTAAACCACCTACTGTCGAACCAACCAATATGGGCTATGGTCTTTTCACACCTTTTTACCTTGGTGGAAACTTGAGTCTTGGGCACCCGGGTTAATCAAGCAACACTGAATCGCTCCTGCTCAAACATCTGCCATTCAAGCAAGAAGACTATATGAAACAATCTTTCCATTTTAGTACTACAAGGGTCTGCAACTCTCTCCCACTCTCTCCCACCAGCCGTTCGCACAACTCCTTTTCTGATTATTTTTAAAAGGAATTGTTTTCTGGTACTATTTGTTTGTGAATATGAATGCCTACTCCTTTTGGTTTTGCATTTGACGGTTCCCTGATGTTTTTGTATCTTGAACAGATGTATTTCTCTCTTGTAAAGCACTTAATTGCCCATGATTCATGTCCATATGTTACATACTTCATTGTACACTGGATGTTTATTTTCATTTGTCCTTGCCTAGATTTAATGGAATGTTTTTGCTGTGGGCAGTTTTGCCTGGGTCCTGTTGCCAGCAGGTCCATTTGTACTGTGCTGCAAATACATAAGATTTCAAGTTATTTACTTACATGGAGTGGACAATCTTTACAATGGCGACGAGTTGAAGACGTATTTGCAACATCTGCAGCACAGGAGTGATATCGTCTTCATTTGGGAAATCGTAGTTGTTCCCTGCCGTTTTGTTCTTCTACAACGATCGCATTGAACAGATATCCTTTGTGGAATATTGGTGTTTCTGTTCTGGAATTCTGAAGATGCTCGCTGGAAGTTTTAATGGTTGACCATTTTCATGTTTTCCCGCAACTCTCTGTCACAGGAGCTCGGGTCATTCACATATGCCTATTGGCTGTTTGTTGCCAAGCCACGTAAGTACTGTTCGCCCTTGAGGCTCTTAAGTGAAATATTTACTTCCGGTCTCTAAATGATGACTGCACGCTTTATTACCTGTGTGTTGTGTAATTCGCAGCTGACAATGCTGGCACAGTTTACAATCTGCACAGCTTCCGCTGTTATACAGAACTCACGAGCTACAAAACTATTATGAAATATATTAACTATGGGCCTGATTCACAGAACTAACTTAAGACAAAATCCTAAACTTACTACCATTTTGGTATTCACAGAAGGCACTTACTCATTTCGGTATTCACAGAAGTTAGGAGTCCTAACTTTAGGACTCCTAAATGCCTTCTGTGAATACCGACAGTTTTAAAATTAGGATTTTTCGCAGTTTAGTAGTAGTATAGTTAGGACTCCTAACTTTAGGACTCCAAAATTCCTTCTGTGAATACCGAAAGTCTTAAAATTAGGATTTTTCTCAATTTAGTAGTAGTAAACTTAGGACTCCGAACTTTAGGACTCCTAAATGCCTTCTGTGAATACCAAAAGCCTTAAAATTAGGATTTTTCTCAGTTTAGTAGTAGTATAGTTAAGACTCCTAACTTTAGGACTCCTAAATACCTTCTGTGAATACCGAAAGTCTTAAAATTAGGATTTTTCTCAATTTAGTAGTAGTAAACTTAGGACTCCTAACTTTAGGACTCCTAAACTGAGAAAAATCCTAATTTTAAGACTTTCGGTATTCACAGAAGGCATTTAGGAGTCCTAAAGTTAGGACTCCTAATTTCTGTGAATACCTAAGTGAGTAAGTGTCTTCTGTGAATACCAAAATGAGTAAGTGCCTTCTGTGAATACGAAAATGGTAGTAAGTTTAGGATTTTGTCTTAAGTTAGTTCTGTGAATCGGGCCCTATATATTTACTTGTAACCCAGTGAGCCATACAATTACTGGATTCCTCCCGTTCCCGGCGAAAGTAATCGAGAAGGTTGTCAACAAGCAACTGACCTCCTTCCTCGAAAAGAACAACATTCTGGACCCGTCCCAATCTGGATTCCGCAGCAACCACAGCACCGAAACAGCCCTCATCGCTGCCACCGACGACATCAGGGCCATGATGGACAACGGAGAAATCACGGCCCTCATCCTCCTGGACTTTTCGGCTGCCTTCGACACCGTCTGCCACCACACCCTCCGCACACGCCTCCACAACGTAGGTATCCACGACAAAGCACTGGACTGGACCACCTCCTTCCTCACCGGCAGAACCCAGAGTGTCCGCCTCCCCCCATTCCGCTCTAAAGACACCAAGATCATCTGCGGCGTACCCCAAGGATCGTCCCTCAGTCTGACTCTCTTCAACGTCTACATGGCACCGCTCGCCAACATCGTTCGATCGCACAACCTCAACATCATCTCATAGGGTGATGACACCCAGCTGATCCTCTCCCCCACCAAGGCCCCCACCACCGCCAAATCCAACCACCATGAAGGAATGAAGGCCATCGCCGAATGGATGATAAACAGCCACCTGAAACTGAACTCGGACAAAACGGAGGTCCTCATCATTGGATCCACCTCATCCGACTGGGATGACTCATGGTGGCCGGCCACACTAGGAGTTGCACCGACGCCCACTGACCACGCACGCAACCTGGAAGTCATCCTGGACTCTGCGTTGTCAATGACCCAGCAAGTAAACGCAGTGTCCTCCTCCTGCTTCAACACCCTCCGCATGCTCCGCAAGATCTACAGATGGATCCCCACCGTAACCAGAAGGACGGTCACCGAGGCCCTCATCAGCAGCAGACTGGACTACGGCACCGCTCTCTACACAGGAACCTCAGCCAAACTCCAGAAACGACTACAACGCATACAGAACGCCTCCACCCGCCTCATCCTCGACATTCTCCACCACAGCCACATCACAGCCCACCTGAAAGATCTGCACTGACTTCCCGTTAACAAGAGAATCACCTTCAAGCTCCTCACCCACGCTCACAAATCACTCCCTAACACCGGACCAGCATACCTTAACAAACGACTCACCTTCTACACCCCGTACCGCCAGCTTCGCTCCGCTGACCTCGCCCTTGCCACCGTCCCCCACATCCGTCGAACGACCGCCGGCGGCAGATCGTTCTCCCACCTCGCTGCAAAAACCTTGAACACCGTACACCCTCCCCATCCACCTACGTCAGACCCGGGACCTGCTGGCCTTCAGGAGACTCCTCAAGACCTGGCTGTTTGAGCAGTAGCAGCACCCCGCCGCCCCCAGCGCCTTGAGACCCTCACTGGTAAGTAGTGCGCTCTACAAATGAACTGATTGATTGATTCTGGTAAGCATTGTTCGTAAACTGTATTGCTTTGCACTATATAACTATTTCCTCCGTACCTTGATTAGGCCATACACTATTTATTCAAATTCATACCAGCTTTACTGTTATTTTATATAACCTTTGTGGATTGGTGCTCATAATTTTCTTGTATGAGACTCCTAGCTCAAATTCTTTGGGAGTAAAGGGGGTACTGCTAAACATTTGGCAGTGAATTATTTCTTCAAAAGTTTAGACTGATTTTTTTCGGCATCATGCAGCTTGACCCCTCTTCCAAGTTTCTACAAAGCAAGGGTGAACCGCCCATAACGTGGATGAGGTGGAAGAAAGAATTTATAACATATCTTAAGGCCATTGGTGAAGAAAGAATGGCTGCAGAAAGGAAAAAGAAAAGTTTGCTGCATTGTTTGGGATCGGAGGGTCAAGTGGTATTCAGGACTTTACCACCAATGGAAGGCCAAGGTGATAGGACTGTTTACAAGGAACCCCTGTTGAGGATGGAGCATTGGTTTAATCCCACATGAAGTGTTGCATTGAACAGGTTCAAATTTTATACACGTGCACAAGAAGAAGGTGAATGTTTCAATGAATTTCTCACTAGTCTTCGAGCTCTTTTTACCAATTGCAACTTTGGGGCCATTACTGACGAGGTGATTAGAGACCAATTTAGTGTTCATGTTAAAAGTAAAAAGGTTCAAGAGCAACTATGGGTGTATAGTGATCCCAACCTACAAGTGGCTATTACCACTGCCAAGGCTTTGGAACAATCAGAGTTGTGGATGAAGCCTTTGAACAAAAGTAGTAGATCTGGAGGTGCGTGTAGTGTAAATGATGGTGGTGCTCATAGGGGTAGTCACACCTTTAATGCTGGAAGTGCCCATGAATTAAATCAAAGTACAAGTATTGGAGGGACTCAGTTCTACAAGAGAAGTGCCAAAAATATTCACTGTTTTAGGTGGGGTAGCCTTAGCCAAATTTGTCATCTTCACAATGTCCTGCTATGGGTATAAAATGTAGTAAATGTGAGTGTTTAGGACATTTTGCACATGTATGTAGGAATTTTAAGAAAAGTACTCTAAATTCTAATGTAAACAGGAGGATATTGTGTGTGGGTAATGAGGGTTGTTTCCATGAGGAGGGTGAAAGCAGTGTGGGAATTGTACTGTCCATCAAAAGGCACAGGTGGAGGCTTGCAAGAAGGAAGTATAAGACCTCGTAGGTGATTTGTTTGCATTTTAAGAGAGGAATTGGAGTTGATGGCTAATTCTGGTTCACCTTGAACCATCATTACTAAGAAATATTGTGTGCAGAGGTTTGGTGACAAAGTGTGTTTGGATTCTCTCAATGAGTCAGAAAGCTTTGATGGGACAAGAATAGATGTGATGGGGTACGTGGTGGTGAATGTTGAATTAAAGCAGAGATCTGCTCAAGTTAAGTCGTATGTGGCAACTAAAGTTGTTAATGTGTTAGGATGGAAGGATCAGTGGAAGTGGGGAATCATTCTTTTTTTCTTTTTTAACTTTGTTTATTGGTTTCGATCACAGCCATACATAGCATAAATGGACGACATGTATACAGCTTTCAAAATAGAGTAATCATACATAGTTTTTTAGATACATATTAAGCATTTCCTACCCTATTTGCTGGTCTATGCATCTCCATGGCCACGGTAGGCGATACACAGGGGTCCCCTCGATATTTATTCCAGTTTGACCACTTCTTATCCCATTTCTTAGGACATCCCAGCGCCTTAAAAACCGCAGTTTCTGCCAACATACATCTATCCATTTCATTAGCCCATACGGTGAGAAGTTGTGGGTTCGCTCCCCCCCAACCCCTAGCTAGCTCTCTTTTCACCAACGTGTATCCCAGCGTCATGAATTGTTGTTCAACCTCCGTGAGATCAGTCTCCTCCCACACATTCAACAGTCCCAATAGTGGCGTCAATTCTACCTCTTTCCCAAGGGCAGTGTTCATGTGTTCTGTGGCTCCCTCCCAAAGGGCACGTATCCTTGGGCAGCTCCACAGGGTGTGATAGAATGTGGCCTGCTGTCCACAGCCCCTCGTGCAACCGTCGTCAGGTCTAGTCCCTATTCTAGCCAAGGTTATCCCGGAGATGTATGATCGATGAAGGATACTAAGCTGGATGAGCAGGAATCTCTGTGTTATAGCCGCCTCCCTCGGGGACATAAGTGCCGTCTGCCAGTCCTCCTCGTCTATCGGACAAATGTCAGCCTGCCACCGCTCTCTGAGCTTCAGGAATGTGTCCGGCAGGTTATTACTCAGCTTTTTGTAGGTGAGAGATATTGCTTTTGAGATGAGGGGCCCGTCTAGCAAACGGTCTTCCAGTGGAGATGATTCCGGTATATTTTTGAGGGATGGACACGCCGCCTGTAGCGCATGTCTGATCTGTAAATACCTAAACACTTCTCCCTGCGCCAGACAGTATTGCTTCTGAAGCTCACCAAAGGTGAGCATTGCTCCCTTTTTTACCAGATCCCCTACTGTGGATATTCCGATAAGGTCCCACTTATCAAACCCGTGCTGATAACACAGCATCCCTAATTTCTGGGTGGTCCACAACGGTGTGGCCTGCGAGAGAACGCCCTTCCATCCCAACCAGGCGGAAACCACCCACCATATTTCCAATGTGTGTTGGGTGGGTCCGAAGAACTTCCTCCTATTTTTCCTGTCAGTGGTGTACAGTGGCCCCCTAAATCCGGAGTGATCTGTTTGATAGCGGTCCAGGACATATGCTGGATCATCCGGGGGGTGGTATTTCCAGTGATTAATGGTCACCAGTTGTGCCGCCCAGTAGTAGCGTTGTAGGTCCGGTAGTGCTATGCCCCCGTCGTACCAGCCTCTAGTCAACTTCTGCAACGCTATTCTAGAGGCCCTACCATCCCAGAGCAGCGTGCAAATCTCCCCTTCAATCGCCCTGTAATAAGAGTCTGGGACTCTTTGGGGACAGTTATGTAGTATAGAAAGAAAACGGGGAAGGGCTAACATCTTAAACAGTGCCGCCCTCCCCACCAGTGTTAAGGGTAAAGATCTCCAATGTTTAACATCTGCCTGTAGTCGGGTTAAAGGGGGGGCCAGATTGGAGCTATAGAAGCAGACCGGGTCTGAGGTAATAAAGATCCCTAAATACCGAAAGCCTTCTGTAGCAACCGCTATGTTACAGTCCGCCGGAAGGCACGGGACTGCACCTCTCAACATAAACAGTACCGACTTGTGCCAGTTAATCGCATACCCAGAGTATTTGCCAAAATTCGCGAATATATCCAGCATAACCCTAATCGAGGTATACGGGGATGCCAGATATAGCAATATGTCATCCGCATATAGGGATATTCTATCCTCCACGTCCTCTGCCCATATCAACCCTCGCACCAGCACATCATTACGCACCCAGGCCGCGAGAGGTTCCAGGACAAGAGAAACAAGCATTGGCATAGCCAATAGGTCTCGCTTTTGGGACCTTATAAGTATTTAGTTTTGCTGCACAATATCCTTGGTGCAACAACAAGTGTTGCATGGCTAAACACTTATAAAGTACCAAAGGCGAGACCTATTGGCTATGCCAATGCTTGCTATTTAAAGTCATGTGTAGAAAACAAATAAACAGCCGACACATGTTTTGCCCACAGGCCGGCAGGCCAGGGCTTTCTCAAGGCTGATTTTAAAAAACAGTGAAATGATACAATTATAGGGTAGTGAAAGTAAAGAGAGAGATCAACAGATAAGTCATAAACAGTAGAAGGCGGAGAGAAAGAGATGTGAGAATACGGAATGGAGTGATGCAAATACGAGTATGTGAGACATCAGCATATATAGATATATATATATATATATTTTTAGGGTAGTGAACAGACAGAAAGAGATCAGAGAGTGAGTCATACACAGGTGATAGAGGAAAGGAGAAGGAAGAAGAAAGAAAAGTAAAGGGATAAAGTGGAGAGGAATGGGTAGAAAAAAGAAAAAGAAGGATTTTAGAATTGTAAGTTGCACCCAGTAGAACATATTGTGTGTGAGGAGAATATTTTTAGAATAGAAATGAAATGAAAAACAGAAAGGTTACGACATATCAGAGTGGGTCACAGGTGAGCAAACAAATGGGCATATAAATAATAGCGATGATTGAGAAAGCGTAAGACTCCTCAGGTAGGTACATGAACACTCGTGAATACAAATAATTGTTATGCAATTGTAAATCCCTTCTGGTGGGTTGCATGAACATACAAAAAAACAATCAGATTAGAGTTATGTTCGGTTTTGTCATAAATAGATTATATACATTCCAGTCATGTCACATGGAGGTAACTTAAAAAGAAAAAAACAAGTAATGTTGACATTTAGAGTAGCGTGGAGCCTAGCAAGAAAAAATTCTACAGACGGTGAATTATTTCAAATCATCATTGTCTATACATTCTGTATGGACCTCATCAAGGACATACGAAATAACAGTTGTTAAAAATTTCCTAATATCACGTGCTTAGTGTTATTTCCGGCATAAATTGAATTCAATTTACCAGATGAGTCTCTTTGCGTTGGTTGTGTTAATACCTGTGAAGTATGAAAGTCAGCGTGTAAGCCAAGGAGTCACAAAGATAGCCAAACACCAGTAGGGATGAAAAAAAAAGTCGGGATCTGATGGGAGTGAAAACGGCGAACCTATGTGCGATTACACAGGGTGTGCAAGGTGGGGCAATTGCTAGGCCCAGTGGCAGCCACGCATTCAATAAATTGGTTGAGAGGTATCTTTGCGTCCCTTTAGGGAAGGTATAATTAGCAGCGTGCAGTTCGCAAGAGATGGAGAATTATGCGTCCAAAATTGAGGATCTATAACTAGCTGATTATAATAATTGGGCCACATGGGATTAAGATAAAATGTGTCTCTTAAGTGAAATGGGCGAAGAACTGCATTGATGCCTAAATGCAGGCGCAAGACAAAGAACACAGGTTAAGGAGTTAACAAGTCTCCAGATGGGGGTGAGTAAGCGTCATGTGGCAAGGTAAAGTCCGAGCGCTGATGTAGGGACAGAAAAAGTCACAAGTACTTACAATCGATAATCCGGAAACGTGAGTAGGTGCTTCTTCTATGAGGCGGGTAAAATGCAGTCTGAAATAGCTGGCAGCAGCTCCCACCGTGTTATTTATTATCACACGGATACTGGAAAAGAACAAAAACAGACGGCACAAGGCAGAAGATCGTAAAAGTGTCAGGTCATTGGTACCTGCTAGAGCGGTTCGCAGTCAGATTTGTGAAAAAGGAGATGTGATTATTTACACCAAACAAAATAGGTCTAAAATTGTAGCCAAACAAAATTAGATAATAATATAATTTAATTCGGGTGGGGAGAAAAAGTAAAGTTATCGGAGAAGGGTGACATTTGCGTCCTATAATAATCGGACGACAAGACAATGCAAATATGTGAAATGGGCCGCATGGGTAAGGAATGAAATGACCTCGTAGGTAAAGTGAGAAAAGAGCTGTGGAGTAAATCTAATACATTGTAGGTGAGGGGTAAGTAAAGGTCATCAAGTAAGTGTAATTTGGCTCGATATGAGTGACGGTGAAAAAGCAAGGGTGGAACTAAATGGCGAAGATCTGATGTAGTAACAGAAGGCCATTCAGACAAGCATTGGCATGTGCCCGCGAAAGTGATCGCGATCGCGATCAAACATCAGAGCGGCCGTGCGCCCGCCAAAGTGAAAGTAATCACGTCAAGCGCGGCGCGCGCGCCCGCGCACTTGCACTGTATCGCTAGGCTGGCCTGGTAGCACTTTTTGGAGCCCTCTCAAGAGGTCTCGCAGAGCATCGCTTACGCGATAGCTCAGGCGAGACCTAAAAATCAGCGGGGAAAGCGGGTACCCCTGCCTAGTGCCCCTACGTAACTCGAAGGTTCTAGATGTAAAACCGTTTACCCTCACCTGCCCCATCACTCGTGTATAGAAGCTTTATCCAGGCTATACATTTGGGGCCCAGTCCAACTTTCGCTAGGACCTCGAAGAGGTATGGCCACTCGATAGAGTCGAACGCCATTGACGCGTCTAGGGACAGCACCGCCGCATCTTCCTCGATGTAATTCCTTCGGGCCATCACATTGTGTAGGCGCCGTATGTTAAGGGCCGTATTTCTACCTGGCATAAAGCCAGACTGGTCTGGGTGAACCAGCGACGCAATGACCGACACCAATCTATTTGCCAAAACTTTAGCCAGCACCTTCGTCTCTACATTAAGGAGAGAGATTGGCCTATATGAACCACAGTGATCCGCTGGCTTACCCGGCTTATGTATGACTATGATGATGGCTAGCCTTTGATCTACCGGTAGACTCCCCACTTCGAAACTTTCCTCATACATGGCTCTCAGGTGTGGCACGGTCAGAGAGGCATTAGCCTTCAAAAATTCAATTGGAATGCCATTGGGCCCCATCGCCTTTCCGGATTTAATCTGCCCCAGGGTCTTACTTATTTCCTCGTTGGACAGGTCCGCCTCTAGGGCATCACGCTCCACATCCGAGAGGCCTGGTACGCTACTATCCTGAAGCAGCCGACGTGAGTCCTCTGCCGTGTATAGGGTAGAGGGGGAGTACACAATTTCGAAATGGTAAGCAAATTTCTCTGCTATGTCCTGCGGATGAGTTACTATTTCTCCCCCTATCGTCGTGAATTTTTGTACCCCCCTGGACCCCTCTTCTCACCGCTCTAACCACGCCAGTGTCTTGCCGGCCCTGTCTCCCAACTCATAGAGTCTATGCTGAGTGGCACGATGCTGAGTCACCATTTGCTCCCTTGTTTTTATCTTGTACTCGTCTTGTTTCAGTAGGAGTCTATGGCTCGTGTCCGGTGAGGGATCTCGTGCATGCTCCTTCTCTAATTCAAGGAGATCGGTCTCCACCTGAACCAATAACTCACGTTTTTTTGTGATATAGCCCGTCTTTAATGACAGAGCTTGCCCCTTTATAACCACCTTGTATGCCTCCCAGATTACTTGTGCGGAATCCACTGAGCCCACGTTTTCAGTAAAGTAATTCTCCGTTTGAGTATGGAGCTCGCTTTTTATATCCGGTATGTGTAAGAGCCATGGATTCAGGACAATAGTGTGCCGTGGTTGCCTTTCCCAGTGCGTATACTCTGTCCATACAGGAGAGTGGTCTGAAATACCCCTGGGGAGAACCCTGTATTGGGCAAAACCTCCTACCGAGGATATATGTGTAAGGAAATAGTCAATACGTGAAAGGCTGCGGTGGACACTCGAAAGGTACGTGAATAGTTTATCAGTTGGGTGAAGTGCCCGACCCACATCTGTCAGTCCCATCGCCTTTACAAAGTCCACCATTAGAGCGTTTGATTTCTCCCTTGACCTCGGCGGATGGCGGTCAGTAGTATCATCTAGGGTCATGTTGTAGTCTCCCCCCATTATAAGTGCTCCCTCTTGAAGTCCCGTGAGTCTCTTGCCTAAATCTTCCAATGCCCCCTTTCCCAGAGCTGGCGGCAAGTACACAGACACTATGTTGATGACTCTCCCATCCCATTGGGCCTCTGCCCCCACAAAGCGACCTCCTGTATCTGCCCAAGTCTTTTGAACAATAAGGGGCGTAGTTTTCCTCACCAATATAGCCGTCCCCCTCGAACCCGTGGTGTAGTCTGCGTGTATCAAAAGTTTGTAGCCCCATCGAGTAAGGGACTTGGATTTATGACCCACCAGGTGTGTTTCTTGCAGGAGGACCACATCGGGTGAGTGTCTTTTCAGAAATTGTTGCACTATGCCCCTTTTAATTTTGTCCCCAACCCCGTTAACGTTCCAGGACATCACGGTAAGGGTACGGTCTTTATCCTGCCCCATTCCCGTGTATCTTACCCACTACTTCCATTCGGATCAATTCAATGTAGGAAAAACTTGAACCTGGTGATTCATTTTCCGTCGTCCAATAGGCCATAAGACTGTTATACGCTTTTGAAATACGGTTCCACCTCGCTTACCAATAACACAATCAGAAAAATAACATCTCCCAATTCTCGCCCCCTGATCCCCACCCCCTTCCCCGCTTCTCGATCAACAAAGTAAAGCACCTTCACAACCCCTGTCAGGCCCAAACCCCTCAACAATCTCCCCCCTCCCTGCCCCCCTGCCCGTGGATTTAAAACTACCCACTCCCAAACTAGGCAGAGTGCCTCTTCCCCCCTGAAATGCTAAAAATGCTCGGGACGGATAGCTCCCATCCCCACCCGCTTTCATCCCAGTTGGCTAGAAATTGTACCCCCATCCACTGTTTACATATTCAAGTTACATTCAGATCACGTCTTATTATTCCCATCGGTCTCAAACCGTGCACAGGATCTCGCTTATAAGTCTCGCACCTGATGTAAGTATCTGCCCCCTGTCCACACCCCCATACTTGTGCTGTTGGTGGGCACCGGCTCTCCCTCGGTGCTGCCATGGGTTTTCACTCCTGTTCCTTCAACGGGCCCTCTAGCTCTGTCGGATCATGTCGAGTCGAGTCCGCACAGTGACCTCTGCGTCGGTCGGTCCGTTTAGAGCGTTCACGTCTCTGGCCTCCCACCATGCTCCATCCTTCCATCCAGTCCCAGACTGCATCCGGAGACTCAAAAAACCATGATTTGCCCCCTGACTCCACCCTCAGTTTTGCAGGAAAGAGCATTGCATATTTCACTTCACGGTCCCGCAGTTCCTTCTTTACTGCCTGAAAGCTGCGATGTTGGGCCTGCACCCTTGCCGTGAAGTCAGGGAAGAAGGCCACCTCGTAGTTGTCTAATTTCAATTGAGGACCGGATCTCGCGGTTTGCAGTATAACATCCCTGTCTCTGTATTTAAACACCCGGGCTATGAGGGGCCTCGGAGGTGCTCCCGGCTTTGGCCGTCCCCCAGGTACTCTATGAGCTCTTTCAATAGAGAAGTAGTTAGAGAGAGACTTGGGTCGTAAATGCTTAGTAACTAGGTCTTCTACGTATAAGTCTGCTGCCGGCCCCTCTGTCTTTCCGGAACCCCTAAAATACGGATGTTGTTTCGGCGGGCCCGTCCTTCATAGTCATCCAGCTGCTGTTCCATCCTATCTTGTTTTTTCTGCATAGCAAGCATCTGCGTCTGGATTTCCGACGTGTCGGTCTGTAGAGCGTTGGTTACCACACTAAGCTCCTTGATTTTCTCATCCATCTTCCGAATGTCTGCCCTGATGAGAGAGACTTCCACCGTGACCGAGTCCACCGAGGCGCGCACTCCATTGATAGCTGCCATGACATCATGCAGAGTGGGCTCCGGACCTTGTGTATGGTCTACCCCTCCTCCTTCTTTATCTGGCTGTGGTGTATCACCTTTGTCTCCCTGTTTGGACCATGCAAACTTGGCCAGCTGCTTTTGGGCGTTCGCCTTAGGCCCCTTCCCTTCTGACGCCATGAGTGCGCACCTATGGACGACTCCTTGGTCGCAAGGCCAGGCCCTGTTCTGAAGATTAGATTGTATTTAGTTGACACGAGCACCTAGAACGCCAGGGGTCACCGCCGAACTCGAAGTATGTATATTTTGGCCTCAGAACGTGAGCTGTTGTGGCTTAGCTGCCACCCATAGTGGTCCCGTGCCTCTACCACTCCAGAGTGCTCGCCCGAGTCTTCTCCTCCAGCTATTCACAGCCCTCTGCCCCAGCGAATCTGGAGCCTGCAGCGCCTGCGTGTCCAGGTCCCACTCAGAGCGCCTTCCAAGTCAATGCCGGTGTCCACCCCTCCAATCTTCCCTAAGGCAGTCGGGGGGATCCCTAGAGTTTCGCATGCTGCGCCAAGCAGCCAGAAATGTCCCATGCCGTCAGTCTGCTCCACTGGAGGAAGCGGGGAGTCCCCAGGCCAATGCTTTCAAACTGTGTGGACAAGTATGACTGGCAGGCCCTGTCCACATGTATCCCCCCTGTCCTCAATAGTCACCACTTACTTGGGCACTCAGTGTTGAGTTCTGCAGGTTTATAATCAGTCTTAATTACCGTGGAGAGCCGTATTCCTCGTGCCCCCGCTCATGCAGCCAGGTCCCCTCACCACTCTGAGGCCATGTGCAGGCCGGGCCTCTTCCTTATTGCCCCCACGGTCGATTCTTCCACGAGGCACTGCTTTCTGTACCTCAAATGCCACCTATCATTAGCCTCAGGGAAGAGCGTCTCGACTCAGGCCCCCAGACTGCAGATCCCACCGTGTCACCTCGTATTCACTGGCTCTCTGAAGGACCTCGACATCGGTTCGCGCTGTGTTCTCACAGCAGCTGCAGAGACTGCCGCTCCTTCTGTGGCTGACTGGTCTGTCGCCCCCCCTCCTCCTTCCCTCCATGTAGGCCGTGGAGCCGGGGCCTCGCGTGGTTCACTCAGGCAGCTTCTTCCAGCCCCGGGTTGCCACGCCGCCTCCAGGGACGTCCAACACCAGCTGCGCGTCGCTCCCCGCGGCCCGGAAACCTCCAGCGCTGCTAGACACCGGTTTACCCCGCACCACCAGGGGCCTCCCCGCCGTGGCGGACCAGGGAATCCCCCGGCCAGGCAGCACGGCTGCCTCACCCCCAGGCCGCGAAGCCGGAGGCTCCGGCGGTCACAGTCCTCACCATGTCCTCCCGTGCACCGGAACCCCGCTCAGCACAGTGCCTCACTGCAGCAAGGACCATCAAGGGACACGGCACTTCTCAGACCACCGGCCCCCTTCAGCGGTTCCCGGGCAACGGCTGGGCTTCCGCGTTGCGCTCCCCCACTGACGCTGCCATTGTCGCCTCGGTCAGGATGAATCAGGAGGGGGTCATCGAAGCATCAGACCGGAACACAGCACCCGTGGATTTGCAGGTAGAAGGCAGTGGGTCAGCTGTCAATTATTACGTTCAGGTTTGATCTGTGGATGGCGGCGGATAATGGGGAATATACAGCGGGGGTTCAGGAGCTCTTTCAGGCGGCAGCCATTCTCATCGGCCGCTAGCCACGCCCTCTCAGGGAATCATTCTTAATCCTAGAAGTAGTGAACCCGGATTGGTGGTTGAAAATATGTTGGACAAAGAAGGAGTGATTCAAAGGTTCCCTGAAGATTTTGCTGGGTAACTTGGAAAACTGAAAGGATTCAGTCATAAATTCAAGGTGAAAGCTAATGCTATTCCAGTGAAGCAAAAGTTAACAGATGTTCCTGTGAATGTCAGAGAAGTACTTGGGAGCATGTTAGATGGAATGGTGAATGATGGAGTAATTGAAGAGGTTGAATCCTCAGAGTCTGTTTCTCCCATTTTCCTGGCCATAAGGCTGATAAAAGCCTTAGGTTATGTGTGGACTTGAGGGCTCTCAATGGAAATCTGGTGGTGCATTGTTATCCACTGCAGAATATCAATGCGGTGGTGTGTATGCTGGAAGGAGCCAAAGTGTTCTCTACATTGGATCTTCAATCTGCAAATCACCAGATTGAATTGACTTAAGGGTCACTGCTTTTCTTACTCCACAAGGCCTTTTCCAGTTTATCAGAATGTCTTTCCGTTTGGCCTCAGCGGCATCAGTTTTTCAAGGAGCAATATACCATATTTTCAAGGATTTGGACAAGTATGTAAAATGCTTTCAGGATGATATTCTAATATTTTCCTGCAATGACAAGGAGCACATGGAGCATATGAGTGAGGTTTGTAAGCGGTTGGAGAGCCATGGCCTGACGCTTAAAGGGGAAGCATGCACTTTTTTTGTGATTCAGTTGAATATCTCAGACATACATTATCTGGTAATAGGGTGGTTCCTAAAAAATCCTGGTTGAATGCCATTGTAAATGCTCCAGCTTCTGACAACAAGGAGAAGTTGCTGATTTTGTATGGACAGATAGGCAACAAGTGGCTTTCCAGCTTATCAAGGAGGACATTACACAAGCTTCAACACTCATACCTTTTTGTCTGAACAAGGTTTGCATTGTCACTGTAGATGCCAGTTTATATGGAATTGGAGGAGTGTTAGGTCAAAAGAGTGGAAGGGATGAGTGGTGTGTGGCATTTACGACTAGGACGTTAAATGAAACAGTGAGAAAATATGCAGTTACGGAAAAGGAACTGCTGGCTTGTGTGTGGGAAGTAGAGTGTTTCTGGAGCTATGTGTGGGGCAGCAGGTTTGTTTTAAGGACTGAGGACCATAAGCTTTTGGTGGGAATTTTGTCACCAGGGGGAGGATGGAATGCAATGGCACGTATAGCGAGACTTGCTTCAACATTACAGCTGATTCTCTGTCCAGGATACCCTGTCCTGATGACAGGGGTGAAGAGCACAATGAGATGGAGAAGGGTGCAGAGTTATTAGAAGACGTTTGGAGGAGGGAGACTGATGAGGATGAGTTATGACAGCGTGTCAGAAGATATTTTATGGAAGGTTGGCCCAAAGAGAAAAGTTTGTCTTCTGAGATTCAGTTATTCTTTAAAGTATCAGGTGTACTGGAAATAGAGGGTGATTTGATTTTCAAAGGAGGAAAGTGTGTCCCTCCGGGTGCAATGCAAGAGAGAATTCTGGAGTTAGCACATGAAGGGCACCAAGCTATGTCATATATGAAAAGACTGATTAGGGCTAATTTCTGGTGGCCTGGGATGGATGTTATGGTGGACAGGATGGTGAGGGAGTGTAAGCTGTGTGTGAGCAGTGACAGGATGCTTAAGACCTAGCCGGCTCCCCTTAAACGTGTGCCAGGGCCCAGTGCACCGTGGGAAAAACTGGTGTTTGACATTTCCAGTCCATTTAAGGAGTTGCCCTAGCCCGCCAAGTTTGCGTTGGTCATGATTGATTACCATTCAAAGTGGCCTGAAGTCATGTTTTTTGTGCAGGCCACGTCTTTAGTCATGATTGAATTTTTTAAGTCTTTGCTCGTGAGGGTTGTCCTGAAGT
The DNA here is from genome assembly GCF_964204655.1 of Triturus cristatus. Taxonomy (NCBI): domain Eukaryota; kingdom Metazoa; phylum Chordata; class Amphibia; order Caudata; family Salamandridae; genus Triturus; species Triturus cristatus. Next base: position 780,514,594 of record NC_140592.1, read on the forward strand.
TTTGGTTACCGATAATGGGGTACAACTTAAGTCAAGGTAGATAGAGGAATTTTTATCTGGGTGTAATGTCAGGCACGTCACCATGTCTTGATATGAACCACAAGAAAATGGCCAGGTAGAAGAACGTTTCAACCGTCTTCTTAAAGACAGTATAGAAGTGGTACGTAAGTCAGGTGGTGAATGGAAAAAAGTGCTGAGGGAAAGACTGTGGATGTATCATATTGCACCTCATTCAGTCACAGAGGTGAGCCCATTCAAGTTATTGAAAGGCAGGGATCCATGTTCCAAATGTTGTCCTTGGTGGATAAAGAAGAACATGCTAAAGACTAGTTCCGTTAATTTGGATAATGTGGCTGAGAAGGTGGAAGAAAAGCAAGAAAAGATGAAAGTGAGGTATGATGAGAAATGGGGAGTGAGAGTGCCCACCTTTGTGGTGGGGGATTGAGTAAAAGTTCTTAAACCTGGTTATAAGGTAAAAGGGAGTTCCAAGCTTGGTTGTGCACTTAAGGTTATGAGGGTCTACTCAGGATGGTTGGGTGTGGAATGTGAGAAAAGTTGCAAAGTGCAGGGGTGTGGGTGGCAAATTGTAGGGTTTATTAAGTGAGTTTTGTGGATTTGTTTTTTCCTGTTTCTTTTCCAGTTTCTTTTGTTACTGTGTTGTGTTCTTTCTCTAATTCTTCACTGTACACTGGGTGTTTATTTTCATCTGTCTAGCATGGTTTTATGTTGCCTAGATTCTCTGGAATGTTCTTGCTGTGGGTAGTTTTGCCAGGGTCCTATTGTCACAGGTCTATTTGTACTATTCTGCGAATAAAGGAGATTTCAAGTTATTTACTTACATGGAGTGGACTATCTTTATACCGTGTTACACAAAACAGATGAAGATGTGTGGAGATGGCCCCCATCTTCATCTCCACACTTGTCAATTGTCATCTGGAATATTGAGTAGGGAAATTTAATTACCAGAATAGCATTTTAGACCTGTTTACAGGGACTGAGTTCCACATCTCTGCAGGTTTTACTTCCTTTTCTTTTTTTTTTTTTAAATAATCTTTTATTTTAGACATAAGGTCAATAAACAGAAAAAAGAACACCAAGAATACATTAGTTGTGGCCCCCCCACCTAGCGGCTTCCCTCCCCCCAACCTCTTGATCCAAAAGACAGTTAAACTTAACATTTCTTAATGGGCCACCTGACTTTAAAAGCAGCCACACAACATTCCAAAATAATTATTGTATTATATACAAAAACCTTTACTCCTTTACTCTTTTACCCCCGGCTGGATTCAATCGATCCTTCATCCCCATCTGTCCAACTAATTAATGACGCCCAAATTCTGGAAACTTTTTTTAATGCCCCGCATTTTTTTCATTTATACACAGCCATCTCCCAGCAGTAAACCGCGAGCAGTTTACCAAGCCAATAATGTATGGAAGGGGGATCATTATCTAGCCAGACACTAGCCAAGCAGAGCCTAAGTACTGTCATGGCTGCAAACACAAAAGTCTGGATCGGCCAAGCCATATCCTGATTGCTCACCCCTAGAATTATCACTTGGGGGGTTAGATCCAGGCCAAATCCCAGCATATCACTAAGCCGTTTACTAATCTCGGTTTGAAGAGAAGCAAGTTTGGGACATGTGGCAAACATATGCACGCTATAAGCAGCTAAGAATTCGCACTGTGAGAAATTCACACCTGAGGTCCCCCCCCCCATCTAGATATTCGTGCACGTGTAATATATAGATTAAGCCAGGTTTTAAAAGATTGTACTTGGAGATTAGCCTAAATAAAGGCCTTCTGGGCAAGCCGGAGCGAGTCCTCACATTCTCCGGCCCTTACTTGTAGAAGATCTTGCCAATGACTTATATGTTTTAATAAATCATCTCCCATTTCCATATTTAGTAATTTATAGATTAACAACAGTGTTGGGCATGCTCCCTTCAGGGTATCCAGTAGAGGGACCTTGATACATCTAACTGCTTTCTTAGCCTGGAAGTCCCTTATCTGTAAATATTTTAAAAAGCGATTATTCCCTAGCCCATATTTTTCCTTAATTACATCAAACAAATACATTGCCCCATCTTCCATTAAATTCCCTAGGCTCTGCACTCCTCTCTCGGCCCAGCATTTCATATACCTATCATGAAATATATCTGGGAGTAGATTGTTGTTGGTCAAGGGGGTATATCTATGAACTCTTGCAAGATTCCGTTTTTTCCGGATTGCAGTCCAGACTCTAAATGCCCCCAACAGTGTCTTAAATTTAACCCCTTTGAAATAAGCAAAATCAATATGGCACATAAGACAACCTTGAGCTTTTATCCCATATATTAATTCATATATAAAGATATTGTGTTCTTCAGTCGGCTTGCTATTGTCTCTTCCCAACAGACCGGCCATCTGCTGAATAGATGTGGCCCAGTAATACAATTGAAAGTTTGAAACCGCCCAACCCCCCCAATCTCTTGGCAGCGTCATACATTTTAAGGCTCTTCGAGGTCATTGTCCGGCCCATAAAAATCTAGAAATCAGCTGGTTTAAAGTTAAGAACCAGGATTTGCTCAGTTCAACTGGGATGGCTCTAAAAAATTATGAAATTTTTGGCAGAAACAGCATTTTGATAACGTTGCTCCTGCCTAACAGTGTGAGATGTAGGTTATTCATTCTGTTAAAATCTGTTTTAAATCTCTGTAATAGTGGTCCTAAATTGAGTTCAAAATATCAAAAGAGAATGGATCACTTTACCTGAGTAACCAGGGCTTGCAACGTTTGTGCAGTGTACCGATAAAAAACCCTCATTCATGTACACAAGTCGAAAAAGCAGTATATCTTGGTTCTCCGGCCTGTTCTAAAAACGTGACAGCATCATCATTGGGTTACTTTTTTAATCGTATGCTTCCTCCATCCGGAGGTAAACCACTGGTTATTGCAGTAGTGATCAAAGATAGGTGTAGGTGCTCTGGTGAAGTGAATTATAAACGTGGTGCTAAAAAACTTGTATACCTAGATTGTATTTTAATCAGTGCGCAATGCGTAGGAAGACCTGTTATTAGTCTACCGCGCTGGATAATATCCAGGTTGTCAAAGGAAGAGCGAGCACAAGTTGTGCTGCGCCCCGCAGCAGCAGGTCAATGAGCTCATCGGCAACCTGAAGAAGTCAGATATATAGGACTTAAAGGTACTAACTGACCACTTCGGAATCGGGTAAACGACACCCTGATTCACGGAGACTGTGACAAGACACGGCCTCCCCCCTCTCTTTTTAGGTCCTGAAGAAAGCCCCCCTGACCCGCCAAAGGGCTGAAACATGTCGACCTTTTTATGGACACTTTAGTGCAGTAGACTAATAACAGGTCTTTCTACGCACAACACTTCTTTTAAGAATCTCAAACCTAGACTGATTATAATATAATCTAGGTATACGAGTTTTTTAGCACCACCTTTATAATTCACATCACCAGAGTACCTACACCTATCTTTGATCACTACTGCAATAACCAGTGGTTTACCTCCGGCTGGAGGAAGTATACGACTAAAAAAGAAACCCAATGATGATGCTGTCATATTTTTAGAACAGGGCGGAGAACCAAGATATACCGCTTTTTCGACTTGTATACGTGAATGAGGGTTTTTTATCGGTACACTGCACAAACGTTGCAAACCCTGGTTACTCAGGTCAAGTGATCCATTCTCTTTTGATATTGAGTATTAATGTAAGGAAGCTGAATGGATTACAATCCCTTCTTCAACAATTTTCTCAACATTGGCATTAATCTCAACCCCGAGATACTTAGCATTCTGGGTTACTCGGGTATCTTCTAGATCTATTTTATCATTTATAACAATTTGTGTCTTACTATCATTAAATTGGTACCCTGAGATATTGCCAAAGTGACTAGCCTCTCTTTGTATCTCTATAAGAGCGTCATGCGGACTGTATATAATCATGGCCAGGTGGTCTGTATAAGCTAAGATCATAGTGTCCCCAACTATAGTATGTGCAGCCTCGATCATTCCATTCTCTTCTGTTTTCTTAATTAGTGGGTCGATATACAGGGCGAACAATAGGGGGAAGCAGGGACAGCCCTGTTGCGTGCTCCGTGATATCCTGATTATATCACATATACAGCCCATCATAGCTATCCTAGCTGTAGGATCGTGGTACATAGTCTGGATAGCTCTTATGAACCCTTTACTCAGTCCCTTTTTCTCCATGATTGCCCATAAGAAAGGCCAGGAGACCCTATCAAAGGATTTTTCTGCATCTAATAATATTAGAGCCATAGGGTCTCCTGTAGCCTTGCAGGAATCATATAGGGCGATGGTTCTACGAATATGATCCATTGTGCCCTGACCTGGGACAAAACCAAGTTGGAAGGGAGAATCTAACTTCTTAATGACTATGGCTAGTCAGTTAGCCAGAATTTTGGCGTATATCTTTGTATCACTGTTGACAAGTGTAATTGGTGTATATGAGCCCAGTTCGCTAATAGGTTTGCCTTTATTTGGAAACACAACTATATTAGCCGACTTCCAAGACTCGGGGGCCTCCTCCCCTGATTGTGCCCTTACAAATATCTCTTGCATAATTTTCAATAAGTGTGAAGCGATTATTTTGTAAAATTCCCCCGGTATTAAATCAGTGCCAACAGCCTTACCTGAAGGTGTTGATTCAATCGTCTTTCTTACCTCTTTTGTTTTTATGGGTGCCTCTAGAACTTCTCTCTCCTCAGGAGAAAGCTGATCCCAGGGGTGACCATTCAGATATTCTTCAATACCTCTATCCACTGCGTGGGTGTCCTCTGTATATAGCTGTATATAGTAAACAACTGCTGCTTGTTCAGTAACAATGCCGCTTCTAGGGTCTCTGATTTCAATTATTCTAGCTTGCACAGCTTTCTCCCTAGTGCGGACTGCAAGCATAAGGCCTACCCTTTTGTCGCACTCATATGCCTTGCTACGCCAAGCCATGAACCTTCCTGTAGATTTTTTGATTGAGATCTCTGTAGTTGTGGACCTTGCAAGCAATATCTTTGATTGAGCTGTCTCAAGGTCACCCCCATTGGAAATAGCTTCTATCAGATGTGTTTCCGCCATTACCAATTTCTCGTATAGCGAATGTAAAAGCTTCTTCTCTTTTTTTTACTTTTCCAGCCATACTTTGACGTTTCCCCCCTGATACCAGCTTTGAAGGCATCCCAGACAATGTGAATGCTTGTGATCCCTAAATTCTCTTCAATAAACCAGAGAATTCATATCTTCATATGCCGAACATAGCTCTCCTTACTTAGTAGAGCCCTATTAAATGTCCAACCTGCCAGTGAGGAAAAAGTCTGGATATCTATTTCCAGTACCAAGTGGTCAGACATGACACTAGGGTATTTGTGTATTCTACAACCCTGCAGTAGTTCCTGTGAGACCAAAAAAATAGTCCATTCTACCATGTGTTTGATGTGGAGCTGAAAAGTATGTGGATCCCGGATCGTTGGGTTACATCATCCTGTGCTGAATAAATTGGGTCCCCAACCCTGGACCACTCCCTGTTCCCCAGTGCTCTCTTACCTCAAAACTTGGGGTCAGTTTAAAGGCGTGATGTCCAAATTATATAACCTCTTGATTTGCCATCTTTACTTGAGCCTCAATTGGCAAGCATCAGGATGACAGGGCAGGCTCGTCTTCAGGTGGAATATTAAGAGGAAGAATGGGCAGAGCATTTGGAGGATTTAGAATGAGGAGTCTGTGAGGCATGAATGAAAGTCAGTCTTTTTAAGATCCTTCAGGGCTGGCATTGGCTCCTGGAGGGGCTACAAGCTGCAGGGTTGCTCCCTCATTCTGTCTGCTGGCGATGTGATTATGAGCCCTATGCCATTGCCCATATTTTGCTGAACTGTTTCACCATACACCCCTTCTTGACGGCAGTAGAGTTTACACTCCACAAATCTGTGGATTTGCCGTCGCTACTTCCAGGCCCCTTAAATCTCCCTCATGACTTATAGGACAGTTCCAAATTGACCTTCCATGTTTGTCACTTATTCGTCACTGCCCTTACAGCTGCCAAAATCTGTATTTTGTGATGTTGGCTCTCTCCACAATTACCACCACACGAGGAATGACTTGCAGAGATGTAAAAGACCACATCATATGAAATGATCATTTACAATTTAATGGATAAAACAGATATTTGTTTTCTTATGTGGTCGCCCTTTCTGCAAGATGCCCCCGGCCTTCCTCCATAGTTGGCTTAGACTTTTGCTTCTTCCTCATTAGCATCATTTTACTCGTTACCCCTCCATCTCCTTCCCCTCTCTTTCTTCACTACCTTGTAGTTTCCTTCTTTCTTATATTCTTTTTCTCGCTGTCCTTCTGCCCTTCTTCCCTTCCTCTCTTTACTTTCTTCCTTCTATAGCTGATTCCCACATCCCCCTCTTCCTACCTCTCTTAAATGTGATATATAAGTATTGTTTGCTGTTGATGCATGTACGACAATCAACATGTATCTCTATATGGGTATAAGGTGAATCTACATGTCACTGTATTTGCTGTTGTTTCTCAAATCTTAATTTAATCAATAAAATAATTGATACATAAAAAAGACTAGCAATGTTGTCAAACTGCAGGATGGTTTTAATGTGTATCATGTCTTAATCCTCACGTTTCAAAGTGTTTACCCAAGTTACTGTGAGCAAGTTAAAGTTCCCTAGGCTCCGCACTCCTCTCTCGGCCCAGCATTTCATATACCTATCATGAAATATATCTGGGAGTAGATTGTTGTTGGTCAAGGGGGTATATCTATGAACTCTTGCAAGATTCTGTTTTTTCCGGATTGCAGTCCAGACTCTAAATGCCCCCAACAGTGTCTTAAATTTAACCCCTTTGAAATAAGCAAAATCAATATGGCACATAAGACAACCATGAGCTTTTATCCCATATATTAATTCAGAGGTTTAAGTCTGATGTAATAAAATAAACTACAGAAGCTTAATACAATGCAGTGGTCATGTCTTAAATGTGTAAAAAATACAGTGATTTGGGAAAAAGGGGGTGGTGATGGACAGAGTTTCTGAATGATGCAGAATACTCTTACCAAGTCAAGAGATCATGGTTTTAATCCATCACCGTTTTTTAGCTCACTGCACCATCCCAGCTCAGAACCTGGCTACATGCAAATTAGTCTGTACCTGTCCCAGTGCATGATGGGAACAGGGCAAACCAAACTACCAAGCCAATTCTTATACTGGGAAGGAAACAAGCTTCCGGGGACCGGTTTCTGGCATCACAGCCTTCGTCGGCCCGGCTTGCCTGAATCCTGATGGTGCAATGAGCAAGGGACTCACGTCTGAGCATACCCTCCCACACTGAGTGTGGATAAAAACGATTTGGGAAAAAGGGGGTGGTGATGGACAGAGTTTCTGAATGATGCAGAATACTCTTACCAAGTCAAGAGATCATGGTTTTAATCCATCACCGTTTTTTAGCTCACTGCACCATCCCAGCTCAGAACCTGGCTACATGCAAATTAGTCTGTACCTGTCCCAGTGCATGATGGGAACAGGGCAAACCAAACTACCAAGCCAATTCTTATACTGGGAAGGAAACAAGCTTCCGGGGACCGGTTTCTGGCATCACAGCCTTCGTCGGCCCGGCTTGCCTGAATCCTGATTGTGCAATGAGCAAGGGACTCACGTCTGAGCATACCCTCCCAAGCCGGGCCGACGAAGGCTGTGATGCCAGAAACCGGTCCCCGGAAGCTTGTTTCCTTCCCAGTATAAGAATTGGCTTGGTAGTTTGGTTTGCCCTGTTCCCATCATGCACTGGGACAGGTACAGACTAATTTGCATGTAGCCAGGTTCTGAGCTGGGATGGTGCAGTGAGCTAAAAAACGGTGATGGATTAAAACCATGATCTCTTGACTTGGTAAGAGTATTCTGCATCATTCAGAAACTCTGTCCATCACCACCCCCTTTTTCCCAAATCGTTTTTATCCACACTCAGTGTGGGAGGGTATGCTCAGACGTGAGTCCCTTGCTCATTGCACCACCAATTGGCTTGGTAGTTTGGTTTGCTCTGTTCCCATCATGCACTGGGACAGGTACAGACTAATTTGCATGTAGCCAGGTTCTGAGCTGGGATGGTGCAGTGAGCTAAAAAACGGTGATGGATTAAAACCATGATCTCTTGACTTGGTAAGAGTATTCTGCATCATTCAGAAACTCTGTCCATCACCACCCCCTTTTTCCCAAATCGTTTTTTTCCACACTCAGTGTGGGAGGGTATGCTCAGACGTGAGTCCCTTGCTCATTGCACCATCAGGATTCAGGCAAGCCGGGCCGACGAAGGCTGTGATGCCAGAAACCGGTCCCCGGAAGCTTGTTTCCTTCCCAGTATAAGAATTGGCTTGGTAGTTTGGTTTGCTCTGTTCCCATCATGCACTGGGACAGGTACAGACTAATTTGCATGTAGCCAGGTTCTGAGCTGGGATGGTGCAGTGAGCTAAAAAACGGTGATGGATTAAAACCATGATCTCTTGACTTGGTAAGAGTATTCTGCATCATTCAGAAACTCTGTCCATCACCACCCCCTTTTTCCCAAATCGTTTTTTTCCACACTCAGTGTGGGAGGGTATGCTCAGACGTGAGTCCCTTGCTCATTGCACCATCAGGATTCAGGCAAGCCGGGCCGACGAAGGCTGTGATGCCAGAAACCGGTCCCCGGAAGCTTGTTTCCTTCCCAGTATAAGAATTGGCTTGGTAGTTTGGTTTGCTCTGTTCCCATCATGCACTGGGACAGGTACAGACTAATTTGCATGTAGCCAGGTTCTGAGCTGGGATGGTGCAGTGAGCTAAAAAACGGTGATGGATTAAAACCATGATCTCTTGACTTGGTAAGAGTATTCTGCATCATTCAGAAACTCTGTCCATCACCACCCCCTTTTTCCCAAATCTTTTTTCCACACTCAGTGTGGGAGGGTATGCTCAGACGTGAGTCCCTTGCTCATTGCACCATCAGGATTCAGGCAAGCCGGGCCGACGAAGGCTGTGATGCCAGAAACCGGCCCCCGGAAGCTTGTTTCCTTCCCAGTATAAGAATTGGCTTGGTAGTTTGGTTTGCTCTGTTCCCATCATGCACTGGGACAGGTACAGACTAATTTGCATGTAGCCAGGTTCTGAGCTGGGATGGTGCAGTGAGCTAAAAAACGGTGATGGATTAAAACCATGATCTCTTGACTTGGTAAGAGTATTCTGCATCATTCAGAAACTCTGTCCATCACCACCCCCTTTTTCCCAAATCGTTTTTATCCACACTCAGTGTGGGAGGGTATGCTCAGACGTGAGTCCCTTGCTCATTGCACCATCAGGATTCAGGCAAGCCGGGCCGACGAAGGCTGTGATGCCAGAAACCGGTCCCCGGAAGCTTGTTTCCTTCCCAGTATAAGAATTGGCTTGGTAGTTTGGTTTGCTCTGTTCCCATCATGCACTGGGACAGGTACAGACTAATTTGCATGTAGCCAGGTTCTGAGCTGGGATGGTGCAGTGAGCTAAAAAACGGTGATGGATTAAAACCATGATCTCTTGACTTGGTAAGAGTATTCTGCATCATTCAGAAACTCTGTCCATCACCACCCCCTTTTTCCTAAAAAATACAGTGGTCATGTCTTAAATGTGTGAAAAATACCTGAGTATGTGTAATATGTAGCCTGTACTTGCGAATAGCTAAGGGGTTGAACACACAGACCTGTTCTATTTCTTGCACTAACGAAGGAGACTGATTGCAGGTTTCTCTTGAAGGGGCCTGTTGCCCCTCCCCCATGGGTTCCTTTCTCTGGTTGTCTCAAGATTGTCCCAGGTAAAGGCACTCCCTGGAAGGGAAGGAGGGAAGAGAGGTCTCTACCAAATGGGCACACCCAGGGGGTTTGTGTTTGGTAGGAAGGGACAAGGGGTTCATAAACCCAGTCAACCCCCATTGAACCCTATGTGTCTCTGCTCCACTCTATCCATACACAATACTGCAATTTCCAACCCACCCATCCCTATGATTCCTCATGGCAGAAAATGTTTTAATTTCTCCAAAAAATGCAGTTAAACCAAAGGTTGTGGACAAGCTTATGATGCCTGCTGTTATATTAAAATCTAGCTAAACTGATTTGGATGTGGATTATGGGCTAGCTAGAGATGAAGGGCGGGCCTGTTGATTGGCTTTGCCTTCTAGCTCTACCTGCTGTTACTCATATCATGGTGTCCTGATTTTCTGGGAGGCCTGTGATATGGCTTTATCATGGGTGGCTGTCCCTGGTTATTTGCCATTAGTCTTTTAATTCCTGATTGCCATAATGTAAAGAAATAAAGTAATGCACATGACGATGTTATAAAAAGGAATTTACGTCAAGCTGCTCAAGTTGTTAAGACTCGCAATGTTGTCAAAGTCTGCAAGATGTGCTATAACTTGCATTTGGTTCTAATGCTTATCATGCCTTATTTCTCAAAGTGTGTATACAAGATACTGTGAGTAAGTTAAAATTGTCAATTGTTTCACCAAATACTTCAGAGGTTAAAGTCTGATGCGATAAAATAAACTACAGCTGCTTAATATTAAAATGTGGAGGACACTGAAATGCATAAAGAAAGAGGGTGCACGCAGATTTAAAATACAGCCATATATTGCTAATACAAATAGTACCACTGCCAGACTCTATGGACATACCTGCCCTTGATCTAACTGCTTTCAACCAGTTAGCTTCCGCTCTAGGTTTAACCATAGCCATGACCCATAATCCACTTGTGGACACCTTTGTTGTAGAGAGCACAAGAGCTGCTCAAACAGGTGCATTTTTGTCAGAGAAACATCAGATAGTATTGCTGCTGATTAGGGTTTGGGTGATTGTTTGGCAAGTGCTTATCCAAACTTTTTCCTGAGGATCTTGAGTGAGTGGAAGCAGGAGGAGACGATCAAGCTAACCTGCTTGGAAACTGAGATACGGTTGTCAATAATGATTGCTAGGTTCCTGGCTTGGCTGGATTGGTGATTGTGGGTCCTAGTTCTGATAGCCACCAGGCCAGGGACCAGATTGAGAAGTCTCTCCCAGAGAGTACCATATCTGTTTTATCTGATTTGAGCTTCAGGCAGTTGGTTTTCATTCAGAGGGCAACTTTTGACTTGCGGTCGATGAACTTCACTTGGGTCCCAGAAGTATCATTGGAGAGGGAGAGGATGTGCTGTGTGTCGGCATATGAGATGATGCTGAGACCATGGGTTCTAAAGATGTTGGCCAGAGGGGTTATTTAGATGTTGAATAGAATGGGACTGAGAGATGAGCCTTTGGGGATGCAGCAGATCACATTAGAGGGTTCATAGGTGTATAGGGCAGGCTGACAATCTATGTGCAGCCTAGTGAAGAAGGAGCTCATCCACTGAAGAACCGCATTCCTGTTTCGTGGGGGAAATGGCTGAGCATTGGGTATGAAATGGTTTTGAAAGATGCAGAGAAGACAAGGAGGATGAGGACCATGGTGTCACAGTGATCCATGATGAGGCAAATGTTGAAGGGTGGTCTTGGTGCTGTGGTTAGGTCTGAATGTGTTGGAAAATGTTTGTGTTAAATTTAGATTTGTCCCATAACTCAGTAATGCAGGATGCCTGTTCATATTACATAATCTCTCATTAGCCCTTAGTGAGTGTTCATATTTTGCCCATCACTTATTTATAAAAAATACATGTTCAAATGTATTCATTCTGAAGCCGTTAGGGTACACACAGATGCACCATATTGTTATAATCCACGGTGTCTATCATGATTTTCTTTATCAATCATGAATCTTTAGTGCAAATTCACATTTGCACCATCAGCCTGAAATCTTGACAGTATATCCATGTTTGCATCCTCACAGATTATTCTTTAGTGTATAGTGCATCCTTCAATTTGCATCATCGCTCATTAATCATAAATGTGTGATGAGATTTGCCCTCGGTAATCAGTAATCCTTAGTGCATATCCACACTAACTGCATCACTGGTTCATAGTTCATTTTCAGATTTGCACATTCAGATGGATATCTTGACTTAATGCTCGCCATTTAGCCGTAGTCAATATGCCTACATGCATATTTGTATCTTCCCACAAAAAAATGTAGTACATACCCAAATTTGAATTTCACTCAGAAATATTGAGAGAGCATTACTCTCCCTTTCGTCAGTGATTGTCAAAGCCAAAGTCAGCCCTGTACTTGCTCTCCACTCCTACACTGTTATTATGGTTTCTGTTTTCAGCTTGGAGATGAGGTACAGCTTGCAGAATCAGTATCAATCAATCAAAAAATAGTTTATTAGTTAATTAAAACCATAAACAACCATAAAAAGTGTATTCAACAAGATTAAACAGATTATTGTATTCTACCTGTTCATTTGAACGGTGGGGCCAAGGCACAAAATTCACTTTTCCTGGGTGCTATAAAATGCAGGGTAATACATAGCAGGGATACAGTGGCATAATGCAGATACTATCTATCACTCTATGTGGGGCAGGGTAGGGTGCAGCATTGACCTGGTGCGAAGACATCTCCCTTCCAACCTGTCCCAAACAGAATCGGTGTAAAAACACCACAGGTTTGCCTTTTCTGTGCCTTTTCCCCTGATAACTTTGGGCAGGTTTGACCTATCAAAATCTATCAGAAGAACACATAATACGAACCACTGTGCAAATATCCTTTATAAACTCCACCAGGAATGATCACACCACCTCAATTAGGACAATGGAATATGACGTATCCTTAAACCCTATGGGGCAGATTTATGTTCCCTGGCGCATCCCTGCAAATCAGCATGGATGCTCCAGGGAAGATGCGTCACGCAAGTTTGCCCTTGCGCCACCGCAGATGCGCCGCATTTACAATGCGGTGCATAGTGGCGCAAGGAGAAGCAGATACGTGACGCATCTGCCGGCGTAAGGTTGGCGCAGTGCTGAAGTTGCGTCGCAAGCGCGACGCAACTCCAGCACTGTTCCAACCTACCCTATCCCTAACATGGTGCGTCAAGCCTTACGCCTGCTTCAAGCAGGCGCAGGGTTTTGTCGCATCAGCGTTGGGAAAGTGACTCAGTGAAATCTTATAGATTTCACTGAGTCACTTTTCAGGGGCGTTCCTGCGACGGAACGCCCCCCGTGTCGAAACGCCCACGTGAAACCTGACGCAGGTTTCACGTGGCGCAGGGCTTTACACCGTGACGCATCTCCGTAGATGCGTCACGATGTAAATGGGGCGCAACGTGGCGCAGGGTTTACGCCGCCGCTGCGTCACAAAAGTGACGCAACGGCGGCGTAAAAGGGGCGCAAGTCTCACATAAATCTGCCCCTATCTTACTTAGGGCCAGATGCCCCTCAGCAGTAAAATACCTATTTTAAAGGTTCTTATCTCACAAGTCGAAGCTTCTTTCAGCAACCCTCTGTTACCAAGATGAGGCCCTGACATGGACGATATTGCCTACCTTCTTACGCCACTTGACTAATCTTAATTTCCATTTGTTACACTTGTGATCCTACTTCCTAAACAGAAAACTGTATAGCCATTACTTTGTATTCATATGATCCAAGACATTCACACACTGCCAATGCTTTCTCCACATATTGAGGCATTTACAAGGCAAGAACGCTATCACAACATGGCAGAAATCTACTTTCATTTCACACTCTCTCAGTGGGGACTTAAAAAAACTCTTTAATCACACTCAAACTCTGTGAGTACTTGAAAAACAGTGCAATCACACAGTGATAGTATTTATGTACACTGAAATCAGACACCACCTCAACAGGAACTTAAACAACACTGTAATCACGTGAAATATGTGTTAATGGCCTTGATCTCTGGTACCACACAAGGGGCCAGATGTACCACCCTATTTTGCATGCGCAAATGTGTTTGCGACCTGTTTGCGAATGCAAAATACAAATGGGCCATGTACTAACCCTATTAAGCGAGTTGCAATTTTTTTGAGACTCGCTACATAGGATTAGTGTCTCCCTATTAGGTAGGAGCGTTCCAAGGACGTCCCTTCCCAATAGCGTGACAGAGCACTATGTAAGACTGTTTTGCGGTCGCAAAACAGCCGCAGTTTAGTACCCTCCTCAGAATGGTGGTAAAGCACTCGCAAACGGGAAGGGGTCCCCAGGGGAAAATATTTTTTAGGGGAAGGCAGTGGTCCCAGGGACCACTACCTGCCCTTAGAAATGAAACGAAAACATTTCATTTTTGTTTTTGGATGCAGCCTGTTTTCCTTTAAGGAAAGCGGGCTGCATAAACTACTTTATTTAAAAGCAGTCATAGACATGGAGGTCTGCTGAGCCCAGCAGGCCACCTTATATGGGAGGGCCAGCCATTCCCAATGAGGTCGCATATTGCGAGTGCCTCATTAATATGCATGAGGCATGCAATTTGCGACCCCATTAGGAATCTCTAACAGTGTCTCAGACACTGTTTTACATTGGAAATTGCGACTCCCAAATTGCTACTCACAATTTGTTGCAATTTGCGAGTCGCAATTTCCAATGGTCGACATCTGGCCCCAAATATCTTTGGGGACTTGAAAGCCACTATTACAAACAATCTCTGTGAGGAATTGAATAACATTAACTCACACACCATCACTGTGGGAACTTGAACATGACAACCACACATTTTCTCCGTGGGGTATTGAAGATGGCTATAATATGCCATGTTCGAAAGAACTTGAATGTATCACATGCATAGATCTCTGTGGGACCTTGAACACTACCACATTCCACCTCTTAAGGGACTTGAACACCACTAACAAAAATTAGATCTCGAAAAGAGTGGGGGTCTTAGGGATAAGTTTACAGACTTGAACAGTTTTTTATCCCCAAATCAACACATAGTACACCAAATAAACTGTAAGTCTCGCAATAAATATGATCCTCATGTGACTGGAAAAACGAAATGGACTGACTGGAAGAGTCTCCAAGTTATACATAACAGTGCGTATTTGTAGGAGAATGATTCCCATCACCCACAAAAAGTGGCTTGCTTCATCATCTGGGAACCGGGAACTGTCGGTAAACCACTTACTACTGAGAAATGTAGATAGTGGTTACAGATGAGTCCCAGAGTAGATAACATTATCGTTTATATAAGAGAAGCATGTGTTGTTTCAATGGGGTGATGCTTGCAGTGCTAGTGAAAAAGTAAAGTGCTATTAAGATTGGCTATCAAGGTCCAAAAATGTTTTAATTAGGCGCTGCCCTGATGCCAAGGTAAAAACAGTGCTTATACAGCTTGAACAGATAGCTGCATAGAAAACAGGTCTACATGTTTCAGCCCATGGACATTCGAATCCAGGCTTTCGTCAGGACCATGAGATAAGCTACTGCAATAAAGAGTGTTAATGTGTTAAACAAACAAAAGATTTTTTTGTAACGGTACAACCTGACCACTTCTGTAAGTCCCGAAGGAGATTGGCAGATAGTGATTCCGGAAAGAGACCTAGAAACAATCAAACACAAACAGCACTCACAGAAAATCCAATTCATGATTACTGAGACATCACTAAAGGATCATATAAGCATATGGAAATTATTTACCATTTATGCAAAATACTCGTGATGTATCTTAACACCAAAAATTGTGTCCTCTAATTATTATAAAGGTATAAGCACTTACCCGATATGTTGCGGGTGTGCACCTCGCCTCGCCTGGCATCTGCTCAGGTTGTGAGGCACCGCTCTAAAATACAATTGTGTCAACAGTTAGAACACAAGTACCAGCAATGCGGATTTATTAACATTATTTCTCAAAATGCACATGTTAAAACCAAAGCAGAACCATAACAGGAGCCCCTGAAAAGATATTGAAGTTGTGAAGATAAATTTGCGCTTTGGCCTCGCTCAGGCACTTTGCGTGACTCAGCGACATCAAAGATTTTAGACTTAAACCCAAGCTCAGAAGAGAGAATATAATTAGTGTCAGAAAGTCTATCTAGAAATCTGTCCACCTAACCATATTTGACAAGCAAGGACTAATCAGGCTTCGACCCATGTACATATCTTGTGTTTGATGTTAATCAAAATCAAAATACAAATAGAGGTAAAATTAAGAGTAAAAATAAAATTAGTGCCTCTTGTGTACTTGAGAAGAACAAGGTAACCCCTTGAGAGGCTTGCAAAACATATCACAAGTATCGAGTGATGCAGTAGGCAAAACAGACCCAAAAGGTAAAAGATAAAGACTGCCAGCCCTTGAAGGGGAGGTACCGGCACGGAAGAAAGAGGGTCTATAAATAGATGGCCACATCGTCTCATTCGGAACGCTGCTAGCATAGCTAGCGTGAAACAACAGGGCGCATAGCGCATGGAAAAGACGTCATCACGTTTGGCGTGCCAAACCTAGTCTTGCTGGGATTTGTAGTATATGTAAGCTGAGTATGGCAAAAAAGTTGAATCATAGTGCATGACCCGATGTATAAGGGGTGAAGTCATATCAAAGAGGTTTTCAGTGTTTCATGCGATCTGTCTCAACTTTATACCCAAATTCTTTTGCCCAAATTTTTGACACAGCATTTCTCGTTAAGGTATCAACAGTAACTCTGGCATAATATACAACTATTAGTGATTCTTGGAGCATCAGAAGGCTGAAGAGACCAGTTCTCCAAGGTCGAATACTCATTATCAGCTAAAATGCTCGTACCACCAGAAACAAATTATCGTAATAGACTGCGTGATGGTCAGAAAATGGTCAGAAAATACTGACCTTGATAGTAAATTCATAGATTACACCAGGGATGGTAAAAGACCTAAAATCAGTGTTATAATGATGTCCATGGTATTTCATGGTGGAATGAAAGGTTGTTCCAGTATAAGCCACCTCAGGTCTTCCGGTTTGTGTTTTAATGTGAGAAAATGATTAGTCAGTTTGGTGGCTTGTCTATTTCGCCTGATGGTACTTTTATGCTCACTAATGCGTACTTTAATCTTGTGTGTCGTCATTCCCACGTACCTGAGGGAACAAGGACATGTGATCAGATAGATCCCTTTCTCTGTGTTGCAGTTCATATGTTTCTTCAAGATCCAAGGTCGATCTGACCCAATGTCTACAGTTTTAGTAGATTGGGTTTGCGGACATACCGAACAGGATCCACAAGGGAAATGGCCTTGTACAGGTGGTAAATCCCATAATTTCAAAGCTGGCATGCCAATTTGACCTTTCGGTCTTGTGTGTACAAGACTATCTCGCAAATTGGTTCCTCTTTTAAATGAGAAAAGCGGTGTTAAAATATTCTCATTCCCTACATTGGCACATCCTTAATGGATGCGCCAATGGCGCACCTGTACAAGTCAAAAAACAAAAAGGTGCCAATGCTGCACTTGACTCAATTGAAACTTAATCCAAGTGTATTGAATGAAACAATGCCACTGTCAACTACTTTTTCAGTTGGATTTAATCCAAAGCATTTTTTTCACAATACATTAAATTAATTCTCTGTTACCAAAACACATTTTTACAAATCAAGGATCAACCGACATTTCAAAATCAACATGGACCATTTTTTCACACACTAACATTTTTCATTCTTTATTCATTTAAGCAACACCACCACTTACATACCACAATCAACCACATATAGTTCTCAAACTGACTGATCAAACACACTCACTCAACACCATTTTAGACAAAACCATAATTAAATGCAGTAAATGGACATCAAGGCCATCAACAAACATAAAATTGACATGCTTGTAAAAAAACTGCACTCTGTTTTTTGTTATGTAGAATAGATTGGCCAAAAACGATAAGGTCTACGCGTTTTGAATCCCTTCTCATACGGGGATTCTCATCAGGACCAACACTTGCTGAAAAAAACAAATACAGGCCTATGTTTTACTAAATGACCCAACAACACTGAATTGTAACCGCACTGCTTGTGCTAAAATCTTACCTGCAGCTAAATGCTTGAAAGAAACTCCAATGATATTTTTACACAGACCCTCAACTTAAAAAAAAAATCATAACATTGTCACCACGGCCTGTCTCACTTTATATTCGTTGCGTCCACTATTTTGTTAATGTCATGAAAAGTCAGAAAGAGATCTTACTTGGGAGCTGTTTTGGCAGTGAAGTACTAGTTTTTTTGGTTGCACAGAAGAATCTGGAAATGATGAAAATTCTTACGTTAATATAATTATGTGGGACGGATGGCCATACTGTACAATGGTGCATCGATAACATCACCAATGAAATACCTTTAGTAGAGATCTGTATTCGTACCCACGAGTATAATGAAGACCTCGGAATTGGCTTGCCTCGACTATCTGGGTGAAACGAAGAAACGGGACACGGGTGAAGGTGCCGTTAGATTAAATCTTCAATGACGGGTGTAACGTCTTTCTATTTTCTAGTCAACTCAAAGCCT
Source organism: Triturus cristatus (assembly GCF_964204655.1). NCBI lineage: Eukaryota > Metazoa > Chordata > Amphibia > Caudata > Salamandridae > Triturus > Triturus cristatus. Next base: position 780,533,002 of record NC_140592.1, read on the forward strand.
GAAAGGCAATTATTCTTACCTTTAGGGAGTTTAAATCCCTCGCATATCTCCGAACTCGCGCTCGAAACCCGCATTAGTTTGGATAGGGGAAATCATTTCCGTCACTTGCTTTAAACATCACGCATCTGAAGCGCGACTAAAAAAAGGGGCTCATGGGAGTTGTAGTGTCATACTGGTTTTTTTGAAAAAATTATTATTAGCCTATCTTTATGTAGGCTGCTCGACGTTTTATGGCACAAAGGAATAAGACCTCTATGTTGGAGAAAAATATATCTATGTTGGAAAAAATGGCGATAGTACACTGCAAGTTGTCAGCATAAACGTCCAGTTAGTTATAGGCAAACAGTTGTCGAAAATCTTCGCCATGTTTTTTTCTCTACGCAAATGGTATACTCTAATAAAAATGCAGCAGAAAGAGTTGATAATTTGGCTAGTGCATCGTTCACACAATTAAGGTGTGCATCCCAGATTTATAGATCTCCAAGAGTTCTTTCCAAATGGTAAAAGTCTTCGCAATACCTCTTTCCTTTAACCGTAGGTATTAGACATATATGCATCATAACAAGAGAAGCTTGGCTAAAGCATCGTTTGGAAGATAGAAATATGAATCACAGATTGTAGATCTCCGAGAGTTCTTTCAAACCAGTGACTGACGTGTTGAATTTAATAATGAGCATTGCTTCTTGTTTTAATAGTTTCAAATCCCAATCGACGCCACGATATTCCTGTTCGACTTTTGAAATGATAGTCCATCTTAGTTGCTTTTCCATATGGTTCTTTAGATGCCAATGATTGACCAACGGTGCATTTTGAAAATTTTTCCGAATTCTTGATTTGTGTTGCTGGATTCTATACCGTGCTTCCTGATTAGTCTTTCCGATGTATAGCTTGTTGCACGGACAAAGGATTCCGTAGGCGACAAATTTGGATTTACAATATGAAAATGTTTCATGTTTCCAGTGGATTCCATCATGTGTAAAGAAGTTTCCTTCTGTGGTAAATATTTAATTACCTGTACTATTTTTGATGCGGTAAAATCTAGTAAGAATAACTCAGTAAAATAAGAGGCAGAATCCGTGGTATTAGAGGTTCTGAAAGGCTTTATTCCTCTACAAAGGAATTACGATTCGAATCATAGGCATCATATTCCATCACCACGAGGGTTCAGGAAGGGAAGGCAATACATTATTGACAAGTAATCATATATATATGAAATAAGTTGCAGTAAGACAGATGCAGGAGGCGTAACAGCTGATAAGACAGATAAAAATACACATACGTAATGAAAAAAGGCGTACAAATAGGCGTAAACTAGAAACGTCATTATACATGATGTCACAAGTGGGTGGATCCATAAGAGAATCCTGCAATGTCAGCAGAAATAATTGGCAGAGATGCGCGCGCAGCCGCATGACGTGTGATTGACGTGCAACTAGAGGGTGAAGGGGACTTGACATTTAGCTCTACATGTGGAGACAGAAGTCTGGGGGGGTCAAGTCAACCTAAATCCCAAATCATATCTAATATCTTATGTTTAAAGAACTGTGTTATCCAAAAGGAAAGGTCTCTCGGACGGAATCTATTCTATACTGACTGTTAGTGCGTGAACAAGCGTCTAAGTGTCTACATGAGATGCGAGGGGGCAGAAATCTTCCATGGTAACAGGGGCTATGAATTACTTGCATGAGGACAGTGGAGCCGGGCCCTTTGCTCTGTAGCTGGAAGAATGTTTACCTAAACTACTAGACAGGAATGCATTGGATGAGGAGCGGAGCAGATAATCTTGAAGGTGAAACACAGTTTTTGGCAGGCAACAGGCCGAGTCAGGCACCGTTAGCCGCGCAGGGAGTAGGACATAGTTCATGGATACAGATGCGAGCTCAGACTGGAGCTGTCAGAGGTAGAAGGGAGGAAAAGGCTTGATGGCAGAATTCAGGGCCTACTCGCCTGAACTGTAAAATGATGAAAGTGAACCACATAAAGTCGGTGGCCTTTCATACTTAGGAACGAGATATCCGACCCATTCATGGCGGATCTGAAAGAGGACATGTTAACGGTGGACGCACATGTATTTGCGTCTTCATAACTGGAACTGGAGGGAACATACATGTACTTGTAGCATATACATGGAGCCGTTGGGGTCTAAGATAGGGGACATAACTGATCATAAAATTCATATTTCCTCACTTCTATGGTTGACTCACAACATACACAAGTACCACACTTATGATGTCCTTGTATTGGAGGAAGGCCTAAAAAGCTTCTGATATTTAGACCTTTTGTTTTGGGCAACGCTGCTCGCACTATCTGATTTGCAATGCTTTTATCTTTTTTAAAAGCAAATAGTGGAGCTTCTTTTAATGTTGTATCCAAATTCTTGACCAAATGCCAATTTTGATTGATAGTCTTTTTCAGCCAATTAGATGTTGGGCCAAAGGTTGACACACAGACAATCCTGTCTGTCTTAGATTTGTCTTTCCTTTCTAATAAAACCTCTCGGGGGGTCCACCAGGCTCGCTTGATAGCTTTCTTCAAAAGCTTTTTTGGGTATCCTCTAATAAGGAGATTGTTTTTTAGATTATCTGCATGAAAAAAATATTCATCTTTGAATGTACAATTTCGTCTAATTCGCAGAAATTGTCCATAGGGCAAGTTCTCTCTTAGACTTCGTGGGTGGTTACTCAAATAATGCAGAGCCTTGTTTCTGTCTGTTTTTTTCTTGTATAGCGTAGTCGCTAGGCGACCATCAGTGGGATAGACCTCAACGTCTAGAAATGGCATTTTAGTTTTGGAATAGTTCAGACTGAATTTAATGTCTGGTGTTCTGTTGTGTAACCAAACGATAAAATCCGGTAGTTTATATTCTTCTCCTGTCCAAATCATAAAAACATCGTCGATGTAGCGGACCCAACATCCAATACAATCCGCGAAGGAATTATTATTGTGCACAAATCTGTCTTCATATTTTGACATGTAAAGGACTGCTAATTCTGGGGCAAAAGGACACCCCACCTGTACAAAGCCATTTCCCTTGTGGATCCTGTTTGGTATGTCCGCAAACCCAATCTACTAAAACTGTAGACATTGGGTCAGATCGACCTTGGATCTTGAAGAAACATACGAACTGCAACACAGAGAAAGTGATCTATCTGATCACATGTCCTTGTTCCCTCAGGTACGTGGGAATGACGACACGCAAGATTAAAGTACGCATTAGTGAGCATAAAAGTACCATCAGGCGAAATAGACAAGCCACCAAACTGACTAATCATTTTCTTACATTAAAACACAAACCGGAAGACCTGAGGTGGCTTATACTGGAACAACCTTTCATTCCACCTCATGTTACAGACATAACGACATTTTTGTTCGTAAAGGAACAAAAATGGGTATTTAGACTTGGGAGTGATCTCCATGGATTAAACGATGAAATACCATGGACATCATTATAACACTGATTTTAGGTCTTTTACCGTCCCTGGTGTAATCTATGAATTTACTATCAAGGTCAGTATTTTCTGACCATTTTCGGACCATCACGCAGTCTATTACGATAATTTGTTTCTGGTGGTACGAGCATTTTAGCTGATAATGAGTATTCGACCTTGGAGAACTGGTCTCGTCAGCCTTCTGATGCTCCAAGAATCACTAATAGTTGTATATTATGCCAGAGCTACTGTCTATACCTTAACGAGAAATGCTATGTCAAAAATTTGGCCAGAAACATTTGGGTATAAAGTCGAGACAGATCGCATGAAACACTGAAAACCTCTTTGATATGTCTTCACCCCTTATACATCGGGTCATACACTATGATTCAACTTTTTTGCCATACTCAGCTTACATATACTACAAATCCCAGCAAGACTAGGTTTGGCACGCCAAACGTGATGACGTCTTTTCCATGCGCTATGCGCCCTGTTGTTTTACGCTAGCTATGCTAGCAGCGTTCCGAATGAGACGATGTGGCCATCTATTTATAGACCCTCTTTCTTCCGTGCCGGTACCTCCCCTTCAAGCTCAGAATTAGTGAGGGGTACCGACGGATAGGTGAGTGAGGTTGGCAGCCTTTATCTTTTACCTTTTGGGTCTGTTTTGCCTACTGCATCACTCAAAACGTGTGATATATTTTGCAAGCCTCTCAAGGGGTTACCTTGTTCTTCTCAAGTACACAAGAGGCACTAATTTTATTTTTACTCTTATTTTTACCTCTATTTGTATTTTGATTTTGATTAACATCAAACACAAGATATGTACATGGGTCGATGCCTGATTAGTCCTTGCTTGTCAAATATGGTTAGGTGGACAGATTTCTAGATAGACTTTCTGACACTAATTATATTCGCTCTTCTGAGCTTAGGATTGAGTCTAAAAGCTTTGATGTCGCTGAGTCACGCAAAGTGCCTGAGCGAGGCAAAAGTGCAAATTTATCTTCACAACTTCAATATCTTTTCAGGGGCTCCTGTTATGGTTCTGCTTTGGTTTTAACATGTGCATTTTGAGAAATAATGTTAATAATTCCGCATTGCTGGTACTTGTGTTCTGACAGTTGACACAATTGTATTTTAGAGCGGTGCCTCACAGCCTGAACAGATGCCAGGCGAGGCGAGGTGCACACCCGCAACATATCGGGTAAGTGCTTATACCTTTATAATAATTAGAGGACACAATTTTTGGTGTTAAGATACATCACGAGTATTTTGCATAAATGGTAAATAATTTCCATATGCTTATATGATCCTTTAGTGACGTCTCAGTAATCATGAATTGGATTTTCTGTGAGTGCTGTTTTTGTTTGATTGTTTCTAGGTCTCTTTCCGGAATCACTATCTGCCAATCTCCTTCGGGACTTACAGAAGTGGTCAGGTTGTACCGTTACAAAAAAATCTTTTGTTTGTTTAACACATTAACACTCTTTATTGCAGTAGCTTATCTCATGGTCCTGACGAAATGCTGGATTCGAATGTCCATGGGCTGAAACATGTAGACCTGTTTTCTATGCAGCTATCTGTTCAAGCTGTATAAGCACTGTTTTTACCTTGGCATCAGGGCAGCGCCTAATTAAAACATTTTTGGGCCTTGATAGCCAATCTTAATAGCACTTTTCTTTTTCACATTATCACTAGCACTGCAAGCATCACCCCATTGAAACAACACATGCTTCTCTTATATAAACGATACTGTTATCTACTCTGGGACTCATCTGTAACCACTATCTACATTTCTCAGTAGTAAGTGGTTTACCGACAGTTCCCGGTTCCCAGATGATGAAGCAAACCACTTTTTGTGGGTGATGGGAATCATTCTCCTACAAATACGCACTGTTATGTATAACTTGGAGACTCTTCCAGTCAGTCCATTTAGTTTTTCCAGTCACATGAGGATCATATTTATTGCGAGACTTACAGTTTATTTGGTGTATTACTTGAACACCACCTTCACACGTCATCTCTATGAGGTCTCTCTCTGTTGGGATCTGGGCATGTGTATAATCACACACTATATCTGTGGGGACCCGGGCAAGACTATAATCACACACTATGTCTTGCAGGACCTGGGCATGCCTATAATCACACATCATCTCTGTGGGGACCTGGGCATGCTTATAATTAGACCTGGACATCATTATAAACAATCACACTCTACCTTTGGCAGGTATTGAACATGCGTATCATCACACATTATCTCTGTGGGGACCTGGGCCTGTCTATAATCACACACTGTCGATATTCACTCACTATCTCTGTGGGGACCTGGGCATGACTATAATCACACATTATCTCTATCAGGACCTGGGCATGTTACTAATCATACATGATCTCTGTGGGGACCTGGGCATGTGTATAATCAAACCTGGAAATCAATATAATCAATCACACACTACCTTTGGTGGGAATTAAACAAATGTATCATCACACACTATCTTTGTGGAGACCTGGGAATGACTATAATCACACACTATCTCTATGGGGACCTAGGCATGTATATAATAGCACACTACCTCTTGGGGGACGTGGACAACAATCTAATCAATTGCACATTACCTTTGCGGGAAATTAAACATGAGTAGCATCACACACTACCGCTTTGCTGATCAATGCTTCACTATAATCCCACAATATCTCTGCAGGACTTGAGCAGGACTATAATCAGACACTAAGGGGCTCAGGTCAGACGAGCGTCTGACCGACATCGTTGCGGAATTGGGGCCGACCGACAAATAGTCAGAGGTCCCATACACCAAATTATGATGCGACCACCGTGTAGGCGGTTGTAACCCTACATTTTTCAGTTGCGGCTTGTGCTGCGGTCCTTTTGGGCTGCAGCACAAGCCACAATGCATTTCTTTTTGTTTTTAAACATCCATGTGCCAGGAACCATTGGTGTGTGGCACACGGTGCATGGATGTTTGTGGGGGCACCACAGGTGCCTGCAAGGGCCCATAGCGGAGGCCCACAGGGGCCCTGCCAGGGGCCCCCAAAGTCCCATTTCACACTGCCTTTTCATGTCGGCCGGACCACCATGAAAGGGCGATCGGAATGGGCCATTGTAATCCCTATGGTGGTGCCTGAGTAGGCACTGCCCCATTGTAGGGCATTACGTTCTGACCGACGGTCTGACAGGCTCTAGGGGCCCGTCAGAAGTATCGGTCGATCCCTCTGGCAGTTGGACCTCAGCACCAGTTGTTGGATGGACCGCCACTGACAGGCCATCGGTGGTGGTCCATCCTGCATCATAATCAGGCACTATTTGTCGAGGCACCTGGTCATCACTATAATCACACACTATCTGTGCAGGAACCTGGGCATATTATCCCTGCAGGGACCTGAGCATGACAAGCATAATGCTCCACCTCTCCAGGAGGCTGAACATTTCTATCATAACACTCTCTTTATGGGGGACTTGAACATGACTATCATAACACATTTTTATGGGGACTTGATTATGATTGTAATCACAAAATGTCTGTGTGGGTACTCGTTCTTAACTATAATCTTACACTTTCTCTCAGGGGCCTTCAATATGAATATTATCACATTCTACCTCTATGGGGACTTTATAGTGACCATAATTATATGTTCTATCTGTGGGGACCTGGGCATTACGGTAATGAGACACTATTTATGCCTGAAAGTCAGCATGTCTATCATCGTAAACTAGAGGGGGCTTGAACATGACTATCATAACACTCTCAATGTGTGTACTTGATGATCATTATAATCACACATTATCTCTGTGTGGACCTGGGAAATACTGTAATAAAACACTATTTCTGCATGAACTACAGCATGAAAATCATTATATGCTATCTCTAGGGGGATTTTAACCTGCCTATAACCAAAAACTATATCTATGGGCACCTGGACATGACTATAATCAGACACTATCTTTTAGGGGAGTTGAACATGGCTATAATTGCACACTATCTCTATGACAACCTGGGCCTTATTCTAATGACACACTATCTCATGTGACATCAACATAACTATCATCACACACCATCTCTGTAGGTGTTTAAACATTAATATAATCACACACTATTTCTAAGGAGACTTTAGAGTGACTATAATTTAATGCTATATCTGTTGGGACCAGGTCATTATTAAAATCATGCACTATTTCTGCAGGGGCTTACAAATAACTACCACCACACACTCTCTCTTTGTAAGCTTTAGAACATTGCTCAAATTGTATGATATATATTTGGGGACTATTATTGCACAGCCAGATGAAGATGATGATGCCTAGCGATGAAGTTGATGAAAAAGAACTAGGTAATCTCAACTTGGCTTTCCCATCTGACCACATTTCAGGGTATTTGGCCTCTAAACTAATTTAACTATGCTGTTTCCTTATCCCTTAAAGTTTGTGAGTGCTCAGCAATGGGCTGGATATCTGTGAACCCCTTTCCATGGACTTGATATGCTATTGTTGTCTGCTGAGGAATGGACTATCAACAAAATCCATTATCTGGGTGCTCCTAGGACACAAGAGCTATTCACACATGACTAAGCTATCATGTAATTTAGGTACAGTACTATAAAAATCACATCTAGCTATTTGTTCATGAATTTATTCAATCACAAATGATAATTATTGAGTAAGTCCCCACAAGGATGGTAACACGTGTTCAAGTCCCCACAAAGATGGTTCTGTGCAATTAAATAACAGCATATTTGCAGATTTGAAGCAGGATCCTGTATTTTGATTTAAAAAAACAAAAAGTTTTTCTGTTATTGGTATATTTTTGAAACATTTGGAAAGGTTAGTCCCCATAAGGCAGGTATCCAATCATAGTCCCCACAAGGATGGTAACATGTGTATGTATGTGTGTGTGTGTGTGTATGTGGTGTGTGTGTATGCATGCATGTGTATGTATAACACACGTTGTCCTTATAGCGTGGATAAACCCTGACTGAACCAGACAAATTCTATCTTTGTAAGGACTGGTGCATTATTAAGAGAGGTTGCTGTAGTGTGTTCAGGTGGTTTCGATCTAATATATTAAAAACAATAACGTGCAGTTATATTTGCCGTGATCCGCTTTATAACCTACCCTACTATTAAAGTACGAGCAAAGTTAGAATAGAAAATCGGCACTTCATTGTGGTCAATAGCCAGTGTATGTGTGTGTATTAAGGACGGGCAGAGAACTTTGCTCCGCCAGCGGAATGTGCAGAGATTTCTCTACTCCGCGCTCTGCTGAGCACACAAAGTAAAGGGAAAAATTCAGACAGCGGAGCGGAGTTAGCCAGCCACCCCCCCCCCCTGCTAAATTGGCTCCCCGCCTCCACCCCTCTAATGAAATAATACTTAAAAAGTAATTTAAAAGAAATAAATTCATTTACATGTCCCCGGGCATGTGCAGTTCTCACAGAATGTACGGCGAGGAAGAGGAGGACAGCCCGGGGATGGCGCAATACAGGTAAGTGAATTTATTTCTTTTGAATTACTTTGTAAGTTCTATTTTATTAGGGGGGTGGAGGTGGGCGGCGAATCAGATTTCCACAGAGTTTTTCCCTAACTCCGTGGACCTCCGCATAGTTGCACTCTGCCAGCTCCACCCGGGTTTAGTGTGTATTAGCAGAAACTGAGAAAAACTAAGGTTAAAACTATGTTATAGTTGTAATAGTTACAGTTGGATCTAGTAATAATATCTTACTTCATGTAAACAAAAACCTTACAAATTCATTGAAAAAAATAAGGATTAAAGTGACATTATAGTTATGTGAAAATGTCAGTTTAAAAATACCATTTTAAACAACAAAAGCACTGAAATTATATAGTTATAGTTTACTGAGCTAACTATAACGTGCACCCCTGCCATGCGTGTGTTATGACCTCACATATTACATTTATCATGAAGACATCTCAAATGTTTCTAAACAACATCCTTATTAGATAGACAGGTTTCTGTGTGGGATCTCTGGTGTCTTGGCCCAAGCAGCAAGGCCATTGTCAAAGGAAAATGCATGTGTTACATGTGCAACAACACCAGAACCAAATCAGAGTTAAGAAATAAATAAATTACAATCTGGTTGAAAAATAAAATCTAATGATGCAAATGCCACTGAAATGAAGAAACTTGGTGTAGGGATCAGGAATTATTAAGAGACCATAGGAAACAATAAGTACCCAAAAACCAATGTAAGTCAATCGGCTGACTGGCAGTAGAGCACATTTGGTTACAAGCAGTTGGTGCAACCTGTTTAATTGTTATTGAGGGCTGAGACCCAGGCACCATTTCCAAAACAATCTTTGGGGAGACTAGCCCACAAGTTCAAGTTGTAGGAAAGCTTACTACAGCTCCAGTCTAGGGCAACAGCAGAATGGTGACTTGCAAATAATTGGTGGATTTCCCATGCAGCCACATGTAGCACAGCAAGATTGTGGTCTTTATTACTTTTTCTTAACAGTCAAGTTCTAAACAGAGTACCTCACTGCAGGGATACTGTCCATTTGAAGGAGGATTCAACATTGAACTTTAGTCTTATTTCAGATCCTACTTGTATTTTGAGGTGATAGTTATGTAACTACAATTCATCTGTAGACCACATACCACCTGCAGTGGACCTCACTAGACTTAAAATTCGAGGTCAACCTTCAGTCATCCCATTCTTTTCTCCAGAGCCATTTTGAATGTCACCTTCTAGTTCCATGCTTCTGTGTGGTAAATCATTACAGAATATCTGACTTCCTCTTGGATAGGTATCAACACTGAATATGTAGTACACTTGAGTAAGAGGATGTTCTTTCAATGCAGAAGGTGCCCGCAATGAATTGGCCTGAGATGCTGCTCTAGATATATGATGTTCACCATTATCTCCAGTGATCTGAGCGACAGTTTGATTAATCTCAGAAGTTTGAACTCCAGTTTTATTGTGTGCATCACTGGACCTGGGAGATACAGGGGCACTGAAACTAATTTGATTGTAGTCCATGTTCAGTTTTGAACATCTGTTGACAAATTCCATTTCCATGATCTTTCTCCTGTCAAACCAGCATACATTATTAGTTCCTTCAACGAATCAAACTTCATGTTGTTCACGTATGTGATGATTTGTAACCCATGTGCTCCAAACGTCACCACTTCTGCTTTCAGGAGCTTTTGTGAAGCACCGCTGAAGCAGAGTTTGAATGAGGACAAAGTAATAACCCTTATATGTCCCTGCAATGCAAACTCCAGGAATTTCATTATAAGACTGGAGGCTACCAATATGCAATAATCCTTTAATGCCACACCATGCAGCACTTGAAAGAACATTACATCATAAATCCAAAGGCAATCTAGAATAGAACATTCACGACATATAAATAGTCCATGCACAGAATGATCCTCCTCTCTTAAATGCTTCTCCTGGCTCAGATAAGTAGCACTTTGCTTTCTATAACTTTTATGTTGTTACTATTTTGATAATTACAACTTCTATCTTATTATTTCTTTTATAGTGGTCATTTAATTTCATTTCCTTTCATTGGTTTCCAATTTATGGAAACATTTTGCTGTTTGAAAATTCACCAGACTTCATTCTGGAGTCGTATATGAGTCTTACTGGTTTGGGTGCATTCTTGTGTGTACAGGAAACTGGTAGTTTAAGGTCAAACACAGAGAGGTTGCATCACATAAACTATTTGGAATTAACAGCAAGTATTTATGCTCTCATGAGTTTCTGACATTGTTTGCTAGGCAGAGAAGTGTTATTAAAAATGGACAATGTCTCTGCAGTAGCCTATATAAATCATTTACGAGGAACAAAATCCTTGGATTCAGCAGTTTTGGCCAAGAAACTGTGTCTATTTTGCTTAGAACACAAAATCAGCATAAGGGCAGAATATTTGCCTGAGAAGGCTAATGTAAAGGCAGACTGGAATTCAAGATGTTTAAGGGATCACAGTGATTGGACACTGAACAAAGATTGTTTCAGTAAATAAGTCCAGGTTTGGGGTCCTCTGGAGATGGACCTCTTTGTGAGCAGACTGACATTTCAACTGAAGAAGGACTACAGTTGAATGCCAGACCTGGAAGCTCTAGACGTGAATGCATTCCTTCAAGGCTGGAAGGGGACAAACGCTTACACATTCTCACCCTTCGCAATGATTCCGAGGGTCCTTCAGTAAGTGAGACAAGAGAGATGTTCCCTCATTCTGATAAATCCATTTTGGATTTCGCAGGCATGATTCCCAGTGACTTTGGAACGTGCTGGCAACAAAATAAATTTTTTCATCCCTGCTATGGAGGGTCTGCTGAAAGACAGATTGAGAGCAACATCCTCTGGTGCAGACAAGACTTTGAACCTTCTTGTACGGAAAATATCAGGGGATCCGTACAGATGTCAGGCCTTTCGAGACGAACTGAAGAACTCCTCGAAGAATCTTGGCTCCAGGATCACCGATACAAGTATAATGGTGCTTGGAGAACCTGGGCTTTTTGGTGCAGTAAAGGAATTGGATCCTGTGGAAACTTCTATAGTTGAAGTGGTTAACTTCCTAGTAGAACAGTTTTATAGAGACCTTAGTTATAGAACTATTAACTGCTGCGGATTTGCAGCCTCTGTGGGTCATAGTCTGGTTACTGGCAAGAGTGTGGGGAAAATGTTTTGATTTGTAGAGTGCTTAAAAGCATCAGATTAAGGAGGCTGATTAGACCAAGATATCAAACTTTGTGGGATGTCAATTTGGTTCTGTCCTTGTTTTCTACATGTCCAGGTAAGAGATATTTGGATTCCAAAAGACTTACTATGACATTATCCTCCTTTTCGTGTCTAATCTCTTGTCATAGTGTTTCAGACGTTAAGGTGTTGGAGGTAAGTAACAGGCTCTATGATGCCTTTGGGGTAACTTTTGATATTACTAAAAGTACCAAGACTATGTTTGATACCATCTTTTGCAAAACATTGTGTGTAGTGGATTGTATGTAAGAATATGATTCCTATCAGGGCTGGACTGGCCGTAGTGGGCACCGGGCATTCCCCCGGTGCGCCGCAAGGGTAGTGGACAGTTTTGGGCCCCTGGGGGGCCGTTTTAGCTACAGGGGCATTTTTGCAGCATAGATGCAAAATCGGCCCCTGTAACAATATCGGCCGAAACCGGCCCTGGCAAACAGCTCGGCCGCACTTCCCAACCCTTGGGGGGGCGGCCGAGCACTTTGCCAGGGCCAGTTTTGGTTCCCAGTCCGGCCCTGATTCCTATATGAATGCATTTTGTCCTAATGGTGTTAACCAATTATTGATTTCTTTTGTTAAACCCTTTCAAGCGGTTACCACAGCAGCTATTACAAGGTGGGTGTAATGCACAATGCAGCAGGTGGGTGTTTATTTGCTAACAGTTTGTGCTCATTCTATGAGAGGTGCTATGGCTAGTCAAGCCTTTTGGAAAGGTGGAAAATTGAAAGACATTATGAGAGCAGCTGATTGTTCTAATGCTCAATTGTTTGCTAAACATTATTATAAACCAATTGAGCGGGGGGGCGTGGTCTGGCCACGACTGAAGATGGCCGCCTAACCTGTGAGCTCTGCTGCGAGTGGGGCTTCAAAAGGAGTTGGCACCCAGTAAATGCAAGACCTTCGACATTATTTCAGCATTCTGGAGGTCATAAAGTCAACGAGGAGCAGATGAGCCGGTTTTCTTCAGTATGAGTGACTGGGTTCCTGAGGAATGTAAACTGACACCGGAGCTCCCTAACTACATAAATCTTTTCAGAGGATATGTGGATGCTTTTATTTTGGCGGGAACACTTCAGCCTCTGACAGAAGCCAGCTGCACCTCCTCGTGATCTGTGGAAAGCACCAACATTTCAGCCTCTGACAGAAGCCAGCTGCCCCTGCTCATGACCTGTGGAATGTGCAATGCAATTCTGAAGGAAAAGAAAAAAGCTGACTGGATTTTGAAATCAGAGTTTTGCTAATTCTGGAGGAAGAAAAAAGCTGACTGGATTTGAAATACAGAGTTTTGAAAGAGAAACACGGACTCCAGCTGACTTCAATTAAGGTAAAGTTCACTGGGAGTTCATATACTCGCTCTCTAAAATAATTACCTCAAGAAGCTGAGAGGGGCTCCAGCTGTAGTTATGCATGTGAAGTTTGCATTCTTCTGAGGACTTACATGTGGCTGTTTTGTGGTGCTGAGTTACGTAATTAAATTGAACAAAGGCTTTACCCTTTCATGAGGAAAATGTGTATAATCTGTGCACGGGCTGAAACATTGTACACCAGGGCTTGTCCTTTTTTGCTGTGAAGGGTCTGATATGTCGACAGGAGTTCCTTGATGAGAGAGATGGTGGTGTCTTTTATCAAAATGAACAATCCCAGCTGAAATATAATTGACATTGGAGAAGTTTATGCGCTGTTTTGGAAACGTGTCCTCTTCATCTTTAACTAAATTACAATAAGGATTTGTAATTGAACAAAGGCTCTACCCTTTCATGAGGAAAATGTGAATAATATCCGCACAGGCTGAAACATTGTACACCAGGGCTTGTCCTTTTTTGCTGTGAAGGGTCTGACATGTCGACAGGAGTTCCTTGATGAGAGAGATGGTGGTGTCTTTTATCAAAGTGAACAATCCCAGCTGAAATATAATTGACATTGGAGAAGTTTATGCGCTGTTTTGGAAAAGTGTCCTCTCCAGCTTTAACTAATTTACAATAAGGATTTGTGAAGTTTAGGTGGTGTTGGGAAGTCTGTCCTATGAGACTGAGCTGTAGTGTTGTTCAGCACACAGTTAAACTGTTTAAATGCACCAACTGTCATTAAGGTAATTCTGTGGATGTATGTGCAGGACGCAACTTTGTATAATAAGCCTTGCTTTTTAACTTATGTGCTGAAAGACTCTAGTCCTGTCAGCCTGCCTACAAACTTGAGCCTGGAGTTCCACAGCTTCCCGATCGCAACGTTCCACTGGTCACACCTGAGCTTCCTGGCTTTTCCTCATGCGCCTTGGTCTGTCCACCACACACGCTTATTAGCTGACAGCTGTGAAGTGATTTGAGGACACAAATTAAACCGAAATTTTTTCAAAAACAACAGCTTTACAGTGGGTGAGTGCTTTGTTTGATATTAACTTCAGCACCCAGCTAATTCACTCTGGCTATTGCGAAGCGCTGTTTCAGAGGGAATTTTGTTTTTGGGCGCATTAGGGCCTGCGCGTCACACACATTTGCTCATTGGCACTTGAGATATGTTTTCTTGGCCCGGTGTGGTCTGAATTTAAAAACATGGCAGCTTTGTAGCAGATAAGTGCTTTATTTGCTGCTAGCTCTGATATTCTGCTTAGTTTTTTTTATAACAACTGTGAAGCAACACTTCTAAGAAACTCTGAGAGACTTCAAGCTTGTGAGCCTACCTGCAACACCAAGCTCAGAGTTTTGAAGGTATCCTGCGTGCAGTGCTCAATTTTTTACAATGTAACTTCCCGATCTCTCTGTAATATACCTGGGCTGTGCGCCACATAATTCTGACACTGGCAATTGGGTCATGTTTTGTTGGCCCAGTATAGTCTAAATCTTGCAGATTAGCAAATTAAAAGTGGAGCTTGTTTTACCGGACGGAGAGGAACCAATCCTTGATCGTCTACTTCATTTTATGTGACTGAGGGATATTGGAGTTCTTCTCTACGTTATCTTGACACAGCTTGGACCTTTAATTTGAACTCTCTCCAGTGTGTTATAGAGAAAATACTCTAGTAAATCCTGGCCATTGAGAGTCTGATAATTCAAGGAAATAAGACGCATATAACAACTTTTCTGCTTTGTGTTTCTACACTGCTATACTGACTCAACACATTGCTTGCCATCTTTCTATAAAGCAGAAATCACAATGTCTACTGCCAAGTATGGAGATAAACACTCTAAACAGCCTCTTTTTGCGGATGTAGTTAAGCAGTCACAAGATTCAGATGCCAACAGCTTTTCCTCTACAACAGACAATTCTCTACAAACTAACATTAAAATGCAAGGGCAAACTATGGACCGCATTCTACAAGAGATATCAGCAGTCAGTCATAGACTTGAAAGCATGGATTCCCATATTTCCTCATTAACAGCAGAAACTAAAACAATACGAGCAGACATTGCAGGATTTCACGCCAAGACAGAGGAGCTTGATCACAGGCTAATAAATGTAGAAACTCGCCTAGACTCAATACAAAACAGAGATCAAGAGCTGTTATTTCTACGAGGTAAGACGATAGATTTGGAAGATCGAAGCAGGAGGGATAATGTTCGCTTTTTCGGTTTTCCGGAAAGGATTGAAGGTTCAAATGCTAGAACATTCCTACAAAATATGCTTTCAAAAATTATGAACATCGCTTTTGACCCTCCATTGGAGATACAGCGCGCACATCGAATTGGTCCATTACGCAAGGAATCTGCAACAAACTCACGTCCCCTCATTGCTTGTTTTTTAAGGCATGAGCAGACAAGGCAAATATTACTATCAGCACGTACTCATGGTCCGTTCTCATACAATGGGTATGAAATCCATATCGCAGCTGATTTTTCCAGAGAAACTAACGAGAGACGCAAGGCCTTCCTTTCATTTAGACCTCAATTACGTCAACTAGACATTAAATATGGTCTGTTTGATCCTGCTCGTTTCCGAATTTCTAAGGATGGAATATCCAAAGACTTTTATAACCCTGCGGATCTCCGTCTATTTTTAGACAATTGGAAACCGCAACAAATGGAAACTCAGCAGACCACTTCAAAACTATCACATCACAGTTCTTTTCCTCAAGCATCAAGCAATCCACGACATAATGTCAGCAGTCCTCGACAGAGAGGCAGGGATTTTGAAAGGACTATTCGTAGTCATGAGGACAAGAATGTATCCACCTTCACTAAGGCACAACATAGAGATAAATCCCGATCGCCATTAAAATCTACTTTGGATGCAGAATGTGGGTGATTCAGTACCTCTGTACAATTTTGATCACCATTAATCTCTGCTCATACTTGCATCCTTTTAGATGATTAATCATCCTTAATGAACTCATAACATACAAGAAACGAAGATGATACCTCGCCTGTGGACAGATGAGTATTAAAATCTACTTAAAACGCAGAATGTGGATGATTTAATGTTTAAATATACTTTTGTTCAGATTTAGCTTTGTCTGCACACCCATTTTCTTTTAGGTGTTAGATCAAATTTAAAGAACTCATGATACAAATGGGGAACAGAAGGTATATCGTCATCAGTTTGTTTAATAATACAGTTATTGTACTGTTCTTTATTGTTATTGCTCTTCCTTTCTTTTTTTCTCCATTTTTTTTTCATCACATTTATTATATTAATTATTTTGCCTTTAAACATTTGGTCTATCCCTCTCACTGTTTTACACATATTTGATTGACATTCTTGGTACTTATTAATTTACTTTAGGATTGTGACTGTTACAACTCTTCATGCTGACTATCTCAATCTCTTAATTCCTCACATATTACCTATTCATCTACAAGGTTTGCCTTTAAACATTTGGTCCATCCCTCTCACTGTTTTACACATATTTGATTGACATTCTTGGTACTTATTAATTTACTTTAGGATTGTGACTGTTACAACTCTTCATGCTGACTATCTCAATCTCTTAATTCCTCACATATTACCTATTTATCTACAAGGTTACAACACCCTCTTCCCTTATTTCATCTTTATTTTATTTTTTATTTTCAATTCAATATTCTAATGGTTCAATAATATGTCTCACAATTATACTATGAAGTTATGTTCTTAAATAATACTTTGATATGTCTTCATATGAATTATAATAATTTTCCTGCTTATACATTTTACATTCGATACGTGAGCCTTATGATTAATGATAGGTCTATATTGTTTAGTTCTTCTCTTTTATTCATTCCGTAATGTTAGTAATACTGTTTTTAAATCCAAATTTACTGTTATACCTTTACCCATACATATAGTATATATTCTCTGAATTTATTAATGCTTTTTAAGATTGTTATTATTATACTTTTCAATCAAATAATTAATTTTAATCGTTAGTAGTGTTACTTTTTTATCTCTATGTATTATTTATTTATTTATTTATAAGCATAGTAATCCTTCTGAATACAAGAGGTCATCCATAGCTTTTAATGTTACAATATTACAATATATTGTTATATTTCTTATTCATAATAAGAATATCTGTTATATACATTTTAAGGACATATTTGGATCTATATTTGTCAACCACTGTTTCACTCTCCTGATGGGGCCCCTCCTCGTGGCAGGAGTCCATTAGTGTTTGGACCCGTGGTTAAACGTCCTGAG
The DNA here is from genome assembly GCF_964204655.1 of Triturus cristatus. Classification (NCBI taxonomy): domain Eukaryota; kingdom Metazoa; phylum Chordata; class Amphibia; order Caudata; family Salamandridae; genus Triturus; species Triturus cristatus. The sequence continues at coordinate 780,550,776 of NC_140592.1, forward strand.
GTCCCTTGTGCCATTTTTTATATTTGGCACTCTTTCCTCCCTACCTCTCCCTTTGTCATTTATACTACATACTATTCTTTCTGTTGAACACACCTCTAGTTATTTCCACACATATATTCTCTCATCATCAAACAGCATTACCCATTTGGTTCATTTATTATTTATCTGATCTTTTTTTTTTCTTCTTCTCTCTTTATCCCTCTTTTTATCCCCTTACCTCTCTTTTCTTTTTCTTCTCCTTTCTTTCCCCTCTTCTATTTTCCTTGCCCTCCTTTTTCTTGTTTTTTCCTTTCTTCATATCTTTTTTCACTCCTTTCACTTATACAGCAACATTATATCAATTTCTTAATTTACTATATCACATTCTGGCATCTTTATTAAATTCGTATCGCTAATCTTTCCTATTCTTATCTGACATGGCCACTTCACACGATCTCCGAGTAATAACATGGAATGTTCATGGATTGACACATTATATTAAAAGAAAAAAGACACTCTCTTATTTACAGTCCAAACATGTGGATATAGCTCTCCTTCAAGAAACCCACCTTGACGCTAAAGAGTCTGAAAAATTAAGAAGAGACTGGGTGGGAAAGGTTATACACAGCAGCATACAGAAGAGAACTGATCCAGATGCGACACCTACCCGCAAATGTGGAGTTGCGATTCTTATCCGTAAATCCTTACCAGTGATAGTCTTGAAATCCTGGATAGATCCAGATGGACGATATGTCTTTGCCAAACTTCGCATTGGTGAAACACATATATGTGTTGGCTCAATTTACGCTCCCACGGGGGCAAAACGATCATTTCTCCTTCAACTAAACTGCCTTTCAACTGAAATAGGTGCTTCCCAGTTTCTCATCGGTGGAGATTGGAACCTAGTACGTGATCCAGTCCTTGACAAGACAGGCCCTCTAGATAAGACAAATGCGGCAGATAGAGCTCTAATGAACGATGTGGTGGCAGATAATGGTTTGGTAGACCATTGGCGACTTTCTCACCCGATGGATAAGGACTATACCTTCACTTCCCCTACGCATGGCACGCTCTCTCGTTTGGACTACTTTTTAATCTCCCAGAATGTAGTTCAAATAACACAGGACTCTCAGATACTGGAGGCAGCGATCTCTGATCATTCTCCAGTTCTACTTTCCTTACAAACTGGTTTATCTAAGCCAGGTCGCAAACCCTGGCGTCTAAACATTCAACGTTATAGGATACCCAAAAACAAAATGTTATTACAATCCCATTTTCAAGACTTTATGTCAGTCAATTAAGGGTCCGTTGACTCCAACAGAACTCTTTGGGCGGCGGCAAAAGCTACTATCCGCGGGCAGCTTATGAGAGATGCAGCGCAGTTTAATAAACAAAATGCTAAGAGGCAAAAAGAATTGGAGCAAGATATTGTGTCTTACACTCGATTATATACACTTAATCCAACGATACCACATCGTAAATCGCTGGAAAAAGCTCGTATGGCTTTAAATAACTTTTTTACCTCTAAAGCAGAATACGCCTTGCATAGAATGAAAGGGAGACATTATGAGCAGGGGGAAAAAGCGGGAAGATTATTAGCAGCCCAGCTACGTCAGCAGCAAGCAGCTATGGCCATACCGGCCATTAAGTCAATGAACGGTGTTACTCTAACTAAACCCCAAGATATTGTTAACGAATTTGCCCAGTATTATCAGTCTCTTTACACTGCTGAAACTCAACTTGATACTGAAAAATTGGATTCTTTTCTTACAAACGTAAACTTACCCTGTTTGTCAGATGAAGGTAGAATCTTATTGGAAGGTGAAATTACCAGGGAAGAAATATCGCATGCAATTGGTGGATTGCCATCTCATAAGGCCCCAGGAGAGGATGGCTTTCCTGCAGAGTTTTATCGTTGGGCAGGAGTGCATGTGCTTGACTCTCTTATACTCGCGTTCCAAGAGGCAGAGGGTGAGGCCTCCTTGGGCCTTATATCTAATAAAGCTATTATTGCTGTGTTACCTAAACCTGGCAAAGACCCTTTATTATGTAGCAGCTATCGTCCCATATCGTTATTGAATTGTGACATCAAAATTCTAGCTAGCATTCTGGCCTCTCGCTTGCGTAAGGTTATCCCATCTCTCATACATCATACCCAAGTAGGATTTGTTCCGGGGCATTCCTCTAGGAACCATCTTCGCACTCTTGCCCACACACTATGGTATGCCAAGAATCTTCCGGATGGCGCTTTGGCCTTGTCGCTTGACGCGGAAAAGGCGTTTGATCGAATTGAATGGGATTATCTTTTTAGGGTGTTACAAAAATTCGGCCTGGGAGATCAATTCATAAACAAAATACGCTTGTTGTACAAAAATCCTTCAGCACAGGTAAATTGTGGGGGCTTTATCTCAGATCCATTCTCTATCAATTGAGGTACTCGTCAGGGTTGCCCCCTCTCCCCGTTACTCTTTCTTCTAGCCATGGAACCGTTGGCTGCCTCCTTAAGACAATGTACTTATATTAAGGGCATTTCTCTTCTGACAGGAGAATCCAAAATGTATCTCTACGCAGATGATATTCTCCTTACACTCACAGATCTCTCCATCTCTTTACCATCTGTGTTAAAAATAATAGATGACTTCTCCTCCATTTCTGGGGACAAAATTAATTGGAACAAAAGCGAAGCACTGCCCATCTCGAATGGGACCACAATAGCGGCCATTCAAGGTTTTCCTTTTCAATGGAAATTTTCTCATCTCAAGTATTTGGGCATACTAGTGAACAAAGGCCTAGAGAGTATGGTTACGGATAATCTCAATCCCCTCATCGCTCAAATGCAACGTGATTTTGAAAAATGGAAGGCACTGGGTCTCTCAATGTGGGGAAGGGTTCAAGCCGTGAAAATGGTTACTCTTTCCCGTTTTCTTTATGTCCTCGGGATGCTTCCTATTCAAATCCCTTTAACCACGCTGCGTTCAATTGATTCTAAGATAAAATCCTTTATATGGAACTCTGCCAAACCCCGTGTCTCAGCTTCAAAACTAAAGGCTCATCGCTCCTATGGAGGAATAGGTCTACCCTCAGTGGAGCATTATGCTTTGGCATTACAGCCTTCTCAAATGTCATATATGCTTTCACATTCATCGGATACACCACAGTGGGTACATCTTGAACGCCACCTTTCATTAACAAACGCAGGTCTTTCTGTTTTATACGGCTCGGAATTTCGTCCCCGAGACTCCACCACTAATCCTATTTTGTTGGCTATGCGTGCTGCTTGGCAAAGGGCACACCGCTTACTGGGCTCACATCCTCGTCTTCATAGAAAAGCCCCATTATGGGATAATTCTGCAATTCGTATTAATAGACAATCAATATCTTGGCCTATTTGGGAAACAGCAGGTGTTTCCACCTTAGATCAACTTTTTTCAAACGGAGATATTAAATCATTTGCCCAACTGCAGGAGGAATTCCATTTGCCTGATATACAAGTCTCAAAATACAACCAGTTACGACAATCATTACGGAGGAGTCTAGGACCTCCACCATGGCTCTTGCCTGACTCACCAATTGTAACATATCTCCACACTTGGGGTAAGATGAAAGGAGCTACATCTGGCTTTTACCAAACTCTCACTTCGCATCTTTTTTCTCAACCCTTATCGCAAACTTTACGTACTAAATGGCAAACCTTATTATCAGTCTCTTATACTGATAATGAATGGTCTGACATTCTTAACAATCTCAACAAGGGTGCACGTGAAGCACGATTTAAATTTTGCTTATTCAAGATCTTACATGATTGGCACTGGTCACCAACAAAACTGCATAAAGCTGGCTTGCTTCCCCATTCAAACTGCTGGAGATGTGATAGTACGTCTTGTAACATTTCTCATATCATTTGTGGATGTCCAGTGATCCAACCCTTTTGGAATTATATAGGTAAAACCTTACATTCCACGATGCCTTTACAAACTCCACTTTCGCATGCTACCATTCTTCTGCATGATACACGTCAATCACAAGCACTCTCTAAACCACAAGCCCGACTCTTACACACAGCCTTAGCTACAGCCAAAATTTGAATACTACGGCAATGGAAGTCACCTCAACCACCATCACAAGAAAAATGGATGGTGGCCATGATTCAAACAGCTTCCTACGAACGTATTATATACAAAATACAGGATCAATCTGATCTCTTTCTTCGAGTATGGTCACCTTTTCTAGCTTTAAATACTGATGCTAATATTAATGACCCATCTACGCAGTAATTTAATTCTTATCCCTTTTCATTCTCATTCATCATTCATTATTGGTGGTTAATAAATCTTAATACATATTGTGTCTACCTATTATTTGTTGTTGTTTTTAATAGCTACTCACCAGAACACTTACATATAATTCTGTATCTTTTAATATATATATTTATACATCAAGTGAAATTATTATCCCTTATATTCATCTTTTCTCTATTCTTATTGGTTTTCTTGAGTATCTTCTTTTCTCAGGAACATATTTATATAGCTTTATATAGCATTATGTCTTATATTTGTGTACTTTTTCATTTATCGTTTTCTTTTGTGTTCCCTTCTTTACCTTCCCTTTCTCTCTCCTCCCCCCCCCCTTCCCGTAATTCCATCTTTTATGGCCTCAATATAAAGTCAAATATTTGTTTTTGCATGGATCTGTTTCTGTATTTATTAAATTATATAATATGATTAATTATTCAGAACGTTTTATTATATGCTTATATATAACAATTTTCTTATATATTTATTGTATGATAATGCAAACAGTTATTATACTATATGTATTCTTTTGTAAATTTCAATAAAAAATTGAAACACAAAAAATAAACCAATTGAGCACATGTCTGATATGGTACTGGAGGGCTACCAACATGCATAATGGTAGCCTTTGGTCTTGTAATGAAATATCAATTCTACAAATCTAATGGCAAGAAAATCTAAATTTCATTAAAGACATGGAGGGTGACAGTATGATGCCCTCCCATCCTAGTTCGGTGGTATTTACTTCTTAACATAGGCAAAAAAGAATTTCAAATTATATATAGTTTAATATAAGGAATGTGGAATGTAATGTGGTAATTAATGGATGTAAGTGTATTTCTTCTTTCTTCATATCCTTTGGAACCAAATCTTTAACAACTCCTTTTCTTTTCAGATCATACCCAGTAATTCAATTTCTCTTGAGAGTTTTGCAATGGATTTTCTTAGTTATATATCTATCCAAGGAAAAGTGCATAGGTTAGGGAAAACAAGTATCGTATTTTAAAGAGGAGGATCATTCTATATCTGGACTATATATATGTTGTGAATATTCTATTCTAGATTGCCTTTGGTTTTATAATGTAATGTTCTTTCAAGTGCTGCTTGGAGTGGCATTAAGGTATTAGTGCATAATGTCAGCCTCCATGTCTTTAATTAAATTCAGATTCTCTTGGCATTAAATTTGGAGAATCATTATTCTCTCTGAAGCTTGAATAGTAAACAGTACAGATAGATAAGAATTCTTCAGATCTATTTTGACATACAATCTCCTTCTTGAAACTGCAGCAATCCATCCCAAGGTCTTGTAAATGCAACAGTCCATGCTGAACATCCTATGACAAGCAGGGTGGTAGGGTTGACTCATAGTAAGTGAGGAAGATGAAGTAAAACGATGCTCCTGATACTGAAAACAGTCCAAGTTTTTATTACAGAGCTCACATAATACTTTAGAGTCTAGAGAAAGCATGGCCATGCTGAGTGCAGCTTAGTATTTCTTCATTCATTTTTTTACAAATGTTATTTGTAAATATTTTATTGGATTTCAGGAAAAATAAGAATGCCACATGAAGGCAAAAGGCCTTGAAATAGATTTCAAATGTGATCTCATGGCTCAGGCCTCGGCTTCAAAGCACAGAAACAGAAACATTTTATTCATGGCAAAGACCTAAATTGTGCAAAACAATTATGGGCAATTCAACTATAATAATCCACATTTGTAAAGCGCGAACAATCACCCGTAAGGGTCTCTAGGCACTGAGGGCCGTCGGGAAGATTAAGCAAGCTATTGCCCAGAGTCACATGGTGCTGGGCTAATCTGCTGCCGGCGATTGAACCGTGATCCCCAGATTCGGAAGTCAGTCGCCCATGGCCGTGGCGCCACACCTCTTCCCGACTGAACTGAAAGAAAAAGGAGAAGATGAAATGAAAAGGAATGAAAGAATTGTTCATACTCAAGATCATCAGCATTCAAGGGGTAAATGTTATGGAGATAGCATTCTCCATCAGCTGACCTAGACCTCCTACACCAGGAGATTTCTTTTTGTAAAGGACACCCGTCTTCAGTTGTCTCTGAACTTCACTAATGATGGTCAATGTCAATTCCTCAGATATTGGCCTCAGATCTCCTCAAAGAGATGTACTTGATCATTAATTTTATACAGATATACTTGATATTTCATTATATAAGTTATCCTTTTTGGATGTGGCCATAGTCATCATGGCTTCTGCCTATTCATCGTAGAGGAAGCAGATTTCGAGTGTCTCAATATATACACCTATCAACACTGCAAGGGTAGAATCCAGCCACCCAGTGCTCAGTTGCCCTGTGCTCGGCCAACCACTTGGCCCCTGTTGCGGCGTGGTGGTTACAGCCTGATTTCCTTGAGGCAGATTGTGCGATGTATTTGCGGTGTTCTGAACTTGGTTTTGGGGTGGATGCTCTGTGGGGGATGTCCCGGGACTATTACATTCTGATTTAGGTACTTTTTTAGACGGCACCGGCTTGCCATGTGGCCCATTCTATGACAATATTGGCACTCTATGAGGCAGGTTTTGACCCAGCATCCCTGACCTTGGCTGCTAGAACTGATAAGATACCCTCTGGGGTCCACAGGCAGAGCTCCCTTTGGGACTGGTGACATCTGGATGTTCGCTTCACCGAGGCCCCCTTAAGGGCGGTCTTTTCCAACCTATGTTGGACCAGTTTGGAGTGACTCTCTGGGCCTGCTTCTGCTTTTCCCTGTCCTTCTCCTTTCTTTTCCGGTAATAGTGTAGTATGTGGGCCTGTATTTCCCACCAAGGTTTGGTGTCTAGCCCTAATACACCATCTAGTCCAGTCTGGATATCAGTGGGTAGTCCCCTTTTGAAGTTGTTGGCCCATGTCAGTCCAGGGTTGTCCTTTCTCTTGCCCCCATCGTTCTTTCATTCTATCTAGGAATTCAGTCACAGTCTCCCCAGGCTTCATTCTCTCTTCCATCAGTCCCCCTACGTCTGAGCAGTCAGGTAATATCTCCCTCAGGGCCGTTCAGATCTGGTGGCTGAATTAGTTAAATGCAGCCCTGTCATGCTCAGTGTTGATAAGCGTGACTGTGGGGATGCGGCTGGAGAGAACACTCTGTTGATCTGCTTCGCGATGAGGCTGCTGAGCAGAGTTTTGATGTCACCTATAGCTTAGTTTATTCCTCTGGTGTCCTTCTCAAAGCATGAGATCAATGTTCCTGCTCCATCCATCAATAGAGGCAGTTTGTTCCTGAGCCCTTCTTTGTCCATCTGTTCCCAAGGCACATAGATGGTTCCTGCTGCATCTTTCTGCAGCAGTGGGCAAATTCTGGCACAGTGCAGCTCCATCGGTTTCTTCCCGATGTAGCGCTCCCATCATCTCAGGCATTCCTGCATTTAGGGGTAGTTCCATCTTGGATCCCCCCCACATGCAGAATGCAGGCCACAGCAATGGTCAAGTCCACAGATTCGAAGGATCCCTCCCCAGCCAGGGACGATCATACTGAGCCTTAATTTCAGTCCAGTAGGCCAGTAGATGGCAAAAAGGCTGCGCAAAGGCTTCGCCCTCTTCTCTGGATACTATCTCTCTAGGGGTTGGTCTGCCTAGACGGCTTGTTTGGGGGGAGTGGTGGATGTCTTTGTCATCGCTCTCCTCATGTGTGCACAAAAGTGCAATGCTGCTCCATCTGTGTATCAATTGTGTTCCACTCAGGCTTTCCTGACTACTTATTTTCTGGTCATCCCCTCTTTTCTACCAACGGCCAGGTGATGTGTGTGCTTCTGTTAGGGGCCTTCCTTCTGACTCTTCCCTGGTCTCATACCTATGTGGAGCCTCAAGCCTAACCCTGGTTCCTTCCGGGGGAGAGGGTGTTGTTCCATGTCCCAGCTGGGCTTCCCAGGCGAGCGATCTCTCTCTTTCTATCCTTAACTCACGCCTTTCCTTCATCTCCCACCTGAGTTGCCTCCTTTGCTCAGTGCTCCATACTATTCTTCTAGACTATGTCTTGGTCTCAAACTCACTCTGTGATGCTTCCTCCACACCATAGGCATGACTTGGGGGAGTATAGCCTAGCTTGGATGAGGAACTTTGCTTGCATACGGTCTATTGGAGTCTCCATGATGGACTGGGGAACTTGTTTAAGGATTTTGCAAGTTTTTTTGATTGTCTCAAGATTTTTAAAAATAATTACAAATTCCACTCAAATCGTGGGGAACTGTATTCAGGGGGTGGTACCGAAAATAATCTACTGGTTACAAGCTCTATAAAAATTGATGCATCTAGAAAATTTAACCTTTAACAATAGGCAAAGACAAATTCAATTAAATGGTAACAACCTGTGACAAAGTGCATGTGTTAGTTCACAACAATACAAGTTAATTTGTAGCAGTAAACAAGCAAACGTGAAATTTTGATTCGGAAAAAATTGTTAGTTTATAAATCAATCAATCAGTAATCTTATAAAGCACAACTGCTCACCTGTTAGGGTCTCAAGGAGCGGAGTGGAGGGGGGGGGGGTCTGTGGTTCAGTTTAAGAGCCAGGTCTTGAGGTCCCTCCTAAATTGCGACACCGATGATGATTGCCTGAGGTGCAGAGGCAGGGAGTTCCATGTCTTCGCAGCGAGGTAAAAGAAGGATCTTCCTCCAGCCGTGGTCTTGCAAATCCGTGGGATGGTGGCCAGGGCCGGTTGGGCAGAGCAAAGCTATCTGGTGGGAGTGTAGAAGGAGAGGCGGTGGTTGAAGTATGGAGGGCTTTGTAGATGTGCATGAGAAGCTTGAAGGTGATTCTTTTATTGACAGGTAGCCAGTGAAAGTCTCTCAGGTGGCTGGTGATGTGGTTTTGGCGTGGGATGCTCAGGATGAGTGAGGTTGTGGTGATCTGGATGGGCTGCAGTTTTGTGGGGAGTTTCTGGGTGGTGCTGGAGTAGAGTGCGTTGCCGTAGTCGATCCTGCTTCTGATAGGTGCATGGTGGCTGTTTTCCTGGAATCTGTGGGGATTTACTTAAAGATCTTACAACAGAGGCGGAACTTGTGGAAGCAGGAGGATGAAACAGCATTGATTTGGTGGTTCATTGAGAGCGAGGAGTGCAGGATGCTGCTGAGGTTTTGTGCGTGATCCATGCCTGTGGGGGTAATCCAAGTACTGCGGGCCACTAAGAGTCTTCCCAGGTGGATTGGGAGGAGCCCAGGATGAGGACTTTTGTATTGTTTGAGTTAAGCTTGAATCCATGTGGTGACTGCCTTCCACCCTTTGTGAAAGTTGTTCTTGGTGGTTGTGGGTTCGTCTGTGAGGGAGAGAATCAGCTGGGTATCATCAGCGTAGGAGACGATGTTGAGTCTGCGGCTTCTGACGATGGCTGTAGGCGGGGCCATGTAAATGTTGTAGAGTGTGGGGCTCTGGTAGGATTCCTCAGGCCCTCTGTAGCTGATCTCTGTGGGTTCTGAGTTGAAAGGTGGAGGTCTCGCTCTCTGTGTTTGCCGGTGAGGAAGGAGAGGATCTATTCTAGGGCTTTGTCGCAGATGCCGGTGTGATGGAGTCACTCAATAACATGACATAACATTTAAACATGAAGCAAATTGCAAACTTTTAACAGCACCACAACATCAATAAATGCATAAATGGAAACATCTAAAAGAGACTAAAAGAGAAAAGGTTGACAGAAAAAATGCTTATTTTGTCCAAAAACCTTAGCCCCCTCCTAGCGCCTACAGCCCGAGTAGAGGGGATGTTCCATGTAATACGCAGACCTAAGTAAACCTAATAGTCTGTCACTATTGGCTCGGTGGGCAAAACTAGCAATGATTTGTGCAAAGAAAAAGGAATAACCTAACAATTATCGGCCAGGCACAAGCTACACCTTATTCACTAATGTTCGGATTTTTCTCTAACGTCCGAATTACATCTTACATTTCATATCACACCCAGGGGTTGTGTGTACCGACTGCCTAACACCCAGCGGTCCAAGGGAAAATATCCACCTCCTCAGTTCTTTCAGATATTGCCAGTGTTAGGAAACCGGAAGTCCCTAAGAAAAACACTTCAACACAAAAATAAGATCAAGGTGGTGATCCTATATAACACACCAAGGTCCGGGTGTACCAGTTGTGTCACACCCAAAAGTTCAAGCAAAATAAAAAAGTGAACCTATATAACACACCAGGGGCCGGGGCTGTACCAGTTGCGTCACACTCAAAAGTTTAGGCGAAAAAATGGGTTACCTTATATAACACACCAAGGGCCAGAGTTGTACCAGTTGTGTCACGCCCAACTTTTTAAGCGAAAAAATTGTATCTATCCTTCTCTCCCATGCTGACTAGGGAAAAGTGATCTACGGTCTTGTCCTAGTTTGCCACATGTTATATGCTGGGACTAAGGATCAGCTGTAGTCTCTTACCCTGTGGTGACGGCCTCAGGCCGGCTCTCCGTCCCATGGATTCTGCAGAACTTCTAATCAATTATTGCATCTGCTCACTGGTTTTGTTGCGCAGATGTGAATCAATTTGGGCAGGGGTCCTTGTCCTTCGGCAGCAGTCAGGTTGGATAAATCAATCCCTTCTATCTGGTTCACCAAAATGCTGCTCAGATATGAATTTACCTTAAACATTGAAGAGGCAAGAGGTGCTTGGCAAAACATGAACAAGTTGGTTTAATTAAATGCCGCAACCGGGAGAGTATCGACAGAGTGCGTCTTAAGAAAGACTATCACTGTACAAAATTTCTGCCGACAATATATACATCTTGTGAGGTACAATAAACCAATTCTGCATTCTTGGAAAAGCATCTTAGTCATAAATAATACGTTTAGTCATCTGATAAGGGAACACAGATGGCTCTCGACCTTGGGAAGAGCTAGTGTGGGCCAGTGTGTATGTTTCCAGATGTCTGGAATGGGGAGCGCGTGATCACTACTTATGGTGAGCATGTCCTGATTCGCTGAGTCTTTCAATCTACATGTGGCATCTAGCTTTGTGATACTTTTGGGGAATGTGCACCTATGGCCAAGTGTTTTATTGGGCCAATTTCCTCTGATCTGTTTGTGGTGCAACTGTCTATCTATGGGACCGATCAGGATTTTACCTGGGTGCGAATTCATCTTTGGACTAAGTGAGACCCCACCTGTGACTTGTCTCTCGATAGGCGTGGGGGGTTGCAGGGCCTGCCTTACCAAGTATCTCTGAATCTGGTTGATGGGGAGGACACCTTGGGAGAATCCGACAGGAATGATACAAGTTTGTTAGAACTTCCACAAATAATGTGGAGGTCATTGATATCAAGTTCAAGTTCAAGTTCAAAAGACCTTTATTCGGGTTTCATAAAATCCATAAAAGTACAACGAAAACAATTCATTTACACAGTAATACAATCCATAAAAACACCATAATCAAGACAATTCATTTTCAATGCAACTCTCATAAAATAATTTTCAGGGATTTTCCATCGTTTTGCGTGCGCGTACTATTAATCTCAGAAAAGTGCTAGTGCGGAAGATTAATTCATCTGTATCCAGGGAGAATAATAATGAACAGGATTCCCCCAAAGAAAGGGGTCTTAATTTTCTAAAATAGGGAGTTAAAAACCAATTAATATATTTTAGATAAAATTTGCAGAAGAATAGGAAGTGGATATCGTTCTGTTTACTAGTACCATCACATGGACAGGGGTTATATTCTAATGTATGATGATACCCCAGAGGGAAAGCCAACAAGAATTTTACAGAACCTGCCCTTAAACGAAAGAGCAAGGATCGTTCCCAGTTAGACATGGGGAGAGTTAAATAGGATGGTAGTGGGTACCTACACAAATCATTCCCCATGTATGTGATAACAGAAGATTTGAGTGACTCCCTCCCCATTATTTCTAAGTTAAAAAGTGCATAAAGTGCTTGTTTAACCACAACCTTATCTTTAGTCTCAATTCTAGTTGGTTCAGAGAAAAGATCGCCTTTATCCACGGCGGTTAATGTGTTAGAGACTTCGGCTAACCAAGGTATTAGCATGCCGTGATCACATTTTAGGCAATCCTTTATAATGCTTTTTGTTAAGGTCGCTGAATCGTTTATCCAGATCCTAATCCAGAATATGGCTGGTCTGGCTCTAATAAAGTCACAAACATAGGGGAGGTTTAATTCTTTATGACAAATGAATTCAGAAGCGGAGAAAGGTGCACCCAATATTTTTCTGCAAAAACGGTTTTCCTCACGCTGAATCCCTGGGTTTCTCCCAGAACCCCAGACCTCAGCCCCATACGTGGCTACAGGGATGCACTGTAGTTTAAAAAAATTTAAAATAGCTCTAGTGGCACCTATTTTCTTCGGGCGTGGGAGGCTCAATATAGAATTAGTGGCTTTCGAGAACTTGCCCAAGGCGTGGGCAGAATGCCCACTCCATGAGCCGTTCGCAGCGAAAACCAACCCTAAGTACGGAAAAGAGGTTACGGATTCTAGTTTATCCGAGCCTACATTTATAATATTGAGCTTCCTTTTCCCGGGTCCACAAGACATGATAAAAGATTTTTTTAAATTTACACGCAGATCCAATGTCTCCATATGTTGGGCGAATGCTCCAACAAGCAAACGAAGAGCATTAGGGGTGCGGCCCATGAGGGCCGCATCGTCTGCGTATATTAAGACTGGTAATGGGTTCCCCTGAATAATTGGAACATCTCTCGTCACTTGTTTCAGAGCTTTGGCAAGACCGTTAATATAAATGATAAATAGCAGAGGTGCTAAAACGCACCCCTGCCTGACCCCCCTGCCTATTTTTATGGGTCCGGACACATCGCCACCGGACCCGATCCTGACTTGTGCTTTGAGGTCAGTATGAAGGTAAGCCAGAAAATTTACAAGAGCTTCATCCAGACCATAGTTAGAAAGCATAAGCCATAATTTGGATCTATTAACTGGGTCAAAAGCGGATGAAAGGTCCATGAATGCGAGATAAATTGGACTTGATCGAGCAACATTATACTTATCAACTATCAATTTTAAGTTTAAACATTGCTCCACCATGCCCACACCGCTCCTAAATCCCATCTGGCACGAGTCCAATAATTCAGTGTCTTCAGTCCACTCTATCATCCTATTATAAATAACTCGTCCAAGGATTTTTAAAGTATTATCCAAGAGCGAGATTGGACGATAGTTAGCTGGGTCTGACCTATCGCCCTTCTTAAAAATGGGAACTATGGTACTAGTGGCCCAAGTTTCAGGCATAGGCACCATGGGTAAACTGTTAAAAACATTAAGAAGAATTGGTGCCCATAAATCCGTGTTATGCTTAATAATATCTATGAGAAGTCCATCGGGACCGGGGGCCTTATTACCAAGGCTCTCTTTGATGGCTATAACTACCTCAGAGAGATCAATCTTGAGGCTGCATAACTCCTCCGAGGTAGAGATGGTTACTTCATTGAGAGGAGTCGCATATATTTTAGCAAAGTGAGCCTCCCAACTACTGCTAGTTATGTTACAGCTGATTGAGGATAAATGTTTCCCCATGTCTCGCGTCTTCCTGACAGCTGACCAGAAGGGGCCACTGCTTTTCAAGTTAGCGCTTTCAACCAGTGTTTCCCACTGTTCTGTCAGCAGGGCGGCCTTCCTTTCAGTTGTTTTTAATTTATCATTTTTCCTGGCCAACTGTACCGCTAGTATGCACCTTGGTTTGGAGGACAATGCCTTACGTAGTTCCCTATTCGCCGTAGAGCAAGTGGAATCAAACCATCTTGGTTCTTTCGCTGTCTTTGGCAATGGGACTGACAACAGTTTTTTAATTACTAAACACAGTTTGCCAAAATCAGTGATTATTCTATTATTATTTCCATTTGAAAGTAAACAAGAATTGATTAATTCAGGATAATCATTCCGCACAGTTTCTAAAATAGCTCCGCTATCAATTCCCCTCCATTTTAGCCGCAGGCCATCACCTGATGGTGTAATGTCTCTTGCGCCATTAAATTTCGCATATACAGGGCCAGAGCCTAAATGCAGAGTGACTATGAGGGGATTATGATCGCCAAATGATGCCTTCATTACCTTTGATTCCAGCACACGGTCCACTAAATCGGGGGACATAAAAATAAAGTCAATAGTTGAGCAACAATCTCTCCCCCTAAACGTAGGGACATAGTCCATACCAGGTGATTGGGACACTTCCATGGCATTGCTGAGGGTGTGCTCACTTAGTATCTTTGCCAGTTCGAGCCCCCTTTTTTCAGCTTGGTCTGTAATATTGTTAATGTCCTTGGCCCAACATTTCTTTATAAATTTGGCATTAAAGTCTCCCCCGATTAAAATCCCTATCTCCTCCTCTGATTCCAGATTTGTTTCCAGTTTCCGTAAAGTCTTGGAGAGTGCTATATAGTTTGTGTTAGGTTTAGAGTGAAAATCATTATTATAAAAATTAATTATATAAATCCTGGATTTTTGTTTCAACTCGAGAACCTGGATATTCGGATTTCCTTCTGATAGATCTTTAATAGTACCTCCCATCAATGTACTAATACCTATAAATAATCCTCCCACTGCGCGGCCAAAAATAGGCTTACTTGAAGTTACACTAAAGCAGTGGTAACCCTCAATAAATAAATTGCTAACAGCCAATGTCTCCTGGAACATAACAATATCTTTATCGTCCAGTAGCTTGATCCATTGAGGGTCAAGCAATCTTGGTTCCAACCCGGCGACGTTCCAACTAAGAATAGACAATTTGGAACGTCTTGGAGCACAAGAGATATTATACCCACTAAACTGCTTAAGTTGGGTTGGTAGAATAATTATGTTCTCATGTGTTGCTGGGGATATAACCGGAGCAACATATGGTGCCATTATCTCGATTTCGTTGGTTTGTATATAATGAGGATTTTCCCTGGTGGTGATAGGTACATCCTCACTCCCTCTGTCTCTCTTCCCCAGTCAATCCTGACATTCCAAGTTGGAGAAAGCATGTTCAAAACGATTATGAGTTGGTATGTTGTATATATACCTTGGCTCATTCAGGGGCATATTAAAATTTTGCTTGGGCCTTTCATAAGGTCTCTCCCTTGGATTGAAAAAAGAGGGAGTGGGGAAAGGTAAATATGGCATTTGATGCGGTGGAGGTATGGTTCGATGGCCTGTTGAACGGCCATTCCTAGGATTACATTTAAGATCCTGATGAGGGTATCCATAACCATTAATAATGTTGTAGTTCATGCCGGGTTGATGTGCTGGAAAATTAAACCCAGGATTAGGGTTAAAATCAATTAAATGTCTATAAAAATACCCAAGAGGAAGCAGAGTAGTATTGAATTCCCAGGGTGAGGGCAATGGGGCTTTTGAAAGTGTGGATTGTACCCATTGTGGGGATCTAAAATTTATAATGATACAATCCCCTTCAAACCTTTTTCTCAATGGGCCCACCCACCCTACTCTTTGAGTATGAATAATCTCCCCTGCTCCGTCCATTGGGAAATTGCAATTTGCAGAGAGCCAATGGAGGGTTCTATTTCTTAAACTTGTATGGTTTTCCTCTTGGATTTCCCTCAATTTTGGGACATTGACTAAAACCAAGGCATATGCTCCACATTCTGGGGGTAAACTAATGCGAGCCGGGATCTGTCTCGTGTTAGTCACTTCAATTATATCCTGCTTGGCGGTCGGGGGTTGTTGGTCAACATCAATCACTTGTGTCGTTGATGCCCTGTTACTTCTAGCAGTGATTTGATCCCCTCCTCCAGAACTAGCTGTCTTAGTTGTTTTAATATTAAATACCTGTTTAGATGGAAGTTCCGAGTTTGATAGATCTTTACTAGTACTCGGTTTGGGTGTTAAGGGAGGGGCATTGATGTGCGCTATACTTTTCTTGTTGGCCTTAGTATGTTGTAGTTTATCTGTGTTGGTGTTAGTTGTGCCGGGGTGTGATGTAGTTGTAGGGTTACGCTCTGTACCTAATTTTAACACATGATCATCCAATGCCCTCAACCTCTTATCAATATTAAGGACTTGTTGATTGATAGGTCCTAGGAGGGTAGTTAACAGAGTCTCCATTCTCCCCCAGAAACCTTCATTCCCCAGCATTACATTAGTTGGTGTAATTTGTTCATCCTTCTTGCTAGGATAGACTTCGCTATTACCATCGTTTTGCTCTACAGAAGCGGGAGGCCTCCGCAGTTGGGGGCACCCACCATTATCTCTACGTTTATCTACTAGTGGCTCAGTTTGTTTCCCTTTTCGCTTTGTTTTTTGTTTTCTTGCTTTCTGTCCCCTTGTTCGCATTGGTATATTATCACTTTTTTCCCTATCTATAATCGACACATCGGTATCTGAACATAGTTCTATTCCGTCCGAGTATGCCTGCTCGTGAACTAGGGATGAGATGGAGTCAGCGCTCTTATTAGTACTTAATCTTAGCATAGTCGGGGTTAGCGAGAGTCTGTTATCCATCAAACAATGGTTAGGGGATACTGTGTCCACAGTTCAGTGATTCTCATTAAGTTCTGTGCCTGGTAGCCCCGCATAGGATGTTATATCCGATGTAGCAAGCAGGGAATCCATTGAGTTATCCTGCAGCAAAGGTGGTGGCAGGCTCGATGGGAGCGATAGACGTCTTTCAGTATTTTGAATTGCAGAAGCCACAACACCGATTGTCTTCTGAAGCATTTTGTCAATAGCGGTCAGACTGGGCAATGGAGTGGGGTTTGTGGCAGTGGATGATGAAATTGGCTGCTTACGAATAGTTTTAGGCACAGGTGGTGGTCTTTTCCCCATTTTTCAATATGTATCTGGGTATGCTACACAACACTAGATAATTCCCTGTCACAGTATATAATATACTCACACGAATGGAGATCTCTTGCAGCTAGACCCACACCTAGTTTGGGCCAGGGGGGGTAGCCCGGCCCGACCTCCTTCGACCCCGGACGGCCACACACGGCCCGCCCTTTGCCTGGGCTTAGCCCGGCGCCGCCAGCGCGCGTCCCGCGACGCGGGATGAGTCGCTGGCTTTTGTGCGCCTCCGGGCGCGTTGGTGACGTCAGGGCGCGCTAGGGAGTCTGGGGTCTGTAGTCTCCCCCCGCTCTCGGCCGTGGATGTAGAAGCGGCGGGGGGGGAGAAAGCAAGAGGACACCCAGAAGCGATGGCAGCAGCAAATAAGACCCCCGGCAACACAGGGAGACAAGGGAGATCCCGCAATAGGTAGGCAGCGTCTGGTTCACTGATTCCCGCTCCCCCGGATGGGTCGCTGGCTTTTGTGCGCCTCCGGGCGCGTTGGTGACGTCAGGGCGCGCTAGGGAGTCTGGGGTCTGTAGTCTCCCCCCGCTCTCGGCCGTGGATGTAGAAGCGGCGGGGCGGAGAAAGCAAGAGGACACCCAGAAGCGATGGCAGCAGCAAATAAGACCCCCGGCAACACAGGGCGACAAGGGAGATCCCGCAACAGGTAGGCAGTGTCTGGTTCACTGATTCCATTGATATCATTTTTACCGGCCTTCTCAATACTACATCGATATTGTCTTTACTGATATTGACATTGTTATGCCTGCGTAGGTCATGGCATACATTGACATTGTTTCTACTGGTATCAACATTGTTTTGCGTGCATGGATTATAGCTAGGACTCCTGGTTTTATGGTATTTTTTTGGGCCTTTTCCGTCTGTATTTATCTATATTTATTGTTTGGCTATTTTATCTGTATTAATCCATATTTATTTGTGCATTGCATATAAATGAAGTTGTAAAACTACATTTCCGTATATATTTAACTGTTAGATGCACACTCACACTTTGATGTCTGTTGTGTTTTAGCTATTTAAGCTGCCAAATATTACATAACAATACATCCACTGGTAAATACTAGCATTATACCATAAATGTACGTTGACATATGCCGTTATTTTAAAGACATTTCCTCCAGTTTTTTAGTTTTCCATGCTGCCTATCTGCTCAGCTGCTGGCCTATAATTCATGAAAGACATCACGGAGAGTCACTTAGAAGAAGTACAATTTACTGTATTTATCCACTTTTATAAATGCAGACAGAAAACCCATTTTTTTGTTTGTTTGTATTTATCTGTAAAAATCTATAAAAACGGAAAACAGGGTGCCTTAATTATGGCATACATTGACAGTGTTTCCACCGGTATCGACACTGTTGCACAGACATAGGTTATGGCATACATTGCCATTGCATTTATGGGTATTGACATTGTTATACGAGCACAAGTTATGGCATACGTTGACATTGCATTTATTGGTATTGCCATTGTCAGGCCTGCATATATCATGGCATACATCGACATCGTATTCACCTATCCTAACAACGCTTTCATCTTCTCAAAATGATAACATTCTATATTGTCCAACTGGTATATGCCTTGTAGGTTAGCAAATGTTAATTGTTCCGAATTTTACCCAGTTGACCAACTGACAAAATAACTCTAGACATATATTAATCCCAGCCCATACATTTTGAGTGGTCTATTGTGTCAAAAAGATGCTTGTTTTCAATTTTCGAGCTGTGTTTTCATCATGGAATCAACTTATTCTATGACTTTCTTAGTGTCTCTGAAAATAGTGTTAGAATGGGGACATAATGTTTCTGGATGTCATGTATGAGATGAAGGATGCACTCAAAAGAATTGCATTTTCTATCTCTAACCATTTGGGGTGGTAGGAGTCAGTTTTAGTTAGACATCTTGAACCTTGTTTGAGGAAAAAAAACAACTGATAATCAATAAAGTTGCTAGTTTTACATATCCCTATTCCTAAGGTAGTCTAAACTTTTTTAAGAAACTTCTTGGACATTTACCATTTCAAAGGAAGGAGTTTAAAATATTATACAATTTGGTAAGGGAATCATCTGAGAGCATTGCTGGGATCATACTCAATATATAATTTAGTATTGAAGTGATCATCATTTTAATGGCCTCAATTCTCCCCTACCAACTTAAGAATTTAGCAGAACACCTCTCTACTAACCCTGGGCGTAGTTCGCGAAGTAGCACTTCGCGAAGCTACGCAAAGTGCAGTTCGCACTACGCGAGCTACGCGCAGCACTTCGCGAACTGCGTAGTACCTTGTTCGCACTGTGCCAGATGTCGTTTTCAATGATTGCACAGTGCGGACAAGCAACCGGCACTGTGCAATCATTGAAAATGGCATCTTGCACAGTGCGAGCTGTAGTTTTCTGCTGCTCGAGTAGATTTTTACTCGAGCGGCAGCTTTCTCAACGCGAACTGGTAGTTTCTCATCGCGAGCTGATCGCGAACAAGGAAAAAGTCTCGCCGGGATGTCATTTTGCTTGCTCGCGGTCGCCAACTTGACGTTGAGGACCGCGAGCAAGCAAAAAATGACCGCAGCACTACGCAACACTATGCTACGTGTGTTCGCACTATGCTACGTGCAGTTCGCGTAGTGCGAAGTAGCGCGAACTTCGCAAACTATGCGAGCGTAGCGTAGTGCTTTGCCCAGGCTTACTCTCTACAAGATTGGTTATCATTTTAAAACAACATTTTCATTATGTTTATCATTTATAAGAGATCATAATTGAACTTAATACCAAGATACTTTATATATTTGGATTACTAGGAAAATATAATCTATTATAGAATAACAGTTGTGGGGGCGTGGCTATCTGCCAATGAAGATGGCTGCACACTGATTAGGCTTCGAGGTCCTCAGTGCTTAATCCCCCACAATCTGACATCTATCCGACCTGTGCCGACTTCTTTGTGTCCCGAGAGATTTCCCCAAGCCTGTGTGGTAAGACGTGCGGTAACTGGGGGCCGCACGTCTCCCGCACCCCTGCACTGGGGAGTTGGCGGTGCTCAGAAGGAGGCGTTGTGGCTGGTGACCCTCCCCCTCATTCCCCTCCGGAATCGGACTGGGCCTGGCACAGGTGATGGCCAGAAAGGCTCAAAAATAATAAAACTTTATCCAAGCAAAACTGTTTCCCCAAGGTGAAAATGCTACACTTGACCTCCCCAGAGGAGGCATGGGACTGGATTGAGGGCTGGCGATTAGCTGGTCATCAGCAAGGTCCGAGGCGAAGGACATTAAATATATAATGCTGTTCCTGGCAAGACTCGGAATGATAGCTGAGGGGAAAATGCTACACTTCACCTCCCTAGAGGAGGCATGGGACTGGATTGAGGGCTGGAGATTAGCTGGTCATCAGCAAGGTACGAGACAGTGAAACAACTGCTCCAACGCGGAACTGCGACGGTGCAGTCCTGGTCCCGCTGAACGTTCCCCTGCATAAAGCTTTGCCCCAGACATGTCAACTCTCGGTCTTTGAGAAGCAAATGTACCTGATCGTTGATGAACATTTCATAAGTCATTTGGGTGGCTGGCGTCAACAGTGTTATTAAGAGAGGGAAGTGATGATTGTAAAGATATCGATCTCAGGACTTTAGTCAGGCACATGGTAATTACTTTCTAGGTTATTAATTCAAAGCAGAGGAACATTATGTTCGTATGATGATCCTGAACCACATCAGCATGGTAGTAGTAGTGCTCCCACTTTCTGAGATGGTACATTTGGGGTGAAAGGCACTATGCAAGTTGGGGTTGTGGGTGGTTTTAGACTCACGATGCAGGGATGCATGGATGCATGGAGGGTGGAGTTTGGGGATCTGTTTTACATGTTTTTGATTATTTGATTCGCTCATCACATGGAATTCATCTCGAACAGTAGGATGAAGACCAAGGTATTACTTTGTGAGCTCCAGTTTGAGACACAGCACAGTACTACAATATTAGGACACACATCACCTGCCCACACCACACCAGCACTCCAATGTTGGGTCACACACAAAGGACTCTAACTATTTGGTCTTGGAATGTCAATGGATTGGGGAACAAGATAAAATGCGCACTAATGCTCCAAAACCTGCACAGGCACTTCCCAGATATCGTGTTGCTGCAGGAGACCAATCCGCGGGGCACCCATTATAAAGCCCTCAATCGCTCGGGGTACAGGCATATTTGTTAAGAAATCATTGCCCCTTAGTCTTCGCAGGACATGGCATGACTCCTCTGGCAGGTAGGAGGGTGTCACCCTAAATATCTGTTCCCTATACATCCCTCCGAGGCTTCTCAGTGCCACACTGCCGAGTGTTAGTGCTCTACTCCTGGCCATGCCACCAGATACCCTAATTCTATGTGGGGATATAAATGAGGTGATGGTGGTGCAGATCAGAGCTTCCGAATCACCTCTACTTCCACGGACGGAATGATTTCACAGTCACACACGCATACACACATCACACGCTGGTGGGGCCCATTACACCAACATTCACCCTAAATCACTCTATCTGTGCCCTGTAAAGGAGAAAACACCTTTCACATATGCTCTCATCTAATCTGCCTATACTTTGAGGTCAATGCGACCAGCTTGTTGCTGTGGATCTAGTAAAATAAATTTCAAAGGATACACAATAAAATCAATAAAACATGACCAGAAATAATCACCCGAGACAGAAATTCAAACAGATTGTTCATTTATCTAAAGTTTCAACAAAAGCCAATTAAAATGCAAATTTCATTTCTCTCATATTTACCTAATCTGTCTAACTGTCAGATCCTAAGTCAGAACCGGTCCTCTGGAGAAAAATTAGAGTTTCCTGCCATCATGTAGAGTCTTCGTCCTCTCCGTCAGCATAGGGACCTCGCATCATCAGCTCGGGAAGAAGTGGCACTTGACCTCTCTAGTCTGCTAATATTTATACTATAATTCTACCTTCAAAAGTTACAAAAAGAACATTAAAACATCAGTTGAACAGGAAAAGCTGTCGTCTTGTAACATTCAAGAATTTTCCCATTATTGATAATTCTAAGTTTTCTGAATAAAAAGTCAGATGTCCACAAATTTGTAACTTCTACGGATGTCTCTCTCGGATTAAAAAAATGTATCTTCTTGTGAGACCACCAAAAGTCCATGCAGTCAGATTATTCAGTTGCTACAAATTTTCACATCCAGGGGTTTCTTGGCTGCCATCCTGGATTTGTCGTCATGTTCATGGCTTTTCAGTTCAACTAGAAGTCAGGGTCGCAGTCCGTGCAAAGCCTTTTTCAATATTGCATCTACTCGACTGCAGGCTGCGGATGGTGGCCATCTTTCAGCAGGCCACAATTGTCAACTTAAGAGCAAAGAAACACAAAACATAATTACTGCACGGAAATGATTATACAGTGTAATTCCCCTGCTAATACCCTTATGTGTGTGTATTTATCTAGCCATTTGCGACATCAAAAAGCCATTAATGCATATTTATTTAAGTGCAAAACACAATAACATCACATAAGCAACATCGTTTTCTGTCAGTTTGATCACCAACTTAGTTCACTTATTATTAAGCCATGCAATAGCATTCCCACGTGTAATTCTCTTGTTAATAAGGTTGATTAGACAATATTTGACAAATTCTTTTTTTTTTTTTTTTTTTTTGAAAACCTTTATTTAGCACTGTGTACAAGACAAATACGGGCCTACAACCATCCGGCCGGCCTCGACACTTCTGAAGCTTGATAGCAAAATATACGGCCACTCGGTGGCACGGCAGCACATAAAAGCATACGACCTATGTTACAAAAAATCCACGTGCACCGAGTGGCAGGAGACAGTAAGGTTAATTTTAAAAATTTTAAATGTAAGGAGATACAGAGCTAGAACGGATCAGTGTACAGAACAGACGATCATATGATAAATGGGTAACAGCCAACAGGAGAGTCAAATAACAGTGAACACATCTAAAATGGCGGCACGAAACTATAAGTCCAGGATAGAGATACGCAGCGAAGTGTGCCTCCCAGCCGCTACCCTCCTAACACCAGTCCCCCCCACTGACCCTAGAAAAAGACGTAAGAAAAGGACGGAAAAAAGAAAAAGAAGGCCCATAGAAACAAAAAACGTACCGAAGAAGACCCCCCACCCTACACGCATGCCGAGGCTATGGCCTACCCCCCCCCTAGCTACGTGTCTGTCGCCCCATAGAAACCCGAAATGTAGAATTAAGGAAAGAAGAAAGGAAAAAGGACCATAAAATCACGGTTGAACCCAGGGAGAAAAAGAAGAGTGCACTACCCTACTACTCCCAGGGAAAGGAAAAGCGGGGAGGAGCCCACCCCACTGCCGAACTCCCGGACTCCCGCGCCGCCCATACATCCTGCGCCATGTACAGTACAGTATCAAAAGACCCACGTAAACCCGGTGGTCCCGAATCAATAACACCCAGCACTTCAGCACTTCACAAGTCCTCCCCCCGGCAGAAGAAGGAAACAGGAGGCGAAATCACAGCGACATGTAACAAAAAACAGGTCATTAAAAACTACTCAGCCAATATTGCAAAACGTGTATCAGTCCAGGTCCCCGTCTGCCGATCCAACCAAAGCGACAACGAGCATGCCATCACCCCTGTCCGGACCGGCAGATGTGATTCAGGCTCGTCCTTTGCTGCGAGTCACCTTCAGCCAGGACAAAGAGACAAGATGGCCGCTCTCGAGGAAAGGGGACAATGAAAACGTATCGTACCGCAGGGTCCCAAACGCAGCAGTAACATGCCACAGAAGCTCCAGCGATAGGTGCATTCAGGGTAACATCTGGCAAGGGAAGTGAAAGGCTAGGTCTCAACAGGTAGTTCGTAGGCAGAGTCACAGCGTTCAAAGTGAAGGGTGTCCCTGCAACTGTATCCGTGTCGATGGGTTGACGCGTTACATTGTAGCCAGGAGGACTCCGCGCCACCGTCCCTCCGCTCTGCAACATTGTTTCACCTCCAGGAGAAAACATGGGCGGCGGGGGATCCTCCAGCCGGGAACGTCCCGTTGCAAACAGTGCCTCATCGATTCTCCGGGTCAGCGCCCGGCAAGTACTCTGCATTGCCACTTTTAACGCCACGAGGGCGGCCAATACATCCCCACAGGTCGGGTCTCTCTGTACCAAGCATCGGTCCGCACTATCCCGCTGCTCCTCCGATGCGGCAATCAGCTCCAGGGCACATGGGCGCGCAGACACTGCGAGTCTAGGGTCAGCCAGCGTCTCAGCAAGAAGAGCAGGCGCCATTTTCATCTCCACTGCGGGCAATTAGTGGCGGGACAAAAGTGACTATGTATACCGGAGATCCGAGGATGTAGACACCGGAAAAGCTTCGTGCTCCACTCGGGAACTGCACAGGGCGAGAGCGCCCCACGGTTACCGTGAGGACCGGCCGTTCGCCGCGGGAAGACACTTCAAAATGGAGTCAGCTCGCTTTTCTTCAGGGTGGCGGAGGAGAGCTAGTATTAGGGGGCTCCAACGTCGTCCACACCACTGCCAGCGCGCGGGGGAGTCCGACCCGGACATAAGGGTCTGACTCCAGTCGCACAGCCAGCGTTTTCACCCCCGCGACCACCCGCAGTATTCCAGCTCAGCACCCCGTCCACATCCCTCGGCGTCCAGCGGCGGCCATCTACGCAGGGACCAGGGGGAGCGCCGGAGGTCGAAGTAAACACCGAGTCTGCTGCCAAATCCGCCGACAAAGGTGTCAGGAGAACGCCAGTCACTTCAGTGCCGGTAATCCGCGGCGGTAGGGCGGCGCAGGTCAGGAGAATTGATCAGGATTAACAAAGGAAGCCAGACGGTCCACGGAGCCGGGAGCTCAAGCGTCCGTCCCGTCGGCCATCTTGGCTCCTCCCCCCGACAAATTCTTAATACTTAATAATTAATCAGTAGTACTTTTAATTATAACATGCGAAAATGAAACAGATATTTGGTTTTAGAGTAAAAACCCTGCTCTATCAATCCCCCCTTTGGTGATATATAATCACCAAAAAAATCAAAACCCCAAAAATCTATTTAGTTTCCCCTTTTGGAAGAATTTGAAATATCTTCTTGTTCTTGTTTTTAAATTCTAGTCTCCATCTCATCTTCCTTTTTAGTTTCAATATACATGCTTTCTCTTAGTTCTTCTAATTCTATTTCTTGAGGATCTCTTTCTGATTTCTTTTGTCTCTTTTTAACAATTTCTTTTGTATTTTTCTTTTTATTTCTTCTATATCTACAACACATACATCCTAATCTAAGGATCAATAGTGCAACAATTATACAGGTTAATGGAAATAATATCTTACCAAATATGATACTACCTATCTTAGCTATAAAATTCTTAATAGCAATCATCTTATTAGCCATTTTAGTCCAGATACTTTCGGCTTCCAGTGGTACTAATTCTTCATGCAAATCAGTAATATTTTTGATATAGACTTTTAGATCTTTGCTTTCGTCAGGAATGTAAGTGCAACAATGTTGAACTTTCAGCATTCCACAGACTCCACCCTCTTTTGCCAATAGAATGTCAAGGGCAAGTCGATTATGCATTGACATAGCGCGTAAAGCCACCATCTCTGTATTTACCAAAAGAAAGCCTCCAGCGGTGCTTGATGATAAGCGATCTACCACTGTTGACAGTTTCCGAATGCCAAATGCATTTAAGGAAATTCCCACTGCTGGAATTAAAGCTCCAAAAATATCTCCTACAATTTCTGTCCATGTTTCTCTTTTATAGCGTGTTAATATGTTAGAATGTTCAGCATCATCTACTCTATCCATATGAAAAATCTTTGGAAAGACCAGGCCAACATAACATGTACCAAACCAATGGTCAGGCAAACAGTAAAAAGCCTTGTTCCCACAAATATAATACACTCCCGGAAAAACTGGATCTTCTCCTCCTCTAAATCCCCATCCAGTTGCAATAAAGTATGTATCATGGCACTCACTAGTCCCTATGAAATAATAATCATACTGGGATCTCTTCCTGGTAATGCACATTTTTCCCTTCTGAGGGGTATCTATGGCCATAGCTGGACTGGCTCCATTTTTCAGCTCCTCTTCTTTCTCAATTCCCCACATAGTGTCACTCATTTTATGCCCCTCTGCTTTCTTGTGCATGTTCAACCTTCTTCTCTCAACCATGTCTAGAAAATTCTTCTCCTCTCCTTTCAAACTGCAAGTTAAATTGTTTCTAAAAACATATTCTAAGGTTAATTCTTTGGTTTCTAAAAAAATCTCACCTAAGGTGTTAGCTTCTTTTGCAGGATTCAGTGCTTTATTCATAGGCAATTGCCCAAGAATTTTATCTATATTAGACATATTATAATCTAATTTCCCTAACTGGTAAAATATACTAATCAATACACTACAGGAAATTCCATACGTAGCCGGAAGATGATGATAAGTCACTCCTTCCGAAACAGAGGCAGGTAATTGCATGCAGATGTAGCAATCCCTTACTTCCATTGTCTTTACGTACTCATACAACAATTTAGAAAAAACATTGCTAAAAAAATCGTTAATTGACCTATCCTTATGTATATGTACATTACTAGTTCTAGTTGGTACTACTTTTAACGGACTCTTCCCTATATTAGTCTTGTTCTCAGTATGACCTTCTAAAGTGTCTATAGTGACTCTAAATGAAATCAATAGAGCAAGCATGCTCCAAAGCAGCATTAATAAACCTGTACAGCAGCAGCACATTTTGCACCATCTCTTCAAGAAGGTACATCTACTTTGATTATTCTCAGTGTTAGCCATTTAGTTACTTTGACCGTGTCTTTTGACTTAGCCTCTTCTACTCCTTTACTGAACTTTTAAGGGCAGCAAGTACCCACCAGATTATTAAACTCTACTAAATTTAGTACTATTTCTTCTTCTCTTCTCCAAGCGATTTTCTTGGATTTACTCAATTTGGATTTTCATCACTTTTCACTTTTTCTTCATCATCATCAAACTGTATCAGGTCCTGAACATCCGTCTCTTCTCCAATGTCGGACAAGATAACTCTCAGGATTCCCACAGCTTCTTCTTCAGCAACCTCCTTCAGTAAAGCCTCCTCTGGACTCCATTGGCTGTCCGCCTCTTCTCCTTCTTCAGGCAGTGCCACATACGTCCATTCCGGTGACTTGTACCTCTGGTTTGGTTTTCTTATTCTTTTTGATCTCTCAGGTATCTCTGTTTCCTCTTCTTTGGTAGGATTTTGACTTGACACTTCATTCGCTTTCGAAGAGTTAACTCGTGTCAGTCTATACCTCAGTCTCTTTATCTTATTTGGCTAAAGATCTCCTTTAGCATTTCTCTTTTGTTTTCCTTCTTTATTGTTTCTTTCTCCAAGCCAAGTTCTCTTTCTCAGAACTCGTCCTCCATGTATTTCATTGTCACTTTCATCAGACTCTGTTTCGATTACTTCTTGTACATCAACAGCTTTCTTTTCTCCAACAACTTCCTTTTCTCCACCAGTCTCTTTTTCCACCAATTGAGATTTCCCTACTTCTGTCCCTCCTCGGGTCTCCGACACGCAATCTTCTTGCTGTCTACTTGTCCCTTCACCTAGCTTGTTGTGGATGTTCCCTACACCTCCTCGGGGTTTTTCCGCAATCTGTCCCTCTCTGTCTTTGTCTGTCCCTTTTTCTTCAATATTTATCTCAGGTGGAATTTGTCCAATTTCTTCAGGTGACTCAGGTGTCTCTTCTGTTGGAATGTTCTTTTCATTTCTTTCTTTCTTTTTGTGTTGGTCACTGTCAATTGGAACCTCAGGCAATTCTTCTGAGTCTGAACTTGTTTCTGCAGCTTGCACTGTTCTCTTTAGAACCTCTTCAGGTGGGATGAAAGCTTCTCTTGACTCACTTTCCCCACTTTCAGGATTCTTTTTCCTTTTTACTGCCTCACTATCTGCATCATCACTGGAATCTGATTCTTCAAAGTATTCTTTTCCAGTACCATCTCTCGGATTTGGAACTCTCAGTGCGTGGCTTGCATGTATCCAATTCTTCACACCAGCGCACTTCACAGCAGTCGTTGTGGTCAAGATGACTTGTCTTGGCCTTCCCCACCTTGGAACCAGGCAATTTCTTCTTCTGTGGACTTTTATCCTTACCCAGTCCCCTGGGCTCAGATCATGGGCTGGTTTCTTTTCAAGTGTGGTAGCGTCTTCTCCAACCTGGTGAAACACAGAATGAACTGCGTCAGCCAGGCCTTTGCAGTAATCCTAAATCATGTCATCAGTTATAGTCATCAGCTTGTTCACTGGTACATATGCATGCCTCATAGCACGTCCCATGATAATTTCATGTGGACTCAAACCTGTTGTTCTATCTGGAGTAGACCTAATGGTCATCAGGACTAGAGGCAAGACATCAGGCCATTTCATTCCTGTGGCTAAGCACATTTTGCCAATTCTGTTTTTGATAGTACCGTTCATCTGCTCAACAACCCCAGAAGCCTCTGGTCGGTAAGCACAATGCAACTTCTGCTGTACACTCAATGCTTCACAAATTAGACCCATGATTTCATTATAAAAATGTCCTCCTCTGTCTGATTCAATGGTTACTGGGAACCCGTACCTTGGGATGAACTCTCTTAACAGTAATTTTGCCACTGTTATCCCATAATTTCTTCTTGTTGGGTACGCCTCCACCCACCTTGAGAACAAACAGACCACCACCAGGACATACCTCAACCTGTTGACTGGGGGAATTTCAAAGAAATCTATCTGCATTCTTGTGAAGGGTCCTCCCTCTCTGCCTATTGTTCCTAGGCTCACCACTGTTTTCTTCCCAGGATTGATATGCTGACATATCAGACATCTCTGGCAGAGACTTTCTGCTATCAGTCTGAACTTTGGGCTGTACCAGGTTTGCTTAAAGGCTCTTATCATAGCATCCCTCCCCAGGTGTCCTTGGCCATGATACATCCTTGCCATTGTTGATAGCATGCTGTTAGGCATGACTGGTCTTCCATCCCTGTAGACCCACACATGATCCTTTTCTCTAGGTGCACAACCTGCCTTCACCCAATCTCTCATTTCATCATCTTCTGCCTCATCCTGCAGCTGTTTTACTTCTTCCCATGTCCCCACTTCATTAGTAAACATTAATGAACAAGAAGACATTTCCCTTTTGTTGGAGCCGGCCTCGTGGCGTGGTCCTGCTCCCCCTCGCTAAGCCGCACGAGGTCCCATGCACCTCGGGGCTCCTCCATTTTGGATTGTACGTGACTCTACGTAACCACCTACGTGACCCAGCTCCACCCGGCCTCGGTCCCAGCGAGGCCCGACATCGGGGCGCCAACCCCTGGCCAGGGGGATACCACGTGAACACCTCCCCAATCCCGGTGGAGGGCAGTATCGATGGGACCCCCAACCGTCCTTCCACACCTAGGTGCGATCGCCCCACAGCTCTCTTGGGCCTGGCGCCTCTCCTGCTGGGCGTCTGGCCGCTCCTGACCCAGCCTCTCCGCCCCCCCCCCCGGGCGCAAGGGTCCGGACATCAAAGGGCTCCAGACCTATATCTGGGGCGACCCGGCAACAAGACGGCAGTTGTATCCCGGAGTCAAGAGCCCTGCTGATCGGATCGCGGCTGACCCTACGGAGAAAGACTCATCCTGAAATCACACTCTGAGCCCTGCTGAAGACGTCGCGGCTCCATCGTGCTTAAGAGACCTTCACGAACCTTTGGGGCCCTGCTGACGCTGTCGCGGCCCGACCTTGTTGAACTTACCATCAGAGCCCAGCTGACCTTGTCGCGGCTCGACCGAAGCGGACCTACCACCGGAGCCCTGCTGACTGTGTCGCGGCTCGACCCAAGCGGAACTACCACCCGAGCCCTGCAGACACCGTCGCGGCTCCCCACGTCCGAGCTGCTTTGAGACCAGCACGCAAGGTCTGGCGCAGAGCCTCCCCGTACCAGGCTGGTACTAAGACTGTCCTGCTACCCTACCCCCACAAAGACATTGAGACTCTTCTGGATCACTCGATCCCCCTGTAAATATATTGAATGTGCTGCCATTGATAAAGAACCAAGATAAGCAACTGATACGGAGTCCTGTGTAGTGGTGTTACTGGGCCTAGTACGATCACAGGAGAAGGACCTCTCCTAGGAGGCTTCTCGGCGGCGCTCGGCTATAACTTTGCGGTAGGAAGGTGCCCCGGAGTAGTCCCCCCGACTCCCCGGTGGTCCTCCCTCCAACACCTTTCTTTGCTTCTGTTAATTGAGTGATTGTTTCTTGCACAATATTGTGCTATGTCATTGGCAAACTTGTTACCAACTGTTACAAAATCATCACCCTGACCATGAGCAGCACATTTTACAACTGCTAGTTCTTTAGGCAGCTGTATCGCCTCTAGCAGTTTTCCAACCACTTCAGCATTCTTTATGGGAGTTCCACTTGAGGTCAGGAAACCTCTTTGTAGCCATAGTTGGCCAAAATAATGGACAACTCCGAAGCCATACTGGCTGTCAGTCATCACAGTCACTCTCACACTTCTCCCAATTGTGCATGCTTTTGTCAGCGCCACCAATTCTGCCACCTGAGCGGATTTAACTCCTTTCAAGGGTGATGCTTCCACAACTTCTGAGACCTTACACACAGCATATGCAGCACTCAACACTCCTTCGTCTGTTCTCAGACAAGATCCGTCCACAAACAGCACATGATCACTCTCAGGCAGTGGCAGATCTCTTATGTCTGGCCTTGGTTTTGTGCAGTAATCAAGTACATCCAGGCAATCATGATCAACATCATTTCTCACTCCCACACATTCAGCATCAGGTAACAGTGTTGCTGGATTCGCATTCACACATCTCTCCAGACTTACATTGGTTGCATCAAGAATGACTTTCTCATATTTAGTCAGCCGACTATGAGACATGAACTGTGTCCGGCTCCTTGTTAAAAGGATAGCCACATCATGGGGTACAAATACCCTTACAGGATATCCCATTATTATTCCTTCACTTTGATCCAGACTCTTGCAAGTAGCAGCTACTGCTTTCAGGCAACCTGGCAATCCCACAGCCACTGGGTCAAGAGTTGCTGAGAAATAGGCAATGGGCCTCCTCAGACGTCCATGTTTCTGGATTAACACTGAAAGTGCACATCCATTTCTCTCACTACAGTACAATTCAAATTCCTTTTCATAATCAGGCATTCCTAGGGCAGGAGCTTCACAAAGTCTGTCTTTCAGCTCTCTGAATGCAGCCATTTCTTCTGGGTTTAGTTCTAATGGGTCTTTCACCTCACTTTTGGTCAATTTTATTAATGGTTTGGCAATCAGGGAAAAGTTACTTATCCACTGACGACAGTAACCCACCATTCCCAGGAACATTCTCACCTCTCTTTGTATCATTGGGGCTCCCATTCCCCTAATGATTGATAAAGTACCAAGATAAGCAACTGATACGGAGTCCTGTGTAGTGGTGTTACTGGGCCTAGTACGATCACAGGAGAAGGACCTCTCCTAGGAGGCTTCTCGGCGGCGCTCGGCTATAACTTTGCGGTAGGAAGGTGCCCCGGAGTAGTCCCCCCGACTCCCCGGTGGTCCTCCCTCCAACATTTGGTGGCCAGCGACGGGATCCGAGCCAGATGCAATCGTACAGGCAAGTAACGCACCCACTACCTAACCAGACGGAAAGAAGGGAACCATGAACGGCCAAGAAGCAACCGTGGCCGCAACCTTCCAGCCGGAAAGGCTGGAAGAATACACCCACAAAGAACTGAAACAATTGTGCAAGGACAAAGGGATCCCAACCACAGGATTGGGCACCAAGGAAGAAATGCAGAAAGCCCTGAAAGCCTGGGCAGAATCCGAGACCACTCCACCCCGAGCCGAAGGGACCTCGGCCCAGGACGGAAACCTGCCACCGACCATAACCCCGTCAGATGGGGGGCGAAGCATCCCGGAAGCCGGCCTATCCCACGAAGAAATGCAAGAACGGGAGTGGGTCCGGACACACGAAATGGACCTCGCACGACTCCGGCTGGACGGTGAACTCCTGCTGGCGGAAAAGAAACTAGCCTTGGAGCAACTACGGCTGCAGGAGGAAATCGAAGAAAAGAAACGGCATCGAGAACTAGAAGAGAAACGGCTAACCCTCGAGCACGAGAGGGGCCTCAAGGAACTCGAACTGAAATCCAAAACGGGGGAGACCAGCACCCCCGGGGCCCGGGACGCTCTGCCACTGACCGAGCCAAAGGTTCATATCCCCAAGGATGTCGTCAAGGAATACTACAAAAACGACGACATCTAGCAGTGGTTCCGAGCCTACGAGGTAGCCATGACCTCCCATTGGGTACCCCGGAAGGATTGGGGTGCCGGCCTATGGGGGAGGTTCCTCAGCGAGGGCCGGGATACCCTGCTGCAACTCCCTGACGCGGTGATGACATCATACGACCACATGAAAGAAGCCATGCTCACACGCTACGGACTATCAGCCGAGATGTACCGGCAGCGCTTCCGGGACTGCAAGAAGCTCCCCGGTACCACATGGGTCGAATACGTGGACTTCTTCAGCGGGGCCTTTGAAGGGTGGATAAAAGGGAGCAAGGTCACTTCGTACAACGAACTGTTCGACCTCATTGTCTGGGAGCACCTCGCCAACAACTGCTTTGTGGAACTAAGGCAACACCTCCTGGACAGTAAGCTGACCGAGCCCCGGATGCTCGCCGCCGAAGCCGACCGATGGGTCAACACCCGGGTCCCCCGGAACCCCGTGGGGGACTACCAACGGAGTACCAAGGGACCTCCTCGCCAGCGGGGCGGAGGAGGGGGGTCCCACCGCAGTCGAGAATTCCCGGCCGGGCCGCCCAGAAGCCCGCCACGAGGCCAAGCCGCCAACCACACGTCCCCGACCCTGGTCCGAAGGGGGGCCCCCATCGCCACTCCTGGACCCCGACCAACAGTGACCTGCTTCGTCTGCCAAAAGACAGGCCACTATGCGAGCGACCCGGCCTGCCCCATGAACCGACGGAACGGGACCGCTGGGCCCCCTCCCCGACAAATAGCCGCCGCAGCCCTGGGGGAAGGAGAGGAAGAGGAGGAAAACCGCGAGGACGGGTCCCCCGAGTGGGACCCAGCTGCCATGTCACTCGTATGCCTGGGCTCCCGCGAAATGGTGCCCCGAGCTGCCATCCCAAGCAACACCCAGAAGTACCAGCAGTGGGTCACCATCAATGGACAACGGGCCGAAGCCCTCCGGGACACTAGGGCCAGTGTGACCGCTGTCCGCTGCCACCTGGTGACCCCCGAACAAATCCTGCCGCATGTCCTATGCCCTGTCCGGACCGCGGACAACATCGAAAGCATGTGCCGGATGGCCAGGATCCCCTTCGAGTGGGGAGGAGTGTCAGGCACTCTAAAAGTTACTGTCCGCGACGACACCCCAGTGGACTGCCTCCTGGGGAACGACCTAGAGAGCTCCCCCTGGGCCCAGGTGGAGCGCCGAGAGCATCTGGGGATGTTAGGGCTGCTCGAGTGGGCCTGCGCCACCACCCGGTCCATGACCGCCCAACCAGCCGCTGCCGCGGCCCCCGACGAGCCTACGGGTCAAGAACTGCCACCCCCCCTCCGGCACGGAGGAACCTGACGATGAGGCCGGGCCATCCGAACTCTCCCCCGACGAGGCCGCCTCCCTCAGCTAGATCCCCGAGCTGGCCCAGTGGCGCCACGACGGGGGCCCCACCCGCGAACAATTCCAGCAAGAGCAGAAGGCCTGCCCGTCCCTCGAGGGGGCCCGACAGCAAGCGGCCGCCCAGGCCTCGGGGGACCCCACGGGAACCCACTGGATCTATTGGGACAATGACTTATTGTATAGCGAGCAGAAAGTCGCCGAACTGGGAGCCGGCCGGGTGTTGGTGGTTCCCCTCCGATTCCGAGAGTTCCTCCTGAACCTGGCGCATGACGTGCCCCTCGCCGGACACCTCGGGCGAGACAAAACTTACAGCCGCCTAGTGACCCATTTCTATTGGCCCCGAATGCGGAGAGACGTGGACCACCACTGCCGGTCCTGCCAGACCTGCCAGGCTAGCGGAAAGACTGGGGGTCGCGTCAAGGCCCCCCTCCAACCGTTTCCAGCCGTCCACACCCCGTTCGAACGAGTAGGGATCGACATCGTGGGGCCCCTCGACCCCCGAACCGCCCTGGGACACCGCTTCATCCTGGTACTGGTCGACCACGCCACCCGATACCCCGAGGCCATCCAACTCCGCACTGTGACAGCTCCAGTGGTGGGCCGGGCCCTGATGGGCATCTTCTCCAGGGTGGGGTTCCCCCGAGAAGTGGTGAGCGACAGGGGTACGAACTTTATTTCAAAGTACATGAGATCCCTCTGGCAACAATGTGGGGTCACCTACAAATTCACCACCCCTTACCACCCCCAGGGGAACGGACTGGTCGAGCGGTTCAACAGAACCCTGAAGGGGATGATCAAGGGCCTGGAAGAGCCCCTGAGGAGGAGATGGGACGTCCTGCTGCCCTGCCTCCTGTTCGCCTATCGAGAGGTACCACAGAAATCCCTGGGCTTCAGCCCCTTCGAACTGTTGTATGGGCACCCAGTCCGAGGGCCCCTCAGCCTGGTCAAGGAGGGCTGGGAGGCGAACGTCCAAGATGCCCCCCCCGACGTCTACCGGTACCTCCTGACCCTGCGAAACCAGACTCGGAAGTTCCGGGCCCGGGCAGAAGCCAACCTCGAAGCCAGCCAAGAAGACATGAAACGCTGGTATGACGAAAATGCCTCGACCATCGAGATTGAGCCGGGCCAGCAAGTCTGGGTCATGTCGGCCGTGGACCCCTGCGCCCTGCAGGACAAGTGGACCGGGCTCTTCAAGGTGGTTGAGAGGAAGAGCCCCGTCACCTACCTGGTCGACATGGAGTCCCCGAGGAACCCCCTCCGGGTCCTACACGCCAACCGGCTCAAGCCCCACTTTGCCCGAACTGAACTAAGCCTGCTGCTGGCTACCGACGATGGGGGCGAAAGCGACTCCGAGCCCCTACTAGGAGGTCTACCTCCTGGGGTCCTCGGGCCAAGATGGCTCCTTGGAGGGCGTCCACCTCTCCGCCACCCTGACCCCAGAACAGCGCCATGACTGCCGGAAGCTGCGGCAACCCTTCGCTGCCCTCTTCTCTCTCACGCCCGGGGTGACCCCCTGGTGCGTCCACGACGTGGACACCGGGGACAGCCCCCCTGTGCGACACCGTGCCTACAGAGTACCCAACTGAGTCCGAGCCTGCATACAGACCGAGGTCTCCAAGATGCTCGCCCTCATCGAACCATCCGACAGCCCGTGGGCCAGCCCTGTGGTCTTGGTGCTGAAGGCCGCCGCCCCCGGCACCCCCCCGGAACTCAGATTTTGTGTAGACTACCGGGGCCTGAACGCAGTCACCAAGACCGATGCCCACCCCCTGCCACGGGCAGACGAGCTGATCGATCGCTTAGGGGCCGCCCGCTACCTAAGCACCTTTGATCTCACCGCTGGGTACTGGCAGATCAAGCTCACCCCCGGCGCCCAGGAACGATCCGCTTTTTCCACCCCCGATGGGCACTACCACTTTCGGGTGATGCCCTTCGGTATGAAGAACGCCCCAGCGCCCTTCCAGAGGCTGGTGAACAAGGTCCTGGCCGGGCTAGAAGCTTTCAGCGCGGCCTACCTCGACGACATTGCCGTCTTCAGCAACCACTGGGCCGCGCACCTAGGACACCTCGGAGAAGTCCTGGCCGCTCTCCAAAGGGCCGGGCTCACGATTAAGGCCAGCAAGTGCCAGATCGGTCAAGGATCTGTGACCTATCTGGGCTACCAGGTGGGGAGTGGCCAGGTGGCACCCCTCCAGTTAAAAGTCGATGCCATCCAGGCGTGGGAGCCCCCCGCAACCCAAACCGCTGTCCGGGCCTTCGTAGGCCTCACAGGCTACTACCGGCGATTTATTAAGGATTATGGCAGTATTGTGGGGCTCCTCACAGAGCTCACTTCCAAGAAACAGCCCAAGGCGGTGCACTGGACGCCCCGCTGTCAGACCGCTTTTGAAGCCCTCAAGGCGGCCATGTGTGCTGCCCCTGTGCTACAGGCCCCTGACTACAGTAAGGAATTTGTGGTTCAGACCGATGCCTCGGAGTACGGGGTCTGGGCGGTCCTCTCCCAGATGGACACCGAGGACCTCGACCAACCTGTGGCCTTCATCAGCCGCCGACTGCTGCCACGAGAACAGAGGTGGAGCACCATCGAGCGGGAAGCCTTCGCTGTGGTATGGGCTCTCAAGAAGCTCCGGCCCTACCTTTTCGGCACCCACTTCAGAGTCCAAACTGACCACCGGCCCTTGCGGTGGCTAATGCAAATGCGGGGCGAGAACCCCAAGTTGTTGCGATGGTCCATCTTGCTGCAAGGGATGGACTTCACCGTGGAGCACCGGCCCGGCAACGACCACGCCAATGCCGACGGCCTGTCCAGATTCTTCCGCCTCGGCAAGGAGAACCCCCAAGGAGATGGGTGACTCTCCCTGCCTTCAGCTGGGGGGGACGCGTGTTGGAGCCGGCCTCGTGGCGTGGTCCTGTTCCCCGTCGCTAAGCCGCACGAGGTCCCATGCACCTCGGGGCTCCTCCATTTTGGATTGTACGTGACTCTACGTAACCACCTACGTGACCCCACTCCACCCGGCCTCGGTCCCAGCGAGGCCCGACATCGGGGCGCCAACCCCTGGCCAGGGGGATACCACGTGAACACCTCCCCACTCCCGGCGGAGGGCAGTATCGATGGGACCCCCAACCGTCCTTCCACACCTAGGTGCGATCGCCCCACAGCTCTCTTGGGCCTGGCGCCTCTCCTGCTGGGCGTCTGGCCGCTCCCGACCCGGCCTCTCCGCCCCCCCGGGCGCAAGGGTCCGGACATCAAAGGGCTCTAGACCTATATCTGGGGCGACCCGGCAACAAGACGGCAGTTGTATCCCGGAGTCAAGAGCCCTGCTGATCGGATCGCGGCTGACCCTACGGAGAAAGACTCATCCTGAAACCACACTCTGAGCCCTACTGACGACGTTGCGGCTCCATCGTGCTTAAGAGACCTTCACGAACCTTTGGGGCCCTGCTGACGCTGTCGTGGCCCGACCTTGTTGAACTTACCATTAGAGCCCAGCTGACCTCGTCGCGGCTCGACCGAAGCGGACCTACAACCGGAGCCCTGCTGACTGTGTCGCGGCTCGACCCAAGCGGAACTACCACCCGAGCCCTGCAGACACCGTCGCGGCTCCCCACGTCCGAGCTGCTTTGAGACCGGCACGCAAGGTCTGGCGCAGAGCCTCCCCGTACCAGGCTGGTACTAAGACTGTCCTGCTACCCTACCCCCACAAAGACATTGAGACTCTTCTGGATCACTCGATCCCCCTGTAAATATATTGAATGTGCTGCCATTGATAAAGAACCAAGATAAGCAACTGATACGGAGTCCTGTGTAGTGGTGTTACTGGGCCTAGTACGATCACAGGAGAAGGACCTCTCCTAGGAGGCTTCTCGGCGGCGCTCGGCTATAACTTTGCGGTAGGAAGGTGCCCCGGAGTAGTCCCCCCGACTCCCCGGTGGTCCTCCCTCCAACACCTTTCTTTGCTTCTGTTAATTGAGTGATTGTTTCTTGCACAATATTGTGCTATGTCATTGGCAAACTTGTTACCAACTGTTACAAAATCGTCACCCTGACCATGAGCAGCACATTTTACAACTGCTAGTTCTTTAGGCAGCTGTATCGCCTCTAGCAGTTTTCCAACCTCTTCAGCATTCTTTATGGGAGTTCCACTTGAGGTCAGGAAACCTCTTTGTAGCCATAGTTGGCCAAAATAATGGACAACTCCGAAGCCATACTGGCTGTCAGTCATCACAGTCACTCTCACACTTCTCCCAATTTTGCATGCTTTTGTCAGCGCCACCAATTCTGCCACCTGAGCGGATTTAACTCCTTTCAAGGGTGATGCTTCCACAACTTCTGAGACCTTACACACAGCATATGCAGCACTCAACACTCCTTCGTCTGTTCTCAGACAAGATCCGTCCACAAACAACACATGATCACTCTCAGGCAGTGGCAGATCTCTTATGTCTGGCCTTGGTTTTGTGCAGTAATCAAGTACATCCAGGCAATCATGATCAACATCATTTCTCACTCCCACACATTCAGCATCAGGTAACAGTGTTGCTGGATTCACATTCACACATCTCTCCAGACTTACAATGGTTGCATCAAGAATGACTTTCTCATATTTAGTCAGCCGACTATGAGACATGAACTGTGTCCGGCTCCTTGTTAAAAGGATAGCCACATCATGGGGTACAAATACCCTTACAGGATATCCCATTATGATTCCTTCACTTTGTTCCAGACTCTTGCAAGTAGCAGCTACTGCTTTCAGGCAACCTGGCAATCCCACAGCCACTGGGTCAAGAGTTGCTGAGAAATAGGCAATGGGCCTCCTCAGACGTCCATGTTTCTGGATTAACACTGAAAGTGCACATCCATTTCTCTCACTACAGTACAATTCAAATTCCTTTTCATAATCAGGCATCCCTAGGGCGGGAGCTTCACAAAGTCTGTCTTTCAGCTCTCTGAATGCAGCCATTTCTTCTGGGTTTAGTTCGAATGGGTCTTTCACCTCACTTTTGGTCAATTTTATTAATGGTTTGGCAATCAGGGAAAAGTTACTTATCCACTGACGACAGTAACCCACCATTCCCAGGAACATTCTCACCTCTCTTTGTGTCATTGGGGCTCCCATTCCCCTAATGATTTTGATTCTGTCAATAGTCACTTTTCTCAGGCCTTTCTCAATGTTGTGTCCCAGATACTGGACTTCTTTCTTACAGAACTGTAATTTGGCTGGAGATACCTTTAATCCTCCATCTGCCAAGTGATTCAGTAATGCAATGGTGTCTACTTCACAAGCTTCGCGTGTTTTTGATGCCACCAGTAGGTCATCGATATACTGAACCAAAACTGAATTTTCAGGCATTGTCAGACTTTCCAGAGATTTCTTTAGCAACTGATTAAATATTGAGGGGCTCTCTGTATACCCCTGTGGGATTCGGCACCATGCCAAAATCCGCTCTCCAAATCTAAAGGAAAATATTGGCTGGCTGTCATGATGCAATGGGATAGAAAGGAAAGCATGACACAAATCAATTACCGTATACCATTCTGCATCAAGGGGAATCTGATACAATATTACTGATGGATTTGGCACAATGGGACAGCATGACACAACAATCTTGTTAATTTTTCTCAAATCCTGTACTATTCTGAACTTTCCATTAGGTTTCTTCAGTCCCATTATTGGTGAATTACATGGGCTGCTCAATATTTCTCTTAACACCCCCTGCTGGATCATTTTCTCAATTATAGGTGTAATTCCTTCAATTATTTCAGATGTCAGTCTGTATTGCGGAATGTTTGGGTAAACTATTCCATCTTTTACAGTTATTTTCACTGGATCTACATTTCTCATCAGGCCTACATCTTCTCCAGTAAAATCCCAAACTGCTGCTTTCACAGTCTGTTTCAACTCTGGGGGTAACGCATCAGGATTAAATATTGCATATGTTCCCAAAGCCTCACATTCTCTGTTATCCATGGTCATTTTGTATAGCACATCCTCATCAGGTGTTTCAAAGGTTATACCATCTGGAGTACAGAAAATAGTGCAATTCATTTTGCACAGCAGATCCCTGCCTAACAGGTTCACCGGACTGGTGTCACACACCACAAATCGGTGCATGTCTGAGAATTTCCCTATTCTAACCCTTACTGGTTCAGTAAGTAGTGTTTTGATCTGTGTGTTGGATACTCCAACCACTTGGATTGCTTCGTCCGAGAGAGGAAGATTCTTTATATCAGCTGACCTGACAGTGGATCTCGTGGCCCCCGTATCAACTCAGAAAGTAATGCTTTCCCCATTAATTTTCCCATCCACAAAGGGTCCTGCCTGGTCTATTTCTAGAGTTGCGCCAAGTACGCACTCCTCCTCCTCTCTTCGGCACCATCAGAAGACTCCCTCAGAGTCACTTCCCTCATTTTTCAGCCAGTACTGAGATACAGCGCTTGCGCGTTTTGGTTTGATTACCTGCTTTTCATCGTAGAACCCCGATTCTTGACTGTACTTCTGGGATCCTTTTCTCTGTGGTAAGAGTGGTTTTGGCACCTGATTCTGCTGCTTATCAGCCTTCTGCTGTTGTCGATGCTGACCACACCCCTCGCTCTGCACCTGCGAATTCAATGATGAATTATCATCGTTAGTGGACGGTGGGTTCTTACACTCGGATTTCCAGTGCCCCAATTTTCCACAGTTGTGGCAGGGGAACTTTTTCTTTGCTTCCTCTATGTTCCCTTTTCCTTTTCCTGAACCAAACCTAGGTTTATTTCCTGGGTTATTTGCTTGTTCAACCAGCTGAGCTTCCTGTCTTTCTGCGACTTTCACCTGTGCCCACATTGCTTTTTCTTTTAATTTTCTCTGCTTTGCCTCAATCTCATCACTGAAGTATTTTGCATGTCTCAAAATCTCATCAATCTTCTTACTCTGCCAATCCACGGTATGCTGCCGTATCATTTCACTGATTTCAGGCCGCAAACCATACACAAATCTGTACACGAAGTGACTCAGATCCTTGTCCCCCAGGTGTTCATCTCCACTGAACTGCTTAAAAGCTAGTATCAGTCTTTCATAGTAAGCATGGACTGATTCTTTCAATTCCTGATGTGTTCGGTCTATTTTAACCCAGTCTGTCTCCTTGGGGGGAACTTTATTTTTCAAGAAGGCCATAACCTGCTCATACTTCTTCATGACCTCCGGGTCTGGAGCTCCTGTTTTTGGATCTCTATGGTATTCCTTAGTGGGCCAGTCTATGACTATTTTACATTCTGCCCACAAGTCTGCTGGTACAATTATATCATAGAGACTATTCAGGTCAATCCACAGTACTTTTGACAGCTTTACAAATCTGTCGACTTGTCTGTACCACTCCACAGGTTTTTCCCTTAAACGAGGGAAATCATTCGTAAATGATAAAATATCCTGTCTGGTCCATGGGACATGTACATACCCTCCTCCTGGAATCTCTCTCATGGGGTAAGCTGTCACTGCCTTCTCTTTTTCTGTTAGGGGAAATGCTGAGTAGGTTCTATCCACTCCATCCTCTCGCTTTCGATACCATCTGTCTTTCCATCTTTCTACATCTCCCCATTTCCTTAACAAGGCAATCATTTCCTTAATCTGTCCTGTTCGGCCTGCATTGTTCAGATTCTCAATATCCTTGTCTGAAAAGTCCACTCGGTATGTTTTCTGTAAAGCTTTCACCTTATC
Source organism: Triturus cristatus (assembly GCF_964204655.1). Taxonomy (NCBI): domain Eukaryota; kingdom Metazoa; phylum Chordata; class Amphibia; order Caudata; family Salamandridae; genus Triturus; species Triturus cristatus. The sequence continues at coordinate 780,592,148 of NC_140592.1, forward strand.
CATGTCAATTCCCACTTCACTGGCTATTCCTTTCAACCTGTTGTGTATGTTCTTTGCTCTCCATGTAATACTCTTACATAAAAAGAGGATCTCCCTTTCCTGATAATTCTTCAGTGTTTCTGTAGGTATGGTTCCTACTATCAATTCTTCCATTTCCATACGTAGCCTAGCTACATCCATTCCCTGTGACTCTTTCTCCTTTTTCTGTAATGTTCTCAGCCAGTCATTCAAATCTTCAGCAGTTATCACAGACTTTTCCGCACCCTCTGGTTCTGCCACCCTTTGCGGTTCCAAAATTGATCCCCTGTTCCCTTCCATACATCCAGAATTCAAACTTGAGTTAGTCTGCACACTCATTTCCCCTCCACATACAGTGTGTCTCCACTGATTTTCTCCTGTTCTCCACTGTGTTTCTCCCGCTCTCAATTCTACCTGTTCCGGAGGTACAATCAACCTATTGCCCACATATGGCACCGTCAAACCATTTTCACCCGTCCTCTGCTTGTCAAAAATCGGCATAACCGGGCCTATTGTCACAGGCACTGTAACAGCCTCCAGATTCTTAGTCAGCTCCCTGATTTTCTCTGTTAGTTCAGATGTAGTTCTTGCTAGTTCTCTGTTTTTTTCATTTTTAAGCTCATTTTCTCTCTCTATCTCTCTTTCTCTCTCTCTCTCTCTCTCTCTAACTCTCTTTCTCTCTCTCTCTCTCTTTCTCGCTCTCTCTCTCTTTTCCTTTCTCTCTCTCTCTCTCTCTCTTTCTATCTCTCTTTCTCTTTCTCTCTCTCTTTCTCGCTCTCTCTCTCTTTCCTTCTCTCTTTCTCGCTCTCTTTCTCTTTCCGCCAGAGAACAACCGCTTTTCAGCTCAGGGGCTGTAGCCTCTGTCTTTATAACCCACAGGGTGTTTCTCATTGGGGAAACTGCTGTTCCTACTTCTGGTTCTCTTCTATACGGGGGTGGTCTTTTGTAGAGCATGTCCTCTAAGACATGATCATCAGACTCATTTGCCCCATATCTTCTGGTCTCTATATTATGTTCTTTTTCTGTACACTTTCTCCCTCCTGACTCCTCTGCTGTTCTTACAGGATATAACCCCTCGGTCATACTGGCATCTCGCCACCTTCTCATTCGATCATGATGAGTTTCACGATCATACTTTCTACCGAACATGTATCGATAGTTACCTGCACTCCTCTGCTTTTCCCGCTCATGTACTTCATCTTCCCATTCCACCAATGCCTCGAATTGCGTCGGCCTAGGCCGAGGCTCTAGGTTCATCATCTTTTCCCGTAAATTCCTTAACACGGCCAGATTAAATGAGCCATGTTCCGGGAAAGCCAAAACCCCATCTTCCTTAGTATACTTCATCCAGTTATCTAACCAAATACAGGTATGATACCCATATTTTGCAACCATAAAGGATGCGGGGGTTCTCGTTGGAGGAAGTAACTCTCCTTCCCTAGTTATGATATCCTTATCCTTATCGAACCAGGTTTTTACTTTACTGAATAAGGATTTCTTCTTCTTTTCCTCAGTGTGGTAATACATTTTCTTATTTTTCACCAGCTGTTTGCTCTTTCTACAACTGTACGATCTTTTGTCCAATTGCAGCGCGACTCACACTAACGCACCAATCCTGGAGCGTCTACGTCACTGACTCAGTCCACAAATCCCAGCGCGACTCACACTAACACACCAATCCTGGAGCATCTACGTCACCCTGTACGTCTCCCAATCCTAGCGCGGCGTACACTAGCACGCCAATCACTGCACTTCCACCGTTCTAACCCACTGTCCAATCACAGCGCGGTCTCCCTGACGTCAGCAGTCGCTGCAGTCGCTTCTGCTCCTGTCTCCTGTCTCTCTCGTCTACCCCTCCTTTACAAGACTACTTGGTAGACTTTGTTTCAACTTCTACGAGTCTGTTAGTTACAACATACAAACATCTCCATTGTCTGCTTCGCTAACCACAGAGCAGCAAAAGACCTTTCCCACGAGAATTCTGTCTTTCCCGAGAACAGCGCTTACCTCTGCTCTACTACAGAATCGTTACTTCCGTTGATAAAGTAGCACATCCCTCTACTTTATCCTTCTAACAAGCATCAATTAACTATTTCCCTCCGGAATGTTACTAAGAGTTTCACAATTAACCAGAATGCCTTCTCATTCACGCACTTACACACCAGAGAATGTAGTACATCCACACAGAATTCCGTCTTTCCCGAGAACAGCGAACAGTCTGTCCTACTACAGAATTATATCATACGCTAACAAAGCAGCGCTTACCTCTGCCCTGTCCTTCTAACAAGCTCCGAGAATACCTATTACTTCTCCAGCGGAAAGCTTTAACGGAATACCTTACGGATCCCTGGGACTTAAGACCAGAGTTTCACAGATAGCCTTTGCTATCATATACACTTCTCTTACACAGAATGGCAACACACAGCGATGCTACCTTGTCGAACCCAGACAATGTGACGCGCAACTTCAATTGTCACACGTTTTTCCCTGTCTGCATACAGGGCTAATAATCCCACCTTTTCCGAGAGCAACACTCCCTCTGCTCTACTACGGAACTGTCACCGACTTCCTACATCCCAGAAGCCGTTCACAATACATAGAACTCAACACGACTTCAACATATAGTGTTATTACAAATATCAATCAATAATCAACAAGCCTATATACACGCAATTCCACTAGATCAAGACAATAGCTAACCATCAATCTGCTACCAAGAAACTGGTGCAGATCAGAGCTTCCGAATCACCTCTACTTCCACGGACGGAATGATTTCACAGTCACACACGCATACACACATCACACGCTGGTGGGGCCCATTACACCAACATTCACCCTAAATCACTCTATCCGTGCCCTGTAAAGGAGAAAACACCTTTCACATATGCTCTCATCTAATCTGCCTATACTTTGAGGTCAATGCGACCAGCTTGTTGCTGTGGATCTAGTAAAATACATTTCAAAGGATACACAATAAAATCAATAAAACATGACCAGAAATAATCACCCGAGACAGAAATTCAAACAGATTGTTCATTTATCTAAAGTTTCAAGAAAAGCCAATTAAAATGCAAATTTCATTTCTCTCATATTTACCTAATCTGTCTAACTGTCAGATCCTAAGTCAGAACCGGTCCTCAGGAGAAAAATTAGAGTTTCCTGCCGTCATATAGAGTCTTCGTCCTCTCCGTCAGCATAGGGACCTCGCATCATCAGCTCGGGAAGAAGTGGCACTTGACCTCTCTAGTCTGCTAATATTTATACTATAATTCTACCTTCAAAAGTTACAAAAAGAACATTAAAACATCAGTTGAACAGGAAAAGCTGTCGTCTTGTAACATTCAAGAATCTTCCCATTATTGATAATTCTAAGTTTTCTGAATAAAAAGTCAGATGTCCACAAATTTGTAACTTCTACGGATGTCTCTCTCGGATTAAAAAATGTATCTTCTTGTGAGACCACCAAAAGTCCATGCAGTCAGATTATTCAGTTGCTACAAATTTTCACATCCAGGGGTTTCTTGGCTGCCATCCTGGATTTGTCGTCATGTTCATGGCTTTTCAGTTCAACTAGAAGTCAGGGTCGCAGTCCGTACAAAGCCTTTTTCAATATTGCATCTACTCGACTGCAGGCTGCGGATGGTGGCCATCTTTCAGCAGGCCACAATTGTCAACTTAAGAGCAAAGAAACACAAAACATAATTACTGCACGGAAATGATTATACAGTGTAATTCCCCTGCTAATACCCTTATGTGTGTGTATTTATCTAGCCATTTGCGACATCAAAAAGCCATTAATGAATATTTATTTAAGCGCAAAACACAATAACATCACATAAGCAACATCGTTTTCTGTCAGTTTGCTCACCAACTTAGTTCACTTATTATTAAGCCATGCAATAGCATTTCCACGTGTAATTCTCTTGTTAATAAGGTTGATTAGACAATATTTGACAAATTCTTAATACTTAAAAATTAATCAGTAGTACTTTTAATTATAACATGCGAAAATGAAACAGATATTTGGTTTTAGAGTAAAAACCCTGCTCCATCAATGGAACCTGCAATCCATTGACCGGCGCAGTTGCACAGGGATGAAAGACACCTGCAGGCATTTGTTTTGGCGCTGGGGTTGGTGGATTTGTGGCAGGAGCACAACCCTCATCAACAGCAGTACACCTATTTCTGACACCCACATAGCAGTTTCTCCCACCTAGACCATATTTTCACCCAAGTGGGCCGCTTTAGGGCAGTAACACACCACCCACGCGGTATATCATATCAATCCCCAGTGGTAGTACTGATGAAGAGGCTGACATTGGACATCATGCTCGCCCCAGAATAGACTCCTGGGGGCATATGTATCAACATCTCCATTTGCGATTCTCAAATAGCGATTTTTTGCGAATCGCTATTTGAGAATTGCAAAACGGGATGTATCTAAAAATTCACACAAATTTTGCGAATTCTTGAAATTCCTTAATTGCGATTAGCAAATTGCGAAATCGCAATTAACGAATACCTACCCATTCATTCCTATGGGCCAGGAGGCCCATAGCAATGAATGGGAAATCCTTCTCAATTTGCGAATCGCTATTTGCTAATCGCAAATTGAGAATATTTTCAAAGGTGCAAGGGTGTCATGATGACACCCTGATGCACCCCTGAAATCCGCATGTGTGCACATATGGCTCACATACATGCCCACCCAGCTGCCCCAGCTGCTCTGGCTGGCAATCCCACGTTTCGCCCGCCTGCTCCTGGCAAAACAGGATTCTGACCTTCTGCCAGGCAGTGTGATCACTCCCAGGAATCAGGAACAAAGACTTGGGCAGGAAGGTGGTCATACCTCCCTCCTCCCAAGCATGCTAGTGAAATAGCACAACAAGGTGGTGAGCTTCAAAGGCTACACCACCCATGAAATGTATCAGGGCCACCTCCCAATGGAGGAAAGAGCCCTCCCCCTGCTCCAGGCACATTTGCACCCAGACAGGTGGGAAATTAGTTAGTCAAGGAGGTGTATATCCCCAGAAGACTGGTCACACCTCCAGGGTGAGCAGCCTGGTCTGTACACTAAAACTAGATTTCTGCCATCTTTATAATTGGCAGAATCGAGGGTTCTGGGTAGATGAGGTGGCCAAAACCCCAGGTGTGGTCACCTCAGGGGCAGACTAGCTGCCCATTGGCTACTAACTCCCACACCCTTAACTCCCCTAAATCTAGGATTTAAGGGATACACCTGATACCAGAACCTCAGTTCTGAACAACCTGCATTGAAGGGGACAGAAGAAGAGACCTGTGACAGCGACAACAAGACTTGCACAAAGTAAAAGAGGCTATCCTGCACTTGTGGCAATGCTCTTGGAACTGTGTGATCAAGACTCATTCTAGGGTATATCTCGGTTCCCCTAAACAGAGGGACACCTTGGGAAGCCTGAAGCACCCTTGGACTCGCCTGGTCTAGTGGCACTAGTCCCCTGCAAACAGCACGTAAAACAACACTCCAGATCCGAAGAATCACTGGCCATCAGGCCCACTGAGGGATGGCCCAAATCCAGATGGTCTAGTGCATTGTGGGAACTGTAGTCCTGCCATCCACAAAGTTACAGGCAGCTACTGCGTTCCTCTGGGCCACTGGATGTCAGAGTTACTTTCTGCTCCACTCACCGTTGCCAGGGCTTGTTGGTTGCCAGTCCGGCAACTGACCCCTTTACTCGACACTGCATTAACAGGGAATTCTATCTGACCTTTGATCAACGTCAGCAACCACTCTGTCATTGCCTTTTTGCATCTTTTCCCCGCAGGACCATTACAGTGGTACAGCTTTCCTGTGTTACCGTTCAGCACCAGGAACAGCCAGGACCATTCTGCACCGGTGCTCCATGGGCCAGGTAAAACTGAACAGACTGTTGTTGTTTGGTCATGGGACTCTCATCACCTTTACCCTGCGAGGGTACAGCGCAACTCTACCTGCAAGTGACCGATTGCCACTTGTGGTTTTCCCATTGACCGCAATGTCACATTTTCACTGTATTGTTTTGCATTGATTTTCTATTACTTCTAAAACCTATAACTCCGGTTGTATGTATGCAATTTTGTTAATTTTGGTGTCTAAATTTAGATAAAAATACACATTATTGTTATAAGTTGGTGTTAGATTACTCTTGATTGTGTCAATTACTGATCGTCCATGTTGATACTCTGAAATGCATACCACATGTTCCTTTAGTAAAGCCTGACTGCTCTTTGCCACTCTACCAGGACTGAGCTAAGGATTTATTTATGTAAATCCAAGGGTCATCTTTGGGGTATCATGATAGTATCACATGAAATAATACTCCACTTTCCTAGATTGGTGTTAACAGTGGTGGGGATCCTGAACTTGTGTTTCACACTACTATTTGGACACATGTGATTTTGCTCGAGAAATCCACTTAATTGTCTTGAGCATCAACAAAAAAAATTCTGAATGTTTTCGATTTTTCTAATTGGATTGTTACGGCTTTTGGTAGACCCCCATTCCAATGACATATTTAAAAAGCCTTAGGTGAATTAGAAAAGGTTTAAAAACTTTTTCTACATTTCTTAAAAAGGTCCCAACTGCCAAGTAAAAAGTTAGGCACAATGGAGATTGGTCAGAATCTTTACCTGCCAGTCATCCAAGCCCTGAGGATTATGGATCTAAGGGTGTTGTACAAGACAAGAGGCATTAGCTACAAGGTGACAGCTAAAAGGTAGGAGCTGGAGAAGCTCCTCAGCTCCTATGAGAAAGAAAGACTAGAGAGGGAGGGCCATTCCTCAGCGGAAGAACCTGAAGAAGGTGAGGATGATGCCCTAGCCCAAATTGGTAACTACTGCCCTTCATCGCACACCAGCACTTTCTAGGAACTGCATTCCCCAGTGGGCCTTGCCGCAGGTGCCGCCTACACATTTGTTTCGCGCCAGGAGGCGCATAAAGCTGCTCTGGGCCCAGCGGCGCTGCACCTGTCAGAGCCTGGAAGGGGCTGGGCTACCCCCTTACATTCACCCTTCTGCCATTATTATGGGTAAGCGTAAACAACCCTGTAGCCTTGAACCTGGGAAATAAAAGGTAAAAGTACCAAGGAACTCTGCCTCTATAATCTCCTATCTAACTTCTGCAGTGGGGGTTCTAACTCAAGAAATCCAAAACGCAGAGGACGAGTTGGGCCTGAGAACTGATCAACCAGGGATGAGCATCCCCCTAGCTACCCTACCCCGGAGGGTAACCCTTAAAGAGGCACTAGTCATTACTGGTGAGCAGGAAGTACAGAGGGAGGGCCCTATGACTTCTGAAAAGGTGCCCCGGACTACGGAGGGAGAGATTATGGGTAAGGATGCACCCCCGCAGAAGGAGCTGCTTCTTCCCTCAGTAAAAAGAAAGGGGAAAAGGAGAGTTACCAAACCTGGCCTGGTACCAGCCGATCTAACCACAACTCACTACGGTAGATCAGAACGTAGCCTTGACTTCCTTGTCCATACAGCTGTTAGATATGCCTTGGAGGATCTATTTAAATAGTAGTTGGAGCTACATGTTTCCACCGCTATTAAAGACATTTGCTCTTTAGAACTTTGTAAATGGTGTAATGGGGAAACTAGAGCACCTAGAGACTCAATTAATGGACTTGAAGAATAAAAGTGCGCTGCTTGATAGTTGTGCTCTATCCACCTCACAAACTCAGATTTCAGCAGAAAAGGTAGAAGGGGCCTTAAGACATACAAATAGGACTCCAGATGAGACTAGCATGGGCACCTTAGTTGGAGCCAACCCAGTTGCGACTACGGGGTGTCGGGAAGTGGGTAAGCACTGTAAATATGCTGAGTAAATCCCTGTGGTTAATCAAGACTCTGTGGAGCAAGGTAAGATACCTGCAAATAGGACAGATAACAGGGTTAAAATAACTGTAGACTTAATTTGCCCCCTGATGCTACCCCCTAGTTGCAATCCTTACAGGTGTGCCCCCCTCCCTTAAAGAGAATGATATAGAATCTACCCAGGACCTCTTATGTAAAACCAAGTTCTGGTGTCAACAGCAATCAAGTAATGGGGCGCAGGCTTCCTCTCACATTATAATGGCTAGACGTGTGGGTTGGGTTGGCCATAGGCCAAGACAGGCAGAGAGAGACTGCATCATCATTTATTTGATCAAGCAGGAATTGCGGGGAAGCTATTTCAGGATGGCTTCAATGTGGGCCCAGGGGGTATGAGGGCCCTACCCTTGGGGTATTTTTATCTACCACTGTAGGGGGTGTAGCCACATAGAAGGTGGGAGCAGGGGACTTTTGCATTGAGAAATAGGAGAGAGCATTCATTGCAAGTTCCAGGGAGGAGCAGCATACCATAATAAATCCCCATAGGGCCCCGACTCTACTGACGCTGCCAATAAAGCCTTCAGGGGTTGAAGAAAGAGAGAACAGCTCAGTGTGTGAAAACGTATTTCTCCCATTAAGCCTCCTAGATGAAAATGATTGACTGGAGCCCCCCCCCTCCCACAGCGGAGCCAGAGTAGTGATATTACCAGGGTCGAGTGAGGGTGACAATTTAGTTTGTTAGATTTTTAGCTGGAATATAGCAGGGCTAAGAAGAAAAAGAGATGATGATAGGTGGCTTAATCTTCTTAGAGAACATGATATTGTGGGTCTGCAAGAGACTTGGGACATGGGAAATAATATATGTCCTATGGTGAGCCCGCGCAGCCCTCAGCCGCAGGTAGAGCAAAGGGGAGGTCTTCTAGTATTAATTTTGCTGACACTGATAGGAACCCACCGTAGGGTGGACGCCGGTTCCTGTAATTGCCTAGCGATAGAAATTATCTCTACTAACACAACAAAACTGTTGATGTGAATTTTTATAATTCTTTTGAAAGTACATTTTTAAACGAACATTTATGTAACTTGAAATGTTTTTTAGCGGATTATATAATGAAGCAAACCAAGTTTTATTCTATTATATAATTCTGAGCGATTTTAATATTAATTTATGTACTATGAACTGCCATGTTGCATATTTTGTAGGGCCAGCAACTTCTTTTAATTCTCATTTTGAGCATATGCACAGCAAGGGCCATGCCCGGAGGATCTTTTGGCTATAGTATAGCTCATTCAACCTCGTATAAATCCTAGTGTGGCGAGGATTCCTACTTTTAAGGCAAGAAGATGGGACTCTATAATAGAATGTGTATTTATCTCCCCTGTACTGTCATCTCAGGAGGTTTCATATAACGTACAGTGGTATCATTTCAGTGACCATAATCCCGTCCATCTTGTGTTGGGGGGGGGGGGCACTGGCTTAAAGGGCAAGTATGGGAAACCTTTCACTGACACCTGCCTAAAACCTGATCAAGGACGTAGATTAAAATGGACTAAAGTAATCCCGGACGTCTTCCTACAGGACCTTCGGCAGAATTCAGAGGAGAACTTTGGCATTTGCCTTGACCCAACAAACCTGGGGCCTGCGGTACTTAAAGCGTTCAAAGGAATTTGCGTTCAGGTAGCGACAGGCCTCACCCTGCCTAGTAGAAGATGTAAAGAAAGAATGGGTGGGTTTGACAGTAATTGTTCTGAAACACACCGAAAGCTTGTCACTCCACTAAAACAGGTCCCACTGGATAAAATGTATATAGCCACATTAAGGAAGACATATAATTGTGCCCTCAATACGGGCAGAAATGAAATCAAAGAGGAAGCTTGGAATGACCTATCAGCAGTGGAGGTCCTCAAGGATAGTTCAAGATTTTGGGCAATAGTAAATAAACCCCTTTTCTCTGGAACTGATAACTCGCCCCTAGAATGTAATATTACAGAGGCCCAATGGTATTCTCATTTTAAATAGATATATGAGGTCCTGACCGAGCTGGGATCCCCTGCTCCCTTAGACCATGATTTGAATTCCCTTGGAGTGGTCTTTAATGAAGGTGAGGTTGAGCTAGCAATAAAGCAAATGACCAGTAATAAGGCCCCAGCCCCAGACGGCATCCCAGCCGATCTATACAAACAGAATCCAATTTTCTGGGTAAACATTTTAACAAAACTTTTTAACGTGGCTAGTCAGCATGGATTCCCGATGTCCTGGTCGTACTCTACTATCATTCCGGTTTTTAAAAAACGCCAGAGAGGTGACCCGAGCTGTTACAGGCCTATATCCCTAATAGATTCTGCCGTAAAAGTATTAGGGAGAGTGATTTTAGGTAAACTTATGGATTGGCTTAATGGGAGAGGCGTTTTAACAAATATTCAATGTGGTTTTAGAAAAGGTAGGAGTAGAAGGTAGGAGTAGGTAGTGTTTGAATTTGTATTAATTGGCAGGGAAATATACAGTGGCCAAGGCTGGGACTTTACAGTTGGCCTTTATGGATCTATCCTCAGCGTTCGATCGAGTAAATAGATCAAAGCTATGGTCCATACTGATTGATATGGGGATGGATCACTGCTTAGTTTATTTCTTGGCTGACCTACATAAGGATCTCCCAGCAAAAGTGAGAGTCAGCCAAGATGGCAAATACACAAAGCACTTTAGCAGTGGTAGAGGTGTTTGTCAGGGCTGCATTTTGGCTCCCCTGCTCTTCACTTTATATATAAATAACCTAGGCAATTCCGTATGCTCTGCCAGTCTAGATATTCCACGTGTAGGGGATAGGGCTATCCCTGCCCTCCTATGCACGAATGACGTGGTATTGCTGGCACGCACAGCTGTAGGGCTCCAGAGGCTTTTGGATTAATTTGGGGCTTTTATGAAATCTTTTAATTTAACTGTCAACATTGCTAAATCACATACGATGATTATGGGACAGAGACCAAATTAGTTAAAAGACTTTCATTGTGAAGGCGTAGACCTATCTAGGGTGACTTCCTTTACGTATCTGGGGGTACTGTTTGATGAGAGGGGTTCATGGGTTCCCCAACAGAAAGCAAAAAAAACATGCCATGGCTAGATCTATAGCTGCTGTTCATGGCTTTACTCAGCAACTAGGCGCCCAACCAATCACAGCCATTCTCAACATTTATAGGTCTAAATGCATAGCTATTGCGAGGTATGGGTCTGCTATCTGGGGATACAAACCGGTGGAGGGGCTTCAGATAGTTGAACAGAAGTTCTTAAGGTCCCTCTTGTCGTCCCTCAATCTACCCCCACTTATGTAATACATCAAGAATTAGGTATCGATTATTTCTCTGATTTGATAAGGTTGACCCCGGTAGTCTGTTTGCTAACAACCTGGATCAACCCAGAATTAGCGCTGAATCAAGAAATTGCCAGGGATTGTGTCTCTATGGAGAGAGGCAGCAGCATTCCATAGCTACAATATGTTAAGTCAATTTTAAACAAATTAAGGCACCCTTAATTCTTTGACTCCCCAGAAAAAATAAGGAAAGAGGACCTTGTGTGGGTAAAAACACATTTTTTAAACTTGTTGTTTTCAGAGAGGGAGGCGACTGAGATAATGAAACCAACCGTAAAATCATACTATCTTTTAAAAACCTCTTCTATTTGTCGCTTGTCAGCAGGCCTTTTCATCGCTTTCTTTTAACCAGATTTCGCCTTAATCTTATCCATTGTTTACTAGCTGATTCACAGGGTTGTTGTAGGGTGAACGATTTAGGGCCATGCACATGTGATAATTTTTGCGACCCAGGATACTATGCACTTTATAATGTTTTGTCATCATTTTTGCGACATCCGTAGAAGGTTTTTAATCCCTATTTGAAAAGGAAATGGTTTTATGCAGGTTAGACCTGCTTTATTATATTTACCGATGCTGAATGATCCCTGGGAGATTTTAAATATTGCCAGCTATCTAGTAGTTGCAGTGAGGCATTCGAAAAAAAGGTATTCCTTGACAAGTAATTTGGTTGTTTTAGAATGATCAAAAGAATATTGTCTTAACCTTTGCCCTTCCACCTTAGTTTCTGCTGAATAAGTTGTATTTTGGAAATATGTTGCTAAAAATGAATTGCTGTTAATTCTTTTATGTGGTATATGTATGAATTTTGGTATTGAAATGTTTTATACTGTCTAAGCCAAGTGATGAATTTTATTTCAAAATGTTATTATTGAAGTGATAAATGTTGTATTCAATTTACTTTTATGGTTTTTATTAACCAAATAAAGTGGTTTTGATGATGATGATGATGATAACTACTGGGAAGAAGATGAGGAGCTCAACTCTCCACCTTCCCCAGACCCACTTCACCAGTGGGAAGAGACGGAGTCACTCTAGTAGACTCCCCAGTCGTAAGGTGGTAGGAACCCTTCAGGATTAGCTTGTCCTACTCTCCCTGGAGGAGAAAACATTTGTACTTAAAGAGAGGTGACTTGCCCTTAAGGAAATAAGGACTAAGTTGGTCCTTAGGCCCTAAGATGAGGCCAACGACAATAGTACCAGGTCGAAAGAGGACATCATTTGACCCTAAAATCCCCAAAGGGAGTGTCCCTAAGTTTAGTGTTGTTGATTATTTTGACAAATAGTTTGCAGCCTTTGAGGGGGCCTGCTAAATTAGGGGATAGCACCCTAGCACTGGAGCTCCCTACTTTGGGAGTTATTCTCAGTGAGTGACAGAGATAGAGTTCTGACCACTACCGAGGAGGTGGTTTAGTCCTATCATCACATGAAGGAGACCTTGATAGAAGGATATGGACTCACTACTGAAGAATACAGATTGAAATTTAGGGACCCCATGTAGGTCAAAATCAGACATAGGTCGACTTTGTGGTCTCTTCAGTCAAAACACTAGAAGGCTGGATAAAAGGCAATGAGGCAGACACTTATGATGGACTGCCTAATTTAATTATAAAGGAGCAAATTTTAACTAATTGTTGCAATTGGAAATTGCATCAGCATTTGGTGAATTCTAGGTTGCATTTTCCCAGAGAGCTGGAGAGGGAGGATAGATGACAAATGGGTCAGAACAAAGGTGTCCAGGAAGACCCATGGTGGGGGTGACCAAAAGAATGGTTCTCAGACCTCCCAGCAACAAACAAGACATAAAGAAGGAGTTCTGTAAAGGCCCCAATATACTTCTCAGGATGGCGGGCCCAAGACTTCTTACAGTCCAATGGCAAGGAGTACCAGGTTATAAACTGGGATCCAGCAAAGGCTTCTGGGTTATGTCATGAATGTCATCAGACAGGTCATAAGAAATTAAATTCAGCATGCTCCCAAAAGTTCCCCAGTGGTGGACAATCCAAAGGGTTTGCTAGCATAGGAGTGGGGATGAAAGTGCACTCTGGAGAGACCAGAGGATACACTGAAATTACTTTAGTTTCCCTGGGTGGGGTGGATGTTGAAGCCCTGGCCGTCTTGTCTCCAAGCTGGAGAAGTATAGACAAAGCCTTAAAATCAATGGGACTAAGGTAGAGGCTCTGAGGGATGCAGGTGCCAGTGTCACTATGGTGGCTGCTAGACTGGTTTTCCCTGACCAAATGTTGCCTGGTCACCAGGTTACCAATGCTGACAACAAGATTAAGCTCCTTCGAATAGCCTTGGTAAGCTTAGAGTGGAGAGGGGTCACTGGCCCAAAGAAGGTGGCTATGTCCCCTGCCCTCCCAGTGGAGTGTCTGTTAGGAAATGATATAGAGACTTCAGCATAGGCAGAGGTGGAGCGGAAGGCTCATGCAGATATGCTGGGTCTGCCTCAGTGAGTGTTTGTTACTACCAGATTACAGGCTGCACATCAGGGAAGTCATCTGAACTTCCGAGACAGGCAGCTAGTGGGATGTTTTAAACAGATTGCCATTCAATATCAGGGAGAAAAAGTCATGCACGCTGTGTGCACACTTACTATTATCAGCTGAGACTTCACAGTGTAAGAGATCAGTGCTGCCTTACCCTAGCTCGATATATATGTAAGGCACCTGACATTATTTCATAAACTCAATTACATTTCTTATGATCATGCATTGATGACATGCACATATGTTGAGGCACACAAAATGAGTCCATATTTTAATATAGGCAGTAACCAACGCAGTAATCACATGAATTGATTGTAAGGAATTAATTGTTTTTTGAAAATAGTGATTTTTAAAATAAATTTATAAATTTGAAATAAACCTGAGCTGAATTATCAAAGGCATTTGGCAATTTTTAGAATGGATTTTCTCTTTGCCACTCCAAAATCAAATATCATGCCTCTCATTTTACTTCAGTGCTACTGAATATCGACCACCAGAGTATCGTGGTACAAGAATATCCAGGGGAAAAAATCGAGGGACTGTCACGACTCGGAACTCCCGCGCGGCTCGAGTGAAGCGCGCACGGGGAGTAGGACTACACCTCCCAGCATGCCGAGCGGAAGGCGCGAACACGAGACCTATATAGGCTCCGCCTTCCTTCGCTTCGGCGCTTGTCAACCGCCGTTTGAATACCAACGAGCCAGGAACGCTGCCCGTGTTTCTCATCTTCCCGTGAACCACCCGCATCTTCGTTCCCACCATCGGCCGAGCGCCACGAGGGTGTAAGGCGTGCTCCAACGCCCAGCCGATTCCCGACACGCCAACGGAACTCCTTGGCGCTCCCGAAGCCCAGAGGCTCCATTACGGAGCAACCGTGCCCTGCAACGCCAGGAACACCATTGCAGCATCAACCCGGCGCCAGCACTGAAGATTGCCAGATTTTCACCCTGTCTCCTTCATACCCCTTGTCCTAGGAGCACCCACATCCCTACCTTCACAGACTAGAACGCAGGGACGCCTTTTCCGGACGCCGCGTTAGCCTTCAGGGGGTTGTGGTGCGACTCCCATCACCCCTTATTTTGCATTCCTGTTTTGCAACCCCAGTTTGACAGAATCGCTTGTTCTTCGGCTGATTCTACAAGGTGCGTCAGGAACAGACCAGCGCAGCCTTGAGGAAACCTCCTCCTTCCCGCTTGGAGCCGCTTGAAAGGCTCGAAGAGCGTCCAGGACCGCTATCCCTATGCGCTGGGGGCCGCTTGAAAGGCTTGGAGAGCGGCATAGACCATAGAAACCGCCCTGGGACACCGCACTGGACATGTGAGTACTGCTCTAGACATCGGGCTCTGTGCTATCTATCTTGTGCTGTGGTGCTCGCTTACTGGACCCAGGTTATCACACTCTGTTCTCTCTTTACAGGGTTGCTAGGGATGCGCTTCTGGAGTGAGGTTACCTTCAGACGTTCAACCCCCCCCGAGAGTTCTTTCCTTACCCCGTTCCTGGGGTCCCTTCCATTCCTTTTCCCCCTTCAGGTGGTGTTCCACGCTAGACGTCCCAGTTAGGGGTCGGCGGGCAACACCACATAGGGGGAGGGGGTTACCAGCATCGCTCCCGCTGTATCCGGCTTACAAGGTGAGTGGTTCTCAACCTCGTATCTCACAGAACCTGACAGGCTGACAAGCCCACGGATACATACAGCCTGAGCGATGGATGCAGATACTACCCTTTCTGCAATATTGGACACTTTGACTGCCTGGCGAGGGGAGGTAGATGCCTTTAGGGCAGAAAACGCCGCGCTTAAGCAAGAGATGGGCACCATGAGAAGAGAGGTGGCAGGCCTCTCCCGCCAAAAAGGAACTGGGGCAGTAGGAAGCTCGTATATCAGAGGCTGGACTCTGCCACCCCCTTTCGCTCCGCAAGTGCCCGCTACAGATTGGGGAGCGACCGCTTCGGTAGGGGGACAGGGCACCGGGGTCTTCCCACATACCTCCTTTTCTTCCGTGCCGCAGGCTGGTTCTGCACCTATACATGTCATACAGCCCACGCACCTGCCCCTCGCCCCTCCTGAAAGGTTCTTTGGGGACCCAAAGAAATTTGGGGTATTCATGGGGCAGTGTAGACTGCATTTCCTGTGTAAACCCGCTGTCTTTCCTACGGATCAAGTGAAAACCGCCTTTGTGCTGTCCTACCTCGGAGGCAACGCAGCGAACTGGTCTTTTCCCCTGATAGAACGCGACGAGCCGGTGTTATACCACTTCCAGAACTTCTGTGTGGAAATGCGACGGCTATTCGACCGGAAGGGTCATCAGTTGTCCCTGGATAAAGAACTCCTTTCCCTCAAGTAAGGTACACAGGACCTGCTTACGTATATTACCACTTTCATCCGGCTGATCGTAGAAACTGAATGGCCTGAGGAAAAGAGGACATTGCTGTTTTATCAGGGACTGAGAGGGGAGTTGAAGGACGTCCTGGCCCAAGTGGTTCAGCTACCCGCCACGTGTGATGATCTCATTGACCTGACCGTTCAGCTAGACCACCGTCTTCAGGAGCGGAAGGGAGATAAGCTACGAGCGGAACCAAGATTCCTCCCTTCGCGGCTCCGTGTAGGTCCCGAGGAACGTAGCGCTCCAAGCGACGGATCGGAGCCCATGCAGATCGGGGGAATTAGAGGCCCCCTCAGCCCAGCCGAAAGAGAGAAAAGGAGAAGTCAGAAGTTGTGCTTATACTGCGGGAAACCAGGGCACTTTATTAAAGAATGCAAGAGCCGGATGAAAACAGTCAGCCCAGGAGGACCAGGGAACAAAACCCTGTCTGTGGTGAACACTGCAGCAGAGTATCAGGAAAACTGACATCCTCAAACAGGTTGGAGACCCTCTGTTTGTGGCCTACGGTCACCGAGGTCTCACCTGCAGTCGCCAACACCTTGCAGTCATCAGTAGCCCACATGAACATTTGTGCTGTGCTGGACTTGCCCTCGGAGATATCAGTGGTTGTCCATGCCTTATTGGACTCGGGGGCTACTGGCAACTTCATTGACCAACAGTACGCCAGAGAACTTCACCTGCCTTGCGATCAAAAGGAGGCGCCTGAGAAGGTGAAGGCCGTGGACGGATCTGCACTGACGTCTGGTCCTGTGCGGTTTCACACACAACCGATCCGGATGCAGATCGGAGAGAACCATGTAGAACGCATACATTTCGATCTGATCGTCGCTCCCCAGTTTAAACTGATATTAGGAATGCCATGGTTAACGTTGCATGACCCTCTGGTGCGATGGGCCGCTCACACGGTGACTCTGAACTCTCCTTTTTGTCGGGAGCACTGTACCATGAAGGCAGAGAGCTGCGCCCTACCTACGACGAGTCCAGCCGAGATGCTCGCAAGTGCAGGCTCGGATCCGGCGGTGTGCTGTCTTTCGACTCTACCTGCAGTGTACGACGAATTCAAGGCTGTGTTTGACATAAAAGAAGCAAGCCAGCTGCCCCCCCCCCACCGGGAGTATGATTGTGTCATCGAACTGGAAGCGGGGGCCAGCATTCCCTGCAGCCGGGTCTACGCCCTCACAGAAGCCGAAACAACTTACCTGCAGCAATATCTAGCAGACATGCTTGCTTCGGGATTCATACGCTCCTCTTCCTCTCCCGCGTCCTCGCCGATCTTCTTTATACCGAAGACGGAAGGGGGATTGAGGGCGTGTATTGACTTTCGTGCCATTAACAGAGTGACCGTAAAGAATCGGTACCCGCTACCTCTGATCCCAGTACTGTTGGACCAGTTGAAGACAGCCAAGGTCTTTACCAAGCTCGACCTCAGGGGTGCGTATCACCTGGTAAGGGTGAGGCGGGGGGATGAGTGGAAGACGGCATTCAGAACGAAGTTCGGGCTGTATGGATACCGAGTAATGCCCTTCGGTCTCTGCAACGCCCCCGCCGCCTTCCAGTTCTTTATGGACCAAGTGCTGAGAGGGCTTTTGGACGTCTCATGTATCGTCTATATAGATGACATCCTGGTCTATTCTACCTCAATGGAGGAGCACGTGCATCATGTCTCAGCGGTACTGGAGCGCCTGAAACAATACGCCCTCTACGCTAAACTGGAAAAATGCCTGTTTCACGTCCCGGAGGTAGAATTCCTGGGTTATGTCATCGGCCCTGGTGGAGTGTGCATGGATGACAAGAAGACGCGAGCCATCATCCAGTGGAAAACTCCCACCTCGGTGAAGACCTTGGAAAGTTTCCTCGGCTTCGCAAATTTCTACCGGAGATTCATACAAGGCTTCTCTCATATCATCCAGCCTCTTACCAAGTTGCTGCGAAAGGGAGCTATCTTTGAGTGGTCGGAAGCAGCCGAACGAGCGTTCCAGGCCCTGAAGCAATGCTTCACCACAGCACCTGTGTTGCGACATCCAGACGCTGCGCAGCCCTTCGTGTTGGAAACTGATGCGTCGCATTTTGCAGTAGGAGGGATTCTGTCGCAACGCCACCCAGATACGGGCCAACTACACCCCATCGCCTTCTTTTCCAGAAAACTATCCGCTTGTGAAACCAATTACAGCATTACGGATAAAGAGCTGCTGGCGATCAAGAAGGGATGTGAGGAGTGGCGGCACCACTTACTGGGAGCTCGACACACGGTGGAGATATTCACGGACCACCGGAATCTCCTGTTTTTGAAGACAGCCATGGCTCTTACTCCCAGACAACTCCGCTGGTCATTATTTTTCTCCGACTATGATTTTGTGATTCGGTATCGGCCAGGGCCGCAAAACGAAAAGGCAGATGCCTTATCAAGACTTCAATACCCTCCTGAACCCTGTGAAATACCCCCCGAGGAACCCCCCATCATTCTGCAAAAGGCCTCCTTTCCAGAGGACCTCCTTGCCGCAACCAGCGTAGATGACTTTCTATGCACGCAGATAGAGAAGGTGGACTCGCCTGCATGGGTGGCAGAAAACCCCACCCGTCGCTCCACCTCCCAACGTCTCTTGTACCATGAGAAAAAACTATTTCTTCCTTCAGAGGAATTAAGGCGGCGCGCTTTGCACTGGGTACATGATACTCCATTAGGAGGGCATTTGGGAGCACGCAAGACCACTCAAGCCCTGCAGCGTTACTTCTGGTGGGCTACCTTGGGACCAGATACAACAAACTACGTGTCGGGGTGTGCTGTGTGCGTGCAAGGAAAAGCGCAGCATCGGAAGCCCTGTGGGAAGCTGCATTCTATCCCTATTTCTCCGTCTCCCTGGCACACGGTGTCCATGGACTTCATCGTGGACATGCTCCCTAGCCTGGACCTGAATACCATCTTGGTAGTAGTGGACCACCTTACCAAAATGGGTCACTTTCTAGCCCTCGACAAGCTGCCTTCGTCCACCACTCTTGCCCTCATCTTCCTGCAACAGATCGTGCGCTTACACGGAATACCGGCTGTTCTCATTACGGACCGAGGGACACAATTTACCTCTCGCTTCTGGAAAGCCTTGTGTGAGGCTATGAGAATTGACGCCTGCCTTTCCACGAGCTATCACCCACAGACAGATGGAAAAACGGAGAGGTTAAATCAAACCTTTGAACAATACCTCCGCTGCTTCACTTCATCGCATGAGGAGGAGTGGAGCAGACTGCTGTGGCTAGCGGAGTTCGCATATAACAACGCCGAACATTCCTCTCTGGAGTGCTCGCCCTTCTATTGTCTATCAGGTCACCACCCAAACATGCTACCCTTCGAATGGCCAGTGCAAACACAACATCCCACCATACAGGAACATCACTCACACCTCCGCTCCATTCTCCAGGCAGTCAAGGTGCAGTTGGCTGCAGCGCAGAGGCACGACAAACAGTACGCAGATAAACGAAGGTCTCCTGAGCCCGCGTATGGGGTAGGGGACAGGGTCTGGCTTAACACTAGGTACCTTAGATTCAAAGGCAACACCCGTCTGCAGCCCCGATACGTAGGGCCTTATGCCATAGAGAGGGTGATAAATCCGGTAGCAATGAAGCTAGGCCTCCCCGCGTCCTGGCGCATCCACCCCGTGTTCCACGTATCGCTGTTAAAACCATGCCTCCCACATACCAGGCTCCTCTCAAAACCCCAGCCTCTGATGGTAGATGAGGGAGTACGAGGTCAAGAGAATTCTCGACGCGAAACATGTGAAGGGGAGACTCCTCTACCTAATCGACTGGAAAGGATATGGACCAGAGGAGAGATCATGGGAGCCCGTGGCTAATTTACACTGCCCTGCTCTGCTAAGGTGATTTCACGCAACCTATCCTTCCAAACCTGGAGGCCCGTCGAGACGCCGGGCACAGGGGGGGGTTCTGTCATGACTCGGAACTCCCGCGCGGTGCGAGTGAAGCACGCACGGGGAGTAGGACTACACCTCCCAGCATGCCGAGCAGAAGGCGCGAACACGGGACCTATATAGGCCCTGCCTTCCTTCGCTTCGGCGCTTGTCAACCGCCGTTTGAATACCAACGAGCCAGGAACGCTGCCCGCATTTCTCATCTTCCTGTGAACCACCTGCATCTTCGTTCCCACCATCGGCCAAGCGCCACGAGGGTGTAAGGCGTGCTCCAACGCCCAGCCGATTCCCGACACGCCAACAGAAGTCCTTGGCGCTCCCGAAGCCCAGAGGCTCCGTTACGGAGCAACCGCGCCCTGCAACGCCAGGAACACCATCGCAGCATCAACCCGGCACCAGCACTGAAGATTGCCAGATTTTCACCCTGTCTCCTTCATACCCCTTGTCCTAGGAGCACCCACATCCCTACCTTCACAGGCTAGAACGCAGGGACGCCTTATACGGACGCCGCGTTAGCCTTCAGGGGGTTGTGGTGCGACTCCCATCACCCCTTATTTTGCATTCCTGTTATGCAACCCCAGTTTGACAGAATCGCTTGTTCTTCGGCTGATTCTACAAGGTGCGTCAGGAACAGACCAGCGCAGCCTTGAGGAAACCTCCTCCTTCCCGCTTGGAGCCGCTTGAAAGGCTCGGAGAGCATCCAGGACCGCTATCCCTATGCACTTGGGGCCGCTTGAAAGGCTTGGAGAGCGGCATAGACCATAGAAACCGCCCTGGGACACCCCACTGGACATGTGAGTACTGCTCTAGACATTGGGCTCTGTGCTATCTATCTTGTGCTGTGGTGCTCGCTTACTGGACCCCGGTTATCACACTCTGTTCTCTCTTTACAGGGTTGCTAAGGATGCGCTTCTGGAGTGAGGTTACCTTCAGACGTTCAACCCCCCCCCCACGAGAGTTCTTTCCTTACCCCGTTCCTGGGGTCCCTTCCATTCCTTTTCCCCCTTCAGGTGGTGTTCCACGCTAGACGTCCCAGTTAGGGGTCGGCGGGCAACACCACATAGGGGGAGGGGGTTACCAGCATCGCTCCCGCTGTATCCGGCTTACAAGGTGAGTGGTTCTCAACCTCGTATCTCACAGAACCTGACAGGGACAAAATATTGAAAGGTACGTTCATATACGGAAGTATAGATTTACTGTTACAAATGCCACAACTACATACCTTGAAGATATCTGTACTGCATATGTACACATATGTTGAGTTATATATATTTAAAATCTAGCCCTACTCACAAATCAATATGTTTTTCGATATTTTGTCCTTTGTTTTTGTCCCATCAATATTCTGGTGCTGATATTCTTGGTCCACACCTAGTGCTGAAGGTAAGGCTGGTTGTGACAAGAAGGTTTTCCATCCAAGTTGACCTCAATGTTGCTTACCTCCACATTATTATTGGCTCCTGTCACAAATGTGTGATTAATGTTGTATCTTAGCAACTGTACCTTAGTAACCTTGTTGCTGGATGACATGTTCACTGGATTCTGGATTGTAGAATCCAGGGGACACAGAGCAGACCAGCAGTTACTGGGAGAAGAAGGACCTCTGTGCCCAGGGGTTGTATGCTGCAAATAAACTACTTCTTGCCTCCTTAAAGTCTCCAATGAACTTTAAAAGTGGCGACGAGGATGGGATGCCATTGATGGTGTGATCCAATTAAGCAAGAACATTTTTGTGAGTTTTATCGATCTTTATTGGAAGTCAACAACCCCTGAGGCGTTTTGCAACTTTCACCATTTATTTCACAAGTCCATTGTAATGAGGATCTCTGCACGATTTACTGGAGGTAAAATTTGACTGTTTCTACAAATAAATGAACTTTTGCTCAATGCGACAGTTTAACTATGCGTTCAACTATACTGAATGTATGCTGATTTAAATTTTACCGTGTTGCTGTCCCATTGGCATGATTAGTGCCAATTTGTTGAGAGCCTACGAGTGATATTATGCCAAACTGCTGCAGGCAAATCCGAAGTTCGTAACTAAAAGTAAATAGTTTGCCTACTTGTTGCCTTTCAAACCGAAATACCTGCAACGTCTTGCCGAAACGAGATTTTGCTGTCATTTTTCCTGAGGGAATCATTGCTTTGTGGTGTCAGATTGGAATTCCTCAGCTTCATTCTCCATTCTCCGAGCTCTGGTGAATGCAAGAAGGGCTCAGTGCGTAGCGTGTTGCGTTGTGCGTCATTCCGTTGCTTCCTGGTTCTCAATGAAACCATAATACAACGCAGAAAGTACTCAGTGCGCGCTGCGCCACGTTGTTCGTCGTTCTGTTTGCTGCCTGTTTGCCAAGAAACCACAACACGTGAAAGAAGCGTACAACGTATTACGCCATCTACTGTTATTGTCTGGCTGTTGCAATACGCCAGAAAAGAGTTTCACAACACATCGCTGCACATCTACAAAACTGAACTGCACAAATCGGAACAACCTGATCTTATCGCAACTCTGCTGGGGATTTTGTCAACGGTGACTACTTCTTTTATTTTAATTTTTTATGTTGCAAAATACTAATTTTCGTTTTAGGTTCAAATTGTGCAATAACATTGAATGAAACTTAAAGTTACAGTATCTTCAAGTGTATTTTAAAAGTATATTCATTTTTTACTGAAATTTACATTTACAGTATCTTCAAATTTATTTTTTAAAAGTATATTCAGGGAGTCCACGTCATCTGTGTTACCTTCACCTAAATTTTTACAAGGACCTGGAGTGCTTTCTATGGTATGGGAAGATTTGTCTGTATCTTTTGAAACGTACCATGAAGCTAAAGGGGGGGAAACCTTTATTCCATCTCGAAAACGTGCATTGTTAAAACACAATTTAGGTGTTGAAGGTAGGAAGGTTCTAAAAACCCTACCTAAACCATGACATCCCATTTCCACCATTTTAGAGGCTGATAGTGAAGGGAGTGAAGCAAGTTCTAATGATACATCTATTGATAAATATATTGAAGCTTTAAAAGCTCTTAAAGAAAATTATGGAAACAAAAACAAGTATTGTCGTAGAAAGACACACCTTTTTTCAGAGCACAGTTAATAGGAGAAAGTGTAGAACAGTATGTTGCAATTTTAAGAACCTTACCTGCCACATGCAAATTTAGAGATTTACATGAAGAGATCATTCAAGGTCAATTCATGAATCGAACCAATAATATGAAAATCCAAGAACGACTTCTTGAAATTAAAAATCCTTCTTTACAAAAAACCATAGACACTGCCAGGAGGATAGAAAACACCTCCTGTTATGTTAAGGAGCTCAATAATGATCAAAGCAAAGATAAAGTAGACACTCATAAAGTTAGTGTAGTAAACAAGGGAAAAAAGGTTGTAGATGAATCGAGAAACCCTAACCATTCCAAATCATTTGTGGAGAGAGGTCAGCCGAATAGAAACAGATGTATATGCTACAGATGTGGAAGTCCCAGACACACTCCTGATTTTGAACGGTGCCCTGCTTCTAAAGTGACATGCTTCATATGTAAAAAACTAGGTCATTTTTCCAGATGGTGCAAAACTGGGCACAATGAAAGCTGGAAACGTTCTGTATGTTGTAAGAACACATGATGACGATGAGTATTATGATGATGAACAAGATGAGGATGGCATAGACGTTATGGTGATATGTGATGACAATGTTAATGAAATATCCAAAGGGTATCAACCTCCCAGATGTCATGTGTCAATCAATCAAGTCGCACATCATTATGGGCGGATTCATATTCACCGTATACTATAATTAGGGCTCCCGGTTTTATGGTATTTATTTTTTTGCCATTTCCGTCTGTATTTATCCATATATATTTTTGGGGCTTTTTTTCTGTATTTATCCATATTTATTTTTACCACAAGCAAAAGGCGACGCTACAGCTAGTATTTTTACACATTTATTTACATTGACAAGGCACACCTGCGCCCGGTTGCTATTGGGCAACACAATACATTCAGCTGAAAACTTTGCCATTGTAGTACAAGCACATGTGCATTTCAAGAGACTTTGAGGGCATTGAGGCTCTTTCTGGTTTGTTAATGAAGTGAAGACCACTGAAAACCCGTTCAATATTTGCTGATGGTACTGGAATGACCAAAAGATTCTGTTAGAACTTCACCCCTTTGAAACCTGCCCCAGAGGCCTCAACAAAACCATGTTTCACAGCTTTAAAAAAAACCTGCTCCCTTCGACCATATGTGTTTGCTTCTTCCCTTTGTGTTGCCGCTCCTTCTCTTTGCCTGCTGGCCTCCCACCCAGCACAATATAAATGATTAGAGAGGCCATATGCCTTTGTCCCGTCCTGCTTCATGAAAGACTCAGACTGCTTTTGTTGCTGTTTTTAGATAGCGCAAACTCATCCCGAAGGTATTGGAGTGCTTTACATTGTGAGACTTTAATTTTATGCAGGTACAGGAAGATGAAGTGATTTTCTCAGACACAGAAGATGTTGAGCCAGTGCCAAGACTCAAATCTGGTTCCCCAACTGCAAAGTTGGCAGCTTTCTCGGAGTTGCTTAATCTCACTATAGCAGGTTGCCTGGGGCACTGAAGATGCTTTACGATCTCATCTCAGTGTTATCTTTTGGCTAATGATCTGAAGTGCGGTAGGCGACTTGTAGCACTTTATAACACTTCTTACAAATAAACAGGCTCTTACATTTGTGTTCGTATGGAAGGTGAAATTGCAAGTCGTTATATACTTATTTCATGTCTCATTCTCTTTTATTTTTCACATCATCACTGGCTTTTTTGCAAAACAACCAAAAAGCCTTTTCTTCCGAAAAAGCCTTCTATTTATTTCAATTTCTACTTTCTGTGCCCGTTTGTCTGTAGCTTTACTGCGGCAAGGGCCACCCGCTCGCCAGCTATTCTGAGTGGCAGGGGAATGCAAGAGTTGTGCACTGGCCTGGCAGGTTGCTGGCAGTGCGTACCTACCCCCCCCCCCCCCTTTGTGGCAGCCCGGGCTGAAATAGCTTACACACAGCACTTCACAGGTCTTTGAAAGACCATTCGCTTGTTAATGGGGCTTTGTTGGTTGTTCACCCCTTCTAGAGCCCCTGCATCGCCACTCCGACTATTGCTGGAAGAATTAGCACATTACACAATACTGCCCTGTCAGCTGAAACCCAGAGGCATCGGGTTTTTGCTTGCAGGAATCGGGAGGCGGGAGACTAGCGCGGCAACATTTACTCGTATTTTACCATTTATAAATATAAATACAGACTAAGGAAATATCGATTTCCGTATGTATTTATATGTATAAATCCGTAAATACGGAAAACCGGGAGCCCTAACTATAATTATTAGGCGAATGTGTGAAACTTCTGGAAAATCTGTGTTGCCACCACCAGATATAGAACCTGAAGGGTATTGTGGAACTAAATTACCCTTACTAAGATATTTCATGTGTCATTTATCATACATCACCCCAACCAAGTGTTATTGACTAATGAGAGAGCAATATCAAACTGGCAACTGAAATTTCCCAAGTTATTCAGTGACAAACTGGGATGTTTAGTCAAGTTTGAACATCGCATTGTACTAAAAGCTGGTAGTGTTCCAGTTGTCCATAAGGTTAGAAATTCTCCATTTGTATTACACACTCTACTCAAGGAAGAATTAAACAGGTTATGTGAAGCTAAAGTTATTGAACTTATAGAAGCTTCAGAATGGCTTAGTCCCATAGTTTTGGCACGCAAACCCAATGGCAAATTTCGCATGTGTGTGGACTTGAGAGATTTAAATAATAACATCTGGGTTGATCGCCATCCATTACCACGCATCAATGAAATGGTAGCTAGTATTAGGAATGCCTTGTATTTTTCTTCCATAGACTTATCCAATGCTTACCATCAAGTTAAGCTGCATTCTGATTCAAAACACCTAGCTTCTTTCATAACACCCGAAGGTGCGTTCCAATATTTACGGATGCCATTTGGATTGGCATTCGCTTCAGCGGTCTTTCAGAGGCTAATGAGCAGTATTTTAAAGGGTGTGACCAATGTGAGAGTTTTCTAAGATGATGTGTTAGTGTGGGGTGATAATTTGTGCAACCATAATGACATTTAAACGAGGTTTTAAACAGATTGCAAGAAGCTGTGAATTTGGTGTCAAGCAGATTGATTATTTGGGTCACACGATATCTAATGATGAGGTCAAACCTAAAATGAACTTATTAGAAGCTATTTAGAAAGCTTCGACACCTTCCAACAAAGAACAATTGTGTTCCTTTCTAGGGCTCTATGAATATTATTTCAAATTTGTTCAGCATTTTGCAAGCAAAGTGCATGATTCAAGACTTTTAATGAAAAAGGGTACATCGTTTGCATGGTCAGATGTGTGTCAATGTGCATTTGAAAAACTCAAGTCTGACATAGTAAAGGCAGTAGCTCTTAAACCGTATGATCTCCCGTGATGCATCCATAGTAGTGGTGGACGCCAGTGCGTATGGTTTAGGCGCTGTGCTCATGCAAAGAAAAGAAGGAGTTGAACGCATCATTGCTTTTGCCTCACGCACCCTTAAAGTGGCTGAAGCAACATATTCAGTAATCGAAAAAGAGGCGTTAGCATGTTGGTGGGGCATCAATCATTTTAAAACATATGTTTGGGGACAACATTTGAACTAAGAACTGATCAAAGACCCCTTATCGACATTTTTACTAGCAAGGGTGCGTCCAGAGCACCACCAAGGATTGCAAAATGACTGTATTGTCTGCAAGAGTATGATTTTCAGTTGAGGTATGTGGCTGGGCATAAAAAACATTAATGCTGATGGTCTGTCTTGTTTGCCTTTGCCTCACAGTGATGATGATTTTCAGGAGGACAAAGAGGAATGGCTGGTGGCAAGTGTAGTGGAATCTTGCAAAAGGTGCTGTAAGCGAGCAAGAATGGAAGCAAGCAGTAGCTGAGGATGATGTTTTGCAACAAATTGTTACGAATTTATCTTCAAATACGAATCAACTAACCTTTGCAAAAAGGGAACTCACAGAATACAAAATTATATGGTCTGAGTTATCCTTTGCAGATGATATCATTAGACGAGGGGACAAATTAGTAATACCTTCAAGGTTATGTGCCAGACTGTTGAC
Organism: Triturus cristatus; assembly: GCF_964204655.1. Lineage (NCBI taxonomy): Eukaryota > Metazoa > Chordata > Amphibia > Caudata > Salamandridae > Triturus > Triturus cristatus. The sequence goes on from NC_140592.1 coordinate 780,619,287, forward strand.
ATTTTTACATGAAGGTCACAGTGGTATGATGAGAATAAAGAGAAGAGCCAGATGCGACTTTGGTGGCCTGACGTGGACAGGGAAATAGAAAGATGTGTACGTAATTGTGTAGCATGCATGTGCAGTGATAAATCACGCAAGTCTTATGAGACTACTATAGTGCCCACTATTTTGCCTTCTAAGCCGTGGGAAAAAGTTGCAACCGACATATGTGGTCCTTTTAGGTCAAGTGAATTGAGAACAAATATGTCATAGTTTTAATGGACTATTTTACCAAATGGCCGGAAGTTGCATTTGTTAGGGAGATTAAGTCTTCTAACGTGATTGATTTTTGCGAAGATGTGTGTTCGCAGGGAAGGTTACCCGAATTTTATTCTAACTGACAATGGACCACAATTTGTGGCTGGTGAATTTATTAAATACTTAGAGAAAGCAGGAGCTAAACATCTCACCACAGCAGTTTATAATCCCAGAGAAAACGGTCTTGTGGAAAGGTTTAACCGTGTGTTAAAAGAGTGTGTGCAGTTAGCTAATATGTGTGAAGAATTCAAAAATGCTGTGAAGGAGATGTTATGGTGTTATCGGAATGCACCTAATATGGCTACTGGTGAGACTCCTTTTAGTCTTCTTAAAGGTCGTGTAGCTGCACTAAAGTGAAACCAGCGTGGATGTGCAAGTCTGAATTAAAAAAAATAACTAGAGAAAACTTATTGTGCAGAGTACAAGATTATCAAGGCAAATACACATGCAGACACAATGACATAATTAAAGACCGTACTTACAAATTTACTATTGGTGAATGGGTAAGAACACATCTATTGGTAATCAAAGAACAGGTTTATCAAGATGGTCTAAACCTAAACAGGTCACAAAGGTTGAAGGTAACAGTGTGTGGCTGAGCGATGGAAAGCGGTGGAATGTGAGGAGTGTGACCAAATGAAATGAGTTGGAGCGTGCTGTTTGGTCGAAAGACCAATGTTCTGTACCTTCCCACACCATTACATCCAATGCACAAGAATGCAAAATATTAAAACGTGTCAGATCCAAACCTGTTTGGTTGAAGGATTACATTTGCACTTAGTTTTACATTTTTCCTGTGTTTCTAATGTTTGTTTTCTTAATTTATGTTATTATTATGTATTTAGTTTTTTTTTAATTTTATTAGGAAGGAAGATATGTTATATCTTAGCAACTGTACCTTAGTTACCTTGTTGCTGGATGACATATTCACTGGATTCTGGATTGTAGAATCCAGGGAACACAGAGCAGACCAGCAGTTACTGAGGGAAGAAGGACCTCTGTGCCCAGGGGTTGTATGCTGCAAATAAACTACTTCTTGCCTTCTTAAAGTCTCCAGTGAACTTTAAAAATTAAGTGATAAAGAACAGGGCTATGGACAGCAAAGCAATTTCCTCTGAAACTACTAGTAAACAGATTCAGAAGATTTTTTGCCACCCAAGTTGGATATAGCTTTTCGAAAACAAAACATTTAAGATAGTAAAATTCACATCCTTATGTGCAGAATTAAGCTTTGTGAAAATCCTATTGTTACAAAGTGGGTTTACGATGGTGGATAATCTGTCAGTATGATGTATTTTGCATTATTGTGAAGTTCAGATTCACTGCTTTGGGGCACATTAGGCAATGGGGGATATTTCAAAGGGAGCCACCATGCACACTATGGTGAACGCCTACAAACCTACAGGTTTGTGGTTATCCACGTGTGGGTGGTTTTCATACCAAAGAGGCCCACACACTTACTGTTGTGTAAGATAGGAGTAAGTACCTTTCCAGGGTAGGGAGAAGACTGGACTTTCCCAACATTAAATGGGGAAAGGGTAGGGCAACATATATCCCCCAGAGGAGAAAAAAATCCTAGTAAAGCACATGTATACCTGAATAACCCATACAGATTTTCCACAAGTAGGCCATTACAATGATTGGTCTCGAATTTAATTTGACCCATTATTGCCCCTCTCATCCACACTGCCCCCCCCCCCCCCCACCAAGAGTGACTAATAAGGCAGGTTCTGACACTTCTGGGCAAATTTAATCAATATTCAATTTTGGGTGGGATGACATGCAGGGATCTGAGTGTTCTTGCTCATTCACACATTTTCTCTTGTTTGTTAGTGGGAATGTTGATTACTTTCAAAAGCAATCTCTATGGTGAAAAGCCCTAAACATAAGGCATTCCAGCACATTTCTAAATTATCATGAGGGATTGACCCGGGACTTTTTCACTCTGTTGTTGGAAAAACAACACTTACTTGTGTTATTGCTCTGAAGACCTACGAGCTGCATTATACAACATTTTTATTGACTTTAAAGTACAACTAAGAAAGCCTTGAGACGGCCCAGGTCTTATTGACCAAAGGGCGAAACACGTGTCGGCTGTTTGGCTGTCTCACCTCCAGAGCGCAACTATAAAAATGATATAATAAATAACTTCTTCAGAAAAATACTTGGAAACTGTCATACTTCGGATATAATTGACCCAAAGAAACAATAGTTTTGCAGGGATTATAACCATCTATACTACGTAAAGAGGAGCAAACACTCAAATCCTCAAGAAACTGTTGTGAATACGAGGCTGGAAAGGTCCAGTGCCTCGAGCAAAAGCTCCTCTAAAGAAACTTCAATTGAAGATAGGCAATAACATCCAGCCTTAGGATTCCTGTACCTTTACTTAATCCTCATTCCAGAAAAGAAGTAATACTGGTAGGGGGGATATTTTCCATTGCTGACTCCATCGGAGGTCCCAGGCCAATCGTAATAAAGACCATAGTAGAATAACTGTATATGTACATTTTATCACTTGCAATAATGCTAGAAATGTGTGGCTATGACAAATTTCTAAGATTACTCCTGTGATTGTTTGTGAGTCACCGAAAAGTCAGACATATACTTCAAACAGAGGAGTGAACCAACAGAAGTAGATTTCCAAATATTTCTAGCTGGCATTTGTGAATGAGGCACTTGTTTCGTACAGCTGCACATTAGCCAGGTGGCTGAGTTTCTGGACAAAGTGTAATAGGGCCTTTCAGCCTTCACCTGCATCACTTTGAAGGTAAAAAAAGTGAACTGACAGACCCTTGGCCCAAATGTTTTTGGTGGCCGGATGAAACTTTGAGGCCCTCTGTTGCAAGCAAATGGATCAATACTCATTTGGAGTCATTGTGGGGTTTCGGAATCCCCCCACACCAATGGCCTTACAACTCTTTGAAGGCTAATGCTGAGGATATCTCGGTAAGCTAAAAGGTTCTCAGGGAAGGTACATGATTTGTTTCATTTTTTGACTTCACCAAGTAGCCACTGTTTGCTCCTGTTACCTGCTGCTGTGGTGAAAGCCACGCTATGGAGGCCTGCATTGCTGGGGTACTACACCTCCCAGCATCCTTTGCATCAACTCCTTCCCACTACGTGCTCTTAAGCGGGACTCGGCCCGTGGCTTGTGTAGCTGCTGTTTGCTCCTGTTACCTGCTGCCGGAGGTGAAAGCCACGCTGGGAGGTCTGCATTGCTGGGGAACCACATGTCCCAACATCCTGTTCTTTAACTCCCTCCCACCACGCGCTCGTAAGCGTGACGCGGCCCCACGGAACGTGCGCAAGATGCGCCTGGGCAAAGTCCAGGGAAAGCCTAGGCCAAGGACTGGCCCATCCACGCCTGTCAGAGCCTAAAAGAGGCTGGGTCACCCCTCTAATGTCCAGATCCTAGAGTGGCTCAAACAAGATCCATTGGAAAGAAAAAAGACAAGTGCCCGGACACGGGAGGAGAAATTATAAACACTCTTGATTAATTCCTGGTGAGAGCAGAAAATGTACTATCAAAAGAGATTGATCTTATGGAGCAGAGGCTCTCTATTGAGGAGGTAAGAAATGGCCAGCTTATTAATGATGTCTGCCCCTCTTTAGGCTGCGAGGCGGCCATGGAGTCTGAGATGGTAAAGGCAAAAACCATTGTTCCTTTGACTTTACCATCAGAGTTACCTGAGAGTTCAGGAGGTCCATCAGTAAAGAGAAAAAGGGGCGGAACCAAGCAAAGTACTGAACCCAAACCGAAGAAGCTAAAGAAGATGGTAGTCCACGACCAATCAGTACACTCGCCACCCATTGCGAATCTGGACGAGGTTTGCCATAGATTGGAGACTATCGTAAACATTAATTTACAGCCCATATTGGGCAGACTGGAAGTAATAGAGCTACGTATATATATATATATATATATATATATCCCAACTCTACAATCGTAGTGGGCCTTATCAGAATGAATTAGCTGGTAATCCAGTTTCTGTATTGAATCCTCTATCTAATTACTTGGTGCCAATTTCAGGGCAGGGCAATGCAACTAAGGGAGAGAACCAAATAGTACCATCTCAGCAACTTAATATTGGACACCCTCTTGAGGGTAACTTATATCTTAAGGCAGGGCGAGTAGGTACAAAAACACATGTAGGCTGCGATAATGACATTTCATCATTGTCAATAGCCCAACTTGGTGAAGCTCAAACCTCTTATCTAGCCAACTTCCACCCAGCACAGCTTGCCCACATGCTATGCCACATGTGGAAAACAAAGGTCCTAGAGTACTCGATCCTTGAGGTGGATATATACAGAAGGGGAAGGCTCAGGGAGCACAATCGTTAGATTTATCCCCAGTCAGTTGCCCATATGTTGTGGTTTTGGCAAATGTCTCAGAGCTTAGACAAATGCAGGCTGAGACCACAGAGCAACTAATGGGGAAGCTGTTACATTGGCTCACAAAGTTTACAAGATGGGATCTTCAATTGCACAGGCATATTCTTTTTTTTTTAATTCTCTTTTTATTGGTTTTTTCACCAAAAAATAAAACAAATCAATCGGCATTTCAAATGTATACATACAGTAATTTAGTGGATATGGCATTTGTTTGGGAGACTTAGTCAAAAACAATGATACAACACTTGGGAATGGAGAGCTATTAAGGGGATCCAGGCTCATCCTCTACCGCAGCCGCTGGTGGAACACATATGTCTCCCCTATAAGTATTCCATTTTATCCACAGACGGGACCACTTCTGGGGGCAGCCTCTTGCCATGTAGACTGTCTTCTCCCTAAACATGTACCAATCAGTATGTGTTTTCCACATGGCAAGTGTAGGAGGCGAGGTCCCCCCCACATCTGGGCAATGTCTCTCTTAGCGACAGCGGCTCCCAGGGTGACCCACAGTTTCTCCACACCCGTCAAGTCAGTGGGTTCTCACACATTTAGCAAACATCTCTTAGCCTCCGGGTTGATATTTTTGTGGAGGACGTCTCTCATGCAGATGTGTATCCCCCCTCCAATACCTTTGTATCTGATCACACTCCCAGAGTATATGCATGAGAGTGGCAACCTGCCCACATTGTCGTTTGCAGTCTGCACTCTCCCCCGTCCCATACGGAGGAACTGTGGCCTGGTGATGTAGGTTCTATGGAGTATTTTCAATTGGACCAATCGAAGGCGAGCAGAAATCGCCACCTCTCGAGGGTAGGCCAGTGCTTCTCTCCACTCCTCATCGTCAAGTAGTAAGCTGTCCCTCTCTCAGGACTCCCGCAAAGCAACTAGTGGGTCAGGTGCATTGTTGACTAGTTTTTTGTATGTCAGCGAGATGGCTTTCTGTGGGAGCAGGCCATCCAGCAGTCTGTCCTCTAGTGGGGATGGCTTGGGGAGGGAGGCCTTCCTCTAAGGTCGTGGTCAGGGCGTGTCGGGCCTGCAGTGCAGATAGCGGAAGTAATCAGTACCCACGAGTTCGTACTGTTGTTGTAACTGGCCAAAGCTAAGTATGTCCCCCTTCACCCAGAGGTCTCCGATCTGGGAAATACCAATCATGTCACATTTGTCAAAGCCTTTGGAGGAATATAAGCTGCCAAGTTTCTCTGAATCCCAAAGAGGGGTAGCCAGCGTCAGTTTACGGTCCCACCCCAGACTTCTGTTCAAAGTATGCCAGACCTGGACCGAGTGCATGGTGGGGCCGGTTAATGGGAACTTCTTGGGATGTGCATAAAGGGCTCTGTTATATGTTCCGCCCAGCAACAGCCATCTATCCATGGCATAGCCTGGATCTCCAAGGGTGCGGTACGTGCCTTGGTTGATGGCAGCCAGGTGAGCCACCCAATAGTATTTCTTAATGTCCGGGAGGCTAATCCCACCGTTGTACCAGTTAAGGACTAGTTTATGAAGCGCTATTCTTGGTTTCCCTTCCCACAATAGCCTCTGGAGCTCTTCAATGTCTTTAAAATATCGCGCTGGGACAGGGGCAGGGTAGTTTTGCAGGGCGTACAGGAACCGGGGTAGGGACATCATTTTAAAGAGAGCGGCCCTGCCCAGCAGTGAGAGAGGGAGTGTTCTCCAGCTGGCTACATCTCGACGACGGTGCCACAGGGGTGGGAGAGGATTCTTCTCGTAGCAGAGCTTGGGGTCTGCGGTAACAAAGATACAGAGATACCGAAATCCATCCCTCACCACCTGCATCGAACAACCTCAGGGGAGAGCCGGAGCTTCGCCACTCAGAGTATAAAGCAGGGATTTATTCCAGTTGATGGAATAGCCTGAAAACCTGCAGGAGGATGCGAAGATGTCTAAGACACATATAAGCGATTCTCTGGGGAGGCCAGATACAGAAGGATATCATCGCATAAACTGAGATGAGATCTTCCCATTCTGCCGACCACCGCATTCCTCGTATGGTCAAGTCACGCCGGATCCAGGCGGCGAGGGATTCCAAGGAAAGGGCAAAGAGCAGGGGTGACAACGGGCACCCCTGCCTAGTACCTCGACTAAGAATAAAGGGGGTTGTCCGGTTGGTATTCACTATCACCTGCACCAGCGGGGCGGAATAAAGGAGTCTTACCCATGATATGAAGCGCGGCCCAAACCCCAGCTTGAGAAGGACGGCAAAGATATAAGGCCTCTCAATGGTCTCAAAGGCCATGCAGGCATCTAAGGACAAGATCACCGCATCTTCTCTGATAGTTCTGGCCCTCCCTATCACTCCATGCACCCGCCGCAAGTTGAGGGCAGTATTGCGATGGGGCATAAAGCCCGACTGGTCCGGGTGCACCAAGGCACTGATCACCCATGATAGGCGGGTGGCCAAGAGCTTGGCGAGGATTTTCGGTTCTGCATTTAGCAGGGAGATGGGCCGATAAGAATAACACCTATCTCTGGGCTTTCCCTCCTTAGGGATGACTACTATCGACTCTGGTCAGGTGGTAACTCTCCCTTTTTTCTACTCTCCTCATACATAGCTTTCAGGTGCGGGGCTAATTTGTCCGAACGCAGTTTATAGAGCTCAATGGGTAATCCATTGGGCCCATCGCCTTTCCTGGCCGGAGCTGTCTGATGGCTAGAGCAATCTCGTTATTGGTAATGTCGCTATCTAAAAAGTTCCTGTCCTCCTCAGGGAGTATTGGGAGTTGGATGTCTCAGAGTAGGTCCGCAGAGTCCATTTCAAGGAGGGACGACTGCACCCGATAAACGGTATAATAGTGTGCAGCGAACTCCTCAGCAATGCGGACGGGATCCGTTAACCTTGCACCCGAGTCAGCCTTCAGTTCAGGCACCAGGCGACTATCCCTTTCCTTCTTGTCCAACCAGGCAATTAGCTTGCCCGCTTTGTCGCCCCATTCATCCACTCTACCGTCTCTCTCCCAACCCCAGATCTTGACCCGCTCTGTGACAATAGCTTTATATTCATCTGTTTTCAGTTGCAGGAGGTGTACTGTTTCTGCGGAGTCTCTCCTTTCGGAGTTTGCCTCCAAGCGGAGGATCTCCCGTTCAATATCTTCAAGCTCTTTGGAGTTTTCCTTCCGGACTCCCGCAATTAGAGAGAGGGCTGCCCCTCTAATCACTGAATTGAACGCTTCCCAGAGGGTCAGGGGGGAGTCAACGGAGTCTAGGTTTTCCTGGATCTAAAAATCAATCACCTTCAAAAGGTCTTTGCGAACACTGGGGTGTCGCAAGTACCAGGGGTTGATGGGCGCTATCATGTCAATTCTTTGGTCTCCTAGGACTAGTCGTGCCCATACCGGAGAGTGGTCAGATATACCACGTGCAAGGTGGCGAATTTCATTGATATGCATAATTTGAGAGGCGGGCAGGAGTAAATAGTCTATCCGGGATGAGCTATGATGAGCGCCCAAGAAAAAGGTGTATAGTTCGCCAGGTGTCCGTTAGGCCAAATGCCTCCAGAAAGTCGGGAAACCAACTATTTGAAGCGCTCAGCACACGGGGGCTGTCGGTCTAGCGTACCGGATGCTACAGCATTACAGTCGCCTCCCACCAGCAGTAGGCCTTCCGGCAGGGAAAGGAGCTGAGCCCCTAGATCTGCAAAAGTTTGACTCTGCAGCCCAGGCAGGACACACACCGATACCAATGTCAGTACCCTTCCCTCCCAGTGTCCTGTGGTTGCAACATACCTCCCACAATCATCAGTGTGCGAGGACTGAACCAAGAAGGGGTAAGGAATGCTTAGCCATAATTCCCACTCCCCTGGAACCAGAGGTGAAGCCAGAATGCGCAAGGAGCTTGTACCCCCATCTATTTAATGCTCTACATGTATTCCCAATGAGGTGCGACTCCTGGAGGAAGACTACATCTGGAGAGTGCCGCCTTATATATTGCAGGACAATGGTGCATTTTACCTTGTCCCCCAGCCCGTTAACATTCCAACTTATTAAGGTGAAACTTTTGTCCCAGTGCGTAACCATGATTGTGGGTAGTGCGGAATACCATCTCCCAAGCCATAGGCATCTGTGAAGCCGATGGAACAACAAAGAACAACCCCTTACCCCCACCCCGTGTCCAACACCCCCCTCCCTGCACCCCAGGCAATAACCAGCCCACTAAACAAACTGTGCAGAGGTCCTGTCGCCCCAAAAAATACAAACACTAGTTAAATGCGGGGAAGAAGGCCCCCACCCCCGACCCCACCCCTCCCTCCAAAAAAGAGAAGGGAAAAATAACCACAAGAAAAAAAGTCCTCCATTAGGAGGCCGCCTAGATTCAACAATCAAGGATATAGAGTCATCAGAGTCAGCGAATACAGTTCCGCATTAAAGCACCACCAACAGGGCCCGGGACCAGAATGGTCAGGATACACTGGAGCTCCGGAGTGGGTTCAGACAAAATCAGGTTCGATATAACAAGAGGTGGCATTCATCACAAGGCTCAGCGCGAGTTGTGTTCCCCAGCGTCTCTCCAGCCCTTTAGCCAGTCGGCCACCGCCTCTGGGTTGTCGAAGAACCAGGTCTTTCCCTTCGCCTCTATTAGCAATTTGGCGGGAAGAGCATAGCGTATTTCACCCCTCTGTCTCTCAAAGTCTTTTTGACGGCTAAAAACGACCGTCGTTGCCTCTGCACGGCCTGCGTGAAATCCGGGAAGAAGGCTACAGTTGAGTTTTCATACTTGAGAGGTGGTGAGTTCCTGGCATTTTGCAATAGCACATCTCGGTCTCTGAAGTTCAGGAGTCTTGCCAAAATGGGGCGAGGTGGGGCCCCCAGCTATGGGCATCCTCCTGGGACCCGTTGGGGCCCTTTCAACTATGAAAAACTTCAAGAGGTCCTTCGGTTTGAGGTGATTGAGCACAAGCTCCTCAACGAACAGGTCTGGCGTCTGCCCTTCTGCTTTTTCTGGAATACCTATGATGCGGACGTTGTTCCGCCGAGAGTGCCTCTCATAGTCATCCAGCTTGTCCTCAGCTAGTTTTTTAAAAGTCTGAAGAGCCTGGATTTTGGTTTTCAGTTGCGAGACGTCATCCACGAGGCTCCGCGCGGGGATTTCCAGTTGCTTGACTTTCTCATGTGTTTTGGCGAGGTCTGCCCTGATCAGAGTCACCTCCACAGTGATGGCGACCGTGCATTGTTCCATGGAGGTGCGCACCCCCGCAATGGCCTCCATTACGTCTCTGAGGGATAGTTTAGGGAGTTCACCTTCCAACCCACCAGCAGGTTCAGTCCGGGCTGGGCGCTCCGGGACAGTGCCCCTGGGGCAGGTATATTTGTCCAGCTTGCTTTGCTGCATTGGTTTAAGACCCTTACCTCTCGCCATTGCGTCTGTTTCAGGGGGATCTCGGCAGCGCAGTCTTTCTCTCAGCTGCAGAGGCCCCACCAAGTCTGCCACTGGAGGTCAGACTGCGATCGGGTGAGAACAGGGCCCCTCTCTGGCGGCGAGTTATTTCTTCCCAGGAGGCCCACGGGCGCTGCAGGTCAAAAGCAGGTTCTCTCCCCTGGGTCCCCTCCGTATCTGGTCACACCTCCGTTGGCCGTTGTGGGTGCTTGGTTCCTCAAGATCCTACTCCCTCTCCTGTCCACGCCATCTGTTCTCGGGGGACCCTAATTATATGGCTGTAGGGCTCGGGCTGCAATAATACTTCCCCCCCCCCGGGGAAGCTTGACTCACCGCATTCATGATGGTCACCTCTGATTCTCGGTCTGAGGTGAGACAGCCTTCGAATGCACTGCAGTCAATCTGGCTGTCTCACGGACCAGGCCGCAAGCTGTGGCGTAAATTAGGTGCGCGCCCGCACTCCGGCACGGTCACAGCGGCACCAGGAACCACCGCAGGACGCGGCTGGAGGATTCAGAAGGCCCAAGACCGTAGCAGGCAGCGCTCCGTCCACCTGCGTTCAGAAGGGGTCGGAAAGCGGATCGGCTGGGTCATAATCACTTGGGGCGGCCTTTCCCCACTTCAGGACTCGGATCTGTGTGGCGGATGGAGGGGTTTTAGGTCGGAGGGCACAGAGCTACCTCAAAACGTGGCCATCACACTGCCGCACGTAACCACGCCCCCCCACGGGCATATTCTTAATGCAAGAAGAGTGACGTGGGTGGGTGTGTCTCCCAAAAACATACTAGGGGACTGTGTTGTGGCACATTTAGACAGTTCAAGAATAGTGGACAATATCTAGCGTCAACTCCAGATTGCACCAGCTCTGAATTCCCAGATATTTGCTCTACCATTAGCCCATTTTTACAAACAACGTTCTGCAAAGAAGGAACCAATGAGGTTACTGAAGTCTAGAGGTCATCCTGAGCAGCATAGCAACCCCCAAAAGAGAGGCAATTATATTTTAATAGAGAACAGATATGATCCACTGTCAAATCTGGAGGATTGCGATTGACTGACCTATATTGATAAAAAGGAAGGTGGAGCCGGGGAATCTAGGGTAGTTTCTCTGATGGACAAGACTAATGGGGGCAGTTGTGTACATATAATATCGATGGCAACCTAGACTAGTGCAGGTTTTAGAAAGAAAAAGGATCATTTGGATTGGTTGAGGGAGATAGTAAAATATGATATATTTTGCCTCCAAGAGACATGGGAAGTGGCCCTGTTTTCTTGGATGACTTTTGCTCCTGTCAATCACCAGTCCTACCAGCTATATCAGGGGAGGCTAAAGGGGGCATTCTGACACTGATAGCTAGTACTCTCAAGATGAAAATAATACATTTTTTAATGCCGTCCCCCTATTTTCATCTGTTGGTTTGCGAGGGGAATTGGGACAGCGATGTGATTCTGGTAAGTTTTTATAATAATTATTTTGAGGGGGATAAAGCCCAAGTGGTGATAGCCCTGGAACAGACACTGAATGACATTTTTCTATACCACTGTAAGGTTGTGGATATAGTATGGATGGGTGATTTTAATGTCAGAACCTGCTCCAAAAAAGATAGGCATGTGTGTGGGCTAACGGATTGTGAAGGAGAAAATATGCCCCACTATGACCATTGTACTTATGGGAATGCTCTAAATAGGTTATTGATGAATTGGAATTTGGGGATTTTAAATACCATCAACCCTATAACTGATGCTATGGATACAACATTTGGGAGTTTTGATAAAGGTTCCACAATAGACTATGTAATTGCCTCAGAAGTACTTAGTGGGAGAATATCGAACACTCAGGTCTCATTTGGCTTAGTGACCACTCTATCCTTGAGTTCAACATGAAATGGGTGCATATTAGAAGGATACCTAGCGCTAATGTTCCCAAGCCATTATTAGTAAGGAAAAATGAGTATGTTTTCAAATGGAACAAAGTGAATAAAGTAAATCTCATTTCTAAGGTGATGCATAGCAAAAATGGGGAATGTTCTATAAGTCTAGAACTATATGGAAACCCTGATCTTGTGAGGCAAGCTTTTTAAAAAGTATTAATAGAAATTAAAACCCATTTGGTAAGACCATTACCAACTAAAAATCAGCCTTTAGAACAGTGTTTGACACCTCATATACGAAGGCCTAATCAACATTATCTAAAGCCCTATATATGGCCCCTAGAGTTGCCTCTATGATTCAAACTCTTAGGGCTAAATAAAAGCAGACCAGAGAGAAGAAAATAAAGATGATGAGGGAGGAAGCATGGCAAGATTTGAGACGAGCTACAATTTTAAAGGATTACAGAGGATTTTGGAAGGTCATAAATACTCCATTTCTAAATGGGGTGGCTGGTCCTTCTTTAGAGACTCATATTGAGGTAAATGGATGGGTGACTTATTTTCAAAGTATTTTTTAAAACCTGATAGAAATAGCGAGCTCTAATGCGCCTGCTTGAGAGGAGACCAGTAATATTTATTTGAAATTTAAGTTGGCTGAGACATCTCAAGCCCTTGTGCAATCAAGTCCCTTAAACCTCCAGGCCTAGACGGAGTTTCGATTGATATTATTTCGGAAACTCTAGATTTATGGGTCCCCTTGCTGTTGAATATTTTTAATGCTGTAGCTAAAGTGGGCCCCCTGGACTCATAGAAACATTCAATAATAATGCCAATATACAAAAAGGGAGATTAGGGCAACCCGTAAAATTACAGACCGATATTCTTAATTCATAGCACTGCCAAGCAGATGGGTCACCATTTGTTAAATAGTTTGGAAGAAGGGCTTGAGGACAGGAATGGCCTGACCAGGGTGCAGTATGGATTCCTGAAAGGCAGAGGGACAATTGACCAATACCTTAATCTAAGACAGATGGTTGCCAAGTATATGGTGGCAAAGAAGGCTCACTTATATATGACGTTTATGGACCTCTCAGCCGCTTTGACAGCGTGGTCCATAGTAAGTTATGGGGCATCATGATGATCATGGGAGTTGACCCGCTGATAATGAATTTTCTGAGACAGCTCCATGCAGGGGCTACAGATTCCATTAGATTTGGTAGAGAGTGGGAATGTACAAGCTCATTTGTATTGACCGTGGATTGAGGTAAAGCTGTGTGCTCCCCGATCCCTGTTCGCCCTCTATACCAACAAGGTGAAGAAGGTTCTAATGGAAAGCACTAGGGATGTTCCATATATCGAGGCAACCTCCCTTCTGATTCTGCTCTATGCTGACGATGCAGTGCTCCAAGAGCACTGCAGAGACTCATAGAGGAATACACTAGTTTTATGGCCTTCCATGGCTTACATGTTGATGAGTTTAAACTGAATATTTTAATTACTGGCCCCTTGATGAAGAAACGTATGGTTTCCAGATATCTCAGCGTAGGGTTGGGTGGTTGATTTGTTTTCATATGTGGGAATTCTTTTCAATGTTAATTGGTATACATAGTCTCAAATTGAGTTCCCCATTTGAAGAGAAGCATTGCAGCCATATTCAACTTTCCTAGGAAAGTGGGGAATAAACCCATACCAGTAATGTTATTCATTTATATGGTAAAGGCAAAAGCCATTGCCACATATGGGGCAGCAGTATGGGGCATGGCAGCTATAGAGCCATTACAGCATTTGAAGGATGCTCTTCTTAAGAGGCTGCTTTCGCTGGCTAAAAGCTGTTGTAACTCTGTATGCCATACTGAAGCGAGCCTTCTGTATATTGGTGATGTAATCTGCCTGGCTCCTTTACTGTGCCACTTCATACGGAGAAGGCAGTCGGTGTCACTGAACCAAGCCGTGCTAAGGGATTGTCTCAAATTGGAAGGAGCCAAAGAGATGCCTTGGATAAAATATGTGGGATCCATGTTGTCAAAATTGGGATTGTCTGATCTATTTGAGGCCCCAGAAAATTGTATAACCTTTACCAAGGACAAGTTAAAACAGACCTTCTTGGAAAATGTAGCTAGCCAAAGATGGGTTAAAAATAAATATAAAAGTAGTGTTAGTCTATATTACTCTGCTCCGCATGTGGCACAAGGCTTACAATCTTCTTAGGCTTTTGTTCATAATATGCAGCATCGTTTTCTTCTGACTAGATTTCAATTGCATTCTATTCCATGGATGTTGGGTTTCCCGGCAAATACCCATTGTCACAAAAATGTATCTATGATAGGTATTTGGCAAAATCACAACATTTATGGGCATATTCTCAAGGAGTTATCACCGCATTAGCGGCCCTGTTCTGCTGTTAATGCAGCAATAATGTCATTGCTCTATTACTAAGCTGTAGCAGACAGTTTCTAGGCGAAAGCGACCGTTGTAAAGATCGCCACTTCTGTTGGCGATAATTATATTTAGGAGAGGTGTTCCTGTGCAAAAACGGCCACAAAAACCATCACTCCATATTCACAAGGAAACTACTGAAGACCAAAAAAACTGGCTCTAACTGCAGTTAGGGCCAGTTGCTTAAGCCCAAAATATAGCTGGTCTTAAAAATGGAGATAGCACTTGGGGCCACATCTCAGCAGGTTTTGGTGCTGGACAGCTCTGCAAGCAATGTTGCAGCGCTGCCCTGCGACAAAACTACAGTGCAGGAATGCGCACCATCAATAGGATAGTGCGCATTAATGGGCCCAAGTCATGAAAAGTGTTGCAGCGCTGCAAGAAGACAGCGTTACAACACTTCTCACTACACCCTTCTTGAGACAGCATTGATGGGCTTTATGGGAAACATCGGTTACATCGCGGTGTTTACACCGCAATACCTTTACAACGCAAGTCATTACAATGACTTGCGCTGGATGGTGCTCTAAGATAAGGAATAGTATGATTTACTATTCCAACACCTTCCCTACTGTAAGGTAGGCTGGAGTTGCAATAGTAAATCATACTATTCCTAAGTCCAGCGCCCTCCAGTGTAAGTCATTTTAACGACTTGCATTGTAATGCCTGCATTGTAAAGGTATCGCGGTGTAAACACCGCGATGTAACGTTGTATATTCCTCTGTATTCACTGGACAGCGCTCTATGACGCAAGTAATGACAGATACATCAGAAATCCTGACTTATCTGTCTGCACTAAAGTCACCATTGCTACAGTCGTGTCACAACCATGATGCAACTCCAGCAATGCATGGGGCCAGCCTATCCCTGTGGCACTGCGTAATCCTCACGCCTGCCATCAGGCAGGCGGAAGGTACTGACGCAGTGCCGTCCATGAGGGGTGCCCGAATGTCGGCGCTGTTGGAGATCCATCAGTGGTGGTTGCACGCTGCGGTGTCATCGTATGGAAGCATTGGTGGAGTGTTGGTGTGGAGGGAGTTGAGGAGACGTTCTTGGGTGGCCTTGATCCAGCTGCGAGGGGGTGCGATAATGCCGGTGGCATCCGGAGGGCAAGGTGAAGACGTGATGTAACCAATGATGGTCGGTCCAGGAGAGTCCGGTGTTGTGACTGTAGTTGAAGTTCCCGCTGGCAGAGGTGACTTGCTCGACCGTGTTTCCTCCCATGTGGCTTGTTGAGGTGACTTGCTGCTTGTGTCTGATGTAGGGGACCTTCCCCGGGAGGCGGTGGTGTCCTGGTCACTGAGGTTGTCCAGGTGGAACTTGAGTTCACCGAGTAGGATGTCGTTGGTGGATGGGAGATCCTGGGGTGCAATGAGGTCTACAATGGTATTGGAGAATGGGGGGCCATGGCCCGGGGGTCTACACATGAGGGTGCCGCAGAGGATATGCTTGGGCTTGGTCCGGTTTTGGGAGTTGAGGTGGTCTATGAGCACCCTTGGGTCATTAGAGCACGTGGTCAGTCGGATAGTGCTTCTGTAGGTGATGGCAATGCCTCTTCCTTGATGGTCGGGGTGCTCCTTTTGGGTTATACTGCAGCCGTCAGTGATGGCGATGGCGTTGTCTGGTCCGGAGCAGAGGTTGTTCCTGGCAGACAAGGTGGTGTCCAGGTTTGATGGCGAGGAGAGTGCTGGCGTCGTAGCGGTGGAGTGTCCAAGAGGAAGGCTCTTTGGTGCTGAGCGCGGTCCAGGGGCAGACAGACACAAATGGCGTAGCCTATGGGTTGCATTTTGCAAGGGAGACGACCATTACAATGCAAGCAGTACATCCTTAACAACACAACTCCGACAACGCAGGTGCCTTTACATCGCATTTGATTACAGCGGATTGTGAGGTGAGTAATGGGTGGGTATGGGTTTCAGATGTAAAATATGAAAATTGGGGTATGTTTTGGGGTGAAATGTGAAAATTGGGGTGTGTTTTGGGGTAAAATATGAAAATTGGGGTGTGCAGCTGAGTCAAATTTGATTTTTGGGTGTGTTATGGGAGCTCAAAAAGGAATTCCAGGGTTCACGGTTGGATTTGGGGTGCAAAGGTTAGTTTTGGGTAGCACTCACTGAAGTGAGAATAGTGATATTAATGTCTCCGCTATGCAACACCTACTCTACTGTTGCAATGTGCCTAGTATTAGTAGGCATTGGAATGGAATGCGATGTTATGGCATGCGTCGCAACCACACATGTGCTTTTGGCACACAGGTTGTATGCCCGCTGTACATGGGCGCACAGCGGCTGCCATTGAGAAGTGCTGGGGGGCTGGACAGATGTGAGGTGGTAAACGCTGTAAAGAACACTGGATGGGGCGTGGACGCGGGTGTGTGTGTGACTGGGTGTTGTATACATTTTAATAAGGGAAGTCTTACCTCGAAGCCTGGTCCCGTATCTTCGTTGCTCCTGCTCTCCTGCGTCTGCTTCCAGGAACAGGAAGTAGGCATCCAGGCTCCCTCCCCTGAGCCAAACACAACGCTGACATGCGGCGTGGGATTGGTAATTGGAAATGGGACAAGGCTTGCAGCCAGGGGCTGGAGGGGTGGGCATGTTCTCCATGCAGGTTGTAATTCAGCCTGCATTACGAACAGGGAAGTGCGCATGACTGCTTTGGGCGGCCTGAGAGGGCCGAACAAACAGCCATTGCACACTAGAGTGGGCATGCCAATCCACCCATGCCTTGCCCCATGCTTGGAGCAGTCCTACCCACCCTCCCACCCGCACAGTTACATCAGTAAGTTATCATCATGTGATGATTATTCCTCTTCTGCACTGCTTGAATGCAGTGGGGTGACGTTCTTCAGCCATAGTGGATGAACCGCGACTAGGGGTGCGTCATCTACATGTGCTAGGCCAGGGGGACTCGAACCCCAGGCGTTCTATGCTACACGTCCCACCTTCTCCTTATCTGGACATTGACACCGTGGCGCAATTCGCTGCACTCTCTCCAAATCTGTGACTCAGCCAGCAGGAGCCTCAGCCAGGAGGGATTTCACAAGCCTGGGTACAGCAGTCGCCGCCAAGTCCACTGGTGAACCTCCCACTGCAGTTGATGCAGCAGGGCCCCCTTAGGCGTGAAGTTGCAGCGCTCCCGCCACACAAGTTCGGCGCAGCTCAGGGGCCTCACCCTCCACAGCATCAGGCCAGCCCAACATCATCCGACCTGTGAAAAAGAGAGGCGGCACCCACCACTGATAATCCCCTCCGTGGAGTCCGGTGTAGTGGTGAATCGTAGTATGTGATGCAGACCTCCCTACGTTGGGGTGCAGGAGTGCCTCTACTATTAACAGCTCCAAGGTGCCCAAGGCGGTCTTCTCAGACAGATCAGCAACGTGTTTCCATGCGACCTGCCAGACTTCACCACCAGGTACGGACGATCATCACGCCTCAATGTCTAACGCCATGGCTCATCGACTCCACAGCTCCTCCGCATCCCACTCCATGCTCCAGACGCAGATCCAGCGAGGCATCCAGGCTCCAGACTCAGGTCCAGTGAGGCATTCAGGTTCCAGACGCAGGTCCAGCGAGGCATCTAGGCTCAGACGCAGGTCCAGCGAGGCATGCAGGCTCCAGACGCAGGTCCAGCGAGGCATGCAGGCTCCAGGCACAGGTCCAGCGAGGCATGCAGGCTCAAGACACAGGTCCAGCGAAGCATCCAGGCTCCATGGGCAGGTCCAGTGAGGCATGCAGGCTCCAGGCGCAGGTCCAGAGAGGCATGCAGGCTCCAGGCGCAGGTCCAGCGAGGCAGCCAGGCTCTAGGCGCAGGTCCAGCGAGGCATCAAGGCTCTCATCTTGGTCATTCTGGATGTTGGCCGGCTTGCAGGGGTTGTTGTTGTGTGTTGCACTTGGTCGTGGCTGCTCCATCCTGCTTTTTATTGGTTGTTATGCCTATTTTATAATGGAGGTTGACTGATAGGCTATTTTTTGCATTAGAGACAAAAAAAACTCACGTTGGGGTGACTAGAGTGAGTTTTTTTTGCCGCTAATGGGCCTATCGGTAGTTATCGCCCGCTAACGCCTGAATTCCTATTGCGCTGATGTTAGCGGCAGTTTTCACCACTGTTCCCTGATACTATCGCCATGAAGCGACATCTTGGTAATACACCGCTAACATGGCGATAGTTTTCAGGGTTAGGCGGCGATAAAAAAAACTGCAGCTAACTGGCGTTTTCGGTAGGTATTGCCGGTCCTTGAGAAAATCCCTCTTAGTGTTCCTCTGTCACTTTATAAGTAACAAAGGCAAACAATTCTAGTACATTTTTTGCATAGTGCCAATTTATTGGATTGCAGGGAAGCGCTCCAGCACCTTCAGCACCTTGTAAAGCCTTTAGTGTGTTTTGGCCACTGTTCTTTGGGCAGCATGGAAACGAAGGAACGAAATTAATTTTACTGAAGTGGAAAGTGTATAGCAATACGTGGATTTTTTTCCTTCATATTAATAACACTACACATCTGAATAGCATTATACAATGGAATATAGGTCTATCCATTTTATTTTATTTTATTTAGAAGGCTTTTTTAACCCTATAAACTGTAGATCTGGCTATTTTACATGAATCGATCCCCAACCGCTTAAGGAAATGCAGTTCTTTCATTGACATTTTATATTAAATGTATTGAATGATATTTTAATCAAACTGTTTGGAAAATATTTATTTTATTTAGTTTTAACTCGGTATATTTTCTTACGGATGCTTTAAGGTACTAGTGTATCATCTTTGTAGACGGTGATATATGAATGTTGTACTGTGATAAATGCACTCTTATGCAATGAAAACGTTGCGAAATAAGGTTAAACTGAACTAATCTGACTTCACTAGGTGTTGTCATCACCAATTACAAGGGCTTTAGTTGCCAAAAAAAAAAATGCTGGCGTCCAAAGTTTTCCTATGAGGCAGCTGCAGCGCCTGCCAAATTCCGCGGTTGCCGAACACCACCTCAAGAGTACTGAATCTTAATCCCGCCTCATGCCACTTAATTTCACATTTTCACCTATCCTGTCACTTTATGTGACTCCTGCCCCAGTGGCTTTTTCACCCTTGCTTCCTCCGCTTGCCATCATTTTCCTACCCTTCTCCCCTTCCTCCTGCCCGCTTTGTTTGCCTTATTATTTCTGCTCAGGTCAAAGTAAAATAATAAAGTAAAATCATGTAAAATTAAGTCCCTTTACACAAAAATAAGTGCTAGCTCCCACCACCAGCACAAATGAGGCACTGCTATTGATCGTGTGGTGAGTAGCCTTAACCACAATTTCACTATGAAGCTAACTGGAAAACAGGAGAGGTGTATGTTTGACTACAAACAAAGAATTACCGAAGCAGCATTTCTAGGGTTCCAAATGTAGGCTCAGACCCCCGTCATGTATTTATTATATCACTGATACACAACTTCCTGCCGCTTAATTATTTTTTTTTATTATGGGCAGCTCTCTATTTTGGAAATACAATTACTCGATGATAGGGTGGAACGTATTTGGGGTTTTATAATGCCAGGCCAATTTAAATAAGCAAATCACGTGCAGATTAAACTTGGGTGAACTATCTTTGCTGTAATCATTAATAGAGAGAAACATGTTATTGGTTCAACAGAACATCCCCAATTGTTTACATTACTGCCCATCACTTCACTACAATCTATACATTCAAAGAACTTTACTTGCCAAGGGCATTAGTATAGTCTGGAATGTCATTTTCGTGTGTACTAGAAATGTACTGATATAGTTGTGAAATGAATGTAAAGATGTTTTAAAATGTATGATGTTGTATTTGGTTTTATTGTGGCTAATGTAAAGATGTTTTAAAATGTATGATGTTGTATTTGGTTTTATTGTGGCTATATTAACAATAATTATTGGTACCGTACATGGACATCAGTTAAGATCGAGGGAGGTGACTGTGGCAGACAGATTTGTTACTTAATTATACTGCATCCATCTATTTAAAAAGACGTTGACTGTATCTTGAAATATTGGAAGCAAAAAAAAAAATCGATGTTGTTAGCAATTAAACCTCTCATTGTATAAAATTTCCAATTCATGCTATATCATTGTAATAGCCCGTTTTCCAAGAAAAACTAAAAGACATACCTGCGCAGCATGTAATATTGATGATAATCAATATTGGAGGCCCCTTTCAGAACCAAGACTAAAAAATTACTATTTGAAATGTAAAATTCCATAAAGATGCACTGGCCATTTGGATGGTCATATTTTCTTCATGATACTCCTGCTCACTTAACTCCCTAATCAAGTCTGGTCAGACGTCTGAGATCAGCTGTGTCTTCCATCCCTGGATGTCAGGAATGTTGCTCTTCAAATACTCTATGTCCTACTGGATTATTGATTGGGTCCCCATCACCCAGTTCTTAAAATATTTCATACTGCCACACTCTATTCATTCCTGTATATACCTTTTCCCGAAAGCGTACTGGAGTCCACCACGGGGTAGTTAGTAACGCTGTACAAAAAAACGTTTTCCTTTTGTCTACAGATAGAGTGCAATCCCCCAGAATATGAAAAAAACATTGATTTTAGAAACTGTACCACAGTCTTCAGCAGACCAGGCGATTTAGTGGGGTTTAGATGCATGCAGAACCAGGATTTCACCAAGGACATGTAATTGACTTTCAGGTATGAGTAATTTATACGGCAAACCACCTGATAAGAAACAATCACTATTATGCTGGATGGATAATCTTTACATAGCAGATCAGTCAAGCACAGGTGCACAGCTTTTCATTTGCTGAAAAAGATGGGTGTCATGAAAAACAGTGATTAATATCTAAATGTTCTGATTCCAGTTATCCAAATTAAATTCTAAACCCCTGTCAGGAACTCACTTTTACAGATGCTTCTATTAACCTTATATAATGCACTCACCAAATCTCTAAACTGGATTTGCTTACGTACTAGCTCAAATTGGATTTGCTTATGTACTAGCTCAAACTTGATTTGCTTACTTACTAGCTTTCCATAAATTCGCTCCAAACAGATCCTTTCCAATCAATAGGTGGTTTTCAGTTGTCTTGAATCAAGTGGAAAATCCAGTAAAATAAATAATGATGACAATGTTTTCACAAATTCAACTGCTTCATCTGTCTGTGCTTGGGTGCCTTTCTAGTGCTTGACCGCAGTCTTACATTCAGGACTCATTCACAAGGGTAGCACTGTGGAGTAGAAATAAAGAAGTGGTCATGCATTCCTCATGGTCAAAGAAAGATTTCCTTAAATGAGAGCATTTACTGTTACCCATTTCAAGTGGTCTTTGATGCCTTTGTCAATATCATTGGGCACCTGCCAAAGGTTGGATGTATGGACTTAATCCAGTAGCGCTTGTTCACTAAATCAGAACCTTTGCTTGTTGTTTACCACAGTATGGGAGATTTTTGCAGTGCAACTCAAAAACAATCTGTGAAATGGGGTTCAAAGAGCATCTTGATGACAATGGAAGGATGTCCATCCCAAAGTATGACAGCACTGCAAAACCTTCTTGACCTCACATGCAAAAATAGTGGATCGATGCAGCCTGTTGTCTAGCCTGTTGTGCATAAGAGAAGGTACTATTTATGCTCTCAGGAATCCTATCTCACAACTAACCCATGGTTGTGTCCATTACTATAATATTGCTGGCCCTTGAAGCATCTATATCACAGACGGATACCTCCACATGCAGAATCACCGTCTCATCCCATGAATCTTGCTACCCTCCTACCCCAAAGAAGCGCCTCCACTTCTGCCTCAAACCAAGCACAATAAATGGTAAGCAGCAGGATCCTGCTCAACCTACCAACACTGTTACCCTGTGAGAGCACCTACACTGCCACCTATATCAGACTCAAACCCTGTACTTTCATTCCACCGACACCGCTAATCTGTGGGAGCTCTGTCCCATCAACTCATATATGGCTCCCATCCCCACTATGCCTGCTCACTTCCTTAAAGTACTGACAAGGGGGACAGGAGGACAGTTTCAACCACCCAGCTCTTCCTCAGACCTTTAAATACCAAGTAAGATCTTTTCTGGTGCTTCCACACAATCTACACATGAAATACAAAGAAAAAGTGATTCAGCAGATTACATCAATTAAGGTTGTTGGAATATCATGGAAGTGAGATGCACTGTTATTCAACAGTACACCAACAGTCGTTATCATAATGGTTACTATCCTAAAATAACACTGTAGCAAAATGCCTCTCTTTGTTTGATCATCCCTATTTTTGTGGACTGATGATGCTGTTTGTTTGCCTCTGTGCACTGGAAGTCTACTAACCAGGCCCTAGTGCAGATGCTATGACATCTAAAACATGTCAAAATTGGCTGCACTCCAAATTGGTATACTTAACTTACCTATAAGTCCTTAGCCTATGGTACCAAATGCACCCAGCGCCTGTAAGTTAAATGTTATTAGTGGGCTGCATCACCTATTGTGCCACCCACTACAGTGACAGTGAAAGCATGATTGTATGCCTTCCATAAGAGCCTGACTGCAGCAGTTTTAAAACTGCAATTCGACCTGTCAAAATATCCCCTTTATAGGCCAAAACCTTCCTTTTAAAAATTAATAAGTCACCTCTATGTAGGTCTTATAAGCCCTAAGGCACAATGCCTCATATTTAAACGTAGGCAATGCAGAAATGTACTGTTACACATGTCCTTACAGTAAAAAAGAAAAAGCTGTTTTTACTGTAGCGAGGCTGGCTTTTACGTAGGAAAGTACTAGATTGCATTATTACATGTGATAATTCCACAGATTGAACTATAATTCAAAGGCTCATCTAATTGTGAAATTAAATCCAATGTAATGTTGAAATCGAATTTATAATAATTATTAAGGAAAATGCACTTTTAGAAAGCTGCCTTTTTCCTGCCCAAAGCCTCTGGAAGCCCATTTGTCTGAGCACCGACACTCACCTGGCAGCTGTATAGCTCTCTAGATGAGGTGTGAAAACTGCTCCTTAGGTCTTAGGGGTGCTGAGGATTTTGTGTTCCTCTGGCAGCATGACCATCTTTTCCCCTAATGTTTGGGGAGGGGCCAGAGGTCACCCCTACCCACAGGCCATTGCCAGGCATAAATGTGGCACCCCAGACACCCTCTTCATTCCACTACTGGACCTGTGGAAGACAAGAAGGACTGCACATGCAGTTGAAACATGAGAGGGTACCTGAAGGGCAGGAACTGCCCACACTTGTATCCAGCACAATGAAGTAGACTCCAAGGGTCAGGTGGCTAACTTCCTGTTAGGCTACAGGGATACAAACAATCTGAAAGAAGCCCTATTCTTGAAGATCCCATCTGATCAATTCCAACTGGACCTTTCCTGGATCCTGCTGGTGGCTTCTGCTGGAGTGAGGCAGTCTTGACCCCAAAGCTCTGTTCCTGAGGTCCTGGGACCCTTAGAAGTGTCAAAGTGTACTTCTACCAGGGCTTTAAGGGGGCCGGGTCCCGCCGGTGCTGAGCACCGGCAGTTCTAAAAAGCAGGTGCTGAGACGGGTCCCTATCGGGCTCTCCATTTTTGCCCCCAGGATGAAAAAAAAACTCTTAACTCAGCAGAGTGCCACCCTTCACTGTATTTGGGGTAACTTCAAAGAGATTCGTTAAAGTTCTTTCACAGTCTCATCATTTCAGAACTGAAGGATTGTCATGATATATTCAACAAAGTCATAGTTGTTGCTTATTAATCTTATGCAACTAACAACCATTGACAAAGCCAATAGTCCTGGCTTGCTGTAGGTGTAATGATACTTGTATTATATATCTGGATGCAATGACAGACGCAGCAAAATACCAGTCGGCTGGCACACTATGCTAAGCACAGATATTTCGCTTATGTGTTTTACGCCACACCCTTAATCACATTGGCCACGCTTCTTTGAGAGACCCCCCAGTTTTATCATCCCACTTAAAGCCCTGATTCCTACTAACTTCCTGGGAATCCTAGAACTTAGAAACTTTTTGACTCCCTAGACCTCAAGAAGACCGGGACAAACCTGCCAAGTCAATCTGACAAAGGTGCATTTCTGCTCAGCCAAAGATTTAGGCTGCTCCCACTCTGAGGTTTTCCAAAACGCAAATCTGTTGTGGCGGGACATCGTGAATAGGGTATCCAGCCTTTTGTGGCCCTGTTCAGCTACAGCTTGCAGCCTTGCCCCACTGGATGAGTCTGAGCTCTATAAAAGTAACTGAGGGCCAGATATAGATTTCGGCGGATGGGTTACTACGTCACGACAGAGACCGATGACCTGTCGACTGAAATATAAATCCCATAATGGGATTTATATTTCGGCGGATGGGATATCCGTTATCGTTGTGACGGAGTAACCCGTCTGCGAAAATATAAATCACGCCCTAAGTCTGAGTATGGAAATCTTCACCAGGCAAAGGCACTAAAAGTATCCGGCTGGCGAGGGACCTTCCTTGGGCAAGAATTTTGAATTTCTCCTGCTCTGAGCTTTGCCAGCCAAATGTCAATAGCTTCACTGGGACCTCATCCGATGCATTCCCAACCTGGTGGAGCCCTTCATGGCCATAGCCTGCTGCCTTGCCTCAGTGAGGATTCTTGACTTCTATTTCTGAGACTACATTGGAAAGTAAAATGTCTAACTGGAGTGGACCTGGTTTCAGTATCCAACATGCACCCCATCGCGGTTGGCTTTAAATTGTGACTAGGTCCCGGTCAAATGCAACCAGATAACTGTGGCTGGCGCCTAAATCTTTTTGGAGATATTTTTATTTAAAACTTAAAAATTCATATCTCCGGTTCCCCGTATTGGATTTTTGTCATTTTTTACATCAATTTGTTCATTGAAGTATTTTCATTCCCTATTTTTATAAATTGGAGTAGAAATGTTATTGTGCTGTGCTTTTGACTTTTAAACTGGGTTGGTACTTCTAAATGCTTCACACATTTTCTTAAGGTAAGTATGTCTGCTTGGCTCATAGATACTAGAAGCTGAGCTCAGGTTTAAAACTGAAACTTTTACTGGACCTAATAAGAATAGATGCATTATTCCTTGTGGTGGATTAAAATCCATAACAATAATCCACTTTTTCTTACACTCCTTCAGCAAATCGTCATGTCCTCATGCTATCGTCTGCCTTGGTCAACATATAGCATTTTCAAGGGTAGAAATTGTAACTGTGCATCCCAAGGTACAAACAGTAAAAAACAGTACAAATAGTAACTCTTCAAGTACCATCCTAGTGGGCAATATCACAAACTGAAAATGTGTTAACAGTATCAAACCAGTACGAACCATACTTTTTAACAAGAACTATAGAAAAATGACTAGACTACAATGAAATGAAAGAGGGCAGAACAGTACCAAAGGATAATAAAAGCCTATGTTAAACTGGCCCAAATCTGAACCCCAATACTGTCTTTTTCCATGAAAGAAAATCTAACAAAGCTGACCATGTACAAGTCATCATAAAAGAGCCTGAGCTCAGCTTGATGCGTAGTCTGATCCAAGACACAAACATTTATAATCATTTCATATGGATTTAGCCATCCTTTGATGGGATATCGAAAAAAGTTGGCAGTGATAAGACTAAGGATACAATCAGACACCAGGAGGGCTCTAATATGCTCAAAGACAAAGCCAGATAAGAAGACAGATCAAATTAAATTAATGTCATAACAAGACATGGAATCTTTGGCCTTGCAGAGGGAGGCAAAATGGACAAAGGCACACTTATCTAGTTGATAAAAGAAACCACAATGTCAAGATACTTTGAAATCGAAAGGGCACATATAGTGGCAACACACCATACAAAAACACAAAATGCCATTGATCAACAAACTTTTGGCTGCTCCATTACCCTCACACACCCCTATTTCTTCTACGTGCTATGAGGAACACCAAGTTGAATGGGAAAGTCAAAAAATATCCTTTGCCCAATATTTTGTGAAGACAGTGCCAAGAAGAGGAAAGAACTTTTGGATTCCAGATCACAGATGAGGAAACAAGAGATTTGCAAAGGCTTCACAGGCCCATCTAGGATGTTAGTGACTTGCAAAAGGAAAACGTATACCTTTGAAGATCCTAATGAGCTGAATAAGTTGCTGAGGTGGACACTTGGGGCCTGCTTCACTAAGGTTACTTTAGACTTCCTGTCACATCCTCCATCCCTGTCACACTCTGAGACCTTGCCACCCTCGTAGTCCCTATCAGCCTCCCAGTCCATACTGTCTCACTACCAATATCAGCGACCCTTCCATCCATACCACCTCCCTAAACCTTGCCACTGACCGCAACTGTGCCTCACTCCTGGCTCAGTGGTGTTGTGGTTGTGAAAAACAAGTGATCAGCAAAAGATAAGGTGAGTTGCAGAAGGACTTTCTTGGAGAGGGAGTAACTGGCCATAAAAGTACTGTCATCACATGGCGAGGCGATAACTGGAGGATAGTGAAATGGCAGTAAATATATAGCCGAGTAGACCAAAGATGGAAATGCATGTGGGAGAGAGAGATTGGAGAGAAAGGGACAATTTATATTGCAGGGATTTACACTTTCTGACAGTGAGGAACTTCATGTCCTGGTCTCAGATGCAGCACCTGACCAATTATGAGACCAGTACTCAACAGCACCATATATTCCAAAATGCAAGTCCAGGATTTACTTTGCATTGCAACCCACATTTGATTGCATTGCCTTGCTGCAGTCACAGTGCAATATTTAGTGCTGGAAAGTAGGGGGATTGCACGGGATCCCGGTTCCTGCAGCTATTTCTAGGCTGCCGGACGATTCAGGGAAATATGCTGATTTTGTCCTGGTGCTATTTTCCGACACCAGGACGCAATTCAGTAGCACAAACACATTGTCTGCATTCGATTTAGTGCAGCCATGTGCAGCTAGGGTGACCAACCATCCGTAAATTTCACGGAACGTCCGTAATTTGGACCTCATGTCCGTTGTCCGTGAGGATCCTTTTTACGGTCCATAATTTTGGGCCTTGCAGGCAGCAGAGCTGTTCCCTGTAAGAAGTCTCAGCTCCCTGATGGGGTCGCCTAGCACTTTTCCTCTGAGCACAAGAGCAGCCCCACCCGCCCATTGTCATTCTGTGTGGAGCTGTGATTGCCACATACAGAATGACAATGGGCAGTCTGGGCTGTTATACCATGGGATGGCCTCCTCCAGCCTCAGTCTAGGGCAGGCATTCTGTCAGATGGAAGAAATGTGCACAAACGCCAATGCGGCTACGGAATCCAGTTCATGAAAAGAAGCTGGTGAAAGAAGTTAAAAAGAAGGGGCTGGAGTTATTTTAGTCTCGTCATTTTAGAACTGAGTCATTTTCAATTTTATATTCAACGAAGCCATGGTTGCTGCTTTTTTATTTTATGCAACTAAGAACCATTGACAAAGCCAAAAGATCTGGCTTGTTGTAGGTTACTTGTTGTGCTCTATATCTGGATACAATGACAGAAGAGGCAAAATACCTGCCAGGCAGCACACTATACTAAGCACAGATTTGTATCTTAGGTGTTATAAGCCACACCCTTAATTACATCGAACACCCCCTTTGGAGATACCCCCTAGTTTTTTCATCCCACTTAAAGCCCTGGAAAGTACACCATGTCACAGTCACCTCATGGCTGGCACTGTGCATCATGCATGACTTCCACTTTTTCAGATTGCCTATGTGCAGGGGCATAGCGTACCCTCCCCCCCCCCCCCACCCCTTGCTTTAGGAACTACAGCAGGGGTGAACTTCTTGATGAGTCTCTTTTGTCTGCAACTTGCAGATAAAGGCTCAGCTCAAATTTAATATGAAAATGTGGGCGAGTGAGTAAGTGAAGGGATGGGTGGATGGATTAGTGAAAGGATGAATGGATAAATGAAAGGGTGAATGAATGAATAATGAGAGAAAGGATGGATGGATGAGTAAGTGAGTGGAAGGATGGATGAGAGAAAAGGTAAATAGATGGATGTATGGGTGGATGGGTAGATGGATGGGTAAAAGGGTGGATGGATTGATGAGTGAAAGGATGGATGGATGAGTGAAAGGGTGGATGATGGGCGAGTGACTGGGTGGATGGATGAGTGAAATGATGGATGGATTGATAAGTTAAAGGGTGAATGGATGGACGGATGAGTGAAAGGGTGGATGTAAGGATGAATGAGTGAGTGAAAGGGAGGGTAGATGGACAAAAGGATGGATAGATGAGTGAAGGAGTGAAAGGATGGATGAGAGAAAGGATGGATGGATGAGTGCAAAGATGGATGAGTGATTGGGTCAATGGATGTATTCATGAGTGGATGAGTAGATGGATGGGTGGGTGGATGGATGGATGGAAGGATGGGTAAGTGAAAGGGTTGATGGAGAGGGAAAGGCAGGGTGGATGGATGACTGAAAGGGTGAATGGATGGAAGGATGAGTGACTAGGTGGATGGATGAGTAAGTGAAAGGATGGCTGTATAGGTGAAAGGGTAAATGGCTGGATGGATGAGTGAATGGATGGATGGAAGAGTGGATGGATGGGGTGAAAGGGTGGATGGATGGATAATGGATGGATGAGTGAAAGAGTAGATGGAAGGATGGATGAGTGAAATGATGGATAGAAGGATACATGATGGATAGGTTTGCAAAGGGTTAAATATGTTTGGATATGGATGGCCTTACTTATGAACTATTGTGCGACCTACTCTGATTTGTCTGTAAAACGTACCTTTTGTCCCAAAGTTTTGTCCTGAATTTTGACCTCACGTCCTGAATGTTTGTCTTGAATTTTGACCCTTTGTCCTGAATTTGTACTTACCCTGTCCTGAATTTGCACCCATGCCAGTTGTTCACCTGTGTGCAGGCGGCGCAGGATATTTTTTAATTTCCATCCAAGCACATACAAAGGACTGATTTATAGAGCTTTAAGCCCTTCTTATGTTCATGTATCATCCTGGCTGAGAGCCACCTGGAGCCTAACACTGACACTTCTTTCACAAGATGTGCATTCATGCTCAGACTACTGGGTCTGGCAGTCAAGCGAATTAACCTATGTGATGTTGAAGATTTTACACTTATAGAACGGGTCTTTTACATATAAATAAATGTACTACTTTTCCCCCCCAAACTCTCCCTCTTTCAAAATGTTGGAGTAGGAGTTACACAAAGAGTCTTCAAATATTGCACTAACCGTGTCCCAGTATCCATCTTTGTCCCTAAATATATTGAACAACCTGGCATTGGTTGAACCATTGCCGCGTGACGACGACTGTAAACGTTCTCTGTTTATGTCGGTATGAATGAAGCAATATCAGATTTAACAAGATCACGCCCTAAATTAGGAGAGGGAAATCTTTAAATCACCGCCACAGCCTCGCAGATTCGAAGCGCTGTAAATAGCAGGTCTTAATACAACATAACTACACTGTACTGTACAACTGTGATTCAACCCTATGACCCTCACTTCCTGTGAAATGTATGATGCACTCAGATGAAACCATGTGCCATAATAACCAGCAGCCAACACGTAGAACAACTTAAATTATGAGATTCTGCTGCTGCAGCGTTTTGTTTAATAAGTATGGTTTTACTATAGTGCCACATCATCCACCATTTACTGCGTATTTTCTATTTGGCAGATTTCACACAAAAACGTGTTTCCCTCATACTTGAAAAGTTACTGTAACATGCGCCACACGTGGGGCAGCAGCGCCGTGCTAGCCACTTTGCAAATGTTCACTGGCATCCTCTTGTTTACTAATTAGTATATTCAGGTGTCAAACGGGCACTAATCAGGTGGAATGTTCGCGCGGACAATATTACTGCTTCGTCATAGCGCGTTGTCTGGGGCGGGAAGACCTCTGCGCCCAGTGCTCATTGTTCCTCGCGCGCTCAGCTGGTGTGGGTGAGCGCGTCTGAAGCGGCGGCACTAAAGTTGGCAAAAGGGACGCCTCGACGATCTCCTGGGAGGAGCCGTTCACTATAAATTCCACACAACTCCACTCGCTCCCAGTGTTCACCTCAGCTGGCAGAGGGAGGCGAGGCAGAGGAAGGCGAGGGAAGGAGGTCAACATTTTCGGGACACGGAGGGGGCACGCAACCGGAAGACGGGTGAGCTGAGTAAAAGTGAGTGGAACAATACGCGAATACATCTGTAGTGCCACAGGCCCACAGCATTTTTTCGCTGACTGCGCCAAATCATTTGCATCAACCTGCTAGTTGGAATTTTTGCACCTGTCAGCCAGAGCAAAATTATTCTTATTCGTTGCTCGGCTGATACAAATATCGATGCCAATTTGCACTCCATCTATGACTGATAACGAATATCAGTGCAGAGTCCCTCAGCACAATTGCACCAAGTCTTTCAAAGGCCCAGTGGTCGTTTGGAGCCCTTTGGTGACTTCTCAATAGACTGCTGTCTGCAGTTCTTAGAAGACTTATGGGACTGGGGCAGTGGTGTAAAGCAGAATACCACCCCCCTCCCGCCACTGCAGGATGTGACAAGGTGCCCCTGACTCTCCTATATTTTATAGATATTCATGGGCCTTTGGCTGAATAGGTGCAAAAACAACAATTGATGGACTTTCAATTGTGTGTCTTTGGCTGAATAGGAGCATCCTTAAGGGTTGGGCCTCCTATGGGGTTTGCCAACGCCCGGTGCCGCAGGAGCTGTAGGGCCCTGCGTCAGAGTTCTTAAGTAAGAGCCTTCTTACGAGTTTGGCAGTCCTACAGCGGACTGTGCAACGCGCCTTCTGCTGGAGGACCACCGACCCCGTGGTGAGATCGCTCGTCAGATCAGAACTTTATTCCTGTGGCGGTCTGACAGCAGCAGTCTGGTAGGTTCATAGAAGAGCCTACCATGCAGACTGCTGCCCTCAGAGTGCCACTTGTACCTATCTGCACAGTGTGGCATACATGCCACACCGTGCAGGAACGGGGCGTGCAAATCGAGGGGGCACTACATGTGACCCCCCCACATTCACTCCCAGGCCCAGAGGCACAGGAGGGCCCTGGAAGGGCCCCCTTTGTTGTCTCTCTGCCTCACTTTTCATGGCATGCTCACCACCATAAAAAGGGTGGCGGTACGAAAAGGGTGGCTGAGAGCCACCTCGAAATATCATTGGCGGTGCTGCAGCGGCACCACCAGCATATTTCTGCCTGTGACCTCTGCGCCATCGCAACAGGATCCTTGATCCCTGGTGACCGCAGAGGTCCAGTGGCTTTCCATCTGCCACACTCATAATGAGGCCCTAAGTCATTGCCTGACATGCAACTAACTCTACCCCAGCCTTGTTTCCATAGGTGCTGGGAGTAGGGATGAGGGGGTGCTATAGCACCCCCAAAATAACCATGCTGGAGTTCCGAAGGAGAATGAGTAATAAAGATGCCTTTAAATTTTGTTTTTATCTTATCACATTTGCTGTGATTTCAAAGACAGAGGTCAAATGTCAGGTTGTGTTTTCTAATTGCTTCTTATTCTTTTAACCTGAAGACTGGTGTTTACTTTTTTCACTGACTGTAAAGTAAGAGGATTTTATAAAGTGGATTGTGACAATCTTGCCGATATGAAATGAAATGCTGTGGGATGTCATTTTTCGAAAACACACAACAAAATTTAAATACCCATAAATCAGCTTTACAAATATTCCAAAATATGCCAAAACAAGATTCTGACCTTCTGCCAGGCAGTGTGATCACTCCCAGGAGTAGTCAGGAACTAAGGCTTGGGCAAGAGGGAAGTCACACCTCCCTCCTCCCAAGCAGGCTAGTGAAATGGAACATCATGGTGTTGAGCTTCAAAGGCTACACTGCCAATGATATGCATCAGGGCCACCTCCCAATGGAGGAAAGAGTCCTCCCCCTCCCCCTGCCACTGGCACATTTTCACCCCGACAGGCAGGAAATTAGTTAGCCAAGGAGGTGTACACCCCGAGATGGCTAGCCCCACCTCCAGGGTGAACAGCCGGGTCTTACACCAACATTTGATTAATGCCTTTCTTAGGACTGACAGAATAGAGGTTCTGGGTAGTAAAGGTGACCTACACCCCTGGATGTGGTCACAGCAGGGGCGGATTAGCTGAGGGACTAGCTGCCCATTGGCTACTAGCTCCCACACCCTTAACTTCCCTAAATCTAGGCTTTAAGGCACTCCAGAACCTCAGTTCTGAACAACCTGCATTGAAGAGGATGGAAGAAGAGACCCGTGACTGCGACAACAAGACTTGCACAAAGCAAAAGAGGGATACCTTGCACTTGTGGCAACGCCCTTAGAACTGCATGATTGAGATTCACCCTAGGCCATCTCTCAGTTCCCCCAGACAGAGAGACCCCTTGGGAAGCCTGAAGCACTCTCATGCTCCCCTGGACTAGTGGCACTAGTCCCCTGCAAACTGCAGGTAAAACACTGCTCCTCATCTGAAGAATCACTGGCTACACTTGCCCGCTAAGGGATGACCCAAATCCATATGGCCTAGTCAATTGTGGGAACAGTAGTCCTGTCTTTCATGAAGTTACAGGCAGCTACCGCGTTCCCCAGGGCCACCGGATGTTGAAGTTACTTTCTGCTCCACTTACTGCTGCCAAGGTTTATTGGTCGCTTATCCAGCAACCGACCCCTTTACTCAAGGTTTCATTAAGAAGGAATTCCATGTGACCTTCGACCGATGTCAGCAACCACTCAGTTGTTGTCTTTTTGCATCTTTTTTCCCTGCAGCACCGTTACAGTTGTAATAGCAGCACTTCCACGGCTCCTGTTTAGCACCAGGGACAGCCAGGACAATTCTGCACCTGGGTTCTACGGGCCAGGTAAAATTGAACTGACTGTCATGGCTTGGTCCTGGGACCTGCATCACCTTTACACAGCAAGGATACAATACAACTCGACCTGCATGTGACCAATTGTCACTAGTGGTTTTACCCATTTACCGAAATCTTACATTTTCTTCATATTATTTTTCATTGATTTTCTATTACTTCTAAAATCTATAGCTTCGGTTGCATGCATTAAATTCCATTCATTTTGATGTCTAAATTAAGATAAAAATACACTTTATTTTTATAAGTTGGTGACAGATTTCTCTTTAGTCATGTCAATTACTTATTGTCCATGTTGGTACTCTGAAATGCTTAATGCATGTCCCTCTAGTAAAGCCTGACTGACTCTTTGCCACACTACCAGGACTGAGCTAAGGAACTGTCAGTGTGAATCCAAGGACTATCTTTGGGGTATCATGATAGTATTACATGGTGAGGACTAACCCCCACACCACATAGTACTCCACTTTCCTGCAGGATCCTTAAGGTTTCTTAAGACTTGTGTGCATATTCATACTCCTAAAGATAGCCCTGTTGTGCGCTGAATTTCACCACTGAATCTGGTATCTTGTACCTGATCATCTGTTCATCTGGTTTATTGGCTGGTGGTCATTTTAATGCTGCGCTCCCCATCACCCCCAAGCACAGACAATGACACACAAAGTGCACCAAAGTGTTGTTTCCTGCACTCCAGCTCACCTTTCGTTGAGTCAACCCCCTTCCCTCTGGCTCCTCTGAAGTCAGGGTTCATGAATGGTCAGTGGGGACACCTCAAAGTGAGGATTGCACTATGCGTGGTCGCCACAGGTGAGAGCAGTGGGGTGGTGGGGCAGGATGGGGGCAGGGTGGGGATAAAGTCAACAGACAAAGGGATAGGAAAAATTAAATTAAAAAATAGAAATAAAACCACTTACCTTGCGGTCGCCACAGTGTGTGCTTGCCCCATTCCTGTTCTCCCTCTACACCAACATGGAAAGTACTAGGGATGTTTCATATATCGAGGCAACCCCACTTCCGATTCTGCTCTATGCTGATGATGCAATGATCTTGGCGAGACCTCCAAGAGCGCTGCAGAGACTCATAGAGGAGTACACTAGTTTTATTGCCTCCCTGGGCTTACATGTTAATGAGTCTAAATTAAATATTTAAATCACTGGTCTTTTGATGCAGAAACATCTGGTTTTCCAGCTATCTCAGCATAGGGTCGAGGTGGTTGATTCGTTTTTATATTTGGGAATTCTTTTCAATGGTAAATATCTCTGGAAAGACATGGTCTCAAACGGAGTTCTCCATTTGGAGAGAAGGTTTGCAGCCGTATTTAACTTTTCTAGGAAAGTAGGGAATAAACCCATACCAGAAATGTATCTCATGTACATGGCAAAGGCAAAGGTCATTGCCACATATGGAGCATGGCAGATATAGATCCATTGCAACGTTGGAAGGATGCTCTTCTTTATAGGCTGTTTTCACTGCCTAAAAGCTGTTGTAACTATATATGCCATAATGAAGCGGGTCTTTTGTATTTTGGCGATGGAATCCGCCTAGCTCCGTTACTAATGTGGAACTCCAGACAGAGAGGGCAGTCTGTGTCACTGAACCAAGCTGTGCTAAGGGATTGTCTCAAGTTGGAACAAGCCAAAGAGATGCTTCGGATAAAATATGTGGGATCCACATCGTCAAAATTGGGATTGAGTGATCTATTTGAGGCCCCAGAAAGCTGGATAACCTTTCCCAAGGAGAAGTTAAAACAGACCTTCTTGGAAAATGTAGCAAGCCAAAGATGGGTTAAAAATAAATATAAAAGTAGTGTTAGTCTATATTAGTCTGCTCCCCCAGTGGCACAAGGCTTACAATCTTATTAGGCTTTTGTCCATAATATGCAGCATTGTTTTATTCTGACTAGATTTCGATTGAATTGTATTCCAATGATGTTGGGTTTCCTGGCAAATACCTATTGCCACAAACATTTATCTTGGTTTGTCTGTGGTGAGGTATTTGGCCAGATCACTGAACATATAGTGTGCTTTTGCCTCTTTATATGTAACAAAGGAAAAGAATTCTAGAACATTTTCTGCATAGCGCCAATTTATTGGATTGCAGGGAAGCGCTTCAGCACCTGCTTTGCCTTGTAAAGCCTTTAGTGTGTTTTGTTATGGCCACTTTTCTTTGGGCAGCAAGGAAACAAAGGAAACAATTACCTTTTACCGAAGGGGAAAGTGTATAGCAATATGTGGATTTTTTCCCTTTATTTCATTTCACTATACAGCTAAATAGCATTAAACAGTGAAATATAGGTCTATCCCTTTTTTTTCATATGGCTTTTTAACTCTATAAACTGCAGATCTGGCTATTTTACATGAATCGCCCCTAACCGCTTTAGGAGATGCAGTTATTTTATCGAAATTTTATATTACATTTATTTAATGATATTTTAATTAAACTGTTTGGAAGATCTTTATTTTATTTAGTTTTAACTATGTATTTTTTCTAACAGAAGCTTTAAGGACCTGGGTACTATTGTATCATCTTTGTATACGGTGATATATGTATTTTTTACTGTGATATGTACTTTTTAAGCAATGGTAACGTTGTTAAATAAAGATTAAACTGAACTGACTTAGCTAAGTGTTGTCATCACCAATTAATAGGGCGTTAGTTGCCAAAAAAAAAATATGCCGGCGTCCAAAGTGTTTCCCAAGAGCCCGCTGCAGCGGCTGCTAAATTCTGCAGTTGCCGAACACCACCCCAAGAGTACTTAATCTTAATTCCACCTCATGCTTCTTAATTTCACAGTTTCACCTATCCTGTCCAACAGCAGCTCCTGTAAATGGGCGCAGGGGCTGCGCCCCCTTTACATTTATAGCTTCTAGAACAAAATCTTAAATACTGTAAAAAACGTAATTGAAATTAAGGTTACTGTGCTTGGCATTTTTGCAAGATGTGCCCCTTCGTGAGGACGTGCCTGAGTCTGTACTAGCAGGGCTTATCCACGCACAGCGCTGGTCTTTTCCGCAGAGGGCGGTGACGTTGCGCTGATTTCTCCACCTTCTTCCAGTGCGGCTATTAAAAACAGCCTCGGGCGTTTAGCTGTCAAGCCCGGGCTCCACAAGCTTGCATGTCACTCAGTAGTGAGGTCACAGGGTGAGGTGGGGCCAGCAAGCTAGACTGGCCTAACTCCACTCTGTGACAAGATATGAAAGGGTGTGTTTAGGAAGTTTCCAACAGACACTGCAGACAAACTTATTTTCTTTGGTCTGTGGTGTCAGCTCGTGCTAGATTTGGTGAATATACGCGCACATTCCTGCTCAGCACAGAGAAAATATCTGTTCCTTCTCTTGTCTTTTTATTTTCCTTTCTAATTGCTGTCTCCTCTGCAGTACTAATCGGGTCAGTGCAAAACATTTTACTGACGCAACTGCATGTGGTTGTTTTTCTCCATTGCAGATTATATGTGCTTATTGTGACACTAAATGTAATCTACAAGGAGAATGAAACAAGTGGTAACAAGGTGCAACTGTTTATTTATTAAATTGCAGGTTACTCAATGAGTGATGTTTGGTGTGTTTGTGTGAATGGGTGAGGCATTGAATGTGGAGGTTGACTGTGTAAATAGGTAGATGTAATGGTTATATGATTTGGATGAATGACCGTGTGCATCTTGATGCTTGATGGGTGAATATGAGTGGGTAGGTGAATGATGTAAAGTGGGAGAAAGTGAAATAATTGTTGAATGTGGTAGGTAGGGGAGTGATCTTGAGTGAGTATTTGAGTGAGTAACTGAGAGTATGACTGAGGGAATGATAAGATGGGTAGAAGAAAGCTTGTTAAAACACAATGAATTGAATGAATGCAACCTGTTGCCCCCAATAACATTTTAATAATTGGAAATACAACCTTGAGCAGGTAAGGCAATGTGAATGAGTGGGAGGATAGTTTGGTGAGAATGTATGATTGAGTTTGTGAATAAGTATGAGTTAGTGGGTAAACAGCAGAATGGGTGAGGGCGTGGATGGGAGTATATAGTTTAGTGGGGAAAGGAGTGTGTAGTTACTATAGTACCCTGTCATGCAGGACCTACGACGTTTACGGATAACATATACTGTGGGTCTGGTGGCAGACAACCTCTGTACACCCCCGCCGCATATATTAGCCTATGGTTTGCATTAACTAGCTCGCAGTGCCACTATAATCTCATGTTATCAGAGAGATGAGTTTTTGGCAACCTTAGAACACAATAAACTCAGACTCGTGGAAACAATATATTACTTTTCACCTAGTCACTCGTGCATGTTTGTTTTGCTTTCAGAGAGATACAGAGAAGAAACAGTCAGGGCATTTACAATAAGAATTAATTGTACAGTAGTTCTTCTCATGTAGAATAGGTGCGCTGTTACAACTGTAACACAGTAGCAGAGATACAGAACCAGCAGCACAGTGAATAAAAAGGAATAGTATTGTTCTACCATTTTGCAATAGTCATGAACATATACATGAATAAGAACTGCATTTTTAAAATGAAGTGTGTACTCCTAAGATGCCTGACTAGATGTACCTAGGTGTACCTAGCATGTGAGTAGGTGCTATATAGCCTAAGCCTAAGAGCCACGAATCCCACTAGACTTTAGTCAAACCCCCATACCTGAAATAGTGAGAGTGTGGGACTTCGTCCTGGACTTGAGCTGGACACCCCGCAAGGGATCATCAAACCACTGTCAGCTGGAGCGATGGCATGCCGGAGCTGCAGCGTCTCTGGTCAGTGTGTCGGCTGTGAAGTCTTGGGTCCCTCCTGCTCTCTGATAGCAAGATGTGCTGTATGTATACAGTCTATGTACGTGTGTTACCCATTGTTCAGTATGAGGATGACATTGGGGATTAAACCTTGTGCGTCGATGGGAGAGGTGAAGTGGACCTCCTGGAGAGTGTACTCATCAATTATTCATATGTGCTAAGGATGACGTCTCAGCAATATCGATTGGGAAACTAGGCGAAAGTTTTAGTTCATAAAAGGCTGTAGTCCTTATAAGGCGTGATGTCCGTATAAGGCATTCTGTCCTTATTTGAAATTATGTGCTTATAAGGCTCGTTCATATGAAATAACGGGAGCTCATGTAGGGAAAGTGTACGATGTTCCCTGGACCTATATTAGTGTACCGATATGAAATATAACACCCACTCCACCTTATTCTTAACAATAATAATACACATTTATAACGGTGTCAGTGCATAAAAATGATCAAGTAGTCATTTAAAATGTTTCTAAAAACGTTTTAAAATTCATTTAAAAACAGTTTAAAAAATGAGTAACATGTTCTTTGGTAATGTTTAACATTGTTGTAAAGTTCCCCAAATCACAGTTCTAAACGAGTTCGATCACACAAGTTGAACTACAGTAAGCGTACTTAGAAGGCCATGCTTTGAGATAGAAAGTGTCAATTTGCAAAAGTTATTTTGAAGAAGAAAGGGAAGGAAAAGTTCCATATTCATTCCCAGCACACGGTGAGCCAGATTCAGATTAGCAGTCCTGGCTGGAAGACATAACATTATCGCTGCCTGCTACAGCAGGGGACAAACATTGCAGTACCTCGCATAGCACGTCAAGTGTGCATAGATGTAACTCCTCGTTGCCAGTAGCTGGTGTGTAGGCTTCCGGTACCGGATTCAAAATTTCTATGTCAATGCTGGAGCTGAAATTTAATTCAGTCGTGAAAGGCACCTGCGGCTCCTCAAGGAAGGCATGCGTCAAGATGGGAATACGATGGGGATAGAGCCATGCATGGGACCACAAGGGTTCCCGCCTGGATACCCAGTCCGCTGGTGTCTCCGTCAGAGGTGTCAGACAGATGTCTAACTCGCATTCGCCTCCGCAGAACCGGCATCGGAAGACAGGTACGATGCAGTCCTCAAAGACTGGTCTGAAGGATAGGAACCAAGAAGCACTTAGTTCTTGTAGGCGAGGTGCACTGAAATGCTGTATCATTCGCTCATGGTAATGTCTTTCCAGGAGAGCTTTCGCTATCTCGTTGGTGGAAGGTCCGTCCATTGCGCAGCAGGTAGACGATAATCAGGATTCCAGCTACAGGGAGCAGTATCAGAGGTAGACCCCCGAAAATGCTTCCAAACACGGAGTGTATGAAGTTAGGAATAACTCTGAGGATAGTCTGGAATGTGCTAAGGAATCCAGACTCTAAGGTCTTAAATTGGTGAATAATGCCAATCGTATCAGACATGTTAAAGATACGACCCACCATTTCTACGAAATGTAGGGGGCAATTTGTTCGAATTAGCACCTGTATCTCTGTCGAGGTCCTTGCAACTTGAAGTTCAAAGGTTTCTCGAGCGGAGGTGAGCGGCACAGTTTGCTGTAAAAGCATGGCTTTCATTCTGCTTAAAGCATCAAACTGTATCAACGAAACATTCAGTGATGGCCATACTAGCGCCTCCCTGACTGTATTTGTCGGAGGAAACAATACTTGCATACAGCAAGTTACCCTGGTGTTCACGGTGACCAGATAGGCAATGCCTGGAAGCATGCCACAGCAACCTTGATTGTTCAGCATCAAGTAACTCCCATTTGACAGTAACTCGAACACTGGCGATATGACGGCAGCTGGTGTTCCTTTCATGTGGCAAGACAGATTCAAAACTGAACCATTACAGGCCCCATGCAAAACGATATCTTGAAATAAGTAAACAGGATTTCTGGGTTTTATTTTGATTAGAGTTGTGATAAACCTTAGAGTTTTTAAGCTTTATTTAGCTTATAGAAAAAATCGAAAAAGATATTGCTGTGTTTAAATCTTCATTCTGTCCACCAGCAAATAGCA
Organism: Triturus cristatus; assembly: GCF_964204655.1. NCBI lineage: Eukaryota > Metazoa > Chordata > Amphibia > Caudata > Salamandridae > Triturus > Triturus cristatus. The sequence continues at coordinate 780,659,298 of NC_140592.1, forward strand.
TACCAAAGAACATCTTGGCATTCGAACACGCTGTGCTGTCTTTACTAGATGTGTTGGAAAGGAAGAAAGTTCACGTGACAAGAAATATCTCGCAAGAACACAAAAAAGCTATAGCTACACTAAATGAGCAACAAATAGCAGTTATAAAACCAGCGGATAAGGGTGGGGAGGTGGTTCTCTGGTCCCAGCAAGCATATTTAGCGGAAGGAAAAAAACATGTACAGAATCCCCTATGGTACCGTAGGATTCCACAGGACCCTACAAATGAGATCTCACAAGAAATTGCAAATGCAGTCACTGAAGGTACGGAGCACCACATCTTAGGACCAAGAGAGGCTGAATATCTAACAAAAAAACATGCCCGAGTGCCCATACTTTACTTTCTCCCGGAGGTACACAAGAACGCAACTAATCCACCGGGCCGCACAATTGTTTCTGGGTGTGATTCCATTTTGGAACCGCTGTCCAAGTACATAGACGTATTCTTAAAACCATTCTTGCAGGAAGTTCCATCTTACCTACGCGATACCATGGATTTTATTAACAAGATCGAAGGTTTTCCTTTTGATCCGGATACCAACCTATTAGTCACAATGGATGTGTCATCATTATACACACAGATTACCCAACAAGATGGCCTTGATGCGATGGAAGTATTCCTGGAAGCAAGACCCAGACCCTATCGGGTGCCGACGGAATTCATTCTTAAATTGGCATCCATCTCACTGAGGAGGAACTTCTTTAAATTTGACAATACATTTTTTATCTAAGTCAAAGGCGTAGCCATGGGCTGTCCTTTTGCGCATGAGCTGGCAATCCTGTACATTGTGAAATATGAAGATCGATTTGTGTATCACAACAATCCATACAGTGCACACTTAAAACAGTGGTACAGGTATATTGATGATATTTGGTGCCTATGGGAGGGGCCGAAAACATTTTACAAGAGTTCCACACATGGCTTAATGACTGCAGCCCAGATATTAAATTCAGCCTTGAATACAGCAAGCACCGTCTTTCATTTTTGGATGTGAGTGTGAAAACTTCACCCAGTGGTTTGATTACCACATTACATACAAAAAACAATGAACAAAAATAATGCCCTACACTACAGAAGCTACCATCCCAGAAACCTTAAGTACAATATGCCATTTGGGCAATTTTTACTCATAAGACGTAACTGTTCAAGAAGGGAAGACTATGAGTTACATGCAGAAGCACTCGTCAACAAACTCTTGGAAAGGGGATATCCCAAGAAAATGTTAAAACATTCTCTCAAAAGGGCATGGTTCACCCCCAGGGAACATTTGTTAACTAAGAAAAGCAGACCACCGACTGACCGCATTGTTTGTGTTTCCACGTTTGGGCCCTTCACACAACATGTGAAGAAAATTATACGTAACAACTGGCATTTGATTGAAGGAACCATTCCCAACATCGGGCCACCACTCTTCGCTCTTAAAAAAAACAGGAGTATCGGTAAACAAGTTGCAAAGACAGCAGGCCAACAAAGAAAACCAGTGACGCTTTGCACTATGTTAAATCTCCCACCTGTGCAAGGGCATCATAAATGTGGAACATGTTCAGTTTGTAATTCAACTAAAGAAGGATGCACCTTCACTGACGGTCAAAGACACTGGCGGCACAATGAATTTACAAATTGCATATCCAAAAATGTGGTCCATGCTGAGACATGTCCGTGTAAAAAGATATATATTGGAAAACATCCCAAGAAATGCGAAATCGTATTGTGCAACATCATTCATGATTGAAAAATAAGATCCTCACTGCCCCAATGGTTGAACATTTTACAACTCTAAACCACAGATTTGATGATTTTACATGGACTTTATTATCACTGGTAATTAGGAACAACCAAAGAGGCGGCGATCCGGATGTATTACTGGCACAGTGGGAGGCATTCTTAATAATGAAATTCAACACGGCACTGCACGGCCTCAACGAGTTGTCTGAAGTCACAAAACTCTAAAAGGCAACAGTCTGAACCAGGGGCGGTGCGTCCATTAGGGCGCTTGGGCGTTGCCCCGCCGAGCGTTGCCGTCACTCTAACTCTCACACAAATGCAAGCCCTGTATCCGATAGCCAGGCGGCCAGAGCCGGAGGCAGTCGGCTTAGAAGGGGGCGGGGCAGCACTAGGAGTTCAGATGCAAGTCACAGTGGTGATTGACATCCACAGATTCCACACAGTATTACAGGTGGTCGGCGGAGCGCACAGCAAGAGTGCGCATGTTCTGTTTTGGGCTTAAAACATTTTGCGACCAGCCCTAAATATGCGCACACTAGGCTGCTCATTCGAAGAGCAAGGGTTGTTCCATGCCGCTCTTCTAATGAGCAGTCTAGTGGGCATGTTCGGGCTGGTCGCAAAACTTTTTAAGCCCTAAACAGAACATACGCACTACTGCCCAAGCCAATCCTGGCGCTGCTGCTGCAGCAGCGTCTGGATTGGCTGAGAGCAGGTGATACTTGCCTAGGCGCCAACGCGGGAGTCGGACCCCGGCCCAGGAGGACTCGCAGAGGCGGTGCAGATCTGGTAAGTTTAGTTTTCTTAATAATGGTGCTTTATTTTAATGATCTCCCACGTGCCGCACGCGACCCCTAACACTCCCCTCCCGCGAGTATTGGAGCGCGAGCTGCAACTGTGAATGGAGTACATTACTGGGTCAACAATAATATTCTTAAAGTATAGGTCATAACTTTTAAAGTAACCCCCCCCCCCACCTCCCCGGGTCGCGAAAGGTATACCCCCTCCATGCCAGATACCATAAGTCAGACCACTTCTCATGGGTGTTACGACTCCCCTACATTATCGGACACCGGGTGGCTCCCATGTGTTGTTGCCTCCTCATGTTCAAGGTTAACATAAATCTCAGATCCTTGACGTCTATGCACGCTATGAACAGGAGAAATAACTCAGAATATGGTCAGGGGCGGTGCGTCCATTAGGACGCTTGGGATAATATTATTGTGATGCAGACTGAGATCCTCATCAGCGTTGGTGCTACTGCCTGACAGAGACTGAGATTACGATGTTCCAAGGAGAGGGTGCACCAGGCCCTTCCCCGCTTATGGGGGGAAACAGAGACCCCAGCGCCTTGCTGTAACCACTGTCATCTGCCTATATAGAACCTGTGTGCGCCGACGGGCAGCGCGTGGCAGTGCAAATAGTGCTATGAGTGGGACGATGATGACAGACATGCCTTGGCCCACAGGGTGAGGCAAGGCCCAGAAGTAAGCTCATCATCGTGTGGCTGCCACTTGCCATCTACTGCCCTTGTTGGTCAGTGCTCTCCTTTCCATCTACCTGCTCAGTGCCGGGCAGGTCACGGAGTGGGTACAGTGGCCTGGCGAGTGGCATTACACCATGCATGCCAACTGCTAGTAGTCAACTATGGCAACCTGCCAGGAGATGAGGAGAGTGCGGTCCGGGCCCAAGTTCGCACCTACGCCTGCTGCATTTGTGTGGGCAGAGATGCCCGCAGCATCAGGGAGTTATCTTATCGATCAGAGTGCTACTTCTGTGGCAGTGTTTGTGAGTGACTGGCATGTTGCTGGCAGTCGAGTGGAGATATGTTGAGAATATTTCTACATTACCACTCTGGTTTTATATTTGATCAGCTGGCCACAGTTGTAAGGTGTTTATAGAGCTATTGGGATTCCTTGGCTGCTGGCACTGCTTGCGCTGCTAGCTTTATTTTTTGAATTGTGCTGCCCAGGTGCGTCACAATGGTTACCACTGGCTAATTCAGTAGTTGCAGGTCAAGTTGGCTCTAGAGTTGTTCTGGCCCTTGAGGCACTCTTGCACTGTTATATGGGCAGGTCTGAAAATGCCAGTGAACGAGATATTTCTTTAATCCCATTATTACATCCAAAAACGAAATACACATTGTCGTTTTCAAGCTGGTCCTTCTAGCAGTGCCAGAGTACCTGATAGACCATTCCAATACTACAGGTTAGGCAGATTGTCCTGGTCGCCATAGTAAAGTATAGTGTAGTGGGATCAGTATTGTATTGTAATTGCATGAAATATGAACTCTGCAGCCAATTGTAATTGTCTTTTTGTGGACAGAGTAACGAGTGATTGGTGTTTTGCTAATCCACTGTATTGCATTTACTTTTGTGCTCTATTTAAAGGGCTTCTTGAACGTGCCCCCGATTCAAGAATGCCCTTCACATTGATACTTTCATCATTGCTTCGGTACTTGAAATTAAGGGAGGGCTGTTGGGCGCTTCAAAGGATTCCTTTTATTGTGAAAGGAAATGAGTATAAGTGCTGCTTGGAGAATTGTCTGGCCTTTGTGCATGATTGAAAGGGTTGGCAGTGCGTGCACCTGCACTTTTTGTGCCATAAATCACTGGGGAATGTGTGCATGATAATATTCTTGTTTCGGGCACAAACCTTACACCCAATAGTATATTGGTTTCTTTTTGCGCGCCTAGGATGTCAGCAGAATAAGCGATATACAGTTTTGCCAGTCATTATCTTTGTTAGAACAGATTCAAAATTGCGTTATTAACCTTCCTGCTTTCTCAAATGTGCTTGAAAATGCACCATTTGCCCACTGTTTTTTCAAAATTTTCTTGGGGGAGAACCCCCAAACCCCCGTAGGTGGTTCGGGCTCTCCCGCTACGCCTGCTCGCTGCAGTGCTGTACAACAATTGGTTTACGCCTTACCACTTTCAAATGTCACCAGCCGCCACTGGTCTGAACAAACATGGACTTCATGTCCCACAATGCCCAGAGGCGCCTGACCTCTCAGTTCCCCTTCCAGGTTGTATTAAGGAACCAGTTTTGCAATTGTCTCATTGCTGCCGGTTTGGAAGCAGAGTAGCATGTTGGATTGATATTTCCCGCAGTATAGAGAAAGAACTACAGGCAAATGACACGCTGCCACTGGGGGAGGAATAATTGCACACATTCATTCAGAATCTTACTGAAATTATGTTTCCCTTTCATAGGAAACAGATAGGATTTGAAAGCAGCTGTTGTTTAAAATCATCCGCATCAATTATGGCTTTTTTCGATTTTAAGGTGACAGTGCAGCTGAGTTAGTTTTGCATTGTCACGCGGCACCATGCACGCACTGAATTCTTTTCTCACAGAGTGCTCAGAGTCACTCCATTCATTATTTTCAGATAATGGACTGACACCACTGAGTTGTCCCACACGTCACATACATTTAAAGGTAGGATCTCTTCCCTTTGGTCCTCTGTTGCACGAAGAGCTGTCCCATTCAGTACAATTAATTGCTAATGCCCTAATGTTTAACCCTCTGTAGCTTCGATCACAATATAACATTTTAAACAACGTTCCTGGACATAAGTTCCTGTGGAACAACTCCACACCACAATTAAGGTACCTAAAATATTCCCTGTCCGTAAAGTAATGGTGGTACACGGGGGTGTCAGAATGAAAACCAACAATATTTCTTTTAATTTTGCAGAGCCAAAATACCAAGTCCAAGTCCTGAAGAGAATCCCGGATTTGTTAGGGATTCGAAACGTGTTGGCTTTGAGTATGGGGGACTGTTGATGGGGTGTGTCATGAGGAATGTTAAATAATATTTCCCTCAGCAGCTTCTTACAACACCCACCAGTAGGTTAGGTATCCCCATCCTCTCACAGGCAGGACAGGAAACACGTGTTTCGAAAATGAGTAACTGTCCGTCTGGTTTTTATATGAATGTAGGACTGGTTTAATTTCAGGCTGGCACACATGAGTTATTGATGTTTTTCTTGTGATTACTGATTTGTTGTTATTATTTGTTTGCAAAAACGTTCCATATATTATTATTTTTTCTCACAATGTTTTTTTTGCACTATGTAAATGTTGTATATAGTTCTATTTCAAATGTTTTTGAATTGTGCAATTTACTAATGGGGTGTTTCTTTGAAAAGACATGCTCTATTGATTTATGAATGTCTGTTGAAATATAAAAAATAAGCGAAATAATGCTGAAAAACTTTGGAATTAATGGTCTAAGGTTTATCACAACTCTATTCAAAAGGTGGTCCAGTCTGGGGAGTTACGGACCCAAGCCTTGCTTGATCACAAAACGATATCTTGGCACATGAGAGAACAGCTTAAAGCATTCCTGCAGTTAGTACCACTAAGAAACACTTCTCGATCCCCACTCCGGCACCGAAATTTATATGGTAAATCCCAGGATTTCCTAATGTATTCTTTACCCAATTTTTCATATGTGCCTGCCTGCCATTGCTCAAGGCAATAGTGAAACTGAAATGTTGTGACCGGGTGAGTAATTTGGCGTGGATCAGCCACTCAGTTGGTGGTAATTTAGCCACTGTAAATGGTTTCCTGTCCAGCCTTGACCTTAGGGTAGGCCGCTCCCCCGCCTCCGCAGCGCCACCAGTGCTTGCCTGCCTCAGTGTTGCCTAGTTCTGCCTGTGTGCCCCCGTGACTGCCGCTCCCACTTCAGAAGGCAGCTCAAGACCTGGCTCTACGAGCACTGACCCCCCTCTCCCCCCCAGCGCCTTGAGACCCTTACGGGTGAGTAGCGCGCTTTATAAATGTAACTGATTGATTGATTGAGTTTTTCAGTTTGCAATCTGTGTATCACTTAGATTGTATTCTGAAAACAGAGATGTACTGTTTATAAAACGCCAAGGCATAAGGCCTGCACCGAAAGATTGCAGCGTCCAGCTCTATAACATGATAGAACGTAACTATGATTGGCCTTGTTGTAATATGGATAAGTCTTGTTCCATTATGTCAATAGCAGAAGATACAATGTTGCCCAATGAATATACTCTGGAGGTCAAAGTTGTTAACCCATTATCCACTACAGCAAAGGCTTTTTCTAGGTTAATATGGTCTATTTCCCGTATTCTCTCTGCGGCTTCTTGTTGGGAAATTTCCAGATTTCATTATAGGCAGCATAAATGCCTGCATATATGAAATGTTTTTGACGTTGTTTTACCCTAGGGCCTAGTAAAAAGTCACTAACATCCATGTCTTGTGAGAGTAAAGATAAGTGTTGTTTCACTTCTGAAAGTGTTGAGGTTTCTAACCATTGTAGGCACAACTTCCCAACACTATAGGATGTCACTACCCATGGATGTTCTCTCTATACATAACGTGTGTCTGGCCTATGCATATTGAGTCCCTCAGTGATGTGCAGGAACCGTTTATGACAAGTGTTGGTGTCTAAGGCCCAAACCGCCCACTCCTTCCAATTGGGATCTGTTCTATTGAACTTTAGTATGTCATCAAATGTTGCTCCTACCTTTGTAGAAAACTTCTGCCACCCATGGTTTGGTGTTGGATACTTTGGAGTGTTCAGTTCCTTTATCTTGGCTATTCCAAGACAGGATGTCTGCTGCATAGTATCATTTGAAAAGATCATCTGCTGTGGAATGAGGCATGCTCTAAATAGTGCCTCTGTACCCTGGACTTGCCAGTCCCTTGAACCCCAAATTGATTTTGTGTCAATTTTGTCCTGTAATAGGTCAAAACCCTGTTCAGACAGTTGGGCCTGAAAGGAAGCAGAGTAAATCTGTTTGGTGTTTGTTAACATAATTTTCAGTGCTGATATTGGGGCAACCTTATAATAAAATGAGGCTGGATCAGTGATGTTAAACCCTGAAAAGTATGCATATTTCTGTGCAAATGTTTGTGAACTAGGCTTTGGTGGTGTTGGGCAATGTTCCCACTGATTGTACTCAAATACATTCCTAGGTGAAATGGATTTGTGCAGAAAATGATGACCAAAATGTTGCTAACAGTACAATTTGTCATAGTCTGATGAACCCTCTAACATTTCATTTTTTGAAAATGCAGCAGTTGTTTCTAGATCAGACAACATGTTATTAACTCTTTCAGTGACCCAATCATCAGAAAATGTACTGAAGGTAATGAAATCACTTAATGATATTTTAAATATATGATTAATTTTTAAAAGTTTGGTCGGTCCGAATATGTTAAACCTTGTCCCATACTATACCATCTGGTATAGGAACAGCTGTGATGTTCACTGATGACAAGTCTCTTTGTTCACGATGTGTGTGGCTACAGGAGCATGTTGACCTTTTGGGCTGTGGAATCTTGTTGAAGATAATGTCCATTAATAAGCATACTAAAAGTCAATAATAAACCATAAAAGAAAAAACATTATCCCAGAAATTACCCAGAGTTCAGTCCAAGGTGATATCAGGTATGTCCTTTGAAGAAAGAGAAGAAAGTTCTTTACTTGTTGCTTGAACGGTGTTTTGCCTGGCGTCGTTTCCGGCTCACCTGGATCCAGTGAAAACGTATCAAAGTTAATGAAATAGCCAGAAGCAGTTCGATCAATTGTTGGAATTGCATCAGGATTGGTTGAAATGTCCTTTTCCTCTCGACGAGGCATGTTGATGTAGACATCTGGATTAAGTCTAATTGCAACTTGTGAATTATTCAGATTTTTATTTTTATTTTGAATGTTTTGTTCAAGTGGAGCACGTTCCATAGCATTGTTGCTTAGTCCTTCATTCCTTACAGGTGGCTCTTCAAACGTAATGAGTCTTTCTGTTTGAACTTCTTGGATTGTAACTAGAGGAGGGCGTCTGCTACATTGGAGTTCACTAGGCCTACTATTTAGTATCAGCCACATAGTGTGGTTTGATTAAGTCAAATGACACAAATCTTTTCTCCTTTTTTCCGGCAACAGGCGGGAGTGACACAGTTCTTGTTCCGTGTACTGCAAGGACTGGTATAGGTTTTCTGTAGGAAAGTCCAAATTACTTTTTGTCTGCTATTTTCTCTCTGACCAGGTCCCCGAATTTTGGGATCCAGGCAGGTCTTGCTGTGACTACCTTGAATTCCTCAGTGGCAGTCTGCTTTAGATGGACATTGCTTTGTTTTGTCCTGGATTCTTTCAGATCCTGTAAAACAGCCAACCGATCATGGATATCAAATGGTTTCTCTTCCGCCACTGCGCCTTCACAATCAAAATCAGGTACCCACATTTGTGTCCCAAAGAGGACCTCTTATGGAGTGACTCCCCCTAGAGAGCTTCTTGGCTGGGTATTTATTGCCTGCTGAACCCCATACAGGTGTGTGACCCAACTACTGCCCTTGCCTAATACCCCAGCTGTTAAAGATTGCTTTAAGTCATGTTTTTTTCTCTCCACAACAGAATTTCCCTCAGGATGATACGGAGATGAGATGAGCAATGCTACGCCAATTCCTTCTATGGCCTCTTTGTAAGCCCGAGAGCTAAACGCAGGGCCATGGTCAGAGTGTAACGTGCTGACTACGTATGTACCGATAAAGACTCGCAAATCTTTTATAACAGTTCGAGCGTCAGCAGAACGCTGAGGCCAAACCCATAGGAATTTTGAGCATGAATCCACTGCAACCATTATATACCTGTAAGCCCCGTCCGTTAGTAAGGGGCCGCAGTGGTCCAAGTACACACATGCGAGAGGTTTTTTTGATTTTATTAATGGTGTCTGTGCCGGTCGTGCGACGGTGGAGTCTTTCATCTGCTGGCAGATGTCGCATTTCAAGACTAGGGGCCATATGTAGGTAAATTACATTTACCGATTCTTAAATACCGAATTTTACCGATTCGGTATTTATGAAACGGTAAATGTAATGTAGGTAGAAAAATACCGAATCGGTAAGTGTCGGTATTTTAGAATCGGTATTTACCGATTCGGTAATGGCAACTGGCTTCCTATTCATTCCTATGGGCCTGGAGGCCCATAGGAATGAATGGGAAGCCAGTTGCCATTACCGAATCGGTAAATACCGATTCGGTAATGGGGGAGGTATCATCATGGGTGGCAGGGTGTCACATTGACACCCTGTTGCACCCTTGATTCGTCCATGTGTGCACATGTGGCGCACATACATGCCCTAAGGGCATGTATGTCTGCCACATTGCACACTGCAAAGTGCACAAAAATGCTTTTTCACACCTATTCGTCATTTACCACCAACTTTTAGTTGGTGGTAAATAACGAATCCACACAACACCCACACACTCCCCCTACATCTCATTTCATGATTCGGTATTTACCGAATCGGTAAAATTACCGATTCGGTAATTTTATTGATTTGGTGAATTACCGAATCATGAAATGATCCCCCTACATAGCAAAAGCCTATATACCGGTCGGTAACAGTATATTTACCGAAAATCGGCCGTTACCGACCGGTATTAGGCTTCCTACATATGGCCCATAGTCTTTAGTTTGCTGGGATAACCCTGGCCACCAATAGCACTGTTTCAGTAAAGAAATAGTTGCAGCAACGCCTGTGTGCGCAGAGCCCAAACCCTCGTGTGCGACTAGTATTAACCCTTGCCTAAGATCCATATTTTGTATAACTCTATCCCCCACTCCAGGAATCCGAGCATATGGAATGTTTTGTGCATCTAATTTATTGGAGTATTTGAGTGGAAATGTTTTAGCTACTGCTGTGCTGCCTTTTCAGGATGAAATGACAGCTACCATTATATCTCCGACTATTCTCGTTTTCGAACGAGTCAGCGCAGATACGGAAGCTGTGCGAACAGCCCCTTTTGCAGCTTCATCAGCCAATGAATTCCCTTCAACGTGCACGCCATCACGTTGATGACTCAGTGTATGGATCACGTGAGTCCTTGGTAGTTCGGATTTCAATTCCTCTACCTGTTCCCATAGCATTTTGTGCTTTATTGTGCCACCTTTTGCGTCTTTAAACCCGTTCTGTTCCCAATGCTGTAAGTACTCATTGTACGACTGTACACGGTAAAAAGAATCACACACGATTAATGTGGGGAATTCGTGATCCGGATTTTTTAGTGCATCATCAAGTCATCGTCAGTCAGATAAATATCATCCACATATGATAACACTTCATCAAATTTGTGAAGTAACTCTGTTACTCTTGCTGAAAATACACCTGGGCTGGTTTTATACCCTTGTGCCAAACAACAAAATTGTCGCTGGGATCCTAACGCACTGAAGGCCGTCAGATACCTGCTTTCATGCGCTATATTTTGGCAGAAAAATCCATTTGAGATATCAAGGAGGAGTTACATCTATGCACACTTGACGTGCTATGTGACGTACTGCAATGCTTGACCCCTGCTGTAGCAGGCAGCGATAATGTTATGTCTCCAAGCCAGGACTTCTAATCTGAATCTGGCTCACCGTGTGCTGGGAACGAATAGGGAACTTTTCCTTCACTTTCCTCTTCAAAATAACTTTTGCAAATTGACACTTTCTATCTTGAAGCATGGCCTTCTAAGTACGCTTACAGTAGTTCAACTTGTGTGATCGAACTCGTTTAGAACTGTGATTTGTGGAACTTTACAACAATGTTAAACATTACCAAAGAACATTATCCTCGTTTTTTAAACTGTTTTTAAATGAATTTTTAAACGTTTTTAGAAACATTTTAAATGACTACTTGATAATTTTATGCACTGACACCGTTATAAATGTGTATTATTATTGTTAAGTATAAGGTTGAGTGGGTGTTATATTTCATATCGGTACCCTAATATAGGTCCAGGGAACATCGTACACCTTTCCTACATGAGCTCCCATTATTTCATATGAACAAGCCTTATAAGGACATAATTCCAAATAAGGACAGAATGCTTTATACGGACATCACGCCTTATAAGGGCTGCAGCCTTTTATGGACTAAACCTTTCACCTAGTTCCATGCCGAGAGTTGGTTTTCCCCAATCGATATTGCTAAGACGTCATTCATAGCACATATGAATAATTGATGAGTACACTCCCCAGGAGGTCTACTTCACCTCTCCCATTGACTCACAAGGTTTAATACCCAACGTCATCCTCATACTGAATAATGGGTAACACACATACATAGACTGTATAAATACAGCACCTCTTGCTATCAGAGAGCAGGAGGGAACCGAGACTTCACAGCCGACACACTGACCAGAGATGCTGCAGCTCCGGCATGCCATCGCTCCAGCTTACAGTGGTCTGACGATCCCTTGCGGGGTGTCCAGCTCAAGTCCAGGACGAAGTCCCACACTCTCACTATTTCAGGTATGGGGGTTTGACTAAAGCCTAGTGGGATTCTTGGCTCTTAGGCTTTGGCTATATAGCACTTACTCACATGCTAGGTACACTTAGGCACATCTAGTCAGGCATCTTAGGAGTACACACTTCATTTTATAAATGCATTTCTTATTCATGTATATGTTCATGACTATTGCAAAATGGTAGAACAATACTATTCCTTTTTATTCACTGTACTACTGGTTCTATATCTCTGCTACTGTGGTACAGTTGTAACAGCGCACCTATTCTACATGAGAAGAACTACTGTACAATAAATTCTTATTGTAAACGCCCTGACTGTTTCTTCTCTGTATCTCTCTGAGAGAAAAAACAAACATGCACGAGTGACTGGGTGAAAAGTAATATATTGTTTCCACGAGTCTGGGGTTATTGTGTTCTAAGGTTGCCAAAAACGAATCTCTCAGATAACAGGAGATTCTTGTGGCACTGCGAGCTAGCTAATGCAACCCATAGGTTAATATATGCGGCGGGGTTGTACAAAGTTAGTCTGCCACCAGACCCACAGTATATGTTATCTGGAAACATCGTAGGTCCTGCATTACAGGGTACTATAGGAACTACACTACATTGGTGAGAAATTGTGCTGGAAATATTGGTGAAGGTTTGAAGAGATTCTGGTCAGTCTCAGGCCTCTTGCCTCTTAGCTGGGTCCAAAGGCTCATTGGGCTAATGCATCCACTAAACCTTCTGACAAAGCTGGTGGATGATCTGTATTTGACCCCACGGTTTGAACTCTGGCACTTAACTCAACCTTTCATCCTCTCATGGTTGATTAAAAAGGCAACTAATGAGTTATGTAAAAATGAATATCTGTGTTCACCCTCTCTTCCCAGCCCGACTCTCTGAGAAAATCAGGCATCAGGTTTGCTTGCTATGCTCAATTGTGTGGTGCAATGCTCTGTACGAACTTATACCTCACCACAATCACCAGCCGCCACTGATCCTGTCACTTTATCTGACTCTTGCCGCAGGCACTTTTTCTCACCCTTGCTTCCTCTGCTTGCCATAGTTTTCCTACCCTTCTCCCTTTCCTCCTGCCCGCTTTTTTTGCCTTTCTATTTTTTGCTCAGGTCAAAGTAAAATAATAAAGTAATATATAGTCCCGTTACACAAAAATGAGTGCTATCTCCCACCACCAGCACAAATGAGGCACTGCTACTGATTGCGTGTGGTGAGTAGCCTTAACCGAAATTTCACTATGAAGCTAATTGGAAAATAGTAGTGGTGTATGTTTGAATCCAAACAAAGAATTACCGAAGCAGCATTTCTATGGTTCCAAATTTAGGCTCAGTTCCCCGTAATTTATCTATTATATCACTAATACAAAACTTGCTGCTGTTTAAAAAAAATTTTTATTATGGGCAGCTCCCTATTTTGGAAATATAATTATGCGATTTACTTTGGCACCAACAGATAGGGTGGAACGTATTTGGGGTTTTATAGTGCCAGGCCAATTTAAATAGGCAAACCATGTGCCGATTAAACGTGGGCGAACTATCTTTGCTGTCATCCTGAATGGAGAAAAAACATGTTATTGGTTCAACAGAACATCCCCAATTGTTTACATTACAACAAAAGAAGTCTTTAATTTAGATTTAATGTAAGGTAGTTCTGTACTATTTCAGTACCAGAACTTGTAGTAAAGAGCAGACTTCCTAAGGACAAAAGAAAATTAGTCCCTGGTCAGGTGCAGCACGTTGGTGGAGGTTTCCTACTTGTGTCCCTCAGCAATGTTTACTTGAGAACAATTATTGTATACCACACAGATTGTGGCAGAGAATTTGGGTAAGAAAAGCCTGTGGTTTTATAGTGAATGTTGTAAGCTCTGGGGCAAAAATTACAAAGGTCCCTTTTGATGACCTCATCTGCTGATATCTCCTAATTGAATTGATTATATTTATGAATTATTGGCCATCACTTCTCTAGAATCTATAAATTTGAAGAACTTTACTTGCCAAAGGCATTAGTATAGTCTGGAATGTTATTTTAGTGTGTATTATGTACTAGAAATGTACTGATAAAGTTGTGAAATTAATGCAAAGATGTTTTAAAATGTATGTGTGTCTTCCGTTGTATTTGGTTTTATTGTGCCTAACGTAACGTACATGGACATCAGTTAAGATCGAGGGGGGTGACTGTGGCAGACAGATTTTTTACTTATTTATATTGCATACATTCTATGTAAAAAGACCTTGATCGTTTCTTGAAATATACGAAGCAATAAAAATAAGAGATGTTGTTAACAATTAAACTTTGCATTGTATAAAATTTCAATTCAAGTTACCTATCATTTTAATAGTCCATTTAGCAAGACAAGCTAAAATAGATAACCGTGTAGCTTGTAATGTTGATGATTATCAATATTGAAGGTCCCTTTCAGAACCAAGACTTAAAAATGACTATTTGAAATGTAAAATTCCAAAAAGATGCACTGGCCATTTGGATGGTCATATTATCTTCATGATACTCCTGCTCACTTAACTCCCTAATCCTATTCCGTCATACGTCTGAGATCAGCTCTATCTTCCTACCCTGGAGGTCAGGAATGTTGCTCTTCAAATATTCTGTGTCCTATTGGATGATTGATTTGATCCCCATCACCCAGTTCTTGCAATATTTCATACTGCCACCCTCTATTCCCTCCTGTATATATCTTTTCCTGAAAGCGTACTGGAGGCCACCACCAGGTGGTTAATAAAGCTTTACAAAAATCTTTTTCCTTCTGTCCACAGGTAGGGTGAAATCCCCCAGAATATGAAGAACATTCATTTTAGAAACTGTACCACAGTCTTCAGCAGACCAGGCGATTTAGCAGGTTTTTAACACATGCAGAACCAGAATTTCACCAAGGACATGTAATTGAATTTATATTGAAAATAGTGGTTATGAAACAATCACTAATTTGCTGGATAGATAATGTTTACATAGCAAATCAGTCAAGCTCAATGCACAGCTTTTCATTTGCTGAAAAAGATGGGTGACATGATTAATATCTACATTTGCTTATTCTAGGTATACAAATTTAATTAAAAATCCTTGTTATGAACTCACTTTTACAGTGACTTCTGTTAACCTTGTATAATGCACTCACCAGATCTCTAAACTTGATTTGGTTACGTACTAGTTTGCCATAAAGTCACTCAAAACCGATCCTGTCCAATCAATGGCTAGTTTACAGTAGTGTTGAATCAAGTGGAAAATCCAATCAAATAAAAAATTATGACAATGTTTTCACAAATTCAGCTGCATAATCTATCTGTGCTTGGTTGCCTTTTTAGTGTTTGACCGCACTCTTACATTCAGGACTCATTCCCAAGGGTAGCACTGTGGAGGAGAAATAAAGAAGTGGCCATGTGTTCATCATGGTCAATGAAAGATTTCCTTAATTGAGAGTATTTACTGTAACTCGTTTCAAGTGTTCATTGTTGCCTTTGTCAGTATCATTGTGCAGCTGCTTTATAAAGTTTTTTTCACAACAAGGTCAAACATGGATACAAGTTGGATGTATGGACTCAACCCAGTAGTGCTTTTTCACTAAATCAGAACCTTTACTTATTTTTTACCACACTATGGGAGATTTTTGCAGTGCAACTTAAAAAAGTCTTTGACCATGAAAGGATGTCCATCCCAAAATATGGCAGCACTGTAGAACCTTCCTAACCTGGTCTGCAAAAATAGTGGATTGATGCAGGCCGTTGTCTAGCCTGTGGGAATGAGAGAAGGTAATATTGATGCTCTCAGGAATCCTATCTCACAATTAACCCAAAGTTGTGTCTATTACTATAATATTGCTGGTCCCCAAAGCATTTATATCACACACGTATAACTCCACATGCTGAAGCACCGTCTCATCCCATGAATCCTGCTACCCTCCTACCCCAAAGAAGCGCCTCCACTTCTGCCTCAAACCAAGTATAATAAATGGTAAGCAGCAGGATCCCATTCAATCTACCAGCACTGTTACCCTGTGAGAGCACCTACACTGCCACCTATATCAGACTTAAAAACTGTACTTTAATTCCACTGACATCACTAATCTGTGGGAGCTCTGTCCCATCAACTCATACATGGCTCCCATCCCCCACTATGCCTACTCACGTCCTTAAAGTTCTGGCATGAGGGACAGGAGGACAGTTCCAACCACCCAGCCCTTCCTAAGGCATTTAAATAACCAATAAGATATTTTCTGGTGCTTCCACACACTCTACACAAGAAATAAAAATAAAAAGTGATTTAGCAGATTACATCAATTTAGGTTGTTGGAATATCATGGAAGTGAGTTGCACTGTCATTAAACAGTACACCAACAGTCTTTATTATAAGGGTAACTATCCTAAAATACATGTCTGCCACACTGTAGGAAAATACCTCTTTTTGTGTGATCATTCCCATTTTTGTGGACTGATGCTGCTGTTTGTTTGCCTCTGTGGACTAGGAGTATGCGAACCAGGCCCTAGTGCAGATGCTATGACATCTAAAGCATGTCAAAATTGGCTGTACTCCTAACTTACCTATATATCCTTAGTGTATGGTACCAAATGCACCTCGGGCCTGTAAGTTAAATGCTTCTAGTGGACTGCAGCACCCATTGTGCCACCCACTATAGTGACATTAAAAAAATGATTGTACGCCTTCCATAGGAGCCTCACTGCAGCAGTTTTAAGACTGCAATTCGACCTGTCAAAATATACCCTCTGATAGGCCAAACCTTCCTTTTAAATATCAATAAGTCACCTCTATGTAGGTCTTATGAGCCCTAAGGCATAGTGCCTCAAATCTAAAAGTAGGATATGCAGAAATTCAATGTTACACATGTCCTTACAGAGAAAAAAACACAAAGATGTTTTTTACAATAGCGAGGCTGGCTTTCACATAGGAGGGTACTAGATTACATTATTACATGTAATAATGCTAATGTTGGTTAGGGCATAGGTAGAACTGTAATTCAAAGTCTCTTTTAACAGTTAAATCAAATCCAATTTAATGGTAAAATCAAATTTATAATAAATATTAAGGAAAATGCACTTTTAGAAAGCTGACTTTCCCTATCCAAACCTCTGGAGGCCCAGTTGTCTGAGCTCCGACAGTCACCTGGCAGCTGAGTAGTTCTCTTGATGAGGTGTGAAAACTGCTCCTTAGGCCTTAGGTGTGCTGAGGTTTTTCTGTTCCTCTGGCAGCATGACCATCTTTCCCCCCATTGCTTAGGGAGGGGCCAGAGGTCACCTGAACCCACTAACCAGTTCCAGGCATAAATGTGACACTTCAGACACCCTCTTCAGAACACTACTGGACCTGGGGAAGACAAGAAGGACTGATATAGATTTCGGCGGATGGGGCACTACTTCACAGCGGTGACAGATGTCCCATCGGCTGAAATATAAATTCCATTAGGGGTTTAAATTTTGGTGGACGGAATATCTATCATTGTGGTGACGGAGTAACCCGTATGCCAAAATAGAAATCATGCACCTAAGTTTGAATATGGAAATCTTTAACAGCCGAAGGCGCTAAACGTATATAGCTGGCAAGTGAACTTCCTCGGCAGAAATGTTGAAATTCTCCCACTCTGAGCTTTACTGGCCAAAGGTCAACAGCTGCACTTGGACCTCATCCGATGACTATCCAACCTGGTGGAGCCAGTCACGGCCATAGCCTGCTGCCTTTCCCCAGTGAGGATTCTTGACTTCTAATTCAGAGAATACATTGGAAAGTAAAACGTCCAACTGGAGCGGACCTGGTTTCAGTATCTTACACACAATCATTTTGTACATCATTTTGTTCATTGAAGTATACTCATTCCCTATTTTTATAAAGATTGGAAATGTTATTGTGCTGTGTTTTTGACTTTTTAACTGGTTTGGTACTTCTAAATACTTTACATATTTTCTTAAGGTAAGTCTGTCTGCTTGGCTTATAGATACTAGGGGCTGAACTCTAGTTTAAAACTGAAACTTTTACTGGACCTAATAAGAATGGGTCCATTATTCCTTGTGGTGAATTAAAATCCATAACAATAATCCACTTTTTCATACACTCCTTCAACAAAACTTCATGTCCTCATTGTATCATCTGTGTTGGTCAACATACAGCATTTCCATAGGTAGAATTAGTAACTGTGCATCCCAAGGTACAAACAGTAAAAAACAGTGCAAATAGTAACTCTTCAAGTACAATCTAAATGGGCTACATCACAAACTGAAAACTTGTTACCAGTATCAACTAATCCGAACCTTACTTTTTAACAAGAACTACAGAGAAATTACTAGACTACAAGAAATGAAAGAGGGCAGAACAGCACCAAAGGATAATAAAAGCCTATATTAAAGTGGCTCAAATCTGAACCCTGATACTGTCTTATTTCATGAAAGAAAATCTAACACAGCTGACCATGTAGAAGTCATCATAGAAGAGCCTGAGCTCATCTTGATGCGTAGTCTGATCCAAGACACAAAATTGAATGATCACTTCATATGGATTTAACCAGCCTTTGATGGGATATGAAAAAGGTTACAGTGAAAATAATTAAGACTAAGGATAGGATCAGACTCTAGGAGGACTCTAATATGGTAAAAGACAAAGCAGGCAAAGGGTTGGAGATCAAATTAAATGAATGTCATATCAAGACACAGATTGTTTGGCCTTTCAGAGGGAAGCAAAACAGACAATAATACCTTTGGAAAATTCCAAGGCACACATATCTATTTGATAAAAAGAAGCACAATGTCAAGATACTTTGAAATTGAAAGGGCACACATAGTGGCAACACACCATATAAAAACACAAAATGCCATAGATCAGCAATGTTTCGGCTGCTCCATTTCCAAAACTCACCCCTATTTCTTCTATGTGCTATGAAGAACACAAAAGTTGAATGGGAAGGTCAAAAAGTATCCTTTGCCCCATATTTTGTGAAGACAGTGCCAGGAAGAGGAATGATTTTTTGGATTCCAGATGAGGAAGCAAGAGATTTGCAATGGCTTCACAGACCCATCCAGGATGTCAGTAACTTGCAAAAGGAAAAAGTATACCTTTGAAGATCCTGATGAGCTGAATCAGTACCCAAACGACCTCAGCAAATCTGGGGGGGACACTTTGGGCCTGATTAACAAAGGTCACTTTCAATTTTGAGTAATTGACATGTTTGAGTAAGTTTACGTGTGTTTTTGCTTATTCACAAAGTCTGAGTGTAAGTTACTACTGAAAAAAATGCAGTATGCCCAGCATCACACATGGCCAACCACTGGTATTGCAACACCGTCCCATAAAAAATAATAGAGGTAGAGATTTGCAATAAAACCCCTATAAGAAATAATGTTAAAATAGTTACAAATATAAATACATACAATTTATTGTAAAAATTATATATAAATAGTACATATATATTATTTCATTTTAAAATATGTTAATATCAATTTTTTATTTAAAAAATTAAGTCACAATAATCTTCATTGATATATAATTAAATAAATGTTAATTAATTCTATACATCGCTTTTAATATTATGTTAACCCCCTGACTAAGGGCATTTCCAGATAAAAATGCTTTGAGGATTGGGTAGTTAATTATTCTTAAGGAATGAATTGTTGAATAAATAATGTGATGACAATGGCATAAACACATTTTTTTTGGTTTCATGGAACATAATCAAGTAGTGTTGATTCAGTAATCCTTCAAAGTAAAGAATTTATAAAGCAAGTACATCTAATGAAACTAAGAAAGTAATGCACCAATGGGTGACACAGACCCAGAGGGTGGCTCTACAAATCATTGCACTTCGAGATCCTGCCACACTCTCAGACTCCCATTGTCCTCATGTACCATATCATTCCTATCCCTGTCACACTCAAGGTCCCTGTCACCCTCCTCTTCCTGTCACTTCCTTAATCCCTGTCGTACTCTTAGACCTTGCCGCACTCGTAGTCCCTATCAGCCTCCTGTTACACTTTGAGCTTCCTGCGCCCTGGCATGGTTTAAACCACTCCCAACTACAACTCCCACAATGCACCCTTCCTAGAAATCCAGTAACCTTGTTTGTGTATTGCCACAGGATCTCACCTGACTCCAATTTAAGTGTGATTGGCCAGAGATAAAAGAGGGCCTCTCCCTTCACACAGTGCTTGCCTTACTTGTTTGTTGTGTTGGGCCTCGCCCCCTGACCTTGATTCTCTCATTCAACTTACTTACTCACCTTGAATGCTACCGGACAATCCACCTTCCTGGGAAAACATCCTGAATCCTTGAAAGGAGTAATCTTTGCTTCCCATCGGAGGATCACAAGTGTTTTCTACATCCTAGAAATCGTCTTTCTCTTTAAACGCGTTTGTGAGCGCTGAAACTTGAGGCTGTCTGCCTCTTCCCCCTGCTCATTAGCGCTGACCGCCTGCAGCAGTATCTGCTGCTTTCCTTTCCCATGTGTGCGCGGAAGAACAAGGCTGCCTGCCTCTCCTTGTTTGTTTTAACCGCCCGAAGCCAAGACAAATGTTTTCCAGTTTCTCGAGTCTCTCTCCGCATTGATACTTTGTTTCCTGATTCCTTTTTGACTTGCAAGACCTTAAGCTGACCTCCGTGAAAGCGGCAGACGTATGCCCCAGCTTCTACAAAGAAGAATCTTTTCCTCCTTGCACATGGAGTGCACAGACACAATATTGTTTTTACTTTAACCAACATAAGAAGAGACTTATTTTTATGTGGATTTAAACCATTGTTTATATGCTCATGCCTGTGCTATCATGATCACAACCCTCACCTATTATTGCGAGTATGTGATGGTACACAAACAAAGTGTAAAATAATTAATTAGTCTATTACTTATTGCTTGTTAGCCTTTCTGGGGAGATAAAATTAATACATGATATTGTTTCTCTCTTCTTTGTTATTTAATGTTTATGCAGTACTTGGGTAACAGTATTGAGGAACATTACTGCATCTAACAAGCTTCACTTATTGTCTTCCCCTGGTGGTCCATTCTGGTGTCTCTTCTCTCCCGGGACAAAGTAGCCAATACTTGAGTGATTCATAATACTCAGTTTGGCGCTGCCTTAAGTGAGAGTGGGGTGGATCCACGCTCTTCTGCAAGCCTGAGTTAAGTCTTGACACCTCCCTATCCCTGCTGTCTCACTACCAATATCTGCGATCCTTCCATCCATGCCACCTCCCTAAACCCTGTCAGTGTCCCCAACTGTGCCCTTACTCCTCGGTCACTGGTTTAGTGATTCTGAAAAACAAGTGTTCAGCAAAAGATAAGGTGAGTTGCAGCAGGACTTTCTTGGAGAGGGAGTAACTGGCCATAAAAGTACTGTGATCACACGGTGAGGAGATAAGTGGAGGGCAGTGAAATGGCAGTGAAGCGACAGAGTAGTACAAAAAAGATGGAAATACATGTGTGAGAAAGAGATTGGAGAGAAAGAGACCATTTATATTGCAGGGATTTACGCTTTCTGACAATGAGGAACTGCATGTTCTGGTCTCAGACACAGCACCTGACCAATTATGAGACCAGGACTCAACAGCACCATATATTCCAGAATTAGATATATCTGGGATGGAATATAAATGAACCCTACTCTTGCGGGGACCAGAGTGGGTGCAATATGTTTCTTCAATGTAATGAAAGTCCTGGATTTACTTTGCATTGCAAACCATATCTGATTGCATTGCCTTGCTGCACTCACAGTGCAATAATTTGTGCTGGAAAGTAGGGAGATTGCACGGGATACCGGTTCCAGCAGCAATTTCTGGGCCGCCGTCTGACTCAGGAAAATATGCTGAATTTGTCCTGCTGTCATTTTCCTACACCAGGACACAATTCAGGAGCACAAACACATTGCCTGCATTCGGTTCAGTACAGCAATGTGCAGGCGGCCAAGGAACTTTCGTATCTTAACTTCCAACCAAGCACAAACAAAGGCCTGATTTATAGAGCCTTCAGCCCTCTATTTGTTCGAGTATCATCTGGGCTGAGAGCCACCTAGATCTTAACATAGACACACCTTTCACAACATGTGCATTCATGCTCAGACTACTGAGTCTGGCAGTCCAGAGAATTCCTACTGGGTCTAGCAGTCCAAAGAATTCACCATGTAATGTTGAAGATGTTCCACTTTTAGACCTGGGCTTTTACACACAAATTTACAGTTTTTCCCCCAAACTCCCTCGTTCCTGTTTCCAAATGTTTGCGTAGGAGTTACACAGAGAGTCTTCAAATCTTGCACTACCCAGTGTTCCTCTATCCTGCTTTGTCCCTAAATACATTGAACAACCTGTCATTGGTTCAACCATTGCAGCCTGATGCCTGTAAACACTCTCTTTTTACATCTGTATGAGGCAATAGCAGATTTAACAAGACCACCCCCCAAGTTAGAAGAGAGGAAAAACTTTATATTACCGCCACATCATCGCAGCTTCGAAGCGCTGTAAACAGTAGGTCTTAATATAACATAACTACACTGTACTTTGCATCTCTGATTCAACCCTATGGCGCTCACTTCCTGTGAAATGTATGTTGCACTCAGATGGAACCAGCAGGTGACTTAAACCAGCAGTCTAATGTAGAACAACTTCAATGATAAGATTCTGCTGCTGTAGCGTATTTTTCATAATTATGGTTTTAATATAGTGCCATATCAGCCACTATCTACTGCGTATTTTCTCATTTGTAAATTTAAAAAAAATCGTGTTTCCCACTCAGATGAAAAGTTACTATAAAATGCCTCACATAAGGTGCAGCAGCGCAGTGCCAGACACTTTGCCTGCATCCTCTCATTTGCTAATTTATACATTCAGGTGTCAAATGGGCACTAATCAGGTGGAGTGTTCACACGGGCACTAATCAGGTGGAATGTTCGCGCAGACAAAATTAATGCTTCGTCACAGTGTGTTGTCTGGGGCGGGAAGAGGTCTGCACACTTTGGGCCCGACTCCATCGCCGACTTCATCAGCACACACTCTCTCGCCTCCACGGACTACATCCTCCTCGGGGACCTGAACTTCCACCTCGAGAACAACAACGACTCCAACTCCTCCACTTTGATCGCCAACTTCGCCAACCTCGGACTCAGACAACTCGTCACAACACCCACCCACTCCACCGACCACACACTTGACCCCATCTTCTCAGCAAGGTCCCACGTCTTCTTCAACCGCACCACCGAACTCCACTGGACCGACCACCACTGCATCCACTTCACCTTCCGGAAACCCACCACACACCACCGCACCCAGCAGATGCCTCGCCGCAGCTGGAGCAAGGTCACCGAGGACCAGCTAACCACCGCCCTTGCCCAGAGCCCACCTGCAGACCCGACCGACCCCGAAGCCGCAGTCCGGAACCTCAGACAATGGATCGACGACGGCGCCAATACCCTCGCCCTGCTCAAGAAACCCCCCAACATCCACACCAGAAAGAGAGCCAGCTGGTTCACTGAAGACCTCCAGGCCTCCAAGCGAACCTGCTGAAAACTCGGAAAAAAATGGATCCGTGAACGAACACCGGAAAGCTACACAGCCCACAAGAACGCCACCCGCAGGCACCACCACCTCATCAAATCTGCCAAAAGGACCTCCTTCAAAGACCGCCTAGACAACAACGCACACAACAGCAAAGAGCTCTTCAGCATCGTGAAGGAACTTTCCAACCCCAGCTCCAACACCAATGACATCCCACCGTCACAAGACCTGTGTGACTCGCTGGCCACCTTCTTCCATCGCAAGACCGGCAACCACCAAGACTCCTGCTCCCACGACGACCACCACCCGCACCAACCGCCTGCTCGCCTGGACCAACATCAACGATGACAACACCATCAAGATCATAAACACCATCCACTCTGGATCCCCGGAAGACCCCTGCTCACACCACATCTTCAACAAAGCCAGCAGCACCATCGGACCCCATCTCCGGAAAACCATCAACATCTCATTCGAGACAGCGACCTTCCCGGAGAACTGGAAGCACGCAGAGATCAACGCCTTACTCAAGAAACCCAAGGCGGACCCCAAGGACCTCAAGAACTTCCGACCCATCTCCCTGCTCCTGTTCCCGGTGAAGGTCATCGAAAAGGCCGTCAACAAACAACTGACCAGCTTCCTCGTAGAGAACAACATCCTGGACCCGTCCCAGTCCGGGTTCCGCAGCAACCACAGCACCGAAACTGCCCTCATCGCTGCCACCGACGACATTAGGACCCTGCTTGACAATGGAGAAACCACAGCCCTCATCCTCCTGGACCTCTCAGCCGCCTTCGACACGGTCTGCCACTGCACACTAAGAACACCCCTCTGGAATCCAAGAGAAGGCCTTGGACTGGATCACCTCCTTCCTCTCCGGCAGAACTCAGAGTGTCAGCCTCCTCTCCTTCCGCTCCGAAGCCACCAAGATCATCTGGGCGTACCCCAAGGCTCATCCCTCAGCCCAACATTGTTCAACGTCTACATGGCACCGCACGCCCACGTCGCACAACGGCACGACCTCAACATCATCTCATATGCCAACGACACCCAGCTGATCCTCTCCCTCACCAAAGACCCCCACATCGCCAAAACCAACCTCCACGAAGGAATGAAGGCCATCGCCGACTGGATGAGAACCAGCCGACTGAAGCTGAACTCGGACAAGATGGAGGTCCTCATTCTCGGACCCACCCCCTCGGCCTGGGATAACTCCTGGTGGCCGACCGCACTAGGAGCATCCCCTACACCCACTGACCACGCACGCAACCTAGGGGTCATCCTCGACTCCACCCTCTCCATGACGAAGCAGGTCAACGCCGTCTCCTCCTCCTGCTTCAACACCCTCCACATGCTTCGCAGGATCTTCAAGTGGATCCCCACCAAAACCAGAAGGACGGTCACCCAGGCCCTCGTCAGCAGTAGACTGGACTATGGCAACGCACTCTACGCAGGAGCCCCGGACAAACTCCTGAAACGGCTCCAACGCATCCAGAACGCCTCCGCATGCCTGATCCTCGACATCCCTCGCCGCAGCCACATCACACCCCACCTGAGAGACCTGCACTGGCTCCCCATCAACAAGAGGATAACCTTCAAGCTCCTCACCCACGCACACAAGGCACTCCACAACACCGGACCAGCGTATCTCAACAGCCGATTTAGCCTCTACACCCCCACCCGCCAGCTCCGATCCACAGACAGTGCCCTCGCCAACGTCCCCCGCATCCGAAAAGTGACCGCTGGCAGCAGATCATTCTCCCACCTCGCCGCCAAGACATGGAACACCCTCCCCATCCACCTGCGGCAGACCGAAGACCTCCTAACCTTCAGGAGACTCCTCAAGACCTGGCTCTTCGAACAGTAGCAGCGTCCCCCCCCTAGTGCCTTGAGACCCTCACGGGTATGTAGTGCGTTTTATAAATGCTATGATTGATTGATTCATTCATTCATTGTTACTCGCACGCTCAGCAGGTGTGGGTGAGCACGTCAGGAGTGTCAGAACTAAAGTTGGCAAAGACTCCTCGACGATCTCCTGGGAGGAGCTCTTCACTATGAATACCACAGAACTCCACTCGCTGTCAGTGTTCACCTCAGCTGGCAGAGGGAGGTGAGGGAAGGAGGTCAGCTTCTTCGGGACACTGAGAGGACACGCAACCGGAAGACGGATGAGCTGGGTGAAAGTGAGTGGATGGATACAGGAATCGGTTTATCTGTGGTGCACACAGGCGCACTGCATTTTTTCGCTGACTGCGCCAAAACATTTGCATCAACCCGCTGGTTGGAATTTTTGCACCTGTCAGCCAGAGCTAAATTATTTAAAATGCGTTGCTCGGCTGATACAAATATCAATGCCAATTTGGACTCCACCTATGACTAATAACAGATATGAGTGCAGAGTCCCTCAGCACAAGTGCACCAAGTCCTTCAAAGTCTAGTGGTCATTAGGAGCACTTTGGTGATTTCTCAATAGACTGCTGTCTGCAGTTCTTAGAAGACTTATGGGACTGGGGCAGTGGTGTAAAGCAAAATATAACCCTCCTCCACCGATGCAGAATGTGCAAAGGGGCCCCTGAGTCTCCTATATTCTATATATATTCAAGGGCCTTTGGCTGAATAGGGGCACCCTGAAGGTTTGGGACTCCTATGGGGGTTTGCCATCCCCCATGCCCGGTGCTGCAGGAGTTGTAGGGCCCTGCATTACGCCGCTGCACTGGGGCAGAGTCCCTAAGTAAGGGCCTTATTACAAGTTTGGCGGGCCTACAATGGACGGTGCAATGTGCCGTCTGCTGTAGAGCCGCCCAACCTGTGGTTTGAATGCCTGCCAGATCAGAACCTTTTTATTGTGGCATTCTAAGAGCAGCGTTGTAGTAGGCTAATAGAAGAGCCTACCATGCAGACTGCTGCTCTCAGAGCGCTACCTACACCTTCCTGCATGGTGTGGCACACATGCCACAAAGTGCAGGAACTGGGCGTGCAAGCCCAGAGGTGCAAGAGGGCCCTGTTTGGGCTCCCTTTATTGCCTCTCCGCCACTCTTTTAATGGCAGGCGCACCACCATGAAAAAGGGTATTGGAATGAAAAGGGTGATGGAGAGTCAACTTGAAATATCCCCGGTGGTGCTGCAGCAACACCACCAGCATATTTCTGCCTGTGACAGCTACGCCATTGCCACAGGATCCTCAATCCCAAGTGGCCGCAGCGGTCCTGTGGCTGTCCGACCTTCACACTCGTAATGGGGCGTTCGGTGCCACAGTGTGGTGGTGGTCGGACTGCCACCACGGGCTCGGTGGTCCTATGGATTGCCAAATTCATAATAAGGCCCTAAGAGGTACATGCAAGAAGCTAATAAGCTGTCGCAAATGGGGCGATTCACAGAATCGGCCTGTTTGCGACCGCTAATTCGCCTTTTGGGATGCATTAAGCCCTAAGCCATTCGCAAAATAGGTAATCACAATTTTTGCGATTACCTATTTTGCGAATGCCGAATGCAGTTAGGGAATCGCAATTAGCAATTCCCTAAATGCAATGCAAGAAGCATTCTGAGAATGCGACTTTACATTAAGGAATTGCAAATTGCCATCAACTTCAATGTTTTGTGACCCTTAACCCATCTAAAGCAACGGTGACCATTTACAAATCCTGTTTATGGGACTGACTGCATTGTCTCCCATTCATGCCACAATCAGTTGAAATCTGACAAAACGTGTGTGGTATTGCATAATTAGTCCTAATTTGTTGTCTCATCATGAAACTTAGTAAGCATTTATATGTTTGAGAGTACTAAATAATTGAATCAGTTCTTCTAACCTGGTATCACTCCTGCATGCCCCCTTGGAGCTATGTTTTTGTCTCTTCTGTGTCTATGTAGAAGAAAACCAGCCTACACTGGATATAACAGTACTGGGTCAAGTTTACAATGTATTGGATTTTGACCAGCCCTCCTAAACAGGTATAAACTGTATTGATGATGAACACCACTCTTTATTTGTTTACTGAATCACTTTTATCATATTTTGTCTCTTACAAGCCCCTCGCCTGCACTGGGCTGGAACCATTACATCTTTTATTGAGGGCCAGGGTTGACTCCTTGCTTTCCCTTGTGCGTTGAGTCTGATGTTTAACTTTAGGACTGATGACTCAAGTAGGACTTTAATATTTGTTTACCTGAGATGGCATTTGTATTGCAATGCACTGTGTGTAGATCTTTTGACCATGTATTGGAGAGTTTGGGAATAACTACTTGGCAATGCCACCAATTGGTTTGAGGGGCCATTGTCTTACTTCTGCACTTAGGTGGGAGCAAGTGGGAAGCATGCAAAACCACCCTTTGAGCTTTCTGAGCAGTGGGCACCTGCTGTTTGGTGCCAGAGCACTCCACATTTGCAGTGAGGATACACTGGGCAAAACATGTCTTAGAATCCTTGTTACAGTACAGTCCACCAATGGCTACAGTAGCATTGGTGTGGTTTCTTTGACTAATCTTTCTTTCACTGTTTTACTGAAAATCAAGAAATATTAGGCTCTCCCGTAGAGATATGCATGCTGACTTAGGCTGGTAAAGTCTGTACCAGCATGGAAGTAGAGGAAAAGAGCATCATAGATAAGACTACTGATAAGGGGTAGAGGAGAGGGGCATACGTCTGGGTAAATGGGTATCAGCATTAAGGCAGAGACTGGGTGTGACAAGTACATCAACTTATTTTCAATTGTTCCTTTTCCTTTTATTCCTTTGAATAACCCCACCCTAACTTAATTTCGTTGCAGATTTCCTCTGTCCAAGTATTACCTACTTTAACTCCCATCTATGTTTAACTTAAGCTCTATTATTGTATTTTTTTAAATTGCCCACACTCATTTTTTAATTCACCTTTCATAATTTGAAACCATATACGTAAACCCTAAAACGTCATAAGCCTTGTGTCACTGGTTGACTGGGGTCTACTGTTTTAAGCGGTGAGTGCTGTATGAGGAAAAAAAAAAGTATTAGTGTGTCAAGAAGGTTCATTGAAAGCAAGATCAGCAAATCTCCGCCATAGTATCCTTTATATTAAACTGCTGTTTCTATGCTTGAAGAGGCACAGTACATAATGGGTGTGTTCATGTACAAACTGAAGAAATTGGCTTGTAGTCTGTAGATGGCAGATAAAATCATGGAAGGCTGGCTCTGTATTTCATCTTTCCGCAATGAGGTGTGCTTACTATATATAATAGTCAAGTTACTATTTTGGTTAATGGATTGCATGGCATTTTGATGTGGCTAGATTTTTCACACAACACCCTTTTGGAAAGATTTCATGAACCACTATAACAATAAATGTTACAAATTGGTAGAGAGCTCAAACAAGGAAAACATAATAACACTGTTTCAATTAAAGAACAATTACATTTATTTTTTGAACATCTCTATACAATGTTAATTTCATCAGCTCTTCGTTTTCATTTTGAAAGTTGTATCTTCGGTTAGTACGAAACATTACTTTCAAAATTCAGGATTGCTAGTGTAAGTGTTATTGATGTAGTACAGACAAACAATTTTAAATTTCAATAGAGTCATTTTCCATTCATATCAAGAGCAATAATTGGTTTCTTTGATGTTGTACAGCCAACACATGTTTCACGGCTTGCAGTGAACTGTCGCTTCTTCAGGGCATAATTAAATCTCCTCGCAAGCTATATTATTCCATAGGAAGATCTCTGTAAAAAGTACAAATGTTCTATTTTAGTTCCACCATCACATTAATCCTTTCAAAACGCACTGATTATAAGAAGACGCTGTATACTACTTTTAAGGGAATCCAATGCTTTTTCAAAGCTTTATTCACCAATTATCCTAAACATCCAAATGCACCAATTCATGATCCTGAATTTCAGTTTCAGGGTAAATTCCCTGCATCTCTTCGTTAACTCATAATTCATTCTATTGATCTTCCTAATCTCTACCACATGTTCATAGTCCCACCAGCTGCTCGTGAGTGGTGGAACTATAAGAGAACATTTGCAGTTTTCTGAAGGATATTCCTATGGTAGCGTGAGGAGATTTGATTAGCCCTGAAGAAGCTGCAGTTTACGTCATGCTGCTAAAATTGTGTTGGCTGTACAAAATCAAAGAAATCAAATATTACACTTGATATGAATGGAAAGAGACTGCATTGAAATTTGAAATTGTTTGACTGTACTACTTCTATAACATTAAAACTAGCAGGCAGTGAATTTTAGAAGTAATTATGTACTACTTGTAATTGTTCTTTAATTCAAACAGTGCTATTATATTTTCCTTTTTTTGGACTCTCCACCAATTTGTAACATTTATTGTTACAGTGGTGTCATGAAAATCTGGCACTAGGGATGTTTGTGAGGGTTTTATCAAACCATGTAGGTTGATCGAACAGGGCTGTTTTTTTCCCCCCCAAAACCCTGGTTTGGGCTGTTCTTCACCCTTTTTGAAAGGGCTGAAAGATGTGTGATCAGAGCCTGTATTATCAACTTCCATAAATCTCTGAGCACTAAGACACATTTTAACTCATTAGTAAATTATCCTTAGACTGCAAGAAAGGGATAATTAAGAAACATTAAATGGCCAGTCCAGTGCCAACGATTTTTAATTGACTAATAGCACCAGTAGCATGTTTAGCAAGGAAAGGAAAGAGATGCCTTGAGTTTAACCAGTGAAAACACAGACTAATGACTAATTTGTTAGGAATACCACCTCTACTCCCAATGCCTGCAACTTTTGCTTTTACATGCTGGATTGACACAGAGAATGACATCCCCATGCAGTCAAAAACATGTTTGCAAAACATTTGACATTTATAAGTGGGAAGGCTGGAGCAAAGAAATGAAAAAGACACCAGTAT
This sequence comes from Triturus cristatus, assembly GCF_964204655.1. Classification (NCBI taxonomy): domain Eukaryota; kingdom Metazoa; phylum Chordata; class Amphibia; order Caudata; family Salamandridae; genus Triturus; species Triturus cristatus. Next base: position 780,689,668 of record NC_140592.1, read on the forward strand.
GGCAGGGACAAAGTAATGTTGGATTACGAGAGAGAAGTGGGGAGAAAAATAGATAGAGCAATAGGGAAAATGTGAACAGAATTAGAAAGAGAGGAGGGGAGGTAGTGGGTGGGCAGGGAGAGATGAAGGAAATATTGAATGAGGCAGAAGGTATGAGCCAACCATGTAGGTTGGAGGGAGCAAGCAGAGGTTGAAATTGAAGGTATCTATCAGGAGTGACCCTACTTCACTTTCATTTTACAAAAAAGGCAGTGCCCATACTTCCTGGCAATAACAACTCTTCCTGAACAGTTCATACTGACTTTGAGGTGCTGAAAGGGAAGGAGCGGGTAAAGATGAAACAAGCTCTCTCTCCAAGGTGGCTGCTAGCTGAAATTTCTTTAAATGTGAGGTATTAGTTAATGAGCACATCTAAAAGCCGTTTGGAAGTCTCTAACAGTTTTAATAGATAAATTAATTTAAAGCTTGACAAGGTGATAAAGATAAGGCCTCTGATTCATGGTCTGTCAGAATCTAGGTGCTTTTTTCCTCCCCAGAAAAATAACAATAACCTTGGTTACCTTGGTTATCAGGTGCCATAAATAGCGACTATTAGAAGTCCATGGGAAATAACATGCAGATGTTAGTGCTTATCACACCAAAATCTGCATGGTATGCTAAACACTGTACATTTTTCCCATGTTAAATTCCAGCAGGGTAGACCCGCTGAAACCATATAATGAAGGGTGAGATGATTAACGCACCCCTTAATTTCCCGATGAGATAAATACCACCAAACTCATAAATCTGACCCCTGCACAAACAGTGGTTTACACAGGGGTCGTAAACCACCAACCCACTTGTGCCAGAACCTTATTCTATTTGTGAGGATCATGTAAGGGTGTTACCAGGTGCGTCTGGCCTGCTTTCTTCTAATGGGAACTTGTACAAGAGGTTTTCACTTGCTACAGCGTGATTGCATTTTCCTAAAATTATATTTTGAAAGCCCCTAACCTTCCTTCAGAGAAACATTTTATTTTTAACTAAACACATAACATCAGCTACAAAAGAACTACATTATTTGAGCAAGAATCATTAAAGCATAACATGGTGATGCACTTCTTTCTAAAGCAAAGAATTAACTGAGGCTTTGTTTCAACAGTTCCAGCAACTAAATAGTTAAGGTTCTGAGTTTACATGCTGCGATACTTATGCCAAGCATTATCTGTTTCACATGAGACATTCCTTTGCTTATCTCGAAGGCCAACTGGAGCTTTCAGAATAAGAGCTAAATCATAAGCTGTTTCTGTGTTTCTACATTTTAAAATGTCTTGTTAATTCAGTACAACTTTGTTCTATTACTGCACACATTTAACATTTTTGCAAATTAAAATCACTTTCCATCGGAAGAACAAAATCTAAACTAGCCATATGAAAATCAAGCTATGAATTAATTGTGCAATGTTTTAAATGGGTTACTAAGTGGAAAGTGTCTGACTAAAACCTGTGAATATCAAAGCGTCATGTCTTCACTTTCCAGCACCAAATGTTTACTTGTCACATTTTAAATGCAGTTTCATTTTTCAAGCTCAAGGCAGGTTTGAATGCTTGCGTTCTATAAGAAAAGTTTATGTTCTTTCAGTCCTCCCTCTGATGATTCAAATCATCACACCTCTGAGGATTTGTAAATCATCACACCGAGTTCATCTCACATGTGAAATAAATTTAAAGAACACCCCTATCATTAGTTGGATCAATATATATTTTTCTCTGCCTAAAATACTGCTACTCGTCTGTGGTGTGCGTAGATGTCGTAAATTCATTAGCAGACTTTATTTCCATTGGGTATTTAAAAGAACCCTTTTAAAAGTAGTATGATCAGTATCAGTGTTATTACAAAAATTGAGCACATGAAAATTTTACCTCCATTTCTAAGGCAACACAAGTTTTGTCTGCAATCAGATCACATATAGCAAAGCTCAAAAGTTTGGGGCAGAGTTTTTTTAATAGCTTCTTGGAACGGTTAGTTTTTAGCCGTTCAGGTTTCTAAATAGACAATTCTTAAACCTACTCCGTGTTTCTCTAAAAATGTTAACCCCAACTCTTCTTGTAGCTTTTTCACGGACCTAGGTTAGTCTTCTGTAAAATAAGTAACTAAAAAAATAATAGTATAACAGGACAGTTCCTTTTTTTTCTCAATTATTTTCTTTTCAGCTTTTGATAGTTCTTAGTCATTGTTTCAGCTTTTCTCAGTTCTTTTTATCTCAAGCTTGTAATCAGGGTGGCTCATACAGTCCAATTCCTGCATCACACAGTTCATCCAATGTGACGTTCAGTGCTTTGTCCATGCAATAAGACCATTCAGGTGCTGAATAACTCAGATAGAGCACAATCGATCTTTTGGACTTTTTTAACCCAAGCCTTCCACCTTCGTCTTCACTTTGTTCTGATTCAGACGTTTCAGCTATGGGCGCAAATGCTTTTTCAGGGGACAACTGCAGACTTTTTGGATACCCCTTTAACCAGCTTTATTCCACCTCCACTCGTGGGCCCATAGCACTAATTTTTTCATGAGAGGCTGGACCTGGCTCATTCATCACTTTGATATCAGTTTCATTCACCCAGTTTCCACTTCTTGCTTTTCCAGGTCCACCTTGGTTTACTTTGCTGCTTCAGACTCAGTGTGTTCCCTTACAGCTTGAATGACCCTCTCCGGTGGCCTTTCAACCACTGCTGGCATCTCTTCTGGAAGATGAGCTGTTTCATCAAGGGAAGATGGGACCCTACAAGCATGGAAGGCATGCACCCAGTTTGGAAGGCTACTCCACTTCACAGCAGTCGTTGTGGTCAATAACACTTGGAACGGGCCTTTCCATCTTGGTTTCAATCAAGTATTCAGAAAGTGGTTCTCGATCACAACATCATCTCTCAGATCGAGGTTGTCGCACCGTTCACTGTGCAGATCTTGTGTAGCAACTGCAGTTTGGTGAGTAGCTGTATGAACCACATCAGCCAATCTTTCGCAGCAATATCTTTTCTTCTCATCTGTGATTTTTACAAGTGCTTTTACAGGTACAACATCATGCCACTTCAGTGATTTTAAGACACAGACTTATGGAAAGCAAAACTCTATGGTGTCTTTGTGTTGCTCGATTATGCTTGAAACCTCAGCTTGATAACTACAGTGCAATCCTTGTTCAGTCTGTAGTTCTGCACACATCATCTTCTGGCCCTCATTGATAGAGTGGGTCATTTGATCCGATTTCAGAAAACTGGCAGTCTATACCTGGGGATCGATTTTTGTAATTACACACTTGCTATTATGTGGTTGTCATTTCTTCTGGTTGTGTAGGAATCCAGCATTTCAATGCTATTCCTTTGCATTCTATTGAAGGGACCTTCTGATCTACCTCTGTGACTCAATGTAACGTGTGTTCTTTTCCCTGCATTTATTTGCTGAAATGTCACATTTCGATGACACCCTTCTTCTGCAAGCTTCCTAAACCTTTGGTGGTATCTATTCTTTCTAAAGAGATGTATCATTGAATCCTTCTCCAAGTGTGTATGTCCATGCATGTATCGTGTCATTGGAAATGACAAACTGTCTGGCAACAGTGGTCTCTCATTAGCTGACATTTGGAAGTTGTTTGCATTTTTCTCAAAATCTGTTCTGATCCACCCTTGTTGTTCTGCCTCAAACATTTTCTTGTGCCCTTGTAACTCTTCCAAAGTGTACGCTATTGACATCAACATTGAATAGACCGTGTCCTTCTCAGATTCACATGTGAAATTTCCCTTAAATGTATGTGCGAGGAAGACAAAATATTGTGTAAATGAATTGCCATCTCCCTTTCCCATGACTATAGTGAATCCCATTTGAGTAGTTAGACTGCATGCTATGATAGAGGCAATCATTTTTGTATTTTGTGCTGAAGTAACTTCTTAAAACCGGAAGCTTTGGCAACATAATTCATGGTGCACATGGCATATGCTGCTCCTAATACGCCATTGTAATCTCTTAAACATGGGCCATCTACAAAATGGACATGATTGAGCTCAATCAGGGGTTCATCGTTAGTGTCTAACCTTGGCTTCATGCATTGATCCATGACATCTAGACATTCCGGTTCAGCTTTATCACAAACATTCTCCTTTACTGGCAGTAAACTCAATACATTTGAATGAAGACATGTTTTGATCACAAGATTTTTCAGTAGCAACTCCACAAAGTAAGGGACCATTTCAGTTGCTGGACATTCAGTCATTATATTCTCACTCTGACATCAACCGCAGCTGCTAATTTAAGGAAGCTGGGCATTTATGTGATGAAAGGGTCAAGGGTTGTTGGGAAACACGTCACAAACTTCATTTTTTGGAACAGGCACTGAGAGAGTGCCGCCCTCCTTCTCACTGCAAAATTGTGTATACATTTTTTTAAATAAACCCTTATCCCTAGTGCTGTGGCATGACACACTTTCTCTTTCGACTCTGGGTATGCTTTTGTGCCATTGTTGTCCCATGGAAGCAGATCAGATACATCATTGTGTGTGTCAGCCTCAGTAAAGGCTTAGCCACTAGGCAAAGGTTTGGTGTAGGCTGTCTACAATAGCCAACCAATCCCGGAAGCATCCTGACTTCTCTCTGAGTTCGAGGTGGATTCATTTGGTGAATTGCTTCCACTCTCTCTGGTGCCACCTTTCTAGCTCCTTTTTTCAATTATGTGTTCCAGATATTGATCTTCTTTTTGCCAGTACTCCTGACTATCCTCATGCAATGGCATGGTGATCTAAACCTGACAAAAATCAATAACAGTAAGCCATGCTTTAGTACACGTAATTTAAAAATGTATGTTGGCTCGATTCAATACCATAGAACAACATTGAACAACAATGCTGCTAATCTCCTGCACTATTCTGTACTTCTCATTGGGTTTCTGTAAATCTGTGATCAGAGAGTTACATGAACTTCCAATCAATTCCTTCAAAAGTCCCTCACTCAGGTTATATTCAATAACGGGTGAAATTCCTGCAACTGTCTCTTGTGTCGAATTGTGTGATGGTGTTGCAGAATACATGGCATCTGGTTTTAATTTGACCAAGACTGGTTCTGCAATTTTTATTAATCTAACATATTTCGTTGTTAACTCCAATACTGCTGGGTTCATTGTTCCTTTCAAATCAGAGGGTAATTTTTCAACTGCCATTTCTGAACCAATCCTACATTTGTCTCTTGTTGTGCCATTTTAAACTGTACATCCTCATCAGGAGTCTGATATTCAAAATCATCCGGTATGAAGTAAATTGTGCCGTTTAACTTGCACCACAAATGTTTTCCTAGCAGGCCTACAATGCTTCTGGTAACTTCAGAAAGGGGGGTGTAAACCTTTCACTTACAAATACAGCAGATTGTGGGAATGGGTTCTGATTTTGGTTCTGAAAAGAATTCAAATTTGCTTTGAACAACTGACTCAAATAAATTTTAGGGTTCCCCATATTTGGCGGGACCATCTGGGTTTGGAGAACTTGTGTCATTGGTACCTGTTTCTGAATTGACATTTGCTGAACTGACACATTTTGCATCTGTATTTCTCCCTGTATTTGCACATTTCCATTTACTGCATCAGTTTTAGTCTTTACTTCCTCTTCCAATGATCAAATCTGTTACAAAGATGGCAAAAGGTCATTTGCTTCAGCATTGTGACATCCATACCTGAATTTGGACCAACCAAACCCCCTTTACCTCTGTCCTGTGAAACACCAAATCCTCCTTGAGCACCTTGTACTCCTGCTTGTGGAACCACACTTTGTATCTCATCTTCATTCCCTGCAAACGGCCTATTCTGAAATCCTCTCTGAACAACCTCCCTATAAACCATCATATGTTCCTCCTTGAATTATTTTTACTTCATTTCTTGTCCATCGCTACAGTACCCTTAATCTTTCGCAATCCCATCTATCAACTTTCTCTGCCAATAAACCACACTTTGCTGAATGGGCACACTGATCTGACCAGAAATGATTAATCCAATAACAAATTGAGACACAAAGAATCTCATGTCACTAACATCAGTACACGCTCCCCCGCTGTGTTAAAACTCCATAAACACTCTTTCACAAAATTATGAACCTATTCTTTTAGTTCTTGTGAGCTTCTTTGAATCTGTACCCAATTCAGAACTTCAAGTGGCACTCGGCCCTTCAGAAAAGTAATCACTGCTTCATTTTTCTCCATAAACTACAGAAGATGGTACATTAATGCAATAATGTCTTGTCTCCTCAATTGGCCACTTCACAACAACCTTACATTCCGATCATAATTTAATTGGCTGTGCATTGTCAAAGAACATTTTGAAATTAATCCACAACACCTTTGAGATTTCAATAAATCCATCAACTTTTGGGTTCCACAGTACAGGCTTGTCTCTCAATTTTGTAAATGTGTTCACAAATGTTGCAAGATCACCTTTGTTCCATCGTACATGAACAAGCACTTCTCCCACTATTTCTCTCAATGGATAAGCTGAAGCTTCTCCCTCATCCTGGTTATTATTTTCCTCAACTAGGTGAGGTTTCTTCTGATGTTTCCTTACTAAGTCTGGTGGTTTAATTTTTATTCTCATGTTTCCTTGCCCACTTGTTTCCTAATTTCTCAAAACCCATTTACAAATGTATTTCAACAATTATGTAATGCGTAAATACGCTCCTGACAAATGCATTGTCTCAATTGCTTCATCATCATGTGTACCCTGAAACTTTTCTGAAATGGAAAACTTCCTGAAACATCAATTTCATATTTTCAGGTCAAATCAGTCAGTCTGTCATGTGTACTTAATGCACATTTTGTAATTTCCTTACTCAGGTAAATTAAGTATTTCTCCTGATATTGGTTTAAATTCTCAATATCTAAACTTTCCCTGATAATTTTTTCAAGTTACATTTTTTAATTTGAAGCATTAAGTGGTCTCTCTTTTTCGGGTTTCAGGTCAATTTGTTCCACCATGTGTCCTATCTTTTTAATCCCTGCTGCTGCCTCAAACCATGGTTGAAAATCCCACCTTCAAATAGATTTGTTTCTGCCTTGGCTATTGGTGTTGTAAAGACAATCCCTCCTCTATCTTTCAATGCTTGAACTGTCCGGAGAAGTTTCTGTTCTATAATCTGTGACTTCTGAGATGTAGAGGTAAACCCAGATGTAATTACTCCTTCTATAGTTCTTTGAGCTTGTTTTGTTGGGACCATATTAATTTGGACACTCACAATGTGTCTAGGCCCTGTTTTTGCCACTGTAATACTTGCTGGTACACTATGATCAGAATTTGTAGTGGTGACCACATAAGGCGGTGGAAACTCAGTTAACAATGCATACAATATTTCATCCCCTAAATCACTTTCGGTTTGAGGCTTTTTGTCATCCTTAATTTCCTTCTTCTGTATCTGATCCTTTACCCTTTTGTCCTCTCTTTCCTTGTTGTTGTGTCTTCCGTCCTTTCCCACATGCTTAAGGCTTCAAATTGTGCTGCTCTAGATGGTGACTTTATTTCAAATAACATTTCTCTTAATCTGTCAATAATTTGCAGTTTAAAAGTACCATGTTTTGGGAAAAACAAAGGACCCTCTTTCTCAGTAACCTTGCACCATTGGCGAATCCACAGACATCAAAATAGTCCCAAATTTGTTAACATAAAATGTGCAGGCATTCCCTCAGATGGTGCCTCGTCATGGAGCCAAATTGCATTTGTCAAATAACCTCCCCAACATTTCTTAAAACCTTTACCCATTTAATTTTTACAATAATTCAATGCAATGTTTTGTTTCAATTCCATAAAAGCCAAATATTTCCCTCCAATCCTCTTACAGTTTAAATTCTTGAAGACTTTCAACCAATCTCAATATGGTAATCACATAATGGAATATCACAGCGCAGCACATTCTCACTCTCATTCACTCTCACGCCTCACAGCAGCTCACCCTCCTTCACAATTTCCCAGTACACATTCGCTCACACAATCATCTCAGCTCGATAGAATTGAATCACTCAAGAATGCACATTCGCTGTCAAACCTCGACCAGCATGGAATCACCTGAATCAATATAGTTCACCCTTTGAGGACAAGGTCTACTACATGATTCACATTCGTCCCATTCACACAAAGTTCCCTGTCTTAGGTGGAGCTGTTGACAATGTCTCACGACAACTTCTCAATTCTCTGGTCAGACAATCACAATATCTGTTCAATATATCCCGGGATCTTAGGCCACATCGGGACCTGCAACCCAAATCTCAATCCTTGGACCACGTCCGGCGCAAAACCACATTCACTCGACTTTCACTCCAACTCTGCAAGACATCACAGAATCAAATCATCACTGCAATCTAACACACTCCATGCAATTACCTCAACTACTGCAAACTGAATTACCGCATACCCTAATCTAAAGCAATTACCAAAAATGCAATTACCTCAATCAAAAATTACCGCAACACATTGCTCCCTAATAATACTCACAGCAACCGCCTTCTCGGACCCCCTTCTAATACTGCTCTGCCTGTCTTCAAGTTCTGGGCATTGGAATCAGGACTGTTTGGGAGTTGGGTATTTATTTTAACTCGGGCAATTATTTTGTAGCTCTATTCAGGGTGTTAACCTAAACTCTACTCCTTTTGGTCAAAGTGTAAAACCTTACCTCTGCTACCAAACTGATAACGCAGAAGTCTCAGGGTAATCTCTCTTTGGAAAATTAAGAAAATGTGGCAGTATTACCTTTGATTACCATTGCCCTTCTTTCCGCTCAAGGTGATGAATCTTTGCCACTGTATTTTGACCAAAAGAACCCCTTCATAAACATGGGCAAATAATCAAATGCAAATAAACATTTTAGCCAAGAATGAGAGTTGTAAGTAGTATCAAAAGGATTTATTTTCAAATCAATGTTTAAGATTCTCTGACTCTTCATTCATTAGTCCGGTATCAATCAAGTTGCATAATTGATAATAGAAAAATAAAGTTAGTACAGTGCATATCATAAATTGCATATAGTGCATTTCATAATGGAAAGAATCCCTATTCTAAAAATAAAGGAGGCACAAATGATGTCAGTCAGAACTCATGAAGAGTTCAATTATAGAAGCAAGAGTGAGATTTGCGTGTGGGAGGCCCAAGTACCCGCGGCAGGAAAGGGCCCAAAACGTATTGAGGCGAAATCAACATTGCCTATCAAAACTACGTTTTGGGCCCTTGCCTGCCGCGGGTACTTGGGCCTCCCACAGAAGTGAGGCACCATTTTCACCGGGGGACCTGGGGGAATGCTGGGTGGTGGTAAATTTGTGTGAGCCCGGTGATGCCACAACTTTCCCACACCAAGATGTGTGAAAAAAGTGATTTTTTCAGCAAAAATTGAGGTTTGCAGGGGATTCTGGGTAAGGAAACTTTGGGGGATCCACGCAAGCCATACCTCCCTGGATGCCGCCGGGTGTCTAGTTTTCAGAAATGTGTGGGTTTGGTAGGTTTCCCTTGATGGCCGCCGAGCACCGGGTCAAAAACCAAAGTGACCCCCCTTGCATAACCAGGTGGTTTTGCGATAGGCCATTTTGATGTCGCCTCACTACGTTTTGGGGCCTTGCCTGCCGCGGGTACTTGGGCCTCCCACACAAGTGAGGCACCATTTTTACCGGGAGACCTGGGGGAACGCTGGGTGGTGGTAAATTTGTGTGAGCCCGGTGATGCCACAACTTTCCCACACCAAAATGTGTGAAAAAAGTGATTTTTTCAGCAAAAATTGAGGTTTGCAGGGGATTCTGGGTAAGGAAACGTTGGGGGATCCAAGCAAGCCATACCTCCCTGGAAGCCGCCGGGTGTCTAGTTTACATGAAATGTGTGGGTTTGGTAGGTTTCCCTAGATGGCCGCCGAGCACCGGGTCAAAAACCAAAGTGACCCCCCTTGCAAAACCAGGTGGTTTTGCGATAGGCCATTTTGATGTCGCCTCACTACGTTTTGGGCCCTTGCCTGCCGCGGGTACTTGGGCCTCCCACACAAGTGAGACACCATTTTTACCGGGAGACCTGGGGGAACGCTGGGTGGTGGTAAATTTGTGTGAGCCCAGTGATGCCACAACTTTCCCACACCAAAATGTGTGAAAAAAGTGATTTTTTCAGCAAAAATTGAGGTTTGCGGGGATTCTGGGTAAGGAAACGTTGGGGGATCCACGCAAGCCATACCTCCCTGGAAGCCGCCGGGTGTCTAGTTTTCAGAAATGCGTGGGTTTGGTAGGTTTCCCTAGATGGCCGCCGAGCACCGGGCCAAAAACCCAAGTAACCCCCCTTGCAAAACTAGGTGGTTTTGCGATAGGCCATTTTGATGTCGCATCACTACGTTTTGGGCCCTTGCCTGCCGCGGGTACTTGGGCCTCCCACACAAGTGAGGCACCATTTTTACCGGGAGACCTGGGGGAACGCTGGGTGGTGGTAAATTTGTGTGAGCCCGGTGATGCCACAACTTTCCCACACCAAAATGTGTGAAAAAAGTGATTTTTTTCAGCAAAAATTGAGGTTTGCAGGGGACTCTGGGTAAGGAAACGTTGGGGGATCCACGCAAGCCATACCTCCCTGGAAGCCGCCGGGTGTCTAGTTTTCAGAAATGCATGGGTTTGGTAGGTTTCCCTAGATGGCCGCCGAGCACCGGGCCAAAAGCCCAAGTAACCCCCCTTGCAAAACCAGGTGGTTTTGCGATTGGCCATTTTGATGTCGCCTCACTACGTTTTGGGCCCTTGCCTGCCGCGGGTACTTGGGCCTCCCACACAAGTGAGCCACCATTTTTACCGGGAGACCTGGGGGAACGCTGGGTGGTGGTAAATTTGTGTGATGCCGGTGATGCCACAACATTCCCACACCAAAATGTATGAAAAAAGTGATTTTTTCAGCAAAAATTGAGGTTTGCAGAGGATTCTGGGTAAGGAAACGTTGGGGGATCCACGCAAGCCATACTTCCCTGGAAGCCGCCGGGTGTCTAGTTTTCAGAAATGTGTGGGTTTTGGTAGGTTTCCCTAGATGGCTGCTGAGCCCCGAGCCAAAAACCAAGGTGACCCCCCTTGCCAAACCAGATTAACTATTGTTCCTACAGCGTGAGAATTTTGGAATAATATTGCAATGAAAATGTGGCAGACATTTTGAGGTTTGCAGGACATTGGGGATAAAAAAACTTTTTAAATTCACAGGAGAGACATCACCATGAACTCCCATGGGTTTTCGACAATATCTACAGTTGGTGGGTTATTCTTACATGGAAAGTGTACCTTGGCAGAGAAACTAAAGACAAAGATTCCTGCACAACCATCTATTCCTCAAACACACACACATACTGGTTGGATTTGGCACGAGGGCGAGTCATGGTTCAGTGTATTAAATTTTATTAACAAGAGATTTCACAAAAATGAAATGCACTGTCAATAATTAAATTCACAAAAATCCAAACTAATGACTCGCAGCTCGTGAGCTGTAAAGCCACGTCAAGGCACCAACCACTTTACAGGCCATTCACACACCTTACATACCTGATACAAACAAGACCATTCGCACCACCAGGCACAAAAGCAACACATTAGAAAAATCACAACAAGGGACAAGGTCCACCCTGCTTCAGAAAGACAAATATTACTGCACAGCCATCTAATCCGCAAGCTCACACACATACTGGTTGGATTTGGCACGAGGGTGAGTGATGGTTCAGTAGATACAATTGTATTAGCAAGTGATTTCACAAAAATGAAATGCACTGGTAATAATTGAAAGGGCGAGAAACTGAACCATTGACTCACGGCTCATGAGCTGTAAAGCCACGACAAGGCACCAACCTCTTTACAGGCCACTCATACACCTTTCATACGTGTGAGACATACAAAACCATTCACACTGCCAGCCGCGGGCCCATCACATAACAAAACTCACACCAGCACACAGCGCCATTCAAGGGCCCATCACTTTCACACGCCCACATTCCTGACACAGCAACTACACAGGATTGCGTGGAGTGGCACTCAGCTAGTAGTGTGTGTAGTGAGCAGTAGAAAGTCACTACTCACACACAGCCAGCCGAGCGCCAGTCCACACACACCGCTAGCAGAGCGCCAGTCCACGCACACCGCTAGCCAAACACCAGTCCACACACACCACTAGCCAAACACCAGTCCACGCACACCGCTAGCCAAGCGGCAGTCCAGGCACACCGCCAGCCAATCGCCAGTCCAGCCACACTGGCAGCCAATCGCCAATCCACGCACACCGCCAGCCAAGCTCCAGTCCACTGACACCACCAGCCAAGCACCAGTCCGCACACACCACCAGACCACGCACACCGCCAGCCAAGTACCAGTCCACGCACACCGCCAGCCAAGCACCATTCCACGCACACCGCCAGCCAAGCTCCAGTCCACGCACACCACCAGCCAAGCACCAGTCCACGCACACCGCCAGTCCATGCACACCGCCAGTCCACGCACACCGCCAGCCAAGCACCATTCCACGCACACCACCAACCAAGTGCCAGTCCACACACACCAACAGCCAAGCGCCAGCCTACACACACCGCCATCACATTTAGGATTTTTTTAGAAAAAAATAAAAACACAAACAAATCGCAAATAGATACAAATCTTCAAACACAAAGTCAGCAACTAAATACAGTGCACTAACACCAACTTTGAAACAGAATCAAATTATCCAAAGAATACAGACCAGGCAGTTCACTTTACCACTCATGAATGCTCCCAAAAATTCTTTTGCGTGTGGTACGCTCTAAAACAAGCAGGGACACACAGTGCAGGTTGAGAAGGACAGTCGGGGCAGTACATACGACACTCCTTCCGCGTACCTTTTCGCCAACAGACTCTACATCTCCTACTGGGAAAATCTTTTGAGGGTGTGGGAGGAATGTGATCTGGAAAGTGGCGATCTTTGAATCTAGCAACATCCTCCACCACTCCAACTCTAGGAACACTTGCCTGTTCCACTACAACAAGGCTGCCTATTACAGACTCCTGAAACTTAGCAAAAGTCATCTTTGACTCAGGGCAAGAATCCTGGAACACAACAAAAGCATTAAACATTGCCAAGTGGAAAAGATGGATAGCCAACTTCTTGTACCAAATGTAAGCCGTACGAAGAGCAGTGTAAGGTTCCAACCTCTGATCTACTCTGTCAACACCACCCATGTGCCTATTATAGTCTAAAATGCACACAGGTTTGCGCGCTTCAGCGACCTGACCCCAAACAGTCACAGGTGCAGTGCTTTCATCATGGATGGTAGTCAGCATATAGACATCTCTCCTGTCTGAAAACTTCACAGCAAGAAGCTTCTGGCAACGCAACGAACTGCACTGTCCCCGCACAAGCTTTTGACAAACAAGTTCTTTCGGGAAACCTTTACAGTTAGAGTGGATTGTGCCACAAGCAACGGTGTCCACTTTGGCCAATTCCCTGAACAACCGCACACCAGTGTAGAAGTTATCCACATATAAATGGTGGCCTTTGTTAAAAAATCCTCTACCAAGTTCCCAAACAATTTTCTCAGTCACTGCAAAGGTGGACGGACAACCAGGGAGGTTAATCCTGGATTCCTTACCGGTGTACACCCTGAAATTAGAGACATATCCAGTCCTACTGTCACACAGCATATACAGCTTTATTCCATAGCGTGCCCTCTTACTAGGAATGTATTGCCTAAAAACCAAGCGGCCCTTGAACAACACCAAAGACTCATCCACTGCAATTTGTTTCCCAGGAGCATAAATCTCAGAAAATCGATCTACAAAGTGATCAAGGACAGGCCTAATCTTAAAAAGACTGTCACACTCAGGGTGATCTCGTGGCAACGCTAAACCATTATCAACAAAATGCATCATTCGAAGCAGAAGCAAATACCTGTCACGACTCATGACTGCCGGAAAAATAGACGTTGCCATCAAGGGACTGCTAGACCAATATGAAGACATTAATGGCTTCCCTAGCAAGCCCATCAACAAAGTTAAACCCAAGAACTTCTTCATCTCTTCAAGATTCGTGGGACTCCACCAGGTAGCTCTAGAGTGTGGCTTAAGACTGGCACTGTTGTCCCTCAAAAACTGTTCGGCATACAAATTAGTCTGCTCAACAATCTCTGCCAAAAACACATCATCCATAAACAACTGAAAAAAATTTACCGGCAAAAAGTTTTCAGTATTCACTCTAGACCCTGGAACACCACTAAACTCTGGCAATGCTGACTGCACCATGCCAGGGGCAACCCAGAGGTCATCACTTTCAAAGGGAAGCCTTGCAGCCCCAGCCTGCAGCCCAGATGCCTCTTGCCGCACTACACCAACGGGAAGCCTTGCAGCCGCAGGCTGCAGCCCAGAAGCCCCTTGCCGCACTACACCAACGGGAAGCCTTGCAGCCCCAGGCTGCAGCCCAGATGCCTCTTGCCGCACTATCGGCACATCAGTCTCCTCCTCTAACACAGGCACTTCATCCGCACTAAGAGTATCTTCATGATCCGATGACTCCATACGGAGAGAAAACTCACTGCCAGAATCGTCCCCTGCCTCCTCTCCCTCAGATGCAGAGTCAGTCTCTGAACCATGGTCAGAGGAAGACTCAAACAGCAAACCAACAACCTGCTGAGCAGTAATCCTGAGGCTAGCCATTATACTTACTAAGATAGAAGACTGCACAAACAAGTCAACAACAACCAACAATGTGCAAACCAAGTAAGTAAAGAAATGTGTACCTTTATCACAAAGATCAATGTACTCAAAAACTATACAATTCAATTACAAGAGACAGCTGCACTCACCAGAAACCAACTCTGCAGTGACACAGCAAAAACCAACGATATCCAACTAGAAAGAAGAAAAAAAAAAAATTACTCACAAGACAACAAAATACACATCGAGCACCAATGCAAAAAGATTTTGACACTCAAAAAACAAACATACTGCTATTATTACACCATTTGCAAAAAAAATTCATGCAGAGAAATCAAGCACATTTACATTGTACAAAAAAAGGTCTCTTACCAAACTACACAAACAGCAGAACCACCAGTAACAAAACGGCAAACTGAAAAGAGCAAACGCCTTCACCTAGAACAAAAAAGTACAAAAAAAACATTACAATTGCAATTCATAAAACATATAACAATAAACATTATAACATGCTATATCACTACCCAAATGGTCAATCGGGATGTGTGCCAGGTGGGGCAGAAAACAGCAGGAAAAAAAAAGGCTACTCTGTCCCGGGGCGGGTGGGCCAAATACTTATTATAAAAAATGTCACCCTGGAAGCAAGGGGTCACTTCTATTTTATTTACACCAATTCCCTGGTGTCTAGTGGGCTTTTCTGCCCCCCCTGGGACCAGAAACGGCTACACAAAAGACCGATCTGCCCCCGGGGGGGGGGCAAAAAAGACTTGAAAAAAATTTGCCCCCCCAGGAAGCGACCCTTGCCCAAGGGGTCGCTTCCTTTATGCAAAAAAATAACATCCCTGGTGTCTAGTGGGCTCTTCTTCCCCCCCCTGGGACCAGAAACGGCTACACAAAAGACCGATCTGCCCCCAGGGGGGGCAGAAAAGTCTTGAAAAATATTTGAGCCCCCAGGAAGCGACCCTTGCCAAAGGGGTCGCTTCCTACAATAACAAACACATCCCTGGTGTCTAGTGGGCTTTTCTGCCCCCCCTGGGAGCGGAAACGGCAACAAAATTAAACCGATCTGCCCCCAGAGGGGGCAGAAAAGTCTTCAATAAAAATTGGGGGCCCAGGAAAGCGACCCTTGCCCAAGGGGTCGCTTCCTACAATATCAAACAGATCCCTGGTGTCTAGTGGGCTCTTCTGCCCCCCCTGGGAGCGGAAACGGCAAAAAAATTCAACCGATCTGCGCAGAAAAGTCTTGCACACATAATGGGGGCCTAGGAAGCGACCCTTGCCCAAGGGGTCACTTCCTTTATTACAAAAACGCATCCCTGGTGCCTAGTGGTGGCATTCCTGCAGCACGATCGCGACGCTGTGCGCGATTGTGCTGCAGGAATGCCCTGTATTGAGACATCAGGGGAGAGGAAATACTCTTTCCTCTCCCCCGATGCCTCAATACTTGGAAAATCACCGGCGCGTCCCCCGCGTCCCCACCGGAGAGCTCCACATACCTGCTGCTGCTGGGACGCCTGGAAGCAAATGGTTTCCAGGCGTCCCAGCGCTTCCTGATGACGTTGGCGCGCGCTGACGTCATGGGGAAGCGTGGGGGGGCTTGGGGTGGCAGCGGAAACTCTTCCGCTGCTATCCCCCTCTGTGGGGGCACGATCGATGCCCCGGGGGGGAGCGCCAGCGCTTCCCCCAGGGGCTGTGCTCATGACGGAGTGGTTCCGTCATAAGCACAGCCCAACCGATGCTCATGACGGAACCGCTCCGTCATGAGCATCAAAGGGGTTAAAATGAAAAATTAGTAATGTTTTGGTCTACATATATGACATACAGTTCACAGAAATGTTAAAATTATGCATTTATTTAAAAAAAAAACTTAAGCAAGTAATAGCAAACGAATTCATTAGCGGGAGAATTACACATCATAATTAAATCTTGAGCTAACACGGCATTGTATCTTAATTGAATAGGCGATATATATTGCGTCGTCTAGCCTCTACCAATCTTGGGTTGGATAAATTAATAAAACATGATACAGGTCTTGTTGTCCGCCTTTGCATAAATCACATATGCCTTTAGAGTTATTTGTGCCATCCCACCTAGCTTTAAGAATTGCTAAAGGGAGAATGCCCAAGCGTAATAGGAGGATACAACGTCTTGCCCCGTGCTTTAATTGAAACTGTAAATAAGGTGCAGGTGTTTTAAATACTATTTTCTCAGCAAAGATTTTGTAATGCTTTAGTTGGATACAATGTTCGTTGTCCCTTTCATAATGGATTCTCGGGCCAAATGTTGTAAGAAGAGCTTCAGATGTGCTGGAGACCAATCCTGTAAAAGTGATAAGGTGCATTGTGAGACCTCAAGGGCTTTTAGCAAATTCCTATTAAAAGTATACCGGGACACTTCCTCTCTAAAAGTCTCCAATTTCACCATATATCTTAATGTGTCTGGCACTGCATGTAAGAGATTATATGCCCACCTTATGATGTTGGATATTACTCGGGCAAATATTCCCGTTATAGATAGCTCAAGGCGAAGAGCTTGAACTGGGACAGATTGAGAAACTTTTACCAGTTTTCGAAGTATACTTCCTTCCTTTATTTTTATCTGCTGCCATGTTTTGATTTGTGTATATTCCATGGCATCGGATAATATCGGTGGGATCTTCATGCCATAGACCTCCAACAAAAATTCGAAGTGTCTATTTCCCGTAGAGCAATAAAATCTCAGTAAAGCCCCAACATGCGATTCTGCCTTCCACCCTAAATGTTGAAGGTGGGCTGTATCTTGTAAATTATGCTTAAAAATACAGCCCAAATAAACTTATTCTTTTACTGTCTCAATTTGCTTACCTCCCAATGACCATGTGAAAGATAGAGGTTTCCTTCTGCCATTAAAAGGAAGAGCTTTAGTTTTAGATGTATTTGGGACCAGAACATTTTCAATTGCATATTGGCTTAATTTGTTTACATTTCTCTGCAGGCCGTTTGGCGTTCTATCGAGTATGAAGATGTCATCTGCATACATTAAGCAGTGTATATCAACTTGTGCTATCTTTGGAGGGAAATTCGTAATTTGGGAGAAGCACCCTGGTAGATCACTAATATAAATAGAGAATAATAAGGGAGCTAATAAGCAGCCCTGCTTCAGCCCATTCTCCTTAGGAAGTGGTTTAGTTAGGCCCTTTTCTCCCCCCATCTGGACTCTACACCAAGTTGCCATATGTAGGGAGATTATTATTGTGAGAAGATCGAAAGGAATTCCCAGATTCTCCAATCTTCTCCACATTGTCGGTCTATCTATGCTATCGAACGCAGTCGAAAAATCATTAAAAGCACAATATAAAATTTGAGCATTTAAAGTGATGTATTCGTCAAAAACTGTCTGAAGTACAGCAATATTATCCAATGTTGAGTGCTTTGGACGATATCCGGCCTGTGTCACGGGGATCACTTTATTTGCAAATGCCCAGTCTTTTAAGTGCTCCAAGACGCAAGCTGCAAAAATTTTCCAGTGGCGCCAAGTAGTCCTATTTGTCTGTAGTTAGCTGGGTTCGTTCTTTGGCCTTTTTTCTGGAGATGGCCCACCATACTCCCCCGCCAAGATTCTGGTATTTCTCCGCTCTTCAGACAATATTGGAGGAGTGGGGCTAAAAATTTGCTCCAGTCGTCAGTGTTTTTTTGTAAAACTTTAATTGGAATTTTATCCGGACCCATCGCTGTTGATGACCTTGCAGAGGTTATAAATGCTGAGATTTGTATGGCTGAGGTTTTCATCCGTTCCTACCCACGTTGACACTTCTGCGCAGTATACCAATTAAGAATAATCTGATTTTGAGGATCAGATGTAAGCTTAAAAATATACTTTTCCCAATCTGATGGAGAAACTGGAGTAGCTTGAATTTACTTTTGTATCCCCATTTGTTCAGATATGATCTTCCAAAAGGTTTTATTGTTTCTACATTTTACTGCAATGGTGGAGTTTTTTCAGTTTCCTTATTTCTCCTTGTCTTGCGACACTAAATGCTTGAAATTGGCATCTAATCAATTTATTTAATTGTCGAGAATTATTATCAACTTGTTTTCCTTTCTTAGAAGTTTTAACATTTTCTTGTCTTTCGAAGTTTACCTGTAAAGAGGCGACTACTGACTGTATAGTGTTTTCAAATCTGATTATAGGATTATCTCTTCTATTTAAAAACACTGGTTGAAGCTGGGAGATTGTATGATTTAGTTTGCTGATTGCATTAGAATTTCAATGAATCCTTCCTGTTTATTGATTTATATCTGCCCGTCCTTCATAGGTACGTAAAGACCACAAGGAAGTAGGCTGAGTGAACACCTCGATTACTGTAAAAGGAAAAGCATGGTCACTTTCATGTGTATACTGAATAGATAATGATTGGACCTTCGAAAACCGGTCTAGACTACAGGAAAAATAATCTATAATTGAAGAACAAGGAGAGGCCAATCTGAGTGTTTCCCTCAGTTCTCCCGTTTAAGATAACACCATTTATTGTTTCAGAGAATGACAGGAGCATTTCCCCCCTTTTATCTGCTTTTATCTTATCAGGGAAAACGGGAGTTGGAGTTAGGCATGGTATTTCTTGATTGAGGAGATTTCCCCTTCTTGTTGAGTAGGGCATTAGACATTTTCCCATTGAAGTCCCCAGCTATTATCATTGTGTGATGCCCCCTTTCTTCCAGAATTAATTCTATTTTCTTATATGCTTTTATCACAAAGTGATCCTTTGAAGAGCCAGGTGGGAAATAAATGGTAAAAAGTAGAAAACTTGAGAAAGGGACCATTCTTTCTTTCCGATACTTGATGCTGATGCATTGCACATTTGGGAGAGAAAGCTCAATTTCTTCCAGGTCCCAGTCGGTTTCCTCTCTTAGAAGGATTGCTAGGCCTCCTTTTGAATGGCCTCTTCTAGAGGCTTCTGCTGCTTTGGCGAACACAAAGTAACCCTTCTGAGCAAAAGAAGCTAAGGACCACGTTTCTTGCAATAATACAATAGACGGAGAATTTTCCAATATAAGAGACATCTTTTCAGTAGTCTTTCCTGCGATATTCCATGATACTATTATATGCTTCTTGCTAAAAAGGCAATTTCCGATCCTCGCCCGACTTATTCCTATTTATTGATCCCGCGATCCACGCCCAAGAATTTTCATCCAATTGTGACACTTGTCTTGAGTCAGAGCCATTCAAGATTCTACACAGTCCATCTTTGATGGAGATCAACAAAGAGCTATCTTGTCCGTGCTTCCTTATTTTGCCGTCCACAAGCTGCTGGTTGTTATTATTAATGGAGGCCAGATTTCCTTCATCAGCTTTTATTTGATTAAAGGCAGGACTAGTTTGTTTGACAATAATAATGTTGTATCCGTTTTTGTGGAGAATGTCTCGCTCCTTCATTATAATGACTGGGACTACGTTTGACCAAAATTCGATGCGGGCCACCGAGCAAAGCAATCTGTTTGGGAAAGAAACCATTTTATTTCTTCGGAAGTTAGTGATTAAAGTTGTTGAATTTTACGTAGTAGTTCGACTACTTTTCTGCGGTTTAGTGGACTGTTACCGCTAGGGAATAAATCAGTCAGTTCTAGGATTCTTGAGACTGAGCATTCGTCCAGGCCATACAGATCCTTATTAACAAGTTGGTCTTCCAAATTATATTCATTAAATTTTATGAGTTTTGTTGTAAAGTTTTGTGCAAGAGGATTTAAGCCTTTCATATCTTTTGTGTCTTCTTGGGGAGCTGTTGACGCCAACTTCTGGCAGATGTTTAAAGACCCATTCCTCCTTTCATTGACATGGCTGATTTCTTCCACTACTTTCTCTACAGAGCTTGTTTGAAGAAACTTTACTTTGTTATTCTTCTTTCAGATCTTTTCTTCATTTTATTTTTACAAATTTGCATATTCTTAAGTTTCCCCTTTTTTGATGACCTAGTAGTGAAACCTAATTGTATCATCTGATTCGAGATAAGAGCATCCCCAATTGTTCTCCCGCAGTTTGCTCGAGGAGAAAATGCCTTCTTGTCGATCTTTTGACATTCCCCTTGAAACTTTCTGGACAAGGGTCTTTGAATAATTTTCATAGAGAGTAAATTTCATCCCGCCATTTGATTTTTGTTTTTGTTTAATTTGGGACCCCCCCGTCTGCATCGTCTTCTGCTTTTTTTGCGTTGGAGAATTTCTGGAAACTGGAGATTTTGGGCAACACTTATCTTTTTTGCCCTAATCACTGCCGTTATCACTGCCCTTAGCAGGCTGTAAATTATACAATTGCGATTGCAATTGGAGTATATGAACAGATTGAGTGAGATGTCCACCAGATATTGTAGTATTCCTGTTTGCGTGTCCATTATTTGATCCGTATTTTCCAAGTTCTTTTCTAAAAGTGTTAATATAGAGTCCATAATTCTCTGCAATGATAGAATAGTACTTGAAATGGGATCTTGCCTACTTACAGATTGCGGTATGATAGGCGACGGGAATTCAGAAGATCGTGAAAAATTGTGTACCGCCTCCACCAGATTACTCGTGGTACTCGAATATAGTAAGTGAACTGGTTGTTTTAACTGTTTTGAATGTTCATTGTTAGCAAAATGATGCAATGAGGTCAAATTAATGTCTGGTAGAGTAAAAACTGTTTCTGCAATTTGTCTTGAATCCTCTTGATTTTCTGTTATAACTTTATATCCCGAGATATCTTTCCTAGACTGCGGTTCCGTAGTTTCTTTAGTCTCTTTCGGCGATGACAGTCTTGGGTTTTTGAAAAGTCTTGCACTTGAATATTTTCGTGAGCTACTTCCTTGGAAAGAGAGGAATTGTATATTAAGCTCTCGATTCGTGCGCCTGCTTTGATTTTGTCACTAGTATCAGGTTGCTCCTGGTAATTCTCTTGAGGGCTTATTTTCGGAATGGTTGGAAAAAAGTTAGTTATTATGGATTCCTCAGATGACAATCCAAATTGAGAAATCTTGCAAATACTTTTACTAATAACGGGTGCTCGTGCCGGGCCCACTTTTTTCATATGAACTGTACGGTTCCGCAGCCTTTTATAGACCACGCTATTTATGTGTTTATATGTATTTTTGAGAGAACGTTGTAAATTTTATTTATTGATGAACTGAGAAATCCTTCGCCAACTATGATTTTCCTGTAATTGCAGTAAAATGCAGCCGTGGTATCCTCTGATCCCCCTTCTACAGGAGGTAATGGGGGTCCAAGAGAACGAGGACACCTTATAAGAAGCCAAAGCTCATCCCGAAACTCGTCTTTGCTGACTTTTTAATGTATCGTTGCCAAGAGTTGGTGGGGGAAAAACAAGCCTCATCATCTACTACAGCAGCAACTATAGCTTTACAACTGTGACGCTCCTGAGGCAACAGCCCCTGCCACTTCTGCCTCTGAATTAGTTACTGGGCCGAAACCAGTACCAGTTCAGAGCAGTTCTGAGCAGTCCTGGTGCAGCCACCTAGAGCAGTGGGGGAGGGGGAGAGGTGCCGGGGGACTTCAGACGCACTGTGGGGGTGACTCAAAGCACGGTGAACAGTGCGGGCATGCAGAGGATGTTATCACTCAGGAGGTCTCAGACTGAGTGGGGGGTCAGTGCGCCGAGCAGGACACTCAGGAGCACTGCAAGTTGCACCCAGCCTAGTTGGGCCACTTCCCCCGGAGCTCCCGGTCCACTGTCTGTAACAACGGTTACGCTGCTGTGCTCGGCTGCCATACTCACCCCCCTCCTACCGCCTTCGTCCTTCGACCTCATGACTTGCCGTCCTAAGCCTTCCTTAGCCTCTTTCAGTCCCTTCCACTCTCCTTGCCTCTCCGAGCTCTGAGCTCCGGATTCCGTGTAACGCTGCTTGCTGTCATGTTGGCGTGATTCCAGTACAACAAAACAACTTGGGGAAGGTGGTGAACACCATAGAGTGGAGATGTGAGGCAGAAACTAAATAGACTAAAATGATGGCAGCGGAAGCTGCAACGAGGGAGGGAACTGCTTATCCACAGGGTTTCCCTTCGAAATACTCTTATCACATAACTCCCGAACAGATTCCTTCGGTTGGAGATCGGATGATTGCCAACATGGACCGCAGACCTACTTTGATCAAAGCTGCACATGAAGGCATACCGTCTGCACATGGTGGTGTGTCGGTGACAGTCTCTATTCTACAGCAACTTTACTGGTGGCGCGGTTTATATAAACAGACCCGCAATTATGTACTTTATTGTGACGTTTGTCAGCAAATCAAGCCGTCTACGGTCACACGCCCACCACAAACAAAGCTGTGTATTTTGAATCAACCTTTTGGCTGTATCTATCTTGATCACTGCGGTCCTCTCTCTTCCGATACTGCGTATAAATATCTTTTTGTTGCAGTTGATTCGTGCACTAGATTCCTTTGGGTTTGGCCAAAACGCAGTGCTGGCGCTCAAAATATCATCTGGGATTTGCGTGTCTTTGTCGGGATGTTTGCCTGTAGTACCTTCCATTCTGACCAAGGTCCAGCATTCGCCTCTAATGCGTACAAGGATGCAATGAAGTCAATGGGGGTGCTGGTGCAGTTTTCGTCTCCATACAGGCCTGAGAGCAATTCGATTGTGGAGCGAATGAACCGTGACTTAAAGCAATCCTTGACAGCTGGAGTCTTGGGTACTGTCAGGAACTGGCTGGCCCACTTGTATGGAGTTCAACGTGCACTTAAAAACCTCACTAGACGATCTCTGGGTGGGCGGACCCCATACGAAATGCTCTTTGGCATTAAATTGTTTATGCCAGACCTTGATGGACTAGACATTGTGGCGGCTGCCACAACCTTTGATGTTTGATGTAGATAATCATTCTGCTGTGTTACAGGATCTACAAAAGACAAATGACAGCTATGCAACTGAATATTTACCCTCCTCCACTGATCCAGCACTGCTGATTCCAGTTTTCAGTTTGCTTCCAAAAGTCAGAGATCTGGTACAAGAAAAGTTGGAGAACAAAAAATAATTTGGTCCCTCTTATCGTGCACCGGTTCCAGTGCTTGGACTGAAGGGTGCTCGCATAGTTATTTAACCAACTTTAACTGGTTGTGAAGACAACAGATACATTTCAGTGCATAATGTCAAGCTACACCATGTGGCCGATTCTAATAGTGTCACACTTGCAGTTTCGTGCAGCACAATTTCCTTGGATTCACTGACTTTATCCTCCTCCACTGGTCCTCGTAGGGCTAAGAAAGTGATGGACACTATCATTGATCTTTCGCCTGTCTGACCGCTATCTTCCACCATGGATATCGAGTATATATATCATCCTGATGAGTACGTGAGGGAGTTGCCAAACAGTCCTGGAGAACATCAAGCAGACCCAACACTTCCACCTCTGATTAATCAACCTACGTATGGCCACTATTGAGATCATGCCAGCCTCTTCCTCTACATCCACCTAGGCAGACACACCGACTAAATTAAGTATTTTTTTCTCTTGGTTCAAAAAGACTTACCTAGTTCCTTCATGGACCTGCATTTGGTTGATACTTATCCTGATTTTCCTCTTCATGTCAATTGGATTTGTGACAGTGTTCTTTTTGCTCATCAATGGTCATTACTTGCCGGAACGCTCTGCTGTAAACTTGGTCGATGGAATTCTGGCCCCTCACACATCGTCCCATATCATGAAACATGATCAGTCTCATGTTAACATTTTAGCATTCCCGGTTGCAGATGGCATAGTTTGGAACAAAGTTGCCTACGAAGTCCATGGCCCGACCGAAGTGCTTCGAGTACCATACATGTTTTGTATCTCTTTAGGAGATGTGGTGATACGGGACATACATTCAGATGATTGGAATGTGCAAGTAGTACATGCACTGTTTTCAGATTTAAAATATTATGCTGCTTTTGATGCTGGGGATCTGTATTTAAATTCTGCCACTTATGGGGATTTATTTTGCAGATTGAAGCTGCTTTTCGTCTGCGCCAAATTGATCAAGTCAATTTTTAAAAAGTCCTTGCCGTAGTGGACAACAGCATTAACACACTTTCCTCACGCATTTACACATATAATATTGTTTCATCTGTTATTGATATTGTTCAAAGTGATGTTTCTGTGTTATATCATGGTCAAAATCAGTTGGGATTTGTTATGCAATTCGCTTAGACATTGCAAACACTTAAAATGGGAAAAGTACTTTGGGATTATCTGAATGCCGCTGCTTTGTTTTTGCCATTCAATCTGACTGATAAACAACGATTTATGTCCATGAAAGATGCTACTAATACACTATTGTATATTGAACATTTGGAGCCCTTGCCATTCTCCGTAGCAGAAACGGACTCTGCTGTTTGGTTAATTCATGGGGTCATCTCTCTCCTTATTTTAATTCAAATCATGCATGCAACATTTTCCCATTAGCCGCTTTGAACCGCTCGGTAGTGCATTCCTACAGGAATTGTGGTCACTCCCTTTCACTTACAGATATCAGAGGGAGGGTAAGGAAGTTTTTCTTACAGGGGAGGACTGCGATTTCACAATAGGACATTCCCTGGTTTGCAAACACGTTAAGTTGCACAGCGCTTGTAACATTTTGGCGCCTAATCTGACTTGTTTTTTAAAAGGGACCCCAGTGCCATCAATAATTCCCACTTTTGCATTGCTTACAAATGGCAGTTATCCTATTTTGAACAACCAAGACTGCTGTGGTTTACGGGCAGGAGTCCCGTATTTAGTAACAGTTTCCCACCACGTAACTTGTTGTAGCAATGCACTTTTTCCACCCCGCATGGGAGTGTAGATAGTTCAATTTGGCCTTCCATTCCGACTTTGAAAATAGATTTCTACAAGTTGAGCAGGCTCAAAGTGCTACTATTCCAACCAGAAGTGTCTCTCACTTCGCCCTGAGAGACCTTAGAGTTACAGGTGGCTAGGACTTCTAGTGAGATACAGTCCCTTTTGAACAAGAACCTCGAACAACATTTTGGAGAGCTTATACACCAAATGTTTAATGCCACAAAAGGCCTCGCACATTTTTTCAAATGTGTGGAATCTGGCCTTGTGACATCTTTTCAGATGGTATTTGGAATAATGCTGGGTTTTATTCATTTTATCTTTTCCAGCGTCTTCGGAGGGTTTCCCTTGATTTCGCATTAGGCTCTAGAATCCTGCTTCTCCTGTTCCTGCTGCGCAGTGGCTGCTCATCTTGTGGTACTGCACAGCCCAGGCCAGTTGCAGCTGTACCAAAATCGCATTCAACATGTTTTTGGATGCATGCCATTAGCATCGCTTGGCGTCAGTTATGGATTAACTTTTCGCTTTGCCTGCTTTACTTGCGTGCAACCAGTATTCTACTCTCAGCGATGCCCCTTTTCTTGGGCAATGGATTTATGCCTCTCCAACACGTCACGTCCAATCCCAGATTTTATCCAGTTGATGGGCCCCTTAGAGGCTCATGACCAGGCTTGTTCTGGGGATGGCTGTTTGGCGCGTGCGGCTGCACTCGAAGTATTGGCTGAATGGGATGTCTGTGCGGCTGTGCAGAACGTCCTACTATGGAGTTTCATCGAACATCATACCCACTCATGCTGTTTGAGGCGTCCAATTATGAGGAGCATGTTTTTGCCTTCGACTTACTTAATTGGATGTAATCCCTTTTTTTTTACCAATGATGGGGATGGTCTTTTGGAGGGAATTGCATTCCTTGGTTCACACACCTTGATGGACTTCCCGCCTCCTTCGTAATAACTCTTATGTAATAACTTTATTATCACAGAGACCGTTCTATTTCAATTAGTTTTTTCAAAAAATTTGAACTCTGCTCGACTTGTTAACTGTGTTTTGGTCCATTGTCTATGTCCTATGACCTTACAAAGGGGAGGGTGTTAAATGGTTTTTAGGGTGTTTTATGGCCCTTAGGGACATTGTCAAGATTGCTAAGTTGCCATGATGCTGCTTTTGTGCATGTTACTACATGACTTTGTTTTTGCAAGACCGTTTGTGCCTTTTACATGAGAACGTGCTGCCTTTCGCATTCTCTGACTTTCCTGGAGTTTAGTCTGAACAGGATGTGCAAGGGCAATTGACAATGTCCCTTGTTAATCTGTTCTGGGCAGTCCCTAGCACCTAGACTTAACATGCTAAACACAGCTGCAGTACTGAAGACTCGTGCTTTGATATCACGTTGTTGCATGTTGTTTCAACACACTTGGAGAAGCCGTTCCGTGGAGAAGAGCTCTGCTGTTCCTATGATGTAAACCTTACATCCAGGCTTTAAGGTAAGGGGTCTGCTGTCAAAGCCCAGAGATCGTCCTTTTAATAAAATAAGCTTCTTCTAGCCAAGGGGAGGGTGGTCTGGCCTATGGGCCTTTATTTCCACAGTCTTTATAAAATTACTTCTCCTTTTGTAGTCTATGGAATTGTAACAATGCTAACTGTGCTGAGTTTATGCATTTTGCTGCTAGTAGAGGCACGTGTACTGTATTGTAGAGCACGATAGTTAAAATAAACATTTTAAACTATTTCAGGGACTCTGCCTATTTCTCATTGTGGACAAGTACGAGTGAGTGAAGCGAAAGAGTACGCGGTTCTTGAGAGAGTCGGGAGTGTTGTGTTCTGGGTTGTCTAATCATTTGTAGCTCCGTGATATTTGGAGGAGAACAAATGAGACACTATAGCTAGTCGGTTTGGGATTTTGGGTACTAATGTGGTAGGTTGGTACACCCCTAATCACTGAGGTCCTGTTTTCCTGTGCATAGTTCTGTGTATGTGCAGAATCCCTGCAACAGTAGTAGGCTATTATGTCGGGTAGTGCAATTCCACCATTATACTGATTACCCTGGAGTGTCTGTAGTGCTACTCTCAGGTGGTCCCCATTCCACAGAAGTGTACGTAGTTCGTTGTTTATTGTGGCGAAGATCGCCTCGGGTATCTTGGTATATGTATTTTGTAATATGTAAAGCAGTTTCTGAAGTGTAATCACTTTGTACATGGCAGCTGTGCCCCTTATAGTTAACAGGAGTCTCCTCCATCTTCTTACACACTTGTGGAATTCCGCTAGGACCCATTAATATTCTGGTTTAGATTTACCACGTCATTGGTGGTGATATAAAGATCCAGATAGCGGGAGCCTTCTTGGGCCACTTGGAAACACCCGGGGAGTTCTCGAATGTCAATGGGTCCCCCACCAAATAGAGGCTAGATTTGTCCCAGTTAATGTTGTATCCTGCATGGCAACCATATTCTTCGAAGATTTTTAGGACTACTGGAAGTGACTTATCAGGGTTAGGGACATATAACAGGATGTCATCTGCGTAGAGCAATATTCGCTCATCATCAAGGACCTCCCAGTCATCCTTAAAGCCACTCATTTCCGGGTTTGCTCTAACTACGCAGGCCAGTGGCTCCAATACTGGAGCAAACACAAAGGGGGATAAAGGACAACCCTGCCTGGTACCCCTTCGCACTGGAAAGCTAATCGAGGTGCCCCATTTGACTCGAACTCTGGCCTCAGGGTTGGTGTATAATAACTCTACCCAGGCTATAAAGGCTGGGCCAAATCTGAACCTTGACAGGGTTCATCGTAGGAATGGCCAGTGGACTGTATCAAAGGCGATCTTGGCATCTAGGGAAAGGAATACATGTGGACTGGATCTGTTTTTCACAGTGTTTAGCCAATTAGTTGCCGAAGGTTAAGACGTGTCGCCCGTTTTGGCATAAAGCAGGATTAGTCCCAGTGTATGAGGGATGTGATCACCGGCAGGAAGTGTTTAGCCAAAATAGTGGCTAAGATATTTATCTCCACGTTAAGCAATGATATGCACCCCACAGTCCGTTGAGGGTTTTCCTGGTTTATGGATCACTAACACTGTAGCATTACGAAGATCAGGTGGGAGTGTCTTCTCTTTTTGTGCCATTAAGAACATGCTCAGGAGGTGTGGGCCCAGTAACTAGTATAATGCTTAAAGAATTCTGTGGATAGTCCATTCGGGCCTGGAGGTTTATACCTACTAATAGCATATGTTGCTTCTTCTAGGGTCAACTCTTTCTCTAGTATCTCTTGATCTTCCCTGGAGAGAGTGGGGGAAACTTTTGCTTCCAGGTAACTGTCAATTTGAGTATTATCCGCTAGCGGCCTAGCTCTGCATAGTTCTGTGTAGTAGCAGGTGAAGGCACCCGCTTATGTTTTGGGGAGTAGTGTGGATCCTGTCTTTTTCGTGTATAGAGGTTACCCATCTTGCCTCTTTCTCTCTTCTACTCAGCCAGGCCAATAGTTTTCCCGCTCTATCACCCATCTCATATAGGCAGTGTTGTGTGGCCTGGAGTTGGGACTTCACTTCCTCGTTCACCAATGTCCTATAGTCCCCACGTGTTACCTCTATCTGGTGGAGCGTACATTGATCTGCTCTGGGGCCCATGTGTCTCTCCAGTTCTAGCAGCCTGTGTTCTAGGGTCTCCATCTCATGAGTCTCTGCTCTCTTTTTTTGGACTATTATATTTTTGCCCTATCCCGTAACACAGTCTTGTACACTTCCCATAAGGTAGCTGCTCAGGAAAGTGAGCCCTCGTTTTTGTGAATGTACAGCTCTGAGTCTGTCTGGATCTCGTTGGCTATCTCCCAATCTTTTAGAGCCCACGCATTTAGCCTCCCCTCCTGCCTGTACCTGCATGTTCCCCCTCCCACAGTCAGCCAGAGACGAGAATGGTCAGATATGCCCCTTGCTAAGTATTCCACCTTTGCCACTGTCTCCACCTCTCCTGCTGGGGAAAAGAGGTAGTCCAACCTCGAAAAGACCCTATGCGTGCCTCTGAAAAATATGGGTAAATGCGATCATTTGGGTGATGCCACCGCCAAAGGTCGGTCAGACCCAAGTGTATCCTGAAATTGAGCCAAGGGGGTAGGGCCACGTATCCCGAGGCTCCCTTGTGTGCGATCTATATGTGGGTTTATGACGTCACCACCTATACTGTGTGTAGGAGGTCCCGACTCTGAGTATCCCAGCTACCTTATCCAGTGTCTGATGTTGTATTCGTGGGGGTGCATAAACGCTAATCAATGTGAGCTCTTTCCAGCCCCATATCCCCTGCACCGCAACAAATGTGCTGTTTGGATCTGTCCATGTTTTAGTGGAGCAAAAAGGGGGCGACTTTTTAATTAGTATGGCGACTTCCCTTGATCCAGAGGAAAATCACGTGTGTGCACGTGTGGTGTGTGCTCCCCTCCCCAGACACAAGCACTCTTTTTGAGCATTTTTATCTCTTTCATCTTTCTATCTAGAGCGACCATATGTAAATAATGGAATGACACTGTCAAGCTGCATATATAAAATAAACCTGTGCATTTACTTCTGTGTGTGTGATAATTATTGATTTTGTTATAGATTCTCTTTCCTATTAATACAAGTAACAGGTTACTCCCTACCTCAGGATTGAGGAGGTTGGTGCAGACAAATGAAATTAGGATAAGCTCATTAGTTTTGTCTTGTCTTTTCTGTTGGTCCCTCCGATTTCACCGCTGGATGTTGTCCAGGCAGCTTTTTCCTGTGCCTTGTAACACCCTCTTTTTCCAGTCTTCTCTCCATTGGCAAAGCCAAGAGTGGTGACCAACCATCTCAAAGTATAGAAAACATTGTTTTCTATACTTTTCAGATGGCTGCCATGTTGTGGAATGCGAGGTGACAACACAACATGACAGCCACCTTGAAAGTATAAAAAACAATATTTTCATATCAATACGGCTGCCATGTTATGACATCACAATGTGCCGCAAGAGTGGCAACCATTATGAAAGTTTGAACACATTTTTAAATGTCCTCTTAAGATGGACCCTATGTGGCATTGTCACATTTCATTTTACAGTGTGACTGTCATCTTAAAAGTATGAAAACATTGTTTCCTATACTTTCAAGATCACTACCAGTTTACGCATCACATTGCCTCGCTCAACTTGGTGTGTGTCTTAGTATAGAAAATGTTTTCTACTTTCAGTTTTCTATACTGTACTATGGCCAGTCACTATTACTGGTGTTACCAATGCCACCACATATTTAAAGCATCCGGCATTGCCATACCAATACTGGTGACTGCAGAGCATTAGCACAGCAAAACTGTATGGATTAGCCAATGCTTGTTTGTTTTCTTACTTGTTGCTCTGAGCTTCTGTCCTTTCTGCATAATTGGATGTGTAGCTCTGATCACTTTCTGCTTATACCACAAAATGTGACAACCACCACAGGCCAGCAGGATGCAAAGCATATATGTAGTGCGGAATAGAAGACTGGGTGTAATGAGAATTATCCGTAACCCAAACATTATTTATAAATGTATATGTTTTATATAGCGCTAGCTAGACCTGGGGTTAACAGAGCGCTTTACAGAGTCAAAAGCCAAGTTATAATCCAGTCACTTTGTAAATGGCGCACAACAAAATAGGATCAAGTACAAACAAACAGTAAATACACAAGGAAATATTTGGCAAAGCGGGTGGAATACAATATGTATACGGACAGCAGCCAGGCCCTGAGGGCGGTAACTGTTAGCATTACCATCACTATGTTCATGAATACCAGACAAATGAACAAAAATCATAAACTACTAAAATGCAAACACACAAATGAAACTTTAATACAGATACAGACAAGCCAAAACAATATCATGCTTATTAGGGCACAGAAGTAGACAGTAGAGCTCAAGCAACTGCTGCTGGGTCTGGCAACTCAGCAAGATAACACATCCACTGGAGGGATCTGTGTTTGACCTCTTGGTTACAGGATCAAACCCTGTTTTTTCCTCTCAGCCTTTCAACCTTCTTAGAGTGATAAAATGAATACTACTGAGTTGGCTAACTCTTAACATGTTATTTAATGTCAGATGCCCCAAGTGGTAAAGTTCTGCTTTACAAAAATACACATTAGGTGGTCAAGTTACAAACAAGAGCTATGGAAATAGTCCCCACAATCATTCCCTAAGTACTTTACTTGAATACTTACACTTGGGCAAACACAAAAACTGACCCAGATGCTACGGCTCAAAGTCAAATTGGGAAGGTTGTCATTTAGCAGGTGCCAATATCCTGAGGCCAGATATGAGTCTCTTTTTCCACCTATTTTTGTCAATGGTCAGGTATGCATGTGGTGCTTCTCAGAATTCGAGAGGCTGCAGCAGCCCATGTCCAACTAAGAACTGACTGACCACAGGCCTATTGTCACAACAGGACAATGACCTGGCCTGTGCATGCACAGCATGTGTTGCACCTCCTCCCATTCCAGTGTCAGGATATGACAGTGAGGTCTTGCTGCGGGATTTGAACTTCAGTGCTGCTGAGGACACACTTGCCTCACATAGGAAGCGCAGTGGTGGCTATTAAGAGAGATGTGCCTCTGTCTAGACTGTGGATGGCGACACCCCATTTTTCCTTTCTCGTTTGTCTTTCTTGTCGAAGTCTTAACAAGTGAGCACTTTGTGCCTTATGCGCAGAATTAATCCATACATTAAAAAATGAATACTCCCCAAGGTGGCCTCCACATGAAATTAATGCCACAAGACCTACATAGGTGAGGCTGAAATGTCAAACCTTCCTGTATTTTGCTCTGTGTTTTCAATGATAACCCTGAATTTTTTTAAATGTTTTCCTTTATGATTTATTGAATCCCTTTTAATTGATTTTGGTTATATAATGCACTAGCCTTCCTTAGCAGCAGATGCTTATTTCACCTTCTGTAACATTCGCTACAAAATTTGTATTTATTACAGGGTATGTTACCTCCCCGCGGAGTGACTAAGAGGTAGCCAATGCCAAGTTGTCGCTAATCCACAGTCTCCGCAGCCTGCTGTGATTCTTTGTGAAGATGCTTCCCCTTCAGATCAGGTGGCTAAGAAGGTGGATAATGTAGTGGAAAGGCCGTATTCATCATAAAATTTTTCAATTAGGGCAGGGGCCTATGCCACATGCCCTGTCAAATCTGTGCTTCAGGTTTTCTGTGCTTTATCAGAGTAGCCACAGCAGGAAGATGATGTTAAAGTAAAACTATCGATCATGCAACAAGTTTGTTTTCTCTCTGACGTAACCTTTGATTCATCATCGGCAGCAGCTTCTGGTTCTATCATATCGGATAGGCACCACATTCGGTTGTATGATATTAACACACGCCGTTACCACACATTCTTTACAACGCATTTCTTCTCCACGAATATGCCATTACCACGCATGTAATTTGCCCCTACCCACCCCTGAACCCTAAAAACACCCTTACCGCCCTATACCCCTACCCACCCTATAACCCTAAAAACACCCTTGCCACCCTATACCCTAATTCTACCCAAACCCTAAAAATACACTTACCAACCTATACCCTTACCCAATCCCAAAGCCTAGAAATACCCTTACTATGCAATACCCGTAACCACCCTTAAACTCAGAATTTTTATATATATATATATATATATATATATATATATATATTCACTGAAAAAACCATAGGTTTCACGCATGTTATAGTTAGCTGGACATTTTACTGATAAAAAACCAATGAAATTCCCCCGTTATAGTTACTGTAGGCAACTATAACTCACGCGACCGTAGTCCTCTGCTGATGCTAATACTGTATTTAGACACTTATTTGCCCATGTCTTCTTCCATTAAATTTTAGCTATACATATATTACAAATATTTCTTTTTTCATAAAGACACATATGTCATCAGCAGAGGATTACGGTCGCGTGAGTTATAGTTGCCTACAGTAACTATAACAGGGGAATTTCATTGGTTTTTTATCAGTAAAATGTCCAGCTAACTATAACATGCGTGAAACCTATGGTTTTTTCAGTGAATTTGCAAGGTTTTTTAAATGCTAATTCCTAACTATAACGTGTGTGAAACCTATGGTTTTTTCAGTGAATTTGTACGGTTTTTTAAATGCTAAGTTACTTTACGCCATTTGTGGCGTGCGCGCCCACTTAACGCAGTTCGTTCCGTGCGCGCACGGTGCGCTTCGCGCACCGTGCGCGCACAGTGAGCACGCGGTGCGCTTCGCGCTCCGCGTGTCCACGTTACGCTAGATGGGCCCTGAACGCACGATGCGCTTCGCGCACCGTGCGCACATGGAGGAAACATATGATGAGCATCGTTGTGACAGGTAAAATATATGTTTTGTAATGTATATATAAGCCATGCACAACTGGTGCCCTTCGGGGACCAGTTGCACACGGGGTGGGGAGAATGTGGATACTTTTTTTGTTTTTTTGATATAGGCTACCGTACGCGTACGGTAAGCGTAATCGGCGAAATTTTTGAATAAATTAAAATTGCTTTTTTTCACTTGGGGGATCGTTGGGGACTCCCTCGACATGGCTAGGTGCTTGGGAGCTGTCTAAACAGCCCCTTTACATGTTTTTTCACTTTGTTTTTCAACCCCCTGTCAGAGTGCGAGAGAGAAAATGGCGGCCGCCGCTTCCTGGTTTAGACCGATTCGAATGTTTACTAAGATCTAACGGCCAATCAGAATCGCACTCGCGCACGTCACCGTACGCGTACGGTAAGCGCACCGTAAGCGCACCGTAAGCTGGCTCAGATATATATATTGATTTAAAGGCTATTTTCTCAGAATCTACTGAACAGATTTACACCAAACCTACAAAAGGCACTTCCTTGACCTGGGGACTACCTCTCTGCCAAATTTCATTAAATTCTGTTCAGCCGTTCCGGCTCTAGCCCTGTCTAAAGGTCCTATGGAAAAATGCATGGGAAAAACGCATTTTGGGACCCCCCTTTTATCTCAGCCCCCGCTTGACGAATCCCCCCGAGACTTTCAGGGTAGGAGCGGAGCGTAGCGCCCCACCTATTTTGAAAAATTCGCGAGGATTCGTCGACCGGCGCCAAAGTTATTCAAAATAGAATGTTGCGGATTTCCTATGGAAACGTGGTCCTAACTATAACTACCTACTGGCGACCGCCAGTAGGTAATATATATATATATATATATATATATATATATATATATATATATCAGTGAAAAAACCATAGGTTTCACACATGTTATAGTTAGCTGGACATTTTACTCGTAAAAAACCAATGAAATTCCCCCGTTATAGTTAGTTCAGCTAACTATAACTCGCGCGCCCGCAATGCACTGCTGATGACGTCACATATTACATCACTCATGACATGGTCAGTGACATCACTCATGACATCACTGATGACATCTCAAATGACATCACTGATGACCTCACTGATGACATCATCCAGTGAATGTGTGTTTTTCTGAAAATTAAATATGTTTTATATATGTATATCTCAAGGTCGATGGAAGAATAAATGGGTATATTACTGTCTAAATGGATGATTTCTTTTTGAAAAATTGATTGTGTAACTGACTGATTAAGTGTATCATAGTGAATACATGGCTTAGTGAGTAATGTTTAAATATATAAATATCTGTATCATTTTTTCACTTTGTGTATAAGTGGCTGCATGGGTTGGTGAGTAGCTACATGGGTGTCTATATAGGTTATTAGTTGGTTTTTTGAGTATCAGTATGAGTGTCTGCATGGTTTGGTGGGGGGTATTACGTAGTGCATAGGTGCATGAATGAGTGACTCACTGTTTGTATGTGTTGAACAGAGCATGTGTGCAGGACTGCATGGGTGGATGTGTGTGTGTATGGGTGTGTTAGTGAGTGAATGACTGTCTCAATAGTGTCTTTATGAGTAACTACATATGTTTAAAACTAGTATATGTGACTATTGGTTTATATATGTGAGTATATGTGAGAGTGAGAGATTGAAAGAGTTCCTGTATGAATAAGTATGTATTTCTATAAGTGATTGTTTAAAAGACTAAGTATGTGTAAGTTTCCGTAGAAGTAAGTGTGGTGGTGTGTGTATAACTGTATATGCAAGTAAATGTATGTTTGATTCTTTTTAGCATGAGTGACTATGTGTGTGAGTAGCTCTATGGATGAGTGGCATTGTGTAACAGGATGTATAGGTGTATGAGTACATATGATAAGTGAGTACATGTATGAGTGACTGTATTGGACTGTTGGTGAATGAGTGGATGTGTATGTGGATCTTAGAATTACTGAAGAGGTTGTTGTAACTGTTATTGGTATGTCCATTCTTTTGTAAATTTTAGTCTCTATTTTTGAATGTGTGTATCAAAGGTTTTATTAGGGGAAGAGGAGGTCTGCCACTCTATCACAAGGATGATGTCATCAGTGAGGTCATCAGTGATGTCATTTGAGATGTCATCAGTGATGTCATGAGTGATGTCACTGACCATGTCATGAGTGATGTAATATGTGACGTCATCAGCAGTGCATTGCGGGCGCGCGAGTTATAGTTAGCTGAACTAACTATAACGGGGGAATATCATTGGTTTTTTACGAGTAAAATGTCCAGCTAACTATAACATGTGTGAAACCTATAGTTTTTTCACTGAATTTCTAAGGTTTTTTAAATGCTAATTCCTAACTATAACGTGTGTGAAACCTATGGTTTTTTCACTGAATTTCTAAGGTTTTTTAAATGCTAATTCCTAACTATAACGTGTGTGAAACCCATGGTTTTTTCAGTGAATTTGCAAGGTTTTTTAAATGCTAATTGTTTTTTTTTTCTTCTATTTTTTTTAACATATTTTTATTTTAATTTTCTTACCTTTTATAAAGGCTATGGTTAAATTTTTAAAATTCTTTAATATGTTTTTTTTTAATATATTTTTTAAAATAAACATGTAAAATTTATTTGCAGTACATTTTTTTTTTTTTTTAATTTTTTTTTTAGTACGCGTACCGTAAGCTTACGGTAAGCGTACGGTTTACGCAACGCCCGTAATTTTTCTACGCTGCTTGCGTATAGTTACGCAATTTGCGTAGCCGCGCGTACTCCGCGTGGGACGCGTGCGCGCGTACGCTACACGCGCACGTTACGCGGAAGTGTCGGGTAGTGACTGTTATGCGCATGCATGCAAGTGCGTGTCTTTTTTACGCGCATGCGCACTTTTGCCGTAAGCGTACCGTAAGCGTACCGTAAGCGTACGGTAGGTCATGTGATCATGAAACACAACTTTTGATTGGTTGAAACTACTTTCAGTTCTAGAACTCTCCTACACCACACCCATTCCTCTCATTTCTGCTTGTGATCCCTTAGGAGAAGGAGCTGGGTTGTCTTTGTGATACGATGGCAGAACAGCAGAGCTCTTCTGAGAGTGAGGCTAGCACTAGCAGCACTGTTTTGAGGCAGAGAGCGAGGAAACAAAAGCCCTCTTATGTATGGGATTATTTTACTTTTCCTGAAGGCCAGCAAAAGGTGAATGCACCCTTAGTAACTTGCAAGCTGTGTCAGCGTGTACTTTCAAGAGGTAATCCTGACAGGAAGTATTCCTTTGGGAATCATACCATGAAGAGACACCTCAAGGATGTACACAGAAGGACACATGGTCATCTTTTTGGAGGTAACTCTTCAGAAAGACAAGCAAGTACATCCACAGCAGCTCAGCCTGGACCATCATCTGCAGAGCTGACTCCTTCTTCTGCAGGTCAGGTGAGCCCTTCATCTGTGGGGGGAGCATCTCCTTTTGCTGGCCCTCTGGAAATGAACCCTCGATTTCGGAGGGTTGATATTCGATGCGCCTTTTGTCAAGATCTAATTTGCCATAGGGAGACCAGTGTTTCCCTAGTTAACAACAAAATAGATCAGCACACTTGTCGCTTTGAATAATTTTCCCATTCTTTCTTTCCTCTGTCCCTGCATGAACACAACGGTTCTTTTAAGAGCCAACCTTATCTTTCATCTTTTTTTTACATATGTTTTTAAAAATTTTTTTTTTTTTTTTTACCGTACGCATACGGTGCGCATACTTTTTTTTTTTTTTTTTTTTTAAAAACACTAAAAATCAATTATCACATTACAAGGTCCTTGAGAGACTACAATTATTATTATTGACTTACCATACCCACTCAAAAAAATATTTATTCATTTGTTTTTTAAAAAAATAGCTTTAAAAATGGTTCTAGTTTTCGAAATTTTTCTATATCAATCTGAAAAAAAAGAAAAAAGTATTAATATTTTTAAAACATTTTATAATACAGTACACATATTTACATATTTTTCAAAAAATATTTTTGCCTTATTTTTGCTGTTTTCAGAATATATTGCATTTCACTATAAATTGTGAAAGCAATTGCATTCATCATTTTACAGCGGGCAAAAAAAAATAACAATCACAAAGATTGTATTAAAAAAGCCCAGAATCTCTTTTTACTTAAACTTAACATTATAGAAATGCATAATATTCTAAAAAAATATCATCTAATACCAATACTTATTTCTTAAAAATACCGTCTGATATGTTTGTTTCAGAAGTATAATCACAATATTATATCTCAAATAACTCCACAATACATCTGATTCCATTTCCTTTAGGCCAAATAGTAATTTTAAAATTTTTTTGGGAATAAATTTCCAACGGTAATCCAATAAAATTCTAAAGTTTAATTTGTCCAGATCTCACCGATTCTCTGTAACATTTTGGTTCACGAACATTTTTTGAATAATTTATTAAGTCCACAATAGAATTGGTTACTTTTCCACATGGCCAAATAGTAATTTTTTAAATCATTTTTGAAAAAATTTCCAATGGCAGTCCAATAACATTCCAAAATTTAAATTGTGCAGATGTTACCGATTATCTCTAAATTATTGGTTTTTGAAAGTTTCATTAAAAATTAAAAAAGTCCACATTACAATTGGTTATCTTTCCATTAGGCCAAATGATAATTTAAAAAATCTTTTTTTTACAAAATTGCAATGGTAATCCAGTAAAATGGTAAAATTATTTTGTCCAGATCTTGCCAAATCTCTCTAAAATTTAGGTTTCAGGAAGATTAGATAGGAATTTGCTAAATCAAAAGGCAAACGTTGTTTGAAAATCAATTGGGAATCATTACACAGTGTCCAGCCTTTTTCACATTTAAGATAAACTGTGTAATGTCCAGAAGTAACAGTAGGTCCATCATGGAAAATTATTGCAACAGTTACAAAAGTTTTTCCTGAAATTGATAATTGCTGTCCTGTAAACTTCTTTATTAAAGTATCCAATTTTGAACCATCAGCTCTACATCGTTGCATCATTAAAATTACATACTGTCCGTATTCCTTTAAAATTAATGTTGAAAACATGTCAGATTTACACTCACCACATTTCATGCTATGATTAGCATCTTTAACTAATTTTGCAAAAGTGACTGTTTTACTCTCTGGCAATGTCAAATAAATAAACCTTTCATTATCAACATTAGAGCCACATATATTATAACAATTTTCACAACTATGTTCCCATTTATAAGAGAGACCAAAAAAAATTTAAATGGGAACTCCTTCTTCTTCCACTACCTGAAGAAAATACATCAAAAATTCGTGTGCATCTTGCTGTTCATTTTGAGAAAACTGTGTTCGTCCTGAACATATATCTAAAAGTTTTCTAATTTCAGTAGCACTTTCTATTTGAGTTTTATCTTTACTCAGCTTTTGAAAAAGGAGACTCAGCTCTGAACAGAATCTTTTTCCCTGATTTACTATTATCTGCTCTTGCAAATTTTCCAGATGAAATGCAACATTCAGCACTACATTTGCGTAGCAGTTGACACCAGAGCTATTTTCAAAATGACATCCTACAACCTGTTCTTCATTTTCCTTTTTCTTTTTGCTTGCAATTACATCACTCCTCTTTTTTTTCCTCTTCTCTACATCTTCATTACAGATATTCTCATTTTTTCTTTTACGAGAAACTACACGTTTCTCCAACACAGGAAACTGACCTAAATGAGGAGCATAGCTTCTTCTTAATCTATTATACTCCTTTACACAGTTTGTATCAGCACTAACTTTTGAATCATCAAAGTCTATCATGAATAAACCTGATAATGTTTTCACTCGTGACAAAGCAACATATGCCATACCTTCTTTGAACACAGTTGAACCAATGTTCACAAAAGCACAATCTACAGTCAATCCTTGAGACTTGTGAATAGTTACAGCATATGCTAGAGAAAACGGAAACTGCTTCCTACGTACATATAAGTCTTTCACAAGCATGAAACGAACTGTACAACGACAAATATCTTTAACTTCTTCTATCTGATCAAATTTTATTTTTAAACATTCAATTCCTTCTTTTTTCTGATAATTAATGAAACCCACAACTCTTCCCATAGCTCCATTAAGTAAACCTTTTTCAACATCCAAATTTCTTCTTAAAAATACTCTACAGTTCATGCAAACATATAGATTTTTTTCTAATCCAGCTGTTTTGGAGATGTTCTTCTCTAGTGAGTCCAATTTATTTTTCAGTTTGCCTGTTACTGTGACAGTAATTCTTCCATCCTCAATTTTGTCCACTGCTTCCAATTTCCTGATCTCTTCCTTTTCCAATTTCAAAAGCTCCTCATTAAATATTGAGCATTCACGTAGAGTTGGCATTAAGCAGATGACATTTTTGTTTTCTGCAATATTCTTGTATATTTTCTCTGCAACTATTTCTTCCTTTGGAAATAAATTATGTAGCAGCCGACTCTGTAATGCTTTTTTGCCAACTTCTGTGAGTAGTCCAATTCTGATATCTTTCAGAATACTTCCATATTCTTCATCGCTTGCTTGCCTCATATTAGTAGTAAGTTCCTTGTACTCAAAGAAGGACCAAATATTTGTATTTCCGATGCTTCCCAATGACTTCTTCGTGTCTTCATGTGTGACAGTATTAAATACTGGTTGTCCTTTAACTGGAGTAAGCTGCAGAAGATCTCCAAAAACTATGACGTGTTTTCCACCAAATAACATGTCATAGTCTGTCTTCAAAATTTGCTGCATTCTTAAATGCACAAAGGCAAGCATTAAGTTTGATACCATGCTCACCTCATCAATAATGAGAACTTGCATCTTCTTCAATACTCTTGAAACTTCCAAGGATGCTTCTCCAGTTAGCTTGTTGTATTGTATTTTGTTCTCATGCTCCACTGGTAACATTAGCAAACGATGTAAAGTGATTCCTTTTATGTTATATGCTGCTAACCCAGTTGGAGCAGTAACCACACAAGACAAAGTAGAATCCGTTTTTTGCTGTAGGTAGCTTCTGATGACTTTTATTAGGAAACTTTTTCCAGTTCCAGCTTGTCCGCTTACATACATCCTGATTGGATGAAATGATGTGCATGAGCACTCTTTTTTTTCATGTAGAAATCCGTGATCAATTTTGTTTTTGATCTCTTCATAAATTTGTTGCTGCTCTTGATTCAGTTGTCTTTCCAAATTTTCTAAGTCTATAAATTCTTCTTGAGCTTGATTCATAGCCGTTTCCACTTCATTCATGGCTATTGATGCTTCATTTTCAACGATTGGTTGTCCTAGGGGATCTTGACTGAGTGTTCCTGAACTTTGGCTGTCCTGAGAACTGTCTCTAGCTATTTCTGCTGCAATTGTAGTTTCCTGTTCAATTTCTTCATTTAACATTTGCAGATAAGTTGAGAATGTACTGCATTGTATGCTGTCTTTGCAAGCATTAAAAGAATCTTCATAGCTTTGAAATTCTCCCAGTAGTTCATCCTCTGTACGCCATGGTTTAAACAACTGTAAAAGAGCCAAGTAGTAAAATTCCTTCTTGTCAGTAGTGTCACAACTCAGCTTCCGGTGATTTATCAAACTTCCTTTTGTTTGCTTCACCAAACATCCTTCTTCACCAACGACTTTATATTTTCCATTGTTGATGTCTTCTGCGGCTTTCCGTGAATAAATGTAGTTCTGCAGCACTTCATAGAGACACATGTTCTCCAGATGATGACTTCTCTTGGGATAATAAGTGTCCAACATGTTTGATTTCAAAATATCTGTACTTTCTGGGTCATTCTCGGCCAAATATTCAATTTCTCCTACAGATTTCAGTACCCGATTTCTCATTGCTGCAAGGCCTAAACTTGCCCAAATTATTCTTCTTGACTTCGAGTAGAGACTTGCAGAAGATAACCTATCTGAACATTCGTAGGATCCAATTTCTCGATGCGATAACATCTTCAAACTGAAACTGTACAGCTTCTTACTGACAGTCTTCTCGTGAGAAATCTCTTCCCACATTTCCTTCAATTCTGTTTTTTCTGATTTCGTAATGTAAGACGTTACATATCGAGCAACAGCAATGGAATTGTCAGCTACATACTGTATATCCATGTTAGCGTTCCACATGGATAAAATGACTGGGTTGTAGTCATTTATATTTTTTGATTCTTCTTTTCTTTTAAGGTTGTAGGTATTCTTAGGTGATTTTCTTGTGATAGTATGTCTCACAGCTGACATAAAACTGTTAACTCTTCCATTTGAAAGAACAGGTCTAGGAAATCCAAATCGACACTTAGTGTAGTATTTTCTTTGCTCTTGTATTTCCGTCGACAGTATTTTCCACACCGATGACTTTGGAAACGTAAAACTTGCTCCTTTAACTTTTTCTCTTCTGTGCTTTTTGGTATAGCACATGTTGCATATTCTTCAATGTAAGATAACACTGCTTCATCAGTATCTGTTCCAAACTTTGGGGCATCCTTGATCCACAACAGCATATGAATATGAGGAGCACCTCTTGCCTGGTACTCTTTTCTCCAAAAGAAATCCACTACTTCTCCAAGAGGTGGATTTTTTTTATTGCAGATGAAGGACATCATAGCCTCAAATCTATGATTGAAATATCTGCAAACATTAACCGGATCCAATGAGCACAGTTCTCCTGCTGTCTTGTATTCGATGTTTTTAATGTTTGAATTTGCCTCTCGTAGAAAATCCAGTAAATCATCCCAAGCGTACTCGGCACAGCTTAGGGTAAGGAACCATGTTGGAGTTCCTAAATTCCGTAACATGCATTTTAATTCACCATGGCGTCGGTACCAATATTCATTTGTCCCACGCTGACAAGCCATCAGATTGATCAGTTGTGTTTCCAAATGATCATCTCGGTGCTGCACTTTCTCCATAAAATCCTTAGCAGACACATTTTGTAAATGTACTCCACTTTTTAAAATGTGATTTACTGCATAAGACAGTGCAGACAAGTCGCTTTCAAATAAAAGATGGAACAAATAAGGAATACTTTGTCGAAATCTGGGATATTCAGTATATAGTCTTGTAGTCCGATACTCAGAAGCTGGAATCTGTTCTGGACGTTCATCGTATCGTCCTCCTTTTCCTTTAGGAAACAGCTGGGGAAAACATCAAGCTTCCAAGCTCTCCTCCCATACACTCACGGGAGTCCCTTTTGCTTTCTTCATCTGAAAGAGATCAATATTGTCTCCCATAACTTCTTTTGAATGAAGAGGATGTATGCTAAAATGTTCATAAATTTCTTCTTCCTTTGACTTGTCCACTTTTTCAATTTGTCCAGTTGGTGTTTCTGTGTCTTCTTGTAAATCTTCTTCTTCTTCTTCTTCTATATAAATTGATTCATACCATTTGTTATTCCTTTTCAAATACAAATTTGCTCTTTGTACTTTCCGTACATCTACCAGCTCCTGCCAAATCTTCTTATTCTTTGTAGGTACACCATTAACCAGAAAAACTAATGGTTCAGTTTCCAAAGTATCCGCATCAATAGTTTCCATATTTTTTTTCAAATCCAAGGGCAAATACACCACTCTACCTTTTAAACCTCTCAGTAAATCAGAAGGAGGTAATTTACCAGTTTTGGGCTCCATACGTACTATGGTCTGGAACGGATGAACACATTGAATGAGTATAGACTCATAAGTATTTAATTCAGAAAGTTCAGCAGGAATAGCATCCAATTCTAAATTATTATGTACAGCTCTGGTCGGCATTCTATTTTCCTCTAACTTGTTGTAACAGTATTTACAAATACGCTGAACTTCACCCAATTCAAAACAATTTTCAAGAAATATATATGTGGCAAAATCCTTCCACTTATAATTATCTTCATTTTCACTCTTTCTGTACAGATCAACATACCTGGTTTGTTTTCTATAATGAGTTCTGCGGCAACAAATACAAGTAATATTTGGTCTTTCATTAGAGATTTTTTCAAATTTTGTTATGTGATCATTAAATGTCTTACTTACAGAGGGTTCTACATTCTCTTCCACTTCTTCCTCATTTACTGTGTCCTTTTCTGCACTGTTTTGTTCAGGACCAAAGTAACAAAACTGAATTTCATCAACAACCTTCTCTACATCTGATACCGTTCCTCGGAACAGAGCCCTATTCAATTCATTTAACTTTATTGCTGGACTTTTAGCAAAATACAACCGTCTCACAAACTTTCTCATTTCAGTATGATGAACAGCCAGCATCCTAACATGATGGAAAACACTATTGCACACTTTTCTAGATAGACAAGCCAGAGAATGACCCTGCAAACCAGTATTCTCTCTCACTCTGCATGGATCCAGACTTTGAAGCACCTTAATCTTCTGTTTTATACTTTTTTTACTATATTCTCTTAGAAACTCTCGAAATTTGTCAATAGATTCCTGACGCACAGTGCAAATACTACTACAATTCCAAGTGTACACTGGGGCTTTAGGACGTCTCCCCATTGCCTCATCTGCCATCACTTGTACCTCATCTCTTGGAACCATTATCTCCTTCTCCATTATGCAACCATTTTTTACTTCGTATGAACGACCTCTGGTGTCAACTGCATGCAGCAAACTATTACTTTGAAAATAGCTTTCTTCATTAAAAAAAGGTTCACTACTTGAACTATGCATCCACTTGCCTAAAAACACTTTACAAAAGTTTGTTCTGTTCACTACTCTTTTCCTTTTGCTATGTGATTTCAGTACATTAACCATTTTGTCTAATGTACGCATCCTATTCAAAATTAATATGAATAGTTTCCTTTTTAATTCTAATGCCTTTGCTGCAATGGCTT
This sequence comes from Triturus cristatus, assembly GCF_964204655.1. NCBI lineage: Eukaryota > Metazoa > Chordata > Amphibia > Caudata > Salamandridae > Triturus > Triturus cristatus. The sequence goes on from NC_140592.1 coordinate 780,734,222, forward strand.
CTATTTCTTTTTTTCTTTTATAAAACTTTGTCTTTTTCTTATATTTCTTCACATCCTTCATCAAATTCGACATAACTCTTCTCTGAAACATTTTTCTACGTATCTCTTTAAACGCTGTTTTTCTATTTATATAAATCTTTTCAGTTGCTGAAGGTATATTTGCATTAACTAAATTGTCAATTTTTTCCTCTCCTTTTTTTTTAAAAACATCCTTTCGAGTACAGACATTTTGTACATTTTTCATTCTTTTGAATATATTTTTTAGAAATAGTTTTTTCTGCTTACCAGAAGATTTTTTCTTTTTCCCAACATCAGCATCTTCTACTAACTTTGGTCCTCTAGTTGTCTTCAAATATAGGTTTTTTTTTAGCGTTTTTTGAACTCTGGATTTTGTAGGCATCTTAAATTTTGTTCACTGCTCTTCAGCAATACCTGAAAAAAACAAAAAAAAAAATTCCTTTATTTTATTTAAATATATTACTACATTTCTTTTCACAATAGTCACAAAACGAAATTTCTTTGCCAATTTGAATGCACACTTACTGCTCTTTTTTTTTGGCAAGTGAAAATCACTTTTACAGACTGACACATTATGAAACCACTTTTCAGATTTTTTAAAAAGCCCATGTCCAGACTGCTACACTCCAGCAAGGGCAACCAGCCTTAGTGATGCTGAATGTATTTGCATTACAGACTGAAACCTCAAAACCCCACTCGCTTCTAAATACTGTGCATGATTATACATGGAAGGGAGCTGGGTGTGTGCTAAGAGTCTGCTTCTGCACCAAAAAAATTGCTCCCCCTTTTTCCTACTAATGCAACTGTGAAATCACCAGAGCAAAACGAAATAAATCTCTGCCTGTAATTCCTATTTGCACACAGAGTCATGTTTTCACATTAGTGCCAAAACGAAATTTCTTTGCCAATTTGAATGCACACTTACTACTCTTTTTTTTGGGCAAGTGAAAATCACTTTTACAGACTGACACATTATGAAACCACTTTTCAGTTTTTTTAAAAAGCCCATGTCCAGACTGCTTTTTCAGACCACCACCATGTGTATCCTCGGTGACTACCTACACTCCAGCAAGGGCAACCAGCCTTAGTGATGCTGAATGTATTTGCATTACAGACTGAAACCTGAAAACCCCACTCGCTTCTAAATACTGTGCATGATTATACATGGAAAGGAGCTGGGTGTGTGCTAAGAGTCTGCTTCTTCCCCCAAAAAATCGCTCCCCCTTTTTCCTACTAATGCAACTGTGAAATCACCAGAGCAAAACGCAATAAATCTCTGCCTGTAATTCCTATTTCCACACAGAGTCATGTTTTCACATTAGTCCCAAAACGAAATTTCTTTGCCAATTTGAATGCACACTTACTGCTCTTTTTTTTTTGCAAGTTAAAATCACTTTTACAGACTAACACATTATGAAACCACTTTTCAGTTTTTTTAAAAAGCCCATGACCAGACTGCTTTTTCAGACCACCACCATGTGTATCCTCAGTGACTGCCTACACTCCTTCAAGGGCAACCAGCCTTAGTGATGCTGAATGTATTTGCATTACAGACTGAAACCTGAAAACCCCACTCGCTTGTAAATACTGTGCATGATTATACATGGCAAGCAGCTGGGTGTGTTTGCTAAGAGTCTGCTTCTTCCCCCAAAAAATCGCTCCCCCTTTTTCCTACTAATGCAACTGTGAAATCACCAGAGCAAAACGCATTAAATCTCTGCCTGTAATTCCTATTTCCACACAGAGTCATGTTTTCACATTAGTCCCAAAACGAAATTTCTTTGCCAATTTGAATGCACACTTACTGCTCTTTTTTTTTGGCAAGTTAAAATCACTTTTACAGACTGACACATTATGAAACCACTTTTCAGTTTTTTTAAAAAGCCCATGTCCAAACTGCTTTTTCAGACCACCACCATGTGTAACCTGGGTGGCTGCCTACATTCCAGCAAGGGCAACCAGCCTTAGTGATGCTGAATGTATTTGCATTACAGACTGAAACCTGAAAACCCCACTCGCTTCTAAATACTGTGCATGATTATACATGGAAAGGAGCTGGGTGTGTGCTAAGAGTCTGCTTCTGCACCAAAAAATCGCTCCCCCTTTTTCCTACTAATGCAACTGTGAAATCACCAGAAAAAAACGCAATAAATCTCTGCCTGTAATTCCTATTTCCACACAGAGTCATGTTTTCACATTAGTCCCAAAACGAAATTTCTTTGCCAATTTGAAAGCACACTTACTGCTCTTTTTTTTTGGCAAGTGAAAATCACTTTTACAGACTGACACATTATGAAACCACTTTTTTGATTTTTTTAAATGCACATGTCCAAACTGCTTTTTCAGACCACCACCATGTGTAACCTGGGTGGCTGCCTACATTCCAGCAAGGGCAACCAGCCTTAGTGATGCTGAATGTATTTGCATTACAGACTGAAACCTGAAAACCCCACTCGCTTGTAAATACTGTGCATGATTATACATGGCAAGCAGATGGGTGTGTGCTAAGAGTCTGCTTCTGCACCAAAAAAATCGCTCCCCCTTTTTCCTACTAATGCAACTGTGAAATCACCAGAGGAAAACGCATTAAATCTCTGCCTGTAATTCCTATTTCCACACAGAGTCATGTTTTCACATTAGTCCCAAAACGAAATTTCTTTGCCAATTTGAATGCACACTTACTGCTCTTTTTTTTTGGCAAGTTAAAATCACTTTTACAGACTGACACATTATGAAACCACTTTTCAGTTTTTTTAAAAAGCCCATGTCCAAACTGCTTTTTCAGACCACCACCATGTGTAACCTGGGTGGCTGCCTACATTCCAGCAAGGGCAACCAGCCTTAGTGATGCTGAATGTATTTGCATTACAGACTAAAACCTGAAAACCCCACTCGCTTGTAAATACTGTGCATGATTATACATGGCAAGCAGATGGGTGTGTGCTAAGAGTCTGCTTCTTCCCCCAAAAAATCGCTCCCCCTTTTTCCTACTAATGCAACTGTGAAATCACCAGAAAAAAACGCAATAAATCTCTGCCTGTAATTCCTATTTCCACACAGAGTCATGTTTTCACATTAGTCCCAAAACGAAATTTTTTTGCCAATTTGAATGCACACTTACTGCTCTTTTTTTTTGGCAAGTGAAAATCACTTTTACAGACTGACACATTATGAAACCACTTTTCAGTTTTTTTAAAAAGCCCATGTCCAAACTGCTTTTTCAGACCACCACCATGTGTAACCTGGGTGGCTGCCTACATTCCAGCAAGGGCAACCAGCCTTAGTGATGCTGAATGTATTTGCATTACAGACTAAAACCTGAAAACCCCACTCGCTTGTAAATACTGTGCATGATTATACATGGCAAGCAGATGGGTGTGTGCTAAGAGTCTGCTTCTTCCCCCCAAAAATCGCTCCCCCTTTTTCCTACTAATGCAACTGTGAAATCACCAGAAAAAAACGCAATAAATCTCTGCCTGTAATTCCTATTTCCACACAGAGTCATGTTTTCACATTAGTCCCAAAACGAAATTTCTTTGCCAATTTGAAAGCACACTTACTGCTCTTTTTTTTTGGCAAGTGAAAATCACTTTTACAGACTGACACATTATGAAACCACTTTTTTGATTTTTTTAAATGCACATGTCCAAACTGCTTTTTCAGACCACCACCATGTGTAACCTGGGTGGCTGCCTACATTCCAGCAAGGGCAACCAGCCTTAGTGATGCTGAATGTATTTGCATTACAGACTGAAACCTGAAAACCCCACTCGCTTGTAAATACTGTGCATGATTATACATGGCAAGCAGATGGGTGTGTGCTAAGAGTCTGCTTCTGCACCAAAAAAATCGCTCCCCCTTTTTCCTACTAATGCAACTGTGAAATCACCAGAGCAAAACGCATTAAATCTCTGCCTGTAATTCCTATTTCCACACAGAGTCATGTTTTCACATTAGTCCCAAAACGAAATTTCTTTGCCAATTTGAATGCACACTTACTGCTCTTTTTTTTTGGCAAGTTAAAATCACTTTTACAGACTGACACATTATGAAACCACTTTTCAGTTTTTTTAAAAAGCCCATGTCCAAACTGCTTTTTCAGACCACCACCATGTGTAACCTGGGTGGCTGCCTACATTCCAGCAAGGGCAACCAGCCTTAGTGATGCTGAATGTATTTGCATTACAGACTAAAACCTGAAAACCCCACTCGCTTGTAAATACTGTGCATGATTATACATGGCAAGCAGATGGGTGTGTGCTAAGAGTCTGCTTCTTCCCCCAAAAAATCGCTCCCCCTTTTTCCTACTAATGCAACTGTGAAATCACCAGAGGAAAACGCATTAAATCTCTGCCTGTAATTCCTATTTCCACACAGAGTCATGTTTTCACATTAGTCCCAAAACGAAATTTCTTTGCCAATTTGAAAGCACACTTACTGCTCTTTTTTTTTGGCAAGTGAAAATCACTTTTACAGACTGACACATTATGAAACCACTTTTTTGATTTTTTTAAATGCACATGTCCAAACTGCTTTTTCAGACCACCACCATGTGTAACCTGGGTGGCTGCCTACATTCCAGCAAGGGCAACCAGCCTTAGTGATGCTGAATGTATTTGCATTACAGACTAAAACCTGAAAACCCCACTCGCTTGTAAATACTGTGCATGATTATACATGGCAAGCAGATGGGTGTGTGCTAAGAGTCTGCTTCTTCCCCCAAAAAATCGCTCCCCCTTTTTCCTACTAATGCAACTGTGAAATCACCAGAAAAAAACGCAATAAATCTCTGCCTGTAATTCCTATTTCCACACAGAGTCATGTTTTCACATTAGTCCCAAAACGAAATTTCTTTGCCAATTTGAATGCACACTTACTGCTCTTTTTTTTTGGCAAGTGAAAATCACTTTTACAGACTGACACATTATGAAACCACTTTTCAGTTTTTTTAAAAAGCCCATGTCCAAACTGCTTTTTCAGACCACCACCATGTGTAACCTGGGTGGCTGCCTACATTCCAGCAAGGGCAACCAGCCTTAGTGATGCTGAATGTATTTGCATTACAGACTAAAACCTGAAAACCCCACTCGCTTGTAAATACTGTGCATGATTATACATGGCAAGCAGATGGGTGTGTGCTAAGAGTCTGCTTCTTCCCCCAAAAAATCGCTCCCCCTTTTTCCTACTAATGCAACTGTGAAATCACCAGAAAAAAACGCAATAAATCTCTGCCTGTAATTCCTATTTCCACACAGAGTCATGTTTTCACATTAGTCCCAAAACGAAATTTCTTTGCCAATTTGAATGCACACTTACTGCTCTTTTTTTTTGGCAAGTGAAAATCACTTTTACAGACTGACACATTATGAAACCACTTTTCAGTTTTTTTAAAAAGCCCATGTCCAAACTGCTTTTTCAGACCACCACCATGTGTAACCTGGGTGGCTGCCTACATTCCAGCAAGGGCAACCAGCCTTAGTGATGCTGAATGTATTTGCATTACAGACTAAAACCTGAAAACCCCACTCGCTTGTAAATACTGTGCATGATTATACATGGCAAGCAGATGGGTGTGTGCTAAGAGTCTGCTTCTTCCCCCAAAAAATCGCTCCCCCTTTTTCCTACTAATGCAACTGTGAAATCACCAGAAAAAAACGCAATAAATCTCTGCCTGTAATTCCTATTTCCACACAGAGTCATGTTTTCACATTAGTCCCAAAACGAAATTTCTTTGCCAATTTGAATGCACACTTACTGCTCTTTTTTTTTGGCAAGTGAAAATCACTTTTACAGACTGACACATTATGAAACCACTTTTTTGATTTTTTTAAATGCACATGTCCAAACTGCTTTTTCAGACCACCACCATGTGTAACCTGGGTGGCTGCCTACATTCCAGCAAGAGCAACCAGCCTTAGTGATGCTGAATGTATTTGCATTACTGAGTCCAACCTCAAACCCTTAAACTATTCTTTTTTTTTCCAGTACACCTTAATTTATCGTGAAAACATAGTCCATATTATTTTACATGTTCCTCACATTTAAATTTCTCCCAAAACAGAAAATGATAAACGCAACTTCAACAAAAAGAATTTTCATTTCTATTATTCATTTCTTAATTTACCATATACATCTCCTCTCAAACTCTAACCTCACCTTTAAAATTAGTTAGTTGTGAAAGAAATGTGGCACTCAAACAGCAGATTATCAGAGCCAGGATCTCTGTTCTGTTCACCTCTCTCCTCTCAGCAGAACCAGAGAATGGCAAACGTTCCCTCTATTTTTCCACACATATACATGTAAGTTTCAAATCTCAGTGCTTCCCCCTTTTTTTCAAATGTAATCACACATTTCTATTGGTTGAAAACCAACCCTTTTCCAAAAGTACCCTGCCCCCAACTTGACTTCTGCCTAGTACCCTTCCCCCAACTTGACTTCTGCCTGCTACCATAGCAACAGCTCATGGAACACTGCTGTGTGGAGTTAGGTCAGAAGTTCGCCACACAATGTTTCAATTCCACAGAGCAAGAGTGCTTGACTTTTCAAACCTAACAGCAAATCCATAGTACTGTTCTTTGGTAACACATTTTTTTGTACCAATACAAAACATGCTTCTATTAATTTACACATACAGCCTAGTTTTTATTCTAGAATGGTATGAAACAGCCAATCAGTTCTTTTTGTTTTGAAAAAAATATGTATGCCTCCATTTCCAAACTGTCTTTCTTTTCATATTGCCATTCTACTGAAAGGCACCTCCTGAGTGCATCCAGTTCTCCTTTGAAGATGTTCACAGTGTGGATTGTAGGGCACAGCTATGTCTTCTGGAGTGAAAAGTTTGCAGAGAAAACAGATATGGTGAGAGACCTTGCTTTGCCAAATGTAGACATTAAATGGATTGGTCAGAGAGGGTTAAAGTGGCACCAATTGATGCCATTGGTGAAATCCTTCATGCAAATCCAACACCCTGACCTCATAATAGTGCACTGTGGTGGCAATGACCTAGGCACTTTGACTGGGGTAGGTCTGGAAATGCTTATGAAGGACACCTTTGCACAACTGTTTTCACTTTTCCCTAAAACTGCCTTTGTGTTTTCCAACATATGCCAAAGGCAAAAATGGAACTGGTCCAATCATTTCTGTCCGCAGATTGACAAAGCAAGAAAGCACGTCAACAAATCTGTTTCTGCTTTCCTCCGTGACTATGGTATGGGTGCCATTTACCACAACAACTTGCGTTATGACATGCAAGACATTTATAGAGGAGATGGTGTGCACTTCAATGATGAAGGGAACAGAGTCTTCCTCTTGAACCTTAGACTCTGCATCGGTACTTACTTGTAGGTACCACTAACAAAATGACTTCATAAACACAACAGCTCTTTTTAGAGCTCCCTAATATCTAAACTCTTAAATCTGCATTTCATTTCTTTTTTAATTTATTTTTTCTTCCGTACGCTTACCGTAAGCTTACCGTACACGTACCCCGTGATTTTTTTAAAAATCAATAAATGTTTTCTTTGTACTTTACAGTCCTTCTTTGACCCCCTCACAAATGTAAGGGGGTCTGTAACTCTCCTCATTGCCCCCTTTTCTTGTTTTCACTCTTTTTTTTCTGAGTGAAACACACAAAATGGCGGCCGCCGCTTCCTGGTTTCGGCCGATTCGAATGTTTACTAAGATCTAACAGCCAATCAGAATCTCGCTCGCGCACGCCACCGTACGCGTACGGTAAGCGTACCGTAAGCGTACCGTAAGCGGGCTCAGATATATATATTGATTTAAAGGCTATTTTCTCAGAATCTACTGAACAGATTTACACCAAACCTACAAAAGGCACTTCCTTGACCTACGGACTACCTCTCTGCCAAATTTCTAGTAATTCTGTTCAGCCGTTCGGGCTGTAGCTCGTTCTAAAGGTCCTATGGAAAAATGCATGGGAAAAACGCGTTTTGGGACCCCCCTTTTATCTCAGCCCCCGCTTGACGAATCCCCCCGAGACTTTCAGGGTAGGAGCGGAGCGTAGCGCCCCACCTATTTTGAGAAATTCGCGAGGATTCATCGACCGGCGCCAAAGTTATTCAAAATAGAATGTTGCGGATTTCCTATGGAAAAGGGGTCCTAACTATAACTACCTACTGGCGACCGCCAGTAGGTAATATATATATATATATATATATATATATATATATATATATATATATATATTATCTACTGGCGGTCGCCAGTAGATAGTTATAGTTAGGACCCTGTTTCCATAGGAAATCCTCAACATTCTATTTGGAATAACTTTGGCGCCGGTCGATGAATCCTCGCGAAATTTTCATATATATATATATATATGTATATATACTGGGGGTTGCCAGTAGAGGGTTATAGTTAGGACCTAGTTTCTTAGTTTCTATAAGAAAAGCTTTTTCTGACTTGGCTATAACTTTGGCGTTGTTTGACCAATCTTCATGAAATTTTCCCAAAAAAGTGTAAAGGAGGGTTATATTGTTATGGAAAGTTTTGGCGTGATCCGTGCAGTGGGGACTGAGAACTTGGGGCACAAAATAAGGTTGTATTTGTAATGTTAATTCCTATAGGAACCTTTAGCCACACCTACAGCCCGAACTGCTGAACGGACCTGCACCAAATTTGGCAAGGAGGTAGATGTTGGTTCAAGAGAGTGCCTTTTGCTTATTTGGTGTAAATCTGTTCAGTAGTTGTTGAAAAATGTAAGTTTAAAATTATAGTGATATCTCTCTCCGCTGATATTTTGCGGTGGTTTCGTAATGAATCGCGAATGCACGCGCTAACGCAAATGCTCTGATTGGCTGGACACAAACTGAACCGACAGGTGCGGCTGCCATTTTGTCTATCGGGAATGGTTCCCGAGGCTGGAAATATCTGAAAAAGCTAACATAAGGAGTCAGCGTAGGGGTACTCTGACCACATGTTTGAGAAAGGGAGGTGTTACATGATTTATGTGTCCAAAATTGATTTTTTTTAATCGCATCTGATATTCGCGGGGATGCCACAACTGCCAGCGCCACTCCCCGTTTTCCATTGTGGGGATATCGTGACTATCAAATTTATCACAAATATTGGTGAAAATATATGGTGAAAATATAAAAAAAATAGATCAGTGAATCATTCATACGCATTGTTATAGAGATATTGAGATTTTCATAAATGTTTTTATAGTTTTATTTATATATTGAGTTATCTACTGTGATGGTTAGAATTAATTATATAGTCATCAGTGATGTAACTGACCATGTCATGAGTGATGTAATATGTGAAGTCATGAGCAGTGCATTGCGGGGGCGCGAGTTATAGTTAGATTTACTAACTATAACTGACAAATGTCTTTGGTATTTTCCAAGTGAAATGTCCAACTAGCTATAACGTCCCTGAAACCTGTGGTTTTTCAGTGAATTTCTAAGGTTTTTAAAAGCTAATTTCTAACAATACTGTCCCTGAAACCTTTGTGAGTATGTGTATTATATATATATATATATATCAACCACCAACTCCAATCTTCGACAAAAGAAAGGACGCCAACACCAACGACTTTCACTGAATCCACAGGTTTAATGTTTACATTCCTTTGCTACGCGTTTCGGCATCACCTGCCTTAATCATGCAATAGAAAACTCGTTCAGTGTGTGGGTTAAAATACAAAAACATTGACTGCATTAGAAGGTCACATGGTTATTTCCACCAATCACTGGCTACTCAACATGAAGAAAAGACTCTGGGATTTGTCTAAATACAAGCATTCATGTCAAGTTCCCATTTTTTGTCTGAAACAAAACTTTATCCACACAGATAATGTACAATACCACATATTATTCCATATTTGGTATGCAGTCTAGTGCATTTAACTGTTAAAGACATATTCAAGAGTAAAGATTTTTGTAAAAGAATATATTTTTTGATTATTACTTTTACAAAAATATATAAAAAGATATATGCTTGTACGCGCGTTGAACACTGGGACATTAATTAAACAGAAACTTCATCGAGAGATTCTAATTTAAAAAAGACATGTTCCCAATAAAACTGTTTCCAAGTAAAAATGATTTACAATGATAAAGTGCATAGTGCTTATCTCCTAATGTGCAAATAAAGTGCTAGTGCAAAAAAGTGCAAAAAGCCATTTCACGCATCGCATAGTACTGTAAAAAAATATAAAATCTTTACTCTGTGGGTCCTGGGATAGTGGCCAGCATCCTTAACCCGCAAATTTTTGTATATCACAATAATTTCAGTTTGCAAATGACTGCTTCAAAATTCCTCATTGCCAGTGATATAATTTTAACACAGTGTCATCTTTTAACATACAATGTCAGCCAGTGAATGTGTTCTCTGTTTCTAAATGAAGATTGCCAAGCCTATAATGGCACCCAGTTAACCATTCGTTCTACTTCCCATAACTTATCTTATCGATGTTTTCAGCTCATAATTTTTGCTTTATCTTAAGGATAACTATCTTATGGCTTCTTTTCATTGTGTTCTCCATTCGCTTAACTTTCTCTCTCTGATCTTTTCTTGTTATAAGAAATATCTGAAAGGCAAATCAAATTAAGAGTTTTAAAATGACAAAGGGCTTCACAGTAGGTGCCTATTAAGCTTGAAGTAGTATCTCATATTAATATACAAATATATAAATAATTGTTTACATTTTCTATCCTAAGTAGGTAAAAAATTATTTTTCCATATTCCATCTTATGGAGCTGCCTCGATAAATTATACATATTGAGTGGTTTACTATGTACAAAAAGTGCAAGTGCTTCTATATACAAAATTGAAATATTATTGATCTTTAAACCATCCTCTATTGTATAAATTCTTATTGTATGTGGAAAACAGCACACAAATTGTTTAAAAGTTCCTGAGTCTCAAACACATTGTTTCAACTGGACTGACAGGATCAATATGTACACTTTGAGAAAAAGTTAATCAAACAATATCGGTTAAAACCAACTATAACTAACAAATGTCTTTGGTATTTTCCAAGTGAAATGTCCAACTAGCTATAACGTCCCTGAAACCTGTGGTTTTTCAGTGAATTTCTAAGGTTTTTTAAAAGCTAATTTCTAACAATACTGTCCCTGAAACCTTTGTGAGTATGTGTATTTTTTATTACCTACTGGCGGTCGCCAGTAGGTAGTTATAGTTAGGACCACGTTTCCATAGGAAATCCGCAACATTCTATTTTGAATAACTTTGGCGCCGGTCGACGAATCCTCGCAAATTTTTCAAAATAGGTGGGGCGCTACGCTCCTACCCTGAAAGTCTCGGGGGGATTCGTCAAGCGGGGGCTGAGATAAAAGGGGGGTCCCAAAACGCGTTTTTCCCATGCATTTTTCCATAGGACCTTTAGACACAGCTACAGCCTGAACGGCTGAACAGAATTACTTGAAATTTGGCAGAGAGGTAGTCCTCAGGTCAAGGAAGTGCCTTTTGTAGGTTTGGTGTAAATCTGTTCAGTAGATTCAGAGAAAATAGCCTTTAAATCAATATATATATCTGAGCCAGCTTACGGTGCGCTTACGGTGCGCTTACCGTACGCGTACGGTGGCGTGCGCGAGCGCGATTTTGATTGGCTGTTAGATCTTAGTAAACATTCGAATCGGTCGAAACCAGGAAGCGGCGGCCGCCATTTTCTCTCTCGCTCTCTGAGTTGGGCAGCAAAAACGATGCCAAAAAATGTCTAAAGAGGCAGTTTCTTGAGATCCTAACCACCCAGCATTGATATAGGGGTCCCCAAACAACCCTCAAGCCCAAAAAAAATTTTTTTTTTTTTTCGGAAAATCGCCGATTACGCTCACCGTACGCGTACGGTAAAAAAAATTAAAAAAAAAAATTATCCACACCCTCCCCATCCCGTGTGCAAATGGTGCCCGAAGGGCACCATTTGTGCATGACTTATTACAGGTAAGAAATAAACAAAGAATAAATTTCACAAAGATGTGCATAATATGTCCCCCATGTGTGCACGGTGCGTGAAGCGCATCGTGCGTACATGGCCCATCCCGCATAACGTGGGCACAACCACCGTGCGTGCACGGCACTAACTGTGTAAAGTGGGCGCGCGGTGCGCGAAGCGCACCGCGTGCTCACTGTGCGCGCACCGTGCGCGCACGGAACGAACTGCGTTAACTGGGCGCGCACGCCACGAATGGCGTAAAGTAACTTAGCATTTAAAAAACCGTACAAATTCACTGAAAAAACCATAGGTTTCACACACGTTATAGTTAGGAATTAGCATTTAAAAAACCTTGCAAATTCACTGAAAAAACCATAGGTTTCACACATGTTATAGTTAGCTGGACATTTTATTGATAAAAAACCAATGAAATTCCCCCGTTATAGTTAGTGCAGGCAACTATAACTCACGCGACCGCAATCTTCTGCTGATGACATATGTGTCTTTATGAAAAAAAAATATTTGTAATATATGTATAGCTAAAATTTAATGGAAGAAGACATGGGCAAATAAGTGTCTAAATACAGTATTAGCATCAGCAGAGGATTGCGGTTGCGTGAGTTATAGTTGCCTGCACTAACTATAACGGGGGAATTTCATTGGTTTTTTATCAATAAAATGTCCAGCTAACTATAACATGTGTGAAACCTATGGTTTTTTCAGTGAATATATATATATATATATATATATATATATATATATATATATATAGATATATAGATATATATAATCTACTGGCGGTCGCCAGTAGATAGTTATAGTTAGGACCGTGTTTCCATAGGAAATCCGCATTATTCTATTTGGAATAACTTTGGCGCCGATTGATGAATCCTCGCGAAATTTTCAAAATAGGTGGGGCGCTCCGCTCCGCTCCTACCCTGAAAGTCTCAGGGGGATTCGTCAAGCGTGGGCTGAGAAAAAAGGGGGGTCCCAAAACGCGTTTTTCCCATGCATTTTTCCATAGGGACCTTTAGTCCAAGGTACAGCCCAAACGGCTGAACAGAATTATTTTAAATTTGGCAAAGAGGTAGTCCTCAGGTCAGGGATGTGCCTTTTGCATATCTGGAGTCAATCTGTTCAGTAGTTCCTGAGAAAAGTGCAGTTAAAAGTACATACATATCTATAGGCGCACAACGTGCGCGCACCGTGAGCACACGGTGACGTGCGCGAGCGCAATTCTGATTGGTTGTTAGATGTCAGTAAACATTCGAATCGGTCGAAATCAGGAAGTGTCGGCCGCCATTTTGTCACTCGCAGTCTGAGGCAATGAAAAACAAAGGTGGAGAATGTGAAAAGAGGGCAGGGTGGACAGTTCCTGACCCCCTAGCCTTTGTCAGGGGGTCACTGAAGGACACCCAAGGATGAAAAAAGCATTTTTTTTTTAAAAAGCGCGGGGTGCGTGCACTGCTCGCGCACAGCATGCACCACGCATCATGGGTGCTCGGTGCGCGAAGCGCACCCAGCGCCCACAGTGCGCACACGGTGCGTGCACGGTGAAGAACCTGAAAAAAAAAATATTAATAAATACATACCTTAGCATTTAAAAAAACGTACAAATTCACTTAAAAATTTTGAGGATCTCCTTATTTTGCCATAGCCCCAGACAAACTTAGAGATTTGTGTTTCTAGAGTTTTGATCAGCTTATCCTTAACAAGAATAGGAATTGCACGGAATAAATACAATATCCTTGGAAAAATATTCATTTTAACAAAATTAGTCCTACCTATAATTGAAAGATTGAGGCTGTTGACCCGGAGTAGGTCCTTTTTAATATTTACAAGCATGGGGTCGTAGTTAAGTTTGTTAATATTTTCAATCTGTGGAGATATACAAACACCCAGATAAACTGCATTAGTTGCTTTTCGGGGATCGTTGAATAAGGTGTTCTAAGTGCAAACAACCACAGTTTTTCCACTATTCAGTGAATACCCAGACATAGCCCCGAAAGACCTAGTTGTTTCTCAATCAGGGGATTTATATATAGGGCAAACAGTATCGGCGAGCAGGGGCAACCCTGTCTTGTCCCCCTTTGGATTTTGAAAGATCTCGATTCTAGGCCCATCATCAGAACTTTCGCAGTCGGTTCTTGGTACATAGCTTGGATTGCTTTAATATAACCAGGCCCAAAGTTATTAAAGTTCAGTATTGCTCATAAGTATCTCCAGGATACTCGGTCAAAGGCCTTCTCGGCATCGAGGAGGATCATGGACATCCGGCCCCCCGTCGCAGCCATGATATCGAATAATGAAATAACCCTGCGGGTATGATCTGTGGTTCCCTTATGAGGGATAAATCCATGCTGCCACGGGGAGACCAGGCGTTCCACCACCCTCCTGAGCCGATTGGCCAAGACCTTTGCATACATTTTTGCATCTGAATTGATTAGGGAGATAGGGCGATACGAAGTAGGATGCTCCGGAGACTTACCCTTTTTGAGAAAAATCATTATGTTGGTCTCCCTCCAAGACACAGGCGTAGTTCCATTCGCCTGTATCCCTATGCAAAGGTCTAGCAAATAGGGTATAATTACTGACCCCAGCATTTTATATAAGTCTATGGGAATCTTGTCGGGGCCAGCAGCCTTACCAGCTGCGAGATCCATTACCGCCAATTGTACCTCTGCGAGGGTGATGTCCTTATCCAATTCTTCTTTATTATTTGCATCAAGGATATAACTACCTCCCCAATCACATAATAAATCTTGCAAATTTTCTGGATCGAGTGAGTCTTCATTTTTATAAAGGTCTTCATAGTATCCCTTGAAAACGTCTAATATTTCCACGGGTTGCCTATATGTCATACCGTTCGCATGGATGGTATTGATTTTATTAAACAACTGTTTTTGTCGAGTACGAAGAGCTAGTTGTTTTCCAACCCTCTCCCCGTCCTCATATAGTTTATTTCGATTAGCCTGGAAGATTTCCGCAGCTTTCTGATTAAGCTTGCTATTAATTTCCGTTTTCAAAATTATCAGTTTACGTAATATTACTTGACTGTTCTCGCCATTCATTATAGTAGTTATATGTTCGTGCTCTGCGTTAGCTAATTCTGACATCTGCTGCTGGTTAACCAGGGCCGTCTTTTTCCTCATTTTGGCTACAAAACTCATAGTTTCTCCCCTGAGAGCCGCCTTGAAGCAATCCCAGACCATGTTCCTCGATGTACTATTGCGATTACAGTCAAAGTAACCCTGTACCCACATCTTAATGTGTTCAATATATTCTTTATTTACCAGAAGTTTTCTGTCGAATGTCCAGTTAAAACGGGGCCTATGCAAATTAGTCAGATTAATGGTTAGAGTGAGCATATTGTGGTCGGATAGTACCTTAGGGCTTTTGACGATTTCGGCACCTGAAGATTGCTCACTGACTAGCCATATATAATCGATTCGTACGTATTTATTGTGAGGAAAAGAAAAATACGTATATCCAGGATCCTGTTGATGTTGAATCAGGAGATCCTCAAAATTTTTATCTCTTCCGCAGGAGAGAGGGGGATTAGGGCTTCCGAACATAACCCTATATTTTTGGACTAGCCTTCTCCAAGGGATGTTTCCCTTACTTAACATAAGTCTTCCATATTTTAACACAGACAGTATACGCATCCCTTCTATATACGAGCTAGCTGTAGGGGAGAAAGCAAAAGGGCTACTTCTGCGACAAATTGAACCATCATACTATAAGAAGGTTAAATTTAAAATCATAGACAATGCTTGGAGGGTTTGGAGGAAAATCAGTAAACATTTTGACATCTCTAAAATTAATAGATATACACCTTTATGGCACTCTTTCCTTCTTTCCAGACAAGTCAATGACGATATTTCTAAAAGATGGGAGGCCCTTGGGGTGCTATCAGTGGGGGATTTTTTAGACGCGCCGCCCAGTATGAGATTCTTCAACCTTCAATTTAAATATAATATTCCGGCTTCCGATCTTTTCAAATATATTCAAATCAACTCTATTCTTTCCACGAAGCTTTCACACATCTCAATGAGGAAAGTTTCTATTCTCGAACTTAGCGGTGGAAAGAAAAAATCTAGTATAAGTATATTATACCGACTGATGTTGGAACAACATCAGGATGACCTGGGAAGAACGGAATCACGCTGGGCACTCAAACTAAATAATCCAAATGTGGATTTAGATAAGATCCTCTCCCTTGCTGGGAATGTTTTCTTAACAGCAACTCTGAAAGCGCAACTTTATAAGACCATATACAATTTATATTTTACACCGGCAAAACTGTTTTCATGGGGGAACCGAACAGATGATAAATGCCCTCGTTGTGGGTCAGGCCCGGCTCATCTATTACATATGTTTACGGAATGTAGTAAATTGATTATTCTCAAAGCTAAAATATCCGATTTTTGGGAAGAGGTTTTTGGCCATAAAGTTCCGATGTCTCCTACTCTATGTTTATTAGGGTATGATAACACCCTTGGCCATAGTAAGGAGGAAGAGGTATGCATGTTTTTGGGCATGACAGTATATAGATTAATATTGGCTACTAGATGGAAAGACATAGATCCCCTAATTTCCAAGTCTGGCTAACCCGTTTCTTGGGAATAGCTAATCAAGAAATGGCAATCTACTCAGCTAAAGGTGTGAAGGCTAGACAACGTGGCGCCCTAGTTTGGATGCCAATCATCTCTTGGAAAGACAGGCTCTAGGATATATTCTCCTGTTTTGCTCTCTGTTGTCTTGATTAATTGCAATGTAATATCTATTTGTGTTTTATCCAGCCACGGACTATTTTATTTTTTCTTTCTCTTTTTATATTCTTCTCTTTATCCCATAGCAAAGATATAATTTCTACTTCCTAAATGTATTCTAAAAATACGGAAAATGTGTTTTATGTATATAGTACATATTGAAGCTGCCTAATAAAAAATTATCAAAAAAAAAAAAAATAACAAATTCACTTAAAAAAACCATAGGTTTCACACACGTTATAGTTAGGAATTAGCATTTAAAAAACCTTGCAAATTCACTTAAAAAAACATAGGTTTCACACATGTTAAAGTTAGCTGGACATTTCCCTCATAAAAAACCAATGAAATTCCCCCGTTATAGTTAGTGCAGGCAACTATAACTCATGCGACCGCAATCCTCTGCTGATGACGTCAGATATGACATCACTGATTACAGATGTGTCTTTCTGAAAAATAAATATTTGTAATATATTTGTAATATATGTATAGCTAAAGATTAATGGAAGAAGACATGGGTAAATGGGTGTCTAATTACAGTGATGTAATATCTGACGTCATCAGCAGAGTATTGCGGTCGCGTGAGTTATAGTTGCCTGCACTAACTATAACGGGGGAATTTCATTCAGGGAAATGTCCAGCTAACTATAACATGTGTGAAACCTAAGGTTTTTTTAAGTGAATATATATAAAAAACCATGGGTTTCAGGCACATTATAGTTAGGAATTAGCATTTAAAAAACCTCAGAAATTCACTGAAAAAACCATAGGTTTCAGGGGTGTTATAGTTAGCTGGACTTTTCACTTGTACAAAACCAGTGAAATTCCCCCGTTATAGTTAGTTCAGCTAACTATAACTCACGCGCCCGCAATGCACTGCTGATGACGTCACATATTACATCACTCATGACATGGTCAGTGACATCACTCATGACATCACTGATGACATCTCAAATGACATCACTGATGACATCACTGATGACATCATCCAGTGAATGTGTGTTTTTCTGAAAATTAAATATGTTTTATATATGTATATCTCAAGGTCGATGGAAGAATAAATGGGTATATAAGTGTCTAAATGGATGATTTGTTTTGAAAAATTGATTGTGTAGCTGACTGATTAAGTGTATCATAGTGAATACATGGCTTAGTGAGTAATGTTTAAATATGTAAATATCTGTATCAGTCTCTCACTTTGTGTATAAGTGGCTGCATGGGTTGGTGAGTAGCTACATGGGTGTCTATATAGGTTATTAGTTGGTTTTTTGAGTATCAGTCTGAGTGTCTGCATGGTTCGGTGGGGGGTATTACGTAGTGCATAGGTGCATGAATGAGTGACTCACTCTTTGTATGTGTTGAAGACAGCATGTGTGCAGGACTGTATGGGTGGATGAGTGTGTGTATGGGTGTGTTAGTGAGTGAATGACTGTCTCAATAGTGTCTTTATGAGTAACTACATATGTTTTAAACTAGTATATGTGACTATTGGTGTATATAAGTGAGTATATGTGAGAGTGAGAGATTGAAAGAGTTCCTGTATGAATAAGTATGTGTTTCTATAAGTGATTGTTTAAAAGACTAAGTATGTGTAAGTTTCCGTAGAAGTAAGTGTGGTGGTGTGTGTATAACTGTATATGCAAGTAAATGTATGTTTGATTCTTTATTAGCATGAGTGACTATGTGTGTGAGTAACTCTATGGATGAGTGGCATTGTGTAACAGGATGTATAGGTGTATGAGTACATATGATGAGTGAGTACATGTATGAGTGACTGTATAGGACTGTTGGTGAATGAGTGGATGTGTATGTGGATCTTATAATTACTGAAGAGGTTGTTGTAACTGGTATTGGTATGTCCATTGTTTTGAAAATTGTAGTCTCTATTTTTGAATGTGTGTATCAAAGGTTATATTAGGGTGAGAGGAGGTCTGCCACTCTATCACAAGGATGATGTCATCAGTGATGTCATCAGTGATGTCATTTGAGATGTCATCAGTGATGTCATGAGTGATGTCACTGACCATGTCATGAGTGATGTAATATGTGACGTCATCAGCAGTGCATTGCGGGCGCGCGAGTTATAGTTAGCTGAACTAACTATAACGGGGGAATTTCAATGGTTTTGTACAAGTGAAAAGTCCAGCTAACTATAACACCCCTGAAACCTATGGTTTTTTCAGTGAATTTCTGAGGTTTTTTAAATGCTAATTCCTAACTATAACGTGCCTGAAACCCATGGTTTTTTCTGTGAATTTCAAAGGTTTTTTAAATGCTAATTTCTAACTATGCCTACAGAGATAGGACATGTGAAGAAAGAAGAAAAAATGCACAGAAAGAAAAAAAAGAAGTGCAGAAAGAAGCAACAGAAGTCCTCAAAGACGAAGAAAAGTGCAGGAAGAAGGATAACGTGCAGAAAGAACAAAAAGAAGAGCAGAAAGAAGCCTTGTTGCAAAATCATCCTGTACCCTCAACTTTTTCAGACAGATACTGGTGGTAACTGAGTCTGACTAACCAGTCCTAGAGCCAGTGCTATGTTAAAAGACACTTAGAATACAGTGAAAACACCTACATACACTAGGGAACATTATGCGTTGGGGTCCCCCTGTGATTAGCATGACCTCCTCTGTAAGCCCCTAGTATATAATAGGGCAGGGGGATTAAAACTACCTCTTAAAACAGGCCACAGGGTGTTTTTGCACACGTTAACTCAGGCCCCGTCCGCTCCCTTCACCACTGTGTAAACACGCCCTGTGTCCGTTTTTAGTTGGGAGATTAAGTTCATTTGAATCCTGAGGGTCCCTAGGGTCCAACTAGCCCACTAGGTACCTCCAGTAAGTGCCACTGAGCTGCGTTGCAGAGAGGTGTAAAAAGTGGCACGGCCTGGACCACCTCTCTGCAATGCAGCTCAGTGGCGCTTACTGGAAGCACTTGGTGGGCTAGTTAGCCCCCAGGGGCCCTCAGTATTGAAGGGAAATTATATCCCCAATTTAAAACGTGCCATAGTGCGTGTTTGCACACGTCACCTCAGGCCCCGTCCCCTCCCTTCACCACTGTGTAAACGCGCCCTGTGGCTGTTCTAAGTTGAGAGATTAAGTCCCCTTGAATCCTAAGGGTCCCTAGGGTCAAACTAGACCACTAGGTACCTCCAGTAAGCGCCACAGAGCTGTGTTGCAGAGAGGTGTAAAAAGGGGCTTGGCCTCAGAACACCTGTCTGCAGCGCAGCTCCCTGGCGCATACTGGAGATGCCTGTTGGGCTAGTTGGCCCTCAGGGACCCTCAGTATTGAAGAGGAAGTAATTCCCCAACTTACAACTCACCAGGGGGCGCGTTTGCAGAGTGCTGCAAGGAGGGGGCGTCGCCTCCGGCACGATGCCAGTCTTTTATTTATTTTAATTTTTTTAAGAAGGGGGGCTGTGTGGTTCCCCTTCTTATTCTAATTTATTGGCCCTGATGACCCCATCCCCCAGGGCCTGTCTCCTAATTATATTTTTTTGACCCCAATCCCCAGGGCCGGCCACTGTTTTTTATTATTTAAAAAAAATATATATTTATAGACACACCTAGGACATGCTGGACAAACCGTACGTACCTATCACCATGACGATTTGCGTGATATTCATTAAAAGGCGACTATGCATACAATGAATCCACGTGGAATGTATTTACACCACTAGTGAAGCTCTGACATGTCTGATGCCCTACCGTGCCTAATCCCGGTAGACACCCTTGTCGTTTATTTATACAAACATGGGTAGCTATTGACGGGCACATTTAATACACATGCACACCAAGCCATTCAAAGGGGATTCGACAAAAATTCGACCAAAACTATGCAAGAAACCCCCCTCACGATTAATAAAACACACATCCACTGCCGGATGTGTAATACTTTTTATTTTACTCTCTGGAAAGGGGACGAACATCACTTGAGAGTCACAGCGTGCTCCTGGCAGAGCCCAATGCTGTGTTACACCCACCATTGCCTGCTGAGTGCCACACACCTCTGTGTTGTATTCCACTAGCTAGTGCATATGCTATGACACTCTCTAGCCCATGTGCACTGTAACACCACCCCGTGAATATGTCATGCCACACTTGTCTTTGCACGGGTTATATTGCCCCATCTAACGTGCCTTCCTCGATGCCTATGTTATAACGCACAGTGCTATGCCATACATATTACAATCTGGGATCCATATCTTTGTCACAGTGCATATGCAACGTTACACTCCCCAGCACATATTTTATATTACAACTTTAGAGACTAGTTAGGTTACACAACACTGCCCTGTGCATATTACACTCCAAGGCGCATATCGCATAGCACGCGCTAGTGCCTGTGCTATCTCGCGTTCTCCAATGAATCTGTCATTGCGCACAATGTATTGCATATTATATTTCACGCCCGGTTCATCTTATATCAAACTTTTTGGTGCATAGTTTATACCATACACTATATCTAGTTTTCATTTTCAATCGTGCTCTCAGGACTATGTTCTATATAACACTGTGTTCACCTACCCTTTTCACAGGCATTACATTTTGCGATAGGGGGTGGAGGGTCAGGGGGTGTTTCTGCCAAGTGAGCCCGGAGTCACAGTCACAAACGTCCTCTTCTTCCTGAATAAAAGTGAGATTATGCTGCATACTTGTTCATATTTTAAGTAGTTCGCACAGACACACATTTTAAAAACAATAAAGCTCCTAATACCACCTTCTCTGAACAGTTAGCTTGCTGCCCCATCCCCCTCCTCCCTATCCTCTGTTGTGTGAATCCATGGACTAGCCTCCCCCTCCTGCCATGCATGGTCTGATGTGCTGCAAGTGCCCTCAATTTAGTATGATGTACCAGTCCACTCCTCCTGCCTTCCATTGCCCAATTCTATGTCCCATCATTGACCTCCTGCTTAAACTCTGTGCTTAGCTTGCTGCCCCTATTCTCCTTCCCCCTGCCCTCTGATGTCTTTGTGCATGCCCCTGCTCCATCCTTTTTGCCCACCATGTTCCATGGACCTGCCACTCCTATCTACTCTGAGTGTTCTGTTGAGCTGCCACTCCCCTCCCACCTGCCTAGCATTGTCAGATGACTGTAACCTGTCCCTGCCACCTCCACCCTGCCTGTCCACATGCCATGCCCCTATCCTCTTCCTCCTGTCCACATGGTCCATTGTACTGCCACACCCTTCTGCCCTCCCTGGTCTGTTGTGCGTGCTGCAACTGCTCCTCCTGCCTGACCCGTGCGGTCTGTTGTGAGGCCCCTTCCCCTGAACTTTCTTGTCTGTGCACAGGTCCTGACCCTCCCTTCTATCCTCCATCGTCCTTTGTGCATGCCCCTGCACCCTCCTTCTTGCCCATCATAGCCATTGTGCTGCCACTAACCCTCCCACTTGCCATGCATGGTCTTCTGTGCTGCCATGGCCCCTCCCACCTTCCCTGTGTGGTCAGTTAGCTGCCCCTGACCCCCTCCCACCTTCCCTCCATGGTCTGTGTGTATGCCATCACAGTCTCACTGTTGCTCTTCATGGTGTGTCTTGCTTCTAGTTCCCATCCTGCCTGACCTCCATGGCTATCTTGCTGCACCTGCCCTGCCCCCTTGCCCCCAGCCCTCTGTTTACATGTGCAGACCCCTACTCCCTCCCTCCTGGCTTGTCTGTTCCATTGTAATGCCCCTGATCCATCCCTCCTGCCCTTTATGGTCTGTTATGCTGCAGCTTTCTCTCCTGTCTGTCCATTATGGTCAGCTAGCTACCATTGCCTCTTGCCCCTCTGTTCTCTGTTGTCCATGTGCATGGTCCTGTCCCCTCCCTCTTGCTTTCTATGGATTGTTGTGCTGCACTCCTGTCCTGCATGCCCTGTGTGGTGTATTGTGCTGCTGCAAACCCTGATGCCTGCCCTGCAGGGTCAGTTTGGTGCACCTCTCCATGTCCCTCCTGTCCTCTGTTATCCAAGTCCATGTCCCTACCCCATTTCCTTCCATGATCCAATGTACCATACTTGCGAACATTTTGAACTTGGTAAGAGGGAGATTTTGAAAAAAATCTGGGGTATTGATTTTCCCCTTTGAGTCACATTGAAAAAGAGGAGATTGTAGACAGGAGACAGATCAAATAAAGCCCATTTGAGCTTAAAAACATTGGACGTTTCCTGGCTGAATCAGGTCTGTTGGCATGTATGGTTGTACTACCATTGCATCTTCCTTCTGTCCACAATGGTCTATTACATTGCCACAGCCTCTCTTGCAAGTCCTGTATTGTTGGTTTGTTGCCCCTACCCCGCTTTCCACTTCCCTCCATAGTCTGTTGTGCTGCCACGGCCCTTCCTGCCTGCTCAGTGTGGTTAAATTGTTGCCTTTGCACCCTCCTACCTGCCTTCAATTTTCAGAGTCCGTGCCCCTGGCCTCTGCCTCTCAACAGTATCCTAATGAACAACTAGATTGCTAACATTCTATATTTATTACAAAAGTGTGGAACGCCTGACGTCATCTTGATGTAATCAAAACTGTAATACCTAGAGCATTTCCTTTAGAAATTACATATATGAGAGGGTCTTATTGGCATCAAAATTATGGTTAGTGCTCTAAAAGACTAAAATAAGGACATATTTTCAAATAGCGACAAAGCACTTTTAAATTATTTGTTATCTTTATGTTTTTTTATCCAGTTGACCACTTGATTAAATGTTGCACTTAGGGGAGAGGATGTGGTGTTACTTCCAGAACTGCAGACTTTGCAACTGGGGACCAGGTTGGAGTTTCTGCTTCAGCTCGACATTCTGTGATTCTGGTCAAATCACTTAGTCTCCCCATGTCTTCAACCAAAATGAATTTGTTCTTGTGTGATGTAACCAATGCTCATGTAAAGCACTCCAATACCTGACAAGTCTGCACTATATAACACTGCAAAAACACAAAATAATAAGTGTTTTGCACACTTCTGTCATTGGGCTATATTTGGGCTACATCTTTGTGATTTTGGGCTACATTTGGGCTCTTTTGTCTCCGGTGGCCATTTTGGGAGATTTATTTGTTATGAAGTTTCCTAATTTCCTCATGTACTGCAGTCTCGTCAGTAGGAAATGCTTTCAGTATTTCACTTTGATTCCATCATGAAGGTATTCAGATATGTCACACATTTGCCATAAATTCTGAATGTTAGCACTCTAGTTGCTCATTAGATCACTGTAGTAAAACTACTGTTCACCATGGAAGTCTGCTCCTGGTATTAAAAGTGCATGTTTCAGTCTGCATGTCAGAATTTTTTAATGAAATAGAAGAGGATTTGAGAAGTCACTCAAAATGTGCCCTCGTTTTCTTTCTTCAGCATTAATCATAATTTCTATGGCAAAATGAACCCCCTCATTGTGGTCCTTTTTAAATTAAATGTTTTAAGTGTTACCAGTTTATTCCAATCAAGATGGCTTCAGGTGTGCCATACTTTTGTCATAATGAAGACAGTAAGCGCTCCAGTTGTTTTTAAGAAAACTCTCGGACATTCTGTCATTGGGCTATACTTGGGCTACATCTGGGTGATATTTGGGCTACATTTGGGCTCTTTTGTCTCTGGTGGCCATCTTGGGAGACTTATTTGTTATGAAGTTTCTTAATTTCCTCATTTACTGCAGTCTCCTCAGTAGGAAATACTTTCAGTTTTTTACTTTGATTCCATCAAGAAGGCATTCAGATGTGTCACACATTTGCCATAAATTCAGAATGTTAGCACTCTTTTTGCTCATTAGATCACTGTAGTAAAGCTACTGCTCACCAGGGAAAACTGCTGCTGGTATTGAAAGTGCATGTTTCAGTCTGCATGTCAGAATTGTTTAATGAAATAGAAGAGGATTTGAGAAATCACTCAAAATGTGCCCTAATTTTTCTTTCTGCAGCACTAATCATAATTTTTATGGAAAAATGAACCCCCTAATTTTGTTCCTTTTTAAATTAAATGTTTTAAGAGTTACCACTTTAATCCAAGCAAGATGGCTTCAGGTGTGCCATACGTTTATCATAAGTAGGACTGTTAGCGCTCTAGTTGTTCTTTGGAACACTCTGGGAAGCTGCAGTAGAACACAAAGGAATCAACTGACAGTCTCTGCCCTTGTTGGATGTACATGTTTTACTGAGAATGTCAGACTTCATTCACACATGACTGAGAAAGATAATGTGAATTTACAGAAAATATGCTCTCAGTTTAGCTTATAGATCACCTTCCAAACCTCTGTGGGAAAAGCATGAGAAAATATTTTTCTCTCAATCATGATATCCCAGCAGAAGGCTTTTTCACATGGTGAAATCACCTTAGAACATACCACAATTCCTAAAATGAGTATGGTACCATCAACAAATGATTTATAATGTAACTAAAGTCTTAAAACCTTCTATTAACTGCAATGATTTTTAATGAGGTGCTATCATGTATATTGGTCCCAAGATGGCTGCCAACACTTCTTGGATGAAGTGCTGACAGCCAATCAGATCTCAGGATGAGATGTGTGGTTAGGCTCCACCCACATATATATATGATTTTACTTTTGATTTTCTCAGGAACTACTGAACAGATTGACACCAGACCTGCAAAAGGCACTTCCCTGACCTGAGGACTACCTCTCTGCCAAATTTGAAGTAATTCTGTTCAGCCGTTCGAGCTGTACCTTGGACTAAAGGTCCCTATGGAAAAATGCATGGGGAAAACGTGTTTTGGGACCCCCCTTTTTTCTCGGCCCCCGCTTGACGAATCACCTCGAGACTTTCAGGGTAGGAGCGGAGCGCCCCACCTATTTTGAAAATTTTGCGAGGATTCGTCAACTGGCGCCAAAGTTATTCCAAATAGAATGTTGCGGATTTCCTATGGAAACACGGTCCTAACAATAACTATCTACTGGCGACCGCCAGTAGATAATATACATATATATATATGCTGTGGACGCTGACAAGGATGTTAAAGGTTTATTGAAAACCCTGGAGAAAAAAATGAGGAGTGAGACTACCAAATGGTGGGAGCACAAATCGCTGACCAAGTATGAGGAAGCAGGTAGAGTCCCGCGTGGACTCAGAATTCTATTGGCACCTAGTTTTGAGGAGCCCAACCCGGAGATGCTCAAGGAATGGGGTGAGAGCAATCTGATCGCCTCCATGAATCTTGTAAAAATTCTGATCAAATATGCGGCCATAGACAGGCAAAAATTGCTCAAAGAAATAGAGCAAATTAATGAGGATTTGGCTAAATCTGAATTAAAGGAGTACATCGCAAAAACCAGATCAGAAATTGCTGCAAGACTAGTGAAACATGAGGACAAAATTAAAAAACGCAAAGTGTTCAAATTTGCTCGGGATTTAATGGACTACCAACAGGGACAAATATACACGTTTGCGAGAAAGTTTGAACACGCAAAGAAACTACGCTTTGAGGATAGACGAGCTGGCAAGATTCCTCAATCCTCCCATATGGATATCAACAAAGACTGTGAAGCTTCAGGGACAGATGGCGAATCCATTACTAGTGATTCTGGTTCGGAAGGAGATATTCTGACCAATAACATGGAAGGAGGTGTTTTAAGTCTGGGAGAAGAGATTGATTTTTTAGTCATCGACAGGCGCCACACGTTGAGACCGAGGAATCGGAACAAGCAATCAAACGAAGGAAAAGAAATGCCAGAAGAAAAGCAAGACGGAAGTGCCGGAAAAACAACACAAAAGCAAAAACAACAATGGCAGAGAAAGAGGCGATGACGGAACAAACCATAATCAATTTGTCCAATGTCGAACTCTCTATAGCTGAGAAACAGCTTCTATCTTTAGGACTCAGCTTTTGCCCAGAGAGTTCCTTTAACTATGCCAACACCAGGATTGACATTTTTTGTTTCATCCGTAAGCTCAAACTAAAAAAATTCTTCACGGTGAAAACTGGTTTGGACAAGTGCCGTACAACGCACGACATTCCTCCCGGAAGCCTCACTGGGCTACAAGCAGTTGACATCGCAACTTTGCTCACTATGCAGGATCTAAGCAATGAGGAAGTCACAACACCCATTGTCCCAGAAGATGGTATTAGCACCCAGACCAAACTACACAATGCAGGAATCACTCAAATAGGGGCTGGGATCAGTCCGTTCAAACCAAAAAGCACCTTCATTCCTATGATGCCTAAAGATTCTGTGGACATATTTCACGATCGTGTAACAGACGATATCAAAAAACTATACATTCAGTCTAAGAAGAAATCAAAGAAAGTATCTTTCATGAACAATCAATATGACCGACTTATGACCAAATTGGGTAAAAATAATGAAATCATTATTAATGCATCTGACAAGGGTGGCAACATTGTACTCTGGCCCAAAAGGGAGTATATCACTGAAGCAAGGAGACAACTCAACAATCAGGAATGCTACGTGAAATCTAATCTTAAAGAGTATAACCATGCCAAAGAATCACTACGCAAACAACTGCTACAATACAAAAGGGAGGGTCTGATTTCAATATCTGAATACAAATTTTTGGACATTGACTTCCCGGTATTACCTACATTATATTTGATTCCAAAAGTGCACAAATCTACCCAACCAGTACCAGGAAGACCAATCATCTCGGCCATTAACAGTGTCAGTGAACACATTTCCCAGTACATAGACTTTTTTCTACAAGATTTTGTGAGAAAACTTCCAAGCTATATAAAAGACACTGGGGATTTCCTCAACAAGATCAAGGACATTTCATGGGAGACTAATTTTCTATTAATAGCCTTAGACATTGAGTCGCTATACACTAGCATCAATCACATCGATGGACTTAATGCTGTCAAATATTTTCTTGACTCTAGAGGTGGGGAATTTTTTCTTCACAACAAAATGCTAATGAATTTAATCAACTGGTGTCTCAACAATAACTTTTTTCTGTTTGGAAATGATGTTTTTAAACAACAAAGAGGCGTGGCGATGGGATCTTGTTTCTCCCCCAGCTATGCTTGTTTACATGTGGGATGTTGGGAGGAACAGGTCTTAAAGAAACAACATCGAGAAATTGTCAACAACCATGTGGTGCATTGGCTGCGTTTTATAGATGATGTGTTTCTGATTTGGAGAGGTGATGAGGAAAGTGCAATTGAGTTTATTTCTACTATTAATCAAAATTGTATGAATTTGCACTTTACCTCGCACATTAGTACATCTACTATTGAGTTTTTAGATGTTAAGGTGATGATTGAAAATGACAAAATTGAAACAACTTTATTTAGAAAGCCCACATCAGGGAACAGCACCTTACATGCTAACAGCAGCCATCCCAAGCACTTAATAGAGAGCATCCCATTCGGCGAAATACTGAGAATCAAACGGATCTGCAGTACAGTTGAACAATTTGACAAATGCACAAATGATATGCTACACAGACTTAGACAGAAAGGGTACAGTGACAAAATTCTGAACCGTGCCCTAGTCAAGTCCCAAGACAGACCTAGAGATACCTTGTTCCACAAGACAGTTACAACCACTGAGGAGAATGAGGTTGACTCGTGCCCTAGGCTAATTACAACATACAGCAGTCAGGAGAGGAAAATCAGATCTATTATCAAGAAAAATTGGCCCATTGTACTCACGGATGGGGTCCTCGGACCACGTCTCCCTGACACTCCTACCATCACTTTCAGAAGAGCCAAATCTATGAGGAGCCAATTAGTAAAGAGCTGCCCAGAGATTGGCACCACTGGTACGTGGCTCAAACCTAGGAAAGGTTTTTTCAAGTGTTCTTCATGTCGTGCGTGCAAGTTTGGTGTAAACACTACTCATTACACCACTCCATTCTCAGAAAAGAAATACACCATTCAAGGAAATTACAATTGCCGCACTGAATATGCTGTATATGTTCTGTCGTGCACCTGTGGCCTACGTTACGTGGGAAGTACTAAGCTGCAGGTGCACGTCAGAATATTGCAGCATATCCGGGCTATAGTTAACAATGATCCATCATATCCTGTAGCCCGGCATTTTAAACGCGAACACAACAACGATCTTAATTGCCTCTCCTATTATGTAATCAATGCGATTCCCCCCCTAAGAAGGGGTGGCAACAAAGAAAAGAAACTCAGGCAACTAGAATCGCGTATTATTCTTGAATTAGATAGTAGAACACCACATGGCCTCAACACAACAGAAGATCTACATAATTTCTTATAGAATTATGTAGTGATTCATACTGTACTGCTGGCCCACACAAATTGGAGATTTGTCATCTGTACACATTACCTCATTGGCATACACAGGTTTTTGTCAACTTTTTGCATTTTGTACACTTTTTACATTTTGCACATTTTTAAACCTGTGCAGGGTAATGATGTTTTACAGCCACCTCTCTGAATAATATTTTAAAATATTTTAAAATATTTATCAATATTTATTTATTTATTTAATTAAGTATTTGTATATTTTTAAATATTTTTTTATATATATGTATATATATATATATTTATTTATTTATATATATGTATATGGATTGATAATAACAATTTGTTCAGACATCCCTCACATCCTTGTATTGGAATCGAATTATTATGTGTTTCTAGAATATCCATTGGGTTTCTTAGACACATCATCTTTGCTTGTGTCCACTATTCATTAATGAATCTCTGCTGCTTCTGCGTCTTTTGCACATGTCCCAACTTTTCATAAGTTTAGGGAATTTTTTGTTTGGGTGTTTCACGCACATTGGACAGTCCTTTTCCCCAAATAGATTAGTTTGAGGAAATGAGGTTATTCACTGTATTTGCACATAGTTTATTGGCACTTTTTCCATTAGTTCAGACTAGCATATAGATACACAACAACAACAACAGAACTTAAAACCACATCACTATCAGCATTCATGCTGCTATGCTAGACTTCCGCTGGTTCATAGCTGGACTATGTGGCACCATGTTGATACTGTTTTATGAGTGATATTTTATCCTATTTATTAACAGTGTTTTTTATGGTTCACTTTTTTAGCCAGCACCGGTGTTGATGTGTAAATATATTTATCAATGTATTTGCTTTAAACTCATTGTCTAATTTTGGACAATTGCGTCAACGTATGTGGTTTGTTTTTTCTGTATTTATACAGCAATGATATAAAAACGATTTAACAAAGTATTCAAGTTTACAGGACAGTTTAAAACAATTGTATTGCTGTCGACTACACGATATCTGTATTCCTGACTAGTCTGTTGCCTATGTCCATTATCACGTGACACAGGAAGTGAAACTCACGAAGCGTATTTAAAATGTATTGGCAAACCTGCTACGAGTGTGTGATCAAGGGTACGGCTGTGCCCGAAACGCGTCACTGAGCGAAGGACAAGAATAAATCTTCCTGCCAGCAATCTGGGTCCGTTCTCCTTTGTTCGCCGCTGCCGCTGCTGCTGTTGTGGTGTTGAAAGCGGAGGTTCGGAGGAGCTTAGCAGTTTTCGTATATATATATATATATATATATATATATATATATATATATATACTGACAAAAACATAGGTTACAGGGATGTTATAGTTAGAAAATAGAATTTAAAAAAGAGCTTAGAAATTCAGTGAAGAAACCAAAGGTTACAGGGACGGTATAGTTAGGCTTTTATTAATAAATACACACACACACCTACCTTAAATATACTTACCTTCGTGGTAAAGGGATAAGTTGCAAAGGCATATTCATGGTAAAGGCATGCGTGGTGAAGACTTTGCATTGTAAAAGGCATTGCATGGAAAATTATTGTGGTGAAGGCACTGTGTTGTAAAGACAGCATTGTAAAGGCTGTCATCCCCACATCTGGATGCGTTGAAACAGAGTGGACAATTCTGAGAAAGCTCTCTAAAGTCACCTGCTGTTTAATGAATCAAAGCTCTTTAGTCCTCAGTTTGAGGAGCTTCCTTGAGGAATCAGTTGAAGATCATAAACTTCATACCCCGATCAAACTTACAATTAGGGGTGGAGGGTTTGGATAGCCTTCTTCCTCCAAAGGACTAAACCAGCCCTTTTGTGGGAGGGAATGTGGCTGTGGCACTCCTTCCAGAGACAAGCCCCGGTGGCAACCGTCAACCGTCAATTCCTTCAGCCCCTCATGCTAATCCTAAGGCATGACTATTTGAAGGTTGGACGACTGATCAAACAATATTTCTTTGTTTGGGAAAAGAATGTTTCTGATGCCTTGGCTCTCCAAGTGGTGAGAGAAAGCTACAGAATGTATTTTTCTTCCCTTCCACTAAATGTCTTCGTATCTACTCCCACGCCTTGCATTCCTCCAAAATGTCAAGGTCCTAACAAAAGGAATTCACAACCAAGTACAGAAGCATCAACCAATCAGTATTTGTGTAGCATGACTTATCACCACGGAGGTTATCCAGGCACTGTGGTCTTATTGAGCCTTGGTCAAAGAGCTAGGTCTTGATTCCCTTCCTGAAGTTAGCGAGTGAAGGGGAGGTTCTAAGATGGAGTGAAAGGTCATTCCAGGACCTGGCGGCAAGGTAGTATATGGAATGACCTTCACTGTGGGTCTGCCGGATGTGGGAGACATGTGTGAGAGAGGCAGATCAGAGTCAATTAGTGGAAGGTCAGGTGATTGTTGATATAGGCGGGTCTGGAGTTGTGGAGGGCTTTGTAGGCATGCGTCAGCAACATGAACTGGCATCTTTTCTGGACACTAAGCCAGTGGAAGCTTCTGAGGTGAGGGGTGATGTGAGTTTGTTGTGAAGGTTGAGGATCGGTCTGACTGTGGCGTTCTGAATGGTCTTGAGTCATTTGAGGAAGTGGGTGGTTGTTCTGCCCTACCGTACATTTCCGTAATCTAGTTGGCTGGTGTTAAGGACTTGAGTCACTGTTTTCCTGGTGCTGACAGGGATCGATCTGAAGATCTTACGAATCATGCGGAGGGTGTAGAAGCAGGCGGAGGCTATTACATTGACCTGGTGCTTCATGGAGAGATCGCTGTCCAGAGTAATACTGAGCTTGCGGGTATGGCTGGTGGGGGCAGGTGAGGGTTCGAGTGCAGTGGGCCACCATGTATCATCCCATGGGGAGGTGTTCCTTCTGAAGATGAGCAATTTTGTCTTGTCCGTGTTCAGCTTCAAGCAGTTGGATCTCATCCAGTTAGCGAGGCTGGCCATGTGTTCTGGAAGTTGGATCTGTGGTAGCGGCGTCTTCCATGAGAGAGGATTAGTTGGGTGTCGTCAGTGTAAAAGATGATGTTGAGTCCATGGGAGCGAACAATGTCGCCTAATGGAGTCATGTAGGTGATAAAGAAGGTGGGGCTGGGGGAGGATCCTTGGGGGATGACACAGAAAATGCTCTTGGGTTCGGAGGTGAAGGGTGATAAGTGGATTATCTGTGTGTCTTGTGAGGAAGGAGGTGACCCCCTTGAGGGCATTTGCTCTTATGCCGATGTGGTTGAGTTTGGTAATGAGGGTGTGGTGGGATATGGTGTCGAAGGCCACTGAGAGGTTGAGGAGGATCAGGGCTGCTGTCTCACCACAGTCGAGGATAGATCTGATGCCAGTTGCGGCTATGAGGGCGGTCTCGTTGCTGTGGCTGGAGCAGAAGCAGAAGCAGGACTAGGAGACGTTGAGTAGGTTGTTTCCTTCCAGGTGATTTGTGAGATGGCAGTTGATGGTTTTCTCCAGGACCTTGACAGAAGAGGGGGGAGTAGTGAGATGGGGGGTTTGTTCTTGAGCTCATTGGGTTTGGTAGAGGGCTTCTTCCAGAGGGGTTTTACCTCTGCATGTTTCCATGCATCAGGAATGGTGGCAGTGGTGATGGAAGTGTTGAGAATGTTGGAGGGTGCGCTGCTGATCTCCTTCTGTCCCAACTTGAAGGGGAGATGGGGGTAGGGGCCTGTCTGTGCTCCAGAGTGGATAGGGGTCAAGATGGCTGTGGTTTTTGGCGTACTGAGCGATGTCCAGTCAATGTGCAGGTGGCTGTGGGAGTTGTCGGTGTGTGTCAGGAGATAGTTGAAGTTGGTTGGCTGTGTTTCGAAGTTGCTTCAATGTCTGCTATCTTGTTGTGGGAGTAGTCCTCCAGGGAGTCTCAGAGGGCTTGGGAAGTGCGGATTGTGGTCTCGGTGGCAGACAGACATTTATATAGCTGGGGCAGATCCGCGGGTCTGGTGGCAAAAACAAGACTCTGATTGGTTTGCCGTAACCTGAACGGAAAGTTGTGGCTGCCATTTTGTTTCTCGACTCACTCACATAGGGGTCAGGATAGAGGTATACTGACCCCATAGGACACATTGAGGGGTCTCTGAGGAACCCCTTATGGGAAAAGAAATTGTCAATTTTTTTTTTTTGCCCGATCCATAGGTCTACTGTGGGGCTGAGCATAGCCCCCAGTGTAACTCCATGGAGGAACCGCAGATCCTAAGCCCAATGGAAACAAAAACCCACTCACATACCAAACCCCTACCATGCACAGCCAAAGGCTGTGCATGCTGGAGGTTCGATTATCATATGGTAATTAAATATTCCTTTTTGAAGGAAAAACACATGGAAATTCACTGAAAAATCACAAAGGTTATAGGGACGTTATAGTCAGGTCCACATTTTCCACACGCAAAACCATAAAAATTCCACAGTTATAGTTGTACTTATCTGAGCACTTATAATTATAGTTATCTGAAGAAACTATAACTCTTGCGATAAGGTGACTTTAGGACTCGAGTGATAGTTTCTTAACATAATTACAATTATAAGTGCTCAGTTAAGTTGACCTTTTAGTGATTTGATGTAAATCTGTTGAGTAGTTTTTGAGATATGAAAGGAAAAAGAAATGTAGATATCTAGTGACAAACCCAACAGTCCCATGTAGAGATCTGATTGTCTGCCAACACTACAACCAGGAAGCGTTGGCAGCCATTTTGGGACTCGTTCTCAACCAAATACCAAAAATAAAGTAAAAAAAGAAAAGGGGGCAGACTAGGAATACCCTGCCTCCTAGGCCTGGTGCTGGGATACTAAAACATTTTTTCTAATTTTGCTGTGAAATCGCAGGTGGATCCATGAATTTTCAGCGAAATAGAAAAAAAATATGTGCAGTCTCTCGGGATTGTTTCTAGTTGAGCCCCCGGGTGTATCAGCCACATCTTTTCATCCTTTGGTATGTTGTGCCATTCACATTTTGCTTCAACGCACTACAGCATGGGGTAATGGTTCAGTCTACTTCAGCCACTGGTTGACTTCACTTTGATAGACCCAATTTTGCTCTTTCACAATGAGCACATCTGCACACAAGGTAGTTCCCTGCAGTGTCAGTGCTGTTTGTGTTTGTTATTACTTTAGTTTTGTTTTTTTGTTAAAGTCTGAGGTGAAAGCAGGATCTTTCTACCAGCTTTGAGCCCAGGCCACATTTCCATGTTCTATCAATTCCTGTTTCCTGCCAATGCTGTTATGCTTTTGAGGTGTCCTTTGTTTATCTGATTGCTGGTATTTCACAGCAGAACAGATGGCATCCAATTGAAACTGTTCTGTGTTAAGTTATTCTCTTTTTATCAAGCATACAGTACACAAACTGAACAGAGCACATTTTTTTTGGACTCAATATCACCAATGGTTCTTAAATAGACTTTGCCCAGAAAGAAACTCAGCCTTAATCGTGATTAATTTTCAGCATTTTTAACACTTTAAAAAAAATATTTCCATCCTTATTTACTCCCTTCTTTTTCTTTCTTTGTTCTGTCTTTTTTATCTTTGTTTTCCTTTTCTTTCTTTTTTGTTTTCTTTCTTTCCTTCTCTCTCCTTTACTGCTTTCTTTATTTTTTGTTTTGCTTTTTTTCTCCATTTTTCTATCCTTTCTTATTTCATTATTTCCTTTTTTTCTTTTCTCCTTCCTTCTTTATTCTCTTTCTTTCTTTTCTTCCTTCTCTTACTTGCTTTCTTTCCTTTCATCTCTTTCCTTTCTTCTCTTTTAATTATCTGTCCTTCTTTCTTTCATTCTTTCTTGCTTTCTCAACTTCTTTTCTGTTTTCTTTCTTTCTTTCATTATTCTTTCTTTTTTGTTTTCTTTCTTACCTTAATTTTTCCATCTTTTGGCCTTCTTTCTTTCCTCTTTACCTTCTTTCTTGCTTGCCTTCTTTCTTTCTTTCATGCCATCTTTCTATACTTTACTTTGTGTCTTCCCTTTCTTTTTCTTTCCTTATTTTCCTTCCTTCCTTTTTCCTTTCTTTCTTTCCTTCCTTTTTTCTTTCTGTCCTTCTTTCTTCCTTTTTCCTTCTTTCTTCCTTACTTTTTCATTTTGTTTATATTCTTTCTTTCATTTATTCTTGCTGTTTCTTTCATTTTCTTTCTTTTCTTTTCCTTCTTTTTTCTTTCTTACCTTTTTGTTTTGCTTTTTTGCCTTGTTTCCTTCTTTCCAATGTTCTATCCTTCTTCTTTCCTTCATTTTTTCTTCCTTTATTTCTTCCTTTGTTTCTTTCTTCTTTTCTTTCTCTTTCTTTCCTCCCTTCTTTCTTGACTTTATTTCTTTTATTCATTATTTATTTTATTCCTTTTTGCTTCTTTCATTTGTGCTTTCTTTCTATACTATATTTTTCTTCCCTTTCTTGTTTGTTTGTTTGTTTCTTTCCTTCCTTCCCTTTTTCTTTTTCTGCTCTCTTTCCTTCCTTTCTTTTGTCTTTCTTTCTTGTTTTCTTTTATTCATACTCTTTCCTTTTTTCTTTCTTTCCATCTTTCTTTCCTTCTTTTGCCTTCTTTCCTTCCTTCTCTGTTTTTTCCTTTTCTTTTTTCTTTCTTGCTTTCTTCCTTCTTTTCTGCTTTCTTTCTTTCCTTCATTCTTACGTTCTTTCTTTCTCTCTCAAAGGTAAGAGACTGGCCACCAATGGCAGAGCGATTGGCTATTTTAGGTCTGTGTTAGCCAAGATCTTTTGATTTTACTAAAATTATGTGTATGAACAAAAACATTTTTGCCTTTAGTCAATGTTTTTTTTTGATTGACAATAGTCAATATTTTTTTTGGTTTAACAAACATCCAGCAGCTTCTTGAACAATAAAGTTTTGCAAAAACCATGGACAAACAAAAATAACACAAGAATTGCCAAAAGGCTGGCAGGCAAGCCAGACATTTTGGCTTTACCAATGCCTATTTTTCTTGCCAGTGCCAAGCCCTGGTAGACCCTGACCCACTTAGAACACTGCTGCAAACAACAATTTCATGAAAATTGTAAGAATGAAAAAATAAATATTGGGCAAGTACATGAAATCCAATAATCGTGATTTATGTGAGATTAGTCTTGCATAAAAAAAGTCATGTGCGCCTAATCTACACCATGAATACCTTCATATGTGTATGGACCATAAACATTTTGTGCATAAAAACCATAGAGGCATCAAATATGTGTACGAGCTAGAGTCACTGTTGAACAAATGCTATTGAGATTTCAGTATGAGAGTACAAAAGAGACAGTCTAGCATGCATACACTAAATAAACTTTAATGGCTGGGTATGGAGATGTATAAAGGTAAACTGCTACTACTGTTTTGTTTATTGCAATCCCAGCATTTTGATTTTATGTCATTTGTTCATTTCATTTTCGAATTCCTTCGCCCTGTAGGTGCTGGTAATACATCCAGAGTGAACAAGATGGACACAGTGAATGGGAATGGAAACAAGAAGAAAAGGCCTGGTAAGCAAGCAAACAATGTAGACAAGATGATTATGTTAGCCACTCACCATGCAAATGGGTTACTTACTTCACCTACTTGTCCTCAGCCAGGATAGGCAGCATACATGCATAATGATTACATACATATTGAGGTTAATAGGAGCTAAGATAACTCTGTCTATCCTGACAGAGATATACTTTTTAAGGCTTTTTTCTGAGGACCTGATGATGTCTGGGTAATAGGTTAGTATTTTCTGTCGAAGAGCCTGCATGAGATTCCTTATGCCTCGATTTTCTGGGCACTAATACTTCAGTCCTGCAACCTTAATTAAAACAGTTGGATTTGGAAAGATCACATTAAACTGAACTTAAGAGAAGAGGTATTTTTGTATTTATTTTGGGATGTCCTTGATGAACCTCAATGTTGTGTATAGCTACAGGAAATACTGAGCCTACAAAAGTAAATATTAAGGTTATGCTTGTAACCTAATGTCTATCACTCTTCTGTTTATGTATTAAAGCAAACAAATCCATATGACAATAAGTAGTATGCATTTTGAGACCTGTCCTTATAAGAAAGGGTACAATAGTGTTGTTAGGATCTTTAGAGGAAAGAGGGACTTTATGACATGACAAATCTGAACATAATGCCCTCTAGGACAAAGTGAAGGGTTATAAGTCTGCTGAGGCTTGACATGAATTGACATACTGTCATAGGATTAACCGCTGTTAATTGCCCGTATTCATGGGCTCAAACCAAAGGTAAGGGCAAATAATGAGGCGTGATGGCAAATTAGCCTTTTGGCAATAAGGCAATTAACAACCAACCTCCTAGTCTCAAACACCACAAGCAGATACTCAAACCGACTGCCCAAACCTACTTCATATGCCTTCTACAATTAATTTGTATGGGCAAGGTGCAAATAAAAATGTAGAGTTTGATTTCAGAGATTGTCATTTTGATTATTATGTTTTTTTTCCTTTCTACTCTAATAACATAATAACGGTTAACTAAACATGTGCAAAACTTAAGCCTGGCAGGTGTCCATTCACAAAAAAAACCTCTGTTTTTCGAAGAAAGTTTCATTAAAATTTAAAAAATAATTAAGGAAACTGGAAAAAAACAACCGCAAATTTCCCACCAGCTTTTCAAAACAACTGAAAGCAACTGTTTTGATTAGTAAGATATTTTTGGCAACTGTAACTGTCTTAATATCCATATAGGCATACAAACGCTGGGGCCTGCTCTGCCTGTATGCTAATAAAGTGAGTAAAAGTTTCCTGATGTGAACATTGAGTTTAAGATTTACATTTCCATTGCTAGTAACTTATTTTGTACTCAGAAAGTATCAATTGGTTAAATATTGCTACTTTTAATTCAAATATTTAAAATCAGGCCTTATTCTCATTTGCCACCTTTGTAGATTTCAAATTATTCATTAAAAAATAACAATTTATTCTGTAATTTATTTTTTTAGATTGAGAAGCAAGTGATGTTTTTTTAAGTAGATGTCAACTACCGAATTGTCCCAAAGTTCATATGCTTCAAAGACACACAAGAGGAGAAGTTTGAAAGTCCTCATCCAAAACAGTTTCGAGAGAAAATACGTAAAATGGTGCATTTTAAAGTAGATATCAGTTTGCTGAAATGATGATAGGTTTCAGAAGTCACTTGAACGGTTTATATGGGGATCATCAGTAAAAAAAATATATTTATGCTTTTAAAGCACATTTCTTTCACAACATATTTGCAATAATAATTCCCTTAATATACCTGGACAGTAAAGGTGCCACCAGTAATGGGCCACAGATGGAAGAAGCTCTATATTGCATCCCACCCATAAACCCACATATGAGCCTTTGCCATCTGCAATTCTACGCAAAGAACAGCGTTCTGGTAAACATTGGTACCCTGAACCATTATACCCAATATCTTCTATCAGCACTGTTAGACCTGTCATCCTTTTGGCGGTCTTCCTCTAAGTCTTTTGCCTGCTTACCTCTTATTTTTGCTGTATCTTTGTGTTGGCTTTAGTACTCTGAGCAATTTACCACTGTTGACCAATGCTAAAGGGTATGTGCTTCTCCCCTAAACATAGTAACATTTGTGTATAACAATTGGCATATTTAATTACTTGTAAATCCCTTGTAAAGTGGCATACCATATACCCAGGGCCTGTGAATTTAATGCTATTAGTGGGCCTGCAGCACTCTCTGTGCCACCCACAGAAGTAGACTTTCAAACCTGTCTTAGGCCTGCCACTGCATGGCCTGTGTGTGCAATTTACTGCCCCTTCGGCTTGGCATTTAAAACCCTTTGCCACCCCTTAAAACTCCCATTTTATTGCACATAAGTCACCCCTAAGGTAAGCCTTATTGGCCCAACGGGCAGGGTCCTGTGTAAGTAAAAAGTAGGATACGTACTTTTAAGTTTTGCATGTCCTGGTAGTAACAAGCACCCAAATTCCTTTTTCAGTAGTGTGAGGCCTACTCCTCTCATAGGGTAACATTGGGAATTCCTTCTTTTAAGCTGTAACTCCTGATTTGAATTGAGTAGCTGTGCCATGTTTTATATATTGGAATGGTAATGATAAATCCTCTTTACCTATACAGTTGAATTTAACATTAATATTTTAGAAATGCCACTTTTAGAAAGTGGCAAACATAACAAGACTAGGGACGGAGTGCTGAAACTTTTCAACCACTCACCCCCAGTCAAGATGACTAGGGGTGAATGTTTTATTTGTTCCGCATTCTGTCCATCGTTTGTGTGTCTTTTTCTTTTCTCTCCTTAAGTGCTCTGGGTATGTCCAGACGTGAGTCCCGGGCTCACTCTGCCACTGAATTCAAGCTAGCCTGCCTGATGAGGGATGATACCCCAAAAACAGTCCCTGGATGCTTGTTTCTGGTCTGGGAGGACTTGGCTTGGCAGTTCGGCTGGACTGTTCCCATGAGGAGCAGGGTCAAGACTGATTTGTATATGGCTGGGTCTAAACTGAGGTGGCATGGTGAGCAAAAGAATGATGAATTTAACCCAGATCTATTGACTGAGGGTGAATGTTTGATTTGTTCCGCATTCTGTCCATCATTTGTGTGTCTTTTATTTTTAAAAAGTGGACATTTCTCTGCTCATACTGCTCTGTATGCCTGCAGCCTCTCTCCAATACACATCTGAGGTGGATGAAAGCTTCACTTTGGGCATTCGCTGTAGACAGTCCCAAACACAGGAAGGTTAGGTGTGTCTGAGCACTCATCTACTTTCTGATGCCCGTTCCTGGGCGGAAAGGTAGGGAGGAGCTGACATTTGCAACTGAATAGGTACTGTCCTGCCCCCACTCAAAGGGCTATTGACCCTCTACTGATAGTCCAGAGCCAAGCCTGGGAAGAAAGGACCTCTGTGCACTTCAAAGACCATTCTTTGTAGTCACCCCCACTTCAAAGGCACAGCTGGGTAAAAGTACTGGGCCTCTGACCCGACCAAGACAGTACACTAATATCCCTGTGAATAACTTTGCCAGGATGAAGGATTGCTGTGCTGCTACAGGACTCACACTTTGCTGGACTGCTGCTCTGGAAGAACCTATTTTCTGCTCAGCTGTGCTGCTGCCTGTTGCCAACTGCTTGGTACCTTCTGACTTGCTGAGGAAAGGACTGTACCCATCTCACTTGAACCCGGAGTGATTCCAAGGGCTTTCCCCCTACTCTGAAGTCTCAGGGCCATCAAAGACTTCCTTTAACCCTGAAACAATACCTGTACTGTCATCTGTGAGCCTGCCTTGCCTAGTGGTGCCAGTCCAGTCCTGGGCCCTTGGAAGTGACTTTTTTGTGCTGAACCAGCAGAATCCATACACTGCCAACTTTGCATCGATCTGAAAAGATACATCTCCCTTCGACGCCGATGCAGCTGCTGCTCACGACATTGCTTCAACGGTGTGTGCGGCTCGACGACAATGGACTGGTGGCTTGATGAAAATCGCTGCACTTCGAGGGCAATTAGTTCACCATATACCCAGACTTCACTGTCGCGTTTCAGGAGGCACGCCGGAAGTTCCTGCAAGTCAAGCAAAAGCTTAGCAAAGTCCAAATTGACTATGCCCTCATATACCTGGCATGTCTGCGGGTCACCCATCAAGGAAAAACCATCATCTGTGCCAATCCGCAGCAAGTCGAGGACTTCCTGAAGTCACTTAAGCAAAGATCTCCGCGTCGGGATTCCACTGATCAGGATTCCAGATCTTCATCCCGTACAGGGAACTGAATCAAAAGTTTCGACGCTAATGTGTTGAGAATCGACAACGGCTCCCACTACCTTCACTATCGAACACTACGCACTGCTTATTCTCAGATGTTGCAATCACTGCCTCCACATGCTGGTGGGCATAATGAATGTAGTCCCATGTTTTCGCTCTCCTATGATCAGTCATGGACAGGCGTTATATTACTCATTAGTAGGTTTTATTGTTTCCTTTCAGTAGGTTTATTCTGGACCTTGCCAAGCACCCTCCCGCTGGAGTTCCCCCCTCCTCATCCATATACATCTGGGGAACTGCTCCGCAGTTTTTGTTGGGAGACGGGAGGGTTCCGTGTTCCACAAGCGCCCCCCAAATGGGTGTTCCCCCACATTTCATACTTTTTTGTTGGACTCTCTTGATTGGGACTGTAAAGACAAGAAGAATTTGGGGTAGGGGTGGGCAATCATGTACCAGCATGATTGGGGTGCTGTTGTGGGAAGGGGTGGCTTTGTCTTTGGGGTTCCACTTCACTTGTCAGCATGGTTGGGGTTCTGCCACGTTTGGAGAATTGTTTGGGATTGTTGTATCTTTTTGTGGAATTTCTGTCACATCAGCAGATAGACATGCTAGCCCACGCTATACGACCCACAAGCTCATCGCACAAAGCGACATAATTTCTGTGGCACCGTGTAATCTGGAATGTTTCCACACTCTGATCAGCTGCAATTAAAATTACTTACATGCAACGTCAGGGATCTCGGTGACCCACTTAAACGTAAGCAAATCCTGCATACCTTGATAGGCATCACAAACAAGTTGCATTGCTTTAAGAAACACACACTGACCCTTGTTGTCCCCAATGCTTTGGAGACAGGTGGGCCTCTGATCGGGTGTTTTCCTCCTACTCTACATATTCACATGGCACGTTGATTTTAATTAAGAAAAACACCTCCTTTATTCTTGGTGGTGCTTACAGCGACCCCTCTGGTAGAAGTTACATGCTCTGGGGTACACTGGGTACACAGTCTGTTACGCTGGTCTGCTGTTATGGACCCAATACGGACGATCCAGATTTTTTCACTACCCCCTGGGGACATATTCCCAAGGTGGTCTCCACTCTCGTCTTATGGGGAGGTGACTTCAACACTACTTTATGTCCTTCAGCAGATAGGTCTAATCCCCTCCTGCACCATTACACCAAAACCCAAGACACATTATCCCGGCTGCTTCTCGACCATGGTCTCATTGATGCCTGGCGTCATGTTCACCCGTTTAGGAGGGAAGGCACCTACGACACCACGGCACACTCGTCATGGTCGCGCCTTGACTATTGGCTATGCACCCGAGGCGTTGGCCCTTGGATCCTCTCAGCTGAACATATGGCTCAGACCTCTTCCTACCATGCACCGGTCTGCATAACGATTGCACCCCCAAATCTTCTTGCGACCCCACGCTGCTGGAGGCTAGTGCCTGAAGCATTGCCAGATGCTGTTTTTCAGACAGAGCTTGGTGAGATTTCAATTTTTTTTAATCGCAACAAAGGCTCTGTCACACATGTAGGCACAGTCTGGGAGGTCTTCAAAGTTACGATGCGCGGCACATGTCTGTCAAAAAGTTTTGGTGTCCTTCACGACATCCTTCGTAACTTGCGGCGTCTGGTGGGAGAATTGAAACAGCTCAAGAACGGTCTCTGGAACAAGTCATCGGGAGCCCAATGAGCACTACTTCGGGAGAAGCTCACCAACTAAACCACCACGGCCGACCGTGAAGCCAAATTCCGGGTCAAATACTTCACAGCCCGACAGTATGGGGAGGGGTCTAGACCTTTTAGGGCTCTAGCGACTGAAATTAGACTTCCCCGGTTCTCTAATTACGTAATAGAAATTGTAGATGAAGCTGGTGTGCTCCACAGGGATTCTCTCGAGATCCTTCGCACATTCACCGAGTTTTATACTGATCTCTACAGTTGCCTTAGAACTGCTCCCCCAGACCTATCTCCTTACCTTGAGGATGTCGCTCTAGGCTGGTTGGGAGACAATCAGAGGACATTTTTAGAAGCCCCATTCGAGGATGATGAGCTCCGCGAAGTTATTATGCAAATGAAATCAGGGAAGGCTCCATGGTCAGTCGGGCTACCTGTAGATTTTTACAAAACATATCTTCACCAATTGCTTCCCGTGTTAAAAGAGGTATGTCTTGAAGCCCAGGAGACTTTTTACCAGAGACGATGAGGGAGGCACTCATTACTTCGCTTTTGAAACCTGCAGACCGGTGCGATTCCTACCGCCCCCTCTCCCTTATCAATTCCAACGCGAAAATACTTGCTAAACTGCTGGCTAACCGCCTCAGGGTCCTGATGGAGAAATTGGTCTTACAGGACCAGGCTGGGTTCATATCTGGGAGAGCGACTTCTCATAATCTCCGGACGCTCTTCTCTATTCTCCAACCGTCGACCCCCATTTGGCCCTTGTAGCGGTCTTCCTAGATGCCACCAAGGCATTTGATTCGGTGGAGTGGGATTACCTCTTTACTATTCTTCAATGCATGGGCTTGCCAAACAGGTTTCTAGCATATATTCGCCTCCTCTACACTTCCCCGAAGGCAAAAGTTTTGATTAATGGGCATGTCTCCCTCACTCTGTCTCTTTCTCGAGGCACACGACAAGGATGCCGCTTATCCCCCCTCCTGTTTGCCCTCGCCATAGAACCCCTAGCTGCCAGGATTCGGCAACACCATCAAGAGAAAGGCCTTTGTTGCTTCCTTCACCCGATTCACCCGATTCTCATCTCTTTATATGCAGACAGTGTTACCCTGTATGTGAAATATCCCCAGCAGAAGTTCAACCCACTCCTGCGAGAATTTGTATAGTTTGGCGGGCTCACCGGCATCCACATAAACTGGACGTAATCTCAGATTTTTCCACTAACTACGTCGGCGTCACCATTTGATATAGACTACCCCATAGAATGGTGCTCTACTGACGTCAAATATCTGGGTGTACACGTTATTGCAGATTGCGAGGAATTGATGCGGCTGAACTGCGGGCAAACACTAGACCAAGCAATGGGCTACATCACTAGATGGAGCATACTTCCCTTTTATATGGCGGGCTGTATTTCCTTTATTAAAATGGTGATCCTTTCGAAATTCTTATACCTGTTTTTAAATATCCCGTAGGACCCAGGTAGACAGTTTTTCTCCTTGCTCCGGATGAGCTTCTCCGACTCATCTGGGGTGGCAAGCAGCCACGTATTCAATGGGACACGCTTGCAAGATCGTACTCCCAAGGCTGCTTTGACGTCCCCAATTTCAAGAAGGGAGAGAGTTGGAAGCAGCCGGGTCATAGATGACTGCACCACCAGAACT
Organism: Triturus cristatus; assembly: GCF_964204655.1. Lineage (NCBI taxonomy): Eukaryota > Metazoa > Chordata > Amphibia > Caudata > Salamandridae > Triturus > Triturus cristatus. The sequence continues at coordinate 780,778,127 of NC_140592.1, forward strand.
AGTCACAAACTGTACATCGTATTGCCCACCTCAAATAATCTGCTGCTTGTAGATTACAAAAATAACTAAGTGAATTTGGTTGGATGAGAGGCAATATATAGGAACAGGCACTTAGGTACACAAGAGCACATAATAACAGGCCTTTACAGATGAATGGATTTATGGTGTTTTTATTCTTTGTTGCGCTTCACATGAAACATTCAGCCAATGCGTTTCGCCCAAACATGGCCTTCTTCAGGGCAGTATGTTATTGCGATTGGTGTGTCCTTTGACGCGTGTGTCCAAGAAAATTAATAAAACCGAATCCTAGTGCATATAAGTTAAGCTCATGGTAGAGCGAAGTTCTACGGGTATTCTGGAGTATGGAGTTCTTCAAAGCGGTATTAGCCGCAAGTGAAAACCTGGAACCGTATCTGTAAGCAACGTCCTCAGGCCAGCATCCACAGCATCTCTCCCAGCATCAGCATCTCCCGCTACAAAGACAGCATCCGAAAGGCTGGATGGAAATATCCACATCGAGGAAGTCATCTCGGCAAAATCCCTGCTGAAACCGGCAAAGTTCTCAGGCCCTGATGGCTACACATCGGCCTTCTATAAGAACTTCGACCCGGCGATAGCACCCCTCCTGATACGGCTCTTTAACGCATTTGCAGAGCCTGGTGCGATCAAGGCCTCGATATTGACACCCTCAATAATTGTTATCCCTAAGCCTGGTAAGGATAAATCACAGTGCAGCTCATACCAACCAATATCCCTCTTAAACATAGACCTGAAATTATACACGGGCATCCTAGCAAACAGGTTGAACCCATATATGTCCTCTCTGATTGACCCAGACCAAGCAGTCTTCAGCTCCCAGAGGCAGACAAGCGACAACACCAAACGAGTGCTTCACATTCTTGAGAAGGCCACTCGAGCCTGTGGCAACTACATGTTATTAGCAATAGATGCCAAAAAGGCCTTCGACTGAATCCAATGGTCCAATTTGGAACAAGTGCTCACACATTTTGGCCTTGGGGAGAAGATTAAAACCCAGATTCTAAATTGTTACAGTTTTCCCACAGTAACAGTTAGGACTAATGGCTACATCTCCGCCTCCTACTCGATTAGCAGGGGTACACAGTAGGGGTGCCCATTGTCTCCCTTACTGTTCGCTCTCTATATGGAGCCGATGGGTCAGAGAGTTTGGGATCACCCTGACATCACTGGAGTGCCCTTTGGGGTGACCAACAAAGCATAAGCCTCTATGCGGATGACTTCTTAGTGACTCTTGACAAACCAGACACGGCCCTAGCAGCTTTCCTGAGGGAATTAGAGGTTTTTGGTAGTGCTTCGGGCTTTAAGGTCAATGGGAGGAATCACAAGCACTTAGCCTCTCCCTCCCTCCCCAGATGGTAGACCAAATGAAGAGGCAACACTCCATCCAGTGGTCGCCCAGCACTATCCCATACCTGGGGATGGACCTGGCATCTACCACGCAGACTACAGAGGCCAATAATTATCTTAAGCTGCACAAGCAAATCGGCAATGACTTACAATGCTAGAAACACTATCAGATTTTATGGCTAGGCAGAGTAGCAGCAATCAAAATGATAATCCTCCCAAAGATCTTGTACCTCTTCCAGGCCCTCCCCTTACAGCAGCCCACAGGTACGATTCCCAAACTACAATCTGAGCTATTGCAATTCACATGGCAGGTTCGGAGACCTCGCATGAACAAAGCTATCAGCTTCCTTCCTTCCCCCTAGTGATGGGGATCTAGGGATTCCGGACTTCTAACTATAGTACCAGGCAGTGCAACTGTGTTATTTAGTGGAGTGGAACCGCCCGAGTTGGAGAAACGCTGGTTATTGCTCAATCTGTACTCCGATCTGATATTAACGCCAATATCAGATCGGAGTACTCTCCGCCGCATTGCTCGAGATTGAGGACACTGATTTCTTTTATGAAGATTGAAGCCAGAGCTAAGTTGAACTTCCACTTACTTCATACAGGAAGTGCCATAACTGGAGTTTTCCTACTGTCAGTAAATTCTTAAGTTGGTTGATCGTGTTGGATACAACGTAGACCATCTGTAGATTCGTAGTCCGCGCCCTGACGAAGTCTTTGGTTAATACCAATAGATGAAACACGTGTTGGCAAAAAACTGTGACTGCTGTTAACTTTGATGAAGAACTGAAGCACAATCAAATATTACAAGATATGGAATAAAGACCAAGGATGAACATTTAAGACAACAACTGTGTGAACTAATTACTGTCATGCACTACGTGATTGTGACTCGGGAAATAGATTTTGTATTTGCTGCCTGGAGTGCCCGCTTGTTCTTCGGTTTTGACCGATTGAAGGTGAATAATATATACACAGTGGATGTGAAGAATATATATATATATTATCAAGGCCCATGGTCGGGCTGAAACGCGTCATGGCGGCAAGGTGATCTTGAATAAAACATATTTTCTGCACGAAACTGTGGTCCGTATCCGTTGTCAGAAGCGACATTAGCGGAATTTCTGGATATATATATATATATATATATATATATATATGAAGGTAAATTCGTCTTTGTTGCTGCCTGTAAAAAAAGACGGAGAACAGACCCAGGAATCGGTGCCAATCAAGTTTTTAGTTTATTGAAGCTTCATCAAGCCTGTCCGACATGACGCGTTTCAGCCCCCACTCGGGCCTTGATCACATGACGCGTTGCTAAGGGAACTAGCAGCATTTAAAGGGGAATACAACCGGATATGACCTTAATGAAATACATTCATGGACAGCGAAAAGTTACTCATTGAAATCTTTTACACAATTTTTCTCTCCTCCCTTTCAAACATTTGCAAAGAGGTACTGTGCACAATGTAGGACAATTTATAACTTGACTCTTTCATACATCTATGAACATATAAATATATAAATATATACATGAATAAATATTCGTATTAAAATAAATATTTAAGATATACAAAAAATAATCACAGCAATATCCATAAAATACCACAGCTGTACTTAAATTGAGCCAAATATATTGATGTTTAGAGAATAAGTTAATGGTCAATTGTGCAATGTAAAGACTCCCTGATATGATTATTTTGGTACAATACAAGCTGGTGTGATGCACACCGTCCATATATTCATTGAATGTTGCCCAAGTGGGCTAATGTGTGCCATAATGGTCATAAAATCACCTTAAAAAATACATTTCCCCAATTTTCCTGCTAAGCCTCATTAGGTGTAAATAAAACAAATATTTGATTATAAAAGAACACCCAATGATAATCACGAAAAGGACTCTGTCTACCCTATCTCATTACAATTCCCACATCAAGAGTAAGACTAAAAAATTCATCTAAAAATTGTCTAAAAGTTATTTCAATCTAGATTGGAGTTCTTGCTACTATTTTCTATTTTTATTTTATATATTTTTGTTTTTATTAATGTTCATTTCTTTGTATATATTCAACCGTTCCATGTTCTACGTAGTTCTGCCAACTCAAATGCGTAGTATTTCTCTTTTCATTATGGAACCCAGAAAGCCACAAAAAAACTCATGCTGTCTATAACTATTCTCTATATGAAAGAATAGGGGGAACTCCTAAAAATAATGATGTTATGAAGCAAAATGTCACCAAATTCTTTACGGGATTACAACGTGAGCCCACATTGTAAAGCCTCCAAAGAATGGCTCAAGGTCAGAGAGCTATAAACAAGTATAAAAATCCTCACTTGAATTGAGGCCTATTGGATTCTTCGTGTCCAGTTCTACAATATATCTCGTTTCCAATAGCCGAAGTTTGGCCTCCCGATTGCCCCCCGTTTCATTGGCAACACCGTGTCAATCACATAGTATTGGAGGAAACTGGGGTTGCCATTGTGCTTTTGTTCAAAATGCCTGGCCATGGGATAGGCTTGATCTTTATTGGAGATGGCCCTAATGTGCTGTAATATTCTTTTGTGAGCCGGCAGCTTAGTGCTGCCCACATATTTAAGCCCACAGGGACACTCAAGCACGTATATTGCAAATTCGGTTTTACACGTTAGCTTTTTACTGATCTCAATAAGTTTGGATTTAAATGGACTTACAAAGTGAGTTTTGCTACAACCAAATTTACATGCTTTACAGCTAGAGCATTTCCTAAATCCTTTCATTTGGGACATCCAAGTAACTACCGGGACTGATTCAGGGCTATTGTTTACTAACCCATCACTCATTGAAAACGCTTTTCTGAATGTTGTGGCCGGTTTGCTGTTCATACTACCCCCAATAACTGGGTCGCCCTGGATCAAATTCCAATTGCGGTTAAAAATCTTTCTTAGTTCTTGATGTTGTTTACTGAACGTAAGGATTACTCTCGATTGAAAACTAGGAGCCACGTCCAATGTCCTGTTATTTCTAACCTTAGGTAAAAGAGCTTCTGTTCTAGAAATGAGTCTCGTTTTATGAATAGCCTGATCAATTGATTTGAGAGAGTAACCCCTAGCAAAAAATCTTTTTTTGCTTGCCTCCTGAGCAATAACACATTCGGAATCGGAACTGCAAATACGCCTAATGCGGAGCATCTCCCCGTAAGGGATGCTCCGAATGAGGTGTTGAGGGTGATGACTTGAGGCGTGTAAGATAGTATTGCCTGCAGTCGACTTACTGTAAAGTCTAGTGGCTAGTGCATTGTTACCTACAAAAATCTCGACATCTAAGAAACATATTGTTTGCTTGCTGATTGAGGACGTAAATTCGAGATTTAGACAGTTAATGTTTAGCAAGTTTACAAAATCATTTGCACTTTGCTCCGTGCCCCTCCAAACAAAAAACAAATCATCAATATATCTCAAATAGACCAATGCATGTTCCTTAATAATAGCCAAATGGTCGCCCTTCAGGACCTGCTCCTCCCACAGCCCCATGTGTAAACATGTGTAGCTAGGGGAGAAGCAGGCCCCCATCGCAACACCTCTAATCTGATGATAAATTTGATTATCAAACATGAAAAAATTCTGTTCCAAACATGCAGATACCATCGACATAAGCATTTTGTTATGGGCTACACAATTCATGGGTCTCAAATTTAAGTAATGTTCTATTGCTTTGAGACCATCACAGTGCCTTATCGAAGTGTACAGGGATGTCACATCCAAAGTCATTAAGAGCATATCTTCACCCCATGTTAATTGATCGATTTGGATTTTTCTGGTCAGTTATGTCCCCTATCTTGGACCCCAACGGTTCTATGTGCATGTCACAAGTACATGTATGTTCCCTCCAGTTCCAGTTATGAAGACGCAAACACATGTGCGTCCACCGTCAACATGTCCTCTGTCAGATCCGCCATGAATAGGCCGGATATTCCATTCCTAAATATGAAAGGCCACCGGCTTTATATGGTTCACTTATGCCACTTTACAGTCCAGGCAAGTAGGCCCTGATTCTGTCATCAAAACTCCTCTTGCCTCCTTCCTCTGAAAGCTCCAGTCCGAGCCTGCATCTGTGACCATGAACTTTGTCTCATTCTCTGCGCGGCTCACGAAGCCTGACATCAGCCTATTCTCTGCCAAGAACTGTATTTCACCTTCGAATTATCTGCCTCTCCCTCAGCCGATGCATTCCTGCCTAGTAGTTTAAGTAAACATTCTTCCAGTTACCAAGCAAAAAGGCTCATCTTCTCTGTCCTCATGCAAGTAATTCATAGCCCTGTCACCATGGAATATTCCTACCCCCTCGCATTCAGTGTAGACACTTAGACGCTTGTACACGCACGCACAGTCAGTATAGAATAGATTCTGTCCGAGAGTCCTTCTTTTGTGGATAACATAGTTCTTTAAACATAGGATGTTAGATATGATTTGGGATTAGGTTGACTTGACCCCCCAGACTTCTCGTCTCCACACATAGAGCTAAATGTCAAGTCCCCGTCACCCCCTAGTTACACGTCAATTACACGTCATACTGCTGCGCGCGCATCTATGCCAAGTATTATCTTATAGATCCACCTATACATGACATCATAACCAATCATGTTCCTTTTTACTCATTATTACACCCATTTTCGGTTACGCAGCCCAAACGTCAATGTCCTTATCAATTGTCACGCCTACTGTATTCACTTCATTATAATGTATGTACTATAAAAGTTACTTTTCTGTCAATAAAGTATGTACTTCACTTCCTGAACCCCCGTGGTGATGGAACTTGAAGCATCCGATTATAATCGATTATTGGAATAAAGCCCATTCCGAAACTCTAATATCACGGATTCTGCCTCTCATTTTTATTGAGCTATTTTATAATGTTTCTGTATCAAATTCAGTCCCGGTAAAGGAATTTTTATTTACCACATGATGGCGCCCGAACAGGGACACTTTCTCATCTCACGCACCGGCGGTGAGTAGCAGGCCCGGTCTCCTGCCACAGCTGGACGGACAATTACGCGTACCAACAGGATTTCCTGTATCTCCCTCCGGTCAAGCGGGGGCGACTGAGACTGCGATCAACACCCAGACGAGGCGGTGAGAAGTGCGAAGTATCCCGACCAGAGCCTAGCTGAGAGAGCAAGATCCGAGGTATACAGAGACCCACCAGTTCGAAGTCAAGCCCAGTTTCCGACGAGGCGAGTCGAGTCCAGTCCGGTTCAAGTTCAAGTTACCGAGGCCTTCCGTTTCCGAAGCTACCCGGTGAGTACCATTACTGGGGAGGCATTTCTGACGTGCACATAGGTTGTGCCGGTCAAGACGGGTTTGGGTACACAAATCCGGTCTGCACTGTTTTAGCAGTGTATCTGTACTGTTTAGCAGTATATCAAGTATTCCGAAGTGTCTAGTAAGTGTCAAAAATTAAGCATGGCGATTTAGTTATGCAGACGATCATCATTGTTGTTCCAGTTAAAGGTTTAATGTTTTAATGTTTAATGTGTTAAACGTCCTGCATATTGTGGTATGAATGGTTGTTCATTATTGTGCTTTTGTATTAAGCGTGTTCAAGATTAAGTATCAGATCAGTTGTCAATATGCCGCTCTTTTCGAAATTAAGACAGATCACTACTAGAAAAGGGGTACTTGAAGAAGCCGTCCCTATTCCTCCTAGGGATACTCCAGGGCACTTCATGTATCACAAACATGGCTTAGACGCCATATTATTTCTTGATTTATGGGTAGACTACACCAAGGGATTACCAGAAAGCCAGAGGTGGCCCGCAGCGGGAACCTGGGATGCAGAGTGCATCATGAAAGTCGAGGAAGAGTTATGGAAAAGGAAAGTCAGACAGTCACAGAAAGACGCCGTTGAGTTATGGCGTAAAGAATCTCATAGACGCACAGAAAAAGCACGTAGACAGGAAGAGAAGAGTAAAGAAAGTTCAAGCAAGGTTCAAGAAAATCTATTAATTGAGGAAGGTATCCGAGTGAAATCAGAACAAGTAGACAGGCAAAGAAATGCCCTTATGAATGGTATGTATCCCCTTCTGGCCGAAGGATTACCTAAGGCTACTCCAGAGATACCGAAAGACTTGCCACCCCCATTATTTCCAATCAGGGTACATCCTAAGGGGCATCCTAGAACCGCAGAAGATGTTTTTCTTTCCTCATATTTAGATGACGCAGCTCCCGAGTATGCTAATTCCGCCCCACGTAGACCGCGTACCAGGGAGGTCCAACGCCAAGATCCAGCACCCGTATCCCTACAGCAACAAATCGAGTCACAAGTTCAGGCAAGCACATCTGTTTCTGCATCTGTTCCTACAGGTGCTTCCATAGCTGAGTTCACACCTATAGTTGCTGTGTCACGTTCGACGAATCCTTTCACACCCGACGCCCCAGATGGGGCCACGGGAGGTGCTACCAATATTTTTTCTACGCCACCTAGAATAAATAAACTTATTTTTCAAGAGTCAGCGCATTCACGTACACCCAAATTCGTAAGTGATCGTACGCTTAAGGAACTTCTTATAGATTGTAGATATGACCCGGTGCTCGGTAAAGAGGACGAAATGATCCTGGCATCATTACGTATCAGACGAGCCGCAGGGTATTTAGCAAAGCTACCAGGAATGACTGCGCATCTAGATAAAATATATCATTTTGTTCAAACAGGGCGAGATCCAGAATGTATTAACAGAGCTATGGAATACCAGAAAGTAGAGATACAGGGGGAACTGTTACGTTTCCTCATAAACTGTGTGATCAGAAATCAAGACCGACCGGGGGTAGATCCGGAAGCAATGAAAATTCTTACAAAATGGAGCCAGAATATATCAGAAGGGAGACACGATAAGCAAAATTGTATAATAGCCATGTGCCGAAAGATCCGTAAAGAAATAGAACGCCTACACGAGGAGAGATTAGAGACAGACGAGTTCGAACAAAGCGAGGAAGAAGGGTCAGGACTGCCCGCAGGACAGCCGGACACCATAGCCTATGTAGGTAGAGGAAGATCTTGTAATAGGAATCAGACTAGATGTCATACTGACTCAATACGTCCAATATGTCTAGATAATGACAGGAATTTCCAAATACCTATAATTAACATAAGGTCTAACGAGCATTCGTTCCAAACCGCCGACAAGCTACTCCGAGAACGAAGGGGTTATCATTTTCTCGATTCTATGGATGAACAAGATTTAGCAAGGGCAGCTGTCCATTGGGTGGACAGTCCCGGAAAATATAGTGATGAGACAGTAGTACGCACATTTTTGAATCTCACCCCAGATGAGCAGAGGTTAGCTGGGATTTATATGATTCAACAACTCATTATACTATATCAGAGTCAGCATTCGGACCCTGGTCCTTTACCTGACATATTAACTGAATTGCTTATGAATAAATGGAGAGGTCCAGGTACTAAGTTAATTAAAGAAATTCTAGTATCAAGAAAGCAGTATATTCTTTTTGTATGCTCAGAGCATGTCTCATTGCCTGTCAAGGAAAGAACAACGTATCACATGGATAGACAGAATCCCTTACGAGAAGTGCACCCAATAAAAGGCGAGGACGATCAATTTAAACGTGTATTTGTATATACGCCCATATCGGAAATAGAATTGTTAGAAATGAAGAAAGTGGTACCCAGTCATGACAAAGACCCAGCGGGTTTTCACCGAGAAATTAAAGACATGTTACTCATGGGAGAGTATACCTACCCCGACATTATGACAATATTAAAGGTGTTGATGCCTGCTGGCATTTATGAGAAACTCAAGGAAAAAGAGTGGGAGGTAGGAGATCAAAAGATAGAATGGTCAGCATTAGAAGCAGAAGAAAGGGCCCGAGGTCCAGGTTCGGGGCTTGGGGATAAAACTAAAGCACTACCAGGTTTACTAGTACAGGTACTGCCACGTTTATTAACTACGAAAAAGGAAGATTGGGGTACAATTTCAGCCTGTAAACAGAAGCAAGATGAAGACACTAGCGATTACTATGCCCGATTCGAGAAATGTTTTGGTATAAATAGTGGCATAAAAGCAAGTAGTGAATCATACCCGCATCTGTTTGTAACAAAATTAGTGGAAAATGCCCTGCCCCCAGTAAAGAATAGAGTATTAAAATTCGAGAGTACCTGGCAAGGTAACACACCAACGCAAATGTTACAAATGTTACAGTACCACCACAATAGAATTAAAGAGGAACAAGAACATGAACACAGACGCATGAAAGACACGAAAATGAAAATGCTAGTTTCTCAGACAGTTCCAGCTGAAGGACATAAAAAGGGTATGACACATTCCGATTCAACCGGACCTGTAAAAGGGACATGCAATTATTGTAAAAAGCCAGGTCATTACGTACACGATTGTCCAGTTTTAAAACATAATATCGCCATAGGTAAAACACAAGAAAGATCACGGCCACTCAGACAAGATCAGAATGAACAAGGAGCTATGCAGCATGCCCAGGCCATGCCAGCCGCACAACAGCCAATACAGTTTGTGCCAGCTGCACCACCGTTGCCTGCTGCTGCCACACAGACAACAACACGACAAATGTATCAGACCGCACAGTATGAATATCCCGAGTATCAGCGTTACGCATGAACTAGCCTAGAGAGGGAAGTTGACTTACCCCTTATCGAGATTCCTGTAGATCAAGAAGGACCTTATGTACATAGTGAATTATTAGGTCAAGATAGAAAATTTTTACTCGATACAGGGGCAAGTCGAACAACTATAAAACGTAGTGAAGTTCCAGGGGCACCCCTCTCAGGCTCTCAGAATATTTCCCTGGGTTTTTCAGGAAAACCTATTGTTAATGAAGTATCACAGCCTCTTCCACTTACGATCGGACCTCTGACCCGAACTACAGATTTATTGCTTACTAAATCATGCCCAGAAAATCTGTTAGGAATTAAAACCCTGAAAGCCCTAGGAGCCATAATATGTTGTTCTCCGGAAGGAGTAAGGTTGTTTTTACGTGATTTTAAAGGTCACTATGTATCTAGAGACATGGATCCCCGACTGCAGACTTTACCTACACATCTATGGGCACAAGGCCCTACTGATGTTGGTTGCATGAATATTACACCATATCGAGTCACACTAAAGGCAGGAGTGGTGCTACCACGAATGCGACAATACAAGTTACCACCAGATGCTGTAGTGGCTTTACTACAAATCATTGACGAGCTTATTGCCCAAGGAGTAGTTGTAGAAACAGACTCCAATGTATGTAATTCACCGATAATTCCGATTCTTAAACGAACAGATCCTACAGCCCCGCCGGTATATCGATTGGTTATTGATCTGCGCGAGTTAAACAAATGCATTGTGCCACAATTTCCTGTGGTCCCAGATATCTCGTCATTATTGACAGCTATTGATTCCGAAGCAACATTCTTTACTGTAATTGACCTCAAGAATGCCTTTTTCAGCGTCCCAATAGATCCGGAAAGCCAATATTTGTTCGGATTTAGTTTAAATGGGCGTAGCTTTAAATTCTCCCGCGCACCTCAAGGATTTACAGAAAGCCCCAGCATCTATAGCCAAGCACTGAAACGAGAACTTGACAGTATCCACATGCCAGTTAACACTGCTCTGCTCCAATACGTCGATGATCTGCTGATCACCGCGAGAAGCGAACCGGAATGTGAAAAGGCATCACTGACAGTTTTACAATTTCTAGCCGAAAAGGGGCACAAGGTGTCCCCTTCTAAGCTGCAATTCTGTGTCCAGCGAGTTATTTATCTTGGACACTCGCTGTCCAAGGAGGGAAGGCAGCTTACACCCGACCGCATTCAGTTAATAGCTAACATGCCAATACCCAAGACACAAAAGGAAGTACGAGCTTTCATAGGCCTCACTTCATATTGTAGGCAGTGGATCCCTCAATATGCATTTCTAGCAAAACCACTCATTCAGTTAACCACACAGGAGGCAGCCACATCGACTGTTCTCCCTTGGACTCAGGAACACACACAAGCTTTTGAAAGCTTAAAGAAAGCTTTATGTCAAGCACCCGTTTTAGCAACGCCATGTTACAGAAAACAGTTTACACTCTTTGTTACAGAACGCGAAGGTACTGCCTTGTCAGTACTCACACAGGAACAAGCAGGAGCACACAAACCATGTGCTTATTTTTCTAGTACATTAGATCCCGTAGCTCAGGCTTTGCCTGCGTGCCTGAAATCAGTAGCAGCGACAGCTTTAGCAATCAGACAAAGCGATGCCATAGTGTTAGGACATCCATTGACAGTTCAAGTACCACACGCAGTAGAGGTTCTTGTAAATAGAACGCAAACACAACACTTGACTATAGCGCGACTTACAGGATACGAGCTTACATTGTTTCAGCCGCATATAGAAATCAGACGCTGTAACACCTTGAATCCTGCCACACTTTTACCTGTAATCGGAACAGACCCACTAGCTCACGACTGTATTGAAGTTATTACAATAACAACAAAACCCAGACAAGACTTAACCGATGTCCCATTGTCAGATCCAGACCTGACCTTGTATGTAGATGGTTCATGCATGAGAACAAGTACAGGAGAGTTAGTAGCCGCTTACACAGTCACAACAGATACTGAAGTCATTGAAACTAATCGTATAAATACTTTGTCAGCTCAAGCCGCAGAACTTATCGCTCTGACACAAGCCTGTATTCAAGCCATGAATAAAAAAGTCAACATATACACTGACTCACGTTATGCATTCGGAGTTGTACATGACTTCGGCGTGCTGTGGCGAGAGAGAGGTTATTTAACTTCCCACGGTGCCCACATTCAGCACGGACCCCTCATTCATGCATTATTAGATGCAATACATCTACCCACTGAAATATCAATTATGAAATGTAAGGCCCATACGAAGGTTACTGATATCATTTCCCAAGGCAATGATCTAGCCGACAGAACAGCTAAACTGACTGCTCAAACTCAAACCCCCGACATGACAAAGACAATAGTCCCGACACCGACACATTGTATGACAGTTAAAGATCCTACTCTTGACGTAATTGACATACAGACACATGCTACACCAGACGAAATAAAGAAATGGACTGAATTAGGAGGGATCCAAACGGACCAAGGATGGATGATGAAGGAAAAGTCTGTATGGTTCCTTCCTGATTCAATGGTCCAAGTTATAATTAACACTATACATAGTCCAGCACATCTAGGAGAAAAAGCTATGCTAGACAGCATTCAACACATTTGGTTCAATAAACATTTACGAGCAGCAGCAAAACAAAAGGTCCGTACCTGTATGATCTGTTGTCAGTTCAACCCAGGAAAAAGCGTCCCCGTAGAACAGGGTGGATTTCATACTCCTAATCATCCTTTTGAAGTACTCCAGATGGACTATATCCAGATGGAACGATGTCGAGGATTCAAATATGTTCTCGTAGTTGTTTGCGCTCTGTCCCGTTGGACGGAGGCATACCCGGTTTCAGATTACACTGCCCCGACTACTGCCAAACAGTTGGTTCGAGAATTCTTCCCACGATACGGTTTACCACGTGCTGTTTACTCAGATAACGGCCAGCCGTTCTCATCCGAATTAATGAAACACGTTTCACTTCTGTTAGGATATCAGTGGAAATTCCACTGTGTCCGACATCCCGAGGCAGCAGGTCTCGTAGAAAGACATAACCAGATACTGAAAATCAGAATGTCCAAAATATGCAGAGAGAAAGGTGTCGACTGGGTAGTAGCGTTACCAGTTGCACTCTTTTACATGAGAATGGTAGCACACTCTCGAACAGGGCTATCCCCGTATGAGGTGATCTTCGGTAGACCACCAAATATGTGGGGGACGCCTATACCACGCAAAATAACTGATATTGACTGTAATATGCTGACAGATTACTTGGCTTCCTTGATGTCTGCACTACAATCTTCTCGTTCACAGGTAGCTGCAGCCTTTCCCGACAACACTGAGGTGAAACCCCATGACGTTGTTCCGGGTAATCTTGTCTTTGTGAGGAATTTCGACCGAAAGACTCAGCTGGAGCCCAGGTGGAAAGCACCCAAGTTGGTCCTGTTGACCACAAGAACAGCCGTGAAGATCGAGGGCCGCAAGGGCTGGATTCATTCAAGCCATATTAAGAAATTTCACGGACTATCCTCGGATATAGACACTGTGCCCTGCACTACCTCACAGACTGATACAAAGCTTCCTTTTGTTGAACCGAACAATTCTGAAAAGTACAAACTAAAGCTTAGGCCCAACCAGTCGAGCAATTTGATTGTTTAAGTCCTCTCCAAGGTGAAGCGGTTGAATTGTCTCTGACATGTATCCCTTGGACCTGAGTAGAGGAAATACCCGTAAAATGTTGAAACGACAGGCGTATTGTAAATCACTGCGTAGCCACTGTATAGTGACATTATTAATTCTGTTTTTATTAAGTCTTTTAATAATTATTACAAGTATGTTGTTGCACATATATTACCCTATTTCTAGACATGTTTATAATGTTGCTGCTGAACATTCTTTTAGTGACTTACCTCCACATGAATTGTCTTATAGACTTGCGCTGCGCAATAACACTTTCATTAGTATGTTACATCATTCCCATCAGACTAGTAATGCCACCAATTGTTGGGTGTGTGGCCGACTCCCTCCCTATCAGAATTATGAAGGAGTCCTGCCTTTCTTTCCGCATCCATTTACACATAATGGCTCCTGTGGAGCATGGTTTAGTTTAATTAACTCCATAGACTCAGACACAGCAGTTTACCAAGATCATTGGGTATGGGGAAACCTGAACCTAGCTTTACTCAAGGTCTGCTATCCTGACAAGGAGGGTCGCCCCAAAAGAACAGGAACTGATCTAGAAAATGAAGTATATGGATTAGGAAATTTTACACCTAATCTCATGATTCTAAATGTCGTATCCGAAGTTGAATTAGTCTTACCCACCATGTCAGTATTCCCAGCGAAAGGTGAATTGTGTGTAAGAAAGGTTGGTTCCATACATATGGGCCATAGTAAATGCACTACTATAGTAGAATTCAGTGATCAAGGAAAATCTTCATTTAAAGCTTCTCGCCACTCCTACTTCATATGTGGTCAGACTGCATATATGCGTTTACCTCTAGATTGGGATGGTACCTGCTACATTGCATTCCTTCTACCACCTGTTTTCCTAGCTCCTCCTGATTATTACAGAAATATTCATTTAGTACACAACAGAGAGCGGAGAGACCTCCCCATTGTCGATTACACTGAGACGGCATGGGACAAGTATGTAGATTTTAATAAAGGCATCTTTCCCTATATAGGTACTGTTACTAATAGTAAGCTGATACGTAGATTAACTAGAACCCTTGAAGCAGTAGTGAATGAGACTATTTCCGCCTTAGGCAATTTAACGGAAGAGCAGTCTGCTATGCGGATTGTTGTGCTTCAAAATCGTCTTGTCCTTGACGTCATCCTGGCTGATAGGGGCGGAGCTTGTAGGGTCATCGGATCAAGCTGCTGCGTATTCATACCAGAAAATTCGCCATCTGTATATAAAGCCATCACTCGCCTTCATAAGATTGTAAGCCAGATACACCAGAACCCAGGCACTTGGACTTGGTCCAGTTGGTTTTGGAATGCGGTATCAGCCTGGGGATGGAGAGTTTTATCCTTCCTAGGTATTGGCCTTCTCATACTATTCAGTTGCTGTCTATGTCTACAATGTGGACCAGCGATTTGTGGTCTGTGTGCCACATCGTGCATTCCACATCAAGATTTTCATTCAAGATCCCGGAAGAAGAAAGAAGAACAAATGATGCTATATGAACAGATCAATGGATTGATGAAGATTGATATCTCTTGAAGGGCAAGGAGGGGACAAGGAGGGAATGTGGAAATGTGGATTTTTCTGGTCAGTTATGTCCCCTATCTTGGACCCCAACGGTTCTATGTGCATGTCACAAGTACATGTATGTTCCCTCCAGTTCCAGTTATGAAGACGCAAACACATGTGCGTCCACCGTCAACATGTCCTCTGTCAGATCCGCCATGAATAGGCCGGATATTCCATTCCTAAATATGAAAGGCCACCGGCTTTATATGGTTCACTTATGCCACTTTACAGTCCAGGCAAGTAGGCCCTGATTCTGTCATCAAAACTCCTCTTGCCTCCTTCCTCTGAAAGCTCCAGTCCGAGCCTGCATCTGTGACCATGAACTTTGTCTCATTCTCTGCGCGGCTCACGAAGCCTGACATCAGCCTATTCTCTGCCAAGAACTGTATTTCACCTTCGAATTATCTGCCTCTCCCTCAGCCGATGCATTCCTGCCTAGTAGTTTAAGTAAACATTCTTCCAGTTACCAAGCAAAAAGGCTCATCTTCTCTGTCCTCATGCAAGTAATTCATAGCCCTGTCACCATGGAATATTCCTACCCCCTCGCATTCAGTGTAGACACTTAGACGCTTGTACACGCACGCACAGTCAGTATAGAATAGATTCTGTCCGAGAGTCCTTCTTTTGTGGATAACATAGTTCTTTAAACATAGGATGTTAGATATGATTTGGGATTAGGTTGACTTGACCCCCCAGACTTCTCGTCTCCACACATAGAGCTAAATGTCAAGTCCCCGTCACCCCCTAGTTACACGTCAATTACACGTCATACTGCTGCGCGCGCATCTATGCCAAGTATTATCTTATAGATCCACCTATACATGACATCATAACCAATCATGTTCCTTTTTACTCATTATTACACCCATTTTCGGTTACGCAGCCCAAACGTCAATGTCCTTATCAATTGTCACGCCTACTGTATTCACTTCATTATAATGTATGTACTATAAAAGTTACTTTTCTGTCAATAAAGTATGTACTTCACTTCCTGAACCCCCGTGGTGATGGAACTTGAAGCATCCGATTATAATCGATTATTGGAATAAAGCCCATTCCGAAACTCTAATATCACGGATTCTGCCTCTCATTTTTATTGAGCTATTTTATAATGTTTCTGTATCAAATTCAGTCCCGGTAAAGGAATTTTTATTTACCACAGATTTAGCGGAGAAAGTCAGAAGTATCTTGTACATATGAGGATAGTTTTTGAACCCACTCCTGTAGGAAAAAGTCTATGTATTTGGAGGTATTTTCCATTATTCTATTGATAGCTGAAATTATCGGTCTACCTGGTGGAATTGTAGTGTTCTTATGCACTTTGGGAATAAGATAAAACGTAGGGATAACTGGGTATTCCTTTTTTTAAAAACGATATTCAGCTTCTGTCAATAATCCTCCACTCTTCCAAGCAAGGAGTTTAAGGTAATGTTCTTGCCATGCCGCTTTGACTACATTGATATTCCTTTCCCGATAGTGGCGTGGCCACAGGACTACATTTCCGCCCTTGTCTGCCTGTCTCACAATTATATTGGTATCAGATCCGAGTTTTTTTACAAGTTTCTGATAGCTGAGGTTCTGTCTATTTCTGCTGCGATAAGTCTTATTGGAAGATGTATATAGCTTTTTCAAATCTTGGGTCACCAACTTGTGGTAAACATCCAAATTATCGTGTAACAAAATGGGCTGGAAGGTAGATTTTGGTTTGAATGGAGTTTCAAAAGCGCCTCTATTACCCAATAGTCCTCGTTCCCTTGTTGTAATTCCTTCCTCTTGTTCTTCTACAAGGGACCAAACATCTTGGAACAAATCTACATCCCCTGCTGTGAGTAAAGAAGGACTGATCGGGTTAGATGTAGAAGGGACTGGGGCCTTTTTGGGTTGGAGTGTATGGAATTTATGTAATTTGAGCTTTCTCACAAAATGATAGGTATCCAATCTGGTATCCACGTAGTTAAAATCACATGGTGGACAGAACGATAGTCCCAAACCCAAAATTCTCTCTTCAGTAGATGTTAACTGTACATTTGTTAGGTTAATGACTGCATTGGGATTCTTACTGCTGTTCAATTTTTGTTCTGAAAGCGGTTCCATCTCCCCCTTGACGCCTTTCTGCCCACATTTTTGTTTTTGTTTTCCTTTGGCACATTTTCTTCTCTGGCTTCGTTTATAATTGTGTCTTTGTTCTTTGCTGCCGGGGGTCCACGAGGTCTTAGAGGGATAGTTTGATAAACCCCAATTGTCGTGCTCTAGTGGCATCCCCTTCAGGATCACTTTCCGCAGCCGAACTAAGCTCGGAGGTCGATGTAGATAATGCCGTTGCTTCGCTTATTTTCCTCTGTGTGGGTCTATTTCCCCGCGCTTTGACCGCATCATATTTACGTGCATATGTAAATATTTGGCCATTTTGATAATCAGCGCGGTCCCTTTCGAACTTGAAAGCCTTCCTTCGTTTGATAACGTCTTCATCTTTAATTAGACGGGCCAGCATATCATCCCTAAACTTCTTTGTTTGCTCACTCTTCTCCATTTTATCAATCTCCATTTCCAGAGCCTCAATTTGTGTTTGTAGCTTTGCACGGTCACTTTCCGCATACTTGATTAATATCATCATTAATTTGCTGGAAGACGCTAGGTTCGTCTCTGCCCATTCCGCAAGCATAGCCGGGTCCGGATTCTCATAGCTAGGCGCCAGGGTGATTCTCAAACCTCTTGGAATTCTTCCGACGTCCAAGTAGCGGGATAGAGATCTGTGTTCCCACCACTTGGACTGCTCTGCTCGCATTAACTTCTCCAATTTCTTGTATTGCACCCTAACGTTGGCACATCCTGGTTGGCTGATAAGGTTATCACTCCGTATTGCCTCCCCAGCCGGGGAGTCAAGGAACATAGAGCTTGCTGCCTCCTCTCGATGTCGCAACGTGTCGGCGGACATATTGGCTATGTTTGAATAGTAATTTTCAAAACTCGTTTGTTAACGGTCGTGGATTCTCAGCACAATGTCCCAATCACACGTCGTGCACTCTCCCCACTGGGATATCCGTAGTCCCCTACCTTCACCAAATGCCAGGAACACTTCTCCGGTCAGCCGACACGGGACGTCCCAGTTTTCGTGGCAGAAGTAGGTAAATAATACAGTTCCCAGGGGCTACGGCGGCTTCCTCCTCTCGAGAGTATCCAAAAAGGTTCCGGAAGACCGGAATCGACTGCTTCCTTCTGCTGTGCCCAAACCAAGGGGGAGGGGTTCCGTTCGTACCGCTGAAGCTGCTCGGTAATTAGATGAAGGTAAATTCGTCTTTGTTGCTGCCTGTAAAAAAAGACGGAGAACTGACCCAGGAATCGGTGCCAATCAAGTTTTTAGTTTATTGAATCTTCAACAAGCTTGTCCGACATGTCGCGTTTCAGCCCCCACTCGGGCCTTGATCACATGACGCGTTGCTAAGGGAACTAGCAGCATTTAAAGGGGAATACAACCGGATATGACCTTAATGAAATACATTCATGGACAGCGAAAAGTTACTCATTGAAATCTATTACACAATTTTTCTCTCCTCCCTTTCAAATATTTGCAAAGAGGTACTGTGCACAATGTAGGACAATTTATAACTTGACTCTTTCATACATCTATGAACATATAAATATATACATGAATAAATATTCGTATTAAAATAAATATTTAAGATATACAAAAAATAACCACAGCAATATCCATAAAATACCACAGCTGTATTGAGCCAAATATATTGATGTTTAGAGAATAAGTTAATGGTCAATTGTGCAATGTAAAGATTCCCTGATATGATTATTTTGGTACAATACAAGCTGGTGTGATGCACACCGTCCATATATTCATTGAATGTTGTGAAGAATATATATCTATATCCATCTATCTATCTATCTATCTATCTATCTATCTATCTATCTATCTATCTATCTATCTATATATATATATATATATATATATATATATATATATATATATATATATATATATATATATATATATATATATATATATATATATATAGATACTCCGTCGTTCCTGGCTTCACTCGCACAGACGGAAACGGACCACTGTATTGTGCTTAAAAGTAAGTTATTATTGCTGCTTCGGCCTGACTCGTTTCGGCTCCAAAGTGAGCCTTGATCACATGACACGGAGGAAAGCATTTTACTCATTTTTAAAGTGACTGTGCTTGGTGATAAACACCACGTGATATTCACAAATTCATAGACATACACAAAATTTCCTATAGTTAAGCACATTTTGTAATTAGTGCTTATCAAAGTCCATCATTCGAATACAATAAAATATCATGTATTAAATCAATTTAAAAACACGATAAATTATATTAAAATCATCAGTATATAAATATTGCATCAGTCACAATGTCCATATTCTTCTCTGCTTGATCCCAAGTGGGTATATGAATTTTGTCTTATATGTAAATGTGTAACCTTTCTCATTATAATTACGAATAATGAATATTGATGAATAACGAGTATGGTATATAACCCTATTGTTGATATGTCTCCTAAATTCTAATGGATACTCCATGGTTTATGTCTAATGTATTGTAACTTATCTGTTATGTGTTAGTGATTAGCATGCGCAAAGTATGAATAGTGGTTACGTGTATGGTGAATAAAGTGCGGGTGCATTCATAATATATTATTCAGTTACTGGTCAGAAAAGATGTTAAAATCCTGGCATAGTGCTTATTTTAGACTTGTTGCGATAAAATACCCGGATATAAAATCTATTGTAGGCAATGTTGTTTCGGTGTTGATCAATTTTCACTCCACTCATCATAATCTTGTGCTACCCCAATTAGGATTCACTAACAGCTAATAATCATAAGGCCAACCTATTTTTTAATATTGCATTTATAATTATAGTTATAATTATACTTCATAACTATAAAGTCCTGGATATGGAGTTCATTATAATGTCAAATATGTCCTAATTTTGTGGATATATATAATTTACCCAGGATAGTTATGCTATGTGCAAATATGTCAATGTAATAGATATATTCCTATAGTGTCAGTGTCCTAAATTCACAGACATTTCCTCCTAAGATGTAGATAATATCAACCATAAAAACATACATATACAATTATATAAATATATACATATAAATATAAAAACCAAGTTAAATGTAGACTGTTTAAATAAATATTATAAATATTAATAAATGATATGTCACTGTATGAGCTTATGTGGGACATTTAAATATACTTATAACTGGGGGAAGATAATCTTATTGAATCTGATATCATCTAATCACCATTACATTGCAATAACTGTTATCTTATTGATTATTTTTCCGGCTAATGTTGCTCTTTTGAAATTAAAGAAATGTTTGCAGTTCCAATTCTTATATTACTCTCTGCTGTTGTTTCTCTAGTGGTGGAGCTTTCACATATATCCTTCTTAATCTATATGGGTTCATAAAGCTGGGGTTCAGCACTAAAACATGTTTCAATCCATCTCAGATAACGTTAGTTTATTCTCAATCATCTGATGATGTTAGCTTGATAACTGTGGAAATCCTTTCATGTAGAGTATTACAGACAAGCATATAGGTCCTCAGATATATTAAGGCCATTTGGATGTTTGGTATCAAGTGCAATGATGTAGCATGTTTCCAACTTTCTCAGTGGTCTTTCTCTGTCGCCACCGCGAATACTTGGTGGGATGGCGTCAATTACATAATATGTTAGATCTTTATTGTTAGAATTATGAATTTCTTTAAAATGACGTGCCACCTGGTAGGTGTTGTCCTAGTTGCTAATAGCCCTGAGATGTTGGAGTATGCGCTTATGCACTGCTAGTTTGGTACTTCCTACATATAAGAGGTTACATGGACATGAGAGGACATACACTGCATGATCTGTCTTGCATGTGAGCAGTTTATTAATAGTATGTTTTTTACTGATGAATGGAGTACAAAATTCCGTCTTATTGTCTCCGTATTGACATGCCTTGCAGGTCTTACACCGGATAAAGCCTTTCCTGTTCTGTAGCCAATTAGTCGTGTCAATAGTTTTGGGGCTTGTTGTAGCTAGTTGATCCCTCATGGAGGGACCCCGACTATAAGTTAACGACACTCTCTGTGGTAAATCTGAACCAATTATAGGATCACTAAGCACTAATGGCCAGTTTTTTTGTATAATAGTCCGTAATTGTTTGTGTTGTTTACTATACTGGACTATAAGTTTTATATATATAATTTTTTTTTTCACATCCAATGTCGTTGTCTTTGGCGGCTTATCATACGTCTGAATACAAACTCTTCAGACGCCGTTCATCGTGAGTTTTCTTCACCCATTTATCATTTTCAATAGATATAATTACGTATGATTGTACATATCAAATTCATGTCTCAGACCGACGCGTTTCGGCCACCGCCTTCTACTGGGCCTCCGGTTACATAACGGTGGACATGGGCAGTCCTATTTAACTGTTCTTTCACTCTTTTCATGCCCAATCACACACTAGAATGTGAACTCCTTTCTCAAACTGGTTCCTTTTCCCCGCCATAACTCGCTTAATATATTACATCATAACATTCAAAACATCTTTCCCATTTCAAACTCATTGTTGTAATGCATTCTTGAATTCAATATTTCTGAATTTTATTAAATTTACAATTTCCTGGTTCCTTTTTTAACCTCTCCTTACTTAACTTAAGTGCAACAGGTGGCATGTGCTATAATTCATTTTATTATTTTATTGTATCTCTCTATAGGAAACTATTGCACTTATTCCACTAAAGTGACAAATGCTTTGCTATACTGTGGTTATGCTAAAATACTCAGTGTTCTTTATTGTATAATTCAATTGTCAATTGTCCTCCTTTCCCCCCTCCCATTGCCCCTGTGTACAATTATTGCACTTATCCCTTAAAAATGTCTTATGCTATGTTGTCTTCCTATATGAGGTTATTGCACTTATTCTATTAAAGTGACTTGTGCTGTACTATGCTAAAAATACACCAAAGAGCTTGGTATAGTTTATTTCACAGTTTATCCTATGTGGCATGTGTTGTAGGTTCTTTGCTTGCCTTCCACATGTTCAATTATTGCCCTTATCCCTATAAATTGACTGGAGCTGCGGTATATTCAAATTATGATAAAATTCCTAATGTTTATTATTGCACTGTGCCCCAATGTTTATTTCTATTCTTCTCTCTACTTACAATTCCTTTCGCCTATCTCAATAGTGTGTTTGCTATGGGACAATTCCCATTTTCAAAAGATAATACATTATGTGTTAAATTAAGAGTTCAACTTTGCAGTCCCACGCCTTCTTTGGGTATTTACTTTATCTATTCTGCACGGCCCCATAAAGTGCTAACATTTCGACTTTTCAGATAAAGCGCTACTGCTTGCAGCAGTCAGAAAGCCTTCATAATCACTTGACGTTAAATGTCCAAGAGATCCGGAACAAATGTACGTCATGACCATGTATGGGCTTCATCATGTGACAAGAGGAAGGATTGTGTTATGTAAAGATTATACTCAATGGTTAAAGATGTATATATAATTCAGCATCTATATTATGTCCTGTTGGGATTTCTGTACCCATCGAGATTATTAGTTTGCATTCCTCTCTTCCCAATTCTCTCTCTCTAATCCCTCTTCTAGAATATATATATATATATATAAATATATATATATATATATACATATATATATATATATCATCTACTGGCGGTCGCCCATAGATAGTTATAGTTAAGACCGTGTTTCCATAGGAAATCTGAAAATTCTATTTTGAATAACTTTGGCGCCGGTTGATGAATCCTCGCGAAATTTTCAAAACTAATGGGGCGCTCCGCTCAGCTCCTACCCTGAAAGTCTCGAGGCAATTCGTCAAGTGGGGGCCGAGAAAAAAGGGGGGTCCCAAAACGCGTTTTCCCCATGCATTTTCCCATAGGACCTTTAGTCGAAGGTACAGCCCGCACGGCTGAACAGAATTACTTGAAATTTGGAAGAGAGCTAGTCCTCAGGTCAGGGAAGTGCCTTTTGCAGGTCTGGTGTCAATCTGTTCAGTAGTTCCTGAGAAAATAGCATTTAAAAGCATATAAATATCTATAAGCGCGTACCGTGCGCGCAGCGTGCGCGCACTGTGCGAGCACCGTGCGAGCACCCTAACGTGCGCGAGCGTAATTCTGATTGGTGGTTACATGTTAGTCAATGTTCGAATCGGTCGAAATCAGGAAGTGTCGGCCGCCATTTTGTTTGTTTTCAGTGCGAGAGTGAAAAAGGAAGGTGGCGAACGTGAAAAGGGGGCAGGGTAGAGAGTTCCTGACCCCCTAGCCTTTGAAGGACCCCGAAGGCAGAAAATTTTTTTTTTTTTTTTTTTTTTTAAATCGCAGGGGTGAAAAACCCAAAAACAAAATAAATAAATAAATAAATTCATACGTAGTTTATTGTAAAATAAATATATAAAAAAAATAATAATACATACATAACTTAGCATTTAAAAAACTGTACAAATTCACTGAAAAAACCATAGGTTTCATACACGTTATAGTTAGGAGTTAGCATTTAAAAAACCTTTCAAATTCACCTAAAAAAACATAGGTTTCACACATGTTATAGTTAGGTGGATATTTCACTCGTATAAAACCAATGAAATTCCCCCGTTATAGTTAGTTCAGATAACTATAACTCGTGCGACCGCCACTCTATCACAAGGATGATGTTATCAGTGATGTCATGAGTGATGTCACTGACCATGTCATGAGTGATGTAATATGTGAAGTCATCAGCAGTGCATTGCAGGCGCGCGAGTTATAGTTATCTGAACTAACTATAACGGGGGAATTTCATTGGTTTTATACGAGTGAAATATCCACCTAACTATAACATGTGTGAAACCTATGTTTTTTTCAGTGAATATATATATATATTCCAACCACTCCCGACTTGATTCAAAATCGGACACCGACACAGGAGTTAGCTTTTGCCATTCAGCTTGTAGATTTATTAATCCTTTAGCTTGACACGTTTTGGCACACCTGCCTTGTTCACATGGGCAATCACATAAAATCAAACGTTTTTAAACAGAGAATTTCTAGTCACATGGTCGTTTTCAAATAGATACGGAAGAAAGACTGTCATTTCTACATAAGGGAAGATACAACTTTACAGAGACCAACAAAAGCTTTCAATAATTTATCCATAACTATAAATTGTCTTAACTCTAATTACATTATTTCTCCTTCAGCATTATGGTTGCCCTTAAAATTTGATTAATATCTCAAATTACTAACTATATATTACCAAGGATTGGCTATGTTCTATCATTAATACTATAATGCATTACTAGTCATGCAAAAGTAAAAAAACATTTTAAAATCCCAATTATTCTCATTTGATAACATCTCATTGAAGACACATTCAAAATTATAATCCTTGGAGATATCTTCACAACCAGTGCATCCATTTGTTTTTACATTTGCTATGGTCTCACAATATTGATTTATTGTGTTGTATTCTTCACACAAAAATAAAAATAAATAAACACTAGAGAAAATATAATGGGCCAGTGCCCTTGTCTGGAGTCCAATTTCATGTCATTCATTCAGCACTGACATCGAGTAATTTCCTTCATATGTTATCTCGGTTTTTCTGCCAATAAACCAAATATATTCTCTTTAGTACATGTAGACAATATTTCGTTGAAAAGAGTCAGTAAAGGATAATTTTATAAAATAATTTCTATAAAATTAATTCTAAATTTCAGGTACACATGTCGCAATCAAGATAAATAAGGTGCAAATGCTTCACAGTACTATTATGTGCAACATATTGCTAATAAAGTGCAGATGCTTTACATTACTCACATTTTCATATGCAAATATCGCAATCAAAAATAAAGTGCAAGTGCTTCACTGTACGATTGGTATGATATGCAACATGTTATAAATAAAGTGCAAATGCTCCACAGTACTCTTATACACTTAATCCTCTTATTGTAGATATTTGGCCCTTTACTTTCCTAACATGATCTCAATGGCATATTAAACATGTAAATTTACTTGACTGACAGTCCAACACTATATGTATCTTTGGATATAATGCAGTCTTCTTCCTTCCTCTGATAATTAAAATCAGAATCATTAAAATCATTGAAATGGAATACCAGTTTACACCAAGTGTACATGTGTTGGAAATGGCCCTTTTTGCAGGGTTATCCCTAAACTTTTTGCTTTTTCCTCCTATTTTTTCCTGACCTGTGTGTGTTGTTTTTAGGACTCTGGGCACTTCACCACTGCTGATCAGTGCTAAAGTGCATATGCTCTCTGTGTAAACTGTGTTTTGATTGGTGTTTCCATGATTGGCTATTTGATTTATGTGTCAGTCTCTAGTAAAGTGCACTGCGAGTGCCAGGGCCTATAAATCAAATGCCGTTGGTGGGCTGCAACACTGGATTGTGCCACCCATGCAAACAGCCTGTAAAGTGTGTCTAAGGCCTGTCATTGCAGAGCCTGTGTGCAACCTGGGGCTGCCATGTCGACTTGGCAAGTGCACACACTGGCAAGTCCCTAAACCTTCCCTTTCCTACATGTTAGTCACCCCTAAGGTAGGCCCACGGTACCCCTGTGGGCAGGGTGCATTGTATGTGAAAGGTAGGACATGCCCTGGTGTGTGTGGCATGTCCTAATAGTGAATTACAGCCATTTTCGTTTTTCACTATTGCAAGGCTACCTGTTCTCCATAGGCCAGAATGGGCAGTTTGATTATTACATTTTATAATCCTAACTGACTCTGGGAACATGGTAGAAATTCGAATTTAGTATGTCTGAACACAGAATGATAAAATACATCTTTTAGTAAAGTTGTTTTTAAACATTCTGTGTTTGAAAATACCACTTTTAGAAAGTAGGTATTTTCTTGTCTAACTATCCAAACCTGCCTCTGCTAGGTTGTTTATTCCCTGTCTGGAGTTTGAGTGACAGGGCTGGGGAATTCCAGGAGACAGGGTGAGTCCGCCCAGTGGTGAATAGAGAGATCTGCATCTAGATGGGAGGGAGGAGTTGCACCTGGGACCTGAATAGGACTGTGCTGGCCCCCCCACAGTGGTGGCTCCACCCCCTGTGGTGCGTCTGATGTCTCTGCCCTGCACTGTGAAAGGAGAGAAGGAATCATGTCAACAGAGTGCTCCAGGGCTGTGCCTTTCCTCCACAATGCTGGCTCCACCTCCTGTGGGGCATCTGATGTCTCTGCCCTGCACTCTGAAAGGAAAGAAGGAGTCATGTAAACAAAGTGCTCCAGGACTGACCAGAACTGGTTTGGACTATGCAAAGGCCCCTCTGCCCTCAGAGGACAAAGGATTTTGGGTTATAAGTAGTGGGACCCTGATCCCAAGAATTTAGATTACTTCTGAACTAAGGAACCTGCCAGGAGGAAGGACCGGGAAAGCTGGAGGAGGAGTACTGCCCCTATGCTGCGTGTTGAGGGGTTGGCCTGCAGTGGTTGCTTCTGGCTTGGGTAGGGAAAGGACTGGACTGTGCTTTCATCATCCTGCTGTTAGATTTTTCTTCAAGGGCTTGAAGTGGAGCTTGCCTCCTGTTGGAAGTCTCAGGGATAGAAAAGACTTCACAGATCTCACTGGAATCAAGGAACCTGCCAAAACAAAGAGCTGGAAGAGCTGATAGGAGGAGTACTGCCCCTTTGCTGTATTGTTGCTTTGTTGGGTTGGCCTGCAGCTGCTGCTTCTGCCTTGGGCAGTGAAAGGACTGGACTGAACTTTCTCTACGTGTACTGAGTATCTCCAAGGGCCTGAACTAAGCTGGCCTCCTGTTAAGAAGTCTCAGGGACTGCAATGACTTCACCAACCTCTGGGTACCGCTCCAGGAACCACTGTTTCAGTTGCCACAGAGAAGAGGGAACCGCAGCCAACTCTGTCACTGACTCCGTCGCTGGCCTTGTGTCCTGAAGGCCCCGCAGGCTGCACCGACTCGCCCTGCACCGCAAGCCTTGGTCTCACCGACTCCGTCACCGAGCCGCTGCCTGCACCGCATCGAGAGACACCGCAACCTGCATCGCCTCGCTTCACTTCGCTGGCCTGGGCTCACCGACACGGTCGCTGCTGGCTCGAAACCCATGACCGACTCGTCGCGCACAGCTCTCCGGCTCAGCCAGCGCCAATTCCCACCAACCGGCTCTGTCGCTTGTATCGCAACTTGCCAGCACCGCATCGACCACCGTCTCACCCTGCACCGTAAGCCTTGGTCTCACCGACGCCGTCTACACGATCATCACCGAGCCGCTGCTAGCACTGCATCGAGGGACACCGCACCTTGCACCGCTCCCACCTTGCACGGTGACCGCGACGAACGCCACAACTGGCTCTGTCACCTGTACCGCAACCTGCCAGCACCGCATTGAGCACCGACTCGCCCTGCACCGCAAGCCTTAGTCTCACTGACGCCATCTGCACAATCGAGGGACACCGCACCGTGCACCACTTCCACTATGCATCGCAACCGCGACGGACGCCAAGACCAACTCGCACCGCCGTGTGGGTCACACTAAGAAAGGTACTGTGAACTAATCTGTCCCGCTGTTGCTGGCCCGTACCGACGCGGTCAGCTGGAACTGCGAGACTCTGTTGTTTTCAGCATCGCGGTAGGCTCGGATCGAGCTACCGACTCGTACGAACTGTGTTTTTTCAACGTATTTTGCAACTTAAAGACATTTTGAGAAGTAACTATTTCTGAAGTACTGTATGGTGGATATTTATCGTATTTGGTCTTGTTTATATAAAAATATTGGATATTTTTCTAAAACTGGTGTGGTGTCCGTTTGTAGTGCTTACAATGTATTACTGCTGGTTTTACGTGAATGCTTTACACACTGCCTCTAAGATAAGCCTGACTGCTCGTGCCAAGTTACCAAGAGGGTGAGCAGGGGTTATTTTAGGAGTGTAACTCCCTTGTCCTGACTAGAGTGGTGGTTTCTGCCTGGCTTGGGTGCAAACCTTAGCCAACCAGAAATCCCATTTCTAATAACATGTAAATCTTCCTCAGCGTTTAGACCGTGTCGATTCTTAGTGTTAAACAAGAGTATATATTTAGACTCTAGTTTGCGCAGTTTCTTTTCTCTGTCACCGCCTCTCTGGTTTTTGGGGACTTGGTCAATCGCAAAGTGAACAAGCTCAGTAGTATTACCTTTATGCACTTCGTTAATGTGACGTACTACCACATAGTTTTTGTCGTTATTTTTAATTGCCCTTAAATGCTGTAAAATACGGACATGAACTATATGAATCGTACTGCCAATGTTCATTTTTGGACATGAACACCTTAAAATGTAGACAACAAATTCACTTTTACAATTAAGTGGATTTCTTATTTTCCACGGGCTGCTAAGTAAAGGAGATGTAACCTGTTGTTCATTTTTACCATACCGACATGCCTTGCACTTGTAACATTTATGGAAGCCAGGGCTGACTTTTAGCCAACCTCCTCCTTTCTTGGCTTCCGGGTTAGTCTTAAATAAGTCATCCCTCATTGATTTGGCTTTATTGGAAGTCAACATTGGTCTTCGTGACACTTTCCCTTGCAATATCGGATCCTGCTTCACTAGATACCAATGCCTACACAGGCTATCTCTCACCTTAGCCTGGTAGGCAGTGTACCCAGTAATCATCCGAATCTGATCCTGAGTGTGCTTTTTCTTTTCTTTAACCTTCTCTGCATCAGGTCTCAACAGTACCTCTCTCTTTATGGTATCTACCTTAATCTTGGCCTGTTTCAGTGTTTCATACCTGTATCCTCTTTGTAGAAATCTCTCAGTTAAAGCATTTTGAGCTTGATTCAAAGCACCAGTTTTGCTGCAATTTCTCTTCATTCTCAAATTTTCTGCATACGGGATGCTCATTTTTAATCTTGGCGAATGGAAGCTTGCCGCATGCTGAATTGTATTGCCAACAGTAGGCTTCCTGTATGTGCGTGTTTGAATAGCTGCTTGTGCAATGTATACTTCCAGATCTAAGTATGTCACACTTGTCGCACTAATGTGTTCAGTAAATTTTAAGGTAAGATTGTTTACATTGATGCTGTCTACAAACAACTGCACTGACTCTTTGGATACATTCCATAGAATAAAAAGATCATCTATAAATCTGATCCATTTAATGATGTGATCCTTCCATTCTCTGCCATAATCGACTCTGAGCACCAGCTACTCCCACCTGCCCATATGCAAATTAGCATAGCTGGGGGTGAAGCAGGTGCCCATCACCGTGCCTTGCAGTTGCTTGTAGGTGTCCCCTCTGAAAAAAAATGATTGTTATTGAGACACAATCTACACATCTCAATCAACATATTGGTGTGTTGATATAAATTGATTGGTCTCATGTTCAGAAAGTGCCTGATTGCCCGTAGACCATCTTCATGGGCAATACTTGTGCATAGACTTACAACATCTAATGTTATTAAAAGGTAAGAATCTTCCCATTTTACATTAGCAATTTGGTTCAAAAAATCTCTTGAGTCCTGAATAAAGGCAGGTAACGCTCTTACATATGTTTGTAAAAATGGATCTAGGTACCTGGAAGTTGGTTCAAATAAACTACCAATGGCAGAAATAATAGGCCACCCCGGACTTATCCCTTAAAAATGTCTTATGCTATGTTGTCTTCCTACATGAGGTTATTGCACTTATTCTATTAAAGTGACTTGTGCTGTACTATGCTAAAAATACACCAAAGTGCTTGGTATAGTTTATTTCACAGTTTTTCCTATGTGGCATGTGTTGTAGGTTCTTCGCTTACCTTCCACAAGTTCAATTATTACCTTTATCCCTATAAATTGACTGGAGCTGCGGTATATTCAAATTATGATAAAATTCCTAATGTTTATTATTGCACTGTGCCCCAATGTTTATTTCTATTCTTCTCTCTACATACAATTCCATTCGCCTATCTCAAAAGTGTGTTTGCTATTGGGCAATTCCCATATTCAAAAGGTAATACCTTATGGGGCCGATTCCGATCCTGGAGAACCCGGGTACGAATCGTCGGACGGAGCGTTTTCTCCATCCGACTCGTACCCGGGAAAAAGACCGTACAAATATGCAAGTACGATTTGTACGAATCGTACAAAACACCGACCGTCACAAAAATACATCCGAATGTGATCCGGGACAGCGCATACGCAACATGCGGACGGAGTTAGGCAGCTTTTTATGTACCAGCAAGTACGATTCGTACCGACAGCACTCCGGACGGCAATATTTTTACGGCACCCATAAAGTGCCGGAAAAGCTAAGTACGCCGTGAAGCGTGAGGAAAATGGGGCCCGGTACGTGCCGAACACCCCCCCAGCCCTCCCCGTATGTACGCGCCGGACCCCCAGCCCCCACAGATGTACGCACCGGACCCCCAGTGCCCCCTCGGATGTACGCGCCGGACCCCCAGCCCCCCCGCGTATGTACGCGCCGTACCCCCAGCCCTGTATATACGGAGCGTACCCCCACCCCCGTATGTACGGTGCGTACCCCCACCCCCGTATGTACGGTGCGGACCCCCACCCGTGTATGTACGGTGCATACCCCCACCCCCGTATTTACGGTGTGGACCCCCACCCGTGTATGTATGGAGCGTAACCCCACCCCCGTATGTACGGAGCGTACCCCCACCCCCGTATGTACAGTGCGGACCCCCACCCATGTATGTACGGAGCGTACCCCCACCCCCGTATGTACGGAGCGTACCCCCACCCCCATATGTATGGTGCGGACCCCCACCCATGTATGTACGGAGTGTACCCCCACCCCGTATGTATGGAGCGTACCCCCACCCCGTCGCTCCCCCACCCCCGTATGTACGGTGCGGACCCCCACCCGTGTATGTACGGAGCATACCCCCACCCCCGTATGTACAGTGCGGACCCCCACCCGTGTATGTACGGAGCGTACCCCCACCCCCGTATGTACGGTGCAGACCCCCACCCATGTATGTAAACAGCGTACCCCCACCCCCGTATGTACGGTGCGGACCCCCACCTGTGTATGTACGGAGCGTACCCCCACCACCGTATGTACGGTGCGGACCCCCACCCGTGTATGTACGGAGCGTACCCCCACCCCCGTATGTATGGTGCGGACCCCCAGCGTGTAGCATTTGAGATGTCATCAGTGATGTCATCAGTGATGTCACTGACCATGTCATGAGTGATGTAATATGTGACGTCATCAGCAGTGCATTGCGGGGGCGCGAGTTATACTTAGCTGAACTAACTATAACAGGGGAATTTCTAGGGTTTTGTATGAGGGAAATGTCCAGCTAACTATAACACCCCTGAAACCTATGGTTTTTTCTGTGAATTTCTAGGGTTTTTTAAACGCCAATTCCTAACTATAACACCCCTGAAACCTATGGTTTTTTCAGTGAATTTCAAATGTTTTTTAAATGCTAATTCCTATCTATAACTTATCTATAAAGATATCATGAGAAGCATTCTTTTTTAAAAGTAGGGTGCACATTAGTTTTGTGGAAAAGCATCTTTGTGATTGGTTAAGAAAAAGCAGTTTCAACGTGGAGTACATATCAAAGGATAAAATTTGCTCAGATCAACCACACCTGCTACTTGCATTTGGAAGGCACTGTTCGAACTTAAAACAATCGTCAACTTTTAACCTGCACGTGTCGTTAAATATTCAAGAAAATGTTACAAAAAAATATCGTTAAGTTTTAAAAAATTGATGAACTTTTAACCTTCACGTGTTGTAGAATGTTCTAGAAAGTGTGTTGATAGAATATGTTGCGCTTCTGACTTCTATGTGTTGTTGAATATTTAAAAAACGGTTCATATGGAAAATTAAAAAGAAACCAATAGAGAAGTTTTGAAACCTAAAAGAATCAAGGAACTATTCTAATTTATTCTTTACATGTATTTATGTGTGCAGCAACAAAATTATAGACACAACAGCACTAGGAAGAGGAAGAAGCATGGAGTGGGGGGAGGGGGGGAGATGGGCAGAATGGCACACATGCACAATTAAGTACAACACACATATAGACTAACAATGGCCAAAATGAAACACACCAACAAGGAGCACAAGTCACACAACCCGCCAACATCACACCACTGAGCGAGCATAGAAGTGAAAACCACGCTGCATTCATACAGAATGTGTACAAAGGCCAGTCGTTGGTGTTGTGGGATGTCTGCGACCGTGGTCATCATGGATGAGATGCCCAGCATGTGGCACATGGTCGAGTTCCCTGTGTGTTATGTTGCCAAACGCTGCACCTCCCTCCCACGAGCCCCCACACTTTTTTACGGTGCACTGTTGTATCTCGTGCACTCGTACGGCACACCATTGTAATGCCTATTTGTGCATGTCCTGCTACATTCCAACTACAACATCACAGTGCCGTTTGGAGGTGGTGCATGCCAGTTTACAACATTGACTGCTGCGGCTCTTGTAGCAGGCCACACCAGAACACAGAGACACACTTACCGCACTTCCTGTACACGGACATGTCCGAGACATCCCGTTCCCCTTGCCGGATAGGCACACCCCAGCACTGACCTGTGAATCCCAGACCAGCACACGCCAGTTGTGCATGCAGGAGGATGCGTGCGTAGCTACACATTCAGGCTCACTGCCAATGCTGAGGTGACAGCACACTGTGATGTTGCAGGGCTCGCGCCTATCATGCTAAGACAATGACCACAGGGACACACTTACTAAGATATGGGTTTGGGGGGCATTGGCGGTCCTGGATTTGTTGAGATGAGTCTTCTGGCCCTCATGGGTATCCCTGTATCATGCTCATTGACTCTATGGTACCTGTGGGTGTTCTGGTGTGGCTCTTGGCTGTGTTCCCTTTCATGGTGCAGGTAGTTGTCCTGCTTAACACCAGCAGAAAGCAGGTGTAAAATCCCTGGTGCTAACGTGTCTTATCGCCGGAATTTGTTTCGCATTGCAATTGGTGTGAAAGTTGTGATGTGATTTTTTTCGTGTGCAGAACAATATCCGAACTGAGCAGTATATCTCATCAAGATCCAGCACCTGACGCACTATTCCCAATCAATATAAATACAATGAGATTTCATAATAGATTTTGTGTGTACACTGTAAGTGCAGCCAATACCTCAGTGCAATCCAATACAGGATTTTAATATTTAGAATAAATCGGAAAGGTGCACCTCGTGTCTTTTTGCACGGGAACGCTACTCTCCATTTCATTATCAGCACTTTAAAGTTGAGATAAATCTAACACACTATTCAGAAGTTGGTGCAAACTGCAGATATCACCAGTAGTCCAGCGATAAGTGCCCCAAAATGTAACACCATGGTGGACTCCATCAAATAACAGTAATAAGAACAAGAAAGAGTCACACAGCAGTTAAGAGAACAACCAAAAACGTTATTAATTTTTTTTTCAAACTTTATTTTTTATAATAATAAATATATAAACGAAAAACTATTTTCAAACTTAATTTTTTTATTAACATATATATGAACAATAAACTGATAAACAAAATGTAACAACAATAATAAAAAACAACAAGGCGGAACACCACTGTGGGGACAATGGATGTCGACGACAGACCTGGAAAATAAGAAAGATTGTAAAAAAAAAAACAACATGGTATTCTCAACAAAATACCACAAGAAACAAATCACAAATATATAAAATGCATACAGCTAACAAAATTTTATAAGTTTAACTTACATAAACTGTAAATGTTGCCGCTTTAAAATATTTACCGAATCTGAAGAAAATGTTTTGCAGAAGGCACCACACCAACAACGTTTTTCTTCAGAGGTGAGGAAATTTTTTACTTTTTCCAAGGAGCAAACAAAGACCAATGCCACCTTCGTCACTCGCAAGATTTGCCAAAGAGTTCTGTTACGAGGAGATCCTAACATAAAATACTCGTGCGGCACAGCAAGTATGATGAAACACCTAAGGACCCTTCATCCAAACAATCTTGCACGAAAAGAGTGCAAACAGATGAGAAACACTCCTGTTCTGTATCTATAAAAAAGAATCACAAATAAATGTATATTAATAACTTTCAAATTTATACTATTCCATTACTGTACAAACACATTTTATATAAAAACTGACTATGAAACTATAGCCCTCAACCACAAGTGTGACGATCATTACATGCATAGTGCATACTACTTTGAAGCAGTTCATGCCCTAAAGCCTACCTCACTAAAAGACTACATGCTAACTGACTAAATGATTACAGTACTATAAGGAGACACACTGGGTGACTCACAGGGTGTTTGCTAGAAGAGTATGAATACTAACTAGGGAATAGAAGGTGTGAAACACAACTGTGTAGGTGATTAGAGCACTGCATCCATACTGCATAGGCATTTAAAGCAGTCCATGTGCTAAGGCCTGGCTCACTGCATGACTACTTGGGTACTGACTGAATGATTAGAGTACAGCAAGGAGAGTGCCTAGGTGAATTTATAAGTGCTAGGCTTTTCGCACAGGGAATAGATTAGTACTTGGTACTGGATGGGTCACTAGAGGAGTGCAAAGGCAGTGACAAGTGCTGGACTGTATGGATACTGACTAGGAAATTGAAAGTGTGAAAGACAAGTGTCTAGGTGGTTAGAAGACTGCATGCATAGTGCATAGGGGTTTGAAGCAGTCCATGTGCTAAGGCCTGGCTCAGTGTATGAATACTTAGGCACTGACTGAATGATTAGAGTACTGCAAAGATAGTATCTTGGTGAATATATAAGTGTTTGGGTTTTAGCACAGTGAATGGATTAGTACATGGTGCTGAATGGGTCACTAGAGGACTGCAAAGAGAGTGACAGGGTATTTCCTGGAAGTGCATGGATACTGACTAGGGAATTGAAGGTGTGAAAGACAATTGTGTAGGTGGTTAGAGGACTGCATACATAGAGGATAAGGGTTTGAAGCAGTCCATATACTAAGGCCTGGGTCACTGGATGAGTACTTGGGTACTGACTGAATGATTAGAGTACAGCATGGAGAGTGCCAGGGTGAATTTATTAGAGTTTGGCGCTGTGAATGGATTAGTACTTGATGCTGAATGGGTCACTAGAGGAGTGCAACGGCAGTGACAGGGTGTTTGCTGGAAGTGAACGGATACTGACTGGGGAATTGAAGGTGTGAAAGACAAGTGTGTAGGTGGTTAGAGGACTGCATGCATAGTGGATATGGGTTTGACGTAGTCCATGTGCTAAGACCTGGCTCAGTGCATGAATACTTAGGCAGTGACTGAATCATTAGAGTACTGGAAAGAGAGTGTCTAGGTGAATTTATAAGTGTTTGAGTTTTGGCACAGTCAATGGATTAGTACATGCTGTTGAATGGGTCTCTAGAGGACTGCAAAGGAAGTGACAGGATGTTTCCTGGAAGTGTATGGATACTGACTAGGGAATTGAAGGTGTAAAAGACAAGTGTATAGTATGTTAGAACACTTTTATTTGAAGCAATCTATTTGGTACTTAGAAACTGACTAAATATTCAGACTACTTCTAGGACAGTGCTTAGGTAAAACTTTTAAATGTTCAGTTCTGCCACAGTGAACAGAATAGTACATGGTACTGCACCTTAGTGTCAAACCCTGACTCATTTAATCAATGCATAAGCAAAGACTAGCTTCTAATGCTCTTAAACTTGACAACATGAGAGGTTTTAAATTAGTTATCTGTCAGCAAATACACAATGTTACCAAATGCTTCTCTCACAGTGGTTCCCAAATGCACACAGACTCACAGTGTGATTCTA
This sequence comes from Triturus cristatus, assembly GCF_964204655.1. Lineage (NCBI taxonomy): Eukaryota > Metazoa > Chordata > Amphibia > Caudata > Salamandridae > Triturus > Triturus cristatus. The sequence goes on from NC_140592.1 coordinate 780,814,167, forward strand.
GACAACAACCACTATACCTAGGAGTTTACCAAAAATCATTCACTACTGTGGAAGTGATAAGGGAACTGCACACAATCTTCATATTTCAGGACTGCACGTTTGTGTCAAAGCTTGACTCATTTAATCCCTTCGGTGCGGCGGGAATTCTGCTGCAGCGCTGGGGGGTGTGGGGGGGCAGCGCGGTGGCGCCGTGCTCATGACGGAGCCACTCCGTCATGAGCCACGGTTGAGCTGTGCTCATGACGGAGTGGTTCCGTCATGACTCCGCCCAGTTGCATTGTCCCCCCGCACAGGCGGGGAAACAGCGCCGCGTGGGCGGAGCGGCCGCCAACGGTCGCGGCATGACGGAACCGCTCCGTCATGAACACACGGCAACCGTGGCTCATGACGGAGTGGTTCCGTCATGAGCGGGGAAGGGGTTAATCAAAGCATAAGCAAAGACTGGCTTCTAATGCTACTGTTGTAATAACTTTATTTCGGTCAACAGACCATAAAAAGTACAAGAAACATTAAAAAAAAATAAAGCAATAAATACAACAGTTAAGTTAAAAAGTTCTGCCTACTACGCCACATATACAACAGGAAGCGAGAAACCACAAACACAATAGGAGGATGGGTATCGTAAGTCAATATCCTGCAAGCCTGTGTAAAATGCATGAATCCCAAATTCCTGCAAATAGGGATCAACCAACGTTTTCTAAGTGCAGAATAGGCAGGACAGAAAAACAAAACATGAGAGATATTCTCAATATTATAGGTGCATGCAGGGCAAGCTACAGTGTTCGATTTGGTCCATTTAGAAGTGAAAGACCTTATGGGAAGGGTGCCGTGTCTTAGCTGAATATACAGCTTACGGGCAGCTGGAGGTTCAATTAAATCCATGAATTCCTCGGCCTTGGGCTCTGTTTTTATTAAGAGGAACTCAGATGACAGCCTACCTAATGATGTAGAGCTATTTAACATCTGATGGTTTAGCATATGAATAAGAGAAAGGAGTATATTCTTAGATATCCCAATGCAATTCGTCTCCGGACTATCCCATAGTCCGGAGAAGCCAAGCCGAGTACAAGCTGTACTGATATGCTGAAGCCAAGGGATCGCTTTATGTCTAAGAATAGGCCAAATCTCAGAAAATTCTACTTTATAGTCAGCTAATTCTGAAACAGACCACAACCTCTTCCAGTACATAATTGGTCTAGCGTTTATGATCTCCTCAATTGGAATCAACCCAAGATCGAATCTGAGAGGGATCAAAGGCGTACTAGGCGGTAGACCAATAAAATTTCTGACAAAAGACTGCTCCACCCTTTTAAGATCCAAGGTCTGCTTGTGCCCCCAGAGTTCAGCCCCGTAAGTTGCTGCCGTTCTTGCTTGGTGGCTATATATTTTAAGTGCGGGGGAGACTGGCCTGAAGGTGGATTCCTTAAAAACTTTGCTTAGTCCCCCCGCTAACTGAGTGAGCCTAAGCGTGGATCTAGCAATCTGCTTATGCCAATCAAATTTCTCTGTAAGGGTAATGCCCAAATAGATAAATGTTTTAACCCTTTCCAGGGGGCTACCATAAAGTACTGGATTAGGACGTGTGCGCTTAGGGGGGTTGAAAATCATGAACTTTGTTTTTTCTATATTGATTTCCAACCCCCGGAGATGGCAGAACTCTACAAAACCATCAAGAGTATTTTGAATGCCCGATGATGTTCTGGACAACAAAAGTGTGTCGTCCGCGAACATCAGAGCGGGCACTCTACCTGTAGCCAGTCTAGGGGCGTCATTATTAATCACACCATTCAAGTGTTTTATGAGACCATTGATATAAAGGCTGAAAAGGGTAGGTGCCAGAACGCACCCTTGGCGAACTCCTTTTAAAACGGGAAATTGATCTGTGAGTTCACCATACCTTCCACACCTTACCTGCGCAAAATTATTTAGGTGTAACCTCGAGAGAATAGCTAACAAATAGGGCGGAAGACCCATATCCGCAAGCACTCTCCAGAGTTTCCCACGTGGGACCAGATCGAAGGCAGCCCGCAGGTCCACGAACACAAGGTAGAGGCTGCCACCCTTCACCTTAGCTGTTTTCCAGTACAGGACCTGCAGGCGAAATATCTGGTCCAGAGTAGAAGTGCCAGACCTAAATCCTGCCTGAAGTGTGGAAAGTATCCCCTTTTCCTCGATCCACCCAAGGATCCTATCAAGGATAACCCTCCCCATCAGCTTTTGTGATGTGTCAATTAAGCTGATAGATCTATTATCTGAAGGGGTTAAAGGACAGCCCTTTTTTAGGATCGGCACAATTTCTGCTCCTAACCAAGTGGGCGGGAGATCGTCCCCCTGTAGGATGCCATTAAATAAGGTGACTAAGTAGGGGGCCCAGATTTTTGGTTGCGTCCCAAACAGATCCCCTGGCAGTTTATCCAAGCCAGGAACCTTGTTTGGGAGCAAGATTCCTAATGCAATCTCTACCTCACGCAAGGTGATTAATTCATCTGTGGGAAGGCATGGGCAGACGGCAATTGGCCGTACATACTCTTCAGTACCACTCGCACTAAGGGATTGCTGAGATTCAATGGTATTAACAACCATACCACCAGACTCAGAAGTGCCATAAAGGGCACAAAAGTGGCTTTCCCAAACAGAAGGGGCGATGTTGGGGACAAGAACCGGGGTATGCCCACTGAGTCCAGTTGCTACTATGGACCAAAATAATTTGGAATTTTTGTTACCAAGTGCAGAACCCAGATTCTCCCATTTAGCAACTTCCCATTCCTTTTTTGCGTCACTAAGTGCCTTTTTGTACGCAGAACGATGCGCCTTAACGGCTTCCCTATTGTTGGTTTTTAAAGCTCTAAAGAGTGCCTTTCTAGTAGCCCGGCATAAAGCATTGTACCACTGGAGAGGCGTAGTCCGTGGGCGAGTAACCCTTCTCTCAGGACAGAGAATATCTTTGATTGCTGCTACCAAGTTGATATGAATTTCAGATGCCCTTCCTAAGTGACCAAATTTCCCCATTTCGTCAGTAAATGGGATAATAGTCATATATAAGGCAGCAAGCTTGCTAGCGGACATCTGGAAATCTGGCCATTTAACTCTGCGCCTACAGTTTGTTATGATTAAAGGCACAGTGGCAGAATGATCATCCGCAATTTGGCATTTAAGCCCGAAGCTCCCCATCTTGAGTGAGAGTACCAGGGCATTATGATCACTGTCACTTCTTTCAATAACTCTGAACTCATGCACCCTATCCCAATGCCTAGCCTCCAAGAAAATGTAATCAATTAATGAGGACTGATTAAGCCGATAAAATGTTGCTTTCCCAGGTCTGTCGGGCTCGACCCTCCCATTACAAGCTCGTAATGAGGTTGTAAGCACAAATGACTGCAGTTGTAAAACTAAAGGGGTCCAAGCCTTGACCCGAGAAGTCAATGGTTGAGGGATAGCCCACAGTGAATCAACGTCATCCGAGCCACCCATATTTGAATCCATGAGTGGCTCGAAATGACAGTTGAAATCACCACCCAGAATTAACACATTAGAAGGGTCCATTGACTGAATAAGGGTCAACAAAGTTTCAATAGCCTCTGACACAAGGCCCCGCCTAACTGGTCTTGAATATACATTAAACAGGGCGATATTTGACCCATTTCGTATAGATAACAATACGCACTGAACGTCCGGCGAATTAGTACTAATTTGTGTTGCCTTGACTCCCAAGTGCGTGCCAACCCATATGGACAATCCCCCCGCAGGTCTACCCCTCTCGCCCTTATTGGCCAAAATGTCAAATGTAGCAAATCCCTGGGCTGAACTATTTTTTAGTGCCCAGGTTTCTTGTAGCATACAAATATCGTGAAGGGCCATAAAAGAGCCCCACTCAGGAATGGGTAATTTGCTCTTAAGTCCTGCCACATTCCAAGAAAGGATTTTGACGTGGGTAGTCGTTAGATCTCGACTAGTTGGATCATTGTGCAAGGAACCACAGAGGTCGTTAGTCATGGCAGAGCCAGCTTCTGGTGCAGATACATGCTTATAGGATGGTACATGCTGGTCAAAGGAAAAAGAAGGAGCAATTACAGGATGAGTAGATTGTTCTGGTGGAAAAGTTTGAACCAGAGAAATTGACTCAATAATCTCGTACTGAAGCTCCATAGTGGTGGGCTTATTAATCAGGAACCCCCCCTGTCAATCGCAATCATCAAAGCCTGAAAAGGCATCAAATCTATTTGCAACTTCCAACGGGGTAAATGGTGGCCGAAAATCTGTCCTCCTAAAACCATTTCTGTGGCTCTTAGAAGGTACAGTGACCCAGTCGGATGCATTTTCACAAGCCACAGGAATTGGTGCATAAGTTATACGCTGATTATCAAGGGGTATAGGTGGTACAGGCAGGTATATCTGTGTTCGAGCTGAAACCCCGGAATACATCTTATGGGTAACTGAGGATCTTGGGTAAAAATATGTCAGATCACGAGGCGTAATAGAGCCGCTACTTATACCTAATGTGTAATTAAGAATGTGGGTGACAGCTCTAGGATCTCTAAAATTGATGACAATTAAATCCCCCTTGATATCCTTAGCTCTACGTCCCAGCCAAGGGAGTCGTCGAACATGCAATATCTCTCCATTGACATTGAAGGGAAGGGGCTTGTTTAGGGTAAGCCAATGCACAGTTTTATTTTTAAGCTCAAAAAACCCTTCCTTTTGCCCTTTTCCAGTATCGGAACTCTTGTGAGCACTACCACATAGGGGACCGCTTCTGGGGGTAATTCAACTTGACACCTCAAGTGGTCCGCTGGCCTGACTGAGAAAATGCCTTCCCTCTCATCTTGTGTGTTCCCTATAGGAAATTCTTTCACTCCCTTTTTTACTTCACCAGGATCATGTTGTGCTAGTTGTTGAACTGCTTTGGGGGATGTAACCCTAGGCTGACTACCAGAAATACCCTTACCATTTTCATTTATAGAAATGGAAGGTATCACTGATACTACAGAAGGGGTACTAGAATTACGGAATCTTTAAGTACCCCCGTATTAGTGATAGCCAGTTCTAGGTCCCCCAACCGTTGCTCCATCTTTTTTAACCTTTCCATTATAGGTATTACAAATGACCTTAATAATCGTTCAATACTCTCAAGGGGGGCAACATGCAGAACTTCCTTAGGCAGACAATGTGAAGGACTGGGTAGGTCAGATGAGGGTAATGCAGTCGAGACTGGAGATGTAGGGTTTGGACTTATTTCCGTAAGAGCCACTATAGGTGGAGTAGGTGATACACTAGACTTTGGCATAGGTACAATGACTACAATGGGCCTTGATCCCTTGCCAAAATCAGAATGTTTAATCTTACTTCTTAGTAGGACACCCACCCTCTTTCTTCTTTTAGTGGGAGGGGGTCTTTGGGCTTTAGACATAACTTCCTTCCCAGCCTTCTTTTTAGCAACCTTACCCTCTGATAAAGAAGAATCCATAATCTTATCAATTTCAATAATAGGGATACTAGAGGGAGGTATGTTGTTAGGAACATGCAAATTGTTAAACATAACAGGTGGAGAGGGGGTATCTCGTAAAGATATAGGAACATTATCTATAGATGATAGGTCCTGGGTAGCAATAGGAGAGCTTAGCTCGGAAGGAGTATTATGGAGCAAAAAATCCGAGGGCAGTCTATTTTTCATACATTCCATGGAACGACGGCGCTCTGCCCTACGTTCGGCTAGAACAGTCTCCTTTTCAATAACCAAAGCGACCCTGGTAAAATAGTCATCCAATGTACCCTTGTTGGTACCTCCTGAGTTTAGGGATGGATATTTCTCCAATATCGCGGCCATAGCTAGAAATAGGCGAAGTGTATAAGTACTCACGCAGTCCTCCACAATATGTTAGGGAATGGGCCCGGTCCGGTCTCCTCGTGCCTCGGAGGGCCACAGAGGGCCTGCCCTTTGCCCGGGCTTAGCCCCGGGTGCTCCCGCGCGCTCTCGCGCAGCGGGGAACTGTATTCTTGAAATAGGGAGATGCTTGGGTGAGGGGGCGTGGCGGCCAGGGAGAGCAGCCCAGGTGTAGGTAATTGGGCTCGCAGGGACTCCTGGACAATGGAGTCCCCGCTGCTCACAGCCCTGGTCCAAGTACGTTCTCCCCAGGTGACAGGCAGCCCCTTCTAACAACTCCCGCGCTGAGTTGGCGCGCTGCGGGAGTTGCTGATGAAAAGAACAGCAGAGAAGACCAAGGGCGGTCCAGCGTCGATCCAGGAGGCAGTAAGCAGAAAGTTATCCCCTAATGCTACTAAAACTTGACAACATGACCGGTTTTAAAACAGTTATCTGTCAGCAAATACACGATGTTACCAAATGCTTCTCTCACAATCCTTACCCAAATGCACACAGACTCACAGTGTGATTTTAGACTATCAACACTATCCTAGGAGTTTACCAAAACTCATTCACTAGTCTAGAAGAGTTAATGGTACTGAACACAATTTACATATTTAAGTACAGGACATCAGTGTCAAAGCATGACTTATTTAATCAACGCATAAGCAAAGATTGGATTCTAATGCTACTAAAACTTCACAACATGACAGGTTTTAAAAAAGTTATCTGTCAGCAAATACATGATATGACCAAATGCTTCTCTCACACTGATCCCAAATACACACTAACTCAAACTGTGATTCTAGACAAGCACCACTATCCCTAGGAGTTTACCAAAACTCATTCACTACAGTGCAAGTGGTAAGGGAACTGCACACAATCTACATATTTCAGGACTGCACTTTTCTGTCAAAGCCTGACTCATTAAATCAAATCATAAGCCATAACTGTCTTCTAATCCTACTAAAACTTCACAACATGACAAGTTAAAACAGTTATCTGTCAGCAAATACACGATGTTACCAAATGCTCTCTCACAGTGGTTCCCAAATGCACACAGACTGACTGTGTGATTCTAGACAAACAACACTATCTCTTGCACTATACCAAAACACATTTCTTCATCTAGAAGTAGTACTACATTTTAGTATAGAAACATAACTCATTTCACAAATTCATAAACAATGACGGGTTTCTAATTCTACCAAAATATAAAAACTGCACAGTTATCTGTTTACAAACACATGAAAAACACAAATGCTTATCACAGAATGGTTTCTACATGCACACACATTGCAGAGAAAAAAAGTACTCCCTACACTTTAGCAGGAGAAATACATTAGTCTGATTAAAATAAAAATAGTCTACATATATCCCCTCACAATTAAATAACTCATCTTTCAAGTTCTTTTGTAGATTAAGAAGTATATCAACCACTCACCATATTTTCTTTTACAGAATCTCTGCACTGTGCACCTCTCAGCAAAAGCAAAGAATGGAAAAGTTCCCCTTTCATTTTCCACACATATACATGTAAACATCAAATCACAATCCTTCACACATAAACTCAAAAGCAAACGCACATTTCTATTGGTTAAACATTTCAACCCTTTCCAACTGAAATACATTTCAACCCTTCCCCCAATCTGCCTTCTACCTGTTACCATAGAAACAGCTCATGGAATTCTGCACTGAGCTCACAGGTCACAAGTTCAGCACACAATGTTGCTAATCAAGACAGGAAGTATGCTTGACTTTTCAACATATCAGCTTATCATATATAATGTTCCTTACAATCTGTTTTTGTTAACCAATAAGAATCATACCTTTAAAAAACAGAAATATACACCCTACCTTTCAGTGTAGAAAGTAGTCATACAACCAATGATTTCTTGTCTTTTTTCAAAAAACATTGCAGTGGATCCACACACCCACCGCGAGAGGATCCGTGCATCCAACGCGATAGGATGCGCACACCATGCGCGCATTTCGCCGTTTTTCTTTTTAAAAGGTGGGCCCCAGGGGGTCCTTCTGGGACCCCCTAAGCACCTCTAGAGGGTCAGAGTATTTCCACTCTGCCCCCTTTATATGTTTTAAACACTTATTCCCCTTGCTTCTTCAGCCTCGCTTCGACCGAGGCAGAAAATGGCCGCCAACAGTTCCTGGTTTCGAATGTAGAGGGACACTCGACAGTCAATTAGCATTCAGCGCGCGATCGGGGGGTGCCCGCTCGGTTCGGGGAGGGTGCGCTTACGGTGCGGGTACGGTCTGTGGATCCTCCACGGCCATAGATATCACTAACTTTTTTACCTTAATTTTCTCAGGAACTACTGAACAGATTCACACAAATTTGGTGTCATTCCGTTCAGCGGTTCGGGCTGTAGCTGCGACAACAGATCCTATGGGAAATTGCATGGGGAAAACGTGTTTTGGGACCCCCCTTTTTTCTCGGCCCCCGCTTGACGGATCACCACGAAACTTTCAGGGTAGGAGCGGAGCAGAGCTGGCCAAAAGTTTCGCGAGGATTCGTCAACCGGCGCCAAAGTTATTCCAAATAGAATGTTGCGGATTTCCTATGGAAAATAGGTCCTAACTATAACTATCTACTGGCAACCGCCATATATATATATATATATATATATATAGATATATATATATATATATATATATATATATACGCTCAGAACTCTCAAAATGGTGGGAGGCAAAATCGCTACAGCGTTACTTAGAAGTACAGCGGGTGCCCAGAGGACTTCGCATAATGGTCACCCCAACCTATGAAGAGCCGAACCCAGAAATGTTACGTGAATGGGCTGCAAACAACAATGATGCCTGTAGAAGAATGTTGGCAATTTTAATCAAATATGCGGACATTGACAGAAATAGGATTCTGTCTGAAATAGAGGGCCTATTGAATGACTTACGCAAAGAAGAAAATCAAGATCAGATCACGGAGTTTAAAACAGCCATGAAAGAAAGAATGAAAAAATTTGAAACAACTATAAGAGAAAGAAAGGCACAGAAGTTCATGAGGGACAAACAAGACTACGACAGAGGTCAAATCTATACCTTTGCGAAGAAGTTTGATACAATAAGACGCAATAAACTAGCTCAAGTAAACAAACCTAATATGGAAGTACATTCCGAACAAAGTAGCCTTCCCAGCTCAGAAGTGGATACTGATCTAGATGATGAAGGTACAACGTTGACCACAGTACCAACAATAATTGAAGAGTTTGATTTTTTATGCGAAGAACGCAGATTCAACTTGCGACCAAGGCCACCAATACAGTCACAAAGACCACCAAGGGGAAGAGGCAGAGGACAGCGAGGAGGAAGGGGGCATCCTGTCGGAATTTGACACAAGTACCCCTAACCGACGAAGAAAAAGAAATTTTACAATTGGGTTTAACATTTTGCCCTGAATCGAACCTGAATTATGTCCAAACCAGAATAGATCTCTTCAGATTTATCAGAACATTAAAATTGAGAAAACATTTCCTTGTAAATCCTGTGCAGAGAAGTATATCTACCACAAATCAATCTACAAGTGAAGCTAGTGGATTACAAGTCGAGGACTTCGACTTGATGATGGAACTTAAATCAATGGATACAACACAAACACATGAAATCAATGCAGCAATTATGGCACAGGAAGAAAATCTATCTATTGCGCAAGGACCATCTACTGATTTTAGACCAACTTCACGGTTTATTCCCATGTCAGCAAGAGATGGAATTGATGTCTTCTGTGACCTGGTTACAAATGAATTGAAGAAATTAAGTTGCCAAATAAATGCAAAGAATTCCACCAATAAAAACGCAAAGCAAAAAGAATATCAAGCTTTATTGAAAAAATTGTCTGAGAGTGAGAACTGTATTGTACACAATGCGGACAAGGGAGGCAACATAGTCCAGTGGGAAAAACAGAAATACCTCACGGAGGCCTACAAACAACTCAACAATAGAAATTGTTATGTAAGGATAGATGAGAAAGCTATGCGGGCCAGTAATGATGTTTACAACATTCAATTGCAGAATTGGTTCGATCAGGGTTTACTCAGTCATGATGAATTTAAATTTTTAAAAATTGACCATCCAATAACAGCAGTTTTTTACCTGATTCCCAAAGTTCATAAGGATATTTTAGAGCCACCAGGACGTCCAATCATCTCTGCAATAGGAAGCACTCTAGAAAACACATCTAAATATGTAGACTCCTTCATCAATCCCCTTGTCCAAACGTTGCCCTCATACATCCAAGATACGGGGGATTTTCTGAGGGGCATTTATGATCTGCCATGGGAGGATGATTACCTTTTAATAACACTAGATGTGTCAACACTTTACACGAGTATACGTCATACTGATGGGGTAAAAGCTGTTAGATACTTTCTGAGAACAAGACCAATCACAATGTGGGCACATACCCAAATGCTCTTGACAATGATCGAACAATGCTTGACTAATAACTACTTTATCTTCAATAATGAATTGTACCAACAGGTGTGCGGTACTGCGATGGGCACCTGCTTCGCCCCCAGCTATGCTAATTTGCATATGGGCTGGTGGGAGGAGCAGGTGGTCAGGTCGCAGTACCAGCAACAATGGGAAAACAACATCCTTCACTGGAGTTGTTTTATCGATGACCTATTTGTAGTGTGGAAAGGCACTGAGGAGGAGGCAAAGTCATTTATTAATGATTTACAAAATAATGACCTCAATTTAAAATTCACAAGTGAAATAAGTAAAACTGAAGTCAACTTTTTAGACTTAACAGTGTACATCGAGAATAGGAAGGTAGAAACTAAACTGTACAGAAAACCCACCTCCAGCAATACCATTTTACATGCCAAAAGTTTTCACCCGGTAAATCATAAAAGGAGTATTCCTTATGGAGAATGCTTGCGTACAAAGCGTAACTGCAGTAATGAGCAGGAAATAACAAGAGAATTGGCAGTAGTAAAAGAGAGATTCAAAGAAAGAGGGTATCCAGATGAATGGATAGACAGTGCTATTTTCAAAGTTGACAACAGAAAGAGAGAGGATATTCTGTTTGAGAAAAAAGCATTAGATCAAGGAAGGAAGAAGACCTTGAACCAACCAGAGAGATTCATTACCACGTACAATGCACAACATACAAAACTAAGAGGAATTTTAAACAAACACTGGCATGTGATTAGAAATGACCCAATCCTTGGTAAATCTGTTTCCCGCAGGCCGCTTATCACATTCCGCAAAGCAAGATCTTTTAAACAAACACTGGTCAGGAATACTCTAAAAAAAAAACAACCGAAAACAACTTGGTTAACTAAAAAACAAGGATTCATAAAGTGCACCAAATGCAAAGCATGTACACACGGTGTAAATACAGAAGTGTACAAACCAGGTTTAAGCGAGAGAACAAATAAGATAAAAGGAAAATACTCGTGTAAAACGGATTTTGCTGTCTATGTACTTCAATGCCCTTGTGGCTTGCGGTACGTAGGCAGTACAATCCTAGAAGTACATAAAAGAATCCTTCAACACCTGAGAGCAATAAAAAATGGTGACAGGTCATATCCTGTCGCTCGACATTTTGAAAGCTTCCACAAAAAAAGAGTTGAGGGACTATCGTACTATGTGATTGATGCCATAGAAAAAAATCCAAGGGGAGGCAACAGAGAAAAGCAATTGAGGAGGTTAGAGTCACGTTATATAATTGAATTAAATTCAAAACAGCCAGATGGTCTGAATATTGAAGAAGATTTGTACACGCATCTTTAGTATCTAAATTCATATGATTACTTGTTTATGAAATGTTTTTAATTATGCGAATTTTGAGACTCGGTTCTCACATGTATCAATGTACTGTATTGGCAATTGCCCTACCAGAGCTAGAATGATTAGTGCTATCATTAAGTCCACTGGGGCTCTACTGTGTGTCTTTCAATATTCGATGAAGGTAATGATAACGCCTAATAATTGAGGTCTTAATTTTGTAACAATGCATGACCATGATTATGAGTGCTCGTATCAATTGCCAATAGCAAATGATCTATTATTATATTAACTTTTGCCCACTAGGGCTTAATTGTTATGTGTCATTCAATTAGACCCACTCGGGTCCTATTGTCGTCATTAATTAATTGAAACACTCATGTAATCTTTCAAGTCCTTAATTTGTTAACTTGAAACTTCAATAAGTGATCTTGATTATAAGCGCTTTTTCATTGCCTGCCATTAGTATATGATTTCCGCACTATGTGAGAACTACGAGTCTGTCTTTATATACACTGCAATTGTAGTTTAACAAAACACGTGTGCAGGAAGTTAAATAGCCGCCAATAACGTATCTCCACATCAGTGAACAAGGGTGCTACGCACTCGAAACGCGTTTGGCGAGCGGCTGATTGAGGAATAAAGGAATTTGCAGAAAAACCACACAAGGCTTCGTTTTTCTTCCAACAATACTGGGGAAGACTTCGAAAAGAATATGTATATATATATATATATATATATATATATATATATATATATATATATATATATATATATTCTTTTCGAATATATATATTATCTACTGGCGGTCGCCAGTAGATAGTTATAGTTAGATAGTTAGGACCGTGTTTCCATAGGAAATCTGAAAATTCTATTTTGAATAACTTTAGCGCCGGTTGACGAATCCTCGCGAAATTTTCAAAACTAATGGGGCGCTCCGCTCAGCTCCTACCCTGAAAGTCTCGGGGTGATTCGTCAAGCAGGGGCTGAGAAAAAAGGGGGGTCCAAAAACGCGTTTTCCCCATGCATTTTTCCATAGGACCTTTAGACGCAGCTACAGCTCGAACGGCTGAACAGAATTACTTGAAATTTGGCAGAGAGGTAGCCCTCAGGTCAGGGATGTGCCTTTTGAAGGTCTCGTGTAAATCTGTTCAGTATTTCCTGAGAAAATAGCATTTAAATCAATATAAATATCTATAGGCGCGCTCCGAGCGCGTACCGCAAGCTTACCGTACGCGCACGCCGCCGTGCACGAGTGCGATTCTTATTGGTTGTTAGATCTTAGTAAACATTCGAATCGGTCGAAACCAGGAAGTGTCGGCCGCCATTTTGTCTCTCGCAGTCTGAGGGGGGTGAAAATCAAAGGTGGAGAACGTGAAAAGGGGGCAGGGTGGACAGTTCCTGACCCCCTAGCCTTTGTCAGGGGGTCCCAGAAGGACCCCCAAGGGCAAAAATTAATTTAAATTTTTTTTCCAAAAATCGCGGAATGTGTGCACCGTACGCGCACGACGTAAATGGAAAAATTCCGCGAACTTCGCGCAACTGTTCCGCGATTACGCGTACCGTACGCGCACGGCAAAAAAAAAATTTCAAAAAGGAAAGCTTAAAAAAAAATAAAAAAAATTGTGAGGTAAGGTTGGCTCTTAAAAGAGCTGTTGGGTTAATACAGGGATAGAGGAAAGAAAGAATGGGAATATTATGAACGTCTACAAACGTGCTGGTCTATCTTATTGTTAATAAGGGAAACACTGGTCTCCCCAAAAACAATAAGACCACAACACGTTGTACACCTCATTGAAACCCTCCGAAATCGAGGGTTAATGTCCAGAGGAGCTGAAGAAGGTGATGCTCCCACCTCAGAGGAAGGGCTCTGCTGAGCTGCCGATGATGTACTCGGCTGAGCTTCTGAGGTTGGGCTCCGGTGACTTACTGAAGAGTTTTCTTCAGTATGTCGAGCAAAGGTCCTGGGATGTTTATCCCTAAGGTGTCTCATCATAGAGTGATTTCCAAAGGAATACTTCTTCCTTGGATCTCCTCTAGATAAAACACGCTCACAAAGTCTGCAAGTGACCAATGGAGCATTGACCTTTTTCTGCCCCTCTGGAAAAGTAAAATACTCCCACACAAAAGAATCCTTTTGTTTCATCCTTCTCTGTCTTATGATGGTGCTGCTAGGCTCACTCTCAGAAGAGGTCTGCTACTCTGCCATTGTATCTCAATGTCAATTCAGCTCCTTCTCCTAGGGGATCTCAAGCAGTAATGAGGGGAATGGGTGTTGTGTGGGAAGTTTCTGGAACTGAAAGTAGTTTCAACCAATGAAAAGTGTTCTTTGTGGATCACATGACCTACCGTGCGCGCTCCGTAAGCTTACGGTACGTGCTCGTAAACAAGTACGCATGCGCAAACGTGACGCTTACGGAGCGCTTACAGAGCACGTACGTAGGATGCACTCGCGCATGCGCATTACACGCCCCTGCGTAACCGCGACGTTGCTTCCGCGCAGCGCGCATGCGTGTACGCATACATCACGTACGTATCACGTAAGCGCACCGTACTTATGACGTACGGAGCGCGTAGCGTCAGCTTATCGTACGCGCATCGTATCACGTAAGCGCACCGTACTTATGACGTACGGTGTACGTAGCGTCAGCTTACTGTACGCGCACGGCAAAAAATGCATTAAAAAAAAAAAGTTTCAAGAGTTGTAGAAGATAATAACTGTGATGTACAACTGTATGTAAACATTAATTTTTTAAAAATTAACCATTCCAGAATGCAGGATATAGTACATATATTATTTTATACATAGGTTGGATATTATTTTTTACCAAAAATCTCCAAAAAAAATTGCATTTAAAAAACCGTACAAATTCACTGAAAAAACCATAGGTTTCACACACGTTATAGTTAGGAATTAGCATTTGAAAAACCTTGCAAATTCACTGAAAAAACCATAGGTTTCACACATGTTATAGTTAGCAGGACATTTCACTCGTGAAAAACCAATGAAATTCCCCCGTTATAGTTAGTGCAGGCAACTATAACTCACACGACCGCAATCCTCTGCTGATGATGTCAAATATTACATCACTGATGACATATGTGTCTTTCTGAAAAAAAAATATTTGTAATATATGTGTAGCTAAAAATAAAAATTAATGGAAGAAGACATGGGTAAATAAGTGTCTAAATACAGTGATGTAATATTTGACATCATCAGCAGAGGATTGCGGTCGCGTGAGTTATAGTTGCCTGCACTAACTATAACGGGGGAATTTCATTGGTTTTTCACGAGTGAAATGTCCTGCTAACTATAACATGTGTGAAACCTATGGTTTTTTCAGTGAATTTGCAAGGTTTTTTAAATGCTAATTCCTAACTATAACGTGTGTGAAACCTATGGTTTTTTCAGTGAATATATATATATATTTTTTTTTTCACTGAAAAAACCATAGGTTTCAGGGTCGTTATAGTTAGTTGGACATTTCACTCGTACAAAACCATAAAAGTTCCCCCGTTATAGTTAGTTCAGCTAACTATAACTCACGCGCCCGCAATGAACTGCTGATGACGTCACATATTACATCACTCATGACATGGTCAGTGACATCACTCATGACATCACTGATGACATCTCAAATGACATCACTGATGACATCATCCAGTGAATGTGTGTTTTTCTGAAAATTAAATATGTGTTATATATGTATATCTCAAGGTCGATGGAAGAATAAATGGGTATATAAGTGTCTAAATGGATGATTTTTTTTGTAAAATTGATTGTATAACTGACTGAATAAGTGTATCTTAGTGAATACATGGGTTAGTGAGTAATGTTTAAATATGTAAATATCTGTATCAGTCTCTCACTTTGTGTATAAGTGGCGGCATGGGTTGTGAGTAGCTACATGAGTGTCTATATGGGTTATTAGTTGGTTTTTTGAGTATCAGTATGAGTGTCTGAGTGTCTGTATGGTTCGGCGGGGTGTATTACTTAGTGCATAGATGCATGAATGAGTGACTCACTGTTTGTATGTGTTGAAGACAGCATGTGTGCAGCACTGTATAGGTGTATGAGTGTGTGTATGGGTGTGTTAGTGAGTGAATGACTGTCTCAATAGTGTCAAACTGGTCCCTATCCAACAAATGATGTTCTTCCAGGTAGTCTGAAAGCGATCTGCTCACCACCCTTTCTAGAATTTTAATTGGGAAAGGAAGGAGAGAGATTGGCTGGAAATTGGCCGGGTTGGTTGGGTCCAAAGAGGGTTTCTTAATCAAACGTGATACCACCGCCTGCTTCCAGCCTTTTGGGACTATACCTTCTTCCAGAGAGTGGCTACATATCTGCCGTAGCCAGGCAACGGTCAGGCAGCCATATGACCTCCACACCTTCTGGGGCAGGGGGTCGAGTGGTGAACCCGAAGCTATGCTTTGCACCGTAGAGTTAAAGATACGGTCTGAAAGGGTAGGAAACCTATTTAAGGTGCATTGCCTACCCGGGACACCTTCAGCTACCTCTAACCCATGGGCCTGAGTGGCAGTTTTGTTATCCTTAAAAGAACCAACGATCTTTGCCACTTTTTCCTCAAAGTGGGTAGCGATCTCATCACATAACTTCTGTGAAGCCTCCACTTTGTTTTCCAAGCAAGTTGGAGCCGAGAGGTCTCTAACAATCTTAAGGAGTTCTCTGGTTCCATTTGTTGCTTGTATGATAGTTTTGGCGTAGAAGTTGGCTTTACTTTCTAGGATGAGCATCTTATACTTGGTCTGGTCCGTCTTTAGCACTAACTTATCCTCTTCCAAGTACCCCTTCCTCCATTTCCTTTCAGCCTTCTTGCACAAGATGCGTAACTGTTTCAGTTCGTCATTGTACCAGGGCGCAGAGATTTTATTTCTGGTTTTTATTTTCCTTAGTGGGATTAATTGGCCCAGGGCATCCGTAATGAACTCCTGATAGGTAGTGTAATTTTCCTCCACCGTGCTAGATGCACGGAAGGGGTTCCCTGCAGGTGGAAGGAGGAGGGCACCGGTCCTGGCCAGTTTAGCCCAGTTTCTACCTCTCCGGAAAGTCGCAGAGGTTTTAGCTTGGTCCCGTCGGCCAACTAGCATCATTTTAAAATGAATTAGGTAGTGATCTGTCCAGTTTTGAGGTACAATGTTTAATATCTCAACTTCCAACTCATTTGCAAACAAGAGGTCGAGAATGTGCCCTCCCTGATTAGTTGGGGAGGTAACTAATTGTTGGAGATTAAAGTTAGTACAGGTGCATTTCAAATCTCTCAAATAGTTACCCATATTTGCATTCTCCCACAAGTTAAAATCGCCCAGAATAATTAGTTTAGAGTGTGTTAGGGATAGGTTGGTGATGGTGTCCAGGAAGGACTGATACATAGTGGTACTCCCTGGAGGACGGTAGCAGATCAAACCTGAAAAGAGATTGCCCCTAGCTTCCTGCAGCGAGAATCCCATCAGTTCAATCCCGCCTACCTCGTCCACCTGTAGGAGAGTGAATTTAAAATCTTCCCTAAATATCACTCCCACCCCTCCCCCTTTGCCTCCTTTTCTTGGGTTATGTAAAATTTTGAAACATTCAGGGCAGGCGAGACCTATCTCTACAGTAGACTCTGCTCTGATCCAGGTTTCGGTAAGAAACTAACTATGACGGGGGAATTTCTATGGTTTTGTATGAGTGAAATGTCCAACTAACTATAACGCCCCTGAAACCTATGTTTTTGTCAGTGAATTTCTGAGGTTTTTTTAAATGCTAATTCCTAACTATAACGTGCTTGACACCTATGTTTTTTTCAGTGAATTTCAATGGTTTTTGAAATGCTAATTTGTAACTATAACGTGCCTGAATCCTATGGTCTTTTCAGTTAATTTCTAAGGTGTTTTAAATGCTAGTTTCTAACTATGCTTACAGAGGTAGGACATGTGAAGAAAGAAGAAAAAACACACAGAAAGAAGAAAAAGAAATGCAGAAAAAGCAACAGAAGTTCTCAAAGACGAAGAAAAGTGCAGGAAGAAGGAAGACGAGCAGAAAGAACAAACAGAGGAGCAGAAAGAGGCCTTGTTGCAAAATCATCCTGTACCCTCAACTTTTTCAGATGTGTACTGGTGGTAACTGACTCTGACTAACGAGTCCTAGAGCTAGTGCTATGCTAAAAGACACTCAGAATACAGTTAAAACACCTACATACACTAGGGAACACTATGCGTTGGGGTACCCCTGTTATTAGCATGACCTCCTCTGTAAGCCCCTAGTATATAATAGGGCACGTTTGCACACCGGTGAAGGAAGGGGGGGGCGGCTGATCTGACGTGTGTAAGCACACCCTGTGGCTGTTTTAATTTGGTTGATAAAGTCCCCTTGAATCCTAAGTGTCCCTTGGGTACAACTAGCCCACCAGGTATCTCCAGTTAGCGCCACAGAACTGCATTGCAGAGAGGTGTAAAAATGGGCACGACCTAGACCACCTCTCTGCAACGCAGCGCAGTGGCACTTACTGGAAGCACCTGGTGGACAAGTTGGCCCCCATGGGCGCTCAGGATTGAACGGGAATTATTTCCCCAACTTAAAATGCGTCACAGGGCGTGTTTGCACACGTCACATCAGGCCCCGTCCCCTCCCTTCACCACTGTTTAAACACGTACTGTGGCTGTTTTAATATGGGAGATTAAGTTAATTTGAATCCTGAGGGTCCCCAGGGTCCAACTAGCCCACTAGGTACCTCCAGTAAGGGCCACAGAGCTGCGTTGCAGAAAGGTGTTAAAAGTGGCAAGGCCTGGACCACCTCTCTGCAACGCAGCGCAGTGGCGCTTATTGGAAGCACCTGGTGGGCTAGTTAGCCCCCAGGGGCCCTCAGGATTGAAGGGGAATTATTGCCCCAACTTAAAATGCGCCATGTGGCGTGTTTGCACACGTCACCTCAGGCCCCGTCCCCTCCCTACCCCACTGTGTAAACACGCCCTGTGGCCATTTTAAGTTGGGAGATTCAGTCCCCTTGAATCCTGAGGGTCCCTAGGGGCAAATTAGCCCACTAGGAACCTCCAGTAAGCGCCATTGCAGAGAGGTGTAAAAAGGGGCACGGCCTGCACCACCTCTCTGCAACGCCACGCAGTGGCGCTTACTGGAAGCACCTGGTGGGCTAGTTGGCCCCCGGGGTCCCTCAGGATTGAAGGGGAATTATTTCCCCAACTTAAAACGTGCCGCAGGGCGTGTTTGCACACGTCACCTCAGGCCCCATCCCTTCTCTTCACCACTGTGTAAACGCGCCCTGTGGCCATTCTGAGTTGAGAGATTAAGTCCCCTTGAATCCTAAGGGTCCCTAGGCTCAAACTAGCCCACTAGGTACCTCCAGTAAGCACCACAGAGCAGCGTTGCAGAGAGGTGTAAAAAGGGGCATGGCTTCTGAACACCTGTCTGCAACGCAGCTCCCTGGCACATACTGAAGATACCTGCCGGGCCAGTTGGCCCTCAGGGACCCTCAGTATTGAAAGTGAATTAATCCCCCAACTTAAAACGCGCCATGGGGAGCATTTGCACAAGAGTGAAGGAAGGGGGCATGGCCTGAAGTGACATGTCTGCAAACACGCCCTGTGGCACATTTTAAGTTGGAGAATTATTCCTTATTAATCCTGAGGGTCCCTGGGGGCCAACTAGCCCACCAGGTACCTCAGTATGCGCCAGAGAGCTGCGTTGCAGAGAGGTGTTCAGAGGACACGCCCCTTTTTACAACACTCTGCAACGCAGCACCGTGGCACTTACTGGAGGTACCTGGTGGGCTAGTTGTCCCCAGGGACCCTCAGGATTGAAGAGGTATTAATTCCTCAACTTAAAACGCACCACAGGGCGTGTTTGCACACATGTCACCTCAGGCCCCGCCCCCTCCCTTCACCACTGTGCAAACGCGCCCCGTGGTGCGTTTTAAGTTGGGGGATTAACTCCCCTTGAATCCTGAGGGTCCCTGGGGTGCAACTAGCCCACCAGCTACCTCTATTAAGTGCCACAGAGCTGCATTGCAGAGAAGTGTAAAAAGGGGTGTGGCCTCAGAACACCTCTCTGCAACGCAGCCCCCTGGCGCATACTTGAGGTTCCTGGTGGGCT
The DNA here is from genome assembly GCF_964204655.1 of Triturus cristatus. Taxonomy (NCBI): domain Eukaryota; kingdom Metazoa; phylum Chordata; class Amphibia; order Caudata; family Salamandridae; genus Triturus; species Triturus cristatus. Next base: position 780,833,897 of record NC_140592.1, read on the forward strand.
AGTTAGCCCCCAGGGACCCCCAGTATTTAAGGGGAATTCGTTCCCCATCTGCAAACGCACCAGGGGGCGCATTTGCAGAGTGCTGCAAGGAGGGGGCGTGGCCTCCGGTGAGATGCCGTTTTTTTTTTCTTTTAATAACGGGGGCTGTGTGGTCCCCCTTCTTTTTCTGATTTATTGGCCCTGGGGACCCCATCCCCCAGGTCCTGCCCCCTAATTTTTCTTTTTTTCAATAAAAAAAAATTGGAAGGGGGCCCCATGGGCCCCCTCCCAAGGCCTTAATCGGCCCCAGGAACCCCATCCCCTGGGGCATGGCCTTTTTTTTAATTTTAGTTCTTTTGGAGGGGGGCTGCTTTGCCCCCCTCCCGGGCCACTTGTAGCCCCAGGGACCCCATACCCCGGGCTGGCCCTCTCAGTTGGGGTCCGTGGGGGGTCCCCAATCCCCTCACGGTCCCGCCGGCTCCCTGCGTCCCTCAGGAGCCGGCATTGCTTTTCCACATGGGGAGCTGCTAAGATGCAGCTCCCCATGTGGAACAGCAATTTGGTTTGCATTTTGAAAGAGAGAGCAGGTTTCCCTGCTCTCTTTTTCAATATCCAAACCAAGTTTGCTATGGCAGGGCGGGAGCCGCGAGGCTCCCGCCCTGCCATAGCAAACTAGCAAACATAGCAAACTACAGTTTCCCAGGGTGGGTACCCCGGGACACTGCAGGAGCCGGCCCTGGGGGGGTGGCAGTCCCCAGGGCCATCAAGGGCTCCAGGAGGGGGGCTGCGCGGCCCCCTCCCAACATTTCAAAAGCCCTGGGGTGGTGGTGGTCCCCGGGGCTGGGTGGTCCGTCACGGACCCCCCAATTATAATATTTTGAGCCCCGGGGAGGTGGTGGTCCCTGTGGCATGAGGGGGGGCACGAGCCCCCACACAGGATATTTTTATTTTTTTTAAAACACAAGCCCTGGGGGGTGGTGGTCTCCGGGGCTGCGGGGGGGCCGTGAGCCCCCCTACATACATTGTCATAAAGCCCCGGGGGTGGCAGTCCCTGGGGCTTGGGGGGGCCGTGAGCCCCCCCACCCATTTTCTTATGAAGCCCCGGGGGTGGCGGTCCCCGGGGCTGGGGCCCCTCTGGGCCCCCATTACATTTCAAATATTTCCCCCGGGACTTAGCCCACCCGGGGGCTAAATAGTAATTTGGATTTTTTTCTCAGCAGGATCCTCGCACCCTAAGCAGGTCTAGGGGGGTCAGGGTGTTTCTACCCTGCCCCATTTTTGTGTTTTGCACACTTGTTTTGCTAATTTCTTGTGCCTCGGTTCTACCAACACTTCCTGGTTTGGCGTGTTGAGGGTGTGCGGATCCTGCGCGGCCATAGACATATATGTGTTTTTACTTTCGATTTCCTCAGCAACTACTGAGTGGATTTACACCATTTAACAAAAAGGGTTCCTTCTGAACCAAGAACTACCTCTTTGCCAAATTTGGCGTAATTCTGTTTAGCAGTTCGGACTGTAGCCGCGGCTAAAGTTTCCTATGGGAAATTGCATGGGGAAAACACGTTTTGGGACCCCCCTTTTTTCTCGGCCCCCGCTTGACGAATCACCCCGAAACTCTCAAAGGAGCGGACCGGAGCGCACCACGAGTTTTGAAAATTTCACGAAGATTCGTCAACCGGCGCCAAAGTTATTGGAAATCGAATGTTGTGAATTTCCTATGGAAAATAGTTCCTAACTATAACTATCTACTGGCGACCTCCAGTAGATAATGTGTACACACACATATATATATATATATATATATATATATATATATATATATATATGCGCTCACTCCATGAATCCTGCCATACAGTCCACCTGTCCCTCCTGTCATTTCTCACTGCTATCCAATCTCAAAAAACCCCATATGTCCACACCACCTCTCATGCTACTTTTGCTAAATTGTCGCTCCTTGCCCAGACATTCCACAGAACTTCACCTTCTTCTAGAAGACCGTCAACCTGACGTCTTATTTTTAACTGAAACCTGGCTACACAACAACTCTGCACCTGATATTGTCCAGACTCTTCCCCCGGACTATCGTATTTGCAGGATGGACCGGAAAACCGCCAAAGGCGGAGGTTTAGCCATAATATATAAATCATATATAAGCTGCCGCCATTACCCCTCAGACGGCCTTCCCGACTGAGAAAGTATGCAGTTCGCCATGGAATTCTCCCCTACCTGTCCCTTTTCCGGCCTTCTGATCTACCGACCTCCCGGTCCCATTGGTCAATTCCTCACGTCCCTTCCGTCATTTGTGGCAGAACGAGCTGTAAATCTTTCAAACTTTACTGTACTTGGTGACCTAAATCTGGACGACACCTCTAACCCGACTGCTATAGAGCTAGCTACTGGCCTTTCTGCCCTACAAATTATTCAAAAGAGTCTGTGTCCAACCCACGATAAAGGCCACCTACTTGACCCTGTTTTCAGTAACGCACATAATCTTTCTGTGGCCACTCCCATCCCACTCCCGTGGTCTGACCACTTCCTAATGCCTATGGTCTGGGAGACCGCGAACTCTACCCCCTTCCAGCTACCGATAAACACATTGCAGAGAAAATGGGCTAAGCTCTCGGCCACTACTTGGTCTATTAAACTAGCCCTTAGCAAACCTACCCATGACCCCAATCCTGAGCTGGCGAACAATAATTTTAACTCATGGATCTGTAACTCCCTAGACTCATTCCTGCCCAAGGTACCAGCCCCAAAAAAAGTCAGGGAGAAATCGGCGCCCTGGTACACCCCTAGTCTGAGGAAAATCAAGCAATCATGCAGACGCCTAGAAAGAAGTTGGAGACAGAACTATGAGGTTGATAGGAAACACGATTATAAAGAAGCATTAAAGTATTATAAATCAGAGATCAAATCCACCCAAACACGCTTCTATGTGGATAAGATCAATGCCGCCGCTTCTGCCCCCAGGGAAATTTTCAAAATTGCCAAATCCCTCTCAGCCGTTCCCACGGAACCTCCCAAAATCAAGGACCTCTCCCTCCACTGCAACAAGTTGGCAGAATACTTTAACCAAAAATTCAGTTTATTCGTCAGTCATTCTCGCCTTACGTGCCCGACCCTTCAAACTCCAGTCCTAGTTTAAAATCGACAAAATCCCTGGAGAACTTTCCCTTGCTTGACGCTAAAGCTCTGGACACTCTCTGTTCCAGTGTTACTTCCGGCTCCCCTAACGACCCTGCCCCCCCCCCAGCAATTATCCCTGGTTCTACACATGGTAGGCCCGGTTATTTTGAATATACTTAACTCTTCTATCATTTCTGGTAGAGTTTCCCGGGCGTGGAAATGCGCCCAGGTCAGAGCGCTCATAAAAAAACCTAATCTGGATCACTCTAACCTGGCCAATTATCGGCCCATTTCCCTTCTTCCTTGGCTGAGTAAATTGATCGAACGCCACATCAATTCCACTCTAGTTAACTACCTCGAATCAAATAACTTACTGCATATCTCCCAAACAGGCTTCCGTCCTCAGCTAGGTACTGAAACTGCGCTGCTGGCTGTTACGGAAGAAGCCAGGAAACTTCTAGACCAGGGCGGATCAGCAGCTATTATTCTGCTCGACCTCAGTGCCGCCTTCGACACTGTTAACCACAACATTCTTCTTGATCGGCTGACCAACCTGGGGATTGGTAAAACTGCACTTACCTGGTTTCAATCCTTCTTAGAGGACCGCTGTTATCAGGTATTTGAGGGGACAACCACCTTCAAGCAATGGCCTCTTAATTGCGGGGTCCCCCAGGGCTCATCTCTTAGTCCCACCCTTTTTAATTCTGATATGGCCCCTCTAGCTGAGGTAGTACTTCCCTTTGGCATTAAAATAATCACCTACGCCGATGACACCCAGCTAGTGGTGGCACTTAACCACCCTGAGGGTGCATCTGACACTCTTGGCCTCTGTCTAGAGGCAGTCGCCTATTGGATGCACCATTCGCACCTCAAATTAAATGGGGAAAAATCTGAACTCACCTGGCCTCCTTGCATGGGACCTCTGCCATCTCCAAAGCACCAAATTAAAAGTCTAGGCATTTGGCTCGATAATGCCCTCTGTTTCAACTATCAGACCACGAAGCTTTCGGCCATATGTTTCGGTCTTTTACGTCTGATCAGAAAAATACTTCCCCTACTTCCCTTCCAAGCCAGGAGAATCATGGTCCAAGCATTAATCTTATCACGCCTAGACTACGGGAACGCATTCTATCTTGGCGCTCCCCAATCAACCTTAAATAAACTACAGGTGATTCAAAACTGTGCGGCACGTCATTTGGCACAGATCCCCCGTAGACAGTCAGCCAAACCCGCTTTGATGTCTTTACACTGGTTGCCCATCCGCGCCAGGATCCAGTTTAAAGTCAAGTTTCTGGAAACACGGCCCCCAAATTCTTCAATCTTTGATTGTGCCTTATCAACCGACCAGGTCTCTCCGGTCCAGTAACACCTTCCTTACCGCGACCCCAAAAGTCTGTAGAGCAAAATGGGGCGGACGGTCTTTCATTCTGAATGCCTCCAATCTTTGGAACACCCTCCCACTCACGCTCCGTAGCGAACCCAATATTGCTGTTTTCTGCAAACACCTTAAGACCTACCTTTTTCTTTCAGCTTTCCAGTAACCCTTCTCTTGTTTCTGCTCTTTGCCGTCCATAAGTGCTAGGAGGCCTCCGGGTAGCTACGCGCTATATAAATATAATTTCATTCATTCATTCATTCATTCATATATAGATATATATATTTATTCATTTATATATATATATATATATATATATATATATATATATATATATATATATATATTCACTGAAAAAACCATAGGTTTCACACATGTTATAGTTAGCGGAAATTTTACTGATAAAAAACCAATGAAATTGCCCCGTTATAGTTAGTGCTGGCAACTATAACTCACGCGACCGCAATCCTCTGCTGATGCTAATACTGTATTTAGACACTTATTTGCCCATGTCTTCTTCCATACATTTTTAGCTATACATATATTACAAATATTTTTTTTTATAAAGACACATATGTCATCAGCAGAAGATTGCGGTCGCGTGAGTTATAGTTTCCAGCACTAACTATAACGGGGCAATTTCATTGGTTTTTTATCAGTAAAATTTCCGCTAACTATAACATGTGTGAAACCTATGGTTTTTTCAGTGAATTTGCAAGGTTTTTTAAATGCTAATTCCTAACTATAACGTGTGTGAAACCTATGGTTTTTTCAGTGAATTTGTACGGTTTTTTAAATGCTAAGTTACTTTACGCCATTCGAGGCGTGCGCGCCCACTTAACGCAGTGCGTTCCGTGCACGGTTTTTATCAACTTTAATAAGCCCTGTACATTTGGTGGCCTTCGGCCACCAAAAGCACAGGGGGTGGGGTCAATGTGGATAGTGTTTTTTTTATTTCGATTTTATAATTTCATGTTGCCAAAATATAGTATTTTTACTGATGTAATAAGCCCTGTACATTTGGTGGCCTACGGCCACCAAAAGCACAGGGGGGGGGGTAAGTGTGGATAGTGTTTTTTTTATTTCTATTTTTTACCGTATGCTTACGGTAAGCGTACGGTAAGCGTACTCGGCGAAATTGCCGAAAAAAAAATAAAACCGTTTTTGCTCTTGGGGGATGTTTGGGGACTCCCTCAACATGACTATGTGGGAGGGAGTTGTCAAAACAGCCCCGTAACATGTTTTTGGGCATCATGTTTGATAAATAACACTCAGTGCGAGAGACAAAATGGCGGACGCCGCTTCCTGGTTTCGGCCGATTCGAATGTTTACTTAGATCTAAGAGCCAATCAGAATCGCGCTCGCGCACGCCACCGTACGCGTACGGTAAGCGTACGGTAAGCGTACCGTAAGCGGGCTCAGATATATATATTGATTTAAAGGCTATTTTCTCAGAATCTACTGAACAGATTTACACCAAACCTACAAAAGGCACTTCCTTGACATAGGGACTACCTCTCTGCCAAATTTCTAGTAATTCTGTTCAGCCGTTCGGGCTGTAGCTCTGTCTAAAGGTCCTATGGAAAAATGCATGGGAAAAATGCGTTTTGGGACCCCCCTTTTATCTCAGCCCCCGCTTGACGAATCCCCCCGAGACTTTCAGGGTAGGAGCGGAGCGTAGCGCCCCACCTATTTTGAGAAATTCGCGAGGATTCATCGACCGGCGCCAAAGTTATTCAAAATAGAATGTTGCAGATTTCCTATGGAAAAGGGGTCCTAACTATAACTACCTACTGGCGACCGCCAGTAGGTAATATATATATATATATATATATATATTCACTGAAAAAACCATAGGTTTCATGCACGTTACAGTTAGGAATTGGCATTTAAAAAACCTTTGAAATTCACTGAAAAAAACAAAGGTTTCAGGGGCGTTATAGTTAGCTGGACATTTCCCTTGTACAAAACCCTAGAAATTCCCCTGTTATGGTTAGTTCAGCTAATTATAACTCGCGCCCCCGCAATGCACTGCTGATGACGTCACATATTACATCACTCATGACATGGTCAGTAACATCACTGATGACATCACTGATGACATCTCAAATGACATCACTGATGATACTGGTGGTAACTGAGTCTGACTAACCAGTCCTAGAGCCAGTGCTATGTTAAAAGACACTTAGAATACAGTGAAAACACCTACATACACTAGGGAATACTATGCGTTGGGGTCCCCCTGTGATTAGCATGACCGCCTCTGTAAGCCCCTAGTATATAATAGGGCAGGGGGATTAAAACTACCTCTTAAAATGCGCCACAGGGCGTGTTTGCACACGTCACCTCAGGCCCCGTCCCCTCCCTTCCCCACTGTGTAAACACAAGCTGTGGCTGTTTTAAGTTGGGAGATTAAGTCCCCTTGAATCCTGAGGGTCCCTAGGGTCCAACTAGCTCACTAGGTACCTCCAGTAAGCGCCACAGAGCTGCGTTGCAGAGAGATGTAAAAAGGGGCACGGCCTAGACCACCTCTCTGCAACGCAGCGCAGTGGCGCTTACTGGAAGCAACTGGTGGGCTACTTGGCCCCCAGGGTCCCTTAGGATTGAGGGTGAATTATTTTCCCAACTTAAAACGCGCCACAGGGCGTGTTTGCACACGTCACCTCAGGCCCCGTCCCCTCCCTTCACCACTGTGTAAACACACCCTGTGGCCTTTTTTAGTTGAGAGATTAAGTTCATTTGAATCCTGAGGGTCCCTAGGGTCCAACTAGCCCACTAGGTACCTCCAGTAAGCGCCACAGAGCTGCGTTGCAGAGAGGTGTAAAAAGTAGCACAGACTGGACCACCTCTCTGCAACGCAGCGCAGTGGCGCTTACTGGGAGCTCCTGGTGGGCTAGTTAGCCCCCAGGGACCCTCAGGATTGAAGGGGAATTATTTCCCCAACTTAAAACGCGCCATAGGGCGTGTTTGCACACATCACCTCAGGCCCCGTCCCCTCCCTTCCCCACTGTGTAAACACGCCCTGTGGCCGTTTTAAGTTGGGAGATTAAGTCCCCTTGAATCCTGAGGGTCCCTAGGGGCAAAATAGCCCACTAGGTACGCCCAGTAAGTGCCATTGCAGAGAGGTGTAAAAAGGGGCACGGCCTGCGCCACCTCTCTGCAACTCAGTGCCGTGGTGCTTACTGGAAGCACCTGGTGGGCTAGTTGGCCCCCAGGGTCCCTGAGGATTGAAGGGGAATTATTTCCCCAACTTAAAACGCGCCATAGGGCGTGTTTACACACGTCACCTCAGGCCCCGTCCCCTCCCTTCACCACTGTGTAAACGCGCCCTGTGGCTGTTATAAGTTGAGAGATTAAGTCCCCTTGAATCCTAAGAGTCCCTAGGGTCAAACTAGCCCCTAGGTACCTCCAGTAAGCGCCACAGAGATGCGTTGCAGAGAGGTGCAAAAAGGGGCGTGGCCTCGGAACACCTGTCTGCAACGCAGCTCCCTGGCGCATACTGAAGATACCTGTTGGGCTAGTTGGCCCTCAGAGACTCTCAGTATTGAAGGGGAATTAATTCACCAACTTACAACTCGCCAGGCCTCCAGCGCGATGCCGGTCTTTTAGTTATTTTAGTTTTTTTAAGAAGGGGGGCTGTGTGGCCAACCTTCTTTTTCTAATTTATTGGCCCTGGGGACCCCATCCCCCAGGGCCTGCCCCCTAATTTTTTGGGGGGAAAAAAAAATGAGGAAGGGTGCCACGTGGCCCCCCACCCAAGGCCTTAATCAGCCCCGGGGAACCCAACCCCCGGGGCATGGTCTTTTTTTTTTTTTTATTCTTTAGGAGGGGGGCTGCCCTGCCCCCCTCCTCAGGCCACTTATGGCCCCGGGGACCCCATCCCCCGGGGCCGGCCTTTGTTTTTTATACATTTTTAGAAAAAATATATTTATAGAAACACCTAGGGCATCCTGGACAAACCGTACGTACCTATCACCATGACGATTTGCGTGATATTCATTAAAAGGCGACTATGCATACAATGAATCCATGTGGAATGTGTTTACACCGCTAGTGAAGCGCTGACATGTCTGACGCCCTACTGTGCCTAATCCCGGCACCCCCGCCGGTGGGTACTCTCCAAGTAGGCACCCTTGTCTTTTATTTATACAAACATGGGTAGCTATTGACGGGCACATCTAATACACACGCACACCAAGCCATTCAAAGGGGATTCGACAAAAATTCGACCAAAACTATGCTAGAAACCCCCCTCACGGTTAATAAAACACACATCCACTGCCGGATGTGTAATATTTTTTATTTCACTCTTTGGAAAGGAGACGAACCTCAGTTGAGAGTCACAGCGCGCTCCTGGCTGAGCCCAATGCTGTGCTACACCCACCAGTGCCCGCCGAGTGCCACACACCTCTGTGTTGTATTCCACCAGCTAGTGCGTATGCTATGACACTCTCTAGCCCATGTGCACTGTAACACCACCCCGTGAATATGTCATGCCACACTTGCCTTCGTACGGGTTATATTGCCCCATCTAATGTGCCTTACTCGATGCCTATGTTATAACGCACAGCGCTATGCCATACATATTACAATCTGGGATCCATATCTTTGTCACAGTGCATATGTAACGTTACCCTCCCCAGCACATATTTTATATTATAACTTTAGAGACTAGTTAGGTTACACAACACTACCCTGTGCATATTACACTCCAAGGTGCATATCGCATAGCACGCGGTGGTGCCTGTGCCATCTCGCGCTCTCTAAAGGGATCTGTCATTGCGCACAATGTATTGAATATTATATTTCACGCCCCGGTTCATCTTATATCACACTTTTTGGTGTATAGTTTATACCGTACATTATATCTAGTTTTCATTTTCAATCGTGCTCTCAGGACTATATTCTATATAACACTGCGTTCACCTACCCTTTTCACGGGCATTGCATTTTGCGATGGGGTGGAGGGTCTGGGGGTGTTTCTGCCAAGTGAGCCCAGAGTCACAGTCACAAACGTCCTCGTCTTACTAAATAAAAGTGAGATTATGCTGCATACTTGTCCATATTTTAAGTAGTTCGCACAGACACACATTTTACAAACAATAAAGTTCCTAATACCCGCCTTAGCTGCCCCATCCACCTCCTCCATACCCTCTGTTGTCTGAATCCATAAACTAGCCTCTTCCCTCCTGCCATGCATGGTCTGATGTGCTGCCACTGCCCTCCAGTTAGCATGATGTGCCAATCCACTCCTCCTGCCCTCCATTGCCCAATTCTATGCCCCATCATTGACCTCCTGCTTAGCCTCTGTGCTTAGCTTGCTGCCCCTATTCTCCTTCCCCTTACCCTCCGATGTGTTTGTGCATGCTCCTGCTCCACCCTTTTTGCCCACCATGTTCCATGGACCTGCCACTCCTATCTACTCTGAGTGTTCTGTTGAGCTGCCACTCCCTTCCCACCTGCCTAGCATTGTCAGATGACCGTAACCTGCCCCTGCCACCTCCACCCTGCCTGTCCACATTCCATGCCCCTATCCCCTCCCTCCTGTCCTCCATGGTCCATTTTGCTGCCACACCCTTCTGCCCTCCCTGGTCTGTTGTGCTGCAACTGCTCCTCCTGCCTGCCCCGCGTGGTCTGTTGTGAGGCCACTTCCCCTGAACTCTCCCTTTAATACTCCATGGTCCTTTGTGCATGCCCCTGCACCCTCCCTCTTGCCCATCATAGCCATTGTGCTGCCACTAACCCTCCCGCGTGCCATGCATGATCTTCTGTGCTGCCATGGCCCCTCCCACATTCCCTGTGTGGTCAGCTAGCTGCCCCTGACCCCCTCCCACCTTCCCTCCATGGTCGGTGTGTATGCCATCATAGTCTCACTGTTGCTCTCCATGGTGTGTCTTGCTTCTAGTGCCCATCCTGCCTGACCTCCATGGTCATCTTGCTGCTCCTGCCCTTGACCCCTTGCCCCCAGCCCTCTGTTTCCATGTGCAGACCCCTATTCCCTCCCTCCTGGCTTGTCTGTTCCATTGTAATGCCCTTGATCCATCCCTTCTGCCCTTTATGGTCTGTTATGCTGCAGCTTTCTCTCCTGTCTGTCCATTATGGTCAGCTAGTTACCATTGCCTCTTTCCCCTCTGTTCTCTGTTTTCCATGTACATGGTCCTGTCCCCTCCCTATTGCTTTCTATGGATTGTTGTGCTGCACTTCCGTCCCGCATGCCCTGTGTGGTGTATTGTGCAGCTGCAAACCCTGATGCCTGCCCTGTAGGGTCAGTTTGGTGCACCTCTCCATGTCCCTCCTGTCCTCTGTTATCCAAGTCTATGTCCCTACCCCAATTCCTCATGCCTTCCATGATGCAATGTACCATACTTACAAACATTTTGAACTTGGTAAGAGGGAGATTTTGAAAAAAAACTGGGGTATTGATTTTCCCCTTTGAGTTACATTGAAAAAGAGGAGATTGTAGACAGGAGACAGATCAAACAAATTCCATTTGAGCTTAAAAACATCGGACGTTTCCTGGCTGAATCGGGTCTGTTGACATGTATGGTTGTACTACCACTGCCTCTTCCTTCTGCCCACAATGGTCTATTATATTGCCACAGCCTCTCTTGCCAGTTCTGTATTGTTGGTTTGTTGCCCCTGCCCACTTTCCACTGCCCTCCATAGCCTGTTGTGCGGCCACTGCCCTTCCTGCCTGCCCAGTGTGGTCAAATAGTTGCCTCTGCACCCACCTACCTGACTTCAATTTTCAGAGTCCGTGCCCTTGGCCTCTGCCTCTCAACAGTATCCTAATGAACAACTAGATTACTAACATTCTATATTACAAAAGTGTGGAACGCCTGACGTCATCTCCTTTAGAAATTACATATATGAGAGGGTCTTATTTGCATCAAAATTATGGTTAGTGCTCTAAAAAACTGAAATGAGGACATATTTTCTGAGGTTTCAAATAGCGACAAAGCACTTTTAAATTATTTGTTATCTTTAGTTTTTTTTTTTATCCAGTTGACCCCTTGATTAAATGTTGCACTTAGGGGAGAGGATGTGGTGTTACTTCCAGAGCTGTAGACTTTGCAACTGGGGAACCAGGTTGAAGTTTTTGATTCAGCTCGACATTCTGTGATTCTGGTCAAATCACTTAATCTCCCCATGTCTACAACCAACATGAATTTATTCTTGTGTAATGTAACCAATGCTCATGTAAAGCACTCCAATAACCTGACAAGTCTGCACTATATAAAACTGCAAAAACACAAAAAATAAAGTGTTTTGCACACTTCTGTCATTGGGCTACATGTGGGCTACATCTGGGTGATATTTGTGCTGCATTTGGGCTCTTTCGTCTCTGGTGGCCATCTTGGGAGATTTATTTGTTATGAAGTTTCCTAATTTCCTCATTTACTGCAGTCTCTGCAGTAGTTTTTTACTTTTATTCCATCAAGAAGGCATTCAGATGTGTCACACATTTGCCATAAATTCTGAATGTTAGCACTCTAGTTGCTCATTAGATCACTGTAGTAAAGCTACTGCTCACCAGGGAAGATGCTGCTGGTATTCAAAGTGCAGGTTTCAGTCTGCATGTCAGAATTTTTTAATGAAATAGAACAGGATTTGAGAAGTCAAAATGTGCCCTAATTTTTCTTTCTGCAGCACTAATCATAATTTCTATGGCAAAATGAACCCCCTCATTTTGTTCCTTTTTAAATTAAATGCTTTAAGAGTTACCACTTTATTCCAATCAAGATGGCTTCAGGTGTGCAATATGTTTGTCATAAGTAGGACTGTTAGTACTCTAGTTGTTCTTAAGAACACTCTGGGAAGCTGCAGTAGAACACAAAGGAATCAGCTGACAGTCTCTGCCCTTGTTGGATGTACATGTTTTACTGAGAATGTCAGACTTCATTCTCTCATGACTGAGAAAGATAATGTGAATTTACAGAAAATATGCTCTCAGTTTAGCTTATAGATCACTTTCCAAACCTCTGTGGGAAAAGCATGAGAAAATAGTTTTCTGGGGGCGCTAGGTGGCGCACACGCAGAATGGCCGCACCGAGGTGAGGCTCCCGCAGCCCGAGACCGTTATCCTCCAAATATCCTGCTCAGGGCTGCGGACGACGGTTCTGCCCGCGCAGAAAGTGAGAGGGGCACTGGTAGCACACTTGACGGAAGTTTGGGGCGAAAAGCCCTGCTGCAACCGGAGATACGCGACGTTGAAGTTGTGACCGGGAAGAGGCGGAGGAGCGCTTGGGAGTGGCGAGACGGCGAGAGGAGGCACCTGAGGCTGCGGCTGCCCACGAGAGAGAAGGCCGAAGGGGGCATCTAAGCGGAGCAGCGGAGGCACTTAACGCGCCACAGAGTTTACGATTCATGCCGGAGGACGGAGCCGGGTTGCAGCGCTAGCGAGGCGGAGGAAGAGCGGGTGAGAGACGCTCGACAATGCCCCTGACGCTGAGTGCTTGACTGCCGGTAGGGAGCGCATGAAGAGGGGACGGCGCGTCCATTGCTGAGGAGACCGCGACCCTGGCTGGATCGGAGGGCTGAAGCTGGACGGCACTGAGCGCTGGAGCCCTGGCTTGTACGGGAGGGATGCTGTGAGACCCGAGGGGCAGCCCAGCAGAGTATTAAGAGGCTGAAGCGTGCCCCACTTGGCGACTGGCAGCCAAAAGCGGCTAAGAGCTGGGAGTGCGGAGGCCCCGTGAGGCGCAGAGAGCAGGTATTGCAGTGCGTGAGAGGCGGCGGAAGAGCGGGGGAGAGAAGGTTACCACGGCTCGCGAAGCGAAGAGATTGACTGCCTGCGGAGAGCCCATGTAGGGGAGACACGGGAAAGGAGAGCCCATTGTTGTGGAGGGTGCGGCCCTGGCTGGCACTGTTGGCTGAAGTTTGCAGGTGCTGCGCCCCGGAGTACTGTACTACACGGGGAGGCTGCTGTGAGGCCTGAGAGACAGCTCCGCTGGGCGTTGGGAGGCAGCTGTTTGCCCTGACTGCTAGCGGGTTGCGAAAAGCGGCAAGGAGCTGGCTGAGTGGAGGATCCGTGGAAAGTATTGAGCAGGAATAACGACTGAGTACAGGGCTGCAGAGGAGATCAGGCGCTTGCTGCACTGGGACGCGCCAGGACTGCGAGTAGTACACCGGCAGCGGAAGGCCGCTGGAGACCCTAAAAGGGAATGGAGGCGGGGAGAAGGCCCCCTAATCCTAGTGACAGAAGACAGCAGGACAGGTGGTAGTGAACTCGGACTGCTGGATACAGAGACGACGGTGAGTGGAGGCAGAGAAGGGCAGAGGGGCATCAGCGAACAGGGCGGAGGATTCACTGGAGCTGCGGGCCCAGTCTCAGGTGGCATTATGGGCAAGCCAGATGCAAAGCAGTCAAAGCTGCCCTTTGAGGGGACGCGTCGGGGGGCGCAGACGCACCAGAGTGGTCAACAACAAGAGGGACGGAACGAGGCCCAAGATGGAGCTGTAGGTGGGACTGTGGACACTCAGAATATCCTCCAAGAAATGCGCCAGGGGTTTGCCACGGTGGTTGAAAAGGTGGACCACATGTCGACCAGAATGGACGCGCTGGTCCACAAATTGGAAGGTCATGAAGAACGGCTCCAAGAGGCAGAACGTCGCCTATCGGAAACGGAAGATGTGACTTCCAGTCACAGTACGCAACTAGCAAGAATGGACAATCTATTACGAGTGATAGCTGCAAAGAATGAAGATTTGGAAGCGCGCAGTCGGCGCAATAATATTCGCGTTTTAGGTCTTCCGGAGACCACCAATGTAGAGAGGATGGAGGTATATGTGGAGAAAATGCTGGTAGCCACTATAGGAGCGGAGGAGCTATCAAGCCAATTTATTGTAGAGCGTGCTCACAGATCGCTGGGCCCCCAACCGCCCCCGGGGGCTAAACCGCGCCCAATTATTGCAAGACTGCTGAATTATAGGGATCGCGATGTGGTCCTGCGGGCCGCCAGACAGAAACAAACAATGGAGTACGATGGGAACACCCTCTCCATCTATCCGGATTTCACCCCTATGGTGCAAGAGGAGAGACGAAAGTTCCTTGAGGTGAAAGCAAAATTGAGAAAGGCGCAAATAGATTATGCACTGCTCTACCCGGCGCGCTTAAGAGTAACACACCAGGGCAAACAGCATTTTTTCACCAAGCCGAACCAGGTGGAGGACTTCCTCAAGCAAATAAAAACGGCAACCCGAGGAGGCGGAGGCCGGCCATCGCCGCGATCTCTGGAAGCGGAAAGAGATGACGAGGGTTTGGAATGAACTGCTCCGCGAGGACCCAGTGGGGCTTATTAGGATTTCGGGAAAGTGATTGCTATGACATGCACCAGTGGCCTGATCTGATGGCAGGGGGAGGGTGGAAATGAACAGCCGCACTGAGCGACATGTGGATGTCTCGGGCACCCTCTGGCCCTCTAGTCCTTCTGACGGAGTTACCTGGGAGAGGCTAGCAGGGCGGGAGGATGCAGTGTGGCCACCTGGGAAACGCCCCCAGCGGGTATTACCCAGGGGTGAGGCGCTTTACGCCCTGGCTGGGTGTGGTAGTGCTGATCGACTCTTTGTTGGGGAAGGGAGGGTTGGGGAGGGGAGACGTCGCTGGCAAGTTGGGGTTGCTTCAGTGGGAGGGGGAGGAAGTTACTGGGATGTTGATTGGTTGCTTTAAGTTAATCCTCCGGATTGGAGCTCAGGGGAGCGACCCGGGGGACAAAAAGGTGGACGCAAGCAATATTGTTACCGAATTGGCTACTGTACTGGGCTACACGACATTACTGGGGCTGCTTGGCATAGATTGGGTGGCGCACCAGGTTACAAAGGCAGCGCAGGGATATGGCTGAGGGGGATGCGAGCAAACTGAATATCCTCACGTGGAATGTCAGAGGGCTGGGGGATGCGCGGAAAAGACGACAGGTGTTGTCCTATTTAGATAGACAACACACACACATTGCAATGTTGCAAGAAACGCACTTCTCACCACAGGGCAGTACTCGATTTGCAAGCAAGTGGGCGGCTCACATGGCGTTCTCTTCTTACTCCTCATATGCTAGAGGGACGGCAATACTTATAAAGAGGCAGGTGCCATTCCATGTACAGGGGGTGCTGGAATATGAGAGCGGCCGATACTGCCTCATGTGGGGACGACTGGGAGGAATATCCGTTACACTGGCCTGCTGCAATGGGCCCAATGTGGATGACCCACTCTTTGTCTCCAAGCTGTGGGCTAAGATTTTTGAGGTGGGCTCTCAACATGTTATTTGGGGGGGGGACTTTAATGCTACTTACAATCCGAGCTGTGATAGATCGCACCCGGCTTCACAACATTATACAAAGGCTGCGGGACTACTTAGGGACACTATCGAAGAATACCAACTCGTGGATGCCTGGAGGCACGTTCACCCGGACTCTAGAGAGGGGACACATTTCACAGCACGAGCTGCTTCCTGGGCGAGACTCTATTATTGGCTAGTGTCAAAGGGGCTGGGGCCTGCGATAGTACAGGTACAACATTTGGCCCGAACGTATTCGGATCATGCTCCGGTACGGCTAACGCTGGCTTCATCGGAATTGGAGATGTCGCGGGGTGACTGGCGTATGAACGCTGCCATGCTGCTGGATACGGTATTCTAGGAGGAATTGAGGGAGGAGGTACACGACTTCTTTGCCCGAAATAAGGGCTCGGTAAAAAAAGTGGAAACCGTCTGGGAGGCCTTCAAGGTGACAATTCGAGGGTTTTGTATAGCCAAGGGGTTCGGGGTGCTCAGAGATATAGTCCGCTCATTACACACACTAGAAAGGGAGCTGAAAGGGATCGAGGCGGAGCTAGCTCAACAGCCGTCTGCTGACGCCCAGATCAGGTTCCGTGATAAGCTAACGGAATACCTGGACACGGCGCGGAGAGAGGCGAACTTCCGGGGTAAGCACTGGAAGGCCAGAAGCTACGGTGAGGGTGAAAGACCAGGGAAAATGCTGGTGACCCTGGTCCGAAAGCCTCGCTGCGCAAATTACATTCTAGAGATTGAGGATTTGGAGGGAGAGGTTTATCGCGACTCGGACGGTATACGCCAGGCCTTCATGCGACACTATGAACAACTGTACACCACCGCCAGACGTGATGCCTTGAATCTGGAAGACTTTCTAGAGGACGTGGCGCTGGGGTGGCTCAGTGATGGACAGCGGGAGTTCCTCTGTGCTCCATTTATGCTGGACGAAGTACGAGAGGCGATCATGAGCATGCAGTCGGGGAAAGCCGCGGGGACGGATGGTATCCCCATCGAATTCTATAAAACATATATAGATATAATGGCCCCAGTGCTCCGAGAAGTGTATGAGGAGTCGCTGGAAGTTGGCTACCTCCCAGCCACTATGCGGGAAGCACTACTGATCTCGCTGTTGAAGCCGGGTAGGCCGCCGAGGGCGTGTGACTCTTATAGGCCACTGTCCCTCTTGAATTGTGACGCTAAAATCCTGGCTAAACTGATCGCTACCCGCCTGAGCCTTTTGCTGGAAAATCTGATACTACCCGATCAATCGGGATTTGTCCCAGGTAGAGCCACGTCCCATAACTTGAGGACACTTTTTACGATTCATAACAATGTTGCACCGGAGCTTCCTCTAGCTGCGATTTTTTTGGATGCCACTAAGGCGTTCGATTCGGTTGAGTGGGACTACGTCTTCGGGGTACTGTTGAGAATGGGCTTCCCCCCCTTGTTTTTGTCCTGGATTAGACTGTTATACACAGAGCCCGTGGCTAAGTTGCAGATAAATGGGCGCTGATCTGGGTCGCTGTCCGTCACGAGAGGCACTCGGCAGGGCTGCCCACTCTCTCCGTTACTTTTTGCAATAGCGATGGAGCCACTAGCGGCAAAGCTGCGGCAACATCATAAAGACAGAGCACTAAGATGTAACCTGCGGCAAATTCTAATATCTATGTATGCGGATGATATCACACTATATGTCCGGGACCCGCAGGAAAACTTGAATCCGCTTCTGAGGGAGTTTATAATTTTTGGGAAACTGTCCGGGATCCATATCAACTGGGGAAAGTCATGCATCTTCCCACTGACAGCAGCGACCATTAGGTTTGACTCCGATTTTCCCCTCAAGTGGTGTGAAGAGGAGGTGCGCTATCTGGGTATAAGGGTGACTAGGGACAGAGATGAGCTTATGAGCCAGAACTATGGAACTATGGCAGTACGAATTGTGGAAAGTGTGAATAGATGGATTGCATTGCCCCTGTCCATGGCAGGTTGTGTGTCCTTGATTAAGATGGTGATACTCCCTCAACTGCTCTATTTGTTCCTTAATATCCCATTCCACCCGGGGAGACACTTCTTCGCGACGCTCAGGCCGGCGCTAATGAGATTGGTCTGGGGGGGCCGACAGCCACGGCTACAATGGGAAGTGCTCACCAGACCATATGCGCAGGGGGGCTTTGGTGTGCCTGATTTTGAGATGTATTACCTTAGCGCGCAGGCCCATTATGCTTGGTACTGGATAGTGCAGCCCAGATACATGCCGCAGGTAGCGGCGGAACACTGGCTGGCTCACCCGATGCCACTAGAGGGGGCGCTATTTGAGCGGGTGCCGCCTAGAGACGGGAACCCGAATACAGTCTTGTGTACAATTGCTGCATGGAATCGGATTAAACATATACTTGGTGCTCCCATGCAGTATGCAGCCTCCTTGCCACTTACGTACCACCCAGAGATGCCCTTGTTGCAAGAGGCAGTGTTTCACCGGTTCAGGAAACGGGCGAAGATTGCGACATGGGGGGACCTGTATCTGGGAGGACAGTTCCGCACGATGGAGCACGTGCTACAGGGTCAGCAGCAGACATCGCTCGACGTCTTCTTATATCTTAGACTAAGGCAGGGTATACGTAAAATCACTCCGAATTTTCCGGAAGAACCGGGGGCGCTGGCCCCGCTGCAGGTAATGCTTAAATGCACGACTGCTACATGACTGGTATCGTTCATATATGGAACGGTGCACACACAGAGAGACCTAGCCGCTCCCAGCTCTCGGGCGCGCTGGGATGAGGAACTTGACATGCCACTCTCCGATGAGCAGTGGGACTACTGCTGCCTTGAAACTGAGAGGGTGGCGGCCAGCAGTAGACTCCGCATGATCCATTATAAGTATCTGCACAGATTATACTATACGCCGGCAAAGATGCTTCGATTTAAACTGAGGGACTCAGACAGATGCGACCGCTGTGGAGCGCCCGGGGCGGATTTTTTACATCTGGCGTGGAACTGCCCGGGGGTGAATGAATATTGGCGGCAGGTGTTTGCGGCTATTTCCAGTATGACACACACACACATTGAGCCGGTGCCGGTGATGGCACTGCTGGGGTATGTCAAAACGGTGCAACCGGGGCATCGGAAATATGTTGCAATGGTGCTCCTAATGGCAAAGCGGAGGGTGGCCTGTAGGTGGGGTAGGGGGAGAGCCCCAAAGTTTAAGGATTGGATAGCGGATTTGGTGATGTGCCAAGAACAGCTGGCTTTATATTCGGAGCTGCTGCCCAGCGCTTCCAGGCCACGGAATATATGGGCCCCATTGACCTGCTATTTGCTGGAACATCCGTCAGAGGGTTCAAACCAGGGAGGAGAGAGGGATGTTACAGGGCGGGAGGGAGGAACGAGCCCTGAGACGGGGAATTAATACGCATAGGGCAACTGGAATATGATTAAGAGGTGAAGGAGCACGGCTACCCGCTACCGACAAGCGTTGGAATTGTTTGGGAGATGTGGAGAAGAGGAACGTTGAGAGGGGTTTCCGTGTACAGAATGGATGTAGGGGAGGGCTGTTGTAGATACGGGAGTCCTGTATAGCGATGGAGGTTGGTTTGTATGCTCCCTTCAGATACAAGATACAGAGGGATGGTAGGAGGTGTGCCGCCATAAACGTGAATGTAAAGGTAATTGCCAGTACAGTTTGTATATTTCTGCAAGTTAATGAAACCTGTAACTGTTCTTACAAAATTAATAAAAAGAGTTTAAAAAAAAAAAAAAGAAAATAGTTTTCTCTCAAACATGATTCATGATATCCCAGCAGAAGCCTTTTTCACATGGTAAAATCACCTTAGAACACACCACAATTCCTAAAATGAGCATGCTACCATCAACAAATGATTTATAATATAACTAAAGTCTTAAAACCTTCTATTAACTGCAATGCTTTTAATGAGGTGCTATCATGTATATTGGTCCCAATATGGCTGCCAACACTTCTTGGATGAAGTGCTGACAGCCAATCAGATCTAACGATGAGATGTGTGGTTAGGCTCCGCCCAGACATATATATTTCTTTGCCATTAATATTTTAAAAACTACTGAATGGATTTACACCATTTAACCAAAAGCCACTACTCCAACAGCGTCTTCAGTGTCAGATCTTTGCTCTGCTGTAGACAGTGAATCAGATATAGAGCAGATTACTGGTGCCGAAAGTTCCATTCTCATGAAACCCAAACACACTCTAAGTGAAGAGATTGTTTTTTTACAGGAGGAACGGCGTTTCACTCTACGCCCAAGGAATACAAACATGAGAGGAGGCAAAGGAGGAACGTCAAACGCCGGGAGAGACGCAGAGCAAGGCGCGAGCGAAACAACGCATCCCCAACCGAACAAAAAACCGTCAAGAAAGAACTGGAAGCAGAAATAAAATCTAAACAGTATAATGCAAAAACAATCATCAGCCTCTCAGAAGTTACCTCAAGTGAAGCTGAACAACAGCTTCTCTCACTGGGGTTATCATACTGTCCAGAATCGAACTTTCAATACACACAAACTAGGGTGGATGTCTATAAATATATACGGGAACTGAAATAAAAAAAGTTTTATAGCTTAAAACAAACCAAAACAGTTTCTTCAACTTTGAATCTTACAACGCAACAAACATCTCATCCACTGTCAGTATCAGATACTGTCCTATTGTGTGATATGCAAGCCCTCGAAATGGATGTTTCTCCAACGTTGGATTCCCAAACCATCAATCAAATTTTTGAGCAACAAGCCATACAAACCAATGCTACTGTTAACTCAGGTCTAAAACCCAAGTCAACCTTTGTTCCAATATTACCACACGACTCTATCGACGTATTTAATGAAGCAGTTTTGACAGAGATAAAAAGAATAAATCATAAAACACAGGCCACCATCAAACATCAGAAAGCGCGCCAGCACCAATATCATCAACTAATCAAAAAATTACAAACGAACGATTCCCTGATTATAAGAAACTCGGATAAAGGGGGAAATGTGGTGCTTTGGCCAAAGAATCTTTATTTAGAAGAGGCACTCATGCAACTGAATGATCGGTCGTGCTACAAACTAAGTAATAAATTAACAATCTTAGCGGCACAGAACAAACTTTTCAAAAGACTGTTGGCATGTAAAAGCGCCAGACTCCTGAATCAAGATGAATATAAGTTTTAAAAAAAAGAATACCCTGTTACGCCTGTGATTTATTTTATCCCGAGCATTCATAAGGACATCAATAAACCCCCGGGAAGACCTAGTATCTCGGCGAAACAAAGCTTGTTAGAAAATGTATCCATCTATATTGACTCATTCCTACAGGAGCATGTGAGAGCCTTACCTTCGTTTATACAGGACACTACAGACTTTTTAAGGAAAATTCATGAATGTCATTGGTGTAATGACTATTTATTAATAACTATAGATGTTTCAAATCTATACACAAGTATACACCATAAAGATGGTATACGAGCTCTGAAGCATTTCCTGGATAGGCGACCCATTCAGTTTCTCAATCATAACACAATGTTAACCCCTTCAGTGCCACGCCCTTTCCCCACCCTGTGCCGGGCGTTACATTAGCGGGCAGGGTCCATGACGAGATAGTCTCGTCATGGGCACAGCGCAACCGTGCTCCATGACGAGACCATCTCGTCATGGGCACTGAAGAGGTTAATTAGTTTAACTGAATTTTGCTTGAACAATAATTATTTCCTCTTTCAGAATCAAATCTACCACCAAATACGAGGAGTAGCCATGGGGGCAAGCTTTTCGCCCAGTTACGCTTGCCTCCATATGGGTTGGTGAGAGGAGGTAATTGTCAATGCCCTCTATAGTAACATTCTTAAGAAACATGTGATTAAATGGGTCAGATATATAGATGATTTATTTTTGATATGGCAAGGCAATAGAGAAAGTGCAGAAGCTTTTATTACTAATCTCAACGACAATGACATAAACTTACATCTTACCTATAATATTAGTGAACAATCAGTCTGCTTTTTAGATGTTGAAGTATTTGTGATCAATAACAAGCTGGAAACAAGACTGTATCGTAAACCTACGGCGGGTAACACCCTCCTACATGCATCCAGTTTTCATCCAAAGCATACAATACACAGCATTCCGAATGGGGAAATGCTGCGGATGCGTAGGTTATGCAGTAGAGAAGAGGATCTTGTCCTGGCTCAACAGGAATGTAGAGATCGGTTCCTAGCTAGGGGCTACTCCAGCCATTCGATAGCAGCAGCTATAAGTAAAACTAACCAATTATGTAGAGATGATTTGTTGTTGTTGAGACCAAACAGTGAACCAGATCGAAATCTCAGAAAGCAAATACCAGAGTCATCAAATCTGAGATTAATCCTGACATATAACAGACAAAGAGATGAAATCTGTCTAGCGATAAGGAAAAACTGGCATATAGTACGTAATGATCCGACAATTGGAGAACACCTTTCCACAAGTCCAATCATCACGTACAGAAGAGCACCATCTACCAGTGATTACCTAGTAAAAAGCAGTCCAGAAATCTCTTTTAACAGGAACTGGTTATGTGGTTCCAAAGGGTTTAAGAAATGCTCCTCTTGCAAAGCTTGCAAATTAGGCATTAATAAAAGCTCCTTCACTACTCCCTTCAAATCAGCTCCTACAATAATATCTAAACCGTTAACCTGTGAATCCGAGTATGCAATGTATGTGTTGGAGTGCTCCTGTGGACTGAGGTACATTGGCAGCACGAAGCTGCAAGTCCACAAGAGAATCCTTCAACACACAAGAGCTATCTCCAATTCGGACCCAAGCTATCCAGTGGCCCGTCATATCAAAGAAGTCCACAGCAATCAATTACAAGAGCTCAAATATTTTGTTGTGGACTCTATACCACCCCTGAGGAGAGGTGGCAATAGAGAGGCCAACCTTAGAAAACTTGAGACTCAATATATTTTGGAGTTTGATAGCAAGAGTCCAAATGGTCTCAACACAACGGAAGACCTATATACTTGGCTTTAAAAATATGAGAATCAACAAATTACAGTATGATTTGGTACTCATAGAGGAATTTGGTCTATACATCATAGTAGCTAATCAAGTTAAGCAAAACTGACTTTTAATACAAACACAATCTCAAATAATGGTATTTTACATCCCTGCAGATCCCTTGTATTCCATTGTTTTCTCTTTAAAAAGAAACCTTTTCAATCACTACATGTTTTATAACTGTTTTACTTAATTTTAAACAGTTTTCTTGCACTGATGCACTTTATTCACACTGGTGATGCACATATAACACTCAACAAATAGAACGACTTAACATTAATGCCAACTGCTTCAGCTGTATGGGTTTATTACAGAAAGAGACAAGACGAAAGACATAACTGTATTTAATCAGTGTGTTTTATTAATAGTATTTATTTGATCTCTTTTACTATAACAACAATGCACCCAAATATTTATTTAATGCGCCTAAATTTTAACTATTTATAATGAGGTTTTGTTTTAACTATCGTTATATTTAATAATTTTTATGGTCACATTGGCATTTGTAAATAATAGATATTGTATTTTAGTTACAACGAACATGATGAGTATATTGTATTTATACAGTTATCAATTATGTTCATATTTACACAATGGTGCAGAAACTCATACTATGTATTTGCAGGGCAAAATCAAAGACAGCGAGATAGTCTGTCTTCATAGTCGTTTACTTGCACTGTCACTTTAAAAAGGAGAAATGGTGGATGTCATGTCATGTGATCAAGGGCTGTTGAGCCCAAAACGCGTCATGGCGGCATTTGCACTGAAATAAAAGATAGCACCAATGAATGGGTGTCCGTTTCCTGCTTGAAAGTTTGCGCAATTAGAAGCTTTCATAAGGTTTGAGTTCTACATATATATATATATTCACTGAAAATATCATAGGTTTCAGGGGTGTTATAGTTAGCTGGACTTTTCACTTGTACAAAACCATTGAAATTCCCCCGTTATAGTTAGTTCAGCTAACTATAACTCGCGTGCCCGCAATGCACTGCTGATGACGTCACATATTACATCACTCATGACATCACTGATGACATCTCAAATGACATCACTGATGACATCATCCAGTGAATGTGTGTTTTTCTGAAAATTAAATATGTTTTATATATGTATATCTCAAGGTCGACGGAAGAATAAATGGGTATATAAGTGTCTAAATGGATGATTTGTTTTTGAAAAATTGATTGTGTAACTGACTGATTAAGTGTATCATAGGGAATACATGGCTTAATGGGTAATGTTTAAATATGTAAATATCTGTATCAGTCTCTCACTTTGTGTATAAGTGGCTGCATGGGTTGGTGAGTAGCTACATGGGTGTCTGCATAGGTTATTAGTTGGTTTTTTGAGTATCAGTCTGAGTGTCTGCATGGTTCGGTGGAGGGTATTACGTAGTGCATAGGTGCATGAATGAGTGTCTTTATGAGTAACTACATATGTTTTAAACTAGTATATGTGACTATTGGTGTATATAAGTGAGTATATGTGAGAGTGAGAGATTGAAAGAGTTCCTGTATGAATAAGTATGTGTTTCTATAAGTGATTGTTTAAAAGACTAAGTATGTGTAAGTTTCCGTAGAAGTAAGTGTGGTGGTGTGTGTATAACTGTATATGCAAGTAAATGTATGTTTGATTCTTTATTAGCATGAGTGACTATGTGTGTGAGTAACTCTATGGATGAGTGGCATTGTGTAACAGGATGTATAGGTGTATGAGTACATATGATGAGTGAGTACATGTATGAGTGACTGTATAGGACTGTTGGTGAATGAGTGGATGTGTATGTGGATCTTAGAATTACTGAAGAGGTTGTTGTAACTGGTATTGGTATGTCCATTGTTTTGAAAAGTTTAGTCTCTATTTTTGAATGTGTGTATCAAAGGTTATATTAGGGTGAGAGGAGGTCTGCCACTCTATCACAAGGATGATGTCATCAGTAATGTCATCAGTGATGTCATTTGAGACGTCATCAGTGATGTCATGAGTGGACCACAGAACCAAGACCAGAGCCAGTCTTTTTTAGGGAGAGGCAAGACTCCTCTAAGAGGAAAAAACAGAAGAGGCCAACAAGTACAATGGGCCCAGCCTCTGGAGACAGAGAGGAGCCACACACGGAGCATGGGACCACCGAACATGCCCTCGACGAGCAACAACCCAGCCTAGTAGTGAACTTATCCAAAATAAATCTCACTACTATTCAGAAAACTGTTCTGGAAAAAGGATTAGGTTTTGTACCCACAGCATCACTGGATAAATTCAGACTTGTCTGCGAATTAAAAGAGTTTATTCGCAATATTAAACTGGAAATTTATTTTAGAGACAAGGAACCTAATACAAGTATCCCCACGGATACAGGACTACATAAAAAATCCCATTTCACTCCCCCAGCACACAACCTCCCTATCGAATTACTAGCATTCGAAAAAGCGGTGTTGAAGGAGGTAACTGAATTGGACCCGAGATCAATCAAAGTATTTCATAATACTAGTAAAGCCGAGTACGAGGCTATAAACCAACTTTCAAACAATAAGGAACTAACTATAAAACCAGCTGACAAGGGTGGGGCTATAGTTCTACAAAACACCCCTGACTATCAGAAAGAATGCTTACGATTGTTGGCAGATGAGCGCAACTATCTGGCAATACACCAAGACCCCACAGAACGTCTACGAATTGAGATTTCCAGTTTGGTGGAGGAATCCTTGGCAAATCAGTGGATCAGTAAAAAAGAAGCAGATTTTTTGGAAAACAGAAAACCTACAATCCCTTACTTTTACACAATTCCCAAAATACACAAGTCAATGGAAGCGCCACCTGGTAGACCAATAGTATCTGGCATAGGTTCTATTTTGGAACCTTTATCTAAGTTTGCAGATGCATTCTTAAGACCTTTAGTCCAAGCGACCGAAACATACTTACAGGACACTAAGGCAGTCCTTAATTTAATTAAGGACCTAGAGTTCAATCCTTCAACCAGCATACTGATTAGCTTAGACGTAGAGAGTCTCTACACCAGCCTCCCACACCAAGACACCTTGGACATCCTGGAGGAAGTACTTTTTCTAAGCACCTGGGACTACCATACACCCAGACATGTGGTTCTGGAATGTTGTCGCCTTGCTTTAACTGAGAATTTTTTCCAATTCAATGACACCTTGTACAAACAAACCCACGGTACCAGCATGGGAAGTACATTTGCGCCGAGCATAGCAGGACTGTACGTATACCATCTTGAGAAACAAAAGATTCTCCATCAGCACAATCTACACATCAACCATATTAAATTATGGAAAAGGTACATAGAGATGTGCTTTTGATTTGGGAGGGAAACGAGAAAGAAGCAGAGTCCTTCCTGATCTGGCTAAACCAACAGGATCCTTTTTTGAAATTCACTTTCACTATGAGTAAGTCTAATCTGGTCTTCCTTGATTTAAACATAACAGCACATGAAGGACGTATAATTACCACTACACATTTCAAACCCACAGCTAGGAATTGCTTACTAGTCTATGACAGTTTCCATCCCAGAAGTCTAAAAGATAACCTTCCTTTTGGACAATTTTTGCGCCTGCGACGCAACTGCACCACTCGTCAAGACTATAACTTTCAAGCCAATGACTTGTCTCACAAACTGTTGCGTAGGCAATATCCACAACATCTTGTTTCCAGAGCACACAAAAGAGCTCTAAACAACAACAGAGAGGCACTACTGGAAGACAAACCTGAGAACATGCAACCAGATCAAAAACGACAAATTTGTATTACCACCTTCAAAATTGCATCGAATCAAGTAACCAAAATAATAAAAAAACATTGGCGAACCCTAAACAGTGGAGGTTTAGAGTTACAAAAACTGATGTTCAGCCATCGGAAAGCTAAGAACTTGAGGGACTTTTTAGTCCACACTCGCCCTAACCCCACAAATACCACGGGGCCTTTACGTTTATTACATCCACTACCTCAGGGCCACTACCCATGCAGCAACTGCAGTGTATGCCATTTAACCAAAGTGACAAAAACAGTAAACTGTAACAATGGAAAAACATGGGACCTCAGATCCTTCACCAACTGTAATACGACAGGAGTGGTGTACCTGATTACCTGTATCTGCAACCTTCACTATGTGGGGATGACCACAAGGAAGGTAAATACCAGGATAATTGAACATCGGAGCAATTTTAGATGCAAACGCAATAACACCAAAATGACAACCCATTTTTTGGAGAAACAGCACACACCTAACGACCTTAATTGGGTCATTCTGGAACACGTAAGCAACCAGCCTAACATTGAGAAGAAACTACATGAAAAAGAACAGCGATGGGTTTTTAAGCTACGTTCTGATATCTATGGTTTGAACGATGAAATTCCCTGGGGACAATTCACATGACAGTGACACCCACTGTGAAAGTCCGATACTGTATCACCTGGACTGTTAAGTTCTTCCTATTGTTCCCACTACTTGTGATCTGAAAATTTTTAGAATTTTTGATTCTTTGTTTTTTCATTTTTTGAATTTTTATTGAAACATTCAACCCCCTTGGGACTCCTTTTGACTGCAATACCCTGAGTGTAATTACCTAGCCACCATTTTTACAAAATGAACTAATTGAGGGGTATAACTGTAACATAGCTTTTTAATACGTTTTTTATACGTCTTTAAACATCCCCTGTTGACTTATTAAGAATCTTCTGCCTTTTATAAGTCTTTCCTCCTGTTCATCTACATTAAAAATAACCTCGTTGAACCCAAATGTGCTTCACGAAATAAACGTCTTGGTATTAACTTTAATAATGGTCCCGATCCAAGATGGCCGCCCCCCGGAGGCCTCTCCAAGTACGAGGCACCCCCTTTTCAGTTTCTACTCCGTCACATCTACATAAACAACACCACACCGGAGACACGCCAGAATGCGGTCCGGTAGGTGTTGGCCCAAGTAGGTGTTTTCCGATGCGTGGCTGTCCTGGTACAAGTAAGTGAGCGCTCCGGAACAGTTTGTTCGATTTATCCCGCCCACTACACGGAGAACATTGATCTTTTCCGTCTCTGCCTCCAGAATAGGGCAAGCTTTGACCACGAAGCACTTAACAGCTTTAACGGCAAACTTTACATTTTTCCTTAGATGTATTAGACCGCCATTGCCCCTCCGTTGACCATGAGGCATATCAATGTCCTTTAAAAAGTATGTAAACACCCTCTTTTTGTGTCAATTATATGTTTTGTGTATGTGTGTTTCGTGTTATGTCAGACATGTTGGTCAAGTATGTTAAACCACAAATCACTTTCCAGCACAAAAACGCCGGCATGGAGATAGCGATTTAACTTTCTTCTGTTTTCCTTCTTTTTATAAAGAAACGACCACGAGGCACGTCATAGACTGAAGTGATTGACCACTTGGGTGTAGTGTGCTCACAAAAAACTTTTATAGATAAAAGTACCTACTAACTACTTTTTTTCGAAATAATATGTGTCTTATTATATCCCACAGATGTCTCCTGACGTACATTACGTATGTATTATAAGTTACGCATGCCTCACTGTTGCAGCGTTTTTTCATTTTGCACCTCATTAAGGTTAACTAGGAGTGGCACTGTCGCACTGGGCTGGTCCCAGTGTTGTCCTGACGAAGAGCTGGGGAAGCTCGAAACTAGTTGACAATACAATATGCTAGGTACACCTATTTCATTATAACTAGGGACCTAAGTATATCACCCCATTTTTAATTTCTTCAGCTTAGAGCATTAATAAAGTCTATTTGGCCCACTAGCTGATTAATTTTAATTTCACAATCCACTCCACTTTCACTTGCACTACACATAGTCTGATTTTCTAGTGCTCCTACGTAATCCGCAAGTCGCAGCACGCCTCAGTCCGTAGAGGACTGGGAGGACCCCAATGATGAAGCATGTCACCGTGGGGAAACCCTGGTGAGTGAGGGGACTCAAGAAAAGGACAATCTTTTCCTTTTTCTACATTTGGTATTTCAGAACCAATTTGGCTTCTGATACCTTCCTTCTCCCTAAGGTTAGGTTCTTTTACTTGACTAGTTCAGGTTGTTCTGTGATACATATACTGCTGGAGGGTGAACCTAACCATCAACCTCTTTTTCCCCCCTTATTTTGACAACCATGTCATGAGTGATGTCACTGACCATGTCATGAGTGATGTAATATGTGACGTCATCAGCAGTGCATTGCGGGCGCGCGAGTTATAGTTAGCTGAACTAACTATAACGGGGGAATTTCAATGGTTTTGTACAAGTGAAAAGTCCAGCTAACTATAACACCCCTGAAACCTATGGTTTTTTCAGTGAATTTCTGAGGTTTTTTAAATGCTAATTCCTAACTATGACGTGCCTGAAACCTATGGTTTTTTCTGTGAATTTCAAAGGTTTTTTAAATGCTAATTTCTAACTATGCCTACAGAGATAGGACATGTGAAGAAAGAAGAAAAAATGCACCGAAAGAAAAAAAAGAAGTGCAGAAAGAAGCAACAGAAGTCCTCAAAGAGGAAGAAAAGTGCAGGAAGAAGGATAACGTGCAGAAAGAACAAAAAGAAGAGCAGAAAGAAGCCTTGTTGCAAAATCATCCTGTACCCTCAACTTTTTCAGACGGATACTGGTGGTAACTGAGTCTGACTAACCAGTCCTAGAGCCAGTGCTATGTTAAAAGACACTTAGAATACAGTGAAAACACCTACATACACTAGGGAACATTATGCATTGGGGTCCCCCTGTGATTAGCATGACCTCCTCTGTAAGTCCCTAGTATATAATAGGGCAGGGGGATTAAAACTACCTCTTAAAACAGGTCACAGGGCGTTTTTGCACACGTTAACTCAGGCCCTGTCCCCTCCCTTCACCACTGTGTAAACACGCCCTTTGTCCGTTTTTAGTTGGGAGATTAAGTTCATTTGAATCCTGAGGGTCCCTAGGGTCCAACTAGCCCACTAGGTACCTCCAGTAAGTGCCACAGAGCTGCGTTGCGGAGAGGTGTAAAAAGTGGCACGGCCTGGACCACCTCTCTGCAATGCAGCTCAGTGGCGCTTACCGGAAGCACTTGGTGGGCTAGTTAGCCCCCAGGGGCCCTCAGTATTGAAGGAAAATTATATCCCCAATTTAAAACGTGCCATAGTGCGTGTTTTCACACGTCACCTCAGGCCCCGTCCCCTCCCTTCACCACTGTGTAAACGCGCCCTGTGGCTGTTCTAAGTTGAGAGATTAAGTCCCCTTGAATCCTAAGGGTCCCTAGGGTCAAACTAGACCACTAGGTACCTCCAGTAAGCGCCACAGAGCTGCGTTACAGAGAGGTGTAAAAAGGGGCTTGGCCTCAGAACACCTGTCTGCAGCGCAGCTCCCTGGCGCATACTGGAGATGCCTGTTGGGCTAGTTGGCCCTCAGCGACCCTCAGTATTGAAGAGGAATTAATTCCCCAACTTACAACTCGCCAGGGGGCGCGTTTGCAGAGTGCTGCAAGTAGGGGGCGTGGCCTCCAGCACGATGCCAGTCTTTTATTTATTTTAATTTTTTAAGAAGGGGGGCTGTGTGGTTCCCCTTCTTATTCTAATTTATTGGCCCTGATGACCCCATCCCCCAGGGCCTGTCTCCTAATTATATTTTTTTGACCCCAATCCCCAGGGCCGGCCACTGTTTTTTATTATTTTAAAAAAATATATATTTATAGACACACCTAGGACATGCTGGACAAACCGTACGTACCTATCACCATGACGATTTGCGTGATATTCATTAAAAGGCGACTATGCATACAATGAATCCACGTGGAATGTATTTACACCACTAGTGAAGCTCTGACATGTCTGATGCCCTACCGTGCCTAACCCCGGTAGACACCCTTGTCGTTTATTTATACAAACATGGGTAGCTATTGACGGGCACATTTAATACACATGCACACCAAGCCATTCAAAGGGGATTCGACAAAAATTCGACCAAAACCATGCAAGAAACCCCCTCACGGTTAATAAAACACACATCCACTGCCAGATGTGTAATACTTTTTATTTTACTCTCTGGAAAGGGGACAAACATCACTTGAGAGTCACAGCGCGCTCCTGGCAGAGCCCAATGCTGTGTTACACCCACCATTGCCTGCTGAGTGCCACACACCTCTGTGTTGTATTCCACTAGCTAGTGCATATGCTATGACACTCTCTAGCCCATGTGCACTGTAACACCACCCCGTGAATATGTCATGCCACACTTGTCTTCGCACGGGTTATATTGCCCCATCTAAGGTGCCTTCCTCGATGCCTATGTTATAACGCACAGTGCTATGCCATACATATTACAATCTGGGATCCATATCTTTGTCACAGTGCATATGCAACGTTACACTCCCCAGCACATATTTTATATTACAACTTTAGAGACTAGTTAGGTTACACAACACTGCCCTGTGCATATTACACTCCAAGGCGCATATCGCATAGCACGCGCTAGTGCCTGTGCTATCTCGCGCTCTCCAATGAATCTGTCATTGCGCACAATGTATTGCATATTATATTTCACGCCCGGTTCATCTTATATCACACTTTTTGGTGCATAGTTTATACCATACACTATATCTAGTTTTCATTTTTAATTGTGCTCTCAGGACTATGTTCTATATAACACTGTGTTCACCTACACTTTTCACGGGCATTACATTTTGCGATAGGGGGTGGAGGGTCAGGGGGTGTTTCTGCCAAGTGAGCCCGGAGTCACAGTCACAAACGTCCTCTTCTTCCTGAATAAAAGTGAGATTATGCTGCATACTTGTTCATATTTTAAGTAGTTCGCACAGACACACGTTTTAAAAACAATAAAGTTCCTAATACTCGCCTTCTCTGAACAGTTAGCTTGCTGCCCCATCCCCCTCCTCCCTATCCTCTGTTGTGTGAATCCATGGACTAGCCTCCTCCCTCCTGCCATGCATGGTCTGATGTGCTGCCACTGCCCTCAATTTAGTATGATGTACCAGTCCACTCCTCCTGACCTTCATTGCCCAATTCTATGCCCCATCATTGACCTCCTGCTTAAACTCTGTGCTTAGCTTGCTGCCCCTATTCTCCTTCCCCCTGCCCTCCGATGTCTTTGTGCATGCCCCTGCTCCATCCTTTTTGCCCACCATGTTCCATGGACCTGCCACTCCTATCTACTCTGAGTGTTCTGTTGAGCTGCCACTCCCCTCCCACCTGCCTAGCATTGTCAGATACACTGTCCTACATGGTCCATTGTACTGCCACACCCTTCTGCCCTCCCTGGTCTGTTGTGCTGCAACTGCTCCTCCTGCCTGCCCCATGCGGTCTGTTGTGAGGCCCCTTCCCCTGAACTTTCTTGTCTGTGCACAGGTCCTGACCCTCCCTTCTATCCTCCATCGTCCTTTGTGCATGCCCCTGCACCCTCTTTCTTGCCCATCATAGCCATGTGCTGCCACTAACCCTCCCACTTGCCATGCATGGTCTTCTGTGCTGCCATGGCCCCTCCCTCCTTCCCTGTGTGGTCAGTTAGCTGCCCCTGAACCCCTCCCACCTTCCCTCCATGGTCTGTGTGTATGCCATCACAGTCTCACTGTTGCTCTTCATGGTGTGTCTTGCTTCTAGTGCCCATCCTGCCTGACCTCCATGGCTATCTTGCTGCTCCTGCCCTGCCCCCTTGCCCCCAGCCCTCTGTTTACATGTGCAGACCCCTACTCCCTCTCTCCTGGCTTGTCTGTTCCATTGTAATGCCCCTGATCCATCCCTCCTGCCCTTTATGGTCTGTTATGCTGCAGCTTTCTCTCCTGTCTGTCCATTATGATCAGCTAGCTACCATTGCCTCTTGCCCCTCTGTTCTCTGTTGTCCATGTGCATGGTCCTGTCCCCTCCCTCTTGCTTTCTATGGATTGTTGTGCTGCACTCCCGTCCCGCATGCCCTGTGTGGTGTATTGTGCTGCTGCAAACCCTGATGCCTGCCCTGCAGGGTCAGTTTGGTGCACCTCTCCATGTCCCTCCTGTCCTCTGTTATCCAAGTCCATGTCCCTACCCCATTTCCTTCCATGATCCAATGTGCCATACTTG
Source organism: Triturus cristatus (assembly GCF_964204655.1). Taxonomy (NCBI): domain Eukaryota; kingdom Metazoa; phylum Chordata; class Amphibia; order Caudata; family Salamandridae; genus Triturus; species Triturus cristatus. Next base: position 780,866,745 of record NC_140592.1, read on the forward strand.
CGAACATTTTGAACTTGGTAAGAGGGAGATTTTGAAAAAAAACTGGGGTATTGACTTTCCCCTTTGAGTTACATTGAAAAAGAGGAAATTGTAGACAGGACACAGATCAAATAAAGCCCATTTGAGCTTAAAAACATTGGACGTTTCCTGACTGAATTGGTTCTGTTGGCATGTATGGTTGTACTACCATTGCCTCTTCCTTCTGCCCACAATGGTCTATTACATTGCCACAGCCTCTCTTGCAAGTCCTGTATTGTTGGTTTGTTGCCCCTGCCCCCCTTTCCACTGCCCTCCATAGTCTGTTGTGCTGCCACGGCCCTTCCTGCCTGCTCAGTGTGGTTAAATTGTTGCCTTTGCACCCTCCTACCTGCCTTCAATTTTCAGAGTCCGTGCCCCTGGCCTCTGCCTCTCAACAGTATCCTAATGAACAACTAGATTGCTAACATTCTATATTTATTACAAAAGTGTGGAACGCCTGACGTCATCTTGATGTAATCAAAACTGTAATACCTAGAGCATTTCCTTTAGAAATTACATATATGAGAGGGTCTTATTGGCATCAAAATTATGGTTAGTGCTCTAAAAGACTAAAATAAGGACATATTTTCTGAGTTTTCAAATAGCGACAAAGCACTTTTAAATTATTTGTTACCTTTATGTTTTTTTATCCAGTTGACCACTTGATTAAATGTTGCACTTAGGGGAGAGGATGTGGTGTTACTTCCAGAACTGGAGACTTTGCAACTGGGGAACCAGGTTGGAGTTTCTGCTTCAGCTCGACATTCTGTGATTCTTGTCAAATCACTTAGTCTCCCCATGTCTACAACCAAAATGAATTTGTTCTTGTGTGATGTAACCAATGCTCATGTAAAGCACTCCAATACCTGACAAGTCTGCACTATATAACACTGCAAAAACACAAAATAAAAAGTGTTTTGCACACTTCTGTCATTGGGCTATATTTGGGCTACATCTGGGTGATTTTGGGCTACATTTGGGCTCTTTTGTCTCCGGTGGCCATCTTGGGAGATTTATTTGTTATGAAGTTTCCTAATTTCCTCGTGTACTGCAGTCTCCTCAGTAGGAAATGCTTTCAGTTTTTTACTTTGATTCCATCATGAAGGTATTCAGATATGTCACACATTTGCCATAAATTCTGAATGTTAGCACTATAGTTGCTCATTAGATCACTGTAGTAAAACTACTGCTCACCAGGGAAAACTGTTGCTGGTATTGAAAGTGCATGTTTCAGTCTGCATGTCAGAATTTTTTAATGAAATAGAAGAGGATTTGAGAAGTCACTCAAAATGTGCCCTAATTTTTCTTTCTGCAGCACTAATCATACTTTCTATGGAAAAATGAACCCCCTCATTTTGTTCCTTTTTAAATTAAATGTTTTAAGAGTTACCACTTTAATCCAAGCAAGATGGCTTCAGGTGTGCCATACATTTATCATAAGTAGGACTGTTAGCGCTCTAGTTGTTCTTTGGAACACTCTGGGAAGCTGCAGTAGAACACAAAGGAATCAACTGACAGTCTCTGCCATTGTTGGATGTACATGTTTTACTGAGAATGTCAGACTTCATTCTCACATGACTGAGAAAGATAATGTGAATTTACAGAAAATAAGCTCTCAGTTTAGCTTATAGATCAACTTCGAAACCTCTGTGGGAAAAGCATATTATTTTTCTCTCAATCATGATATCCCAGCAGAAGGCTTTTTCACATGGTGAAATCACCTTAGAACATACCACAATTCCTAAAATGAGTATGGTACCATCAACAAATGATTTATAATGTAACTAAAGTCTTAAAACCTTCTATTAACTGCAATGCTTTTTAATGAGGTGCTATCATGTATATTGGTCCCAAGATGGCTGCCAACACTTCTTGGATGAAGTGCTGACAGCCAATCAGATCTCAGGATGAGATGTGTGGTTAGGCTCCGCCCACATATGTATATGATTTTACTTTTGATTTTCTCAGGAACTACTGAACAGATTGACACCAGATCTGCAAAAGGCACATCCCTGATCTGAGGACTACCTCTCTGCCAAATTTCAAGTAATTCTGTTCAGCCGTTCGGGATGTACCTTGGACTAAAGGTCCCTATGGAAAATTGCATGGGGAAAACGCGTTTTGGGACCCCCCTTTTTTCTCAGCCCCCGCTTGACGAATCCCCCCGAGACTTTCAGGGTAGGAGCGGAGCGGAGCGCCCCACCTATTTTCGCGAGGATTCGTCAACCGGCGCCAAAGTTATTCCAAATAGAATGCTGCGGATTTCCTATGGAAACACGGTCCTACCTATAACTATCTACTGGCGACCGCCAGTAGATAATATATATATATATATATATATATATATATATATATATATATATATATATATATATATATACATATATATATATAAAATCCACAAATATCGGTAAGAAGATCGGGCTGTCGTGGGCGGTCCGAGATAGGATACCGATACTCCTAATAATATACTCCAAAACTCTTCTCCAATGCAAGAAGAAACTCTCGAAATGCTGCAAATAGTTTTAATGGCAGGGTAAAAAACGACGCGTTTCAGCTTTATGCCTTGTTCACGCTCATATACATATACATTCTCCATGTTTAAATACATATCTTGATGTGTTGCAAAATAGAAAAGGGGCTTAACCAATCAATGCCCTCAACATTCGCGTAACTGTGGCGGCCATCTTAGAAAAGTATCAGTGTCTACAATATTGATTGCATTCATAATGTGGCACAAATACTCCAAAACAAATCATATAATTCAAATCATATTTTGAAGTTGAATCAATTACAAGTCCACAGTACGCGCTGCCGAATAACGACCTGCGATCTGTATAAATCAAAAGTTCATTAGTTGATTTTTCTCGTACTGCAAAATTGTATACAAAACAATATCGTATTTATATATTAGCGGATTGGTTCAATTTACCTCATACAATTGAATGATATTACGCTGCCTGAAAACGACTAAGTACTGTCAATGAACAATAAAGATACATCTTTCAATCGAGTATCAGGACATTCAAGCCCAAGTGGGCTATGTCACAAAACGTTGTCTCCTCATGAATATTGCAATTAATGCCCCAGTGCGTAAATGTTTTCAAAATAAATATCGTTTTGTGTATTGGCGTACTAGTACAGTTTACCTCATACAATTGTATGGTGTTACGCTACATGAGAACAACTAAGTACTGTCAATGAACAATAAAGATACATCCTTCAATTGAGTATCTTAGCATTCATGCCCAAGTGGGCTATGGCACATAAATGATATCTCTACATGAATAGTACAATTAATGCCCCAGTGGGAAAATACATGTATGCACAGTAAACTTGTTCAATAAACAGACTCTACTGTCTCAGTGAGTACAAGCAGCAGCATCAGATCCAGTCAAGAATTCAATTCTTCAGTGTAACTTCTCACACAATGATAGAACAACACAAGGAGATGTAAACCTAGGAGAAAAAGATTATGTTTAAAATTAATCAATATTATACACAGACTGCGGACGTTATTCCTTAAACCTACTAGTCATATAAATGAATTGCTAATTCTTCACTCAAGTTCAGCCCTTTGGGCGCCAGACTCTCCAAATCAATAATGTATTTAGATTCCAATTTTCTTAGGGACAATTCCCTATTGCCCCCTCTTATCCCCAGGTCCACATTATCAATAACCACCATTCGCAATAATGTATCATCCTGCATGTGGCTTTCACAAAAATGCCGAGCTATGCGATATTGTCTGTTGTTATTCCTTATGGCACGCAGATGTTCCAATACTCGTTTTTTTGCTTGATGCTTGGTACTGCCCACATACCATCTGTTACATGGGCATATCAAGACATATACACAGTACGTTGTATGACATGTGAGGCTCTTTTTTATTACAAATTCCCTCGTGGAATTGGGTATCATCAAGACTTCGCAGTCTATACTCCCTCTACATGCTTTACATTTGTGACAACATCTGAAACCTGCTCTTCTTCTGGGTTTGTCGGAATCTGTGACGTAATTTTGACTGAGAACATCCCTCAGTGAGCGACCTTTTCTGAATGTAATTTGAGGATTGTCGCCCACATTTTTCTTGAGATGCTCATCAGTCAAAAGAACATGCCAATGTTTTTTGAAGATTTTTTAAACATCATTGGCCTGGTCAGAGAATGTTGTAATGAATCTGATACAATCACTACTCTGATCCTCTTTTTTAGAATACAGCAATTCATTTCTAGATTTCTTTTCAACTCTACAAATTGCATCCTGAATATTCTTGTTGCTATATCCCCTGTCCTTAAACCTTCAACACATGATGGTCTCCTCATACTTGTAATCTGTTTCAGTGCTGCAGTTCCTTTTGGCACGTAAGAGTTCCCCATAGGGGATACTGTGTACTAGATTACGAGGATGGCTGCTGTTAGCATTGAGGATGCTGTTGCCTGCAGTCTCTTTTCTGAAAAGTTTGGTCGTCAAGATATTCTCTTTGACTTCCAAGCAAACATCCAAAAATTCCAGATGTTCCTTGCTGATATGTTCAGTAAACCTTAAATTAAGGTCATTGATATTTAGTTTCTCGACAAATGTTCTAGCCGAGGTCTCATCACCACACCAAATGAAAAAGATATCGTCAATATAGCGCAGCCACAGGGCCACCTTCTCAAATTCAACCATGCGCATCACAACCTGCTCCTCCCACCAGCCCATGAATAAATTCGCATAGCTGGGGGCAAAGCAGGTTCCCATGGCTGTGCCCTGTGACTGCCAGGCAATATACGATGTCATTGAATATGAAAAAATTGTTCCTCAGACAAATCTCAATCATACTCATGATCATCTGTGAGTGGTGTAGTAATGAGATAGATCTTGATCTAAAGATATGTTTGATGGCTTGGAGTCCTAACTCGTGTTGGATGCTAGTATACAGGCTGCTTACATCAATATACAGCTATATATATATATATATAGAGAGAGAGAGAGACACACACTTACCTTTCCTTGTAAAGGTGTGCGTGGTATCTATCTATAGCTATATATCTATAAATATCTCTCTCTCTCTATATATATATATATGTATATATATGTATATATACATTATCTACTGGTGGTCGCCAGTAGATAGTTATAGTTAGGACCTATTTTCCATAAGAAATCCGCAACATTCTATTTCCAATAAGTCTGGCGCCGGTTGATGAATCCTCGCGAAATTATCCAAACTTTTGGCCAGCTCTGCTCTGCTCCTACCCTGAAAGTTTCGTGGTGATTCGTAAAGCGGGGGCCGAGAAAAAAGAGGGTCCCAAAACGCATTTTCCCCATGCAATTTCCCATAGGATCTGTTGTCGCAGCTACAGCCCGAACCGCTGAACGGAATGACACCAAATTTGGCAAAGAGGTAGTTCTCAGTTCAGACTCGTGCCTTTTGCATAAATGGTGTGAATCTGTTCATTAGTGCCTGGGAAAATTAGGGTAAAATAGTTAGTGATATCTATGGCCGGGGAGGATCCGCGGACCCTACCCGCAGCGTAAGCGCACCCTCCCCGAATCGAGCGCGCACCCTCCCGATCGCGCGCTGACTGCTAATTGGCTGTCGAGTGTCTGTCTACATTCGAAACCAGGAACTGTTGGCGGCCATTTTCTGCCTCGGTAGAAGCGAGGCTGAAGAAGCAAGGGGAATAAGTGTGTAAAACATATAAAGGGGCAGAGTGGAAATACTCTGACCCTCTAGAGGTGCTTAGGGGGTCCCAGAAGGACCCCCTGGGGCCCCTTTTTACAAAAAAAAAACGGCAAAATGCGCGCAGGGTGCGTGTGCATCCTATCACGTTTGGTGCACGGATCCTCTCGCGTTGGGTGCGCGGGTCCAAGGAAAAAAAAATTGAAAAAAGACAAGAAATCATTGGTTGTATGACAACTTTCTACACTGAAAGGTAGGGTGTATATTTCTGTTTTTAAAACGCATGATTCTTATTGGTTAACAAAAACTGATTGTAAGGAACATTATATATGATAAGCTGATATGTTGAAAAGCCAAGCACACTTGCTGTCTGGTTTAGCAACATTGTGTGCTGAACTTGTGACCTGTGTGCTCAGTGCAGTGTTCCATGACCTGTTTCTATGGTAACAGGCAGAAGGCAGATTGGGGGAAGGGTTGAAATGTATTTCATTTGGAAAGGGTTGAAATGTTTAACCAATAGAAATGTGTGTTTGCTTTTGAATTTATTTGTGAAGGATTGTGATTTGATGTTTACATGTATATGTGTGGAAAATGAAAGGGAAACTTTGCCATTCTTTGTTTTTGCTGAGAGGTGCACAGTGCAGAGATTCGGTATAAGAAAATCTGGTGTGTGTCTGATATCTGGTGTGTGACTGATATACTTCTTAATCTACAAAACAACTTGAAAGGTGAGTTAGTTAATTGTGAGGGGATGTATGTAGACTATTTTGATTTTAATCAGACTAATGTATTTCTCCTAATAAAAGTGTAGGGAGTATTTTTTTTCTCTACAATCTTATTGACAGTGTGTGTGCATGTAGAAACCATTCTGTGATAAGCATTTGTGTGTTTCATGTGTTTGCAGACAGATAACTGTGCTGTTTTTATATTTTGGTAGAATTAGAAACCAGTCATTGTTTATGAATTTGTGAAATGAGTTATGTTTGTAGTACTCCTTCTAGAAGGTGCAAGGGATACTGTTGTTTGTCTAGACTCACACAGTGAGTATGTGTGCATTTGGGAACCACTGTGAGAGAAGCATTTGGTAACATTGTGTATTTGCTGACGGATAACTGTTTTAAAACCTGTCATGTTGTCAAGTTTTAGTAGCATTAGAAGCCAGTCTCTGCTTATGCATTGATAAAATAAGTCATGCTTTGACACTAATGTGCTGTACTTTAATGTGTAGATTGTGTGTAGTCTCCTTACCCCTTCCACAGTAGTGAATGAGTTTTTGTAAGCTGCTAGGGATAGTGTTGCTTGTCTAGAATCACACTGTGAGTCTGTGTGCATTTGGGAACCACTGTGAGAGAAGTATTTGGTAACATTGTGTATTTGCTTACAGATAATTGTTTTAAAACCTGTCTTGTTGTCAAGTTTTAGTAGCATTACAAGGCAGTTTTTGCTTATGCGTTGATTAAATGAGTCAGGCTTTGACACAAAAGTACAGTCCTGAAATATGTAGATTGTGTGCAGTTCCCTTATCACTTCCACTGTAGTGAATGAGTTTTGGTAAACTCCTAGGGATAGTGGGCTTGTCTAGAATCACACTGTGAGTCTGTGTGCATTTGGGAACCACTGTGAGAGAAGCATTTGGTAACATCGTGTATTTTCTGACAGATAACTTTTTTAAAACCTATCAGGTTGTCAAGTTTTAGTAGCATTAGAAGCCAGTCTTTGCTTATGCGTTGATTAAATGAGTTAGGCTTTGACACAAAAGTGCAGTCCTGAAATATGTAGATTGTGTGCAGTTCCCTTACCACTTCCACAGTAGTGAATGATTTTTGGTAAACTCCTAGGTATAGGGGTTGTTGTCTAAAATCACACTGTGAGTCTGTGTGCATTTAGGAACCACTGTGAGAGAAGCATTTGGTAACATCGTGTATTTTCTGGCAGATAACTCTTTTAAAACCTGTCATGTTGTCAAGTTTTAGTAGCATTAGAAGCCAGTCTTTGCTTATGCTTTGATTAAATGAATCATGCTTTGACACTAATGTGCTGTACTTAAATATGTAGATTGTGTGCAGTACCTTTACCTCTTCTAGACTAGTGAATGAGTTTTGGTAAACTCCTAGGATAGTGTTGCTTGTCTAAAATCACACTGTGAGTCTGTGTGCATTTGGGTAAGGATTGTGATAGAAGCATTTGGTAACATCGTGTATTTGCTGACAGATAACTGTTTTAAAACCGGTCATGTTGTCAAGTTTTAGTAGCTTTAGAAGCTATTCTTTGCTTATGCATTGATAAAATGAGTCAGGGTTTGACACTAAAATGCCGTACCATGTACTATTCTCTTCACAGTGCCAGAACTGAAAATGTAAAAGTTTTACCCAGGCACTGTCCTAGCAGTAGTCTGATGATTTAGTCAGTTTCCAAGTACTCATGTTGTGAACCATACATTACCACATAGACTGCTTCAAATGTCTATGCAGTATGCATGCACTCTTCTAACATACTATACACTTGTATTTCACACCTTCAATTCCCTAGTCAGTATCCATACAGTCCAGCAAACATCATGTCACTCCCTGTGCACTCCTCTAGTGACCCATTCAGTACCAAGTACTAATCCATTCACTGTGTCAAAAGCCAACCACTTATAAATTCACCCAGGCAATCTCCTTGCTGTACTCTAATCATTCCGTCAGTACCCAAGTACTCATGCAGTGAGCCAGGCCTTAGCACATAGACTGCTTCAAATGCCTATTCACTATGGATGCAGTCCTCTAATCACCTACACAGTTGTCTTTCACACCTTCAATTCCCCAATCAGTATTCATACACTTCTAGCAAACACCCTGTCACTCACCCAGTGTGTCTCCTTATAGTACTGTAATCATTCAGTCAGTTAGCATGTAGTCTTTTAGTGAGGTAGGCTTTAGGGCATGAACTGCTTCAAAGTAGTATGCACTATGCATGTAGTGTTTTAACCATCGTCACACTTGTGGTTCAGGGCTATAGTTTCTTAGTCAGTTTTTATATAAAATGTGTTTGTACAGTAATGGAATAGTATACATTTGAAAGTTATTAATATACATTTATTTGTGATTCTTTTTTACAGATACTGTTTTTCAAAGTAAAAATAGAGAAATCATGCCAGAAAAAAAAAGAAAAAGAAAAGAAACTCAGAAAGGCGCAGGAGCAGGAGTGTTTCTCATCCGTTTGCACTCTTCTCGTGCAAGATTGTTTGGATGAAGGGTCCTTAGGTGTTTCATCATACTTGCCGTGCCGTACGAGTATTTCTTGTTAGGATCCCCTCGCGACAGAACTCTTTTGCAAATCTTGCACGTGACCAAGGTGGCATTGGTCTTTGTTTGCCCCTCGGGAAAAGTAAAAAATGTCCACACCACTGAAGAAAAACATTGTGGGCGTGGTGCCTTCTCCAAAAATGTATCCTCAGATTCGGTGAATATTTTAAGGCGGCAACATTTACAGTTTTGTAAGTTAAACGTATAAAATTTTGTTAGCCGTAAGCATTTTATATATCTGTGATTTCTATCTTGTGGTATTTTGCTGTGAATAGCATGTTGCTTTTTTTAAAACAATCTTTCTGATTGTTTTTTTTATTACCCGCTGTTAAGTGATGAGTATGATTGAAATCACTATTTTTAGTGAAATTCAATATATTCTGAGAACAGCAAAAAAGGCAAACAAATTACTTTGTGGAAATTATGCTGTGTTGTAAAAAATGTATTATTACATGTTATAATTTTTTTCCTTTTCTTCCACAGATCCAAATTTTAAAATAAGCAATTTATATGAATTTAGATTGCAATGAAAATCTGAAAAAAATGTATACCATTTTTTATTCCTATTACTGTGAAGGTAAGTTTAACTAAGTCTCAATATGCAGAATGAAGAGGTCTGCAAGAAGCTACAAAGTTGAAACACGTTTCTAAAAACACTCTGTTTATACCTATGTAGTTTTGAAATCTGACCATAATCAGATATCATGTGACCTGCAAAAAAAGAGATTTGAGGGGTTCATAATATTTCCCATTGTACCTATTGAAGGACCACAATCATTTCAATCATTCTTCTTTGAACATCTTTGCAGACAAAACTCTGTGCTTACCTTCTATCATTCGCAAGGTATTTTAAAACCGGAAATATGTCACTTTTTGTAACATAGTTATTGCCCAAGACACTCTTTCATATTTACAAAGAGAGGAAAAGGCACTCTGTGCACTTTTTATACTCCATGTAAATACAACCTCATTATGCACACCAGTTTGCGTTGAAAGGGTGTTCTATAAGTGTTGTTGTGCATGATTGCACTGAATACTCATAGAACAAGACACATGTCTAGATTTATCAGAAATCATAAATCTCGATATGTGTGTGAATGCTGCACCATTCTAAAACTAGTGTAGGAAAGCACAACAAGGAAAATTGGTTTCATTTCTCCACATTTTTATATCTTCAATGCATGCTACAATGCTCAGCATACATTGAAAGAGAAAAATGCCTTTACTGATTGTTTTTGTGCAGGAAGGTGTGTCTTCCTGCACAAAAACAAACAGCACATGACACAGATATCCTTACACTATGGTGCAAGGGTGCCTGTGTCACCACATGGCTGCAGTTTAAGCTGCCGTGCAGAGAGAAGCATGGATTTGCAACATATTTATGTACATATGTTGCATCCCTGTGCTTCGGAAGTGCTACAGCACACTGCAGTTAAAGAGGTTACTGTGTGATGCTGCAGCACTTCCTCATAGTTCTGCACTTTTACATTCACCATACGCTACTAATGCATTCATTCAGTCAATTACATACTACACATACATTCATCTAAACTTTCACACACTAACAAAGAAATGTAGCTCTTTTTTTAAACCAGGAAAGTTAGTTCTTACAAGAACTTTTTTTTTTCTTCTTTTATTTTTTTTATTTTTTGAGGGGTTTTCTGATTTAAAAATTTTTTTTAATGGTTTTTCTGCAAAAAAAAAACAAAACAGGAGGAACCAAACAATGAACAATAAAAAAAAAACAAAAAAAAATACCAAATGTGACTTTCTTGCCGGCGGCAGATCAGATCGATCGACTGCTCACCGTAGCACAAAGTCGCATTGCACTTAGTGCAGAGCACTTTTAAAAATTGAAATTGAGGACGGATCTCTAAATTTTGGGCTGATGGATGCACTCTTGAAGTGCTCGGCTGCGATGAGGTGGAAGGCGCAGGAGCAGGAGTGTTTCTCATCCGTTTGCACTCTTCTCGTGCAAGATTGTTTGGATGAAGGGTCCTTAGGTGCTTCATCATACTAGCCGTGCCACATGAGTATTTCTTGTTAGGATCCCCTCGCGACAGCACTCTTTTGCAAATCTTGCATGTGACCAAGGTGGCATTGGTCTTCTTCTGTCCCTCGGGAAAAGTAAAAAATTTCCACACCACTGAAGAAAAACGTTCTTTGCGTGGTGCCCTGAAGCCATTTTTAGTTGAAAAAAGTTAGAGCTAAGTGTAAACTTAGTCTAAAAAAATCTTCTTCTCTGCAAAGAGATGCTCCTCCAAAGAAGGTCAAAGAAGAATGATTGAATTGGGTGGGGTCTTTCAATAGTTAGAAGAGGACGTGTAATGAACCAATCAAATCTCTTTTTTTTCAGGTCACATGGGATCCGCGCACCCTGCGCATATGCAGCACGCACCCAGCGCGCATCTGCGAAATTGAATTAAAAAAATTATAGGATTAGATGTAAAAATATATTAGTTTTAAGACTAGTTTAGAGTTTGTCTTCAATTAATATTCACATGAAATACATATATATATATGTTTTTTTAAATGTTAAATATTTTGCAGGATCCGCGCACCTAAAGCGTCATAGATGCAGATGAAACATCGCAGAAGCGCGTAAACGTCGCGTTACGTACATCGAACGTGTTGCGTATTGGCTGGGAGTCGCGTACCTGTTGCATTGCGATCGCGCACTAAACACGTACCCAATGCATACCATGCGCGGATGCTAACGCGTAGGGATCGAGAACGGTGCGCATAGGGTGCGCGGATCCAAAAACATTGAAAATATATATATAAAATAACGTTTTGAACATATAGTTAAAGAAATATTTTTAAAAATATAAAAAAATTGTTTGAAAAACCCAACAAAAAATAATATTTTTTAATTTTTAAAAGAATTAATTTAAAAAATAAATTAAAAAAATGGTGAAAAGAATTTCAAAAACACAATTAATGAAATTGACACACTGAAAAATATAGAAATTCAATGACAATCATTAAACATGATATCTTTAGAGATAAGTTATAGATAGGAATTAGCATTTAAAAAACCTTTGAAATTCAGTGAAAAAACCATAGGTTTCATGCACATTATAGTTAGGAATTGGCATTTAAAAAACCTTTGAAATTCAATGAAAAAACCAAAGGTTTCAGGGGCGTTATAGTTAGGAATTGACATTTAAAAAACCTTAGAAATTCACTAAAAAAACCATAGGTTTCAGGGGCGTTATAGTTAGCTGGACATTTCCCTCACACAAAACCCTAGAAATTCCCCTGTTATAGTTAGTTCAGCTC